>NC_134690.1:236589609-238047109 GCF_050947455.1 Rhinoderma darwinii
GAGAGTTGTAGGCTCTATTTCCGTCTAAGGCCCCACTCCTCAGGTTCTGAGAGCCAGTGAGTGGGTATAATTATGTCCCGGCTCCAGGACGGCCCCCAAGAATGGGCCTTCTCCTTGGCTCCTGACGCCCCTGAACTTTCCTCTGTTGACCTTTTTTTTTTCTTCTCTCGAGACTGACAAGACTGTCTTTGCCGAGAGTCAGCTGGTGACCTTACGTCAGGGTAAGAGACCTGTTGAGGAGTACTGTTCTGACTTTAGGAAATGGTGTGTAGCTTCTCAATGGAATGACCCTGCCTTGAGGTGCCAGTTTAGACTGGGTCTGTCGAACGCCCTGAAAGACCTGTTAGTTAGCTATCCCTCTTCTGACTCTCTAGATCAGGTTATGGCTTTAGCGGTACGTCTTGACCGACGTCTCAGGGAACGACGACTTGAACGTTTTTGTGCCTTCTCCTCTGGCTCCCCTATGATGGCTCCCGAGGTTCCGCTGCTTCGTTCTTACACAGAAAACTCGGATGAACCAAAGCAACTCGGGGCCTCCGTGTCTCCCCAACAACGTAGAGAGCTCCGCAGGAGGAATGGTCTCTGCTTCTACTGTGGGGATGACAAGCATCAAGTGAACGACTGTCCTATGCGTAAGAATAAGCAGCCGGAAAACTTCCATGCCTAAGTGACCATCAGGGAGGCCACTTGGGCGCACAGGTATTTCCCGTAAATATGAAACGAAATAAGATCTTGCTTCCCTTTCAGGTTTCTTTTGAGTGTAGGTCTGCCACCGGCAGTGCCTTCGTGGATTCAGGGTCTTCTGCAAAATATTATGTCTGTGGAATTTGCTATGTCTCTAGCTATGCCATTGATTGATTTGCCTAAACCTGTCCCGGTAGTGGGTATCGACTCCACTCCACTTGCTAATGGTTATTTTACGCAGCATACCCCTGTTTTTGAACCCATTGTTGGCTCCATTCATTTGGAGCAGTGTTCTGTACTGGTGATGCAGGGATTATCGTTCGATTTGGTTTTAGGCCTTCCCTGGTTGCAGAGGCATAATCCCATGTTTAACTGGAATACTGGGGATCTTACTAAATGGGGTAATGAATGCATGACGTCCTGTTATTCTATTCATTTTATTTCTCTCGCTGAGGAGGTGAACACTCTACCTGAGTTTACTCTGGACTTCGCTGATGTTTTTTCTAAAAATGCCTCCGAAGAGTTACCGCCTCATAGAGAATACGATTGCGCTATCGATTTGGTACCAGGAGCTAAGCTCCCTAAGGGTAGGATATTCAATCTCTCTTGTCCCGAATGTGAAGCCATGAGAGAATATATCCTAGAAAGCCTAGCCAAGGGTTACATTCGCCCCTCTACTTCTCCGGTAGGTGCTGGCTTCTTCTTCGTAGGGAAGGATGGCGGTCTTAGGCCTTTCATCGATTACCGAAACTTGAATAAGGTCACTGTAAGGAACCAGTATCCCCTTCCTTTGATTCCTGGTCTCTTCAATCAGGTTCAAGGGGCCCAATGGTTCTCTAAGTTTGATCTTCGGGGGGCTTATAACCTTATCCGCATCAGAGAGGGGGATGAGTGGAAGACTGCGTTTAACACGCCCGAAGGTCATTTCGAATACCTCGTCATGCTCTTTGGATTGTGTAATGCTCCCGCGGTCTTCCAGAATTTCATAAACGAGACTACCTGGGGGTATTTCTTGTAGTGTACCTTGATGACATACTTGTGTTTTCCAAGGACTGGTCCTCCCACATTGAGCATGTCAGGAAGGTGCTCCAGGCCTTTCGGGAAAACAAACTATTTGCTAAAACTGAAAAATGTGTGTTTGGGGTGCAGGAGATACCATTTTTGGGTTATAGCCTCACTCCTAATGATTTCCGCATGGACCCTGCCAAGGTTCAGGCTGTGGCTGAATGGGTCCAACCTGCCTCCCTGAAGGCGTTATAGTGCTTCCTGGGGTTTGCTAATTACTACAGGAGATTTATTGTTAACTTCTCGGTCATCTCTAAGCCTCTTACTGATCTTACTCGCAAAGGTGCTGATCTCCTCCACTGGCCTCCGGAGGCGGTCCAGGCTTTTTGAGATCCCTAAGAAGTGCTTTATCTCTGCCCCAGTACTGAATCAGCCTAACCAAATGGAGCAATTCATCATGGAGGTTGACGCCTCCGAGGTGGGAGTGGGTGCTGTCTTGTCCCAGGGTACCAGTTCTCTCACCCATCTCCGTCCCTGTGCCTACTTCTCCAGGAAGTTCTCGCCCACTGAGTGTAACTATGACGTTGGCAACCATGTACTCTTACCCATTAAATGGGCATTTGAAGAGTGGCGCCACTTCTTGGAGGGGGCTAGGCACCAGGTAACGGTCTTTACCGACCACAAGAATCTGGTTTTCCTAGAATCTGCCCGGAGGCTAAACCCGAGACAAGCTCGATGGGCGTTGTTTTTTACTAGATTTAACTTTGTGGTCACCTATAGGACTGGGTCTAAAAATATTAAAGCTGATGCACTGTCGTGTAGTTTTATGGCCAGCCCTCCTTCGGAGGAGGATCCTTCTTGTGTTTTGCCCCCAGGTATAATCATATCCTCTGTTGATTCTGACTTATAGTCTCCGAAATTGCGGCTGATCAAGGTTCATCTCCCGGGAAACTTCCTCAGAACAAGCTGTTTGTTCCCCTGCAATTCCGGCTAAGGGTACTCAGGGAAAATCATGACTCTGCACTATCTGGCCATCCAGGCATCCTGGGTACCAAGCACCTCATTTCTTGAACCTATTGGTGGCCTGGGTTGCCTAAAGATGTTAAGGTCTACGTCGCCGCTTGTGAAATTTGTGCTAGGTCCAAGACTCCAGGGTCCCGACCAGCGGGCTTACTATGTTCTTTGCCCATTCCCCAGAGACTTTGGACCCATATCTCCATGGATTTTATCACCGATCTGCCTCCATCCCAAGGCAAGTCGGAAGGGTGGGTTGTAGTAGACTGCTTCAGTAAGATGTGCCACTTTGTGCCCCTCAAGAAACTAGCCAATGCCAAGTCGTTAGCTACCTTGTTTGTCAAATACATCCTGTGTCTCCATGGGGTTCCTGTCAATATTGTTTCTGACAGAGGGGTACAATTTGTTTCATTGTTTTGGAGAGCTTTCTGTAAGAAGTTGGAGATTGATCTGTCCTTCTCCTCGGCCTTCCATCCTGAAACTAATGGCCAAACTGAGAGGACTAATCAGTCTAATATTTAAGGTGTTTTATCTCTGACTGTCAATATGATTGGGTCTCTTTCATTCCCCACGCTGAATTTTCCCTTAATAACCGGGTCAGTAACTCATCAGGGGTCTCCCCTTTTTTATGTAATTTTGGGTTTAATCCACGGTTCTCCTCCATTTCACCTGGTAGTTCCAACAGTCCCGAGGTAGATGTCATACATCGGGAACTGTGCACAGTCTGGGCCCAGGTTCAGAAGGTGTCCCAGAGCATAAAAAAGACTCAGGCAGATAAAAGACGTTCTACTAACCCCTTGTTTGTGGTCGGGGATCTGGTATGGCTGTCTTCAAACAATTTGCGCCTTAAAGTTCCGTCCCAAAAAATTTGTTCCCCGGTATATAGGGCCGTACAAGGTCATTGAGGTCCTTAACCCTGTCTCCTTCCGTCTGGAGTTACCCCCGTCCTTTCAAATACACGACATGTTTCATGCCTCCCTCCTGAAATGCTGCTCCCCGTCCTTGGCTACGTCGAGGAAACCTCCAGTCCCTGTTCTCACCACTGAAGGGGTAGAATTTGAGGTAGCCAAGATTGTGGACAGCAGGATGGTCGAACGCTCCCTCCAGTACCTGGTCCATTGGAGAGGATACGGGCCTGAGGAGAGGACTTGGGTACCCGCCTAGGATGTTCACGCTGGGTTATTGCTCACGAGGTTCCATCTTCGGTTCCCCAATAAGCCAGGTCCACCTATGAAGGGTCCAGTGGCCCCTCATAAAAGGGACGGTACTGTAAAGGAACTGCCAGACACAGCTTCTGTGTCGACGTCCGTGGTTAATCAGTCTGCATCTGTTCCTAGGTCTGATAGAGTGACTCGATCTGCTACCACTCGGGCTGGTAGGCTTAGGAGTGGGAGAACCTATCACAGCCTGGCCAGACAGTTCTAGCTCCCACCCTTGGTCTATTTATACCTTCATTTGCTGCTTGTCCTTTGCCTGTGATTCTTGTGTTTCCTGGCTCTGCTCTTCCTGCTATTACCATTGACCTCTGCTTCATATTGAACTTGGTTTGACTGACTATTCTCCTGCTCTGCATTTGTTACCTCATACACTCCTGGTTTGACTCCGCTCGTCCACTACTCTGTTGCTCACGGTGTTGCTGTGGGCAACTGCCCTTCTTCCGTTGCTTCTGTGTTCCCTTGTCTTGTTTTGTTTGTCATGCACATAGTGAGCATAGGGACCGTCGCCAAGTTGTACGCCGTCGCCTAGGACGGACTGTGCAAGTAGGCAGGGACTGAGTGGCGGGTAGATTAGGACTCACCTGTCCGTCTCCCTACCCCGACTTTACACCATATATCCCTAATGACTGGAGAACCCTTTTAACAATCTATGGGTTGTGTGTCTCTAGTGGCAGAATCTGGGCATGACCTATTTGCCTCTGAAATGGCTTATCTAGGGAAAAATTGAAATTTTTACTTTGCACCTTCCGCAGCGCAATCATTTAGGTAAAAAAAAAACCTGTGGGGCGAAGATGCTCACTACACCTCTTAATAAATGCCTTGAGGGGTGCAGTTTCCAAAATGTTTTTTTTTCTCAGGGGTTTCTTTTATTATTTCACATCAGAGCTCTGCAATTGTGAACCAATAATTTGTAAACCTCCAAATTAGGCCTCAATTTTACATGGTACCCTTTTACTCCTGAGCCCTGTCAAATGTTCCACATGTTGGGTGTTTCTAAAACCGGGAAACACAGCGTAATAATTAGAGAGCCGTCTTGTTATGGTGGCACAAGCTGGGCACCACATATTTGGCATATGTAAAAAAAAAAAATCCCATTTTCACACTAATTTCTGCAAAACACCTGTGGGGATAACATGCTCACTACACCCCTAGGTGAATACCTTCAGCAGTGTTGTTTCCAAAATGTGGTCACTTCTGGGGCGTTTCCACTGCTTTGGTCCCATAGGAGCTTTGCAAATGCGACATAGCACCCAGAAACCAATCCAGTAAAATCTGCACTCCAAAAAGCCAAATGGCACTCCTTCCCTTCTGAGCCCTACTGTGTGCCCAAAAAGCAGTTTATAACCACATATAGGGTATTACCACACTCGGGAAAAATTGTTTTACACATTTTGCGTGCTTTTTCTCCTTTAGTCCTTGTGGAAATGAAAAAAAATGAGCTAAACCTAAATTTTATTTGAAAAACATGTAGATTTTAATTTTTAATTTCCTCAATGGGTGTAGTTTCCAAAATGGGGGTCACTTGTGGGGGGGTTTCCACTGTTTGGTCTCCTCAGGGGCTTTGCAATTGCGACTTGGCCTCCGCAAACCATTATTGCTAAATTTGAGCACCAAAAGCCAAATAGCGCTCTTTTCCTTCTGAGCCCTGCCGTGTGTCCAAACAGCCGTCTATGGCCATATGTGGGGTATTGTTTTACTCTGGAGAAATTGGTTTACAGATTTTGCAGTGCTTTTTTTCCTTTAGTCCTTGTGGAAATGAAAAAAAATTATCTAAACCTACTTCCAATAATTTTTGCAATGAAACTATTGCTCACTATACAACTAGATAATTTCCTTGAGGTGTGTAATTTCCCAAGTAGGGTCAATTTTGGGGGATTTCCACTATTTTGGCACCGCAAGAGCCCTTCAAACCTGACATGGTGCCTAAAATATATTCTAATAAAAAGAAGGCCCCAAAATTCTCTAGGTGCTCTTTTGCTTCTGAGGCCGGTGCTTCAGTCTATTACTACACTAGGGCCACATGTGGTATATTTCCTAAATCTGCAGAAACTGGGCAATAAATATTGAGTTGCATTTCTCTGGTAAAACCTTCTGTGTTGCAACAAAAAAAAAAAAAAAAAAAAGAGGATTAAAAATGTAGATCTACAAAAAAATATGAAATTTTTAAATTTCACCTCAACTTTGCTTTAATTCCTGTGAAACATCTAAAGGGTTAAGAAACTTTCTAAATGCTGCTTTGAATACTTTGAGGGGTGAAGTTTTTAAAATGTGGTGACTTATTGGGGTTTCTAATATATAAGGCCCTCAAAGCCACTTCACAACTGAACTGACCCCTGTGAAAATAGCCTTTTGAAATTTTCTTAAAAATGGGAGAAATTGCTGCTAAAGTTCTAAGCCTTGTAACGTCCTAGAAAAATAAAAGGATGTTCAAAATGCGATGCCAATCTAAAGTAGAAATATGGGGGATGTTGATTAGCAAACAATTTTGTGTGGTATAACTGCCTGTCTTGCAAGAAGATACATGCTAATTTTTTCAATTTTATGCAAAATTTTGGTGTTTATCACAATTAAATACTGAATGTATCGAGCAAATTTTGCCAGTAACATAAAGTCCAATGTGTCATGAGAAAATCTCAGAATCGCTTGGATAGGTAAAAGCATTCCAAAGTTATTACCACATAAATTAAAACATGTCAGATTTGAAAAATGAGGCTCTGTCAGGAAAATCAAAAGTGGCCAAAGAAGGAAGGGGTTAAGGCCGGGAATGAGCTAGTGCACGCACCCTGGTGGTCACTGCTGGACAGGAGGGCCGCATGTGCTGGCATCTTCGGGGAGGAAGATGTCAGCAGGATGAAAGGGGTCTGCAGTCTGCGACCGTGGCCGTTACAGGAAACATGTTGCATATGCGGTTAAAGGGCACCTCCAGTAATGTGATGGATCAGGGCTTCTGCTTGAATTGGTGGGATATTGAGCAGAGAGAGCAGGTTGTCCTATCTCTGAGACAATTATACTATGCTGGAAGACTTTTCCACAAAGCTCCGGTTTAGTTCTGCTACCTCAAAAACACGACTGATTAGCCTCCCAACTGTGCAACATTCTGTGCTGATTTATTTCATATTATAGTTTTATAGAGGTTGGCTTTTGTGTTACAGAAGACTAAATATAAAATAAATATTTGATTTAACACTACAGTATGTCTATGGAGGGAGTTTGGAACTTTGTATCAGAAAAAATTAGCTCTGACAGCACCTTTTAGTTTTATTTACATGAGTAAAAGCTGTTCAAGTTTGGACATTCACTTTAACCCCGTAACGACATGCAACGTACATGTATGTGGCAGCCGCTAAGGGAAAGTATAGAGTGGGTTCACTGGCTAAGCGCGCTCGATACTTAGCAAGAGTCCACCAATTTAGCCCATTAGATGCCGCGGTCAATCATGATCGCGGCATCCAAAGCGTTAGAATGAGGGAGCGGCCCCTCTGACTTTCCATATCCCCCCCAAATGCGTTTCTGGGGTGCCGATCGTCATCATGGAAGCCTGGAGGCTCTCAGGTCTGCCATGATTGTACTCATAGGAGACTGTAAGAATCGCAATATGCTGCAATACATTAATATTGCAACATATCATGTAAGCGATCCAACGATCGCTGGTTCAAGACCTTAGCGGGACTTCTAGAAAAAAAAAAACAGGTAAATAATGTTTATTTTCAATTTCCTAAACAAAATAATTATTAAAAGTGTAAAGGATCTGCCAGACACAGCTTCTGTGTCGACGCCCGTGGATAATCAGTCTGCACCTGCTCCTAGGTCTGATAGAGTGACTCGATCTGCTACCACTCACGCTGGTAGTCTCAGGAGTGGGAGAACCTATCACAGCCTGGCCAGACGGTTCCCAGCTCCCGCCCTCAGTCTATTTATACCTTCATTTCCTGCTTGTCTTTGCCTGCGATTCCTTCCCGTTTCCTGGCTCTGCTGCTCCTGCTATTATTATTGACCTTGCTTCATTTTGACCCTGGCTTTACGGACTACGCTCCTGCTCTGCGTTTGATACCTTGTACACTCCTGGTTTGACTTGGCTCGTTCACTACTCCTGTTGCTCACGGTGTTGCCGTGGAAAACTGCCCCATTTCCCTTAGCTTCTGTGTACCCTTGTCTGTCGTACACATATTGAGCGTAGGGACCATCGCCCAGTTGTACGCCATCGCCTAGGACGGGCCGTGCAAGTAGGCAGGGACTGAGTGGCGGGTAGATTAGGGCTCACCTGTCTGTTTCCCTACCCCGTCATTACGAAAAGTTCAAAAAAACTTTTCCCATTTTTTCCCTAAAGTAATGTTATAGAAAATAAAAATTTAAATTACTGGTATCATCGCGTCAGAAAAAGTATCAACTATTAACATATAATATTATTTAACCCCTTCCTGACCACACCACGTAGATTAACGGGCTGCAGCGCTGGTCCTTGTGCCTGCAGCCAGTTAATCTACGTGTTCTCCTAACGAAGCGGACAGGCATTCCTTGCAGTCTTAGGCCTGATTCACACGAGCGCTGCACATCTCAGACGTGAAAAGCTCAGCACATCAGAGAGTCTATGGAGGGATGCGTGAGAGTCTATGGAGGGATTCGTAGAAACAACGGCTGTGTGAACGGCCACATTGAATTACATAGGTTCGTGGGACGGCCGCTGTTTCAACGGCCGTCCCCGGATGTTTAACACATCCGTGTCAACCAGGCCTAACAACTCTCAGTACTGGCTACTACTAGCAGCCTTATTACTGATGGGAGATATCGGGTGATCCCCGCCGATTAACACCTTAAATGCGGAGGTCAATAGCGACCGTCACATTTAAGGAGTTACAAGAACATTGGCACCCTGCTACGCGATATCGGTGTGCCGATGGTTGTTAGGGCAACCAGAGGCCTAACAAAGGCCTCCGTGTCTGCCATCTATGGAAGACGATTAGGTCCTGCCAGAGGCAGGACCTAATACGCTGCCTGTCAGTGTGAAACATAAGTATTGCCGGGTATTATAATAACGGTCCATCAGTTGGATCTTCAAGTCCCTAGTGGGACTAAAAAAAAAAGTTGTATAAAAATTAAAAAAAAGTAGAAGTTCCAAGTAATCACCCTTTTCCCTTTATAAAGTCCTTTATTATTAGAAAAAAATAAACTATGCATAATTGGTATAAAAGAGTATCCGGCACACCAATTTTGAAATAAAAGGTATTTTTATTTTGTTTTTAATGCCAGTGGCAGAGTGCATTCTGCCACTGGCATTAAAAACAAAATAAAAATACCTTTGTTTTAAAATTGGTGTGCCGGATACTCTTTTAAACAACATATTTGCGTTGGGCCCCTATCCGTGCAAAACCCCATCCTTCCACGTATCTGGCGCTGTTTTAACCTATACACATATGCATAATTGGTATTGCCGCATCCTTAATGCCTGAACTATAAAAATATGATATTTATCCCTCACGTTGAATGGCGTAATTTTTTTTAATAAAAAAAACAAAGCCAGGATCGCTATATTTAGTCACTTCAACCCCCCAAAAATTGAATAAATAAGGATCAAAAAGTTGCATGTACCCAAATAAAACAAGACTTAACATGGCTTTCTTGATGGAAAATAAAAAAGTTATGAATCTTAGGATATGGTGACAAAGAACGAAACGTTATCGTGCAAACACCGTAAACATATAAAAACTATATACATATGGTATAGCCGTAATTGCATCGACCCGCAGAATAAATTAAATATGTCAATTATAGTGCACGGTGAACGCTGTTTAAAAAGAATAAAAAACAATAGAAGTTTTCACAGCCTTATTCCACTAAATTCAGCAAAACAACTGTGGCATCAAAATGCTCACTATACACTAATTCTATTAGGGCTGTAGTTTCCAAAATGGGATCACTTTTGTGGGGTTTCCACTGTTTTGGTATCTCAGGGGCTTTGCAAATGCGACATGGCACCCGAAGACCAATCCAGCAAACTTAAGCTCCAAAAGTCAAATTGTGCTTTTTTTTTTCCTTCTGAGACAGTTTATTGCCACATATGGAATATTGGCGTAATTTGGAAAAATAGATTTTTAAATGTTGGGGTGTTTTTTCTTCTTTATATCTTGTAAAAATGTATAATTTCTAAGTTTTATTGGAAAAAGTGTAGATTTTCATTTTCACGGTCTAATTCAGCAAAAAACCTGTGGGGTAAAAATGCTCACTATACCTCAAGGTGGTGTAATTTGCCAAATGGTGACTTTTTGGGGGTGTTTCCACTGTTTTGGCCCCACAAGACCTCTTCAAACCTGATATGGTGCTTCAAATATATTTTAATAAAAAGGAGGCCCCAAAATCCCCTAGCTGCTTCTTTGCTTCTGAGGCCGGTGTTTCAGTCCATAAGAACAACTAGGGCCACATGTGGGATATTTCTAAAAACTGCAAAATCTGGGCAATAAATATTGAGCTGCATTTCCCTGATAAAACCTTCAGTGTTACAAAAAAAATAAATGGATTTTCTAAAAAAAGAAATAAAATTTTACAATTGGGTGACTTATGCGGGTTTATGTGAGAAATTGCTGCTAAAGTTCTAATCCTTGTAATGTCCTAGAAAAGTAAAAGGACGTTAAAAGAAACGATGCAAATATAAAAGTAGACATGTGGGAAATGTTAACTAGTAACTTTTTTTGTCTGGTATTACTATCTGTTTTACGAGCAGATACTTTTAAGTTTAGAAAAATTCACATTTTCTCAACATTTTGGTGTTTTTCACAAAGAAATACTGCATTTATCAAACGAATTTTTCCGCTAACATAAAGTACAATATGTCATGAGAAAAGAAACTCAGAATCGCTTGGATATGTAAAAGTATTCCCAAGTTATTACCACATAGTGACACGTCAGATTTGAAAAAAAAATCGGCTGCGTCCACAAGGCCAAAACAGGCTGTGTCCTGAATGGGTTAACCTGCTCGGTGAATGACCTAAAGAAAAAAAAAAATTGCTGTTTTAAAATCGCCCTAAGGCTGGGTTCACACGACCAGGTTACGTCCGTAATGTACGGAACGTATTTCGGCCGGAAGACCCGGACCGAACACAGTGCAGGGAGCCGGGCTCCTAGCATCATAGTGATGTACGATGCTAGAAGTCCCTGCCTCGCTGCAGGACAACTGTCCCGTACTGTAATCATGATTACAGTACGGGACAGTAGTTCCACGCAGAGGCAGGGACTCCTAGCGTCGTACATCACTATGATGCTAGGAGCCCGGCCCCCTGCAGTGTGTTCGGTCCGGGTCTTCCGGCCGAAATACGTTCCGTACATTATGGACGTAACATGGTCGTGTGAACCCAGCCTTACTCCCAAAAAAAGAGGGATCAAAAAGTCACATGTACTCCAAAATGGTACCAATAAAAACTACAGCTCACCCCACAAAAAATAAGCCAATGCACCACTATATTGACAAAAGAACAAAAATTTGTGGCTCTCAGAATTTGGCGACACAAAATATAATTTTTTTTAAATATATATATTTTTTTTATAAAACTGGTAAAACATAAATTTGGTATCGCCGTAATCATATCAACTGTAAGGGGTCAGCCCACGGGATCGCGGTCTCCTGGGGTAGACAGGCACTTTTGGCACAGTAAGAACAGACTACAGTCCAGTCACAGTGTGGTACTACTGGCCTCAGCCAGTTTTATTAGGTAGAAAAGCCGTAGCAGAAAACGAATAAATACATAAAGTAAATCCTAGGCCGTCTGGCCACTAACTAAACATGCAGTTCCTAACTACAAAGAGCTGAGCCTAGAGCTCCAACTCCCAAACACAACACCACAGTTGTTTTACTCACATCCAGCTTTGCCAGGAGCAGAGAGAGAGACTGTGATCTCTGCCTCTGTTTTAAAGCACACCTCAGCTGTGCAGGTAATTAGCCACAATGCAATACCTGAAGTGGCTAGTGGAATAGGAACCCTCACAACTCTCCCTATTCCAACAACCAAGCCCTTTTACACAGGTTTTCCAGAAAACCCTTGAGAAAGAAAATACATTTCCTTCTAGCTCAATTCCCTGGCTGTTTTAAAATGTATATGATAGGAACCTGGGTGAGATGTACACTCCGTCCACTACTTTTCCCCTGGTCCTGTCACACAACCCATAGAACAAGATCAACATGTATTTTTCACCGCACGAGGAATGCCTTAAAAACGAAAAGAGAAAAGAAGACACAATCTTTTTTTTTTTGCCCATTTTTACCACACAAATATTTTTTTTGCCGTTTCCTAGTAAATTATACGGTAAATTAAATACTACCAACTTGTCTTGTAAAAAACAAGCCCTCATACGGCTATGTTGAAATATATCCAAGTTATGGCTTTTGGAAGGCAGGGAGGAAAAAACAGAAATGAAAGAACGAATATTGCCTGTCATTAAGGGGTTAAACTTTGAGCAGCAGCACCAATCCATCGTATATCTGGAGGTGCACTTTAAGGCCGGATTTACACGAGCGTGTGCGTTTTGCGCGCGCAAAAAACGCTGCGTTTTGCGCGCGCAAAAGGCATTTGACAGCTCCGTGTGTCATCCGTGTATGATGCGCGGCTGCGTGATTTTCACGCAGCCGCCATCATAGAGATGAGGTAGTCGACGCCCGTCACTGTCCAAGGTGCTGAAAGAGCTAACTGATCGGCAGTAACTCTTTCAGCACCCTCATCAGTGAATGCCGATCACAATATACCCCAACCTGTGAATAAAAAAAGACGTTCAAACTTACCATGAACTGCCTGCTTCCTCCAGTCCGGTCTCCCGGCCGTTGCCTTGGTGACGCGTCCCTCTCTTGTCATCCGGCCCCACCTCCCAGGATGACGCGGCAGGCCATGAGACCGCTGCAGCCTGTGATTGGCTGCAGCCTGTGCTTGGCCTGTGATTGGCTGCAGCTGTCACTTGGCCTGAATTGTCATCCCGGGAGGTCGGACTGGAGGAAGGAGCCGGGACTTATCGGTAAGTCCGAACTTCTGTTTTTTTTTACACGTATATGTATATTGTGATCGCAAGTCACTGTCCATGGTGCTGAAACAGTTTAAGTCTTTGAGCACCGTGGGCAGTGACTGTCTCCTGACGTCGCGTACCCGAACATTTTTTGCCGGGTTCGGTCAAAACGAGTTCGGCCGAACCCGGTGAAGTTCGGTGCGCTCATCTCTAATTTGACACTCCGTTTGGATGTTTGTAACCAGAAAAGCACGTGGTGCTTTTCTGTTTACATTCATCCTTTTGACAGCTCTTGCGTGATTTTCGCGCATGCAACGCGGGACCGTCCGTGTGGCATGCGTTGTTTTCACGCACCCATTGAAGTCAATGGGTGCGTGTTGCGTGAAAAACGCAAGAATATAGAACATGTCGTGAGTTTTACGCAACGCACTCACGCAGCGCAAAATTCACGCATCGTCTAAACAGCCCCATAGACTATTATAGGTGCGTACGACACGCGTGAAAAGCACGCGCGTCGCACGCGCGTATAATACGCTCGTGTAAATGAGGCCTAAAGGGAATGTGTTGCCAGAAAAACATGTTTTTTTTTAAAAAATTAAACATTTAGTGTGTGGGTGATTAAACATTGTTCAAATTTTTTTTATTTTTTTCACGAGTCAGGAAATATTATAAATTAATTCTAATTTATAATATTACCCATTTCTGGTCCCTAGATGGAGCTATTCCCAAAATTGCAGCATTGCAAAATTGGGTAAAAAGCCCTCGCTCTAGTGAGCTCTCAGCATCCCCCCCCTCCTTTATCCTGGCTAGTGCCGGGATAAACGAGGGGTTTGAACGGTGTAACCTCCTACACTGTGTGTCGCCATTTTTTGAGCTAACACACAGTGTAGAAGGTTAACATACAGTAGTAAACACACACAAACACGAACATACATTGAAATCTCTTACCTGCTCCTGCCGCCGTGGCTCCCTCCGGCCCGTCCGCTCCGTCTGCTGCCGCTGGTCCAAGTGCACAAGTCCGGAAGCCGCGACCGAAAGTAGTAATATTACTGTCCGGCCGCGACTTCCGGTCTACAGGAAAATGGCGCCGGACGGCGCCAATTTCAAATTGGACTGTGTGGGAGCGGCGCATGCGCAGTTCCCACACAGACGCCGTACACACAAGTGAATGGGACGGGAGCCGTTCGCAGTCCCTATGGGACTGTGGCTGCCGTATTCCATGTCTGTATGTGTCGTTAATCGACACATACAGAAATGGAACAAAAAATGGCAGCCCCCATAGGGAAGAAAAAGTGTAAAAATAAGAAAAAGATAAACACAAACACACAAATAAATATAAACGTTTTTAATAAAGCACTAACATCTTTAACATATAAAAAAATAATTTGTGATGACACTGTTCCTTTAAGGAAATGTATAACCTATAAAAAAAAATTACTAATAAAAAACAGATAGTGAAACATTTTTTTTTTTTTTTTGCTTATCTGCTTTTATTTTCTGATTATAGAAATTTTTATTTTATGTACACGATTATGGGGGCCGCCATATTGCCTGAGCAGCTGCTCTGCTCTGTTAACAGCATTCAGAGTTATACCTTTAGAGCAGCCACATTGACCATAGGTACCTGTAGTCTGGAGATGACCCGTTGACCTCTATGGGAAAGCATTGTAGGTATGCTGTGTGACATATGCAGAAGTCAGTGTGAAGGAAGGGGGAGAAGGTGAACTGTACAGAATGGAACTTTCGGAAATCATGCACCTGCTGCAAAAACAAGCACATTTAGATGAATGGAACTTATTTTCAATCGCATAAATGTGACAGCACCTTAAGGCTGAGTTCACACGGGGCGGATACGCCGCGTAAAAGCACGTAGCCCTTTGCGCCACAGGGAATTACGGGCGAAAAACCGCACCACATTGTGATGCAGTTTTTCAACTGAAAACTGCAACACTTAGCCGGCCTGCGATTGGCTGCAGCGGCGATCACATAGGGATGAAGCGTCATCCCAGGAGGCTGGCCCTCTGTCGTCATCAAGGCCAACTTCCTGGGATGACGTTTCATCCCCGGAGACTACTGCAGCAGCTTATGATTGGCTACAGTGGTCACATGGGATGAAACATCATCCCAGGAGGCCGGCTTGGAGGAAGCAACACAGACTTCTGGGTAAATATAAGATATATTTTTTTTTTTTGCAGAGTTGCGTTTTTAGCAGCGAAATTGATGCGAACCCGCCACAAAAAAAACCGCAACAACTGCTATATGTTGCTGGTTTTACCTTCCCATTGAATTCAATGGGGAAAACCCGCAACAAATAAGCAGCGTTTACGCGAATACAATTGACATGCTGCGGAATAAAATTCTGTACCGCAGGTCAATTTCTGAGCGTTTTTTCCACTCAGCATTTATGCAGCATGTGGATGAGATTTGTTTTATCTCATCCACTTTGCTGCTACTGTATTTGCTGCATATTTTCCGCAAAGAATTCTGTTGGTAAAAATCTGCGATATTTGCGCAACATGTGAACTGACCCTAAGGCCTCATGCACACGGCCGTAGCCATGTGCACGGCCGTGATTTTCGGGTCGGCCGGCCGGTGGGGGACACACCCGCGACCCGCCCGCAAATCGCGGGTCGTGCACGTGGCCGCGTGCATTAGTTTCTATGAGCCTGGACCGCAAAACACGGCCATAATAAGACATGTCTGTTCTTTTTGCGGTCCACGCTCCTGTGCCATGCATGGACCGTGGAAACCACGGTAGTGTGCATGGGCCCATTGAAATGAACGGGGCCGCAATTCTCCTGTGGATTTTCGGGGGAGTTGCGGTTGCAAAAGCACATGCGTGTGCATGGGGCCACATATTTGCTGAAGATTTTGCATGTGTTTTTTTTAGCCAAAACCAGAATTGGATCCAGGAGAGCAGACCTGTAAGGCTTTTCTTTATATATTTCTTCTGTTTAGGTTCCGTTCCTGGTTTCGGCTAAAAAAAACCGCATGCAAATCTGCAGTGTGGGAATTCAGCTTAAGAAAGGTGTTAAATTGTATTGGAATTTCGCCAATGATAATAATGAGATGACCCTTGAAAAGTGATCTTTACAACACAGTAAGTGTCAGTCTACATCCGGCGCCATTTTCATGTGGACCGGAAGCGGCTGCCGGACAGTAAGATGACTACTTCCGGTCGCAGCTTCCGTCCATATGTTCCGAAGCAAGGACTAGGAGCGGAGGGAGCGGACGGAGCGGAGGCAGCGGCGGCGGCAGGGGCAGGTAAGTCATGTTTGTGTTATAACCACTGTATCTAATCCTCCTACACTGTGCATTCGCTCAAGAAATGGTGCCACACAGTGTAGGAGGTTTGGACATTCGACCCCCTCCTTTCTCCTAGCACTAGCCAGGGTAAAGGAGGGGACATTGTTTGAGCACACTAGAGCGAGTGTGTCTTCTCTAATTTTGCAGCATAAAGCAATGAGGTTGCTTTACCACATGACAATGCTGCAATTTTGGGAATTGCTCCCTCTAGTGACCAGCACATGGAAATGTTATAAATTAGAATCTAATTTATAATATTTCCTGACTTGTGAAAAAATTAAAAAAATTATAACAATGTGTAATCATTTATATAGTAACTGTTTAACTAACTAAAAAAAAATAGTAATAATTTCTAGCGACACATTCCCTTTAAAAAAAAATTAAGATAAAAACTTGATTAAAACAATAGGTCATTTCTGATGACATAATATCTTTAAACAGTATATCCATCTCAAAGAAGAAAAAAAAAAAGAAATAAGAAAAGCCCACAAGCCATTTTTTGGTTATATCTGTTTCTTCACTGATTTCCAAAAATGACCAAAAAAAAAATTGCACCAATTATTTGCAGCAAAAATTTGTCTTTCCCAAATTCCTGAATGACATCTGCCTTGTTATATAAAAATATAAATATGTGTAACATACCACTTCATAATTATGCTAATTTACCGTGATTAAGAGAAAATGTAATTCAATGTGAACTATTTTACATTGTGTCAAAATATCTACTTATCACAAAAAGACACAATAGGTATGTTAGTTTTTTTTAGATATCTCCTCTTGATGTGTTTTTACACATCTTAGTTTTATTTTGATGATCCTCATCATTGTACTTATCCTATCCATCTGATTACAGATAAATTCATATTTAATTTGCAGTGAACGAAACTGTCAGATTTCAGCAGAGAAGAGTAATGCATAAGAGGTTTGGAAAGAGTGTAGTGTTGGATCAAGAGCTTGGCACTTAACAAAAGGCCTATCATCTTGGAACCAGGTGGTGCAGTCCTGCTGTTACAATACCACAGGGCATCTTTGTTGTGACCAGAGGCAACAAAAGAGAAGTTTTGCAGGAAAAGCCATGAAGAAATTAACCCTAGACTGAAATAACTGGTCTGGATACATAATGCTTCAGAAGGGGAAAATTTACAACCAAAAAATGAATTATTTCTAAATAGGAGGCAAACAAGATGCTAATGAGCAATGAAAGCATGTCACTAACTTTATAAACATCAAAGATAATTGATTTCTAGTAAACTTTATACCATTATATGCAAATACTAGATTAAAAACTGACATGTTTATATTTTATGTGTATAATGAATCTACATTGCTTTATTTATTGTGTACTGATCATGAATTACAGCTTATGTTGTAGGCCAGAGGTGCATTCACAATTCTAAAGGCTTCAGAGCTGAAATCTTCCAGCATTACTTAGTGATTCAGTGTCTGCACATATTATAAGTTGCTCTGGTGATTTGCACTATGGAAAATGTTATCATTATACTGGATACTCAATAGCATACCTCCCAATCTAACAAGATTCAGCGGGACAGTCTGGCTTCCCGGTGGAGTCCCGCTGTCCCGGCCGACCGGTGGTATGTCCCAGTTTCAACTGTATCTGCATCCTCAGGACACAGATACAGTTGAATCCAATGCCAAATTAGGGAACCGTCAGCTCCCTGCTTCAGCATTCATCTATGGAGTCCCAGGCCAGAGAAGCGCAAGCTCTCTAGCCGGGGACTCCTGTCTTGGAAAAGCCCTTGATGTCACTGTCCATATATGGACAGTGACGTAAGTGGTTCCTTCAGGAGCGGAATCCCTGGGCAAACCGTTGCCAACGCTCTGGCCGGGGATTTCGACATCTTAAAGTCCCTAACATCACTGTCCATGCATGGACAATGATGTCAGGGGCTCCTCCTGTAACGGAATCCCGGCCAGAGCGTTGCCGACGCTCTGCCCGGGGATTCTTCCCCCAGAGGGAGCACTAACATCACTGTCCATATATGGACAGTGACATCAGGGGCTCTTCCTGAAGTGGAATCTCCAGCCAGAGAGTTGACGATGCTGTGGCCGGGGATTCCACTCCTGGAGAAGCCCCTGGCGTCACTGTCCATATATGGACGGTGACATCAGGCGCTCCTCCTGGAGAGGATTCCCCGGCCAGAGCATTATGTGGGCATTATACTGTATGGTGGCATTTGTGTGAGCATTATACTCTATGGGTGCATCTATAGGGGCATTACACTGTATGTAGGCAGTGTGGTTGCAATGGTATCACTACGCCTTGATTTCTGTAGGTTCCAAATTAGAAGAAGGTATATATATACAGGTGCTCGGTAAGTCAGTCAGTCTGAGACCATGTTCTCAAAAAGAAAGAGTTCAATTTATTATCATATACAGCGTATATTTATAAGACACATAGAACAAAGAGCATGACTCATAGGGGGTAGTCTGCAAAGGGAGAAACCCTCCCTCTGACCTTGATGAATACAGAAAAGAGTGAATTCCTTTGTACTAAGCACGTGGTCACTAAATGTTACTTGCATAAACTGTTTTACTGCCAAGAAGAAATAACTAAGTAATCTGCAGAGCATCTGCAGATTATTACAAGGCAAACGAAAAAAACAAAAATGAATATCACACTGTGCAGTGTATACTGACACAAAATACAAAACATAGAATTTTGAAATTATTCCTTTACAGCAGCTATTTGTCATTATACTGTGTGGGAGGCACTATGGGGTATTATACTGTGTGGGGGGCAGCTATAGTGGCATTATACTATGTGGGGTTCTATGGGGGCATTATAATGTGGGGAGGCACAATGGGAGCATGATACTATGTGGGCAGTATCGGGTGTGTATGAGCGGGGTTAGAGGTGTGGTATAAAAGGAATAAAATTGCAGCGCTACGCGCACTGTATTGGTTATCGCTATTTGCGATACCTGAAGGTTCGGAGGTATGCTCTACAGTGATATGATGTTTGGAAATCTACAGTAGCTGTCCCACTGCATTATAGGAGCTTAGCTATGGTATTAGGGTTATGTCTGTTGACTAGCTTTGTCTGATGACAAACCAATGTAAACCAACAGAATTGTGAATACAGCTCTGGATTATAATACAAGCTGTAACTCATGAAGAGTATAAGATAAGTTATGGAATATACACTGTATGGACAAAAGTATTGGGACACACCTTTATTCATTGAATTCACGTGTTTCATTCAGTCCCATTGCCACACGCGTATAATACAAAGCACCTAGCCATGCAGTCTGATTTTACAAGCATCTGTGAAAGAATGGGTCGTCCTAAAGAGTTCACTGAATTTAAGGGTGGTATTGTAATAATATGCCACTATTGCAACAAGTCAGTTCATGAAATTTCTTCATTCCTAGATATTCTATGATCAAAGTGGAAGCATTTAGGAACCACAGCAACTTAGCCACGAAGATGAAGGCCTCGTAAAGTTACAGAGTGGGGTCACCAAGTGTTGAGTCGCATAGAGTATAATATAGTTGCCAACGCTCTGCTGACTCAATAGCTGCAGAGTTCCAAACCTCTTCTGGCATTGACAGCCACACAAAATCTGTGCGTCGCGAGCTTAATGGCGTGGGTTTCCATGGCCAAGCAGCTGCATGCAAGCCTTACAATGCCACATGTAAAGCACGCCGCTACTGGACTCTGGAGCTATGGAAAAGTCTTCTGTAGAGTGACGAATAACGCTTCTCTATCTGGCAGTCTGATGGACAAGTCTGGGTTTGGCAAATGCCATGAGAACGTTACCTGCCTGACTGCATTGTGCCAACTGTAAAGTTTGGTGGAGAAGGGGTAATGCTACGGCATTGTTCTCAGGAGTTGGCCTAGGCCCCTTATTTTCAGTAAAGGGAAATCTTACTGTTTTGTATGCTTCCAATTTTGTGGGAACAGTTTGGGAAAGGCCCTTTTCAATTCCAGCATGACTGTGCCCCAGTGCCATGGTCCATAAAGGCATGGTGTAGAAGAACTTGACATCAACTCCATCAAACACCTTTGGGATGAACTAGAACGGAAATTGCGAGACAGGCCCTCTCGTCCAACATCAGTGTCTGACCTCTCAAATGTTCTTCTGGATGAATGGGCAAAAATTCCCACAGACACACTCCAAAATCTTGTAGAAAGCCTTCCCAGAAGAGTGGAAGCTGTTTTAGCTGCAATGGGTGGACCAACTCCTTAATATTGCCTATGAATTTAGAATGAGATGTCATAAAACATCCTTTGTAGTCCCAATACTTTTGACCATATAGTGTATTTACAAAATTGCTCAAATCAATATTATATCAACATATACTGTAATGACGGGGTAGGGAGACAGACAGGTGAGCCCTAATCTACCCGCCACTCAGTCCCTGCCTACTTGCAATGACCCGTCCTAAGCGACGGGGTACAACTGGGCGACGGTCCCTACGCTCAGTAAGTGCAAGACAGACAGAACAGACAAGGGTACACAGAAGCTAGGGAAACGGTGCAGCTGCTCACGGAGACACCGTGAGCAACAAGAGTAGTGAACGAGCCAAGTCAAACCAGGAGAGAGTGAGGTACAAAAAGCTGAGCAGGAGAGTGGTCAGAAAGCCAAGGTCAATAACAAGCAGAGGATGAGTAGTACTAGCAGCAGCAGCAGCAAGCCAGGAAACAAGCATAGAAGAATCACAGGCAAAGGAGGAACAGGAAAGACAGGTATAAATAGACAGTGGGCGGGAACTAGCTCCGTCTGGCCAGGCTGTGATAGGCTCTCCCACTCCTAAGCCTGCCATCCTGAGTGGTGGAAGATGGAGTCAGTCTCACAGACATAGGAGCAGGTGCAGACTGATTGCCCACGGGCGTAGACACAGAAGCTGTGTCTGGCAAATCCTTTACAGTACCCCCCCTTGTATGAGGGGCCACCGGACCCTTTCTAGGTGGACCTGGTTTATTGGGGAAACGAAGGTGGAACCTCCTGAGCAAAACCCCAGCGTGAACATCCCGGGCGGGTACCCAAGTCCTTTCCTCAGGCCCGTATCCTCTCCAATGGACCAGGTACTGGAGGGAGCCTTGGACCATCCTGCTGTCCACAATCTTGGCCACCTCGAATTCTACCCCCCCGGTGTGAGAACAGGGACCGGAGGTTTCCTCGAGGGAGCCAAGTACGGGGAGCAGCGTTTAAGGAGGGAGGCATGAAACACGTCTTGCACTCGAAAAGACGGGGGCAACTCCAGTCGGAAGGAGACAGGGTTAAGGACTTCAATGACCTTGTACGACCCTATAAACCGGGGAGCAAACTTCTTAGACGGGACTTTAAGGTGCAAATTTTTAGAAGATAGCCACACCAGATCCCCGACCACAAACAAGGGGTTAGCAGAACGTCTTCTATCTGCCTGAGTCTTTTGTATGCTCTGGGACGCCTCTAGGTTCTTCTGAACCTGGGCCCAGACTGTGCACAGTTCCTGATGAACGACATCTACCTTGGGATTGTTGGAACTACCAGGTGAAACGGAGGAGAACCGTGGATTAAACCTTAAATTACAGAAAAAGGGGGAGACCCCTGACGAGTTACTGAACCGGATATTAAGGGAAAATTCGGCGAAGGGAATGAATGAGTCCCAATCATGTTGACAGTCAGAGATAAAACACCTTAAATATTGTTACATACATAGTTACATATTACATTAGTTTCAGGATGGAAAGCCGAGGAGAAGGACAGATCAATCTCCAACTTTTTACAGAAGGCTCTCCAAAACAATGAAACAAATTGTACCCCTCTGTCAGAAACAATATTGACAGGAACCCCATGGAGACGCAGGATGTGTTTGACAAACAGGGTAGCTAACGTCTTAGAATTTGGGTAGTTTCTTGAGGGGCACAAAGTGGCACATCTTACTGAAGTGGTCTAGTACAACCCACACCACCGACTTGCCTTGAGATTGAGGCAAATCGGTGATAAAATCCATGGAGATGTGGGTCCAAGGTCTCTGGGGAATGGGCAAAGAACATAGTAAGCCCGCTGGTCGGGACCTGGGAGTCTTGGACCTAGCACAAACCTCACAAGCGGCGACGTAGGCCTTAACGTCTTTAGGCAACCCAGGCCACCAGTAGTTTCTGGCAATGAGGTGCTTGGTAGCCAGGATGCCTGGATGGCCAGATAGTGCAGAGTCATGATTTTCCCTGAGTACCCTTAGCCGGAGTTGTAGAGGAACAAACAGCTTGTTCTCAGGAAGGTTCCCGGGAGCTGAACCTTGATCAGCCACAATTTCAGAGACTAAATCAGAATCAATAGAAGAACTGATTATACCTGGAGGAAAAACACAAGCAGGATCCTCCTCCGAAGGAGGGCTGGCCATGAAGCTACGCGACAGTGCGTCAGCCTTAATATTTTTAGACCCAGCCCTATAGGTGACCACAAAGTTGAATCTGGTAAAAAATAACGCCCATCGAGCTTGTCTCGGGTTTAGCCTCCGGGCAGATTCTAAGAAAACCAGATTCTTGTGGTCGGTAAGGAACGTTACCTGGTGCCTAGCCCCTCCAGGAAGTGGCGCCACTCTTCATATGCCCATTTAATGGCTAAGAGTTCGCGGTTGCCAATATCATAGTTACTCTCAGTGGGCGAAAACTTCCTGGAGAAGTAGGCACAGGGACGGAGATGGGTGAGGGACCTGGTACCCTGGGACAAGACAGCACCCACTCCCACCTCGGAGGCGTCAACCTCCACGATGAATGGCTCCATTTGGTTGGGCTGAACCAGCACTGGGGCTGAGATAAAGCACTTCTTAAGACCCTTAAAAGCCTGGACTGCCTCAGGAGGCCAGTGGAGGAGATCAGAACCTTTGCGAGTGAGATCCGTAAGAGGCTTAGCGATGACCGAGAAGTTAGCAATAAATCTCCTGTAATAATTAGCGAATCCCAGGAAGCACTGTAACGCCTTCAGGGAGGCAGGTTGGACCCATTCCGCCACAGCCTGGACCTTGGCAGGGTCCATGCAGAATTCATGAGGAGTGAGGATTTGACCCAAAAATGGTATCTCTTGCACCCCAAACACACATTTTTCGGTCTTAGCAAACAGTTTGTTTTCCCGAAGGACCTGGAGCACCATCTTGACATGCTAAATGTGGGAGGACCAGTCCTTGGAAAACACAAGTATGTCATCAAGGTATACTACAAGAAATACCCCCAGATAGTCTCTTAAAATCTCATTTATGAAATTCTGGAAGACCGCGGGAGCATTACACAACCCAAAGGGCATGACGAGGTATTCGAAATTACCTTCGGGCGTGTTAAACGCAGTCTTCCACTCATCCCCCTCTTTGATGCGGATAAGGTTATAAGCCCCCCGTAGATCAAACTTAGAGAACCATTGGGCCCCCTGAACCTGATTGAAGAGATCAGGAATCAAAGGAAGGGGGTACTGGTTCCTTACAGTGACCTTATTCAAGTTCCGGTAGTCGATGCACGGCCTAAGACCACCATCCTTCTTCCCTACGAAGAAGAAGCCAGCACCTACCGGAGAAGTAGAGGGGCGAATGTAACCCTTGGCCAGGCATTCCTGGATATACTCTCTCATGGCTTCACATTTGGGACAAGAGAGATTGAATATCCTACCCTTAGGGAGCTTAGCTCTTGGTACAAAATCGATTGCGCAATCGTATTCTCTATGAGGAGGTAACACTTCGGAGGCCTCTTTAGAGAAAACATCAGCGAAGTCCTGAACAAACTCAGGTAGAGTGTTCACCTCCTCAGGGAGAGAAATAGAATTAACAGAAAAACATGACGTCATGCATTCATTACCCCATTTGGTAAGATCCCCAGTATCCCAGTTAAACGTGGGACTATGCAACTGCAACCAGGGAAGGCCTAAAACCAAATCGGACGATAATCCCTGCATCACCAGTACAGAGCACTGCTCCAAATGAATGGAGCCAACAAGGAGTTCAAAAACAGGGGTATGCTGTGTAAAATAACCATTAGCAAGAGGAGTGGAGTCGATACCCACTACCGGGACAGGTTTAGGCAAATCAATCAATCAATGGCATAGCTAGAGACATAGCAAATTCCACAGACATAATATTAGCAGAAGACCCTGAATCCACGAAGGCACTGCCGGTAGCAGACCTACCACCAAAAGAGACCTGAAAGGGAACCAAGATTTTATTAGTTTTCATCTTTACGGGAAATACCTGTGCGCCCAAGTGACTTCCCCGATGATCACTTCGGCGCAGAAGTTCTTCCGGCAGCTTATTCTTACGCCCAGGACAGGTGTTCACTTGATGCTTGTCATCCCCACAGTAGAAGCAGAGACCATTCTTCCTGCGGAACTCTCTACGTTGTTGGGGGGACACGGAGGCCCCGAGTTGCATAGGTTCATCCGAGTTTTCCGTGGAAGAATGAAGCAACGGAACCTCGGGAGTCATCATGGGGGAGTCAGAGGAGAAGGCACAAAAACGTTCAAGTCGTCGTTTCCTGAGACGTCGGTCAAGTCGTACCGCTAAAGCCATAACCTGATCTAGGGAGTCAGCAGAGGGATAGCTAACTAGCAGGTCTCTCAGGGCGTTCGACAGACCCAATCTAAACTGGCACCTCAAGGCAGGGTCATTCCACCGAGAAGCTACACACCATTTCCTAAAGTCAGAACAATACTCCTCTACAGGTCTCTTATCCTGACGTAAGGTCACCAGCTGACTCTCGGCAAAGGCAGTCTTGTCAGTCTTGTCATAAATTAGCCAGAGAGCAGAAAAGAAAAGATCAACGGAGGAAAGTTCAGGGGTGTCAGGAGCCAAGGACAAGGCCCATTCTTGGGGCCCGTACTGGAGCCGGGACATAATTATACCCACCCGCTGGCTCTCAGAACCTGAGGAGTGGGGCTTTAAGCGAAAATAGAGCCTACAACTCTCCCGAAAGGAGAAAAAAGTCTTCCGGTCCCCTGAGAACCGGTCAGGCAACTTGAGGTGGGGGGCACTAACAGGGAAGCATCACGCAGATTGTCCCTCTGAGCCAGGGCCTTGACCTGTAGGGAGAGGCCCTGCATCTGCTGAGCCAGGGTCTCAAGGGGGTCCATAGATGTGTCAGTGACCAGGGTAGACTAGGTATATGGGCCTGTGATTATGTAATGACGGGGTAGGGAGACAGACAGGTGAGCCCTAATCTACCCGCCACTCAGTCCCTGCCTACTTGCAATGACCTGTCCTAAGCGACGGGGTACAACCGGGCGACGGTCCCTACGCTCAGTAAGTGCAAGACAGACAAAACAGACAAGGGTACACAGAAGCTAGGGAAACGGGGCAGCTGCCCACGGAGACACCGTGAGCAACAAGAGTAGTGAACAAGCCAAGTCAAACCAGGAGAAAGCGAGATACAAACGCTGAGCAGGAGAGTGGTCAGAAAGCCAAGGTCAATAACAAGCAGAGGATGAGTAGTACAAGCAGCAGCAGCAAGCCAGGAAACAAGCATAGAAGAATCATAGGCAAAGGAGGAACAGGAAAGACAGGTATAAATAGACAGTGGGCGGGAACTAGCTCCGTCTGGCTAGGCTGTGATAGGCTCTCCCACTCCTAAGCCTGCCATCCTGAGTGGTGGAAGATGGAGTCAGTCTCACAGACATAGGAGCAGGTGCAGACTGATTGCCCACGAGCGTAGACACAGAAGCTGTGTCTGGCAAATCCTTTACATATACACTGTATAAAGGTTGTCAAAAGTAGACATCCAACACTTAAAGAGGCTCTGTCACCAGATTTTGCAGCCCCTATCTGCTATTGCAGCAGATAGGCGCTGCAATGTAGATTACAGTAATGTTTTTATTTTTAAAAAACGAGCATTTTTGGCCAAGTTATGACCATTTTTGTAGTTATGCAAATAAGGCTTACAAAAGTCAAAGTGGGTGTGTTTAAAAGTAAAAGTCCAAGTGGGCGTGTATTATGTGCGTACATCGGGGCGTTTTTAATACTTTTACTAGCTGGCCGTTCTGATGAGAAGTATCATCCACTTCTCTTCAGAACGCCCAGCTTCTGGCAGTGCAGATCTGTGACGTCACTCACAGGTCCTGCATCGTGTCAGACGAGCGGGGACACATCGGCACCAGATGATTCTGCAGCAGCATCGGCGTTTGCAGGTAAGTAGCTACATCGACTTACCTGCTAACGCCGATGCTGCTGCAGAATCAACTGAAGCCTCTGGTGCCGATGTGTCCGACACGATGCAGGACCTGTGAGTGACGTCACAGATCTGCACTGCCAGAAGCTGGGCGTTCTGAAGAGAAGTGGATGATACTTCTCATCAGAGCGCCCAGCTAGTAAAAGTATTAAAAACGCCCCGATGTACGCGCATAATACACGCCCACTTGGACTTTTACTTTTAAACACACCCACTTGGACTTTTGCAAGCCTCATTTGCATAACTACAAAAATGGTCATAACTTGGCCAAAAATGCTCGTTTTTTTAAAATAAAAACGTTACTGTAATCTACATTGCAGCGCCTATCTGCTGCAATAGCAGATAGGGGCTGCAAAATCTGGTGACAGAGCCTCTTTAAGGTTTTAAAAAGTAAATGGAAATATAACACTTGTCATGTTAAGGTTACGGCTACACAGCAACTTGGGTTGTCTGTGAGTCATGGTAAAAATATAGCATCACCGCAACCTCCATTATGGGAAACAAACTCTTGGAAAGCTTGTGACCATGAATAACTGCTCTGTGGCTTGAATAACAAGTGGTTTGTATATCAAGTGGAGTTCCAAAAACCGGAGTTCAAAAGAGGAGTTAAAGCCCAAGTAAGTGCTCTTCTACTTCTTTATCTTTTTGATTAACACCTGTTCGCTGTTTTTTTTGTAACTGGGATAATGGACAGCAAGATTGGAGGTTTTCTTCAGTGCACAGTTTGCCATATGTATGCACGACTGGAGCCGGAGTTCCAGGGTGAATATCTCTGTGGCAGATGTGAGCATGTTGTTCACCTGGAAGCTCGTATTAGAGATCTGGTGGAGCAGAATGCAACACTGAGGAGGATAGACAATTTTGAACGGAGCTTGCTGCTCACAGAGCATGCAGTTAGTGGGTTACAACTGGAGGGTGAAGACATGGGTGAGCAGGATCAGGTAAGTAGCTGGGTTAATGTAGTTAGGGGCAGTAGAAAGGGGTCAAAGACAAGGAAGGCCGATCCGGTTTCTGACATTCCAGGCAAAATTGCCAAGTTGGGTGATGATGCGAGGGTGTCAGTCTCAGAAATGGCAGCCCTAGTGGATACTGATCTCCCTAACAGCCGGGAGAACAGCCCAGCTAGTAGTCGGCGGGATGGTAATGCAGGTAAGCCAAGACAATTGATAGTCGTAGGGGATTCTATAATCAGATAGACGGATAGAATAATTTGTCGCCAAGACCACCTCAACCGAATGGTTTGCTGTCTCCCTGGTGCCAGGGTTCGGCATGTGGTGGAACGGGTGGACAAATTGCTGGGAGGGGCTGGTGATGATCCAGCTGTCGTGGTCCATGTCGGTACCAACGACAGAATAAATGGTAGGTGGAGGAGCCTTAAGAATAATTTTAAAGAGCTAGGCTACAAGCTGAAGGGAAGGACCTCCAAGGTTGTATTCTCAGGAATACTGCCTGTGCCATGCGCATCACAGGAAAGACAGCGGGAGCTCAGGGAGTTAAATGCATGGCTGAAGTCTTGGTGTAGAGGAGAAGGATTTGGGTTCCTAGAGCACTGGGCTGACTTTTCATTGGGGTACAAACTGTATTCTGCAGATGATTTGCACCTAAATGGAAGGGGGTCCGCTGTGCTGGGGGAGAGAATTCTAGCTGGGGTGGCGGAGTATTTAAACTAGGGCTGAGGAGGGAGGTCAATGAAGAAAAAAAAGGGGTAGCCAGGTTAGAGAGGGGTCAGACTATATTGGTGGGGGGAGAAACAGAATGTGGGGAGAGGACTAGACAACAAGATAAGGAGATCCTTTCGTTACAAAACATCAGTGTAAATAAAAAGGACCGATTAATGTCAAATCACATTTCTGATAATAAAAGTGAAAAACTGACAGGCAAGTTAAAGTGTATGTTCACAAATGCCAGAAGTCTAGCAAGCAAAATGGGGGAGCTGGAGGCCTTGATACTGGAAGAAAATATAGATATAGTTGGTGTTGCTGAAACATGGCTGGACTCTTCACATGACTGGGCTGTAAATCTACAGGGTTTTACACTTTTTCGTAAAGACAGGACAAATAGGAAAGGTGGTGGTGTATGTCTGTATGTGAGAAATGATATGAAGGCGAGTGTGAAAGAGACAATAGTGGGTGAATACTGTGAGGAGGTTGAAACCTTGTGGGTGGAACTAGAAAGGGAGGTAAACACTGATAAAATTACTTTTGGTGTAATCTATAGACCCCCCAATATAACTGAGGAGATGGAAGTTCAGCTATATAAACAGATGGAGCGGGCTGCACAGGCGGGTACTGTAGTGATAATGGGAGATTTTAATTTCCGGGATATTAATTGGTGTCATGGTTCGGCTTCAACTGCAAAGGGAAGACATTTCCTCAACCTGTTGCAGGAAAATTTTATGGGCCAGTTTGTGGAAGACCCGACTAGAGGTGAAGCTCTGTTGGATCTGGTCATTTCTAATAATGCAGATCTTGTTGGGAATGTCAATGTTCGTGAAAACCTCGGTAACAGTGATCATAATATAGTTACATTTTACCTATACTGTAAAAAACAAACGCAGGCTGGGAGGGCAAAAACATTTAATTTTAAGAAAGCCAATTTCCCCAGGATGAGGGCGGCAATTCAGGATATAGACTGGGAAGAACTAATGTCAAATAATGGAACAAATAATAAATGGGAGATTTTCAAATCTACTTTGAGTTATTATAGTGCAAAATTTATTCCTACAGGTAACAAGTATAAACGACTCAAATTAAACCCCACATGGCTTACACCTTCTGTGAAAGGGGCAATACATGACAAAAAAAGGGCATTTAAAAAATACAAATCTGAGGGTACAGCTGTAGCCTTTGTAAAATATAAAGAGCTTAATAAAATCTGTAAAAATGTAATAAAATTAGCAAAAATACAAAATGAAAGGCAGGTGGCCAGGGATAGTAAAACAAATCCCAAAAAATTCTTCAAGCATATAAATGCAAAAAAGCCAAGGTCTGAACATGTAGGACCCCTAGATAATGGTAATGGGGAGTTGATCACAGGGGATCAAGAGAAGGCAGAGTTACTAAATGGGTTCTTTAGCTCTGTATATACAACTGAAGAAGGAGCAGCTGATGTAGCCGGTGCCAGTGCTGTTAATATATCAGTTGATATACTGAATTGGATGAATGTAGAGATGGTCCAAGCTAAATTAAATAAAATAAATGTGCACAAGGCCCCGGGACCAGATGGGTTACACCCTAGAATTCTTAAAGAGCTTAGTTCAGTTATTTCTGTCCCCCTTTTCATAATATTCAGAGAATCTCTAGTGACTGGTATAGTGCCAAGGGACTGGCGCAGTGCAAATGTGGTGCCTATTTTCAAAAAGGGCTCTAGGTCTTCCCCGGGTAATTATAGACCAGTAAGCTTAACATCCATCGTGGGGAAAATGTTTGAGGGGCTATTGAGGGACTATATACAGGATTATGTGACAATAAATAGCATTATAAGTGACAGCCAGCACGGTTTTACTAAGGACAGAAGTTGTCAAACCAACCTAATCTGTTTTTATGAAGAGGTGAGCAGAAGTCTAGACAGAGGGGCCGCTGTGGATTTAGTGTTTTTGGACTTTGCAAAGGCATTTGACACTGTCCCCCATAGACGCCTAATGGGTAAATTAAGGACTATAGGTTTAGAAAATATAGTTTGTAATTGGATTGAGAATTGGCTCAAGGACCGTATCCAGAGAGTTGTGGTCAATGATTCCTTCTCTGAATGGTCACCGGTAATAAGTGGTGTACCCCAGGGTTCAGTGCTGGGACCACTATTATTCAACTTATTTATTAATGATATAGAGGATGGGATTAATAGCACGATTTCTATTTTTGCAGATGACACCAAGCTATGTAATATAGTTCAGACTATGGAAGATGTTCATGAATTACAGGCAGATTTAAACAAACTAAGTGTTTGGGCGTCCACTTGGCAGATGAAGTTTAATGTAGATAAATGTAAAGTTATGCATCTGGGTACCAACAACCTGCATGCATCATATGTCCTAGGGGGAGCTACACTGGCGGATTCACTTGTTGAGAAGGATCTGGGTGTACTTGTAAATCATAAACTCAATAACAGCATGCAGTGTCAATCAGCTGCTTCAAAGGCCAGCAGGATATTGTCGTGTATTAAAAGAGGCATGGACTCGCGGGACAGGGATGTAATATTACCACTTTACAAAGCATTAGTGAGGCCTCATCTAGAATATGAAGTCCAGTTCTGGGCTCCAGTTCATAGAAAGGATGCCCTGGAGTTGGAAAAAATACAAAGAAGAGCAACGAAGCTAATAAGGGGCATGGAGAATTTAAGTTATGAGGAAAGATTGAAAGAATTAAACCTATTCAGTCCTTGAGTCTGAAGGAATGACGATGTTTACAATAAGGGAGGGGTCAGCCTGTCTTCTAGCCTTGGGGAAGAGGTTTGTTTAACCCCTTAACGCACCATGACGTAACTGTACGTCATGGTGAGCAGTAAGTTCGCGCACCTTGACGTACAGTTACGTCAGTGCTTTGACAGTTAACCGCCGCGCGGCGCTACACCGCAGCGGCGGTTAACTGTGCAGGGTGTCAGCCCTGCTCTCCCCGTTGCCGATCAGCGGCCTGTCGCCGCTGATATCGGCAGTTAACCCCTTAATTGCGGCGCTCGATTTTGAACGCCACAATTAAGGTCTTTAGCGCCGATCGGCAGCCCCCATGTGAAATCACGGGGGCTGGCGATGGTACCCATGGCAACCGGACGCCAGACAATGGCTTCCGGGTTGCCATGTACAGAAGCCTATGAGGACCACCCCGAGGGTGGTCGTCGTAGGCTTCCTGTCAGTGTGACTGTCACGTCACAATGACAGTTGGAATGCATTACACTACGTGTGTAGTGTAATGTATTCCAGCAGCGATCAGAGCTGCAAGTCTAAGTGTCCCCTAGTGGGACAAGTGAAAAAAGTAAAAAAAAGAATAAAAATGTTTTAAAAAAAGTGTAAAAATAAAAGTTATAAGTGACATAAACAAGAACTGCTTTTTTTCCTATAATAAGTCTTTCATTATAGGAAAAAAAATGAACACGTAAAAAAAAAGTACACATATTTGGTATCACAGCGTTCGTAACGACCCCAACTATAAAACTATAATATTATTTTTCCCGCACAGTGAACGCCGCAAAAAAAATAAACGAAAAACAATGACAGAATCACTATTTTTTGGTCACCACCCCTCACAAAATATGTAATAAAAAGTGATCAAAAAGTCGCATGTACGCCAAAATAGTACCGATACAAACTACAACCCGTCCCGCAAAAAACAAGCCCTTACACAGCTTTTTTGACTGAAAAATAAAAAAGTTATGGCTCTCAGAATATGGTGACACAGAAAATACATTATTTTCTAAATAAGTTATTTTATTGCTCAAACGCTGCAAAACATAAAAAAACGTATATACATATGGTATCGCCGTAATCGTACCAACCCGCAGAATAAAGTATAATAGTCATTTATAGCCCAGGGTAAACGCCGTCAAAAAGAAATAAAAATCATTGTCAGAATTGATGGTTTTTGGTCACCTGGCTTGCCGAAAAATTGAATAAAAAGTGATCAACAAAATCGCATGTACCCCAAAATGGTACCAATGAAAATTACAGATTGTCCCGCAATAAGCCCTCACACGGCTCCGGTGGTGAAAAAATAAAAAAAGTTCCGGCTCCCAGATTATGGCGATGCAAAATGTGCAGAGTGTTCCAAAAGTGGATAAGATCGGGCACCATTTATCAGTGCGACACCGGCCACAGATCTGTGGATTATTATTTATTTACCCCATTATTATACCCTCTTATTATGCCCCTGATGTACTCTGCCCAGCCTACATGTGCCCCCACATTATAAACTGAAATACCAGCAAAACGCCAGAGCTACTACCAAGCAAAATATGCGCTCCAAAAGCCAAATGGCGTCCCTCCCTTCTGAGCCCTACAGCGTGCCCAAACAGCCGTTTATGTCCACCGATATGGCATCGTACCAAAAAATGGTACCAATAAAAACGACAGCTCGTCCCGCAAAAAATAAGCCCCCACACCGCTCTATTGACAGAAAAATAAAAAAGTAGTGGCTCTTGGAAAGCGGGGAGGAAAAACGAAAAAGCAAAACATGAATCAGTTCGTAAAGGGTTAATTACTTTCTAATGAAAAAACATTTATGAGCACATGTGGGGTATTGCCGTACTCGGGAGAAATTGCTTTACAAACGTTGGGGTGCATTTTCTCCTTTATCCTTTGTGAAATTGAAAAAATTCAACATTTTAGTGGAAATAATGTTGATATTAATTTTCACGGCCTAATTCTAATAAATTCTGCAAAAGACGTGTGGGGCCTAAATGCTCACTATACCCCTAGATAGATTCCTTAAGTGGTGTAGTTTCCCAAATCGGGTTACTTTTGGGGGCCTTCCACTGTTTCGGTCTCTCAGGGGCTTTGCAAATTCAACATGACACCCAAAAACATTCCAGCTAAATTTGAGCTCCAAAAGCCAAATAGCGCTCCTTTCCTTCTAAGCCCCAGTGTGGGTCCAAACAGTAGTTTATTACCACATATGGGGTATTTACGTAATCAGGAGAAATTGTTTTACAAATGTTGGGGCGCTTTTTCTCCTTTATTCCTTGTAAAAATTAAAAATGGCTACCTTTTTTCAGAAAAAAAGTAGATTTTCATCTTCACATACTAATTCAAATAAATTTAGCAAAAAAACTGTGGGTTCAAAATGCTAACTATACCCATAGATAAATTCCTTGAGGGGTATAGTTTCCAAAATGGGGTCACTATTGTGGGGTTTCCACGGTTTTCTTCCCTCCAGTGCATTGCAAACGCGACACGGCACTGAAAACTATTCCAGCAAAATCAGAAATCCAAAATCCAAATGGTGCTCCTTCTCTTCTGAGGCCTGCTGTGGGTCCAAACAGCAATTTATTACCACATATGGGGTATTGCTATAATCGGAAGACATTGCTTTACATATGTTGGGGTGTTTTTTCTACTTTATTCCTTGTAAAAATTTAAGATTTCCTAATTTTTTCACAAAAAAAGTAGATTTTCACCTTCACATACTAATTCAAATAAATTTAGCAAAAAAACTGTGGGTTCAAAATGCTAACTATACCCATAGATAAATTCCTTGAGGGGTATAGTTTCCAAAATGGGGTCACTTTTGGGGTGTTTCCACTGTTTTGGCAGCACAAGGCCTCCTCACACCTGACATGGTACCTAAAATATATTCTAATAAAATAGAGGCCCAAAATCCACTAGGTGCTCCTTTGCTACTGAGGCCTGTGTTTCAGTCCATGACCGCGCTAGGGCCACATGTGGGGTATTTCTAAAAACTGCAGAATCTGGGCAATAAATATTGAGTTGCATATCTTGGGTAAAACCTTCTGTGGTACAGAAAAAATTTATTACAAATGAATTTTTGAAGAAAAAAAATGAAATTTGTAAATTTCACCTCTACTTTGCTTTAATTCCTGTGAAACGCCTAAAGGGCTAAAATACTTTATGAATGCTGTTTTGAATACTTTGATGGGTGCAGTTTTCAAAATGGGGTGATTTATGGTGACTTTCTAATATATAAGGCCCTCAAAGCCATTTCAGAACTGAACTGGTCCCTGAAAAAATAGCCTTTTGAAATTTTCTTGAAAATATGAGAAATTGCTGCTAAAGTTCTAAGCCTTGTAACGTCCTAGAAAAATAAAAGAATGTTCAAAAAACGACGCAAACATAAAGTAGACATATGGGAAATATAAACTAGTATGTATTTTGTGTGGTATTACTATCTGTTTTACAAGTAAATACATTAAAATTTAGAAAAATGCTAATTTTTGCTAATTTTCTCTAAATCTTGGCGTTTCTTACAAATAAATATTGAATTTAATGACAAAATTTTTTCAGTATCATAAAGTACAACATGTCACGAGAAAACAATCCCAGAATCGCTTGGATAGGTAAAAGCATTCTGGAGTTATTACCACATAAAGTGACACATGTCAGATTTGCAAAAATGGGGCTGGTCCTGAAGGCCAAAACAGGCTTAGACACTAAGGGGTTAATATAAGGGAGGGGGTAGTCTGATTCCTAGCATCTATCACAAGGTATATTTTGGGAACTCATGGTTATACATTTGAAACGCCTACTGAGCCTATGATTGGTTCAGGACAAAACATATTGTCATTATATGCTATTGGCTAAATTAAATCCAAATTCATATCATATTGTAAACATTGTAAACGATTGGCTGGAATCAAGCTGCTCCTGCTTCCAAAGATATTATTGTGATGGTTTGTTGAATAAACGTCAGAGAAGGATTTTGAGCATACAAGCATTGTCTCTTGTGTCATCTTTTCTCTCCGATATATATATATATATATCGATCACCTATGATTTGGAAACTGGATAAATCACTGGAGGGCGGGTATCGGTTGATATACCCAATACAGATTTCAGTGTAATATATTTTGGCCCATGATTGCGATAACAGTATGAAAGAGTTCTGGTAAGAATTCAATTATGACATTCTCACCAGCATTTCAGCCCAGATTAGAAGAGGGGATTTAATCCCCAAAATGGCACCTGATGCCACGACACGGAGGACACGGTTCTGTAATTAATTCAATTTCTAACAAATGGACCACATGAATGGATAGAAGGTCCTGTGCGGGAGGAGAGCTTAGGATAAAAGTTGGTAATTAATACTCCATACAGAGCTGTAGACACTCTATGTGCTGTTATATGGTGCATCCACCATTTGAAACATTGAATTAATAGAGCCGACACATATAGCAACTGTAAGGCTCTATATACTTCTATGGGTGACATATTATTAACTCTAACTGAAAGGTTTCTGTAATAGGCTTCATAGAAAAAATGTCACATTCTGAATATACTGCACACCTTTGACATCTGTCTAGAAGTTCTTGTTTTTTTTATTACTCAGTGACAGTTATTTTTGTATCTGGTCTTAAGGCCAAGACTATGCTGACATGTCAGTGAGTAGCTACGTTGAACATATACAATTCATTAAAAAGAACTGTTGAAGCAGCACATTAAATGTACCTTCCGTTGTTTCCAGCAAGGGAGCTGTTTGCTCTTTTTCTTTTAGCATGATTATCATTAACAGATTAACGGTGTTTGTCAGTTCATTAGTCTTGAATGAACAGTCCAATCGAGCCGTGTGCAGACACTGCTGTGCAACTTTCTTCTCCAGTTATCATAAGCAGCACATCAATCTTTTCTGATCTAATTAGCAAATTGATGTGGTTCTGTAAACGGAGATGTTAAAGAAATTAGACTTGATTACTTAAAATTCTGATTAAATCTAAGAGGAGCAGCTATTTTCTCATGGATTAAATATTTATTACTGCAAATCTGCATGCAGTTTCGTGGTTATTGAGTAAGGTCAACAGTCCATTAAATATATTTGTTGAACTTTCTATTTGCCACACTCCAAACTGAGCCCTTGTCAGCAATTCTGTTACATATTTTTAGGGTATGTTCACACATGACGGATACGGTGTGTAAAAGTATGCAGTGTATCCATTCTAGAAACCATGGGGAATTCCGGACAAAAAAAACCGCACCAAATAGCGGTGCAGATTTTCAGGCTGAATCACCGCTGTGGAAAATAGTTCTTAGGAAAAAAATAAAGGTAATACTAAGGGTATGTTCACACGCACTGTTTTCAGACGTAATTCGGGCATTTTATGCCTCGAATTACGCCTGAAAAAACAGCTCCATTACGCCTACAAACATCTGCCCATTGCTTTCAATGGGTTTTACGGTGTTCTGTTCCCATGAGGTGTTATTTTACGCGTCGCTGTCAAAATACGACACGTAAAAAGACGCCCGCAAAATAGAAGTACATGTCACTTCTTGGGATGTTTTTGGAGCCGTGTTTCATTGACTCCATTGAAAAACAGCTCCAATAACGTCCGTAAAATACGCAGCAAAAATCGTGACTTGCTACAAAAACGTCTGAAAATCAGGAGCTGTTTTCGCCTGAAAACAGCTCCGTATTTTCAGATGTATTTTGCTAAGCCGTGTGAACATACCCTTACCCTATGGCATTGTCATAGCGACGCATCCCTCTGTTCTCAGTGCAGCCCAGCCTCCTGTGATGATGCTGCAGCTCGCGACCGTTGTAGGCTGTGAAGGACACATTTTCATGACAACGGCTAGGAGGTAAGTATTGGATTTTGTAATTATTTTGAATTGAAAAAAGTGTTGTTGTTTTTTTTTCTTTATTTGCGATTGTTGTGGCAGAGACCGCAACATTTGCTATTTGTTGCAGGTTTTACTTTCCCATTAAATTCAATGGGGAAAACCTGCAACAAAAGAGCAGAGATTCTGCAGCTTTAATTGACATGCTGCGGATTAAAAAACTACACACGTATCAATTTATGAACGTTTTCTCAGTGGATTTTCTCCGCTGTGTGTGGATGAGATTTGTTCAAATCTCATCCACTTTGCTGATACCGTATATGCTGCTGATTTTGCGCAATGGAAAACTAACCATATATTCAGATTATTTCCCTATGTGTCGGAGGGGTTGTGGTAAAAGGGGTACACTATCACATATGTGGTGGTTTTGCCCGAAATCCAAGCCTGTTGGATTTTTGTTTTCCAGTTAGGGCATGACCAGACGTGGCGGAATTGCTCTGGAATTCCGCTGCGGACAGTCCGCTGCGGAAATCAGCAGCGTACACATTTCTCCATTGCTTTCCACAGCTTTTTAGTGAGGTTCGTTTACACGTTGCAGAAAGCTCCGCTGCGGACCATAGGCAGCGGTGCGGAATTTGGTGTCCGCAGCATACACTGGTTGTTGCGGACGTGTAGCGGACTTGTTGCGGACTTATTGCAGAATTTCTCCATTAACTTCAATGGAGAGTCAAAATTCCGCAATGAAGTCCGCAGATGTTATGTGTGTTGCGTAGCGTATTTGTTTTACGACCATGATATTTCTTCATTCTGGCTGGACCTATGTATTTCTATGTCTACAGCCAGACTGAGGCCCTATGCACACTAACGTAAAAACGACCGTAATCACGGGCCGTTATTACGGCACGGGCAGGCCCATAGAAGTCAATGGGGCTCCCGTAATTACGGGTGACTACGTGTGTGCACCCGTAATTACGGGAGCGTTGCTAGACGACGTCAGGATATAGTCACTGTCCAGGGTGCTGAAAGAGTTAAACGATCGGCAGTAACTGTTTCAACACCCTGGACAGTGACTTCCGATCACAATATACATCAACCTGTAAAAAAAATAGAAGTTCATACTCCCTGCTTCTTCCTCCAGTCCGGCCTCCCGGGATGATGTTTCAGTCCATGTGACGGCTGCAGCCAATCACAGGCCAATCACAGGCTGCAGCGGTCACATGGACTGCCGCGTCATCCAGGGAGGTCGGGCTGGATGTTGAAAGAGTGACGCGTCACCAAGACAACGGCCGGGTTAGTATGAATTTCTTTTCCATTTACTAGGGAAAGGGCTGTCCCTTCTCTCTATCCTTAACTGATAGAGAGACGGGAAATACTTTCACCTCAATACGCAACGGCTAGTACGCATCAATTTAATGCCCATTTTAGGCTGAGCCGCAACAGAATCTGCAACACAGATTATGTGCGGCATTGATGCGGACAGTGGCGGAAGAAATACGCCACGTCTGGTCATGCCCTTATTGTCAACTGTTACCTCGGTTTTACTACCTCCCTCTCCAGAATTAGCCTTATTACATATTGATCTTATAAAGATCCCTCTATACTATAGATGGATAACATCTCATGTTCTTACGGCAACCAGACAACTCATAGCTTTGAACTGGAAATCTACACATATCCCTTCCATGACAGAAGTGTGTGCTAAAGTTAATATATGCAATGTGAATTACTTCTTTCTTCCAGCTACAAGCATAAATGCTCCCTTGAAAAATATTGGGAGCCCTGGTGTTCTACCTCTTTAGCCAAAATAAGGTGATTCGAAAGTTGCTTGCAGATTTCCTTTTGGTTACCAATGCGACTCTATGTATACCTCTATATCTTTATGGCATGTAGTGAAATATATGTTGATAGATACGGTGTGCCCCCTCTGTTTTGTCTGTTTTGTTACATGTTTTATGAATTATATGTCAATAAAAAGTTAATGTTTAAAAAAAAACCAAAAAAACGTTGCGGAAAATCCAAAATTCAAGCACAAAAATGGAAGAAATGACAAGTCAGGACCTTGGTTCAGTCATTTCTTTAGACATTTTTTCCCTCTACAACTGATCTAAGCAGATTAAAGATCTGATGACAATTTCCAAGAATTAAGCATCACCTTTTTCAATCTGTTACCCATTTAGTTCAATAATAATAAAAAAAAGATGTATACTATAAATAAAAATAATACTGAACATGCTTGAACAATTCCTTCACACTTAGGGCCTATTCCGATGAACGATGTTCAGGTCTGTGTGCTGTCTGATGGTAAAACGGACAGCATACGGGCTGCACACTGACTCATTAAATTCAAAAAGGGAAATTCACAAGTTAGATTTTTTGCACGGACCATTAGAAAAATCGCAGCATGCACTAGCTTGTTGCGAGTCTTGCATAAAATTTGTCCATAATATCAATGAGGTGCGTGGAAATCGAACTGCACATAGACGTCATCCGAGTGTGATCCGATTTTTATGCATAGGAGATCCCTGAAAAATTTTGAAATTAATGCCAGAATAGTGTGCGGAGAATAAAATACTGCCTTCCCCAGCTGACATTTGTGATATTCCAAGAGACATACCCCGCGCAATGGATGTTCAGAAATTAATTTGTCTGGTGCAGAAGAAGGTGGAATACTAGGACAGAGCGAGGGTGGAGATTGACCAAGACAGATTCTGTGGAAGAAAAAGTACTCCCTGGGTGCAAGAAAAAAAACTGTAAGTTCCACATTATCCCTATTTTTTTTTTTAAATGGCAAGAGTACTCCATCCCCTACACAATATTTTTGCAAACATGTGGCCATGATAGTGAAAATGGTAACTGAAATAGAGTTGCCTAAGCCATAAATAGCCACTTATCCCAATGCCATCATGTGGGCCATAAATGTAAATTGACACAGTTAAAACTATGATGTGAAATGTCATTACAATATATTTTCTTGCAGTGATTGATGTCCGGACATGTTGGTGGAGCTGTCAGGAACAGTTCTGCATGGAAATGACTCAGAAGGGGAAGAGCGGGTCTGGTCCAACCAAGAAAAAGCCCCTACGTCTATGTACAGCAGCTCATGTTTGTTTGTTTTTGAAAAGAAAGACATATTAGATATGTGCACATAAGTATTTTACTCTACTGTCCTCTCTTTTTTATGTCAACTGCTATATATTTTTAGTTTGTTAAATTAAACAAATTATAATTTAAAACTGAAACATTATAAATGGGTAAAAAAAACGTGTGCAACTATCAACAGGAGGCACTGAGCATCTTGAAGTATCCACAGGGGCGCTTTGTGAATGAACCAGGAATTATTATTTTTAATTATTACAATTAATATTTTCTAATTCAAAATAACAAAACAAAAAAAACCATAAGGGGTTTATAATTATTATTTTTTTGTCTGTTTAGTACGTCTGACAACTTGGAAGAGGAGGAGAATGCGGAGGAAAGTAGAACTCTTTCGATATCCACTACCCCAGCCACACCACAAATTGAGCTCCAAGAGATAAATGAGCCAGCCCAACCAGGTATCCAACACCAGGCCAGCAAGTGGACGCCAGTGTGGTTGAGCTCTTAAGCAGAAAAGAGGACCCAGTGGATATTTTTTTAATAGCATTGGAAAATCACCTGCGTCAGGTTTCCAATGAGCGCGTGATGCGTGTACAATCAGCATTCAACCTTGTGGTTGAGGCATTGTTACCACCAAATGACCGCACCGATATTTATGTGGAATTAGAGAAGTGACGTATTTTCGGCCATATTAGTTGCCAGTACTCCCGCCCAGCACCTCCACCTAGCTAATATTTACCAAGATTAATGGAGTACCATGCCTCACATGGTCATGCATCATATGGGGGCTACCCTCCATACTGCTCCTAGGAGCATTATTATGCACCACCTGCACAAGATGCTGGTTTAGCCCCACCACTAGCACCTGGCTACCAGGGCGCTGCTGCTCTAGGGCCATCTGGTAGCCAACTACTTACTCTAGCACATCTTCTCAGCGCTCCGATCCCCCTCCCTTCCGTTCCTTATAATTGTAAATTTGTTAAATACCAAAATGTATCATGGCACCTTTGTTCTTGGTGTATTTTTTCATTGTCACAGTTTATGTATCTTATTTTAAGATGTATTCTTAAGTAAATTGTTAACAAACCAAAATGTTGTTTGGGGTTAATTATAGGAAAAGATGGGAGACTGGTGCATTTAGAGTGTGTTTATTTAGTTTGGTTGGATGTGTGGTAGCAACAGTCAAAAAGATACTGCAGAGTAGGTTTCATGTTTTTATTAAAAATAAAAAAAATTAAAGTAGTTAGTCAGATGCTGAATGTGCTCGAAAATCTGCTGCATATGGTCGGCATACAGGTCCCCCCACTCCAGCTGTTCCAGGTCTGGCATGGTAGGACTTGTCAGGAATTTCAGGGGCTATTGTCAGGTGTTGGTCAACATCCGCTGAGGTGTCATAAATTCTGGTGTAATTAGGCAGGAACTCTTTATGCCAATAGAAAATGGCAAATTTGCGGTCATGTGACCTTCCAGTGGGAGTTTTCAGTGGTTTGGAACAAATCTGTGCTGAAACTTGTCTTCAGTTTTTCACTAACGTGAAAAATGGATTATCAACGATCCTACACAGACAGGAAAAAAAATGACACACCAAAATCTCTCTAATCCTGATTTAACTCTGATGTAAAATGGTCAGTTTTTCTCAGATGAAACACTAACGAGTTAATCATTGTTCATCTAAATAGGCACTCAGGATGAGAATACCCTAAGGTCTGGTTCCCACGGGTCGGATACGCTGCATAAAGATCAGGTAGTGTGTCCAACCTGGGACCCGCAGTACATTCCGTCCAAAAAAATCGCACCACATTGTGGTCCGATTTTTCTAACAGTATTTCCTCTGCGGAAGAAAGCCATTTATACTTACCCCCTCGGTTTTCTCTGTACGTAGTCCGGCCTCCTACGATGACGTTGCAGGCCATGTGACACTGCAGCCTGTAATTGGCTGCAGCGGTCACTTGAGGTACAAAATCATCCCAGGAGGCCTGACTGCAGGAAGAAGGAGAGCGTTCTTGGTAAGTATGATTTATTTTTTTCAGTAGTTGCTATTTTTGTGGCGTAACTGCTGCGAATACACCGCAAAATTCGCAACACTTGGCTTTCTGTTGCAGGATTTGCATCCCCATTGAATTCAATGGGGAAAAGCCGCAACGGGAAATGCAGCATAATTAAATTCCGCATCGCAGGTTATTTATTAACATTTACGCTACGTGGTAACCCGGCCTAAGTGCTTCTCCACCCAAAAAAAAGTTAATGGAAGTGTAATAGTGGCTTTATAATACATCTTATATATAGTTTTAGTAGCCTTGTGGTGGCTACGTGCGTGAGTGACTCTGGTGAATTCTATATCCCCAAAAAATCGAAAACATATAGGAAAAATTAAGACTGTAATATCGGCACTCAAGCATCACACAAATTTATCGGCACTCAAAAATACCTGTTTTTAATTCTCAAATTCTATGGAAAAAAAAAATGGATAGAAGCAAACAGGCAAATTAGTACTTAAAAAATATTGTAATAAATATTTATCAAAATGACCTAAAAAACATAATTGAATCCTAGATATAATATTGGTATTTATGTTATATATAATTGACCTTAGGAATCCACACCTAAAATTGTGTACTAAAACTAGGTCCGCCACAGGGCCTTTGCGATTCGGACTTCGTAGTACTTTGACTATTAGGCTGGGTTCACACGACCTATTTTCAGACGTATTTACATCTGAAAATACGGCTCCAATACGTCGGCAAACATCTGCCCATTCATTTGAATGGGTTTGCCGACGTACTGTGCCGACGACCTGTCATTTACGCGTCGCTGTCAAACGATGACGCGTAAAAAAGACGGCTCGTCAAAAGAAGTGCAGGACACTTCTTGAGACGTAATTTGAGCCGTTTTTCATTGATTCCAATGAAGAACAGCTCCAAATTACGGCCGTAATTGACGCCTCGCAAAACGCGAGTACATGCAATTACGTCTGAAATTACGGAGCTGTTTTCTCCTGAAAACAGCTCCGTAATTTCAGACGTAATGGTCGTTATCGTGTGCACATACCCTTATATGCATTATTGACTACCTTGAAGAAAGGATAATGCTAAGTATTGGCCACAAGCCAACTCCAAAATAGCCGCCAATAGAATAATACGAACTGCAATAATGTGCAATGCTGCGCAACAGCGCTTTCCACCAGTCCCTTTGATATAGACTGCAGTAATTTTTATAATACAGTCTGCAATAATGTAGCGCAGTCCGGGTAATGCAGAAAGAAATCCGACCGTGGATCATTGATGTGTAGCTGTAACACTCCCGGCGGTCTGTGAAATGGCAGTTGCCCACTGAGTGGAGACGTGTGGCTGCGCACTCCTTTAGAGGAGACACTCAGTAGTCTCACCAAAAACTTACTGTGGATGCGCCTGTGCAGTAGGTAAATCAGGACACTGACTTGCTTGGATCAGCTGGTAGGTTGCTTGGTAATAGCCAGGATGTTCAATGATGGGCCTGAATAGCAGCATGAATGCTAGGAATATAAAGCAAACCCGGCTGTACAATGAAATAAAATTAAGATAAAATAGTTGCTTCTGGTTGTTGGTTTCCATTATTATCGGTTTGCATCATTGGGTGACACACATCCACATGCAATAGATGGCTAAACGTGTTTCGAAGCTGCCTGAGCATCTTCTTTAGTAGCAAGAGTTCATAAGTGACCTCTGCTGGTGGGGATCTTTTATAGGTTGAAGGGGTCTCCTATAAATTCCGGACTGGATCTAAATCTGCAGTGCAACTATTATACCCAATACGAATACACAATTATATATTAAACTACACATACGGTGACACAAAACATATAAAAAAAAATCTGATATATCAAGGTGGTCTTTCATGCATTTTTCACCTATACGGCTTCATGCTTGAATGGCTGTTATTTAGCTGTTCTCAATAGTAGCTTCAAATTCCCCAGTCTGGGTTAATTGGGTTAATTTGTATTACTATACTAAAGTAGATTTAATATTGTGGGTTTAGGCCTCATCTTGTTGAAAGAGTTAATAGGTTCATCATTTCCAGAGATAATAAAGTCATATAAATTGAAATGCTGGAGGCTGCAGCAGCCTGCCTCAGGCAGTCTCACATTAGGGATTAATTTCATAGAAAGTCAATTAACCTAACTGCATTTTTATAGATTGTAAGAGGAATCCTAGAAGAACAAATAGAAAACATACAAACCGTTTTAAAGGGTACCTAAACTTTCAGAAAACTTCTGATATGTCATAGTGACATGTCAGTAGTTTTTATCGGTGGGGGTCTGATCCGCACTGATTGCTAAAACGAAGCTGCAGAAGCGCTCGGGCGAGCGTTGAGCCGCTTGGTTTCTGTAACAGAAGGTTTTACCAGAGAAACACTACTAAATATGTATTGTCCAGATTCTGCAGTTTTTAGAAATGTCCCACATGTGGCTCTACTGCGCTCGTGGAATAAAACACAAGCCCCAGAAGCAAAGAAGCACCTAGTGCATTTTGAGGCCTCTTTTTTATTAGAATATATTTTAGGCAGCATGCCAGGTTTGAAAAGGTGTTGAGGTGCCAAAACAGTAGGAATCACCCAGTAGTGACCCCATTTTGGAAACTACACCGCTCAAGGAATTCATTTATAGTTGTTGTTACCATTTTGACCGCACAGTTTTTTCACAGCACGTATTTGAATTGGGCTGTGAAATGAAAAAAATGTAATTTTTTCCAATAAAATTTCATTTGTGATCAAAATTTCTTATTTTCACAGGGAACAAAATACCCCATTTTGTTGCCCAATTTGTCCTTAGTGCGGCAATATCCCATTTGTGGTGATAAACTGCCGTTTGGGCCCATGGGAGGGCTCAGAAGGAAAGGAGCGCTATGTGTTTGTTGGAGTCCAGATTTTGCTGGATTGGTTTTCGGGTGCCATGTCGCATTTGCAGAGCCTGAGAGGTATCAAAGCAATGGAAACCCACCAGAAGTGACCCCATTTTGGAAACTACACCCCTCAAGGAATTCAAATATGGTTGTTGTTACAATTTTGACAGCACAGTTTTTCCACAGCACCTATTTGAATTGGGCTGTGAAATGAAAAAAATGTAATTTTTTCCAATAAGATGTAATTTTTTATCAAAATTTCTTATTTTCACAGGGAACAAAATACCCCATTTTGTTGCCCAATTTCTCCTGAGTGCAGCAATACCCCATTTGTTGCGATAAACTGCCGTTTGGGCCCATGGGAGGCATCAGAAGAGAAGGAGCGCTGTGTGTTCTTTGGAGTGCAGATTTTGCTGGATTGGTTTTCGGGTGCCGTGTCGCATTTGCAGAGCCCCAGAGGTATCAAAGCAATGGAAACCCACCAGAAGTGACCCCATTTTGGAAACTACACCCCTCAAGGAATTCATTTATGGGTGTTGTGACCATTTTGACCCCATAGTTTTTTCACATAACTTATTTGAATTGGGCTGGGAATTAAAACAAAATTATTTTTTTCAAATAATATGTAGTTTTGGCTGAAAATTTCTTATTTTTACAAGAAACAAAATACCCCATTCTGTTGCCAATTTGTTCTGAGTGCCGCAATACCCCATTTGTGGTGATAAACTGCCGTTTGGGCCCATGGGAGGGCTCAGAAGGAAAGGACCACCATTTGGCCTACTGGGGATTTTCTAGTGCGAAGTTATGTATGCAGAAGCCCCTGAGGTTCCCAGAACAGTTGAAACCTGCAAGAAGTGACCCCGTTTTAAAAACTACACCCTTAAGGCATTCATCTAGAGGTAGAGTGAGCATTTTGGCCGGAGACATACACCCCATAAACTGTAATGTGGGTTCTCCCGGGTATGGCAATACCCTACATGTGGCTGTTATCAGCTGCCTGGGCACGCAGCAGGGCCCACAGGGGAAAGACAAGGGGGGATAAGCTGTGCGGAGTGCATCAGGGTAAGTAAAATTGGGGTAAATTATAAACCAAGGGATGTATGATAAATTTTAAAACACTCTTTCATACAGAGCTCTGGTTATTCGGGACACGTGTCACATTGATATATTGTGTCATCCCTTATCACCCTCTTATAGCAGACTTTGCACCTCTTTTGACTTTTTCCCTTCTTGCCAGTTTGGGGAACTTCTCCTGGAAAGTGTTGCCGCCATAGTACGATGCGTGTGGCCCTGCTTCCAGAAGTACTGGGTGCCCTCCCCTTCTTGGTCCCTAAAGATTAGGTTCTTGATAATCACCTCTTGAAATTCCAGGAAAGTTCCCGTCTGGCCTGCACATCGATGTAGCACGTACGCATTGTACAACGTCATCTGTATGATGTGCACGGCCAGCTTCTTATACCACACCGCATGGCGCTGTAGGGCTTCAGGACTTGATCAAACAAGTCCACTCCTCCCATGTACCTATTGTAGTCCAGGATGCAGTCTGGTTTGGGGGTGGCCTTTCCTTCATATATCCTAAATCTGTAGGTATACCCTGATGCACTCTCGCACAGCTTATACATCTTCACGCCATACCTTGCCCTCTTACCCGGCAGGTACTCGCGGAATTGAACCCTCCCTTTAAAATGTACCAGGGACTCATCAATAGAAATACACTTCTCGGGGTTGTATGCTTGGGAAAACCGGGCACTGAAACGGTCTAATAGGGGTCTCCGTTTATACAAACGGTCAAAACTGGGGTCATCTCGGGGTGGGCACGGCTCATTATCAGTATAATGTAAGAAGCGATGTATTGCCTAATTTATTTATTTTTTTAGGTTACAGTTCAGTTCTGAAGTTGCTTTGAGGGGCCTATATATTACAAACCCTTATAAAACACCCCATTTTAGAAACGAGACCCCTCAAAGTATTCACAACAGCATTTAGAAAGTTTATGAATCCTTTATGTGTTTCACAGAAATTTAGAGCAAAGTAGAGGTGAAATTAACTTTTTTTTTTTTGTCAGAAAATCCTCTTTATACCATTTTTTTTATAACACAAAAGGATTTATCAGAGAAACGCAACTTAATACTTATTGCCCAGATTCTGCAGTTTTGAGAAATATCCCACATGTGGCCCTAGTGTGGTAATGGACTGAAGCACCGGCCTCCGAAGCAAAGGAGCACCTAGTGGATTTTGAGGCCTCTTTTTTATTAGGCACCATGTCCGGTTTGAAGAGGTCTTGTGGTGCCAAAACATTGGAAACCCCCCAAAAGTGACCCCATTTTGGAAACTAGACCCCTTGAGGAATTCATTGTAGTTTTCATGGGGTGCATGCGGCTTTTTGATCAGTTTTTATTCTATTTTTCGGTGGCGCGGTGACTAAAAAACAGCAATTCTACTATTGTTTTTTATTCTATTTTTTTTACAGCGTTCACCGTGCGCTATAAATGACATATTCACTTTATTCTGCGGGGCGATACGATTATGGCGATACCAGATGTTTATAGTTTTTTTTAATGTCTTATGGCGTTTGCACAATACGTTTTGTAAAAAATCATTCACTTTTTGTGTTACCTTATTCTAAGAGGCAGAACTTTTTTATTTTTCAATCAATAAAGCCGTGCGAGGACTTATTTTTTGCGTAACGAACTGTAGTTTCGATCAGCACCATTTTTAGGTACATGCGACTTTTTGATCTCTTTGTATTCCATTTTTTGGGAGGTAAAGTGACCAAACAATTGTGATTGTGGTACGGTTTATTATTATTTTCTTTTACGGCGTTCACCGTGCGGGATAAATAACGAAATAATTTTGTAGTTCAGGCCGTTACAGACGCGGCAATACCAATTATGTATAGTTTATTTGTTTGTTTATATATTTTTATTAATAATAAATGACTGATAAGGTAAAAAGGGGGATTTTTACTTTTAATACTTTAAAACTTTTATTTTCTTATTTTTACACATATTTTTTTTACTTTATTACTTTGTCCCACTAGGGGACTTGAGGGCAGGAGGCCCTGATCGCAATTCTAATACACTGCACTACATGCGTAGTGCAGTGTATTAGAACTGTCAGCTACTCACTGACAGCAAGCATAGTGGGTCCTGACTTTGTCAGGACCCACTAAGCTTCCGTCTATGGCATAGCCGGATGCCATTGTTTGGTGTCCGGTTGCCATAGTCACCATCGCCGGCCGCTATCGTGTAGCAGGCCGGCGATGGCAGCTTAACCCCTAAAAAGCCGTGATCTCTATAGAACGCGGCTTTTAAAGGGTTAATCAGCGGGGACACAGCGATCGGTACCCGCTGCAGGAGCTGCGGCAGCTGCTGTACGAGACAGCAGCTGTCATAGCTCCTGTATGTGTCGGGAGGACGGCCGAAACGGCCGTTACTCCCGAGACGTACTATTAGGTAATGGAGCGCGAACTATACAGTTGCCATGACCTAATAGTACGTCCAGGAGCGGGAAGGGGTTGAGATGTGTTCCAGGTCAGATTCAAACCTATGACTTCACTGGCAAGGAAGCAGTTCCAACCAATGAGCAACCATACAAGTGTTTGATGTATCTTCTAAGGCTGGATTCCCACGCATCAGATAAGTTTTATAAAAGCACACAGCGCATCCGACCTAGAGCAAATTCCGCCCGAAAAACCGCACCAAATTGTTGTATCGTTTTTCGGGCTAAATCTTTACTGCGGACACCAGTGCTCGTAAAATAAAAGCTCATACTTACCACGGGCTGCAGCCATGGCGTTGTGTCCCTGTGCTCTGAGTGTAGCCCAGCCTCCTGGGATGAGGCTGCAGCCCATCTGGCCAGTACAGTGGAACATGTCTCTATAACAATGGCCAGGGGGGTATAAGCTTTTTTTGTATCATTTGCGATTTTTGCGGCGGAATCGCAGCGTTTCCGCCGCAAAGTCATAACACGTTTGTTGCAGGTTTTACATCCCCATTGAATTTAATGGGGAAAACCCGGAGCTGAAGAGCACCGAATACACAGCATAAATTGACATGCTGCAGATCTAAAATCCGTACTGCAGGTCAATTTATGAACGAGTTTGCATGAGTTTTTTTTAAATATCATTCACTTTGCTGCTAGTGTAAATGCTGTGGAATTTCTCACAGAATTTTGTTGCGGAAATTCCGCGGAGTTTACGTTATGTGGGAACCCACTTATAGGTCTGCCCTCTTAGATACAATTCTGGCTTTGGCTTACAAAAAGCATGCAAAATCTTTGGCAGTTCTTGGCTCAGTTTTTTTAACCAAACACAGAAGTGAACAATAAAGAAAGGAGATGAATCAGTCTTTTTCATGCCTTGCTTTCCTTTTGGATTCACTTCTGTCTTTGGCTTAAAAAACAGACTAAAAACTGCTACAAAAACTGCATGAAAACTGTGCGTGTGTGTGATCCTGACCTAGGGGTGTATAAAGAAGTTGTGGTGCGGTTAAAACTGCATCAAAAAGCCACATTCAAAAACTGCATGCGTATTTATCGCAATTTGATGTGTTTTTCGATGTGCTTGCAGTGAAAAAACACAACCACATCGAGAATTGCATCAAATCACGGTAAAAACGAATGCGGTGTGTAAATACAGTTTTTTGAATGCGGTTTTAAACCGCAACTTCTAAATTCACCCTTAGGCCTTATTCTGACGAATGATGTAAAACTCGTCATGGGTTTCATTAGGGAAAAACTGGTGATTTTACATCAGAGTTCAATCCGGATTGTATCAGAGTGAGTTCAATGCGTCACTTTTTTCTGTCAGTGTAGCATCAGTGGTCATTAGGGCTTTTGCACACGACCGAGTGCCGTTTTTCACAGAATTCAACTTGCAACACATAATTTTCACAGACCCATTCACTTCAATGGGTGAATCTGGTCCGTGAAAACGGACCCAACTCTCCTATCCGTGGAGAGATAGAACATGTCCTATCTTTCAACGGATCACGAACGGGACTCGGGTGGTACAAACAGTCGTTTGAAAAAGCCCTCAAGCCCTATTCAAACGAAAGAGTACGGGTGTCGTCCGTTTTCGATGGCTGTTTTGCATCCGATCCCTGTTCATTCTAGGTCGTGTTTCCCTTTTTGATGACCGATTGTCACCCGTTTTGCATCTGTTTTTCACTGTTAGTTTTAAAACCGGAGGAATTTAATTTGTAATTTTTTTGGTCCCAACCCACTAAAAACAGCCCACAGGAAGGTCACATGATCGCCTAGTCACTATTTTCTCTTGCTTTCAGAATATAGAGAGCTTGGTCTGATTCCTCTGCTTATCATTGGTTTCTGGCATTTTCTCTGCTATTTTTGACGTGCTACCATATCCTCACAACCATTGAACTGTGTACTGCAGCTTTGGCTGATTTCTCTGCAATTCAGACAGCAATCGCAGTTGTTGAATGAAGAACAGAGAAGCAGAGACAACACTAGCACCGGACCTCCGGGGCCAAAGCCCCGGATCTTTGGCCCGGATCCCCGGGCGACTGCTGCTACAGGTGTCACAGCGGTCACAATCACACCCGCACCGCGTCTATGGAAATTTACTATAGTTACTGGGGCCTATGTCGTAAAATACACGGGCCCCTGTTACTACAGTAATACCACTATTCTTACCCTTCTTCCCGAGCGCAGAGAAAGTCCTGATGTCTTCTTGCATGACGTCACGACGCTGGATGGTGTCGGGATATCTGCTATATCAAAAAGCTGTGTAAGTGTAAAATCATTACTGAATGCTGGGGTCCTGTATCTAAGCCTGCCTTGTGGTAGGCTTAGATACAGGGTCCAACAGACAGCATCACACATGGTCTTAGATAGAGGGCCCATGTGTTATACTGTCTGTTGGACCATGTATCTAAGCTTACCACAAGGCAGGCTTAGATACAGGACCACAGCAGACAGTAATCTTATACCGTATAAGATTATTGTCTCCTGGTGGCCTGTATCTAGGCCTAACATGTTGTAGGCTTAGATACAGGATCCAAAAGACAGTATCACACATGGGCCCTGTATCTAAGCCTACCACATAGTAGGTTTAGATACATGGCCATGTATGATACTGTCTGATGGGACCTGTACCTAAGCCTACCACATTGTAGGCTTAGATACAGGGCCCAAGCAGACAGTAATCTTATACTGTATAAGATTACTGTCTGCTGGAGCCTTGTATCTAAGCCTAACATGTGGTAGGCTTAGATACAGGGCCTATCAGACAGGATCACACATAGGGGTGATCCTGTCTGCTGCGCCCTGCATCTAAGCCTACCACATAGTAGGCTTTGATACATGGCTCATGTGTGATCTTGTCTGATGGGCCCTGCATCTAAGCCTAGCACATAGTAGGCTTAGATACAGGGCCCCAGCAGACAGTAATCCTATACAGTATAACATTACTGTCTGCTGGGGTCCTGTATCTAAGCCTTTCCTTGTGGTAGGCTTAGATACAGGGTCTAACAGACAGCATCACAAATGGTCCCTGTATCTAAGCCTACCATCTGTGTTACTAATGTTTTTTTTGTGTGTTTGTGTTTTTTTACAGGTTCGGTTGTTGGACTATGTGGGATTTGAGGAGTACTTCGATGACGGCTTTTTTTAATTTTCAATAAAATGGTTAATGTTGTGTGGGTATTAATATTTCAATAATAATATATATTTTTTATATGTCTTTGAATTTTCTTTTAAACTTCATTACTACCGCCTTACTAATGGCCGCTGGCTGATTGACAGCATCTATTACTAAGGCAGGGCTTAGTGTTAGCCAGTGCAGAGGCTAACACTAACCCCCATTATTACCCCGATACCCACCGCCACCAGGGGTATTTGGAAGAGCTGGGTACGATCCAGTACCCGACCATCTGTAGTGATGGTCGGGCACTGGGGCGGCCGCAGGCCGGTATTATTAGGCTGGGAAAGGTAAAAAACAGTGTACCTTCCCACCCTGGTAATGCTATCCTGCTTATAACGGTTCTCACCGTTTTTTTCGTGGATCCTCTGTGTCATCTGGGAGATGGTGCTTGGAGCCCAGGCAATGCTTGGCACAGCGGGTAGAGTCGGTCGGATGCATAGGCAGAAGTCAGGACAGGCAGCAGACGTCGTAACGGGTATGGCAGCAATAGGTCAAGGCAGGCGGTAGGTGTCGTAACGGGTATGGCAGCAATAGGTCAAAGCAGGCGGCAGGCATCGTAACGAGTATGGCAGCAATAGGTCAAGGCAGGCGGCAGACAAGGATAGTCAAGTTCAAACAGAGGTCAGTAACGGGAAATCCAGACAAAACGCAGAAGGGATGGAAACAGGGAACCAGGGCACAGGGAAACTCACGGGGAACTTGGTTGAACAAGCAGGGATGCAAGGCCGGAGGAACCTTACATAGGAAGTCTTAGGAATTAAGGCTCGCGCTGGTCCATTAAGACAGGACGAGTCAGCGCGCGCGCCCTCTAGTGACTGCAGCCGCACATCGAGGATGACGGCCGCGGAGGGAGGTAATGGATGCACTCACCTGACTCTGTCCAGGGCCAGCAGAGCGTCTGGATCAGGTATGTGGAGCTCGGGATGAGCAGCTGGTGATGGAAGGCGCCGGAATTTGAGCAGAGGCCGTGGGGACGGCGGGGAACGGTGCGGCAGCCGTTACACTGCTGCTGCTATGTTGTATCTGGCTGGTTATTAAAAATACTGGGGGGACCTCACTTAATTTTTTTTTAAATGAAATAAACGTCGTGCTGAACCCCCCCCCCCTTTTTTTTTCATAACCAGCCAGATACAACATAGCAGCAGCAGGCTAGCATTACCAGGGTGGCCACTGTTTTTGGCCTTTCCCAGCCTAATAATACCAGCCTGTGGCCACCCCAGTGCCCAACCTACACTACAGATGGTCGGGTACTGGATCGTACCCGGCTCTTACCGGTACCCCTGGTGGCGGTGGGTACCGGGGTAATAATGTGGGTTAGTGTTAGCCTTTTCAACGGCTAACACTAAGCCTCATCTTAGTAATGGATGTTGTCAATCAACCAGCGGCCATTGCTTAGGTGGTTGTAACACAGTTTAAAAATGTATAAGGACATAGAAAAAATATTTTATTGAAATAAAAAACCCACACATCCCTCATTAACGATTTTATTGAGAATAAAAAAGCCATAATTGAAGTAGTCCTCAAATCCAATGTAGTCCAACAACCGAACCTGTAAAAAAACACAAATACACCCAAAAAATTAGTAACACATAGAAGAGCAAAGCAATTCTTATATTTACCTTTCTTGGGTCCAGCACTGGAACCGCAATGTCAGCGAGCTGGGCCCTATATCTAATCCTATCATGTGTGATACTGTCTGCTGAGCCAATGTATCTAATCCTATCCATAGCTATAGGGTCATAGTGCTATAGATATGCTGTATATATATTTATACATATATATATATATATACTGTATATATATATACACACACACACACACACACATATACATACACGCACACACATGTTTTTTTGGAGGGTGAACATATGTTAGTACAAGGATACTTACTGCTGGTACCCTGTATCTAAGTCTGTCATGTGTGATACTGTCTGCTGGACCATGTATCTAAGCCTATCACATGTGAAACTGTCTGCTGGGGCCATGTATCTAAGCCTATCATGTATGATACTTCTGCTGAGACAAGGTGGGTATGTGGGACTACCTACACGGAACTGCATGGCACTGTCTACAAGGGGGATGTATGGCAGGAGGACTGTGTGGAACCATACAGAGGTTTTGTGACACTATATACAGGAGGCATTGTGTGGGGAACTCTCTACAGGTGTCTTTGATTAGAGCCCCGAGACATAACTTTTCTTGGGGCCCCAGAAATGCCAAATTTGCCTCTGAGGTTTAGTACAAGGATACTTACTGCTGGGGCCCTGTATCTAAGGCTACATTCACATGAGCATGACAGATTTACGTGCATAAAAAAAACGTGTCAATCTGGTCGTGTGCGTTGCGTTTTGCATGAGTGTGCTTTGCGTGTGGCATGTTTTTCACGCACTTGCAAGCACCTTTTTTCTTTCAGTGTAATTGATGCGTGAAATACGGACAGCACACGGATGTCGTCCGTGTGCAGTCCGTGGTTTTCACGCACCCATTGACTTCAATGGGCGGCTAGGTGTGTGAAATACACCAATATAGGACATGCAGTGAGTTTCACGCAACGGACACTTTCTGTGTGATAACCCATATATGGACAGTGACTTCAGGAGCCTCCCTAGTACCGGAGCTCCAAGGCAGAGCGCTAGCTGATGCTATGCTCAGGGTCTCCAGGGCCAGGAAACACCTGACGTCACTGTGCATATTTGAACAGTAACACCAGGAGCAGTCCCCGGGCACAGCGCTAACTGATGCTCTGCCCTGGGGCTCCAGCGCTAGGGAAGCTCCTGACGTCACAGTCCAAATATCGACAGTGATATCAGGAGCTTACACAGCGATGGAGTCCTGGGCAAAGCGCTAGCTGATGCTCTGTTATAGGACTCCAGCGATAAGAAACTCCTTAGGTCACTGTCTATATGTGGGCAGTGACATCAGGAGCAGTTTTAGACTCCCCGGGCAGAGCTCTAGCTGATGCTCTGCTTGGAGACTGCTGGGCCAGGAAACTCCTGACATCACAGTCCCTATATGGATAGTGACATCAGGAGGTTCCCGAGCGCTGGAGCCCCAGGGCAGAGCGCAAGCTTATGTTCTGCTTGGGGACTCCAGGGGCAGGAAACTCCTGATGTCACTGCCGATATATGGACAATGATTTCAGGAACTTCCTCACTACGATGCTGGCCAGTAAAAAAATAAAACTGCCGTCGGGGGTGTGGCCAGCTATGGCAGAGTGAAGACGTGTACTCCTGAGCTCCCTGTTTACATGCTTCTAAATCAACTGGCATCCAGCTTCCAACATGGTGAAAGCCTCCAAAAGGACAAGGACAAAGCCCACAACCCGCTCCTCATCACCACAGGGCGATATTGTGACATATTTTGGGCAGAATATGTCGCCGCAGATCCAGGACCCTCTCCTCCATGCCCAAAATGGCCGCTCTTCTCCTCCTCCTTCACCCCGGCCCACCAGCCCGCCCGACTCATGCAGCCAAGCCGTGCATCCGCCAGCCCGAGCGGTCCTGATGATGATGACATCCGCTCTCACCCTACAACACACTGAGGATAACACCGCCAGCCAAACTGATGCAGCGGGACCCACGCTAGATCACCAGCAGATGCTGTGTGCGCCGGGAGCCGGAATCCCTCCTTGTTGCGACCTTGTCGCCGGCCCCGCTAGGTGTTTGGGACTCCGGCCTCCTGCAAGACTGGGACCAGGCATAGTCTGCTGTGGTGGAGTCATCTCACATCTGCCAGCACCTGAATGCAGTGTCTCCCGGACCGCAGTTCCATGCCACGACCCGGACACCAGACATGGCAGTGAGGACGGATCCTCGGTTGCCTGCTAAACCGTAGTCTACCTTCTGCATGCGGGAACCTCACGAACATCCTCCCACACCACTAGGCTCTGTGGCTCCATCTCCATCTGGGGGGTGATTGCTCAGCCGTCTGCACAGTGGATGACACCAGCACCAGACTGTGAGTATGGGGGCCCATCACTCTCCATGCCTTCACCTAACAGCCACATTGCAGTGCCCCATGGGTAGATGAGAGGTCCCCTGCATGGTCCTCTGGTTCTTCCTAGGGAAGCCCTCCACGCATCTCCCCATCTACCATACCTTAAGCCCACAGGGATTTGCCTCCTTCACAATTTACATGGCTGACCGGTCACCCACAAGCTTTATAGAACCGCTACCACCACTCTGCAGTCCCCTGGAATTGCCTTCCCCCAGACCCCTGAGGGGATCCCGGCTGTCCTCCAGCAAAGCCATCCAACTTCCACTTCCATGCAGACATATGACATGCTATGTCATGGCACCGACAGGCCAGCTACCTTGTCAGATATACGCCTTCTGGTAAGCAATACCTACTAAAGATGATATGTCCCCTTTTGCTAAACAGATCATGGAGCAATGTAGATGTGGAATTTGCTCAATTTCGTAACGAACTCTCCACGCTTACCAACAGGGTTAATACACTGGAACAAGACCGTACTACAGATACAATGACTTTCACTTCTTTACAATCTACTGTACAACAACATTCTGCCCAGTTGTTCACGCCCCAAAAAAATTTAGACAACATCGATAACCGCAATAGGAGGAATAACTTAAGAGTGCGCGGTCTTCCAGAGTCAGTCCCCGCGTCTGATCTTTTTTCCACATTGTCCACCATCTTCAATAATCTCCTTGGCCGTCATCCCAATACTCACATTGAAATTGACTGTGCCCATTGCGCACTTCGCCCACCTAGCTTCGATGAACACCATCCGAGAGACGTGATATGACGTATTCATTTCTATGCCCTCAAGGACTCCATTTTACAGAAGGTTCGGCAACAGCCGGTCATTTTGCATCAAAGTGCTCAAATACGTATCCTTCCCGACTTATCCAGGCACAAGCTAGCTCAAAGGTCGGCTCTCAAACCACTGTTAGAAAAATTACGTGACCGGGGCCTCCCTTATCATTGGGGTTTCCCATTTGCACTGATAGTCCGATATAAAGGACATACTTTCACGCTACGGTCCCCTGACGACCTCCCTCATTTCCTACAGGGTTTGCATGTCCCACATCTGTCCTTACCGGATTGGCCTTCACTAATGTCCTCCGCTGTTGCCAGACCTCCACTCAACCAGTCTTCTCTCCCACCGCTGAATCCTCGAGTAGGCCGCCCTCGGCGGGGCTCTAGGAGGAGGTCCAGACGTAAACAGGAACAAATATTTCCCCTTTCGATGGAGACTGTTCGCTCTGCATAATATTTGAGAACATTGTTAACTGCTATGACACTATATGACAAGCCACTGTTGGCTTGTCCTAGTCCAATGATTCTCCACCCACCTGGACTTGTCCTTTACTTTACCAGCATTGCTCATATAGTGTTTCTTTCCCTTCTCCATTATCCTATATTTAGATATTTGACCAGTTGATCATACCCACCTTATCATAGTTTCAGGGGTGCTGAAGGCCCTAATGCAGAGCTGTCACTTCCCCCTCGTAGGTTTTAGACCTATCTTTGGCACTCTAAGTGCCTTATGGTCTCCTGAATGGTCACACTTAGTTAACGCGTCAGTATCCCTAATACTGCCTTTTTGTTACTGTTTTTGATGTATTTTCATGCTGTGTCCTTTTTTCCTAGCTCTGTGCTTCCGCTCTCTGGCTTCCTCCCCTCCTCTCCTCCTACCTTGGAAAACCTGGACTCACGTACTCCCACTCTGATGCGGACAACGTGTGTACCATCCATCTACTCGAATCAATGGCAGACATCACCGTAGCTTCCTTCAACGCCAGAGGGTTGAATACTCTGGAGAAACGGGCGCAGGTCCTTCATCATCTGCACAAACATAAGGCCCATATTGCATGCTTTCAAGAAACACACTTTAAAGAATGCCATACACCCTCTATCAAACACAGATTCAACACACATTGGCAACTCAACAATAACCCTTTAGCTAGATCCCGTTTCGTCGCAATGGCTATCCATAAATCCCTTACACATCAGATAATTAGCTGTACAAAAGATCATGAAGCCCGATACATCATACTAGTCCTCACAATTGGAGGTATGGAGTTTACCATTGTCAAAGCATACGCACCCAACCATGGTCAAGTCTCTTTTCTCACAGATCTCATTGACACGGCACTCCCTTTAGTTTGCGGTACTGTGATACTTTGTGGAGATTTTAATCACACCTTAGACCCGACCCTGCATAACTCCACTGGTCACTCAAGTGTGGCCTATAACATAATTAAATGAGTCAAACGTGCTCTCCTGCGTCTGCAATTATGCGACTCATGGCGTCTCCAACATCCCACTGATAGGAATTATAGTTTTTATTCTTCTCCACATGCACTGGTAATATCTTGTGGTCAGACCATGCGCCAGTATTTTGTACCTTACATTTCCTTTTCATCTCCAGAAGTTCCTGGTCAAGGAGACTCAATGAGTCTCTTCTCTTGGATGAGGTCTGTCTATCTGACCTGAAACAATCTGTTGGTCATTTTGTATCCGACTATTCCCACAACACCACATCCCATGTGGTACAGTGGGAAACCCTCAAATGAATACTTAGCGGAATTCTTATAAAACACGCCACTTAAAAGAGAAAGTGCTCACACTCTTAAACTTGCCCTACCGAAGGTCTCCACTCTTGAGCTGGCCCATAAACATGCACAATCTATTTCTATTCTGCGAGATCTACAATGTGCTCAGCAGGAGGCCAGATGTCTCTTGGACACGGCCTATAAAACACACTTTACAATTCTGCCGTTGTAGATTCTACGAATACGGAAACAACAGCGAGCGCATGTTAGTCAAAGCAATGAGAGGCCAGATCTCCCATTCCCAGTATGAAATCTCCAACAGGCCTCTTAGCGCACACCACACCTGATATTGCTAAACATTTCCTCAGCTACTGCTCCCATCTTTATAACCTATGCCCCCCTCCATCCCCACAATCCGATGTTCGGGACTCTCCCCCTCTCCATTTCCTTGTTTATCCGTAGAAAAATATCTCAGATATGGAGAAGCACTTCGCCTCTACAGAGCTTCTTGCTGTTATAAAGGATCTTCCGGGGGGGGGGGGGGGGAGAGCCCTGCACCGGATGGCTATACTGCCAAATTTTATAAGCTCTTAGCTGACCATATATCACCCCTCTTACTCCAATCATTTAATGCAATCTCTCCTGCGGTCCTTTTCCCCTCTAACTCTACCATGGCACATGTCGCTGTCCTCCCTAAGCAGGGAAAGGACCCCCAATTGTGCGCCAGCTATAGGACAATTACCTTACTGAATGTGGATCTAAAAATATATGCCAACCTTCTGGCCAATAGACTAAACAAACACCTACCCACCTTGATACACTCTGATTAGGTGGGATTTGTACGTGGCAGGGAGGCCTAATACGCTCAAGACCCTAGACATAATCCATCACGCCGAAAGGACATTTGACAGAATCTCCTGGCCCACACTCCGCACCACCCTCCAACACATAGGACATGGATTTTTATTACAAAAATGCTAGCCCTTTATCAATGTCCTTCTTCACAACTCAAAATTAATGGCTCTCTTTCGGAACCATTTACCATACACAACGGCACTAGGCAAGGTGGTCCCCTCTTCTATATGTACTGGTCATGGAACACCTTATGGCTTCCATCCTGGGCAATCCGGAAATTCAGGGTAGATCCATAGGAGGAAAAGAATATAAATGCTCGGCTTTTGCTGATGACCTACTGGTCTACCTCACAAACCCACATATCTCCCTTCCTTCCCTGATGTCGGATTTGTTTGGATTTGGAACATGGTCCAGCTTTAAAATTAACCTTTCCAAATCAGAAGCCCTTAATGTGTCATTCCCAGGCCCACTGGTCGCCACCCTCAAGGCCAACTTCCCCTTCTCATGGGCTTCCAAGGTCATAACCTACAAAGGAATACGAATTATGGCCGATCTGTCGCAACTATTTACCACTAACTTCCTCCCTCTGTTAGCCTCCTTCCCTAAGGACCTGAATACCTGGATGACACTGCTTCCCAGACTATTATACCTCCTGCAGGCCATCCCCATCCTCATTCCTTTATCCTTTTGGCTACACATCCAAAAATGCTTTGGATCTTTTATATGGGCCTCAAGTAGAGCTGTTTTCACTTGCCCTCAAGATGCGGGTAGGGTGGGGTTGCCGGACAGCCATCTCGACTATTTGGCAGTAACCCATGCACGCATCCTCGATCTCTTTCACAACTGAGACTCTAAATTATAGTTACCCCTGGCTCAAGCCATTTGCCTCAATGCTCTCTCTACCCCTCCCCTGAACACAGCATTCACTTAGAAGGGGTACGCTTCTAAATTCTTTCACTATTTCTCAAACTCTTATGGCATTACGCTCAGCGGGGCCAGGCGGATCTCTCATAGATGCTCTAGGACCACTCACTCCAATTACTGATAATCCAGACTTTCCCTCTGGCCGAGCCTACTGCTTATTCCTCAGCGGCTCCCTCAAACGTCCTCTTCATTTTACAAATGTCCTCTCTGATTCCTCTGCACTCCCATTAACAACCATATTATTGGCCTTCCACTCGCCGACTATATGAATACAACCAGTTGAAACATTTCTACACTACTACGAAGAAACATGCTAGCCTCCACCACTCACTGACATTGAGTGAATTTGCACCTCCCCAACTCCCCCCGTACATACTATCTCCACACTCTACCATTTGCTCCTCACCCAATGGTCACAACAGCTTCCCCCATACGGCAAAGCCTGGGAACGTGAATTAAGTAAACAATTCACTGATGCACAGTGGAATAGATGCTTCTATTTTTCCCATTAAGGCTTCTATAGCCACTCATGCTCAAGAAACCTGCTTTAAAATTGTATCTAGATGGTACTCCAAAAATGGTACCCCTCGGTCCCTGATTGTTGCTGGCGGTGTGGCACACCTGGAAGCTCTATGACCCACAGTTGGTGGGGTTGCCCCTTACTGAGGTCTTTTTGGAAGGCTATGGTTAGAGTCATCCATGAAACCACTGGAGTCTTGGTCCCTGACTCCCCCGAGGCGGCATTATTGGTTATGTTCCCTATGCCCATGTACGAATACAAACGATCCCTCACCAGACACTTATTACAATCAGCTAAATCTATTATTCCACGCAAGTGGAAATCCACGAAGTCTCCCACCCTGGATGAATGGTTCCAGGAGTTTGCGTTTGTGCGGAGGATCTCATTGCCCCAACCCCAGAGGCAACCACCTGCTACATAAACACTTGGCTCCAGTGGAAAACTTCCTTTCAACTTCCACATACCACACATTGGTAAGCTGATGTTGTCTATGCCGAACTACATTTTCTCGTGGGGAGTGATTTTCTCCTAGACCCGTTTTCCCTTAAAGTACTCGGCCCCTGGCAGTTGTACTCTTCTCTTCTGTTTGATCTGCAGCTACCAGATGACCGTCTGCCTTTTTTTCTGCATTTTCGTTGCAAATCAGAGTCTAAGTTCGCCATGCCCTTCCTCCTCCTTCCCTACTGTCTCTTGTATTATATTTTTACTCTTTCAAAACAGACGAGGTTCGTTTCCTCCACCAGCATTTACCCGTATGACAAGCATTTGCTCTATATTGATAGCTTTGGCATGTTCATATATCTACTTCCCACTCTGTGTTTTCCCACTACTCCTGATTGATATGTTGGACTGTCACTATATTGGAATTACCATGGAGCTCTACCTGCTCTCTATGTCTCTTGTTTTTATTGTATGATTCTGACTTTTTCACGTCTGTATTTTGTTTACAACTTGTTTAATGCACAATAAAAATTTGTAATTTAAAAAAAAAAAAAAAAGTCACACGGCCATTAAAACCTATCATGTGAATAGGGTCTTAGTTTTTCATGTCAGTGAAAAACTGATGCTGCTCTGTCAGTACTTTTTGCTTTCTTGCAGGATCTGCTGGCAACCCATCAGTGAAAAACTGACTTCATACAGATGGCATCCGTGTGCTGTCTGTTTTTTCACTGACCCATTGACTTGAGTCTAGAGCAAGAATTGGATCAAAGTAGTGCATGCTGCAATTTTCTCTGCATGGTCCAAAGGTCAGTGCAGAAAATCGGACATGTGAATGAGCCCATTGACTTTAATGTGTCAGTGTTCAGTTAGTGTGCCGTCAGTTATAGACTCGGACAGCACACAGACGTGAACATCATTCGTCTGTATAAGGCCTTAGGTTGGGTTTTAACGCTGTGGTCAAAATGCAACATGCGTTTTTTTTCAGTGTTTCGCAGCAATAACTCATTTTGACCATGATATGTGAACCATTGGAGAGTGCTACTAATATATTTTTTACAATTGAGTGACATCTGCCGTCTGCAAGATTCCATTGTACTTCTGCTGTAGCTCAATAGTTAAAAAATAATTAGTAACACTACAAAAAAGTCTCAATGTAGCCTTAGGCTGGGTTCACACGACCTATTTTCAGACGTAAACGAGGCGTACTATGCCTCGTTTTACGTCTGAAAATAGGGTTACAATACGTCGGCAAACATCTGCCCATTCATTTGAATGGGTTTGCCGACGTACTGTGCAGACAACCTGTCATTTACGCGTCATCGTTTGACAGCTGTCAAACGACGACGCGTAAAAATACAGCCTCGTCAAAAGAAGTGCAGGGCACTTCTTTCAGACGTAATTTGAGCCATTCTTCATTGAACTCAATGAAGCACAGCTCAAAATTTACGGCTGTCAGAGAAGCCTCGCAAAATGCGAGGAGGAGGAATTACGGCTGAAACGAGGCAGCTGTTTTCTCCTGAAAACAGTCTGTCGTTTCAGCCGTAAAAGCCAGCTATCGTGTGCACATACCCTTAAGCACACAGGACGGAAATGCTGTGGAATTTCCATGCATAAATTCCTCAGATTATTATTAGAAATAAAGTGGATGAGATTTAAACAAATCCACATGCTGAGGAAAGAATACGCAGAAAATATGTGCAAAAATTAACCTGAGGTGCAAATTCACAACCTGCAACATGTCAATTTATCTTGTATAAACGCTGTGGAATTTCTGAATGGAAATTCTGCAACAATTCTGTCCCGTGTACATGTACCCTTAGGTTGGGGTTAGACCTAGATGTTTTTTTTAGTGAGTAGTAAATCCCTGTCCATAGGAATGCAGTAGACTAGAGCTACACTGTGAGATCGCTGTGATAAATCGCTGTCCATAGGAATGCAGTAGACTAGAGCTATACATAGAGCAGTTATTTCCTTACAATAAAAATTGATGTGATATCGCTGAGATAGATCACTGAATGTTTTAAGTAGTTTGAAAATCTCTTCAAAGTTACTCTGAAATCCCAGTAAGTAGCGATTTAAAAAAAATCGCTATCAAATCTTTTGTCTGGAGTGATTTTGAAGCTTCTCAATGGATTCCTATAGACAGCGATTTATCACAGTGTCAGAGTAGCCTTGGTTTGGGAGAGCTAAAGGTACTCTAAGAATCCAGCCTCGGAGTCCAAATCAAAATAACGATGCATCCGAGTCCAAATCAAGATGACGATGCATCAGACAGATTACACAGACACGGAGGTTCATCAGTATCACACATGTGGCATTCTCTGGCGCTTGAGGCCTTGCGTGGTTTATTTATACACAATAAGGCAATACAAAGTTGAAAACCAATAGAAATCATATATAATTCAGTTCCAGCCCACTTATAATGGTAGCTTAACCAATGACATTAAAGATCACTTTATAGTATATAAATATATTACTTGCATAAAGAAACTACTGAAGCATATCTATATAGGGCCACAGAAAATGCTCTTGAGGCCCCTCCATTGTAATTAAAGTTTCAGCTTCGTTAATTTTGCACCTTTAACCCCTTCCGGACCCAGCCTGTTTTGGCCTTCAGGACCCAGCCGATTTTTTCAAATCTGACATGTGTCACTTTATGTGGTAATAACTCCGGAATGCTTTTACCTATCCAAGCGATTCTGAGATTGTTTTCTCGTGACATGTTGTACTTTATGTTAGTGAAAAAATTTTTGGCAATAATTTGGGTATTTATTTCTGAAAAACACCACAATTTAGAAAAAATTTGCAAAAATTAGCATTTTTCTAAATGTAAACGTATCTGCTTGTAAAAAAGATAGTAATACCACACAAAATAGTTACTAGTTAACATCCCCCATATGTCTACTTTATGTTTGCATCGTTTTTTGAACGTCCTTTTATTTTTCTAGGACGTTACAAGGCTTAGAACTTTAGCAGCAATTTCTCATATTTGAAAGAAAATTTCAAAAGGCTATTTTTTCAGGGACCAGTTCAGTTCTGAGGTGGCTTTGAGGGTCTTATATATTAGAAAATCGCCAGAAGTCACCCCATTTTGAAAACTGCACCCCTCAAGGTATTCGAATCAGCATTCACCAAGTGTTTTAACCCTTTAGGCGTTTCACAGGAATTAAAGCAAAGTAGAGGTGAAATTTACAAATAATTTTTTTTTTGCCGAAATTCATTTCTAATACATTTTTTTTTGTAACACAGAAGGTTTAACCCAAAAAAAAGCAACTCAATATTTATTGCCCAGATTCTGCAGTTTGTAGAAATATCCCACATGTGGCCCTAGAGTGATAATGGACTGAAGCACCGGCCTCAGAAGCAAAGGAGCACCCAGTGGATTTTGGGCCTCCTTTTTTTTAGAATATATTTTAGGCACCTTGTCAGGTTTGAAGAGGTCTTGTTGTGCCAAAACAGTGGAAACACCCCAAAAGTTACCCCATTTTGGAAACTACACCCCTCAAGGAATTTATCTAGGTGTATAGTTAGCATTTTGACCGCACAGGTTTTTCACTAAATTTATTAGAATTAGTCTGTAAAAATGAAGATCTTTACAAGAAATAATAAAGAAAATGCACCCCAACATATGTAAAGCAATGTCTCCCGATTATGGCAATATCCCATATGTGGTAATAAACTGCTGATTGGACCTACAGCAAGGCTCAGAAGGGAAGGAGCGCCATTTGGATTTTGGAGCACGTATTTTGCTGGATTGGTTTTCGGTTCCATGTTGCGTTTGCAACACCCTGGAGGGACCAAAACAGGGGAAACCCTCCAAAAGTGACCCCATTTTGGAAACTACACCTCTCAAGGAATTTATATAGGGGTATAGTTAGCATTTTGACCACACAGGTTTTTTGCAGAATTTAGTGGAATTAGGCAGTGAAAATGAAAATCAACTTTTTTTCTGAAAAAGCATAGAAATTACATTTTTTTACAAGCAATAAAGGAAAAAAAGAACCACAACATTTGTAAAGCATTTTCTCCCGATGACAGCAATACCCCATATGTGGTAATAAACTGCTGATTGGACAAATGGCAGCGCTCAGAAGGGAATTAGCACCATTTGGATTTTGGAGCACGGATTTTGCTGGATTGTTTTTCAGTGCCATGCCACTTTGCAAAGCCCTGGAGGGACCAAAACAGTGGAAGCCCCACAAGTTACCCCATTTTGGAAACACGCCTCGAGGAATTTTTTTAGCGGTATAGTGAGCATTTACACTCCACGGGTCTTTTGCAGAATTTTTCTAGAATTAGGCGGAGAAAATTAATATCACAATTTTTATCCACTAAAATGTCGAATTTTCTCATTTTCACAAGGGACAAAGGAGAAATAAACAACCAATTTTTGTAAAGCAATTTCTCCCGGGTACGGAAATACCCCACATGTGGTCATACATTTTTTCATTAGAAATGAATTAACCCTTTCAGGACCGATCCATTTTTTGATTTCTTATTTTCGTTTTTCACTCCCCGCCTTCCAAGAGCCATAACTTTTTTTCTTTTTCCGTCAGTAGAGTGATGTGTGAGCTTATTTCTTGCGGGAAGAATTGTAGTTTCTATTGATACCATTTAAAGTGCCATAAAAAGTACTGGGAAACTGAAAAAAAATAGGAAAATATAGGAATATAGGAAAAAAATCTGATTCCATTTTTTGGGGTTTTCGCTTTTACAGCTTTCGCCGTGCGGTAAAAACGAAAACGACAGCGATTTTGGCAGTTTAAATTATTTAAGTTTTTTACGGTCTTCACCGTGCGAGTTAAATAATGGTACATTGTAATAGTTCGGCCTTTTACGGACATAGCGATATCAATTCTGTTTATTTTTTTACATTACTTTTGAAGAAAAATGTGAAAAGGTTGTTTTTTTTTAACTTTAAACTTTTTTCTTTCTCACTACTAATAACTTTAATTCTTCTACACATTTTATTAGGGGACTTGTACCAGCGATCATTGGATCGCGGGTACAATATGCTGCGATGCTAATGTATTGCAGTATATTGTTAATTTTACAGACTCCTGTAACAGAGCGATCGCTGTTCCTGTCCGTTAGTCCCGGGAGTCAGCTGTAATACACAGCCGACACCCGCAGCGTATGGAGCGGGCTCAGCATGTGAGCCCGCTCCATACATTAACCCCCACACCATGACGTTTTATTAAATCATAGTGCTCAAAGGGGTTAATGCACAGTGGATGGTGTGAATATTGCAATTTTCCACTGATAAGCCATTTTAGTGCATAATATGTCGTGCCCAGTTTGTGCCCCTGAAGACAAATACCTCATGAAGTGTTAAGCGGGTTCTCCCGGGTATGGCGATGCCATATATGTGGGCACAAACTGCTGTTTGGGCACGCTGGAGGGCTCAGAAGGGAGGGAGCGCCATTTTGCTTTTGGAGCGCAGATTTTGCTTGGTAGTTTTACTGTTTTGGGTTTTGCTGGTATAATAATACGCAGATATGTGGCCGGTGTCACACTGATAAATGGTGTCGGATGTTACCCGCTTTTAGAAAACACTGCACATTTTGCATCGCCATATTCCTGGGAGCCAGAACTTCTTTATTTTTTCACCACCGGAGCTGTGTGAGGGCTTATTTGTCACGGGACAATCTGTGCTTTTCATTGGTACCATTTAGGGATACATGCAATTTTTTTTGATCACTTTTTATTACATTTTTTTGCAAGCCGGGTGACCAAAAACAAGCAATTCTGACAATGTTTTTTTAGTTTATTTTTTTTGCGGCGTTCACCGTGCACTATAAATGACCATTATATTTTATTCTGCGGGTCGGTACGATTACGGCGATACCATATGTATATAGTTTTTTTTTATTTTTTGCAGCGTTTGCGCAATAAAATCACTTTTTTATAAAATTATTTATTTTCTGAGTCACCATATTCTGTGAGCCATAACTTTTTTATTTTTCCGTCAAAAAAGCTGTGTAAGAGCTTGTTTTTTGCGGGACGGGTTGTAGTTTTTATCGGTATTATTTTCCGGTACATGCAAATTTTTGATCACTTTTTATTCTCTATTTTGGGAGGGGTTGTGACCAAAAAATAGAGATTCTGGTGTCGTTTTTTATTGTTTTTTTTTTTTGGGAGTGTTCATCGTGCGGGAAAAATAACATTATAGTTTTATAGTTGGGGTCGTTACGAACGCGGTGATACCAGATATGTGTACTTTTTTTTAACGTGTTCATTTTTTTCCTATAATGAAAGACTTATTATAGGAAAAAAATGCAGTGTTTGTTTATATAACTTCTAACTTTTATTTTTAAACTTTTTTTTAAAACATTTTTATTATCTTTTTTTTACTTTTTTCACTTGTCCCACTAGGGGACACTTAGACTTGCAGCTCTGATCGCTGCTAGAACACATTACACTACACACGTAGTGTAATGTACTCCAACTGTCATTGTGACGTGACTGTCACACTAACAGAAAGCAGAGGAGGAACGGCCGGAGGCTGCTCCTCCGAGGCTTCCGAACATAGCAACCCGGAGGTCATTGTCTGACCTCCGATTGCCATGACAAGCATTGGTAGCCCCACCGATCACTTTGTGGGGGCTGCCGATGTGCTTCAAACCACTTAAATGCGGCGACAGCAATCCGTCGCCGCATTTATGGGGTTAATTGCCAAAATCAGCGGTGATGGTCCGCTGACCGGCAAGGCTGGAGTGTCAGCTGTCGGGGACAGCTGACCTCCCGGTTCCCGGACACTGTCCGTTAGGACAGTGTGCGCCGGGAACTACTCCGCAATAGTACGTCTGGATGCGGGAAGCAAGCCCTGTGCAAGACGTACTATTGCGGAGTAGCGTGTGAAGAGGTTAATGTTGCAAAGAAAAGATTAGAGTTTCAGTCTCATTAAAAATAAGACATCCATATCGTCTCGGGGTTGTAAAAACATCAATCTGTGATTAAATGTTCCAAGGACAAAAATCTAGATTTTCAAAGTCTAACGCATGTTTTCACATTCTTATTAAGGGTATGTTCACACGATAGCAGGCATTTACAGCTGAAATGACAGCCTGTTTTCAGAAGAAAACAGCTGCGTCGTTTTAGCCGTAAATGCTCCTCTTCGTAATATACGAGGCGTCTGTGACGCTCGTATATCTTGAGCTGCTCTTCATTGAGTTCAATGAAGAACGGCTCAAATTACGTTGCAAAGAAGTGTCCTGCACTTCTTTGCCGAGGCAGTCAATTTACGCGTCGTCGTTTGACAGCTGTCAAACGACGACGCGTAAATTACAGGTCGTCTGCACAATACGTCGGCAAACCCATTCAAATGAATGGGCAGATGTTTGCCGACGTATTGTAGCCCTATTTTCAGACGTAAAACGAGGCATAATACGCCTCGTTTACGTCTGAAAATAGATCTTGTGAACCCAGCCTAACTCTCTATACTACGAATTTTTCTACTGAATGGTAAATGATAAACAACAATTACTTTCATAAACCCCTCTTTTGTTTATAAATTTATCATTCAAGCCCATCTCATGCATTGGCGCTTCATAGGGGTACTTCTACACAAACCAGTTTTTGGAGCCCAACTGGTGTAGCAAGACTTAATCTATCAACTTCACTCCATTCCCCCTGGGATAGCACCTGCCTGATGTGCAGTTTCACTCTCTTGTATCAAATTCAGTAGCCCTTTGTCCCATTCTGTACGGACTCATAAATCAAGATTTCTGTCCTTGTGGCTGGCCTGTGAGTAACTTTTCACAACATTTAATACACATGAAGGTAATTTACTTATTGCCCTCATAGCCAACTTAAAAGCGAGATATAGCAGCAAAAATACTATAAGCAACTGGTCTGCGACATGCAGTAATCCAGAGATCCATTCATATATCCCACTAGACCAATTAGCTGGGTTTATAAATTAGAAATGCCCCCCCCCCCCTCTTTGTCTTGGTGTTCCTGGTGCCACTTCCTTCTCATTTCGTCAACTATTTGGATCTCTGCTCTTACCTGCATGTTGTTGTGTGGGTCTATATAGTGGCAGCAGTTAGGACTTAGCACACTCCACCTTGTGCAGCAGTGAGATAGACTAGGACTATCATATACTGGCTGGTTACTAGAATTAACTGTACAATATATAGTCAAAGCATCAAAACATACATTTTGTTACATTATCAAACAATTCAGCAAACGTTTTTATATTATGTGCATTTTTTTAACTGCTAAACCTACAAGTGTTAACCCCTTCAGGACACAGCCTGTTTTGGCCTTGTGCACGCTGTCGATTTTTTCAAATCTGACATGTGTCACTTTATGTGGTAATAACTCCGGAATGTTTTTACCTATCCAAGCGATTCTGAGATTCTTTTCTCGTGACATATTTTACTTTACGTCTGTGAACAAATTTGGTCAAGAAATTCAATATTTATTTCTGAAAAACACCAAAATGTATAGAAAATTTGCAAAAAATTGCATTTTTCTCAATTTGAATGTATCTGCTTGCAAAACAGATATTCATACCACACACAATAGTTACTAGTTAACATTCCCCATATGTCTACTTTATGTTGGCATAGTTTTTTGAACATCCTTTTACTTTTCTAGGACGTTACAAGGCTTAGAGCTTTAGCAGCAATTTCTCACATTTTCAAGAAATTTCCAAAACCTATTTTTTCATGGACCAGTTCAGTTCTGAAGTGGTTTTGAGGGCCTTATATATTAGAAACACCCCATAATTCACCCCATTTCAAAGTATTCAAAACAGCATTCTGGAAGTTTCTTAACCTTTTAGGAATTTCACAGGAATTAAAGCAAAGTAGAGGTGTAATTTACAAATGTAATTTGTTTTGCAGAAATTCATTTGTAATAGAAATTTCTGTAACACAGAAGGTTTTACATGAGAAACGCAACTCAATATTTATTGCCCAGATTCTGCCGTTTTAGTAAATATCCCACATGTGACCCTAGTGTCCCAATGGACTGAAACACCGGCCTCAGAAGCAAAGGAGCACCTAGTGGATTTTGAAACCTCCTTTTTATTACAATATATTTTAGGCTCCATGTCTGGTTTGAAGAGGTCTTGTGGTACCTAAACAGTGGAAACCCCCAAAAAGTGACCCCATTTTGGAAACTACACCCCTCAAGGAATTTATCTAGTTGTATAGTGAGCATTTTAACCCCACAGGTTTGTTGCTGAATTTATTGGCGTTCGTCTGTGAAAATGAAAATCTACATTTCTTCTGAAGAAACATAGACATTTTTTAATTTTTGCAAGGAATAAAGGAGAAAAAGTGCCCCAACATTTGTAAAGAAATTTATCCTGATTACGGCAATACCCCATATGTGGTCATAAACTTATATTTGAACACATTACAGCCCTCAGAAGGGAAGGAGCGCCATTTGGGTTTCGATCTCAAATTTTGCTATAATGGTTTTCGGTGCCATGTCCCATTTGCAACGCCCTGGAGGGAACAAAACAGCAGAAACCCCCCAAAAGTGACCCCATTCACTATCAGAATCCAAGAGAGCAAATGCCTCTTAAGTGGTATATAACTTGCGTGCCATTGTTTACGTTTTTTTTTTTTTTTTACTTATTTTTTGTAACAGTTTTAATAAAAGTAACAAAGAAAAAGTCCACTGATCCATTGATCAATAAATTTATGAACAACCCTAAGGCCCTGTTCACACGGAGTTCTTCTTACAAGTTTTTCGGCGCGGAAACCGCTCCGCAAAACTCGGCAAAACCCGCCCGAAAATGTCTCCCATTGATTTCAATGGGAGTTGGACGAGCTTTTTTACCGTGAGCAAAAAAAACGCATCGCTGTAAAAAGAAGCGACATGACCTATGTTGAGGCGGTTTCCGCCTCCAAAACCCCATTTCAATCAGTTAGAAGGGTAAAAAAACACCTCAACGAGTGTTTTGACGAGTTTTTGGTAAACCACTGTGAAAAAAACGTCCTCCTGCAAAAAAACTCAGTGTGAACACAGCCTAACAATGAATCAATGCATTTAGCATTTATAGACGTGTAAAATATATGAAGAGATTTATATAAGTATATGTGTGTATACGTATATATTACATGTACGTATATATCTAAGTGATGATACAGATATAACATCCCTAATTATTAATTTTTAGTATTAACAAATTTCAAATATATGGCTATATATAATATATATTATGTGTGTGTGTGTGTGTGTGTGTGTGTGTGTGTGTGTGTGTGTGTGTGTGTGTGTGTGTGTGTATATATAACTATATGGTTAGTGCTTTACTTGTACTATGGTTATTTACACTTCTAGTATTGTTATCTATATATGTCTTCATAGGTATTCTATATTCTTGTAGAACTATGAGTCTCAGCGAGAAAAAATGCTAAAAGAAACTAATACTGCTGTGTTTATAATTCTAAAACTTGACTTTACACTGCTAACTTTAGTTATTTAAGCCTTATAGATAAGGTACGTTAAAAAGCCAGCCTATTTAGACAAACTTTTTTCAGTTAAACAGTTAGTATTTAAATGATTACACATTGTTTTAATTTTTTTCATTTTTTCACAAGTCAGGAAATATAAATTAGATTCTAATTTATAACATTTCCATGTACTGGTCACTAGAGGGAGCAATTCCCAAAATTGCAGCATTGGCAATGTGGTAAAGCAACCTCATTGCTTTATGCTGCAAATTTGAGGTAGACACACTCGCTCTAGTGTCCTCACACAATCCCCCCTCCTTTATCCTGGCTAGTGCCAGGAGAAAGGAGGGGGTTGAATCTTCAATCCTCCGACACTGTGTGCCGCCATTTTCTGAGCGAATGCACAGTGTAGGAGGATTAGATACAGTGGTAATCAGACAGTATAACACTAACATACACACACATCACATACACAAACATAACTTACCTGCTCCTGGCGATGCTGCCGCCTCCGCTCATAGTCCTTGTGTCTGCGCTGCCTTGAACATATGGCTGGAAGCCGCAACCGGAAGTCGTCATCTTACTGTCTGGCCGCGGCTCCCAGTCCACATGAAAATGGCGCCGGATGTCGCTCTACCAAAGACCTTCCTTTTGCATGCGCCGTTCCCACAGAGACAACGTACGCTATAGTGAATGGAACGGCTCCCGTTTGTATTCTCTATGGGGATGTATGTGCCGTATTCCATCTCTGTATGTGTCGTTAATCGACACATACAGAGATGAAAAAAAAAATTGCAGCACCCATAGAGAAGTGAGGGCTTTTTTTTCCACAGAGTCTCAGAGCAGAGCCGATACTAGTATCGGCTCTGTGTCCGGCGGGCCGCAGATGACAGCCCCAGGGGCCGCATGTGGCCCGCGGGCCGCGTGCTTGAGACCCCTGATTTAAATGCTGAGAAGGAGAGAAATGGGTGCACAGCACCAAAGCCATTCGTACTCACGCCAAGCTCCCGCCAATCACAGGCTGCCGCGGCCGCTGCAGCCAATCACAGGTTGCCGCGTCCGCTGCAGCCAATCACAGGCTGCCGCTGCCGCTGCATCCAATCACAGGCTGCAGCTGCCTCTGCAGCCAATCACAGGCTGCCGCGTCAGGAAAGAAGCTCGGACTGGAGGAAGAAGAGGGACTCGTCACCAAGACAACGACCGGGTACATATGAAATGCTTTTTATTTTATTTTTAATCAGCAGCCTCTTTTCTCTATAAGTGATTGATAGAGACAAGTGGCTGCCGATTAGTATAATATTTTTGTAATGTTTTTTCTGCCCGCCCGGGTTCGGTCAAAACGTGTTCGGCCGAACCCGGTGAAGTTCAGATTCGCTGCAAACCGAACTTTTCGCGATGTTCGGACCGAAACCGGGTTCAGTTGTCCCGATTCGCTCATCTCTATACATGTCTAAATCATATTTCTTGTCGTAATCCACATTACCCAATGCAATATGTCCAACTGTATTAGTCTTCATCATCATCCCTGTATACACATACTATTCATATCAGCTTCCTTGTAACCACCTTATTCAACATTCATTGACACACCATTCCATAAACAACCTCCCTTTGGCATTCCTGCTCGTTTTAACATTCTGTCACAACCTACTAGCGCCTCATTTCCTTTTCTTCTGGCTACTATATCAACTGCTAGATGTCCACTGTCCCCTGGACGGTGTCTACTTGTAGAACTACCCATTTGGAGTTCTACTTCTATTACCAGTTCCTAGTACTTGGATTTCTGTTTTAGTCAGTACTTTTTATAGTCTTTTCAGCCACTCTAAAATAACAAAGCAGTAGGATATCTCTACTGTACACTATATCAGCCGCTAGATGACCTCCGTCCCCCGGGTAGTGTTCACTTGAAGAACTACCCTTTTAGAGTTCTACTATTACTACCAGTTCCCAGAACTTGGAATTAATGTCACTTTCTAGCCAGTCCTTTATATAGTCTTACAATAAGATATCCTTTTCCCAGGTCTCTAGTAATATTTATCATTAACCGGTTAAGGACTAGGCTGTTTTACAGCTAAATGACCAGAGAAAATTTCACAATTTTGCTATGCGCTTATTTAGATGACTATAACTCAGCAGGTGAATAAAGTTCATCTTTGAATTTTACACTCTTTTTAAAGGACAGATAGGGCTTTGTTTTAGTGGCATTTGTCAGTATATATCATTTTTATTTTTTTCTCTAAAGTGGGCAAAATTGGAAAAAAATGCAAGAATTTAGCAATTGCGCCAGTTTATGCTAGCATTTTTCACACACGGTATGGACCACGGACAAAATTAATCTCCTTTCACATTCTTACACTTCTCCCGTGCATGGGGATACCAAATATGTGTGCCTTATTCACTGAGCGGGCATGTGCCAGGGCTTGGCATAAAAGGAGGCTTTTCTGCCTTTTCGGTCCAGGAATTTTGCATTTGATATTATAGCCGCATACTGTTTTCTGGGGGGCCTAATGCTGCTGAAACATTAGAATCACCCCATAAATGACTTCATTCGCACAAGTAGACCCCACAAGGTTTCCTTCAAGGGGTTTATCATATTTTTAGCAAGTCCAGTTTTCTTCTGAAAGTTTCTTGAATAAGATGGAACAAAAAAAAATCAGCTATTTTTTAGCAAATGCGTCAGTTTAGGCTAGTATTTTTCACACACGGTATAGACCACGGACAAAATTCATCTCCTTTCACATTCTTACACTTCTCCCGTGCATGGGGATACCAAATATGTGTGCCTTATTCACTGTGCGGGCATGTGCCAGGGCTTGGCATAAAAGGAGGCTTTTCGCCCTTTTCGGTCCAGGAATTTTGCATTTGATTTTATAGCCGCATACTGTTTTCTGGGGGGCGTAATGCTGCTGAAACATTAGAATCACCCCATAAATGACTTCATTCGCACAAGTAGACCCCACAAGGTTTCCTTCAAGGGGTTTATCATATTTTTAGCAAGTCCAGTTTTCTTCTGAAAGTTTCTTGAATAAGATGGAACAAAAAAAAATCAGCTATTTTTTAGCAAATGCGTCAGTTTAGGCTAGTATTTTTCACACACGGTATAGACCACGGACAAAATTCATCTCCTTTCACGTTCTTCCACTTCTCCCGTGCATGGGGATACCAAATATGTGTGCCTTATTCACTGTGCGGGCATGTGCCAGGGCTTGGCATAAAAGGAGGCTTTTCGGTCCAGGAATTTTGCATTTGATTTTATAGCCGCATACTGTATTCTGGGGGGCGTAATGCTGCTGAAACATTAGAATCACCCCATAAATGACTTCATTCACACAAGTAGACCCCACAAGGTTTCCTTCAAGGGGTTTATCATATTTTTAGCAAGTCCAGTTTTCTTCTGAAAGTTTCTTGAATAAGATGGAACAAAATAAAATTACCTTTTTTTTTAACAAATGCGTCAGTTTATGCTAGCTTTTTCACACACAAAATGGACCACGGACAAAATTCATCGCATTTCACATTCTTCCACTTCTCCTGTGCATGGGGATACCAAATATGTGTGCTTTATTCACGGGCATGTGCCAGGGCTTGGCATAAAAGGAGGCTTTTTGGCCTTTTCGGTCCAGGAATTCTGCACTTGATGTTATAGCCGCATACTGTTTTCTGGGGGGCCTAATGCTGCTGAAAGATTAGAATCACACCATAAATTACTTCATTCACGCAAGTAGACCCCACAAGGTTTTCTTCAAGGGGTTTATCATATTTTTAGACAGTCCAGTTTTCTTCTGAAAGTTTCTTGAATAAGATGGATCAAAATAAAATTAGCAATTTTTTAGCAAATGCGTCCGTTTATGCTAGCATTTTTCACACACGGCATAGACCACGGCCAAAATTCATCTCCTTTCACATTCTGCCACTTCTCCTGTGCATGGGGATACCAAATATGTGTGCCTTATTTATCACATAGAGAAGTAGGAGGGCGGACGATAGAAGAAGCTTATTTCACAAATCGCTTTTTTTCAAAGCTGGTTTTACAAAACTCAACAGAGTTTCTATAAGGGCATGACCACACATGGCGGAATTCCTCCGCAACTGTCCGCATCAATGCCGCACAGAATCTGCGTTGCAGATTCTGCAGCGGATCTGCACAAAATGTGCAGAAAATTGATGCGGACTGGCCGCTGCGGACTGCAGGAAAAGTGCTTCTCTTCTCCCTATTCAGTGCAGGATAGAGAGAAGGGACAGCACTTTCCCTAGTGAAAGTCAAAGAAATTCATACTTACCGCCCGTTGTCTTGGTGACGCGTCCCTCTTTCGGCATCCGGCCCGACCTCCCTGGATGACGCTCCAGTCCATGTGACCGCTGCAGCCTGTGCTTGGCCTGTGATTGGCTGCAGCCGTCACTTACACTGAAACGTCATCCTGGGAGGCCGGACTGGAGACAGACGCAGGGAGTTCTCGGTAAGTATGAACTTATATTTTTTTTTACAGATACATGTATATTGAGATCGGTAGTCACTGTCCCGGGTGCAGAAACAGTTACTGCCGATCGCGTAACTCTTTCAGCACCCTGGACAGTGACTATTTACAGACGTCTCCTAGCAACGCTCCCGTCATTACGGGAGCCCCATTGACTTCCTCAGTCTGGCTGTAGACCTAGAAATACATAGGTCCAGCCAGAATGAAGAAATGTCATGGTAGTAAAAACAATACGCTCCGCAGCACACATAAGATCTGCGGACTTCATTGCGGAATTTTGACTCTCCATTGAAGTCAATGGAGAAATTCCGCCATGAGTCCGCAACCAGTCCGCCACTGCTCCGCAACAGACAGAGCATGCTGCGGACACCAAATTCCGCTCCGCAGCCTATGCTCCGCAGCGGAATTGTACGCATCGTGTAAACGAACACTGCTAAATTAAAGTGAAAGTCAATGGAGAAACGGCTCCGCTGCGGATTAACGCTGCGGAGTGTCCGCAGCGGAATTTAAGTGAAATTCCGCCATGTGTGAACCCGCCCTAACACTTCCAAAATATCTGCTCTTGAAGCAGAAATCCCAAAATATTCATCTAGGGGTATAATGGGAATTTATTTTTTGGGGTTTTCTAAAATAAGAAATTGCAGGTTTATGCAAATGGAGCTCTCCAGCAGATGAACTTTAGAGAATATGCAAACATGACATCCACCCCCCACCCACCCATTCCCTCCCTCACCCTTCGAGTAAAATCAGGGGAAAAATAAAAACGTAATGTAGGGCAAATATATTTTCAACGAATTAACTAAAATCTAATAATTCAGAACAGTGTGGTATTTTTTAAAACATGGCTCAATGCACAGGCCTGGTTGTGAGGGACATGAGGGACAGAAATATCGGGAATCTTTGCGGTGCCCGTCTTTTCTGCAGACGCGGCACTTTTTCTGAGGGTTGCTTCTGGTTGGTGTTGGGGGAATCCGACTGATGAAGTGTCTTTCAGTCAGTCGCGTGACATCCTCAGACTGGGGGCATTCTCGGGTGTCCTGAACATCAAAAATGAGGCCTTCAATAATTTTTTCCTGGAAATCCAGGTATGTGTCTCGGCCTCTGTTTTTTTTGTAGAGCACAAATGAATTGTGGATGGCCACCTGTAACAAATAAATGGCCACTTTTTTGTACCAGGTTTTAGTTTTGCGTTTTACTAAATAGGGCTGTAAATCCTGGTCGCTTAAATCCACCCCCCCCCATGTACTTGTTATATTCGGACACGCTCACTGGTTTGTGCTTGTCCGATGTTGCCCCCCTTTCCCTCACTGCCACTGTTCCTGCGGTATGAATCGTGCTTAGCACATACACATCTTTGCGATCCCTGAACTTGACCGCCAGCAATTCTTCAGATGCATAAGCACAGGAGTCCCCCTTTACCATGCGCTTCCCCACTAATTGCTGTGGAAAACCAATTCTGTTTTTGCGCATGGTACCACATGCCCCAGTCCTTGCAGCATGCAAATGCCTAAACAGGGGCACACTGGAATAAAAATTATCACAGTACAGGTGGTACCCCTTGTGAAGCAGAGGCTGCATTATCTCCCACACGATCTTACTGCTGGTGGAAAGATCAGGGGGGCATCCAGGAACATTTATTGTGCGGTCCCGCCCTTCATAAATTCTGAAGGCGGTGGTATATCCTGACCCGCTTTCACACAATTTGTAGAGCTTAACGCCATATCTTGCCCTTTTTGAAGGTAGATATTGGCGAAAGCTAAGTCTGCCATGAAAGTTGAGGAGGGATTCGTCCACACTTACATTCTGCTCAGGGGTGTAGAGTTGCAGAAATAAATTATTCAGGGAATTTATTAGCGGTCTTATTTTGAACAACCGATCCCGGTTTGCATCGGTACTTGGGGGGGCCTGTGCGTTGTCATTGAAGTGGAGGAACCTCATTATTGTCTCATAACGAGACCTGGGCATTACTGCAGAATATACTGGGGTGGCTTGGGCGGGTCTTGTTGGCCAGTAAGACCTAATGGAGGGCTTTTTGACAATACCCATATTTAGGGTGAGCCCCAAATTTTTTTTAATTCCAGCAAATTGGTGGGCGTCCAATCTCTGGCATGGGTGGATGAAGGTTTCTGCCTTATATATTGAGTGGCATATAAATTTGTTTCGTGGACAATCTGATTTAGGATGTCGTCCGTTATAAATAAATGGAAGTAATCCATTTGGACAAAATTTGTATTGTCCACGGTTATGCCAGGAGTGGCAGTAAATCCGTGGATTCTAGGCCCAAAAGATGGGGCAGGTGCCCATACAAGAGCCTGGACTGAAGGGACCAGGCTGTCCCGTGCTACAGCGCTACTTGGCCCTGCGCTTTCAAGTTCTGCAGTTTCAACTGCATCAGGGACAACGTCCCCTGAAGATGAACCTGAAGTGACGCTGTCATCGTCACTACCTAAAACAGGTTCCATCTCGGACGCCATCTCTGATGCGGTCTCCGACTCAGACCACAGCATGGCGTATGCCTCCTCGGCGCTAAACAACTTCCTCGCCATAACGTAACTAACACTAACTAAACAAATTGTTGTTTTTTTTTGTTTTTTTTTTATATAAAACACACAAACTAACTGGTATATATATCTACACTACCGCTAACAAAAAAATAAACCGCTATTGCTATATATATTATATATATGTGGATATATATATAATTATATACTCCCTACCTGCCTATTCTAATAGAATAAAAGATAGAAAGGTAGATATATAGAAAAAAAGATAGATGGATAGATAGATTGTATAGATAGATAGAAATCTATCTATACAGAGAATGTTTTAGAGTGTAACTGTATTTTTTTTCACTGTAATCTTCTGGCAGCAATTCTCCCGAGTCTCTTCTTGGGCAGTAAATGTGTTCAAAGTGCTGCCCATTGTGTTGGATTGTCAATGCAACCCTCTTCTCCCACTCTTCACACACTGATAGCAACACCGCAGAAGAAATGCAAGCACAGGCTTCCAGTATCCGTAGTTTCAGTTGCTGCACATCTCGTATCTTCACAGCATAGACAATTGCCTTCAGATGACCCCAAAGATAAAAGTCTAAGGGGGTCAGATCGGGAGACCTAGGGGGCCATTCAACTGGCCCACGACGACCAATCCACTTTCCAGGAAACTGTTTATCTAGGAATGCTCGGGCAGCACTTTGAACACATTTTATAAGTGGTCAGAAACTTGTAAATAACTCATGAAAGAATAAAGTAACGTTAAAACCAAGCACACCATTGTTTTTCTTGTGAAATTCTCGATAAGTTTGATGTGTCACATGACCCTCTTCCCATTGAAAAAACTAAAGTTGGATACAAAATGGCCGACTTCAAAATGGCCGCCATGGTCAACACCCAGCTTGAAAAGTTTCCCCCCTCCCATATACTAATGTGCCACAAACAGTAAGTTAATATCACCAACCATTCCCATTTTATTTAGGTGTATCCATATAAATGGCCCAGCCTGTACATTAGTGGTTATGGAGAACACAAGTGTTGAAAGGCCCATTACTGTACACAATATAACCCTACCTATTAGTATATCACTCTTTAGTAAACTTATCAGCAATAGGCAGTAAGTTGAAATAATGCCATTTCAGAAGACGCTATACACTGATAGCATGATGTGGGTAATAGGATGCTGGGAGCAAACTGCTTATTCTACTCACTTTTTATGAAAATAATAAGGTTTAAAAGGAATAAGAAACACGACTTACATGTGAAGGTAAAAAATCTCATTCAATTTCACATAAAATTTCCCTCTGTTTTATTTATAATCATTAATTTACAGTTCGCTGAATTGGAATTTTTGTGTCTGGAAATGTTGAACAGTAATTATGTAACTAAAGGATTGCTATTTTTATGAGCTGATATAATGGTGATAAGACTGCTAATTTCCTCTCTGTGCAGATGGGAAGCAAGATGCTTATATTTATGTACCTAATGGACTTTCTGAAATGAAGAAAATAGATATTTAAAAGTAATGAATTTACTAAATATGTATTACACAAAATATAGTTTAATACTTTCTGAAAGTTAAGTCTGAAGAGGTTAAAGCTCCAAATAAAAATGACTGTTTTTCTATCAATAACAAATTAAACATATATAAGTGAAATACATGAACGTTAAATTTGTAACAAAATTAATTGTTCAAGATGTAGAACAATAATAGTCTATCTGCTGATTTTAGTAATTTCCCCACCCCCCATACATAAGTCAGCAGAATTCGCCAATTTTGGTGGAATAGGACGATGATCTTATGGGTAAGGGCACCTCTCAAATATCCCCTGACATTGGAGGAAAGAGGAATCATGTATGTTATATTTCAACATACCTAATCCTTCGTTCCCTCTCACCATTGAAATAAACATGTACATTCGGCCAACATCTATCTCATGGGGGAAGGGGGCATAAAATAATAAATAGGGTTGATCTATCCACAACAGTAAAACTAAAGCTAAATTGCCTGGGCATATATCAGGGAGACCAATAGAAGGGGATAAGTGTATTGGGGTAAGTGTTTATGAGCAATTGATATTTTTGAGGGAAATATTCAATTGTCTCAGTGGGAGACAATGATGCTTTTGTTATTAATGTAATTTTGAAAAAGTGAAAGTAAGTATTAAAAAAAAGGTAGCCAAGACTCTGGTGGGAGAGGACGTGTCCTGGGAGAGCTTTGCTGGCGGCATCCACTATCCTGGTCCATCACCCTTCGTGGAGCCAGCAGAGGTAATTCCTGCATTACCACTGCACTCCCGATACCTGGGGGAGCATTTGGACACCCAGCTGGCCCAATTCTGAGCACTTCTGAATCACCCGCCTAGTAGCGGGGCCGGATCCCCGGGATACATTTCTTACTGGAAGTGCGAATTGTGGCCTAGTGTGGCCGAGAGCAGCAATTGAATGTAGAGCCTAATAACACTGTACCCGGCATACCACCCGGTGCCCTGCTGAGAGAAATTCCTCCTTACTGCCCTCTGGAACGTCTGGGGCTGTACCCTCACCTTGCACGCTGTCTTCAGATTTGCGCCTTAAATTTTGACCCTGATTTTGGAATTGATCACCCAGCTATTTATTGCTTCCTGGAAATAGCCATTGCTTCTGGCAAGGAGGGGGGAGTGACTATTGTGTATAATTGCCGGTGGCCTTGTGGCAGCAGCGCAGTTCTCCTGTTTGTCCCCCCAAACTGCTTGAATGTGGTCTGGATATGCCACACTGATGTAATACCTGGAGGAATTTCGCCCTTCCCTATGTCAATGATTTTTTGAAGAATATTGTCAAGTGCTCTAGTCTGAGTTGCATTTTTTATTCTTATACATCTCTAATGTTTGCGGTTTATCTGCGATGGCCCCTTCTAAGCAATCCAAGATAGCTGACAAAATGGAAAAATCTTCTGGAGCTGTGCCTGGATCCCGAGCGGTGCGACTGTCTGAGGCTTCCACCTCTACCTCTGTTCCTCCTGACTCACCCACTGAGTCATCTTTGCTAGATGTCCTGAAAGCTATTACAGAGTCTCATACAGTACTAACTGAAAAGATTGATGCCCTACAAATGGATTTTGATCTCCTCTGGGCTGATGTGTATACGTTGCGTGAAAGGGCTACTCAGTCTGAACGGCGCATATCTGATATGGAAGATGTGGTGAATTCTCTTCGTTGTAGAGTTAACACCCTGGAGTCTCAACAGTCTATGGGATGGGCTAAACTCGATGAAATGGAGAACCATCTGCAGCGGCGTAACGTCCGATCTATTGGTTTGCCTGAGGAGTGGAAAAGCCCGCTGCCTTCTTGGAAAGTTGGCTTAAGTTGACCTTCGGGTCCTGTTTTCCTATGTTCTGTGTGGAGTGCACACATCGCATCCTGACCAGAGCTTCACCACCTGGAGCGCCTCCATGTACGTTCACAGCCAAGTTGCCTAACTTCAAGGACAGAGACAAGTTGCTCAAACTCGCGAGGAAGCTGGGGCCCCTGAAACATGCTAATCTAAATGTGAGGTTCTTCCCTGATTACTCTCTGCATGTGCAAAAACAAAGGAAGCGGTTTACAGAGGACAAGAAGTGTTTGCGGGAAAAGCAGATCCTTTACTCTATGGTCTACCCTGCAAAACTCATGCTGGTGCACAATGGTTCTACGATATTCCTGGACAAGCCGGAAGACATCTTTGCCTGGTTAGAACGTCATAATTTAAAATCCTTTTGCTCCTGGTGGGACATCATCTCTCCTGATGCTACAATGGATGAGAACTGTGAGATATGTATCACACTGTAAGACATCTCCCTGGGGGATACCCATGTCTGCACTTTTCCATAGGGTGTGGGATAGCCCTTAATATCTCTCTACTAATATATGTAATACCGGAGAGGTGTACTCTTCCCTCCCAAAGTATTGTGTCTCCCAGTACAGGAGTGAACTATAGTTGACAGATTTGTCTCACACCACAAGATGTATCCTTGGAGATGCCAGTGTCTCCACTTTTCTGTCATGCGTGGGATGATTGTTGCTGCCTTTGTCTCTTCCCTTGTGTAGCTCTGCGGAGATGTATCATGTTCTACATTCTTCTCATACACCAGTCATGGCTTCCAATCTGTTTTTCTATTGAGCCTACTCTTTGTACATGCTATATTTGTGATCTATTTAGGAAAAAATGGGGCATCCAACCATTTTACCATATTTTCTAGTTTCGGTTTTACCTTTACCCTATGCAGGATATTTGCAGCAATTGGGAATGAAACCTGTCTCATGTGGATGGATAAATAGGGTGGGTTGAGGTGGGGTTTGTTTGTTTCAGCTTTTCATGTATCTTTGATTATGTAACTGTAGTGCTTAAATTTATGTGGGCCAGTGATTTGACCTAAGAATTCTGGAGTCTGTAGTTCCTCTTGCGGGCCCTGCCTTCCTACTCCTTTTACTTGTATACACTCTCTGGGTGTGAATTGTTATCTTTATTGGAGATGTTGGGACGATGGAGACGTTGCAACACCTTAGGATCATCTCCTGGAATGTAAGTGGTCTTAATGATAAATTTAAGAGATTTCTAATCTTTAATTTTATCTCCACCTATAACCCACAAATGATACTCCTACTGGAGACTCATTTGATACGAACTAGACTGAAAGAAGTTCATAGGCTCTTGGTTAGACATGAATATCATGCCTCTTTTTCAAGCTATTCATGTGGAGTGTCCTTACTGGTCCACAAATCTCTACAATGCATGATTACCTCTGTTAAGATGGGTCCTAGAAGGAGATTTGTTATAGTGCTATACCAGATCTATTTTACTCGTTTATCATTGTCAATGTTTTTAAAATTCTCTTCCGGCAACTGTCCAATTGCTCAATGATGTACGTAATGCTGTTAGTAGCAGATCTGGGTCCTGTGCCTCTGTTACTCCTTGGTGATTTTAATTTCTTACTTTGCCTGGAACTAGATAGACTGGGAGAGACTGCAGGTATTATTTCTCCTCTGGCTACATGGGCTGACACATATTATCTAACAGATATTTGGTATACATGCCATCCTCTATCTCGGGCCTACTCATGTCATTCTCCTGCCTATAGATCATTCTCCTGAATTGATGTAGCTTTTGGAAATACAGCCTCTCTTATGTTTGTGGTGGATGCCAAATACCTCCTTAGAGTTATTTCAGCTCACTCCCCCCTATTGATCACTTTGGGATTCCCGGAGAAGGCAAAACGCAGAATTTGGACATTGAGCCCTCTGTGGCTTTCTTGTAATGAGGTGGTAGCTTCCTTAAGTAGAGAATTACATACCAAGTTTTTGGAAAACTAATATTGATTCGGCAGGGTATGGCATGGTGTGAGATGCTTTTAAGGTTGTTATATGGGCTATCTTCTCGCATAGACGGGGACTGGCAGCACACCATACTGTTCTTAAGACTGTTTTTGATGGCAGCGATGGAGGAATATCTTAGAACTAGGGAGCTCTCGGCCTTCTCTGCTTTCTCTGCAAAGCAATTTGAATATACCCTATTGTTATCTGAATTAACTAAGAAATAAACTTAGTATATCTAGAAAGAGATAATACCGCCTCGAATCCTTTTATGGAGGTCACCTCCTCCACTGGTGTATATGTTAGTGACCGCCTAACTATCAACCAGATATTTTCCCAATTCTACTTGGAATTATATTCCTCTAACGTGACATACACTTTATCTAGCCTGGAGGAGTATTTAGATACTATAGACTTCTCCATTTTGGACGAGGAGGATGTTAATCTATTGAAGGCAAATTTAACCGTAGAAGAAATTACTACAGCTATTGGCTCCTTTCCAAAAAGGAATACTCCAGATCTAGATGGACTCCCCATCGAATGGTATAAAATGCATGCACAATTGAATGCTCCTTAGCTCCTCACACTTTTTCAATCTTTGTGTGATGAGGCGACCCATCCACCTCTATGAGAGAGTATCTTATAGTTCTGATCCCAAAACCCCCGTAAAGACCCCAGAGAGGGTGGCTCTTCCTGCCCCATCTCACTTCTCAATTGTGATGTTAAAATTTTGGCAAAAATTCTGGCAATGCATTTACGGAAGATTATATTCCACCTCATTCACCCAGACCAATCTGGCTTTATGCCGGGTAAAGCCATTGATTTTAACCTACAGGGTACAGGGGCTGTTCACTAACCTCTCATATACTTCTGATCCCTTTAGTTCCCGGATTATTGCCTCCTAGGGAAAGCATTTGATTCGGTAGAATGACCATATTTATGGTTTGTACTAAATAAGTTTGAATTTGGACAGAAATGTATCCGATGGACATATAGAAGTGTTAAAACTAATTGCCATATTTCCCCTTCTTTTACTATGGCCAGGGGGACCAGACAGGGGAGCCTGTTATCCTATTCCCTTTTTGCATTTCAATTGAACCCCTTGCTTTGGCTATAAGAAATTCACCAGATATAACAGATTATGCACTGGGAGGGAAGAACAAATTTCGCTTTATGCTGATGATACGCCTGTGTTTCTTAATGATCCGGGTCCGTATTTACAAGCATTACTCTCTTTATTTGACACATTTACATATTTGTCCGGTCTATGAGTGAATTGGTCAAAATCATTGATAATGGCAATGGATGGAAGGGCCAGAGAGGTTGATCTTCCCTCTCCTCTGCAGTGTGTGGAAAAGATCACATATCTTGCGATAGTGATAAGTTCTAATGTGCACACTTTTATACCTGATAATATTACTCCCCTGCTACAATGACTTAAGGTAGATTTTGACTGATTGAAACATCTACAGTCACAGGTAAGGTACTGATAGAAAGTTTAATTTTGACTTTCATCATATACTGTATCATTAGCCTGCGATCATTCTAAGTAATGCGCAAGTGCAGACAGTCACTTCTGGTGTTTTCCAGTAGTAATGGCCACCCGGATGACGGGAGATACTGACTACAGGCAAGCGCCATAAACCAGGCTCCACCATATTTCTATATTCACCTCGGATGCAAAGTAGCGGCCGTCCGTGGTGCTAGCATTAATGTAGGAACCAGGACATGCTGGTGAAGGGAATGTGTGGGTGTGATTTAAGTTGGACTCACCCTGTGCTATGGCCACAACGGATGCCAAGTAATGGCTGTCCGTGGTCGGTGCAATGTAGCTGGAAGTTCAGCAGTGTGTGTGTGGTGGAATAAATTAATTTAATTAGGTATTATTTTAAAGACAAGTGACGCCTGCAAAGATCATTTATAGTCTAGATAGAACGAACTGATAAACCTGTTTTTTGCAGATATGAACATGTTTGTTAAATATGCGTATACTGTGATGGTCACATTAATTGAGGATAGGGATTGATGGACTAAAATATTTTTTGATATACATGTATAATACAAAACCATTATATAAAAGGTGAAATCACTTAATGAAATTAAATATAACTATGTTCCTGAGGTAAAAAATAGGTGGGTGAAAAAGGGGCTAACGATAATTGCCAAACATAATGTCGATGTGGTGTCAGATATACGGAGTAAATGACAAGGAGTCATTCAGACACTCTGGACTTTTAAACTTGTTTTTAAACTTTATATATCCACTGTGTTTCCTCAAGGGCAATGTCCTACAGTTTTTGTAGGAGATCTGTAGTGTCTCTGATGAAGGAAGAGAGTGATTTAACAAAAAGGGACAACAGTTGATCCAAATAGATTCCCAGATTTTGGGTCAGATTGTCAACCCGCAAAACAATAGGGAGACATTTAAGTGGATGGTGACCCTTATGGATCTTTGGAAGACCATAAAAAGTTGCCACCTGGGGGTGTGAGGGATAGAGAAAAGAAAATACTCTCTTGTCAATTAGGGCCTTTTCTAGAGCCACATCAAGAATCTTCCTGAGATCTTTTTGATAATGTATTGTAGGGTCAGTGTTTAAAATACTATAACCTTCTCCATCTGAGAGGATTTTTAAACACATGGAGCGATAGTCCTGGCAGTCCATTACCACCAGGTTTACTCCTATGTCTGCTGGTTTAACAGTTAGGGTATGTTCACACGATGAGAGGCATTTACGTGTGAAAAGACAGACTGTTTACAGCTGCCTCGTTTCACACGTAAATGCTCCTCCTCGTAATTTACGAGGCGTCTGTGACACTCGTAAATCTTGAGCTGTTCTTCATTGAGTTCAATGAAGAACGGCTCAAATTACGTTGCAAAGAAGTGCCCTGCACTTCTTTGCCGAGGCAGTCAATTTACGCGTCGTCGTTTGACAGCTGTCAAACGACGACGCGTAAATTACAGGTTGTCTGCACAATACGTCGGCAAACCCATTCAAATGAATGGGCAGATGTTTGCCGACGTATTGTAGCCCTATTTTCAGGCGTAAAACGAGGCATAATACGCCTCGTTTACACCTGAAAATAGGTTGTGTGAACCCAGCCTTAGGGTATGTGCACACGCTAGCTTGCTTTTACATCTGAAAAGACAGACTGTTTTTCAGACTGTTTTTGCGAGGCTTCTCTGACAGCCGTAAATTTTGAGCTGTGCTTCATTGAGTTCAATGAAGAACGGCTCAAATTACGTCGGAAAGAAGTGTCCTGCACTTCTTTTGCCGAGGCTGTATTTTTACGCGTCGTCGTTTGATAGCTGTCAAACGACGACGCGTAAATGACAGGTTGTCTGCACAGTACGTCGGCAAACCCATTCAAATGAATGGGCAGATGTTTGCCGACGTATTGTAGCCCTATTTTCAGACGTAAAACGAGGCATAATACGCCTCGTTTAAGTCTGAAAATAGGTCGTGTGAACCCAGCCTTATTGTGCGGTCAGATTCCAGGGACAGGAGTGACTTGGTTTCTTCCCTTGTGAGATTGAAGTTTGAAACCACAGATGAGAAATCAAGTTTTTCTATCTGGTTGGTCGCCACATCAAGAATACATCTATGCTATCAACATCAGCAATGGGGGGCATTCTCGTACTTTTGAGGTAGCAGGTAGAAAAGGGACCTTTGCAACCTATCCCTCTCATTGGCCTTAAGGAGGGACTGTAGTGTATCTACATGGGGTAAATACTCTGCGGATATCCCCAATTCCAAGTATCTACTCTCAACATTATATTTAAATCCTTCACTAAGTTAAATATTTGAAAACGAGGCGTGGGAACAAATGACAAAAATTTATTAAGGAGGGATAGTTCAACATCAAAAATGCGCCACTGGACAGGTTCAATATCTGATGTCTGGTCTCCGTGACACTGTCCCTTGTTGTTGTTACATGGCGTTGTGTATCTGTCTCAAAGGGTCTGTGGACCCACTGGGCCATACCGCCTTGGCGGTAAGGCAGCTGGCCAACAGGGCGCAGGTGAATGTCTATAGTTCGTATAGGTACCTGTGGCAGCTCAGACAACAGCAAGGCAGGCTCGGCTAGGACTAGGCAGCAGGTAAACATCAGGCGAGGTGAAGCAGGTCAGACGTGGATACAGCATGACACGACTTTGGCACAACACAGTGCTCGACCAGGGTGGTATGGAATGCTAGGGACAGGGACAGGAACTGGAACAGGTTCAGGAACTGGAACAGGCACAGGAACAGGTAACACACTAGGAGGCCATCACATAGACAAACTAGGGAACAACAACCATGCTCAGGCATCGAAGCAGGGGGCTGGACCCCTCTTATAGTCCAGGGTACTCATGGGTCAAAGTTCGTCAAAAGGTCTGGTGCGCGCTGCCCCTTTAAGAGCAGGCACGAACATGCGCACGCACCCTACGGGATCCCACTGAGGTGAGTGGATGTGAGTGCTGGCGTCTCCTGAGGAGGAGGTTGGGGCCAGTGCTTGCCGACTTGTGGCTGCGGATGTCAGGAGGAAGACCGGAACTGACAGCCCGCAGCCACGGACATTACAGTATCTCCCCTCTTACACCCCCTCTTCTTGGGATGAAAGAGACACTTCTTCAGAAGAGCAGGAGCATTGAGATTCTCCTTTGGCTCCCAGGACATCTCTTCAGGACCAAACCCCTCCAATCTACCAAATAAAAGGTCTTTCCTCTCACTTTTTTGGTGTCCAGGATCTCTTGAACCTCAAAGATGTCTGAAGGGCCGCTGGAGGCAACCACACGGCTAGGAGTCTTTGTGTAGCAGTTCAGGACCACCGGCTTCAGGAGGGAGACATGGAAGGAGTTGGGGATCTTGAGGGTAGGAGGCAGCCGAAGCTTATAGGCGACAGGATTGATCTGCTGCAGGATCTCGAAGGGTCCGAGGAACCTGGAACCAAATTTGTAAGATGGCACCCTTAGTTGGATATTCCTGGAAGACAACCAGACCCTCGTGCCAGGAAGAAACTGAGGAGGTTCTCTTCTCCTTGTGTCAGCCTTCCGTTTCATGCGGTTGACTGCCATCAGGATGGAGGATCGAGTTTGCTGCCAGATCTGTAGGAGGTCTCTAAAGGTGGAGTCAGCCGCTGGAACCTCGGAAGAATCGGGCACCGGGAGAAGAATTCGTGGGTACTGGCCATAGACAATGAAGAACGTTGTATTCCTTGTAGACTCGCTGGTGTGATTATTGTAGGAGAAATCTGCCCATGAGAGCAACTGCACCCAGTCATCATGCTGCTTGGAAATGAAGTGGCGTAGGTAGTTCTCCAAGATCCGATTGATCCTCTCGACCTGACCATTGGACTGAGGATGGAAGGCTGATGAAAAGTCCAATTTCACACCGAGGAGTCCGCAGAGGGCTCTCCAGAACTTCGAGGTAAACTGAACCCCTCGATCAGACACAATATGCTGCGGCAAGCCGTGCAGGCGGAAGATGTGCTGGATGAACAGCTTGGTCAGCAATAAAGTCCATAGCTATATGCTGCCAGGGAGCATTGGGCACAGCCAATGGCTGGTGTAAACCAGCAGGTCTGGAGTGAGCGGCCTTGTTGGCTGCACATACAGAACAGGAAGAAACAAAGTCCATAATGTCCTTGGGCAGCGTTGGCCACCAGAAATGATGAGCAATCAAATCCCGGGTCTTACGGACCCCCTCGTAACCTGCCAGTCTACAGGAATGTCCCCAGTGGAGGATTCTTCCAGGATAAGCCAGGCGCACAAAAGTTCTCCCCCGAGGAATGTCCCCGACTTTCAGGAGATTGACAGAGACAATGCAAGATGTTCAGCCGTTGGGCCGTCTGGAGGTAGGTCAGATTCTTGTGGTCTGTAAAAATCAGGATCAGATGAGCTATCACGATTCTCACCGATTTGTTTGTGGATCCCCTGTGTCGTCTGGGAGATGGTGCTTGTAACCCAGGGCAACGCTTGGCACAGCAGGTTTAGAGGCAGTCAGATGAATAGGCCAGAAGTCAGGACAGGCAGCAGACGTCCTTATGGGTATGGATAGCAATAGGTCAAGGCAGGCGGAAGGCAAGGATAGTACAAGTTCAGGCAGAGGTCACAACGGGAAATCCAGACAAAGGCAGAAGATAAGGTAACAGCGAAAACTGGGGTACAGGGAAGCTCACAGGGATAACTTGGTTGAATAAGCAAAGATCAGAGGGAGGCGGGTCCTTAAACAGGAAGTCTTAGGATTTTGACACACGCCGGCCCTATAAGAAGGGAAGAGTCAGCGCGTGCGCCCTCTAGTGGCTGCAGCCACACATAGTGGATGATGGCCGTGGAGGGAGGTGAGAGATGCAGTTACCTGACGATGCCCAAAGCCTGCAGGGCGTCCAGATCGGGTGAGTGGAGCTCGGGACGAGCACGAGGGAATGGAGAGTGCAGGAACCGGAGCAGAGGCCATGGAAGCAGCGGGGAACGGCGTAACAGCCGTTACATGCGCCCTCTAGTAGATATCTCCATTCTTCAAGGGCCAATTTATTGGCAGGTAACTCACGATCCCCGATCGAGTAGTTGCGTTCTGCGGAAGAGAAGAGCTTAGAAAAATATCCCCTTCCCCCTGACTTGCCCTTAGGACCTCTCTGGAACAGGAGTGCACCAGCACCTACAGAGGATGCGTCCACCTCCAACGAGAACTGCAGAGAGACACCCGGATGATGGAGGATAGAGGCTGACGTGAAGGCACTCTCCAGGCTATTTAATGCGGACTCTGCCTTGGAAGTCCAAACCTTGGTGTTCATACCCTTATTAGTAAGTTTAGTGATTGGAGAAGTCAGTGAGGAGAAGTTTGGAATAAACTGCCTGTAAAAATTAGCGAATCCCAGAAAGCGCTGTATGGCCCTCAAGCCTTGAGGACATGGCCATTCCAGAACAGACTTTACCTTCTCAGGATCCATCTCGAGACCTCGATTCGAGACGATGTAGCCCAGGAAGGGTAGAGCATCTTTGTCAAACATGTACTTCTCCAGCTTGACGTACAGACAATTCTCCCTTTAGGCTGGGTTCACACGAGCATGTTACGTCCGTAATGGACAGAACGTATTTCGGCCGCAAGTCCCGGACAGAACACACTTCAGGGAGCTGGGCTCCTAGCATCATAGTTATGGACTCCTAGCATCGTACATAACTCTGGGCCTATACAGTTTGATCAAAATGTTTACAAAGAACCTCATGTTCATGTTTCTAAATTATGCCTAGCGGCTCAGATCAACATATATATTGTGGATTGTGCGGTCCATGTCTAGTTTCTCACAATGCTCATATTGTATAGTGTATCCTCCTCATTTCTTTTGTTTTACTTGGTACCAGCACTCGATGCATTTGAAAAAATACCCAGCTGATTTTAATTCAGGAATGACCTCATAAGTGTTCCTGCTCTTGCTTGTGCTCTCAGTTGGCCACTGGGGGCGCATGGCAAGGTGAGCTCATTCCATCTGTTCACATGTTTTGGTGCTGTATGGTGGTGTCTGTTGCTGTAGTGCTGCACTTGTGGGGGGACGTGGCCCAGAGCCAAGGAGGCTTGGCACGGTCTGTTAGCATGGGTGCTTTTAGACCACTGGGTTGCTCCCTCTGCGGGAGCGGTGCTGCGGTGGCGGGGGCCGCCATGCGGTGCTGCAGCCGATAGAGTAGGGACCCACTTTAAAGAGGTCGCCGAGAAGTGGCAAGTGGGCTTATACAGTTTGATCAAAATGTTTACAAAGAACCTCATGTTCATGTTTCTAAATTATTCCTAGCGGCTCAGATCAACGTATATATTGTGGATTGTGAGGTCCATGTCTAGTTTCTCAAAATGCTGTTACATAACTCTGAAGCTAGGAGCCCGGCTCCCTGCAGTGTGTTCGGTCCGGGACTTGCGGCCGAAATACGTTCCGTCCATTACGGACGTAACATGCTCGTGTGAACTCAGCCTAACGGTAGCAGAACTTGAAGGACATGTCTCTGGTGCATTATAGGATCTGGAGAAAAAATCAAGATGTAATCAAGGTAGACTACTACACAAACATAGAGGAGGTCACGGAAAATGTCATTCACAAACTCCTGGAAGACCGCGGAAGCATTACACAGGCCGAAGGGCATAACTAGATACTCATAGTGTCCATCAGGGGTGTTAAATGCAGTCTTCCATTCATCACACTGGTGAATCCGGACTAGGTTGTAAACCCCACGCAGGTCTAGTTTAGAAAAAATCCTGGCACCACATATACGATCAAACAGTTCAGAGATCAGTGGCAACAGATATTCTTCACCGTGATCTGGTTGAGACCTCTGTAGTCAATACAAGGACGAAGAGAGCCATCTTTCTTTTGGGCAAAGAAGAACCCGGCTCCTGCCGGGGAGGAAGTCTTTCATATGAAGCCCCTCTCCAAGGTCTCTTTTACATAGGCGGACATGGACATAGTCTCTGGCAAGGAGTGAGGATATACCCTACCACAGGGAAGGGATGCACCAGGAATCAGCTCGATAGGGCAGTCATATGCCCGATGTGGAGGCAATGTCTCCGCCTCCCTCTTGCTGAAGACGTCTGAAAATGCTGCATAATGACTCGGCAATCCTGCGAATGACCGAGGCAGCGAAGGCTGAGCCGACCGAATCTGCACCAGGCAACGACCTTGACACTCAGGACTCCATTGGAGAACCACTCCAGAATTCAAGTCCAGAACTAGGGCATGTAGTCGGAGCCAAGGCAGACCCAGCAACACAGGGTTAACAGCTTTGGGTAGCACATAGAAAGGCAGAAGTTCGGAGTGAAGGGCTCCCACTTGGAGCTTCAGCGGCTTGGTCACAGCTATTACTGGGTCTGGCAGAGGTAGTTCATTCACTGAAGCAACTGTCAAAATGCTCTCCAGAGGGGTAGTGGGAAATTGCAGAAGATCCACCAGGTCTCTACGGATGAAATTAGCAGTGGATCCAGAATCTTAATACGCAGAAACCTGATGCGTTTTCTCGCCGGACACTATGTTCACAGGTATGGATAAACTAGATGGAAGTCCATTCTTACCCAAGGTTGTCACTCCTAGCAACCCTAGGTTTTGGGATCTTTGGGGACACAGGCGCACAAGATGGCCACCGAAGCCGCAATAAAGACAGAGTCCAGATGTGCATCTGCGTTGCCTCTCCTGGGTGGATAGCTTACACAGGTCCATTATCACAGACTCCTTAGGAGGATCGACATCTGAGCACAGCAGGGGTTGCTGCAAAGTAGGAGCCAAACTGGGAAGGACTCCCTCCCGTTGAACCTCTTGGAGGCGTTTTCGGATCCATATATCAATCCGGGCAGACAGAAGGATGAGGTCGTCCAGGGTAGACTGCAGATCTCGGGCGACAAGTTCGTCCTTAATTCTAGAAGCCAGCCCATGCCAGAATGCAGCCACCAGGAGCTCATTGTTCCATAACAGCTCTCCCGCCAGGGTGCGGAAGTGGATGGCGTACTCACTCACGGAGGTGTCTCCTTGGCATAGGTTAATCAAAGATTCCGCAGCAGATGAGACTCGTTCAAACACCATGCGAAAAGTCCGGAGGAAGGTTTGGAAGTCACAGGTCTCTGGACCTTGTCTCTTCCAGACAGGGTTCGCCCATGCAAGAGTCTTGCCAGTGAGGAGAGAAATTATGAAAGCGATCCTTGCGCCATCAGACGAAAATGTCCTACTATACAGGCTGAGGTGGATCTGGCATTGATTAAGAAATCCACGACAGTTACTTGCTTCTCCATCATAGCGGTCAGGAAGTGGAAAAGAAACACGCGGGTCAACACTGCCAAGAGGTGTAGTCTGAGGATTAACACAGCCAGTAGGTATAGCAGGAGGAACAGCAGCTTGTGCCTCCTGCCGACGTGCAAGGATGTTTAACGCCTGGAGGAGTTGGTCCTGTTGGGACCGGAGGTCCAGCATATCCGCTCGCATCTCCTGTGACGTCGTCATGGTCTTGAATCGGCCAGCGGAGTCCATGGCCTGAGTGTACTGTCACAAAGGGTCTGTGGACCCCCTGGGCCATACCAGCTTGGCGGTAAGGCAGCTGGCCAACAGGGCGCAGGTGAATGTCTATAGTTCGTATAGGTACCTGTGGCAGCTCAGACAGCAGCAAGGCAGGCTCGGCTAGGACTAGGCAGGAGGTAGACGTCAGGCGAGGTGAAGCAGGTCAGACGTGGATACAGTACGACACGACTTTGGCACAGCACAGTGCTCGACCAGGGTGGTATGGAATGCTAGGGACAGGAACAGGAACTGGAACAGGTACAGGAACAGGAACAGGTAACACACTAGGAGGCCATCATATAGACAAAACTAGGTACAACAACAACAACGCTCAGGCATTGAAGCAGGGGGCTGGACCCCTCTTATAGTCCAGGGTACTCACGGGCCAAAGTTCGTCAAAAGGTCCGGTGCGCACGCTGCCCCTTTAAGAGCGGGCACGAGCATGCGTGCGCACCCTATGGGATCCGGCTGAGGTGAGTGGACGCGAGCACTGGCGTTTCCTGAGGAGGAGGCTGGGGCCAGTGCTTGCCGACTCGTGGCTGCGCCTGTCAGGAGGGGACAGGAGCTGAAAGCCCGCAGCCACGGACATTACAGTATTCCTCGTGATACTGGAACCCTGTCACATCTCAATGGTGACAAACTGAAACTATTAGCTAGGTTTCTGTCCCCATTGAGTTCAATGGTGAGGGAAACGGAAGCTAAGGTGTCAGTTTGCCTTTCTGTTGAGGGGTTAACATGACGGTAACCTCCGACGGAACCCCTCAGCGGAAAGGAATGCTGATGTTAAAGGGCCCTTAAAATTTATAGGTGGAGGATTGTAATGACAGAATGTCAGCTCTATTGTTCTTTGGATAGACCTAGATAAGCATGGCCTAGAGAGGAAGGGGCAATGTCAGGAGCAAAAATTAAGGAGAAAAAGTATAGTATCAGCAAAGCTGTGTCTAAGGGAGTCAAAACAAGAGTAATTTAGCAGAAGTTCAAGACAATTGACAGGAAATAGTTTACGTGGCAACGATTTTTAAAATAATATCCAGAAATCCAACCACAAAATTTTTTGTTCAAATTATATATAATAGTGGTATATACAGTGAAGGAAATAAGTATTTGATCCCTTGCTGATTTTGTAAGTTTGCCCACTGTCAAAGACATGAACAGTCTAGAATTTTTAGGCTAGGTTAATTTTACCAGTGAGAGATAGATTATATAAAGAAAATCACATAGTCAAAATTATATATATTTATTTGCATTGTGCACAGAGAAATAAGTATTTGATCCCCTACCAACCATTAAGAGTTCAGCCTCCTCCAGACCAGTTACACGCTCAAAATCAACTTGGTGCCTGCATTAAAGACAGCTGTCTTAAATGGTCACCTGTATAAAAGACTCCTGTCCACAGACTCAATTAATCAGTCTGACTCTAACCTCTACAACATGGGCAAGACCAAAGAGCTTTCTAAGGGCATGTTCACACGGCCTATTTACGGACGTATTTCGGGCGTTTTTGCCCCGAATTACGTCTGAAAATAGCGCCTCAGTAGCGCTGATAAACATCTGCCCATTGAAAGCAATGGGCAGACGTTTGTCTGTTCACACGAGGCGTATATTTACGCGCCGCTGTCAAATGACGGCGCGTAAATAGACGCCTGCGTCAAAGAAGTGACCTGTCACTTCTTTGGCCGTAATTGGAGCCGTTATTCATTGACTCCAATGAATAGCAGCGCCAATTACGTCCGTAATTTACGCAGCGTTCAAGCGCCTGCACATGCCGTTACGGCTGAAATTACGGGGATGTTTTCAGGCTGAAACATCCCCGTAATTTCAGCCGTTACGGACGCCCTCGTGTGAACATACCCTAAGGATGTCAGGGACAAGATCATAGACCTGCACAAGGCTGGAATGGGCTACAAAACCATAAGTAAGACGCTGGGTGAGAAGGAGACAACTGTTGGTGCAATAGTAAGAAAATGGAAGACATACAAAATGACTGTCAATCGACATCGATCTGGGGCTCCATGCAAAATCTCACCTCGTGGGGTAGCCTTGATCCTGAGCAAGGTGAGAGCTCAGCCGAAAACTACACGGGGAGAACTTGTTAATGATCTCAAGGCAGCTGGGACAACAGTCACCAAGAAAACCATTGGTAACACATTACGCCGTAAAGGATTAAAATCTTGCAGTGCCCGCAAGGTCCCCCTGCTCAAGAAGGCACATGTACAGGCCCGTCTGAAGTTTGCAAATGAACATCTGGATGATTCTGAGAGTGATTGGGAACCTGTGGTCAGAACCTGTGGTCAAATGAGACTAAAATTGAGCTCTTTGGCATTAACTCAACTCGCCGTGTTTGGAGGAAGAGAAATGCTGCCTATGACCCAAAGAACACCGTCCCTACTGTCAAACATGGAGGTGGAAACATTATGTCTTGGGGGTGTTTCTCTGCTAAGGGCACAGGACTACTTCACCGCATCAATGGGAGAATGGATGGAGCCATGTACCGTCAAATCCTGAGTGATGACCTCCTTCCCTCCACCAGGACATTAAAAATGGCTCGTGGCTGGGTCTTCCAGCACGCCAATGAGCTGAAACATACTGCCAAGGCAAGAAAGGAGTGGCTCAAAAAGAAGCACATTAAGGTCATGGAGTGGCTTTGCCAGTCTCCAGACCTTAATCCCATCGAAAACTTATGGAGGGAGCTGAAGATCCGAGTTGCCAAGCGACAGCCTCGAAATCTTAATGATTTACAGATGATCTGCAAAGAGGAGTGGGTCAAAATTCCATCTAACATGTGTACAAACCTCATCATCAACTACAAAAAATGTCTGACTGCTGTGCTTGCCAACAAGTGTTTTGCCACCAAGTATTAAGTCTTGTTTGCCAAAGGGATCAAATATTTATTTCTCTGTGCACAATGCAAATAAATATATATAATTTAGACTTTGTGATTTTCTGATTTTTTTTTAATATAATCTATCTCTCACTGGTAAAATTAACCTAGCCTAAAAATTCTAGACTGTTCATGTCTTTGACAGTGGGCAAACTTACAAAATCAGCAAGGGATCAAATACTTATTTCCTTCACTGTAGCTTGCTAATATTTAGAAAAAAATACAAATTTGATGGACGTGTCTCTTCAAAGTTTTTTAGGACACTTTTCTATTTTAACATGTTAGTGTAGCTGAGAGCAGGGAACAGCCCTGCTCTAACGGGCAAGATCGACATGAGATTTGATCTCGCTCGTTTAACCCTTCAGATGCGGCGCTCAATTGCAAGCGGCGCATCTGAGTGTTTTTTGAGAGATGGAGGGCGTTCCCTCTCTCACCCCACCGGCACCCTGTGTAAGATCACAGAGTGTCGGTGGTTGCTATGGCAGCCTGGGGGCCTAATAAAGGCCCCCAGGTCTGCCACAAGTTATGCTTGCTAGGAAATGACAGAGGCATTGCCTAGCAGATGCCTGTCCATTTTACACTGACAGGCACTAATACACTTCAATACAAAAGTATTGCAGTGTATTAGAAAAGTGATTGGATGATCGCATAGTTAAGTGCCCCAGTGGGACTAGTAAAAAAAGTAAAAAAAAAGTTTAACAAAGTTAATAAAAAAAATAAGTGAAAAAATTCCCTTTACAAAATTCTTTATTATAAAAAAAGGGAAAAAGTTTCACATATTTGGTATCGACGCGTCCATAACGTCCCCAACTATAAAGTTATTATATTAGTTAACCCGCACGGTAAACGCTGTAAAAATAGAATAAAAAAAACAATGCAAAAATTGCTATTTTCTGTGAATCCTGCCTTAAAAAAATTGATAAAAGCCCTCATAAAGCTGCATCGGCGGAAAAATAAAAAAGTTATGGCTATTCAAATATGGAGACACAAAAAAAAAATTTTTTAAAAAAAAGTGTTTTTACTGTGTAAAAGTAGTAAAACATACAAAATCTATATATATTTGGTATCGTTTCAATCATAACAACCCACTGAATAAAGTTGTTGTGTTATTTATACCACACTGTAAACGGTGTAAATTTAGGACGCAAAAAAGTGTGGCAAAATTGCGTTTTTTTTCTACTTCCCCCTCCCCAAATTTTTTTATAAAAGTTAATTAATATGTTCTATGTACTCCAAAATGGTGCTATTAAAAAACACATATTGTCCCGCAAAAAACAAGACTATATACAGCTATGTCGACGAAAAAATAAAAAAGTTATAGCTCTTTGAATGAGATGAAAAAATTAAACAATTTAAAAAAATAGCTTGGCCATTAAGTCCTAAAATAGGCTGATCACTAAGGGGTTAAACAACACAAGAAATAACCTTGCGTTGTTTGGTACTGTGCTCCATGTATTTCAACAAGCTTGCCCCTAGGCGAGAAATAAGTCACACACTGCACTGTCTATCTTGTCTGGCATTTCTGCTTTTTAGGTACACCAATATAAATAAGCATGCCCTAATGTACATTACAAATTGGGTTCTTTGGGGCTTAGGCTCTGTGAACAGAGTGTTCGATCCCTCCATCAGAGGTATATGCTTCCGAAGTATACCTCAGATAGAAGGCTCCAACTCATGCAACTGTATAGGCATACAGTGGCGTATGTACAGTTTAAGATTAAGTAGACCATAGGTCCTGGGCTGTTACCCAAACTTGGGCCCCCCTTCTCCACCGCCGCACCATGTCTATTGTTAACACCACCTTTTTGTGCGAGCATTAACAAATGGGTGTTACGATTCCCTTGTCACAGGGCTGTGTCCCTACATACTGACAGTCTCCAACCATCGCTGACAGTATCACACTGTGCAGGGACACATCCACCTGACAAGGAGAATGGTAACATACATTTGTCTATCAGTCCTGGACGGCACAAAGTCTTTATGTGAAATACAAGAATTTCCTATAACAAACATGTCAGGAGCGGTGACAGATTCTCCATAAATCTAGTGACTCACAGGTGACGACTTGTAGATAGCATCACACACTGCTCTCTGTAGATAGCTCCATACTCAGCCCCCTGTAGATAGCACCAGACACATCCCCTGTAGATAGCGCCACAGTCACCCCCCTTGTATATAGTGCCACACACCCACCCTTGTACATAGTGCCACACAGTGCTCCCCCTTGTATATAGTGCCACACAGCGCTCCCCCTTGTATATAGTGCCACACAGCGCTCGCCCTTGTATATAGTGCCACACAGCGCTCCTCCTTGTATATAGTGTCACACAGCGCTCCCCCTTGTATATAGTGCCACCCAGCGCTCCCCCTTGTATATAGTGCCACACAGCGCTCCCCCTTGTATTTAGTGCCACACAATGCTCCCCTTTGTATACAGTGCCACACGGCGCTCCCCCCTGTATATAGTGACACACAGCGCTCCCCCTTTGTATATAGTGCCACACAGCACTCCCCGTTGTATATAGTGCCACACAGCGCTCCACCTTGTATATAGTGCCACTGTAAAGGATCTGCCAGGCACAGCTTCGGGGTTAACTCCCAGAACTAATCAGTCAGCACCTGAGAATACATCCCTGAGACTGACTCCTGCTTCCACCATTCAGGCTGGCAGGCTTAGGAGTGGGAGAGCCTATCGTAACCTGGCCAGACTCAGCTAGCTCCCGCCCTCGGTCTATTTAAGCCTGCACTTCCTGTCCCTCGGTGCTTGTGATTCTTTCCTTGTGGTTTCCTGGCCCAGCTACAGCTCCTGCTATTTTTGATCCTGCTCCATACAGACCCTGGCTTACCGACTACTCTTCTGCTTTTCGTTTTGTACCTCGCACACTCCTGGCTTGACTCGGCTCGTTCACCACTCTGGTTGCTCACGGTGTTGCCGTGGGCAACGGCCCCTTTTTCTTGCTTGTGTTCCTTTGTATGTTTGTCGTGTTTGTCGTGCACTTACTGAGCGCAGGGACCGCCGCCCAGTTGTACCCCGTCGCCTAGGGCGGGTCGTTGCAAGTAGGCAGGGACAGAGTGGCGGGTAGATTAGGGCTCACTTGTCCGTCTCCCTACCCCCTGCCATTACATAATTACAAGCCCATACCTAGTCTACCCCTGGTCCCTGACACCACTATGGATCCCCGTGAGACCCTGGCTCAGCAAATGCAGGGTCTCTCACTACAGGTCCAGGCCCTGGCTCAGAGGGTCAACCAGCCTGATGCTACCCTGGTAGTTCCCCTCACCGCACCTCTTGAACCCCACCTCAAGTTGCCCGACCGGTTCTCAGGGGACCGGAGGGCTTTTCTCTCCTTTCGGGAGAGTTGTAGGCTTTACTTTCGTTTAAAGCCTCATTCCTCAGGTTATGAGAGCCAGCGGGTGGGTATAATTATGTCCCGGCTCCAGGAAGGGCCCCAAGAGTGGGCCTTCTCCTTGGCTCCTGACGCCCCTGAACTTTCCTCCGTTGATTGTTTCTTTTCTGCTCTCGGACTTATTTATGACGAGACTGACAGGACTGCCTTTGCCGAGAGTCAGCTGGTGACCTTACGTCAGGGTAAGAGACCTGTTGAGGAGTATTGCTCTGACTTTCGGAAGTGGTGCGTAGCTTCTCAGTGGAATGACCCTGCCTTAAGGTGCCAGTTTAGGTTGGGTCTATCGAATGCCCTGAAAGACCTGCTAGTTAGCTATCCCTCTTCTGACACCCTAGACCAGGTTATGGCTTTAGCGGTACGACTTGACCGACGTCACAGGGAACGACAACGTGAACGTTTATGTGTTTTCTCCTCCGACTCCCCCATGATGCCTCCCGAAGCTCCGTTGCTTCGTTCCTCCCCGAAAGATTCAGAGATACCTATGCAACTCGGGGCCTCCGTGTCCCCCCAACAACGTAGAGAATTCTGCAGGAAGAATGGTCTCTGCTTCTACTGTGGGGACGACAAGCATCAAGTGAACAACTGTCCTAAGCGTAAGATTGCAGCCAGAGAACTTCCGCGTCTAAGTGATCATCGGGGAGGTCACTTGGGCGCACAGGTATTTCCCGTAAATATGAAACGTACTAAGATCTTGCTTCCCTTTCAGGTCTCTTTTGGTGGTAGGTCTGCTACCGGCAGTGCCTTCGTGGATTCAGGGTCCTCTACTAATATCATGTCTGTGGAATTTGCTATGTCCCTTGCTATGCCTCTGATTGATTTGCCTAAACCTGTCCCGGTAGTGGGTATCGACTCCACTCCTCTTGCTAATGGTTATTTTACACAGCATACCCCTGTTTTTGAACTCCTTGTTGGCTCCATGCATTTGGAGCAATGCTCTGTACTGTTGATGCAGGGATTATCGTACGATTTGGTTCTAGGCCTTCCCTGTTTGCAGTTGCATAATCCCACGTTTGACTGGAATACTGGGGAGCTAACCAAATGGGGTAATGAATGTTGTACGTCATGTTTTTCTGTTAATTCTATTTCTCCCCCTAAGGAGGCGAATACGCTACCCGAGTTTGTTCAGGACTTCGCTGATGTTTTCTCTAGGGAGGCCTCCGAAGTGTTACCTCCTCATAGAGAATACGATTGCGCTATCGAATTGGTACCAGGAGCTAAGCTTCCTAAGGGTAGGATATTTAATCTTTCTTGTCCCGAATGTGAAGCTATGAGAGTGTATATCCAGGAATCCCTGGCCAAGGGTTACATTCGTCCCTCTTCTTCTCCGGTAGGTGCTGGCTTCTTCTTCGTGGGGAAGAAGGATGGTGGTCTTAGGCCATGCATTGACTACCGTAGCCTGAATAAGGTCACGGTAAGGAACCAGTATCCCCTTCCTTTGATTCTTGATCTCTTTAATCAGGTTCAGGGGGCCCAATGGTTTTCTAAATTGGATCTACGGGGGGCGTATAACCTTATTCGCATCAAAGACGGGGATGAGTGGAAGACTGCGTTTAACACGCCCGAAGGCCATTTCAAATACCTCGTCATGCCCTTTGGGTTGTGTAATGCCCCTGCGGTCTTCCAGAATTTCATAAATGAGATTTTGAGAAATTACCTGGGGGTTTTTCTGGTAGTGTACCTTGATGACATACTGGTGTTTTCCAAGGACTGGTCCTCCCACATTGAGCATGTCAGGAAGGTGCTCCAGGTCCTTCGGGAAAACAAACTGTGTGTTTGGGGTACAGGAGATTCCATTTTTGGGTCAAATCCTCACTCCTCATGAATTCTGCATGGACCCCGCCAAGGTTCAGGCTGTGGCGGAATGGGTCCAACCTGCCTCCCTGAAGGCGTTACAGTGTTTTTTGGGGTTCGCTAATTATTACAGGAGATTTATTGCTAACTTCTCGGTCATCGCTAAGCCCCTTACGGACCTCGCTCGCAAAGGTGCTGATCTCCTCCACTGGCCTCCTGAGGCTGTCCAGGCTTTTGAGGTCCTTAAGAAGTGCTTTGTCTCGGCCCCGGTGCTGATTCAGCCCAACCAAAGGGAGCCATTTATCGTGGAAGTTGACGCATCTGAGGTGGGAGTGGGGGCTGTCTTGTCCCAGGGTACCAGGTCCCTCACCCATCTCCGCCCCTGTGCCTACTTCTCCAGGAAGTTTTCGCCAACTGAAAGTAACTATGATATTGGCAACCGCGAACTCTTAGCCATTAAATGGGCATTTGAAGAGTGGCGCCACTTCCTGGAGGGGGCTAGGCACCAGGTAACGGTCCTTACCGACCACAAGAATCTGGTTTTCCTAGAATCTGCCCGGAGGCTAAACCCGAGACAAGCTCGATGGGCGTTATTTTTTACCAGATTCAATTTTTTGGTTACCTGTAGGGCTGGGTCTAAAAATATTAAGGCTGATGCACTGTCGCGTAGCTTCATGGCCAGCCCTCCTTCGGAGGAAGATCCTGCTTGTATTTTGCCTCCAGGTATAATCATTTCCTCGATCGATTCTGATTTAGTCTCTGATATTGCTGCTGATCAAGGTGCAGCTCCCGGGAACCTTCCTGAGAACAAGCTGTTTGTTCCCCTGCAATTCCAGCTAAGGGTACTTAGGGAAAATCATGACTCCGCACTATCTGGCCATCCAGGCATCCTGGGTACCAAACACCTCATTACCAGAAATTATTGGTGGCCTGGGTTGCCTAAAGACGTTAAGGCCTACGTCGCCGCTTGTGAGGTTTGTGCTAGGTCCAAGACTCCCAGGTCCCGACCAGCGGGCTTACTGCGTTCGTTGCCCATTCCCCAGAGACCTTGGACACATATCTCCATGGATTTTATCATCGATTTGCCTCCATCCCAAGGCAAGTCGGTGGTGTGGGTGGTGGTGGACCGCTTCAGTAACATGTGCCACTTTGTGCCCCTCAAGAAACTACCCAACGCCAAAACGTTGGCTACCTTGTTTGTCAAACACATCCTGCGTCTCCATGGGGTCACTGTCAATATTGTTTCGGACAGAGGGATACAATTTGTTTCATTGTTTTGGAGAGCCTTCTGTATGAAGTTGGGGATTGATCTGTCCTTCTCCTCTGCCTTCCATCCTGAAACCAATGGCCAAACGGAGAGGACTAATCAATCTCTAGAACAATACTTAAAGAGGCTCTGTCACCAGATTTTGCAGCCCCTATCTGCTATTGCAGCAGATCGGCGCTGCAATGTAGATTACAGTAACGTTTTTATTTTTAAAAAACGAGCATTTTTGGCCAAGTTATGACCATTTTCGTATTTATGCAAATGAGGCTTGCAAAAGTACAACTGGGCGTGTTGAAAAGTAAAAGTACAACTGGGCGTGTATTATGTGCGTACATCGGGGCGTGTTTACTACTTTTCCTAGCTGGGCGTTGTGTATAGAAGTGTCATCCACTTCTCTTCACAACGCCCAGCTTCTGGCAGTGCAGCACTGTGACGTCACTCACAGGTCCTGCATCGTGTCGGCACCAGAGGCTACAGATGATTCTGCAGCAGCATCGGCGTTTGCAGGTAAGTCGATGTAGCTACTTACCTGCAAATGCTGATGCTGCTGCAGAATCAAGTGTAGCCTCTGGTGCCGACACGATGCAGGACCTGTGAGTGACGTCACAGTGCTGCACTGCCAGAAGCTGGGCGTTGTGAAGAGAAGTGGATGACACTTCTATACACAACGCCCAGCTAGGAAAAGTAGTAAACACGCCCCGATGTACGCACATAATACACGCCCAGTTGTACTTTTACTTTTCAACACGCCCAGTTGTACTTTTGCAAGCCTCATTTGCATAAATACGAAAATGGTCATAACTTGGCCAAAAATGCTCGTTTTTAAAAAATAAAAACGTTACTGTAATCTACATTGCAGCGCCGATCTGCTGCAATAGCAGATAGGGGCTGCAAAATCTGGTGACAGAGCCTCTTTAAGGTGTTTTGTCTCTGACTGTCAATTTGATTGGGTCTCTTTCATTCCCCTCGCCGAATTTTCCCTTAATAACCGGGTCAGTAACTCGTCAGGGGTCTCTCCTTTTTTTTGTAATTTTGGGTTTAATCCACGGTTCTCCTCCGTTTCACCTGGTAGTTTCAACAATCCCGAGGTAGAGGTCGTTCATCGGGAACTGTGCACAGTCTGGGCCCAGGTTCAGAAAAACCTAGAGGTGTCCCAGAGCGTACAAAAAACTCAGGCTGATAAAAAACGTTCTGCTAACCCCCTGTTTATGGTCGGGGATCTGGTGTGGTTGTCGTCTAGGAACTTGCGTCTCAAGGTTCCGTCCAAGAAGTTTGCTCCCCGGTTTGTTGGGCCGTATAAGGTCATTGAGGTCCTCAATCCTGTCTCCTTCCGGCTGGAGTTACCCCCGTCTTTTCGGATACACGACGTGTTTCATGCCTCCCTCCTCAAACGCTGCTCCCCGTCCTTGGCTCCCTCGAGGAGACCTCCTGTTCCCATCCTCACCCCTGAGGGGGTGGAATTCGAGGTGGCCAGGATTGTGGACAGCAAGATGGTCCAAGGCTCCCTCCAGTACCTGGTCCATTGGAGAGGATACGGGCCCGAGGAGAGAACTTGGGTACCCGCCCGGGATGTTCACGCTGGGGTATTGGTCAGGAGGTTCCACCTGCATTTCCCCAGTAAGCCAGGTCCACTTAGAAAGGGTCCGGTGGCCCCTCATAAAAGGGGGGGAACTGTAAAGGATCTGCCAGGCACATCTTCGGGGTTAACTCCCAGAACTAATCAGTCAGCACCTGAGAATACATCCCTGAGACTGACTCCTGCTTCCACCATTCAGGCTGGCAGGCTTAGGAGTGGGAGAGCCTATCGTAACCTGGCCAGACTCAGCTAGCTCCCGCCCTCGGTCTATTTAAGCCTGCACTTCCTGTCCCTCGGTGCTTGTGATTCTTTCCTTGTGGTTGCTCACGGTGTTGCCGTGGGCAACGGCCCCTTTTTCTTGCTTGTGTTCCTTTGTATGTTTGTCGTGTTTGTCGTGCACTTACTGAGCGCAGGGACCGCCGCCCAGTTGTAACCCGTCGCCTAGGGCGGGTCGTTGCAAGTAGGCAGGGACAGAGTGGCGGGTAGATTAGGGCTCACTTGTCCGTCTCCCTACCCCCTGCCATTACAGCCACACAGCGCTCCCCTCTTGTATATAGTGCCATACAGCGCTCCCCCTTGTATATGGTTACCCACAGCGCTTCTCCCTTGAATATAGTTCCCCACAGTGCATCTCTCCCTTTTTTTTGTAGTGTCACACAGTGCTCCCCCCTTGTATATAGTGCCACACAGAGCTTCCCCCCTTGTATAGTGTCACTCAGCGCTCCCCCCTTGTATACAGTGTCACACAGCCCTTCCCCCCATGCATACAGTGTCACACAATACTCCCCCCCCCTTGTATATGCTGCCACACATCGCTCCCCCCCTGCTACACTGGACCCCCCCCCCAAAAAAAATATATATATATATATATAATTAAAAAAAAGATTGTACTTACCTTGCCCTGTTCCCGCGACGGACAGAGTGATGCACATCCTCCAGGCAGGACGCATGTGCAGACCAGCATGATGCAATGATATCATCAAGGCGGCCTGCGCAGGGATTCTTACCAGCACCTTATAGGCTGCAGGCCTAACGTGGCCTGCAGCCTATGGTATCCATGTGTATCTGTGTCCTGAGGATGCAGATACAAGTGAATGTGGCTGACGCTAGCACCAGTGCCCCCTCTGGTGCTAGTGACACCACCGGACATGAATGGGCCCGTGCGGTTCGCCCTATTGATGATCCGCCACTGCATATAGCACCTGTGTATGTGTCGTGCAGAGACATATAAACAGATGCTAATAAATATGGCTGCCCCCACAAAAGTAAAAACATGAATAAATATCGTTACATTAGGGAACATATTAAAATTATTGGAAAAAATAGGCCCATAACTTAAAGGCTATGTACACATTTAAAAACTATGTATATATATGTATGTATATATATATATATATATATATATATATATATATATATATGTATATATATATATATATATATATATATATATGTATATATATATATATATATATATATAAAAATAATAGAATAATATATAATGTATGTGTGTAAATCAGTGTGATTGATTGATTTTATTAAAAAAATATTTTCACTTTTTGAGATACAGCTGCTTTGTATCCTGTATCCGTCAGGTCAGCAGAACTGCGTGCAGGATCCACCTGTAATCCATCATATCTACGATTATAACTTAGCGCAGGACCCGTGTCACTGATCCCGTCAGTCCCGCTTACCTGAAGGATACAGGATACAAAGCAGCTGTATCTCAAAAAGTAAAAATATTTTTTAATAAAATGTAATTACAAAGTTGCATCAAACACACATTTTGATTAAAAAAATAAAATAAAAAATATAATAAATACTGAGAGCTCTATGGAGGGGGGGGGGAGTTATACTTCAAGGGGGTCTAACCACCTGACTGCAGGCGGAGGACTCTAGGAATAATCCCCCCATCCACCATAGGGTACTCAGTAGTTACTATAATGCAAGTGGGGGGGGGGGGGGGTTGAGCGTCTAACTGACTGAAGAGAGCTCTATGGGTGGAAACTATTATCAACCCCATAAAGCCAGCTGCCATCAGTTAAATGGTTAGACCCCCTGCATAATCCCCCACCTAGCGTCGGCCATGACTTTAATGTTAGTTGGGCAGGAGGATAAACCGGCAGCCAGTACCACTACCTCACCGACGGTGACCGCCCTGCTCTTCTCTTCCAGTTTTGTTGCAGGGTCGCTGCTCTGTTACTCAATGGCGGTGCCCGCATTGCCAGAGAGGCGTGTCCTAAACAATAGCAGACGTGCTTAACGCCTGCTACCTAGCACTATCCCGGCCAATTCCCTGATCCTTCTCCCCATCTCCGCAGCGGCAGTTAGCAGCACTAGCGCGCTGACTAGTTTTATAAGACTATGTGCGGTTCGGGCTGCCATGGGCCCCCTGGGAGCCTGGGGCCCCGGGCGGCCGTGCGAACCACCTATATGATAATCCGCCACTGCGTATGTAGCCCATAGGGTCTCATTGTAAAAAAAAAGTGTTCATAATATTTTTTCACGGTGGCCCTTTCTATGGGAAAGAGCTGTTTGCTACATTTTCCCATACAGTTTAAAGGTAAAAGGAATGCCGACGTATACCGTCCCGATGAAGACCAAAAGGACACTTTTAATCTCCGTCAGGTAAAAGGAGCCCTAGAGATATAGGTAGCTTTTCCTGGCATATACATTACCGTTCAAAAGTTTGGGGTCACCCAGACAATTTTGTGTTTTCCATGAAAACTCACACTTATATTTATCAAATGAGTTGCAAAATGACTAGAAAATATAGTCAAGACATTGACAAGGTTACAAATAATGATTTTTATTTGAAATAATAATTTTCTCCTTCAAACTTTGCTTTCGTCAAAGAATGCTCCATTTACAGCAATTACAGCATTGCAGACCTTTGGCATTCTAGCTGTTAATTTGCTGAGGTAATCGGGAGAAATTTCACCCCATACTTCCAGAAGGCCCTCCCACAAGTTGGATTGGCTTGATGGGCACTTCTTGCGTACCATACGGTCAAGCTGCTCCCACAACAGCTCTATAGGGTTGAGATCTGGTGACTGCACTGGCCACTCCATTACAGATAGAATACCAGCTGCCTGCTTCTTCCCTAAATAGTTCTTGCATAATTTAAAGTTGTGCTTTGGGTCATTGTCCTGTTGTAGGATGAAATTGGCTCCAATCAAGCGCTGTCCACAGGGTATGGCATGGCGTTGCAAAATAGAGTGATAGCCTTCCTTATTCAAAATCCCTTTTACCTTGTACAAATCTCCCACCTTACCAGCACCAAAGCAACCCCAGACCATCACATTACCTCCACCATGCTTGACAGATGGCATCAGGCACTCTTCCAGCATCTTTTCAGTTGTTCTGCATCTCACAAATGTTCTTCTGTGTGATCCAAACACCTCAAACTTCGATTCGTCTGTCCATAACACTTTTTTCCAATCTTCCTCTGTCCAATGTCTTTGTGCTTTTGCCCATATTAATTTTTTCCTTTTTATTAGCCAGTCTCAGATATGGCTTTTTCTTTGCCACTCTGCCCTGAAGGCCAGCATCCCAGAGTCGCCTCTTCACTGTAGACGTTGACACTGGCGTTTTGCGGGTACTATTTCATGAAGCTGCCAGTTGAGGACCTGTGAGGCGTCTATTTCTAAAACTAGAAACTCTAATGTACTTGTCTTGTTGCTCAGTTGTGCAGCGGGGCCTCCCACTTCTCTTTCTACTCTGGTTAGAGTCTGTGTGTGCTGTCCTCTGAAGGGAGTAGTACACACCGTTGTAGGAAATTTTCAGTTTCTTGGCAATTTCTCGCATGGAATAGCCTTCATTTCTAAGAACAAGAATAGACTGTCGAGTTTCACATGAAAGCTCTCTTTTTCTAGCCATTTTGAGAGTTTAATCGAACCCACAAATGTAATGCTCCAGATTCTCAATTAGCTCAAAAGAAGGTCAGTTTTATAGCTCCTCTAAACAGCAAAACTGTTTACAGCGGTGCTAACATAATTGCACAAGGGTTTTCAATTGTTTTCTAATCATCCATTAGCCTTCTAACACAGTTAGCAAACACAATGTACCATTAGAACACTGGAGTGATGGTTGCTGGAAATGGGCCTCTATACACCTATGTAGATATTGCATTAAAAACCAGACGTTTGCAGCTAGAATATTCACTTAGCACATTAACAATGTATAGAGTGTATTTCTGATTAATTTAATGTAATCTTCATTGAAAAAAACTGTGCTTTTCTTTCAAAAATAAGAAATTTCTAAGTGACCCTAAACTTTTGAACGGTAGTGTACATTAAGCATATCTCTCAGACGCTTTGTGCATAGAGTTTAAATAGTATATTTCAGAAAGAAGAATATAAGTTGTTAGCAAGATGGTGTACAGTCCCTACAAGACTGCATGTACTCTTTCCTGCCACATTGCCACTGTGCTGAAAAGTGTGGGTAAACAACTCTGGCACATACTGTATCTACGCTGCTTTCACACTTTAGTCAAATTGTATTTCACTGCATTTCCCCACATGTATACAGGTTTCATTTATATCTGATCCCACCCGTTACCTTATGTACACCAAAGAAATGAGCTGTGACAGGGGTATCCTCCCTATGGCTGTAACTCATTGCAAGTCCTCTTTTCACTGTCCTCACCAATCAAAGCACATGGTGCCAGTCTGTTGGGTACCACCCTGTAGTGCTCGAGCCGGACGCGCATCACATTGCTGTGCCCATTGCAAGCAGTGATAATAAGAGTGTTAGAGCGTTGTACGCCATGCTGGTTGACCGAACTAAGAAGGGTCCGGCTCTCTGATTCTTTTCGGCTGAGTGTTCGCAGTGGATACCCCTGGCTCTTTCACATGCAGGAGCATTTGATTATTATGCTGTACAAGCTTCACAGTAAATATGTATTACAGGCACAGACAGGAGCCCTATGCATACATTTAACGCATACGCCAGGAGCTTATCCCAGCATATGCGTTAAACGTATGGCTCAGGGGCAGAGCACAGAGCCTAAGTAGTATATTTCAGAAAGAAGGATTTAAGTTGTTGGCAAGATGGTGTACGGCCCCTACAAGACTTTATGTACTCTTCCCCTCCATGTCCCCACTGTGCTGAAAAAGTGTGGGTGTACAAGTCTGGCTCATATCTACACTGCCATCCCACTCTAATCAGATTGTACTCTTCTTCATTTCCACACATGTGTACATGTTTCCCTCATGTCTGATCCCACCCTCTACACCAAGGGAAAGTGCTGTCACTAGGGGCATAACTAGAAAAGGCTGAACCCCATAGAAAACTTTTGAATGGTAGCCCCCCCTTCCTGTCGACTATGGTAGCCCTGTAGCGCCCTTTCATCAATCAGTATGAAGTTGGGTACCTCTATCTACTGTTGCTATGGCCCCTTGTACTTGAACTAATTGAGCTTGGCCATTTACTGCTGCTCTATGACACGCAATTGTTGTCGGTCCACAGTACAAACTCTGCCCCCAATAAGTTGTTAGCAAACTTCTCAGTAACAGCTCATACTATTGCCAACAGCTCCAGTTTGAAAGAACTTTACTATAGTCCTCCGAATTCTTCTCACTGCCCCGCATTGTTCGGCAAGGGCGAACAATTTTGTCCTTCTTGAACTTTAGACAGACCTGCCCCAAGCCATTTAAATTCCATTAGTAAAGATGGCAAAGGACTTGATGTTATCAGCATAGGCCAGGATGAGGGCATAATTCAACAGTCTCTTCAGCTTTCGGAAAGGCTTGATTTGACTCAACTCGGCACTCAGCTTCTTTTATTGTCGCTCTAGGGGTGGTGCCGTTTAAACCACCGGTAGTATTTGACCAGGCCCAGGAAGGCCTGAAGTTTGGTCACATTTTTGGGCACGGGCCCCTGCTGAACTACTCGAACCTTCTAGTACATGGACTGGACACTTTCCTTAAACACCAACCACCCATTAGAAAAAATTAAAATTGCATATAATTGTCATATATTGCTTGTATCTGATAAAAAAAAAAAAAGCTTTTGATGGAAGTGTCCCTTTAAATTATAAAATGTTGGCTGCCTGCATCTATTTCTAGAGGAAGCTCACTGCATGCAGATTAATGCAGTACCTACTGAATTCAATGATAATTCTGTCTTTAGTCAACTACAAAACTCCCTCTAGTTGTGGCCGTAGACAGTTAAAATGTATGATTTACTTCTTTAGCAGCATTTCCTCAGCTATTCAGCTGAAATTTTGCAGCAGAATTTCCACAGCAAAATATGAACATTTTCTATGCCTGTTTGCTGCGAATTTCGCATTTTCTGTATTGAAAAGGCTGAAATCCGTTGGAACATCCAGAACAGAATGTGAATAAGGCGGGTTTTACAAAGTGCAGCACAGTCTGATATCCATCCAGAAAATATTTAGCAGCATGTGGCTGGGACTGTAATACGCTGCGGATTTTCCGCACAGAAATTCTGCATGGAAGATTTGCAGCATTTCTATCCCGTGTGAATTCAGCCTAACAGAAAAACAGAGCTCTGATCAAAAGTAGTAAATGAAACATTAGGTAAACTACATTGTTTAGAATATGCAGTTTGATCCTCTTCTTACCATATTTATTATTTCTTCATCACTTATCATACTACCATATGAAGCTTTCCAGACATTTAGTGGTTCATATTGTGATGAAAATCTAATTGTTACAGTATTTTCCCCTTAAAGGGGATTGTCTCATCAAATACAGCCCCTGTAATTAGCGTCCATACATGAAAGTATTTATATCTTTATATACATTATTGCTGTTCCCACTCCCTTCCTTCTCATATATTCTAACAGGACAAGCTGCAATGTAATCTAAACCCTTTAGACTCACATCTATATGACATTTACACAGGCAGATTTTTGCTCATAACAGGTGCCGATTGCTAATATAATAAGTCGATAGGCATTCATTTAAAGGCTCTTTTACACAAGCCAAAGCAAACTGTATAGGGGAATTGTTCAGTCCCCGTACAGTTAGCATCATTGTCGCTGTTTACACAGGGAGATGACTTTATAGGCTGCATAAAAGATCAGCCAACAAACGAGCGTTTGCATGTTTTACGGCTGATCGCTGCTTTGTTAACATGGGCCAATAATTGGGGCGCTCGTTCTCCCGATCATCGGCCCATTCAAATAGACCTTTAGTCCTCATGCACTAGTTTCTCTCCTATGATAGAAAGTAGTGCATGCTATAATAAAGTATGAGATGCGTGATCCAGGAAAAAAATAAATGTTCTTGCAGTTGAAATATTGGAATTATGAAAAGTAGTGCAGGAGAGCAGTCTGGGTATGTTTTATTGAAAGACTTGCAAAGACAGCTCTCTGTTCATCCAATGCTTTCCTCTGCTTGACAGTCCCATTAGTGGAAAAAGCTGGTTAGAGTGAGTAATTTTTCAATAAAAACACATGCAAGCGCTATAAATTTGAATGAATTGCTGATTTAGCCACTTTTCAAACAAAGAGTCGTCGTAAGACAACCCCTTAATTTTGTAAAATGTATGTAATCTAATGCTAAATCTTATTAAATAAAAAAAAATTATATTATTTTAATAAAATAAATGAACAGTGAAAATGAAGCTTACACACTCCTTTTATGAAAGGTTTTATTAATACCATGTACACATTTATATACACACACAGGAGCAAACATACAGTACTGTGGAAATGTATTTGCCCCTCACCCAATTCCTTCTATTTGTCACATTTAAAAGTTTTTAGCCCATTCAACTAATTTTAATATCAGATAAAGACAACACGAGTAAACACAAAATACAGCTTTTAAATTATCATTCCATTTATTGAGGATAAAGATTTATTCCAAACCTATATTAAAAAAGTAATTGTTCCCCAATAAATCGAATAACTTCTTGTGCCACCCATCAAACATTTGCGATAACTTGTGAGGAGTCTTTGACGTCACTGTGGAGGAAATTTGGGCTATTCTTCTTTACAGAATTTTTTTACATTTGCTACATTGGAGGGCTTTCAAGCATAAACTGCCCATTCAAGTTCTTGCCACAGCATTTTATTGGGATGAAAAGCAGGACTTTGACTCTGCTACTCCAAAACCTTAATTTTCTTTCTTTTAAGTAATTTAGAGGTGGACTTTCTTGTGTGCTTTGGATCATTGTCCTGCTGCATGACCCAACTGCGCTTGAGCATCGTGTCACGAACTGATGGGAAGACATTTCATTTAGGATTTTCTTATAGAAAGCAGGATTCATGTTTCCATCAACTATGACGTCGTCCAGGTCCTGAAGAAGCAAAGCTTTGTGTTCTTTTGGTCAGCAGTGGTTTGTGCCTTGCAATTCACATATGGATGCCATTTTTGCCCAGTGTCTTTCTTATTGTGGATTCGTGTACATTGACCTGAACTGAGACAAGTGGGGCAGTTCCTTAGATATTTAGAAGTTCTTTTGTGACCTCCTTGTTGAGTTGTTGATGCTCTCTCAGCAAAATTTTGGTAGGCCGGACACCCCTGGGAAGGTTCACCACTGTTCCAAGTCGTATTCAATTGTATACAATAGTTCTCGCTATGGTTCGATGGAGTCCCAGAGCCTTAGCAATGGCTTTGTAACCCTTTCCAGACTAGTAGATTTCAATGACTTTGTTTGGCATCTGTATTTGAGTCTATTTAGAACGTGGAACTATGTGCTGCTTTTTGACACCTTCTGGCCTTCTTTACTAATCCAGACAGGTTCTATTTAAGGGATGTTTAAATTCAACATGTCTGGCAGTAATCCTGTCCGGTTGTGGCTAGTCAAATTGAACACAATTGTCCATTGAATTTAGTTAACTAGTTGATTTAGTAGCTTAGGGGAAAATTGCTTTTTCACATAGGGCCAGTTAGAACTGTCACACGACCGGGTCGTTCCCGAGCCCGAGTGTCGGCCGGTAAAATCGGCCATTTTGCCCGGCCGGTTTGCATTAAGTTTTGCATCCGGGCCGGGCAGATCCGGACAGTGACATCAGCGGCAACTCCTGAAGGGGAATCCCCATGTGTTCGGGGATTCCGCTTCAGGAGTTTCCCCTGATGTCACTGCCCAGATATGGACAGAGACATCAAGCGCTCTGTTCAGGAGCGGAATCCCCGAAAACACGGGGATTCCGCTCCTTCAAGGAGCTAAAGTGCGGCTAGCACATAGCAGAGCGGGGAGATACCTCCCCGCTCTGCTATAGTGGCGTCGCTACAGTAGTAGCAGCCGCAGCAGCAGCAGCTGCTAGCGGCGCCATCGAAGGTGTCGCCGGGCCAGGGTGCTTTTAAAACAAGCAGGCCAAGGGAGCCAGTGCAGCGCTCCCTTCCACCTGCTGTACACCCCGGCCCTGCCACACAGTGTACAGCGATGCCATTCGTCAGAATGGCATCAACTCCTCCTTCTCACATGCACTCTGCGCTGTGAGGAGGAGGAGATAACGCGCAAGCTCCAGAAAACCCGGCCATCACTCGGGACACATCCCGGTGATGGCCGTGTATTACCCGGCCCCATAGACTTCTATGGGAGCCGGGCGGCCGGGTACCCAGGCGAAGATAGAGCATGTCCTATTTTTTGACGGACGGTTTTCCCGGCCGTCAAAAAATCGGTCGTGTGAATAGCCCCATTAGGGGTCTATTATTCCTAATGCAGCCGGGTGCCAGCCGATTTATGAACGGCCGGCACCCGGCCGGGAAACCCTGCCGTGTGAATGAGGCCTAAAGCATTTTTCCTTGAAATCATCATTAAAACAGCGTTTTGTGTTTAGTTTGGTTATCTTTGTCTATTATTCAAAGTAGTTTAATGATCTGAAATATTCAAGTGTGGCAAATATGCAAAAATAGAAGAAATAGAAGCAAATAATTCTTCACAGCACTGTAAAATATGTACAGGCTGCATATTTATTAATGGACTTTGTAGGCATGGGAGCCTATGAAATCAACAGTGCTTTTCACTGATTTCTAGATGATTGCATGTAAAGGACTATACTTATGATTCACATTGCTAACAATTACTGGCTCAGTGTGATCCTACAGAAAAAATGTACACACTGGCAATGGATTTGCTAGACAGGCATGATAAAGTTGCTGTATTATAATTTATTGTAATTTACTGTCTGTAACTTACTTGTTGAAGAGCAAGGGGCCCACATACTGTACTTGCACATGGCGCCTTTACCGTTCCCATACTGGAAGAGTCAAGATTAAGGCCTCATGCACACTTTCTTCAACGTTTTATCGGCCATTTTTGACGGATCCGTGTGCCCGTTTTGTTATCCGTGTTGTTTCCGTGTGCACTCTGTGTTTCCGCCGAGCATGGTACTGTCCAGGGTGCTGAAAGAGCATGGTTATTCAGCGCTAGTCACTGTACAGGGTGCTGAAAGAGTTAATGGGCTGCACTGATCGGCGGTAACTCTTTCAGCACCCTGGACAGTGACTAGCGCTGAAGAATGACCATGCTCGGCGCTCGCAAAATACAATTCTAATTAAATAAAAAATAAAAAAATCAGTTCATACTTACCCAGAACTCCCTGCTTTTTCCTCCTGTCCGGCCTCCTGAGATGATGTTTCATCCCATGTCACCGCTGCAGCCAATCACAGGCTGTAGTGGCGATCACATGGGATAAAAGTCATAACAGAAGGCCGAACTGGATGACATCAGAAGGCCGGCCTCCTGGGATGACACTTCATCCCATGTGACCGCCTCTGCAGCCAATCACAGGCTGCAGCGGCCACATGGACTGCCACGTCATACAGGAAGGTAGGACTGGAGGAAGAAGAGAGACTCGTCATCAAGACAACGACCGTAGTACGTATAAACTGCTTTTTATTTTAATTTTATCAGCAGCCTCTTCTCTTTATGAGTGCTGGATAGAGAGAAGTGGCTGCCGATTAGTATAATATCTCTAATGTACTTCTGCCTTCCCGGCCGTTGCTAGGCAACAACTCTGTCACACACGGACGACACACGGATGCCTTCCGTGTGCCTTCAGTTTTTTTAACGGCCCCATTGACTTGCATGGGCCTGACGGTCACGGAATCTCGGACCAAAGTAGAACATGCTCTACATTTGTCGGAACGGAGCAACGGGACCGTCAAAAAAACTGAAGTGTGCATGTCCCCATTGAAATGAATGGGTCAGGGTGCTAGGCGTCAGAAAAACGGCTAGCACCCTGAAGGAAAAGACTGAAGTGGGCATGAAGCCTCAACCCCTTCCCGCCATTTCACATACAGTTACGTGATGGGAGATGGTCTTTTCCCGCAACTCCACGTAACTGTACGTGAAACAGATGGAGCTGGCTCAGGGTGACAGCGGTATGTTAAAGCTGGCACCCTGAGGTATCGGCCAGGACCAGAGCTAGCCTCCGATCCGACCGATTAACCCCTCACATGCTGCGTTCAATAGAGATCGCAGCATGTGAGGAGTTTATAGCCACCGGCACCCCAGCAACGTGATCACTGGGTTGCCGGTGACTGCAAAGGCGATCGGAGGGGTAATACTTACCTTCTGGTCTGCCAGTAACGGAATCCTCTTATGCCCCGTCGTCGGCGGGGCCCAGGAGGCTTCTGGTACCATCGGCAAGATGGCGCCGGCTCAGCTTCCGGCTCAGAAGCTGAGCCGACGTTATCAGCAGTGGGTGTCCGCTGTATCTTACAGCGGACATCCCACTGTAAAGGCAGGAACCGGAGCCAGCTCCGATTCCTGCCATTAACCCCTTCAATGCAGCCATTCAATGCAATCACTGCATCAAAGTGGTTTGTATGAAATCGGCAGCCCTGCCATGCGATGGCAAGGCTGCGACTGTTGCTATGGCAACAGGATGCCTAACAATGGCTTCCTATCTGCAATTACGGAAGCATATTAGGCCCCGCCCGGAGGCGGAGCCTGATCGGCTTGCTGTCAGTGAACAACTGACAGTTCTAATACATTACACTACATAGGTAGTGCAATGTATTAGAACATCAAACAAACAGTTGGACCTTCAAGTCCCCTAGTGGGACTAAAGAAAAGTGTAAAAAAAACAATAAAAGTTTCACGTCATTTATTATTGAAAAAAATAATAAAGCCATACATATTTGGTAACGCTGCGACCGTAACGACCTTAACTATAAAAATATTATGTTATTTATTCCGCACAGTGAACGCCGTAAAAAAAAACTAAAAAATACTGACATAATTGCTATTTTTTGGTCACTTTGTCTTCCAAAAATTGAAATAAAAAGTGATCAAAAAGTCGCATGTACCCAAAAATGGTGTCTATAGAAACTATAACTCGTCTCGCTAAAAACAAGCCCTCATACAGCTTGGACGACGAAATAATTAAAACCATTATGGCTGTCACAACTTGGCGACAGAAAAAATCCATTCTCTTTACAAAAGTTATTTTATTGTGCAAAAAGTTGTAAAACATAAAAAGTGCTATAAATTAGGTATCACCGGAATCTGTCTGACCCGCAGAATAAAGGTAACATGTAATTTATAATGCATGGTGAACGCTGTATAAAAAGGATTAAAAAAATATGCCAGAATTGCTGTTTTTTGGTCACCTTGCCTCCCAAAAAAAAAGGATAACAAGTGATCAATAAGTCACATGTACCCCAAAATGGTACCAATAAAAACTACAGCTCGTCCCGCAAAAAAAAACAGCCGTCATAACACTACATCTATGAAAAAATAAAATTAGTTAAGGCACCAATAAGCCAGGAAATAAAAATATGTAGTTGTGCCGGCCCGAGGGGAACGTTTCTTCTGTTTCAAGTGGCGAATTATCAAGGCCCCTAAAATTAGGGAACCAGGAAGGGGAGAGCCCAAACATATCTGCTGGAAGCGAGGGCGCCCGTATTATACCAGGACAACACTTCCCAGCAAAATTCCTCAAACTGCAAAGATCCCGAGTGTGGACTAAAACGGGAATAAGTAAAGACCCTTTATTAGTGCGACACCGGCCTGTGCAGAAAGGATTGTGTCACAGAGTAACACACATCTATGGATCATTTTATTGTTTTTTTTTACCCCATTATTATATCACCTGACTATGCCCCTTATATACTCCGCCCGGCTTACATGTACCCCCACATTATAAACGGAAACAAAGCAATAACCAAAGCAGAACTCCTTCCTCTTCCCTCAGTAGTCACTGCAGTGAAATTCCCGAGTAGTCATAGAAGACCCCTTTCCCTCAATAGTCAGAGAAGAGCCACCTCCCTCTATTAGTACCTACTGAAGATTCATCCGCCTCCATTCCACCAGTAGGGACAGAAATGTTCCCCTTTCACTAAGTAGTCATTTCACTGGTAACCACAGTCACTGTCACAGCTACAGATGTAGAAATAGATTTAGCTATCAATACTACAGCTATACATCTTCAAACTTCACATTAGGTATTCTACATGCAGTATGTTAGACTTTAACATAAAAAAAAGCTAATGGTAAGGTATATTTTGAATTACATTATTAACCAAGTTCATTTTAATGCATTAAAATACATCTTAAAGAGAACCTTTCACCTGCCCATACATGTGCAGCTGTGTGCAGCATGTAATAGGCAGGGCTGCACAAACCCTGCACATTTTAAATTTTTTCCCTACCCTCCTTCTTTATTTAGATATAGGTGCTGTTATATTTGGCACTCGATATCTAAATAACCCCCTGAATTGTCAATGGCAGGGGTGAAGCTAGCCCCTTTGCTGCCTGAGGCGAACTATAGAAAGGTGCCCCCCCCCCCAATCTATCCGAGTAACCCCAGCCGAATGTTCTGACTTTCTGCTGAGTTCATCGGCCCAGCGCGGATGGCATGATGCAGTGACATAATCGCGCTAGGCCGCTGACGTCAATAGCGTGTTCTTGGACTGTTATAGACCGCAGGCCTAAACCAGGCTGTGGTCTACGAGAGAAAACTGTGGGGCAGGGAGACAACGGCCCAGGGCTGGCTGTCAAATTTTTTCCTGGAGGCAAGCACACAGCACTTGCCCAAGAGTAGCGGCCCATTTTGGGGGCACTGTGCAATTGCTGAGTTTGCTCTCCCTAACACCACCCCTATAGAACTGCTACATGTCCATGGAAAAATCTTTCACCAGAGGAAAAAATATTTCCCAATGGTGGACTCTTAAAAGAAGCTTCACCTGGGCCTGGGACCTGGTACCCCACCATGTGGAAACATTTTTCCCTCTGGCGAATGACTTTTCAGTTAACAGGCAACAGACTTACATGATGGGGAATTATTTTTCATTGATCTCTAGTTTCTAGAGCGTTGCAGGGGAGAAGGAAAGTGTATATATATTTTTATTTTTCATACACTTTTTTTGTATATATTGTTTTTTTGGTTGGTTCCAATGGACCGTTTGGACTACGCCGTAGATTTATTGGACTACTTTCACGGTCTGTTAAGGATCTGCCAGGCACAGCTTCTGTATCCACACCCATAGGTAATCAGTCTCCACCTGCTTCTATGTCTGTGAGACTGACTCCATCTTCCACCACTCAGGATGGCAGGCTTAGGAGTGGGAGAGCCTATCACAGCCTGGCCAGACGGAGCTAGCTCCCGCACTCTGTCTATTTATACCTGCCTTTCCTGTTCCTCCTTGCTTGTGATTCTTCTCTGTTGGTTTCCTGGCCCTGCTGCAGCTTCTTGAACTACTTGTCCCTGCTTCGTATTTACCCTGGCTTATTGACTACTCTCCTGCTCTGCGTTTGGTACCTCGTACACTCCTGGTTTGACTCGGCTCGTTCACTACTCTCCTGCTCTACGTTTGGCACCTCGTACTCTCCTGGTTTGACTCGGCTCGTTTACTACTCTTGTTGCTCACGGTGTTGCCGTGGGCAACTGCCCCGTTTCCCTTTGTTCTGTGTTTCCTTGTCTGTTGTCTGTCATGCACTTATTGAGTGTAGGGACCGTCGCCCAGTTGTACCCCGTCGCCTAGGGCGGGTCGTTGCAAGTAGGCAGGGACTGAGTGGCGGGTAGATTAGGGCTCACTTGTGTGTTTCCCTATCCCTGTCATTACAGGTCTATATTTTGTTTTTTGTATTTTTTAATAAAATGGTGAAAGTGGGTTGTGTGAGGGAGTTTTTATTTCAATAAAAAAATGTTTCTTATGTCCATCTGTTTTTTTAATACATTATTACCGCCAGTGTAATGGCCGCTATTTGATTGACAGCATCCATTACTAAGGCTGGGGCTTACTGTTAACCAGTAAAAAGGCTATCACCAACCTCCCATTATTACCCCGGTACCCAACGCCGCCAGGGGTACCGGGAAGAGCCGAGTACCATCCAATACCTGGACATCTGAAGTGACGGCCGGGCACCGTCATCCCTTCAGATGGTCGCGTCCTGGATCGTACCTGGATCTTCCTGGTACCCCTGATAGCGGTGGGTACTGGGGTAATAATGGGAGGTTGGTGCTAGCCTTTTTACTGGCTAACACTAAGCCGCAAACTTAGTAATGGATGCTGTCAGACAGCGGGTATTACGAAGACGGTAATAAAGTATAAAAAAAGACATAAAAAACAATTTTTTTAATTGAAATAAAAATTCCTTCACATAACCCTCTGACCATTTTATTTAAAAAAAATGTAGATCATCGAAGTAATCCAACGAATCTACCACGTTGTCCAAATGGTTCAGCGGAACCTGCAAAACAAAACATAACCAGTATGAAAAATAAAAATACTTATACTCACCTTATACTGCAGTCTTCTGTCTTCTTTCTTCTCCCCTGCGCTGCAATTGAAACTAGAGGTCAATGAACTGTAGTTCCTATTGTGGCACACAGAAACTAGAGATACGGCAGAAATATTAATCATTATTAATAATTCTGACGCATCTGGGAAGTCCCGTGCACCAGAAAATGCTAATGCATGGACTCCTAAAGTGACAGAAGAGTCCCTGTATTAGCTATGTGACCGGCGTTACTATCAGCCACATTGAAGTGTTAGGTAAGGCTATATTCACACGACAGTGGAAAAAAAATGGCCATTAAAAACTGATCAACTGTCATTTCATGGCCGTTTTGCATCATTGTCTCCAAATTTTCATCCATTTCCAGTCCATCTATCCGTTTTTAATGGCCGTTTGACATCTGTTTTGCATCAGTTTTCATGGTTGTTAAAAAGGATTATTTTCATTGGTCAGGCTTTTTTTGTCCCAACACCCAAAAGAAGGTCACATGTTCACCTAGACACTATTTACAGCCTCCCTGTATATGATGCCACATACCTCCCTGTATATGATGCCACACACCTCCCTGTATATGATGCCACACACCTCCCTGTATATGATGCCACACACCTCCCTGTATATGATGCCACACAGCCTCCCTGTATATGATGCCACACACCTCCCTGTATATGATGTCACACAGACCCCCTGTATATGATGCCACACAGACCCCCTGTATATGATGCCACGCAGTCTCACTGTAGATGCTACACAACCCCCCTGTATATGCCACACAGCCCTCCGGTATATGATGCCACACAGCCCAACATGAATGGCGTACATACTCATCGATGCTGCGCTGTCTTCTTCAGGCAAAGTCTGTCGTCTTCACGGGATCTGTGAAGGTGACGCGATGACACTCACCGATGCAGCGCTGTCTTCTTCTGGTGTGGTCGCTAGTCTCACGGGATCTGTGAATGCTGCGCGATGATGTCATTTCGTCACCTTCGCAGAACCCGTGAGACTAGCGACCACACCAGAAGAAGACAGCGCTGCATCGGTGAGTGTCTGCATCGGTGAGTATGTCATCACACCGCCGATAGCCAGAAAGGGAACTAGTAGTTCCCTTGCAAATCCCCTTGTCAGAGATCCGTTTTTAATGGTTGTTATATGTATTGACACGTTAAAAACGGATCCATTGACTTCTATGGGGCCCGTCAGGCTGTTAAAACGGCCAAAAATAGACATGTCCTATTTCTTTACGGCCATTATTCACAGGCTGTTAAAAAAAAAGGCCGTGTGAATACACCCTTAGAACATCATTGTTCTGAAAATGGCCATGTGATGGCCGTTAAAAGAACGGCCGTCACACGGCTGTTTTTCACTGTCATGTGAATAACGCCCTAAGGGTGTGGGGCAGGAGGAGGTGGCAATTCAAATGAAATGACGGGCGGTCGTGCCAGGGCCGGCATCAGCACCCGGCATTCATGGGGTCTGTTGGGCAAGGCAGCTGGGCATAGGCATGCGCAGGGGTCTGGTGGTGTTGGGTAGGGGGGCCTAAGCTGAATTCTTGCACCAGGCCCCATGAGCCTTTAGCTACACCACTCCCAGGAAGAGTGCTAATAGTGCTCTGCCCGGGACTGGATCTTGTGTTGCCCCTGACAACACTGTCCATATATAGACGGTGACATCAGGAGCTGTGTGACAATACCTGGGAGGAGGGTGCTGTGTGGCACTATCTACAGTGGGTACTAAATTTATTGGGGTACAAACTGGGGGCCTAACTTTTATATGGGGGCATAAACAGGGCCTAACATCTATAAGGGGGCACAAAGTGACGATTTTTGGCATTTTACTGCCGCCGTGAGTTTCCCCACAAAGGGGCCCACTAAGTCTGCGTCGCCCAAGGGCCCACATAAACCTGAAGCTGGCCCTGGGTCCTACATTCACAGCAGGCAGGGCCTGGCAATTCATTTCAATGGACAGACAACTCCTGCGATGACTGCAGTGGCTGTCGCTCTTAGATAAAATGGCGCCCGTCTTCCCCCTAGAAGCGAGAGTCGCTGTGGGTCCCTGTGAACCGTACATGTCACAGAGCATGCACAGTTCAAAGCTAGAAAGGCTCCAGCAAGAGATAGGAAAGTAGGCATGGGAGCCGACCTTTGCCCTGGGTGCGCCATATAGCATGTGTGTATGTGTCATGCAGAAACATATACATAGATGCTAATACAGATGGCTGCCCCATCTTTATTAGTGCAAATATATGAATAAATACAGTTACATTAGGGAACATATTAAAATAGTTAGAAAAAATAGGCTAATAACTTAAAACACATTAAAAAAAATAGCTTTCCTTTAAAGCGTAATTAAACTTTAAAAAAATCCTTTGACATGCCATAGTAAAATGTCAGAAGTTTTGATCATTGGGGGTCTGAGCACTTAGCACCCCCTGATCGCTAAAAAGAAACAGCAGAAGCGCTCTGCCGCTTCGTTTCTTATCGGCTTTCGTGTGTGTGTGTGTGTACACACACTATGGCCTCATGCACGCGACCTCACTGGTTAGTTGAGCATTCGTGTATCATTAGGATTCACGGATCCACAACAATTCACCATTATTGGTGAATACGCAAATCCGGACCGTAAAATTACTTGTTTTGCGTTTTTGCGGTCCGAATTTGTGGCCCCCACATGGATCCGTGTAAACCATGGTCTTGTGCGTAGGGCCATAACAATTATTGGATCCGCAAATATGCGGATAAATTATGGCCGCGAAGAAACAGTTGTGTGCGTGAGGCCATACTGTACATACACACATACATTGCACAAATATACACATACAGTACATACATACATTACATCTTCACACACATATATATATATATATATATATATATACAGTGAAGGAAATAAGTATTTGATCCCTTGCTGATTTTGTACGTTTGCCCATTGTCAAAGACATGAACTGTCTAGAATTTTTAGGCTAGGTTAATTTTACCAGTGAGAGATAGATTATATTTAAAAAAAAACAGAAGATCACATAGTCAAAATTATATATATTTATTTGCATTATGCACAGAGAAATAAGTATTTGATCCCCTACCAACCATTAAGAGTTCAGCCTCCTCCAGACCAGTTACACGCTCCAAATCAACTTGGTGCCTGCATTAAAGACAGCTGTCTTAAATGGTCACCTGTATAAAAGAGCTTTCTAAGGATGTCAGTGACAAGATCATAGACCTGCACAAGGCTGGAATGGGCTACAAAACCATAAGCAATAGTAAGAAAATGGAAGACATACAAAATGACTGTCAATCGACATCGATCTGGGACTCCATGCAAAATCTCACCTCGTGGGGTATCCTTGATCCTGAGGAAGGTGAGAGCTCAGCCGAAAACTACACGGGGGGAACTTGTTAATGATCTCAAGGCAGCTGGGACCACAGTCACCAAGAAAACCATTGGTAACACATTACGCCGTAATGGATTAAAATCCTGCAGTGCCCGCAAGGTCCCCCTGCTCAAGAAGGCACATGTACAGGCCCGTCTGAAGTTTGCAAATGAACATCTGGATGATTCTGAGAGTGATTGGGAGAAGGTGCTGTGGTCAGATGAGACTAAAATTGAGCTCTTTGGCATTAACTCAACTCGCCGTGTTTGGAGGAAGAGAAATGCTGCCTATGACCCAAAGAACACCGTCCCCACTGTCAAGCATGGAGGTGGAAACATTATGTTTTGGGGGTGTTTCTCTGCTAAGGGCACAGGACTACTTCACCGCATTAATGGGAGAATGGATGGAGCCATGAACAGTCAAATCATGAGTGACAACCTCCTTCCCTCCACCAGGACATTAAAAATGGCTCGTGGCTGGGTCTTCCAGCACGACAATGACCCGAAACATACAGCCAAGGCAACAAAGGAGTGGCTCAAAAAGAAGCACATTAAGGTCATGGAGTGGCCTAGCCAGTCTCCAGACCTTAATCCCATCGAAAACTTATGGAGGGAGCTGAAGATCCGAGTTGCCAAGCGACAGCCTCGAAATCTTAATGATTTACAGATGATCTGCAAAGAGGAGTGGGCCATAATTCCATCTAACATGTGTGCAAACCTCATCATTAACTACAAAAAACATCTGACTGCTGTGCTTGCCAACAAGGGTTTTGCCACCAAGTATTAAGTCTTGTTTGCCAAAGGGATCAAATACTTATTTCTCTGTGCACAATGCAAATAAATATATATATAATTTTGACAATGTGATTTTCTGTTTTTTTTTTAAATATAATCTATCTCTCACTGGTAAAATAAACCTACTCTAAAAATTCTAGACTGTTCATGTCTTTGACAGTGGGCAAACATACAAAATCAGCAAGGGATCAAATACTTATTTCCTTCTCTGTATATATATATGTATATATATATATATAAATATATATATATATATATATATATATACACACACATACATTACACATACTGTACACACTACACATACACATTACACTTACCTTTTGTGCAGGCTACTGCCTACAGTGAAGGAAATAAGTATTTGATCCCTTGCTGAATTTGTAAGTTTGCCAACTGTCAAAGTCATGATCAGTCTAGAATTTTTAGGCTAGGTAAATTTTACCAGTGAGAGATAGATTATATTTTTAAAAAATAACAGAAAATCACATAGTCAAAATTATATATATTTATTTGCATTGTGCACAGAGAAATAAGTATTTGATCCCCTACCAACCATTAAGAGTTCAGCCTCCGCCAGACCAGTTACACGCTCCAAATCAACTTGGTGCCTGCATTAAAGACAGCTGTCTTAAATGGTCACCTGTATAAAAGACTCCTGTCCACAGACTCAATTAATCAGTCTGACTCTAACCTCTACAACATGGGCAAGACTAAAGAGCTTTCTAAGGATGTCAGGGACAAGATCATAGACCTGCACAAGGCTGGAATGGGCTACAAAACCTTAAGTAAGACACTGGGTGAGAAGGAGACAACTGTTGGTGCAATAGTAAGAAAATGGAAGACATACAAAATGACTGTCAATCGACATCGATCTGGGGCACCATGCAAAATCTCCCCTCGTGGGGTATCCTTGATCCTGAGGAAGTTGAGAGTTCAGCCGCAAACTACACGGGGGGAACTTGTTAATGATCTCAAGGCAGCTGGGACCACAGTCACCAAGAAAACCATTGGTAACACATTACGCCGTAATTGATTAAAATCCTGCAGTGCCCGCAAGGTCCCCCTGCTCAAGAAGGCACATGTACAGGCCCATCTGAAGTTTGCAAATGAACATCTGGATGATTCTGAGAGTGATTGGGAGAAGGTGCTGTGGTCAGATGAGACTAAAATTTAGCTCTTTGGCATTAACTCAACTCGCTGTGTTTGGAGGAAGAGAAATGCTGCCTATGACCCAAAGAACACTGTCCCCACTGTCAAGCATGGAGGTGGAAACATTATGTTTTGGGGGTGTTTCTCTGCTAAGGGCACAGGACTACTTCACCGCATCAATGGGAGAATGGATGGAGCCATGTACCGTCAAATCCTGAGTGACAATCTCCTTCCCTCCACCAGGACATTAAAAATGGCTCGTGGCTGGGTCTTCCAGCACGACAATGACCCGAAACATACAGCCAAGGCAACAAAGGAGTGGCTCAAAAAGAAGCACATTAAGGTCATGGAGTGGCCTAGCCAGTCTCCAGACCTTAATCCCATCGAAAACTTATGGAGGGAGCTGAAGATCCGAGTTGCCAAGCGACAGGCTTGAAATCTTAATGATTTACAGATGATCTGCAAAGAGGAGTGGGCCAAAATTCCATCTAACATGTGTGCAAACCTCATCATCAACTACAAAAAAACGTCTGACTGCTGTGCTTGCCAACAAGGGATTTGCCACCAAGTATTAAGTCTTGTTTGCCAAAGGGATCAAATACTTATTTCTCTGTGCACAATGCAAATAAATATATATTATTTTGACTATGTGATTTTCTTTTTTTTTTTTTAGATAATCTATCTCTCACTGGTAAAATTATCCTAGCCTAAAAATTCTAGACTGTTCATGTCTTTGACAGTGGGCAAACTTACAAAATCAGCAAGGGATCAAATACTTATTTCCTTCACTGTATATGGATCTTCTCTCGCCGTGCAGGGAGACTCCAGAGAAAATCAGTAGAAGAGGTAGTGAGTCCATGGCAGGATTTCCCCACTTCATGCCGGTAGCAGTGCAGTGCAGACACGCTGCGTGCCGCCCTCTCCGTCCTGACACTGAGCAGGATCATATTACAATAGAGACAAAAGAGTGGAGAGCAGGGGGGGAAGTCAGGGGGGGGTTATTAAGGTGGCACATGAGAAATGTTCTCTTAAGGAGGCAGCACATCTTTCAGCTGCTGATAAGTGGTGGAAACGTCGGCCAGCAGCTCTGGAATGTCGCCCCCCCTGCAGGGTGCCGTCTGAAGCCAGAGGCTCAACTCGACTCATGGTAGGTGCGGCCCTGGTCAATGGGGTGTGTAATAGCAAGGGGGCATGTTACTATGGCTGTGACACGGTCCAATCAGCTACGGAAAGTTTCGCAGCAAGAGCTGGAGAGAGGAGAGCGTGTGCGCATGCGCATCCCTAAAAGAGATCACAAAGTCTTGTCCTTGTCTCCCAAGAGCTGAAGAGTGTGTGAGAGTGTGCACGCGCATCCGCGCACAGCTCCGAGCTGCACGTGCGCACACACACGCTCTCCTCTCTCCAGCTCTTGCTGTGACACTGTCCGTAGCTAATTGGACAGTGTCACAGCCATAGTAACATGCCCCCTTGCCATTATATGCCCCATTGACAGTTCAGGGGGTTATTTAAATATTGGGTGTCAAATATAACGGCACCGATATCTCAATAACGGAGGAGGGTAGGGAAAAAAGTTAAAGTGCCCAAGGGTTTGTGCAACCCTGCCCATTACATGCTGTACATCCATGGGCAGGTGAAAGGTTCCCTTTAACCATTGTAGTCCACTACCTCACCCATATTCCAGAACTACAGTAGTGTACAATAACATGTACAGGTAATGATAAAGTATGATTTTCACATGTACAACACAGTTTGAAAATATGACCAGTTTAAAACCTGAAAAAAAATTATTCCAACAAGACAGTGTTGACTAGGGGGTATTAATAAATCACGCTAATGACTAAAGCTATAAATGGGGACTTCTCGTGTAAAATGTTAAGATTTTGCAATCATAATTGAAAAATCCATTTCTTCGAGCTAACTCTTAAGTGTTCATGTCATGTTACTTGATTAACACAAACCTTTCAGGAATTCATACAATATAACTCCCACAATAAAACCTTATTGCTTTTTGTATCTGATAGAGAACATTTGACCGTGCATTCTATTATTGCTATGAAATACAGAGCATTTAAGTCCTTACAGCTCAATCCAATCTTGCCAAACTCACAATTTCTCCCTTGCTGTAACCTGGTGCTCTTGCTTTATAACTTCTGTGCTCCTCTGAGTATTGGTAACTATTGATGTATTGCCTTCTAACCCTATTTTCACCAAATATCAATTTAAATTTTTTATTTATGTATTGTGGTTTTCCTATACAGCCTCAGTCACACAATCTGCTCTCTCACAAAAGCAAATTGTATCTTTCTAATAGCAGGTGACACCTATAATAAAGTAATATACACCACTATAAAATATGTTGTTTGCTTCTGAAACACAAAAGGCTATACTTCAAGCGGCATCTTTAAGGTACCGCATAATTTACAACAAATCATGTAATTCATTTCATTACAGTGTATACTATAGACATTGTAAGATCTGAACAACCTTCTTTCGGAAGTGTACATAAAATTCACACATAATTATTCCTTATATTTGAGGCATCTGTGAGACAGTGATGCTCGTGTGTCATTTGTATACCAGTAGCATATTCAGAGCTTTTTTTTTTCTATAAACAAGCAAAGTAGGGGCTTGCCGTTTTTAGACAGTTTTTACTCGTAATTTAAGCCCACATAATACCAGCATATGGCCATACAGTATATTGCCAAAATATTATTACCATATACAGACAACATAATACTATTCCATAGTGCACGACTAACATGCAGGATCCAAATAATACTACCTTAAAGGGAACCACAATAGTATAAACATATATCTCATGGGACTATATAGTATAAGGGCTGAGTCACCAGCAAGTGCGGGTTTCAATCTCCCCAATGTCAGAATAGAAACTCCAACTTACATTTAGATAAAGCACAAAAAAAAAAAGTAGTCAAATACTATTAGAGTATAAATTGCCAAAGGCATAGAAAAATACATATTTTATTGAACAATACAAAATACATGGTTAAAATACAGACTACAAATCAAACAACTGTATATCTCCAAATATGTAGGAGGAAAAGTAGAACCACAGTAGTTGTAAGTGTATACACAGGAAAAAGGAAATTCTCAAAGAGAAGTTATGTTAATTATTCTAAGGTAAATCAAGTAAACATAGATGAAAGATGTTGTCTTCAGACGCAGGGATGAAGGACCTGTGGGCGGAAGTGACGTCACAGCGCGGTCTCGCGAGATCACGCTGCTCAGTGAATCTAGCTTGGGTGTAAGACAGAGAGGTGTATGATGCGGATTGGCGAGCGTCATACTCCTCTTTGTCATACGCCCACTTGGTTGAAAATTAAAAAACGCCCAGTTGGGAATTAAGGACCTCATTTGCATAAATGTTCTAAACGCCATAACTTTGTTAAAAAACATCGTTTTTAAAATAAAAACACATTGCTAGTAACTACATTCCAGCGCCGATAAACTGATGTAGGAGATAGAGCATTTTTATGCTGATTACAGAGCCTCTTTAAGACCCCAGGCCCGTACATTAACTCAGACCAATAAATTCAGTCCCCAAGGGGTAACTAAACTTTTTAAAAACTTTTGGCGTGTCATAGTGATACGTCAAAAGTTTTGATCTATTGCAGTCTGAGCATTGAGACCCCCACCGATCACAAAAACAAAGATGCAGAAGTGCTCGGGTGAACGCTGTCCCACTTCATTTCTGATAGTTTTTTCTCGGAGCGGTGTACGGACTCACAGATATTCTATCTAGCCCATACACCGCTTGCTCGGCTATCAGAGAGAAAGACTATCAGAAACAAAGTGCCACAGCACTCACCTGAGCGCTTCTGCCACTTTGTTTTAGCAATTGGTGGGGTCTCAGTGCCCGAATCCCCACCGATCAGAACTTTTGACATGTCACTATGACATGTCCAATTTATTTTTAAAAGTTTAGTTACCCTTTAAGCAGTCAGACACCCCTCCCCTTGCAGTAAAATAACTGAGGACTAAATGGGGGGATTATACTGCAGTATGAGCGCCTGACTGACTGCTGAGTGCTCTATGCGAGGATTTGAGCGTCTGACACTTATGGCTCTGGGAGGGAGGAGTTATCCCCCCCGTAGCGACCTCAGCAGTCATTCAGATGCTCTGACCCCCCCCCTTGCAGTATAATATCTACTGAGGGCTCTATGGGGGATTATACTGCATGGGGGGGGGGGGTTCTGAGCATCTGACTGACTGCAGAGGGCTGTATGGGTGGGAAACAATTTCACACACATAAATTTAGACACTAAACACCCTATATACAATTTACACTAACACCACACACTATATATTCAAACCACATACACTATATACACATATTACACCCACACACTTACACTACACAGACTTACATTATACACACTATAAACTCTATACACACACACACCACACACTATATAGACTTACACTATACACACACTATATAGACTTACACTATATACACTATACACACACTATATAGACTTACACTATATACACTATACACACACACACACACACACACTATATAGACTTACATTATACACACAGCACACACTATTTACACACTATACAATATATACACTATACACACATATTATATGCAACATACACACACTTACAGTATATAGACTTACATTATACACACTATAAACTCAATACACACAGCACACACTATATAGACTTACATAATTAACTCTATATAGACTTACATTATACACAGCACACACTATTTACACACTATACAATATATACACTCCACACATATATTATATGCAATATACACACACACACTTACACTATATAGACTTAAATTATGCACACTACAAACTCTATACACACAGCACCCAATATATAGATTTATACTATATACGCACACTATATAGACTTACATTATATACACACACACACACACACACACAATATAGACTTACATTATACACACAGCACACACTATTTACACACTATACAATATATACACTATACACACATATATGCAATATATACAGACACTATATACACTTACATTTACTACACTATAAACCCTATACACACAGCACACACTATATAGACTTACATTATACACACTATATACACTTACATTATACACACAGCACACGCTATATAGACTTACACTATGTTCACTATACAAACACACACACACACACACACACACACTATAAAGACTACATTATACACACACCACACTTACCAGAGCCTCTTCCTCTGCGGTGCTTGTGCTCTGGTACAGCCTCCAGGACCTTGATCATGTGACTGTGATGTTACCACAGGTCCTTCGTCTCCTACTTGCAGTCTTGCCATTATCAAGCCGCTGCTGGAAGTTTAGACAGACGGGACAGTGCACAGCAGCACAGAGGAGCAGACTGTCAGGGAGAGAGACTTCAGCACCTGCCAATCTGCTTTGTACAGCTGATGTGCTGTGCTGCCCGCCCCTGTTCCCTGGCCGCAATTTACTCCCCCTGCACATGACCCCCCCCCCTTCATCAGCAGGTGGGACCGATGACCGCGAGAATGCGGCAGACAGCAGCCCTGGATAGATTTTTTTTAAACTTATATGAGGTTTGGGTGGCCATGGCCCCCTGGGAGCCTTGGGCCCTGGGCGGCTGCCCAAACCGCCCACATGAGGAGCCGCCACTGGGCCCCATGCACACAACCATAAAATTGCCCGTAATTATGTGCCCATTAGTTTCTATGGCCGACGGACACCTTCCCGTATGTTTCCTGGAGGGTGTCTGTGCCATAGAAACCTGCCGAAAAAAATAGGACATTTCCCATTTTTTTATTTTACGCACCGTGCTCCCATACTTTATAATGGGAGCACGGCCCGTAAAAATGGCCGGCTGTCCGCGGCCATCCGTGCCCGTGCATGAAGCCTAAATAAGTAAATTTAAATTATTATCTGTTTTAATTCTCCTTCCCCATACCCCTTTAATATCACCACTACACATACACTGTATGGACAAAAGTATTGGGACACACCTATTAATCATTGTTTTTAGGTGTTTCATTCAGTCCCATTGACACAGGTGTATAAAACCCAAGCACCTCCTGCAGTCTGCCTTTACAAACATTTGTGAAAGAATGGCTCATTCTAAAGCGCTCAATGTATTAGAGTGTAGTACTGTAATAGGATGTCACCATTGCAACAAGTCAGTTTGTGAAATTTCTTCCCTACTAGATATTCCTTCATCAACTGTGAGTGGTATTATTCAAAAGTGGAAGCGCTAAAGAACCACTGCAAATCAACAGTGGCAGTCCACGTAAAGTTACAAAGCGGGGTCGCCGAGTGCTGAGGCGCATAGTACATAAATTCGCCAAACCTCTACTGACCCAATAACTGCAGAGTTCAAAACCTCCTCTGGCATTAACATCCGCACAAAAACTGTGCGCCGGGAGCTTTATGGCATGAGTTTTCATGACCGAGCATGCAAGCCTAACATCACCAAGCACCAGACACAATGCCAAGCATTGAATGCACGCTGCCACTAGACTCTGGAGAAGTAGAAACGTGTTCTGTAGAGTGATGAATTGCCTTTCTCTAGGCACGCCTCTTAATAAATTAGGCACAACTCTGGCCAACCGTGTGCCGGAGTATCAAATCTATGCCAGTCATGGCATGTATATTTGTTGCTACATTGGTGCTGCAGCTTTCTGATATGTCAGGTTTACATCAAGCCGCAGTTTTTGCTGCTTCTTATCTTAATGCTAAAGTGATCTGTGTAGATGACTATAATATGACACTAAATTCTGCCCTGGAGAAATTTCATCCTACTGGGGTAGCTTGCAAAATCTCACAATCAGATACTGGTCTGCATAGGTTCCTCTCGGATTTAGGTTCGGTGGATCTGTGGAGATGGACATCCAGACACTATGGCTTTTTTCTGTCTTACTCCTAATCGGAATTCTCTATCTCGTGTTGAATATGCAATTGGGAACCAACTAGCCCATGTTTCTGTTAGTTATATCAAATATACTCTACATAGCATATCTGACGTTCCCCGATTCAAATAACATTAAATGTGCCCTCTACCTTACGCAAAAGTGGTTGGAGAATATCCCAGATCAGCTATCGTGTTCCTTCAAGATAAAGACTCTTCTGGAGATGTTTTGCTGATCTGTGATACGTTGAAGGACTATTTACAAGGGTGGCTCAAAATTTAGATCTCATATATTTAACGTCATACAGCACGAAAAGAGGCAGATTTAGCTCGGGACTGCTTGCAACTTGAGGTTTGCTTTACTGCTAACCCCAAAGATGACAAAAGGACTATGTGGTTTACAAGGGCCATCAATACCTCTCCTTTTTACAAGAAAAGGCTCAAAGTTTTTTGCTAAACAATCCTATTTTGAATTGGGTAAACAGTCTAGCAAATTTCTTGCCCTCCTAGTTTATCAAAATCAAACATCACTGGCAGTGTTGCGTGTTACATCTAGTGATGGATGCTGCCCAAAATTCTGATAGTTTTAAGAGACTTTATGATGGTCTGTACTAGACACAATTCAGAGACACAATCCTGATAATATTATGCTTTTTCTTGATGATATTCCTTTCCACCCTTCCTATGGCAGATAGATTGACATTACTATAACTGAAATACAGGATTATTGCTGCTCTGGCAATGAGGAAATTCCCTGGATCAGATAAAATTCCCCTGGAGGTATATGTCAAATTATCTTATGGCTTCTTGACTCATTACTTTGACTATATGAGGCAGCATTTACACAGGGCTGTCTCCCACCCTCCCTTTGTAATGCTACGATTGTGGTTATTCTTAAATCAAACAAAGACTCAACGGATTGTGGATTTTATAAGCCTGATTCATTGCTAAATAGTGACTATAAAATATTAGCCAAAATTCTGGCAACCAGAAAATACAACAGGCGTATGGATGGTGTCTCAAATTGAGTTTCATCAACCTAACAAGTGGCCTTGGTCTTCTTGGACGTGGCCAAGGCATTTGACTTAATAGAATGGCCATACTTTATAGCCGTGTTCCAAAAGTTTGGTATTGGTAAATATTTCATTTATACAGTAGTCTTCAATCTTATATTAACACCTGAGATCTAATGTACTTGTGAATGGTATCAGCTCTTCATACTTTAGTTTGGGTAAGGAGACTCATTAGGACTGTCCTCTATCCCTGCTACCGTTTGCCATTGGCTTTGCCATAGCCTTTGGCTATACTACAATACGATCAGATATATCAGGATATACAGGCCTGAGACAGGGAAGAGAGAATCGACTTTATGCAGACGACTGTGTTTTGTTCATGTCTCAGGTGGAAGACAGTCTACCACCAGGCTATACATCTTATTAAGAAACTTGGGGAGTATTCAGATCTACGGGTCAATTGGACCAAGTCATCACTAAGGCCCCTCTGGAATGTGGAGTGGTCTAATGTTGTCAATAGCCTCCATGTGGTTACTAATTTAAAATATCTGGGAACTGGAATAACCAGAGATTGGGCAGATTCTAACTGACAAAATGTAAACCCTTTGTTAGATTACTTCTGTAAAGGATTTGCCTGACACAGCTTCTGTGTCGACGCCCGTGGTTAATCAGCCTGCATCTGTGCCTAGGTCTGGTAGAGTGACTCGATCTGCTACCGCTCAGGCTGGTAGGCTCATGAGTGGGAGAACCTATCACAGCCTGGCCAGACGGTTCTAGCTCCCGCCCTTGGTCTATGTATACCTTCATTTGCTGCTTGTCCTTTGCCTGTGATTCTGTCTGGTTTCCTGGCTCTGCTGCTCCTGCAAGTACTATTGACTTCTGCTTCAAATTGACCCTGGCTTTACTGACTACTCTCCTGCTCTGCGTTAGGGTACCTCATACACTCCTGGTTTGACTCGGCTCGTTCACTACTCTTGTTGCTCACGGTGTTGCCGTGGGCAACTGCCCCATTTCCCTTAGCTTCTGTGTACTCTTGTCTGTTTGTCTGTCGTGCACTTATTGAGTGTAGGGACCGTCGCCCAGTTGTACGCCGTCGCCTAGGACGGGCCGTGCAAGTAGGCAGGGACTGAGTGGCGGGTAGATTAGGGCTCACCTGTCTGTCTCCCCACCCCGACATTACATAATCACAGGCCCAAATACCTTTTCTACCCTGGTCCCTGACACACTATGGACCCCCTTGAGGCCCTGCCTGAGCAAATGCAGGGTCTTTCCCTACAGGTCCAAGACCTGGCTCAGAGGTGCAACCAGCGTGATGCTACCCTGGTAGTGCCCCCCACCTCACCTCTAGAACCCCACCTCAAGTTGCCTGACCGGTTCTCAGGGGACCGGAAGACCTTTTTCTCCTTCCGGGAGAGTTGTAGGCTCTATTTCCGTTTAAGGCCCCACTCCTCAGGTTCTGAGAACCAGCGAGTGGGTATAATTATGTCCCGGATCCAGGACGGCCCCCAGGAATGGGCCCTTTCATTGGCTCCTGACGCCCCTGAACTTTCGTCTGTTGATTTTTTTTTTCTGCTCTCGGGCTCATCTATGACGAGACTGACAAGATTGCCTTTGCCGAGAGTCAGCTGGTGACCTAACGTCAGGGTAAGAGACCCGTTGAGGAGTACTGTTCTGACTTTAGGAAGAGGTGTGTAGCTTCTCGGTGGAATGACCCTGCCCTGAGGTGTCTGTCGAACACCCTGAAAGACCTGTTAGTTAGTTATCCCACTTCGGACTCTCTAGATCAGGTTATGGCTTTAGCAGTACGTCTTGACCGACCTCTCAGGGAACGACGACGCAAACGTTTTTGTGCCTTTTCCTCTGACTCCCCTATGATGGCTCCAGAGGTCCCGTTGCTTCGTTCTTCCACGGAAAACTCGGATAAACCTATGCAAATCGGGGCCTCCGTGTCTCCCCAACAAAGTAGAGAGTTCCGCAGGAAGAATGGTCTCTGCTTCTACTGTGGGGATGACAAGCATCAAGTGAACGACTGTCCTAGGCGTAAGAATAAGCAGCCGGAAAACTTCCGCGCCTAAGTGACCATCGGGGAGGTCGCTTGGGCGCACAGGTATTTCCCGTAAATATGAAGACTAATAAAATCTTGCTTCCCTTTCAGGTCTCTTTTGGTGGTAGGTCTGCCACCGGCAGTGCCTTCGTGGACTCAGGGTCTTCTGCTAATATTATGTCTGTAGAATTTGCTATGTCTCTAGCTATGCCATTAATTGATTTGCCTAAACCTGTCCCGGTAGTGGGTATCGACTCCACTCCACTTGCTAATGGTTATTTTACACAGCATACCCCTGTATTTGAACTCATGGATGGCTCCATGCATTTGGAGCAGTGTTCTGTGTTGGTGATGCAGGGATTATCGTCCGATTTGGTTTTAGGCCTTCCTTGGTTGCAGATGCATAATCCCACGTTTAACTGGAATACTGGGGATCTTACTAAATGGGGTAATGAATGCATGACCTCCTGTTTTTCTATTAATTTGGTTTCTCTCGCTGAGGAGGTGAACACTCTACCTGAGTTTGTTCAGGACTTTGCTGATGTTTTTTCTAAAAAAGTCTCCGAAGAGTTACCTCCTCATAGAGAGTACGATTGCGCAATCGATTTGGTACCTGGAGCTAAGCTAAGCTAAGGATGGTGGTCTTAGGCCATGCATCGATTACCGGAACTTGAATAAGGTCACTGTAAGGAACCAATATCCCCTTCCTTTGATTCCTGATCTCTTCAATCAGGTTCAGGGGGCCCAATGGTTCTCTAAGTTTGATCTTCGGGGGGCTTATAACCTTATCCGAATTAGGGAAGGGGATGAGTGGAAGACTGCGTTTAACACGCCCGAATGTCATTTCGAATACCTCATCATGCCCTTTGGGTTGTGTAATGCTCCCGCGGTCTTCCAGAATTTCATAAATGAGGTTTTAAGAGATTACCTGGGGGTATTTCTTGTAGTGTACCTTGATGATATACTTGTGTTTTTCAAGGACTGGCCCTCCCACATTGAGCATGTTAGGAAGGTGCTCCAGGCCCTTAGGGAAAACAAACTCTTTGCTAAAACTGAAAAATGTGTGTTTGGGGTGCAGGAGATACTATTTTTCGGTCAAATCCTCACTTCTAACGAATTCTGCATGGACTTTGCCAAGGTTCAGGCTGTGGCGGAATGGGTCCAACCTGCCTCCCTGAAGGCTTTACAGTGCTTCCTGGGGTTCGCTAATTATTACAGGAGATTTATTGCTAACTTCTCGGTCATCGCTAAGCCTCTTACGGACCTTACTCGCAAGGGTGCTGATCTCCTCCACTGACCTCCGGAGGCGGTTCAGGCTTTTGAGGTCCTTAAGAGGTGTTTTGTCTCTGCCCCAGTGCTGATTCAGCCTAACCAAATGGAGCCATTCATAGTGGAGGTTGACGCCTCCGAGGTGGGAGTGGGTGCTGTCTTGTCCCAGGGTACTAGGGGTCTCACCCATCTCCGTCCCTGTGCCTACTTCTCCAGGTAGTTCTCCCCCACTGAGAGTAACTATGACGTTGGCAACCGCGTACTCTTAGCCATTAAATGGGCATTTGAAGAGTGGCGCCACTTCCTGGAGGGGGCTAGGCACCAGGTAACGGTCCTTACCGACCACAAGAATCTGGTTTTCCTAGAATCTGTCCAGAGGCTAAACACGAGACAAGATCGATGGGCGTTGTTTTTTACTAGATTCAACTTTGTGGTCACCTATAGGGCTGGGTCTAAAAATATTAAAGCCGATGCACTGTCGCATAGCTTCATGGCCAGCCCCCCTCCTAAGGAGGATCCTGCTTGTGTTTTGCCCCAGGTATAATCATATCCTCTGTTGATTCTGACTTAGCCTCCGAAATTGCAGCTGATCAAGGCTCAGCTTCCGAGAACCTTCCTGAGAACAAGCTGTTTGTTCCCCTGCAATTCCGGCTAAGGGTACTCAGGGAGAATCATGACTCTGCACTATCTGGCTATCTGAAACTTGTGCTAGGTCCAAGACTCCCAGGTCCCGACCAGCGGGCTTACTATGTTCTTTGCCCATTCCCCAGAGACCTAGGACCCATATCTCCATGGATTTTATCGCCGATTTGCCTCCATCCCAAGGCAAGACGGTGGTGTGGGTTGTAGTAGACCGCTACAGCAAGATGTCCCACTTTGTACCCCTCAAGAAACTACCCAATGCCAAGACGTTAGCTACCTTGTTTGTCAAACACATCCTGCGTCTCCATGGGGTTCCTGTCAATATTGTTTCTGACAGAGGGGTACAATTTGTTTCATTCTTTTGGAGAGCCTTTTGTAAGAAGTTGGAGATTGATCTGTTCTTCTCCTCGGCCTTCCATCCTGAAACTAATGGCCAGACTGAGAGGACTAATCAGTCTCTAGAACAATATTTAAGGTGTTTTATCTCGGACTGTCAAGATGATTGGGTCTCCTTCATTCCCCTCGCCGAATTCTCCCTTAATAACCGGGTCAGTAACTCGTCGGGGGTCTCCCCCTTTTTCTGTAATTTTAGGTTTAATCCAAGGTCCTCCTCCATTTCACCTGGTGATTCCAACAATCCCGAGGTAGATGTCGCTCATCGGGAACTGTGCACAGTCTGGGCCCAGGTTCAGAACAACCTTGAGGCGTTCCAGAGCATCCAAAAGACTAAGGCAGATAAGAGACATTCTACTAACCCCTTGTTTGTGGTCGGGGATCTGGTGTGGCTGTCCTCAAAAGATTTGCGCCTTAAAGTCCCATCCCAAAAATTTGCTCCCCGGTATATAGGGCCATACAAGATCATTGAGGTCCTTAACCCTGTCTCCTTCCGGCTGGAGTAACCCCCGTCCTTTCAGATACACAACGTGTTCCATGCCTCCCTCCTGAAAAGATGCTCCCCGTCCTTGGCTACCTCGAGGAAACCTCTGGTCCCTGTTCTCACTCCTGAAGGAGTAGAATTCAAGGTGGCCAAGATTGTGGACAGCAGGATGGTCCAAGACTCCCTCCAGTACCTGGTGCATTGGAGAGGATACGGGCCAGAGGAGAGGACTTGGGTACCCGCCCGGGATGTTCACGCCGAGTTATTGCTCAGGAAGTTCCATCTTCGGTTCCCCAACAAGCCAGGTCCACCTAGGAAGGGTCCAGTGGCCCCTCATAAAAGGGGGGTACTGTAAAGGATTTGCCTGACACAGCTTCTGTGTCGACGCCCATGGTTAATCAGCCTACATCTGTGCCTAGGTCTGGTAGAGTGACTCAATCTGCTACCACTCAGGCTGGTAGGCTCAGGAGTGGGAGAACCTATAACAGCCTCGCCAGACGGTTCTAGCTCCCGCCCTTGGTCTATGTATACCTTCATTTGCTGCTTGTCCTTTGCCTGTGATTCTGTCTGGTTTCCTGCTGCTCCTGCTACTCCTGCTAGTACTATTGACCTCTGCTTCAAATTGACCCTGGCTTTACTGACTACTCTCCTGCTCTGCGTTAGGGTACCTCGTACACTCCTGGTTTGACTCGGCTCGTTCACTACTCTTGTTGCTCACGGTGTTGCCGTGGGCAACTTCCCCATTTCCCTTAGCTTCTGTGTACCCTTGTCTGTTTGTCTGTCGTGCATTTATTGAGCGTGGGGACCGTTGCCCAGTTGTACGCCGTCGCCTAGGATGGGCCGTGCAAGTAGGCAGGGACTGAGTGGCGGGTAGATTAGGGCTCACCTGTCTGTCTCCCGACCCCGACATTACAACTTCCAAGAGAAATTTAGGATATACTCCAAAGTCTGTTGCGGGTAGGATCAACTTATTAAAAATGATCCTTCATCCTAAGTGTCTCTGTAGTTTAAAACTTGTCCCCTGTTTGATGCCAAAGACTTGGACACATTACAGAAAGATAAAAAACAGGGGGAGTGGCATTATCTGATTTTTTTTATTACCTGACAGTTCAGCTCCAATACCTCAGACATTGGCTTACTAGCGATAATCTCCCTAATTCTGAGGCGCATTTAGCATTTTACTTGAATATCACTATGCTGTGTTCTGGAATTCCCTCTCTTGTTTCCCCGTGTGCTGCTACCAAACATACGTTGGTGCTACAGGTATGGAAGGCAGCTAAAGATCTATCTATTTTTTATGATATTATTGCTGATTGCCTCTTGTAGGAGAATAACATGTTCACCAGTTGCTCTCTCTCCCACAACCTCACTTTGGAAACTGCATAAGTTGTGATTTTTGGGGATGTGGACAATAATTTCAATTCCTTTCAACAGTTACTGTCTAAATAACACTACCTGATACAGGATTTTTTCGATTTCTACAGCTATAGCCAGTACCCAGATCCTAATATATTTATATCTAGTTTCCCAGTTGGTTGGAGTACAGATGTAGCAATCTGCAACTTGACTCTCAACACGTTAAATGCACTTTAAAAACGAAAGAAACTTTAACTTTTTCAATTACTTTTCAATATCATTTGTTGTGAGATATCATGCTGCAGTAAGTTATCACAGCTAAATTAAATTTTGCTTCATTTGTATATCGTTCCCAAGGAGTACATAGCTTGACTTCTATATTATATACTCAATTTCTGGGGGCAAAAATCACTTCAACCCTACTAGCAGTTAATTTCAAGAAGAAACTTCTAAATTCTTCTCTCTCTCCTCAGAGGATTTGCAGAAGATATTTGAGTCTCATTTGTCAGTCTCCTTATTGCCAATCACAAACTGATTCAGTTATATGATATCTATTAACGCTATTTGTAACCCTTGCAACTTTTTTTTATGGGAAGGTTATCTCCCTATAAATCCCATTACTGCTCATCAGATACAGCAGACTTCTGGCACGTACAGTAATTTGGAACTGCACTTATATACAATCTTTTTAGGGTGAGGTCATTGATCTTTTGGCTGATATCGTTCAGTCCCTCTACAATCTTACATTTGTTTATATTTATTAGGTCTATTTACTGATGAGTTGTAGCTTCACCATATCATAATATTCCTATGTAAGAGCTTGTTTTTGGCCTGCAAAGCTATTGTCTTAAGATGAATAGGTGATAGACCTTGCTCCGTTTCACAATGGAAAGCTTTATTAACCCCTTCCCTCTTTGGCCATTTTTGACCTTCCTGACAGAGCCTCATTCTTCAAATCTGACATGTTTCACTTATGTGGTAATAACTCCGGAATGCTTTCACCTATCCAAGCGATTCTGAGACTGTTTTCTCGTGACACATTGGACTTTAAGTTACTGGCAAAATTTGCTCGATATGTTCAGTATTTAATTGTGAAAAACACCAAAATTTAGCGAAAAATTGCAAAAATTAGCATTTTTCTCAATGTATCTGCTTGTAAGACAGGCAGTTATAACACACAACATTGTTCCTAATTAACATCACCCATATGTCTACTTTAGATTGACATCGTTTTTTGAACATCCTTTTATTTTTGTAGGACGTTACAAGGCTTTGAACTTTAGCAGCAATTTCTCACATTTTCAAGAAAATTTCAAAAGGCTATTTTTACAGGGGCCAGTTCACTTGTGAAGTGGCTTTGAGGGCCTTATATATTAGAAACCCCCAAAAAGTCACCCCATTTTAAAAACTTCACCCCTCAAAGTATTCAAAACAGCATTTAGACAATTTCTTAACCCTTTAGACATTTCACAGGATTTAAAGCAAAGTAGGGGTGATATTTACAAATTTCATATTTTTTTGCAGAAATACATTTTTAATCAAATTTTTTTTATAACACAGAAGGTTTTACCAGAGAAACACAACTCAATATTTATTGCCCAGGTTCTGTCGTTTTTGGAAATGTCCCACATGTGGCCCTACTGGACTGAAGCACCAGCCTCAGAAGCAAAGGATCACCTAGAGGATTTTGAGGCCTTATTTTTATTAGAATATATTTTAGGCACCATGTCAGGTTTGAAGGGCTCTTGCAGTGCCAAAACAGTGAAAATCCCCCAAAAGTGACCGCATTTGGGAAAATACACACCTCAAGGAAATTATCTAGGGGTATAGTAAGCATTTTGACTGCATAGGTTTTTTACAGAAATTATTGGAAGTAGGCCATGAAAATGACAATCTAAATTTTTTCAAAGAAAATGTAGGTTTAGCAATTTTTTTTTCTCATTTCCACAAGGACTAAAGGAGAAAAAGCACTGCAAAATCTGTAAAGCAATTTCTCCCGAGTAAAACAATACCCCACATGTGGTAATAAACGGCTGTTTGGACACACGGCAGGGCTTAGAAGTGAAAGAGCGCTATTTGGCTTTTGGAGCTCAAATTCAGCAGGAATGGTTTGCGGAGGCCATGTCACATTTACAAAGCCCCTGAGGGGACAAAACAGTGGAAACCCCCCACAAGTGACCCCATTTTGGAAACTACACCCATTGAGGAAATTATCTAGGGGTATAGTGAGCGTTTTGACCATACAGGTTTTTTGCAGAAATTATTGGAAGTAGGCCCTGAAAATGACAATCTAAATTTTTTCAAAGAAAATGTAGGTTTAGCTATTTTTTTCTCATTTCCACAAAGACTGAAGGAGAAAAAGCACCACAAAAATTGTAAAGCAATTTCTCACGAGTAAAACAATACCCCACATGTGGTAATAACCGGCTGTTTGGACACACGGCAGGGCTTAGAAGGGAAAGAGCGCTATTTGCCTTTTGGAGAGCGGATTTTGCTTGGTAGTAGATGTGTTTGATTATTGCTGGTGTTTCCATTTATAATGTGGGGGTACATGTAAGCTGGGCAGAGTACATCAGGGGCATAGTCAGGTTGCATAATAACGGGGTAAAAAAACAATAAAATAATCCATAGATGTGTGTTACGCTGTGAGGCAATCCTTTCTGCACAGTCCGGTGTCGCACTTATATATGGCGTTCTTTCTTATGCCCCTTTTGGTCCACACTCTGCACCTTTGCAGTTTGGGGAATTTTGCTGGGAAAGTGTTGTCCTGGTATAATACGGGCACACTCGCTTCCAGCAGATATGTTTGGGCTCTCCCCTTTCTGGTTCCCTAATTTTAGGTCCTTGATAAATCGCCTCATGAAACAGAAGAAATGTTCCCCTCGGGCCGGCACAACTGCATATTTTTTATTTCCTGACTTATTGGAGCCTTAACTAATTTTATTTTTTCAAAGATGTAGTGGTATGAGGGCTTTTATTTGCGGAACGAGCTGTTGCGATTATTGGTACCATTTTGGGGTACATGCGACTTTTTGATCACCTTTTATCCTATTTTTTGGGAGGCCAGGTAAACAAAAAAACGCAATTCTGCCATAGTTTTTTTTTGTTTTTATTATACAGCGTTCACCATGCGTTATAAACTACATGTTCACGTTATTCTGCGGGTCAGTATGATTCCGGCGATACCTAATTTATAGAACTTTTTTATATTTTACAACTTTTTGCACAATAAAATTACTTTTGTAAAAACAATGTATTTTTTCTGTCGCCAAGTTGTGAGAACCATAACTTTTAGATTTTTTTTGTCGACGGAGCTGTATGAGGGTTTGTTTTTTGCGAGACAAGCTATAGTTTCTATAGCTTTTTAATCCAATATTTGTAGGGCAAAGTGACCAAAAAACAGAAACTCTGGTATCGTTTTTTACGGGTTTTTTTTACGCTGTTCACCGCGTGCAATAAATAATATAATATTTTTAAACCTCAGGTCGTTACCGTCGCGGCGATACCAAATACGTATGGTTTATTATTTTTTTTCAATAATAAAGGACTTGATAAGAGAAAAAGGGCGATTGTGTTTTATTTTATTACATGAAACTTTTATTGTTTTCAAACGTTTATTTTTTTCACTTTTTTTTACACTTTTTTATACTTTTTTTTAAACTTTTTTTCAAGTCCCACTAGGGGACTTGAAGTTCCAACTGTCTGATGTTTTTTTTCTAATACATTGCACTACCTACGTAGTGCAATGTATTAGATCTGTCAGTTAATCGGCTTCCGTAATGGCAGAGCAGGAGGCCATTGTGTCTCCTGTTGCCATAGCAGCAGTCCCCAGTCCCGATTGCTTGTCAGGGATGGCGATCTGCTAGTAACCGCTACGATGCAGCAATCGCTTTCGATTGCTGCATCGAAGGGGATAATGGCAGGGATCGGAGCTAGTTCCGGTTCCTGCCGTTACAGGTGGATGTCAGCTGTAACATACAGCTGACTTTCACCGCTGATGACGCCGGATCAGATCCGGCTTCCGTGCTTGGCAGACCGGGAAGCCAGTATTAGGCCTCCGGTTGCCATTGCAGCTACCGGAACCCCGGCAATTTAATTGCTGGGGTTCCGATGAGCTGCAAACAGCTTAAATGTAGCGATCACGTTTAAACGCTGCATTGAAGGGGTTAATGGCGGGGATCAAAGCTAATTTCGGTCCCCGCCATTACAGCCGGATGTCAGCTGTAAGATACAGCTGAGATCCGGCGATGATGGCACCGGCTCAGCTTCTGAGCCGGTGCCAAACATTTGTCGTAAGTATACGACATTTTTCGGGAAGCACTGGCTTTCCATGACGTATACTTACGACAAATGTCAGGAAGGGGTTAAACTCAAGTATTTATTGTATTTAATAGAGGATACCCCTCCAGGTTTATGATGGTATGGGGCACTTGTTCATCTCCCCTGACACAGTTCTAATCAAGGTCCTTAACTAGTGCCATTAATAACTTGGCATATGGCTCTGTGAGATTGTAATGAGTACTGACATAGATATCATAACTGTCCTAGCATCTTTTCCTATATTCCCTATATTCCATATATGCTGTATGCACAGCTGTTATTTTTGTTCCTTTTGAATTTTATTAAAGTAATATTGTACTGTTTACGCTCGGTCTCTTTTAGTGGAATATGTGATGTTTTGTAAAAATCTTGTTTTTTCACTTTCGATAGGAATTTAAAATAATATGGTGATTACAATATCAGTAAAATCTTTTGAGAGCATATCAGAAGTCTTGCAATTGTCACAAAACTTTTTTCCTCATAGGAACTCCATGGTAACCAGCGATACTTTATCTTCCATATGCAACTAATAGTGCCAAACAGTGCCTATTATTTATTTCTGTTACTTATATAGCCCCAATGCAACTAATAGTGCCAAACAGTGTCTATTATTTATTTTAGTTACTTATATAGCCCCAACATATTACGCAGCACTGTACAGAGGTCCTCTTTTTTACTGTCGCCCACAATCTAAATTCCCTATTGGTATGTGGGAGGAAACCCACACAAACACAGGGAGAACATACAAACTCCATGCAGATGTTGTCCTTAGTTGGATTTGAACCCAGGACCCCAGCGCTGCAAAGCAATAGTGCTAACCACTGAGCCACCATGCCTACTATTACAGCCATGAACTGCTCAAGTAATACTGCTTCACAGTGTCCCCAAATTGGTGACACATATGGCTCAAGTAACACCACCATACATAGCCCATAGCATAAATAATACTTGCATACAATGTGAAATACTTTAAAATAGTGCCCAAATGCAATGCTGAAATTATTTCTTGTACAATGTCTAGAGAATGGTGCATTATAGCCCTCAATTATTATACCACTTAGTACCCATATTTCTGTGCAGAGTGGGTTGCTCTATTAGAAATATGGCCTTGTATCCAATTCTGTCACGTGCACGTTTATAATACTGAACCGATAAAAACACAGGGACATATACAAAAACACCGAAAAAGGCCATACTTACAAATGGACACAGCCAGGCCAGAAATGCTGATGAAAGGGCGAGCAGGTGCTTTAAATAATAGTAGCCACTCCCACTAGTCTTGAGGGGAGTGGTGTGTGGTGCATGGGATGTGTAGTAAGAAATAATAAATGAATGGTGTGTGTGCAAGTGTAATACTATAAGTGAAATATAGGGGGCAGTAATAAATGAAGTGCCTCAATAGAAATAAATGGATAATGGGGTGCAAGTGAGTGAAACATGGAGGGATAGTGTGTACGTCATGAGGCACAACGTGTATAGCCAGGTAGAAGCCTATTTGTGACGCCTTGATAATTCATAGAGCGGGCTACCCTGCTTGCTATGCCAAACAACAACACACCATGCTCTCCCAGCATCAAAGACCCGGCCGTGTCCAAGAGAAGCGAATATACATAATAATGAAAAACGCAATCCACGACAAGGATCCCCAGACTTGCGAGTCCCTAAATCCTAAACTGGAACAGAACGTTCCTGATGCACAAACAGAACCGATAAAAACACAGGGACATATACAAAAACATCGAAAAAGGCCATACTTACAAATGGACACAGCCAGGCCAGAAATGCTGATGAAAGGGCGAGCAGGTGCTTTAAATAATAATAGCCACTCCCACTAGTCTTGAGGGGAGTGGTGTGTGGTGCATGGGATGTGTAGTAAGAAATAATAAATGAATGGTGTGTGTGCAAGTGTAATACTATAAGTGAAATATAGGGGGCAGTAATAAATGAAGTGCCTCAATAGAAATAAATGGATAATGGGGTGCAAGTGAGTGAAACATGGAGGGATAGTGTGTACGTCATGAGGCACAACGTGTATAGCCAGGTAGAAGCCTATTTGTGACGCCTTGATAATTCATAGAGAGGGCTACCCTGCTTGCTATGCCAAACAACAACACACCATGCTCTCCCAGCATCAAAGACCCGGCCGTGTCCAAGAGAAGCGAATATACATAATAATGAAAAATACCTGGGGTATTGGTAATCATTTTGGCCAAAAGGACGCAAGCTCGCAATCCACGACAAGGATCCCCAGACTTGCGAGTCCCTAAATCCTAAACTGGAACAGAACGTTCCTGATGCACAAACAGAACCGATAAAAACACAGGGACATATACAAAAACACCGAAAAAGGCCATATTTACAAATGGACACAGCCAGGCCAGAAATGCTGATGAAAGGGCGAGCAGGTGCTTTAAATAATAATAGCCACTCCCACTAGTCTTGAGGGGAGTGGTGTGTGGTGCATGGGATGTGTAGTAAGAAATAATAAATGAATCGTGTGTGTGCAAGTGTAATACTATAAGTGAAATATAGGGGGCAGTAATAAATGAAGTGCCTCAATAGAAATAAATGGATAATGGGGTGCAAGTGAGTGAAACATGGAGGGATAGTGTGTACGTCATGAGGCACAACGTGTATAGCCAGGTAGAAGCCTATTTGTGACGCCTTGATAATTCATAGAGCGGGCTACCCTGCTTGCTATGCCAAACAACAACACACCATGCTCTCCCAGCATCAAAGACCCGGCCGTGTCCAAGAGAATATGCCTTTTTCGGTGTTTTTGTATATGTCCCTGTGTTTTTATCGGTTCTGTTTGTGCATCAGGAACGTTCTGTTCCAGTTTAGGATTTAGGGACTCGCAAGTCTGGGGATCCTTGTCGTGAATTGCGAGCTTGCGTCCTTTTGGCCAAAATGATTACCAATACCCCAGGTATTTTTCATTATTAGGTATATTCGCTTCTCTTGGACACGGCCGGGTCTTTGATGCTGGGAGAGCATGGTGTGTTGTTGTTTGGCATAGCAAGCAGGGTAGCCCGCTCTATGAATTATCAAGGCGTCACAAATAGGCTTCTACCTGGCTATACACGTTGTGCCTCATGACGTACACACTATCCCTCCATGTTTCACTCACTTGCACCCCATTATCCATTTATTTCTATTGAGGCACTTCATTTATTACTGCCCCCTATATTTCACTTATAGTATTACACTTGCACACACACCATTCATTTATTATTTCTTACTACACATCCCATGCACCACACACCACTCCCCTCAAGACTAGTGGGAGTGGCTATTATTATTTAAAGCACCTGCTCGCCCTTTCATCAGCATTTCTGGCCTGGCTGTGTCCATTTGTAAGTATGGCCTTTTTCTGTGTTTTTTTTACGTTTATAATACTGATGAATCATTGGTAAAGAAAATGAACCCTTGGTAAAATGTTATGATTGCTAGAATGTCAATGATTTTCTAAAAACAAACTACTAAAAAAGGACTTTTAGCCCAATGTGTTTTATAGTACGAAATGTCTCTCTTAAAATCTGTATATGATAAAAATACAGAACCAGTTGTAAATTCCAAAAATATAACTTAAAAGAAATATAAACTGTAGAACATTGTTTTATTTTGACAGGTCCTAACACAGATGCAAGATAAATATCGGTCAAGCCTGGTGTTCACAATAAAATCCTAACTCAAATGTGAATATTGCAGGAAGCAATGGTTCATGACACATAGCCTATAATAAGAAAATAAACACATTTCCAAGCGATCAGTAATATATGTATATATATATATATATATATATATATATATGAAATTATTGTGATCCTCTGGCTTCCGTATGTTGACCTGTCAATAGCCTCAGGCTGATTAGCAGCCTATTGTTCATATTCCCTGTACTTTAATAGACACTTTGAAACCTGGATTAATTTTGTAGAAACTAGATTTTGTTACTATATCTCAATATGGTTTGGATAATTCTATTGTTGTGCCTTCTGGCTTGCTAGTACATTACGCCGGTTGGATGCTTTCTGCAGCTAGGCATGTTGATTATGGTCATATATCACCTTGCCGCTGAAAGATGTCAACTGAATTTTATTTTTAATGCATATCTGCCATCTTACCAATTCTTCTATGCAGTTTATTTTGTTGAAAATAAAAAATGTTAGATCAAAGTTCTCCATGATTATAAAGTCTATTTTAAAATATTCTACTACCCCCAAATAACAGCAACAAGCATTATTGTGCTTCATACCCTTATATATTATTAGACTACATTATTTTATTAAAAATACTGTGTAGAATACATACATAACTTATACTACAAAAAAATGAAATTTCAAATTGTATTTTTTATTTATACTATTTATACCCATTTTGATGACTCTCATCAAGTTTCTCCGAAGGGAAACATTGGGGGACAATTAGCCTGCACCCTTCACCTCACACTTACATTAATGTAATATGTATGGCCAGGAGGAACAGTGAGCCCCTGCTCAGAGCTTCAAGCAAATGTTTGAATAAACAGTAGATATGCGGGGAGTAGGCTATTCCAGGCTTCGGAGATTAGGGGGCCCCTCATGAGCCCTACATTTTTTTCCCATTTTGTGCACTTTCCCCAAACACCTGCCCAATGAAAGTGTTTGCTGATTATAATTTTCACCCTGCTAGTGTGTTCTTTGCTAAGAAGACCAAAAAAAAATCTAAATATAATATTTATATATTTGTTTATTTTTCCTGGGGGGAAGATATTAAAGCTCCACTACAAGAACTTACTCCAAAAACATTTGCACCTCCTTTATCTGAAACTATGAAACATACTTTTTATTACAATTTCTGATTACTGTTACATGAGATCTCATTTAGATTTGCAAATGTTGGACAAGTTTCAGATATGGAATTCAGATAACATGACCAAAATCTTAATGTTTGTTATTTGACAGAGAATACGTTTGCCCACATGTTAAATGCTCTGCCTCTGAGCCTCACTCAGGTGTACTAAAATTGATGAAACATATAACAAAATTTATGGAACCTCCATGAATACATTTTATTTGAATATATTTGGTTATGTTTTTGTTTATTCCCACAGCAGATGTTTAATTTACAAACCAGGCAATTACTACAGCTCTTCCAAACAAATAAGAGCAGATTAGTCAATCGTTCACATCAGCTTTTATGTTTATCATTAGTTTTATGATGTGTCATGAATATTCAGTGTTTTGGGAAACTGCACTTTTGCTACCTGAAAACCTCAAATTGATACTTTGCTGTCCTGACCTCTTTGGAGGAGCCTAATGTGATTTTTTTTTTCCCATTTCTGTTAGTTAAGGATTCAAAATAGTACAGTATAATTGAAAATTTTGCTATTTACATAAATTGGCATAGGGCAGGGAACATCATTATTAGATTTACAGAATTCTTTAAAAGTTACAAAGTTTTCAGCAAATATATTTTATTAGGTGATTGATAGGTTTTATTTATGCAAAATGTAATTACTTTTTACAAAAAGTCATGTGCACTGAATCATTTTTAATTAGAGAACAATTTTGGGTCCCAGAGGTCTTTTTTCAGCCTTGAAAACAAGTCAAGAAGGATATGATAATATTTTAAACTATAGTTTTATGGTATCAGTTGAAGAATGTCAACTTTTATACCACCTACCTAAGACAATTTTTTTTTTAACCCACTAATAGGCTACCCCTGCCCTATGAGATTGTAGGATATTTCTAGTTCCGCAGCAATGTTCTTCTGTTTCAAAATAGGATTATTTTCTCTATATGTTTATGATGACATTGGCATGCTGCAGGTACTGGCTTTCCTAACCATGGATTATTATTTATATTTTGTTTAAATGCCCACTTACCTTGTATTAGTACAGTAATAGTACTCTAATAATTCCTGAAGAAGTCTTGTGAAAAGCTATGAATTATGTTAGATAAAATGGTGGTGAAATTCATGTGAATAAACATGATGGCAAAAAATACTTTTTAGCCTAGCAATGTGTAACTGCATTGGTTGGTGCTGGGAATCCAAACACGAGCCTAATAAAACTAACAATATACTGAGCTCATTAGGCATGCTGGACAGCCTTCTTCACACTCCCTCATGGGTGCTGTACATGTACAGTACTGTGCAAAAGTTTTAGGCAGTTGTGGAAAAATGCTGCAAAGGAAGAATGCTTTCAAAAATAGAAGTGTTAATAGTTTTTTTTTATCTATTAACAAAATGCAAAGTGAATGAACAGAAGAGAAATCTTAATAAATCAATATTTGGTGGGACCACCCTTTGTCTTTAAAACAGCATGCATTTTTCTAGGTATACTTGCACATATTCTCTTCGTGTAATCCGAGACAGACTCGATGATGTTAAAATCAGGGCTCTGTGGGGGCCATATCATCATGTCCAGGGCTCCTTGTTCATCTTTACACTGAAGATATTTCTTAACCCCTTAAGGACGCAGCCTTGTTTTGGCCTTAAGGCTCAGAGCCCATTTTTGAAATCTGACATATTTCACTTTATGTGGTAATAACGTCGGAATGCTTAAACCTATCCAAGCGATTCTGAGATTATTTTCTCATGACACATTGGGATTTATGTTAGTAGTAAAATTTGGACGATATATTCAGTGCTTATTGGTGAAAAATTGCAACATTTAGAGAAAATTTATAAAAAATAGAATTTTTCAGAATTTAAATGCATCTGCTTGTAAAACAGACGGTTATACCACCCAAAATAGTCACTAGCTCACATTTCCCATATGTCTACTTTAGATTGGTATAGCTTCTTGAACATTCTTTTATTTTTCTTGGATGTTACAAGGCTTAGAACATAAACAGCAATTTCTCATATTTTTAAGATCATTTCAAAAGCCTTTTTTTTAAAGTAGGTACCTGTTCAGTTCCGAAGTGGCTTTGTGGGGTCCATGTATTAGAAACCCCCATAAAACACCCCATTTTGAAAACTAGACCCCTCAAATAATTCAAAACAGCATTTAGAAAGTTTATTTAAACCTTCAGGCATTTCACAGAAATTAAACAAAAGTAGAGGTGAAATTTGCAAATTTAACTTTTCTTGCTGAATTTCAATTGTATTCAATTTTTTTCTGTAACACAGAAGGTTTTACCAGAGAAACAATACTAAATATGTATTGTCCAGATTCTGCAGTTTTTAGAAATGTCCCACATGTGTCTCTAGTGCGCTCGTGGACTAAAACACAAGCCCCAGAAGCAAAGAAGCACCTAGTGCATTTTGAGGCCTCTTTTTTATTAGAATATATTTTAGGCAGCATGCCAGGTTTGAAGAGGTGTTGAGGTGCCAAAAGAGTAGGAATCCCCCAAAAGTGGAAACTACACCCCTCAAGGAATTCATTTATGGTTGCTGTTACCATTTTGACCCCAAAGTTTTTACACAGCACGTATTTGAATTAGGCTGTGAAATTAAAAAAATCTAATTTTTTCCAATAAAATGTCATTTTTGATCAAAATTTCTTATTTTCACATGGAACAAAATACCCCATTTTGTTGCCCAATTGGTCCTGAGTGCAGCAATACCCCATTTGTGGTGATAAACTGCCGTTTGGGCCCATGGGTGGCCTCAGAAGGGAAGGAGCGCTGTGTGTTCTTTGGAGTGCAGATTTTGCTGGATTGGTTTTCGGGTGCCATGTCGCATTTGCAGAGCCCCAGAGGTATCAAAGCAATGGAAACCCACCAGAAGTGACCCCATTTTGGAAACTACACCCCTCAAGGAATTAATTGATGGGTGTTGTGACCATTTAGACCCCATAGTTTCTTCACAGAACTTATTTGAATTGCGCTGGGAATTTAAAAAATATATATATTTTCCAATAATATGTAGTTTTAGCTAAAAATGTCTTATTTTCACAAGAAATAAAACACTCCATTTTGTGGCCCAATTTGTCCTGAGTGCAGCAATACCCCATTTGTGGTGATAAACTGCCGTTTGGGCCCATGTGAAGGCTCAGAAGGAAAGGACCACCATTTGGCCTACAGGGGATTTTCTGATGCGAAGTCATGTATGCAGAAGCCCCTGAGGTACCAGTACAGTTGAAACCCCCAAGAAGTGACCCTGTTTTAAAAACTACACCCCTTAAGGCATTCATTTAGAGATGTAGTGAGCATTTTGACCGGAGACATACACCCTATAAACTGTAATGTGTGTTCCCACGGGTATGGCAATACCCTACATGTGGCTGTTATCAGCTGCCTGGGCACGCAGCAGGGCTCAGAGGGTAAAGATGAGGGGGGATAAGCTGTGAGGAGTACATCAGGGTAAGTAAAACTGGGGTAGATTAAAAATCAAGGGATGTATGATACATTTTGAAGCACTCTTTCATACGGAGCCTTAGTTTATCCGGACACGTGTCACATTGATATATTGTGTCCTTCCTTATCCCCCTCTTATAGCAGAATTTTGTACCTCTTTTGACTTTTTCCTTTCTTGCCAGTTTGGGGAACTTCTCCTGGAAAGTGTTGCCCTGGTACGATGCGTGTGGCCCCGCTTCCAGAAGTACTGGGTGCCCCCCCTTCTTGGTCCCTAAAGATTAGGTTCTTGATAACCACCTCTTGAAATTTCAGGAAAGTTCCCCTCTGGCCTGAACACCGACATAGCACGTACGCATTGTACAATGCCATCTGTATGATGTGCCCGGCCAGCTTCTTATACCACACCGCATGGCACTGTAGGGCCTCAGGACTTGATCTGACAAGTCCACCCCTCCCATGTACCTATTGTAGTCCAGGATGCAGTCTGGTTTGGGGGTCTCTGTACTGGTACCTCGTACAGGTACATGGGTACTGTGTGACATCTCTCTTGTCCTTGTACTTGACACACAATATGTTGCTGCTGGATTGTGCCCTGCTCTCACCCCCTCTGAGTGTTTGCCCAAGCAGAGTCTTAGGGAGGCCTCTCAGGTTTCTTCTAGCAGTGCCACATGCCGCAGGACTTCTGGAAGTGTGGCAGTTGAAGAGTGGGACGCTGGTATAAAAATTATCCAGGTAGAGGTGGTAACCCTTTTTCAGCAGTGGGTGCACCAAACCCCACACAATTTTTGCATTAACTCCCAGTAAGGGGGGGCATTCTGGGGGCTGAATACTGCTGTCCTTCCCTTCATATATCCTAAATTTGTAGGTATACCCTGATGCACTCTCGCACAGCTTATACATCTTCACGCCACACCTTGCCCTCTTACCCGGCAGGTACTCGTGGAATTGAAGCCTCCCATTAAAATGTACCAAGGACTCATCAATAGAAATACACGTCTCGGTGGTGTATGATTGGGAAAACCGGGCACTGAAACGGTCTAATAGGGGTCTCCGTTTATACAAACGGTCAAAATTGGGGTCATTAGGAGAAGCGACGTATTGCCTCATTGTTTTTTTTTAGGTTCCAGTTCAGTTCTGAAGTTGCTTTGAGGGGCCTATATATTAGACACCCCTATGAAACACCCCATTTTAGAAACTAAACCCCTCAAAGTATTCACAACAGCATTTAGAAAGTTTATGAACCCTTTAGGTGTTTCACAGGAATTTAGAGCAAAGTAGAGGTGAAATTTACATATTTATTTTCGTCAGAAAATCCTTTTTATACCATTTTTTTTCTATAACACAAAAGGATTTATCAGAGAAACGCAACTCAATACTTATTGCCCAGATTCTGCAGTTTAGAGAAATATCCCACATGTGGCCCTAGTGCGATAATGGACTGAAGCACCGCCCTCAGAAGCAAAGGATCACCTAGTGGATTTTGAGCCCTCTTTTTTATTAGGCACCATGTCCGGTTTGAAGAGGTCTTGTGGTGCCAAAACAGTGGAAACCCCCCAAAAGTGACCGCATTTTGGAAACTAGACCACTTGAGGAATTCATTGTAGTTTTCATGGGGTGCATGCGACTTTTTGATTAGTTTTTATTCTATTTTTAGGTGGCGTGGTGATTAAAAAACAGCAATTCTACTATTGTTTTTTTATTCTTTTTTTTTAACAGCGTTCCCCATGCGCTATAAATGACACATTGACTTTATACTGCGGGGCGATACGATTACGGCGATACCATATGTTTATTTATTTTTTTATGTCTTATGGCGTTTGCACAATAAAATAAGTTTTGCAAAAAATCATTCACTTTTTGTGTTACCTTATTCTAAGAGCCATAACTTTTTTATTTTCTATGAAGAATGCCGTGCGAGGACTTATTTTTTGCGTAACGAACTGTAGTTTCAGTAATTACCATTTTTAGGTACATGCGACTTTTTGATCTCTTTTTATTCAATTTTTTGGGATGTGAAGTGACCAAACAATTGTGATTGTGGTACGGTTTATTATTATTTTCTTTTACGGCGTTCACCGCGCGGGATAAATAACAAAATAATTTTGTAGTTCAGGCCGTTACGGACGCGGCGATACCAATTATGTATAGTTTATTTGTTTATTTATCTATTTTTATTAATAATAAAAGACTGATGAGGGAAAAAGTGAGACTTTTACTTTTATGACTTTTAAAATTTTTATTTTCTTATTTTTACACATCTTTTTTTTACTTTTTTTTAACTTTATTACTTTGTCCCACTAGGGGACTTGAGGGCAGGAGGCCCTGATCGCTATTCTAATACACTGCACTACATGCGTAGTGCAGTGTATTAGAGCTGTCAGCTACTCACTGACAGCAAGCATAGTGGGTCCTGACTTTGTCAGGATCCACTAGGCTTCCGTCGATGGCATAGCCGGACGCCATTGTTTGGTGTCTGGTTGCCATAGTTACAATCGCCAGCCGCTATCGTGTAGCAGGCCAGCGATTGTAGCTTAACCCCTAAAAAGCCGCGATCGCTATTGAACGCGGCTTTTAAGGGGTTAATCAGTGGGGACACAGCGGACACAGCCGTTACTCCCGTGACGTACTATTAGGTCATGGAGCGCGAACGATACAGCTACCATGACCTAATAGTACGTCCAGGAGCGGGAAGGGGTTAATGACATTGGCTGTATGTTTGGAATCGTTGTCCTGCTGTAGAATAAATTTGGAGCCAACCAGACACCTCCCTGATGGTATTGCATGATAAGTATCTGCCTGTATTTCTCAGAATTGAGTACACCTTTAATCCTGAACAAATCACTTACTCCATTTGGTGAAATGCAGCCCCAAACTTGCAAGGAACCTCCACCATGCTTTACTGTTGCCTTGTACACTCATTATTGTACCGCTTTCCAGCCCTTCGGCGAACAAACTGCCTTCTGTTACAGCCAAACTGTCACGTTCACAGGGTATGTGGACCCACTAGGCCTCTCCGTTGTAGTGGAGAGGCAGCTGGCTTAGTCACAGTCTATACAAAAGTCTATAGCAGTTCGTAATACACGGGTAGCTGAACTAGTCCAGATAGTGGCTGTGGCTTCAGCACGGATGGGTTTATGTGCAGCAGGTTGCGCCACACATGGCGGACAGTACAAGACGTGGAAGAAGACACTGGACTGGCAGAAGACACTGGACGTGGCAGAAGCCTCTCGCTTGCTGAAGACATCTGCAAAACTGGCATACTGACATGGTAGATCGGAGAGTGACTAAGGCAGAGGGGGCATAACAGGACGAACTTGTGACAGGCAATGGCTATGGCATCTGGGACCCCATTGAAGAATTTCTCCGAAACTCCAGTCAAGAACCAGGGAGTGTAGGCAAAGCCATGGCAGACCCAGCAGGATAGGATTGATAGCCTTAGGTAGTACAAGCAAGGTTCCTTGGTCCTGGGCGTACTGTCACGATCAGAGGGTATGTAGACCCACTAGGCCACTCTGCCATAGCAGAGAGGCAGCTGGCCTAGTCATAGTCTATACAAAAGTCTATAGCAGTTCATAACACACGGGTACCTGAACTAGTCCAGACTGTGGCTATGGCTTCAGCACGGACGGGTGTATGTGCAGCAGGGTACGCCAGACATGGCGGACAGCAAAAGGTGTGGCAGAAGACCCTGGATGTGGCAGAAGACACTGGACGTGGCAGAAGACACTGGACGTGGCAAACTTCAGCAGATGCAGTAGGACACGACTCCATCAGAAGGGCAGGGACCTTCTTATAGTCCAGGAAATCATGTGAGTTGATGATGATGATTGTTTTAATGTGTGCGCGCTGGCCCTTTAAGAGCGGGCACGAGTGTGCGCGCACCCTACGGGACACAGCGGACCAAAGCGGAAGTGAGAGCTGGCATCTCCTAGGAAGGCGATGGGGGCCAGCGCTCACAGATCCATGGCTGCGGTCATCGGGAGGTGAGTAAACCCGACGGCCCGCGGTCATGGACGCTACACAAACATTTCTTATTTTCACTTGTCAGTCCAGAGCACCGCTGCCATTTTTCTGCAGCCCAGTTCCTATGTTTTCGTGTATAGTTAAGTTGCTTGGCCTAGTTTCCACGTCGAATGTATAGCTGTTTGGCCGCAATTCTTCCATCAAGACCACTTCTGGCCAGACATCTCAGAGCAGTAGATGGGTGGACCTGGAACCTACTGGATTCTGCCAGTTCTAAGCTGATGGCACTGCTGGACATCTTCTGATTTCAAAGGGAAGTATGCAGGATGTGTCTTTGAGCTGCTTCACTAGGTTTCATTGAGCTGCGTCTACGGTCCTCATCGTTGCCCGTTTCGTTGTGCTTCTTCAAAAGAGCTTGAACACCACATCTTGAAACCCCAGTCTGCTTTGAAATCTTTGCCTGGGAGAGACCTTGCTGATGCAGTATAACTACCTTGTGTCTTGTTGCTGTGCTCACTCTTGCCATGGTGGACCTGTGACATGAAACTGTCTTTCACAACCTCACCTTTGTCGCAGAGTTTGACTGTTCCTCACCCAGTTTTAAGCCTCCTACACAGCTGTTTCTGTTACAGTTAATGACTGTGTTTCAACCTACATATGAAAATGATGGGTTAATCATAAACCTAACTATAATCCTACAAAATCCATGACTTTGTGAAAGCGTATCTAGAAAAATTGATTGTTTTGAGGGCAAAAGGTAGTCACACCAAATATTAAATTTATAAACATTTCTCTTAACACTTCTATTTTTGTCAAGCATTCTTCCTTTGTATTTTACCACAAATGCCTAAAACTTTTGCACAGAACTGTACTCCAGTATTTTGTGCTAAAAAAATAGAGCATTTTACGACTTATGTTAGCCATACTCTTTTTTTCTAGACACACATCAAAACTGTCGAGGCAGTCTAATTTCTTACATTTATTTGATGCATTTTGTGACAAAAGTAGAAAAAATTTTGCTCAGAAAATCTGTCCGAGTGGGTGAATGACATAATCATCTCGGCAAAAAAAAATTATATTAATTACACTGTGTGATCATATACATTAACTGGTAGATAGTCTCTAAAGAAAGTAAACACCAAGACACCAAGTCCAGCCAAGCCTGCCCTGGTACTTCTTTATGCATGTTTGATATAAGCAAAATAATACAAGCAATTCTCTATCCCTAGATCTTCAGATAATATATATATCAATCCTTACAGTGGAAAAGAGAAGATAAGAGGATATTTTTGGCCTTCCGGTACTGTTTTCTGTGTGTTCTAAATGCTTGTCCCATGAGGAGGTGCCAAAGGAGCACTCTTATCACGTTTTCTGACAAAGCTCAATATAGTTTTTGAAGCTCAGAAGGAACCAATAATCTTCTACAGCTTTTTCTTCTAACAATTTATCTTCAAAGGCTTCAAGCAGAGTTAAGTTTGCAGAAAGATTAACAAGCTCTAAGTATTAAATTAACAAACAGACCAGAAAATTTGATTTACATAAATATTAATCTGTATTTATCCTTACAAATGCAAGAGAATTGCAGGGAGAAGAAAACTGCCTTTTATATTCCAACAGTTGATGTTAATATCTGTAGAAAACGTATGTTAGTTCAAGGACAAGTATTATAAGCCCAGTTCAAGTCTGGAATTATATTAATGCAAGAAATTCATCTATGAGAAAGCCTCATGTCAGTTAGTCAAGTGCAAGACCCCTTTAATATAAGAAAGTGAGTTCATACCAACTTCTTTCCGTTTCATTTCCTTATGTTTCAGCATGATATGGACCTGCTGAAATGCTGTCTCAACTCTAATCAATTCTTAAATGGAAAATGTTATTACAGATGAGTTTTTCTAATACAATATTAAATTAATTACATTTGCAAAGATTCTTCCCATAGAATATTGCAAAACATTTTAGTGCTGCATATTATAAAGGTAATAAATATAGGCTTGTACATAAAACAGCTGAAATTATACTTTTTATTTTGTATATGTTTAATAGTATGCACTCAGAAAATGTCTTAGAAGACATGACTGCTTCCTGAAATTTTGCTATTAGTAAAATCTTTTATTTCCTATTACACTTTGGGAGTCTTCAACAATTAAATTCTATCAGTACTGTGCAGAGTTATAACATAATATCATTTGCTTTCAGGCTATAGAACCTATATTAAACAACAGACATTAAGGAAATTTGGACATGAGCAATAATAGATAATAATAAAAAGGAACTTCATACATAGTTAAAGCTTAAAGGCATGGTGTCGCCCCAAAAACATGTTTTTTTTTTAAAATTTAAACATTTAGTGTGTGGGTGATAAAACATTGTTCAAATTTTTTTTATTTTTTTCGCGAGTCAGGAAATATTATAAATTTTTTCAAATTTATAATACTACCCATTTTTGGTCACTAGATGGAGCTGTTTGGAGCTAGTTCCCAAAATTGCAGCATTGCAACATTGGGTTAAAAGCTATCGCTCTAGTGAGCGCTCAGCATCCCCCCCTCCTTTATCCTGGCTAGTGCCGGGATAAACGAGGGGTTTGAAAGGTTTAACCTGCTACACTGTGCGTCGCCATTTTTTGAGGTAACCCACAGTGTAGTAGGTTTACATGCAGTAGTAAACACACACAAACACTAACATACATTGAAATCGCTTACCTGCTCCTGCCGCCGCGGCCCGTCCGCTCCCTTTGCTGCCGCTGTTCCATGTGCACTTGTCCGGAAGCCGCGACCGGAAGTAGTAATATTACTGTCCGGCCGCGACTTCCGGTCCACAGGAAAATGGCGCCGGACGGCGCCAATTTCGAATAGGACTGTGTGGGAGCGGCGCATGCGCAGTTCCCACACAGACGCCGTACACGGCAGTCAATGGGACGGGAGCCGTTCGCAGTCCCTATGGGACTGTGGCTGCCGTATTCCATGTCTGTGTGTGTCGTTAATCGACACACACAGAAATGGAACAAAAAATGGCAGCCCCCATAGGGAAAAAAAAGTGTGAAAAAAAGAAACAGTAAAACACAAACACACAAATGAAAATAAACGTTTATATTAAGGCACTAACATCTTTAACATATTAATAAAATATTTGTGATGACACTGTTCCTTTAAGAATCTTGCAGTGAGATAAAGGCAATTTTATTAATATAGCTTTCTCTGAATCTAACCTAACCAGTGGCTGCTGCAAGGGAAATATTCTACTATATGCCGTCCATTCAAATGGCTGGCTATGTAATACATGGATCGTCTAGGTTCACCAGAGAAAGAGCTACTCTTTGTTAGCAGCTCTCCACTCTGGCTCATAGATGCGACGTTCAAGCAGATCGCTCTCTATGAAGTTCATAAGCCCAAATAGGGCATATACAAATATGTTGTCTGCATGAGGCAACTCCTTTAACGCCTTCCCGCCGCAGCCCTTTTCAGATTTTCAGATTTTCATTTTAGTTTTTTCCTCCCCACCTTCCAAAAGCCATAACGTCTTTATTTTTCCATCAATATAGTCCTATGAGGGCTTGATTTTTGCGGAACGAGTTCTAGTTTTTCGTAGCATCATTTATTTTGCCATGTAACGTACTAGAAAACAGAAAAAAAAAATATTTGTGGGGTAGAAAATGAAAAAAAACAGCGATTCCTCCATGTTTTTTGCGCGCTGTTTTTACGTAATTCACTGTGCCATTAAAACAACATGTTAAATTTATTCTGTGGGTCAACACAATTACGGCGATACCAAATATATATAGTTTTTTCTATATTTTACTACTTTTACAAGTAAAAATCTAAGTGTGAAAAAGAAAATTTATTTTGTGTCGCCAAATTCTGAGAGCTATATCTTTTTTATTTTTTTGTCGATTAAGTGGTATGAGGGCTTATGTTTTGCGGGATAAGCTGTAGTTTTTAATAATACCATATTGGTGTACATGCAATGTTTTGATCACTTTTTATTTAATCTTTTGTGGGAGATTACTTGACCAAAAAATAGAGATTCTGGCATTTACAATTTTTTTTATTTTACGGTGTTCACCGTGCGGGTTAAATAATGATACATTGTAATAGTTCAGACTTTTACGGACACGGCGATATGAATTATGTTTATTTAATTGTATTTTTTTTACTATGCTCTAGGGGGGAAATGGGAAAAGGGTTTTTTTTTTGAACTTTTTTTTTTTTTTACATTAAAAAAAATATATATTTTACTCATTTTTACTTTTTTTATTAGTCCCCCTAGGGGACTTTAACCAGCGATCGTCGAATGTATTGCAGTATATCGTGATTCTGACAGGCAACTATTAAGCCCAGGGCTTAATAGGTGCACAAAGATGGCGGACCTGGGGGCCTTCATTAGTCCCCCAGGGAGCCAAAGCAACCATCGCCCTCCCCCCCACGATTGCATTGCGGGGTGCGCGATGAGCTGTTAGAGGGGGTCGCCCCCCTCTTTTTAACGATTTAAATGCTGCGGTCGCTATTGACTGCAGCATTTAACCCCTTAGTGACCACTAATACGCCTTTTCACGTGATTCACTAATGGGCTTTAGGCTAGGCTGACGCCTTTTCACGTGAGCCTAGTCTAAGTCCTGCACGGGTCTCCCGTGCAGGCTGGTGCCGGGGCTCTGCTGTCTGATGACAGCTGAGCTCCTGCTCCAACGCCCGCGATCGAAGTTTACTTCGATCGCGGACATTTAACCCGTTAAATGCCGCCGTCAATAGCGACCGCGGCATTTAACTTTGTTTACTTGGTTTCCATAAAAAGTGGTTTTATTTAGTCAAAGTGTAAAAAAAAAAAAAAGTACACATATGTGGTATCGCCGCGACCGTAATGACTCCATTAATAAAGTTAATATGTAATTTAAACCGCAAAGTGAACACCGTAAAAAAAAAACGCAAAAAACCATGGCGAAATTGCAATTTTTTTACATTGCCCCCCAAAAAAGTCATAATAAAAATGAATCAATAAGTCCCATGCACCCCAAAACAGTACCATTAAAAACTACGTCTTGTCCCGCAGAAAACAAGCCCAAAAAATCACTACATTGATGGAAAAATAAAAAAATTACGGCTCTTGGAAAGCGACGATGCAAAAACAAATAATTTTAGTTCAAAAGTGTTTTTATTGTGCAAAAGTCGTAAAACATAAAAAAACCTCTACATATGTGGTATCGCCGTAATCGTACCGACCCATAGAATAAAGGTAACATGTTATTTACGTCGCATAGTGAACGGCGTCAATTTAAAAACGCATAGAACAATGGCGGAATTTCAGATTTTTTTAATAATCCCCCCCAAAAAGGTTAATAAAAGTTAATATAAAAATTATATGTACCCAAAAATGGTGCTATTAAAAAGCACAACTAATCCCGCAAAAAACAAGTCCTCATACAGCTATGTAGACGAAAAAATAAAAAGGTTATAGCTCTTTGACTGCGACTATAGAAAAACGAATAAAATAGCTTGGTCATTAAGGCCTAAAATGGGCTGGTCACTAAGGGGTTAACGAGTTAATTGAGTGGGATGCCGCTAGTTACTCTGATGTGTCGGCTGTAACAAACAGCCGACACCGGCATCGTATGGAGCGGGTTCACTCCGTGAGCCCGTTCCATACTTCCCCTACCCAACTTTGGCATATGGATACGTCAAATGTCGGGAAGGGGTTAAAGAAGCACTCCATCATTTATTTTTTTCGCCCCAACATTTAAGACATTGCAGGAATGATTCTTTAACAAAATTGCTGTACCCGCAAATTCTGTCTGGATATGAGGGTGGAAAAATTGCAGCGGAAGACTGTTGCAGGCAACAGTCAATGAGATTTAAGTAATCTCATCCACATGCTGTCAAACAGTTTCCGCACGGAAATCAGAGGATGCTGTGGATTCTCAATGCAAACTCAGTATGTTCTGGATGTTTACTGTGCATTTTCCCCTTTTCAATATAGAAGGGATGAAATCCGCAGCAAAACCTGCACACCAGAATGGAGAGCCATCTTTACATTACATGGACAGTCATTTAAATGCTGCCACAGTGTGTTGCTGGACCCGGTGATACACATGTAGCCCTCTTTATCTTAACGCATTAAATACACAGTGACAAGATCCTTTATCTTGACTTTTTCAATGACTTTTCAATGGATTTTGTTGTGTGATAACACTCTGCAGAAAGTTATCATAGTTAAGATAAAAATGGCTACATCCGTAATTGCTGATCCCCAGGGGTGAGAGATCCTGGGTCCACGACAATCAGCTGATTACCATACCGGCTTATTTTGATATGGGGCTGTCTTCGTGAGACAACAACTACTATAATAATATAGTAGATGAAAGAAAGGCATTGAAATGGTTAAGTTCTAATAAAAATGTTATTTTAAAACCGGCAGATAAAGGAGGGAACATAGTATTGATGTCAAAAGAATATTATATTCAGGAGGCCCATCGCCAGCTAGATGATAATATGGTTTATGAAATCCTCAAACAGGAACCAACTTCATTATACCTGAAGTTATTGAGATCATTATTGAGAAAAGGGGTTGAGGGTGGTTTCTTTTCTGAAAAGTTCGGAGAGAAATTAAACTTTTGGACGCTCGAGCCGATGTGTCTTCTTTGTCCGACGACAAGCTTGAAGGACCTGTGGGTGACGTCACGCTGTGTGTCTTTAGTGAAAGAAGCTGGGTGAGAACGATGAGAAGTGTATGATGCTGATTTGTCAGCGTCATACACTTATATTCACAACGCCCAGTTGGTAAAAACACAATACACGCCCAGTTGGTAAAAACACAATACACACCCAGTTGGTAATACACGAGAAAACACGCCCAGTTGTCCATTGAAAAGCTCATTTGCATAAATATAAAATTGCTCATAACTTGGGCAGAAATGATCGTTTTAAAAAAAAAAAAACTTTGCTGTTATCTACATTGCAGCGCCGATCACATGCAATAGGAGATAGGGATTTGATAATCTGGTGACAGAGCCTCTTTAAAAAACATTTTCACAAACATGAGTGGGCATGTTCCCCATTATACAGTAAGTGCACATTTAGATGCTTCTCGCTGCTGTCACTGTTAAGCATAATCGAATACAATAGTACGTGACCAATCTAAGATGATTTCATGCAAGATGATCATGACGCTTTTGATATGGTTACCTTTACTTTAGATAAGCATCTCTCCTTGCACAGCATTTCTTCTAGCTGCAGATTCAATGCTCCATCAATTTAGTATTTTCCTTCATTTAGACCATACATTTTTCAACAATGGCTTATACAAATCTTTTCTTCATTAATTCCTATATAACAGTTGTATCAGGAAATATGTTACTCAGCCACAATGCATCAATCTTGGAAAATCAAGGGTCCAGTTCAATATATTATAGACCATTAAACAAAAGAAAATAAATTTAATATTGTGCGCTTCTACTTGACAGATGGCATGAATGAATTATAGAATGAATGTTACTATTCCCCGCATGCCAATATTAGCAAGATGAATTACCAATCCAAAATCCATCAAGAAATGTTCACTTTTGTTAGCCTCAATTATTATGTCATAAAAATTAAATTTAAGAAAATATAATCTGTTTGGAGTATAGCATTGCTATAATCTAGCAAGAGATTGAAGTGTTAACAACAAGGAAAATGAAGGTTTTACTGTACATTGGAATGAAGGCAGTCTGTCGTGAGACATGGATCTACAAAATCAGCCAGGCAGTTGTATGATTACTTACAAGATGTGCAGTGTTCTCCACAAATTGGAAAAGCAATAAAACCTTAGATAATATTTTCAGGGTTCATATATCGGTTCAAGATGCCACAAAGGAAATGCCCATTAACCTTGTAGAGATGCATCACTTCACATTATGAAAATCAAACACAGGGATGAAATATTCATACAGGCCAACTGTTTCATTAACCTTTTGTAGTCTTGATAACAAGAAGGCATTGCCAGGCTGTTGCACAGATTGTATGTGTACACTGCTCTCGTTCTATGACATCTGATACACAAAGAAGAGGAGCAAGAAGGGACATGGTAAGTGGGGCACATATAACCTTAAAGAGAAATTGTAACTTATAACGGGTATTGCTCATCACACAAGTTCTTGGTTTCCTCATTAACACCACGGTAACAGGAATGGCATACAAACCTCACATCTAAATATTCACTGTGACGGTCAATTGTTACAATCGCAATACTTCTATTTACACATATCATGGGATTCGTCCAGCAACGTGCAAACATGGCTTTATGGCCTGCTTTTTTACACCCTTACACGAGTTACATGGCACCTTGATACCCCTTTACCCTACACTGCAGTAAGGTCTAGCAGCTTTTAGAATGATATCCCACTTAACCCCTTGGTGCCATACAGTTACGGCACTGGAACCCTCTTGTTAAGAACAAGCACCTGCCTGCTGTGCCCACACCATCAACAATGGGAGGACAGCTGTGATTGACAAGGATAACCCTGATCTCGGCCATTTAATCCTTTAGATGCCATACTAATAGTGACCTCAGCATCTAAGAGTTCAAAACAAAGGGAGGGGGTTCCCCGTGGTCCTCCAAAAAAAGGCGAAATTACACAATTTCGCACCCATCTATGACTCATGTAAGGTTTAAATGGACACTAACTTTTTAAACAACTTATGCTAATTTAATAGTATACCTGATATAGAATGACTTTCTAATTTACTTACTGTTAAAATACAGTTATTTAATCCATGCAAATGTGTGAAGTTATTGCCACTAGGTGTCTTCTTTCCTATAATCTGCTGTCCACCCCCTGTTGTCAAGCAAAGTCTGTCCCTGGTTACAGAGCATAATTGACGGACTGCAGAAGGTGGGGGTGTGTCTCTTCACTGCCTGCCTATACAAGTCTATGGAGAGGGGAAGGGAGAGCAGGAGGAGCGAGCAGGAGCACAGCAGGGACATAACTAGGAAAGACTGGGCCCCCTCCCCTCGGTGCCACACACAGCCCCCCTTGTATACAGTGCCCCATGTACATTGTGCCATACAGCCCCCCTGTAAAAAGTGCTATAAAGCCCCCCTGTAGACAGTCCCAACCCACTTGTAGATAGCTCCCCCCACCTCTCCCTTGTAGATAGTGCCACACAGCCTCATTTAGATATCACCATAAAGCACCCCCTGTAGATAGTGCCGTACAGCTCCCCCTATAGATGGTGCCCTACAGACCCTCTTTAGATAGCGACATACAGTCCCCTGTAGATAGTGCCATAAAGCCCCTCTCCTATGGACAGCGCCATATAGCGAGCCCCCCTCCTGTAGATAGCACCATATAGCGACACCCATACAAATAAAACAAAAAAAAATGGTCATACTCACCTAGGCTCTGTTACCGCGACTAACGGAGCAAATCAAAGCCGATAGGCTCCTTGCACAGACTGGCGTGATCCAGTGACATCATTATGCCGGCATGCGCTAGGATCCCGTTCCTTCGCCTGATAGGCCTTGGGCATGTAGCCAGGACCGGTTTTAGACAAAGTGCGGCCCTAGACAAAGTTAAGGAGGCTCTGTCACCAGTTTATAGCTGCCCTATCTCCTACCTAATCTAAAAGTAGTAATGAGATAGAGTAGAGTAGAGTAATGAGTAGATAACTACTGTTTGTTTTTTTAAAACGTTTATTTTTTACCAAGTTAGGAACATTTTAAGATTTATGCTAATTTGTTCTTAATGCCCGACTGGGCATTTTTTTTTACTTTTCACCAAGTGGGCATTGTCAGAAAAGTGTATCCACAGCACAGCGTGATGTCACTTCCTCCCGCAGGTCCTTCAACAGAGCGACGGAAGAGTGAACTGACATCGCCTCCAGCCGTGCCAGGATGTTTATCCGAATCTGCAGCCGCCGGAGGCGATGTCTGTTCAGTCTTCCACTGCTCCGGTGAAGGACTCGCGGGATGAAATGATGTCATAGCGTGATCTCGCGAGATCACGCTGTGCTGTGGATCAAACTGGGCTGGAATGAAGAGAAGTGTATGACGCTGATTGGTCAGCGTCATACACTTTTCTTTACAACGCCCACTTGGTGAAAAGTAAAAAAACGCCCAGTTGGGCATTAAGAACAAATTTGCATAAACTTTTAAAATGTTCATAACTTTGTCAAAAATAAACGTTTCTCAAAAAAGAAAAAAAAACAGTAGTTATCTACATTAACGCTCCTATTAGATTAGGTAGGAGATAGGTCAGTTATAAACTGATGACAGAGCCTCATTAAAAGTGGTGCTTCAAATGCTGAATTAGGGCCTGTTCATATCTGCATCAGGGTTTCGTTGATAGGTTTCGTTAGAACTTTCCGTCAGGGGAACTCATGTATGGAAACAAAACGGAAACCATAGCTTTCTGTTTACATTATCATTGATTTCAATGTTAATGTTTTCGTTGCAAATGGATTCCGTTTGTCTCCGTTCCGTAAGGTTTCCGTTTTTTCAGAGAAAACAATAGCGCAGTCGATGGAAAACAAACGCTGATGTGAACAATGCAGTCAATTCAGAAGGCAGTGTGCAGAGAACAGCATCGCTGATTTCTAGCACGTCCAGGTGTGTTGTAAGCCCCAAAGCTCATGTCCCCCCTCTCACACAAAAAAAATTATCTATATATATATATATACAGTTATTAAATCATACCACTATGCCAGATTATATCTGCATACTATTACTGAATGCAACTCACTATTATTAGACCAATATTACCAATAATAACAAAATATAAGGTCTAAATAATACAGCCACACCATAGCCCCATAGTGACTGAATAATACCCCTATACTGTTACTGAATAACACCACCTCACCATAACCACATAGAGACTGAATAATACCACCATACTGTTACTGAATAATACCACCACACCATAACCACATAGTGAGTGAATAATACCCCCATACTGTTACTGAATAATACCGCCACACCATTACCACATAGTGACTGAATAATACCCCCATACTGATACTGAATAATACTGCCACACCATAACCACATAGTGACTGAATAATACCTCCATACTGTTACTGAATAATACCACCACACCATAACCACATAGTAACTGAATAATACCCCAATACTGTTACTGAATAAAAACCCCTATACAGAGACCAATATTACCAGCATATAGTGACCATATAGTGGTAGATGACAGTTATACACAGGAGCTCTGCAGACAATATAATATTACCACCATATAGTGACCAAATAGTGGTAGATGGCAGTTATACACAGGAGCTCTGCAGACAATATAATATTACACCCATATAGTGTCCTTATAGTGGTAGATGCCAGTTATAGCACAAGAACAAAGAAGGAGACCCCAATAGTTGGTGGGCACATGAACAATATATACAACTAGATGCCTGCCGGCAAAATAAGCCCTCTTTTTCCAACTATGATGAAAAAACAATAAACATATCTTTATTATGCTATATAAGCAAACAGACAAACCACATAGAAGTTAAAAGAGCCATGCATGCTGCTGGAGCTAATCAGTTTAATGCAATATCTGGTAATGTGTATGGATGTGGATATTCTAAGTGTCAGCGGCTGCAGAACGCTGCACTCAAACTAATAGCTCAGTACTAGGATCCAGCAGTTAAGCATGTTGATTTAAAATTCAAAGGAGCCCCCCCGACATGTTTTGCCACAGATGAGGTGTCCTCAGGGGTTCTTCTAAAATTAGCCATGAATAAGAACACAGACCGTGTTCGAAACGCGTAGGCTCTCTCATTCTGCCATTTAGACCACCTTGTACTGCATTCTTCTTCCAGTGGTCGATAATGTATCGTTTATCTTCAATAAAGTGGAAACTGAGTTTTCCTTTTAATCATTATACCTCGCTGGATCCTACCTTCCTTTCTTCTATGCTGCTTGTCGTGTGCCGTCGCGGAGATCCGGGCGAGACCTGAACACAGAACGCAGAGCTGATGAGCTGGAGGCTTCCTCCTCCCCCTCCTTTTCCTCATGTTTTTTGACTATTGAATAGCGTCTGCTAGTGGCACAACCGGGTATTTTCGGGGGCCCATGACGGCAAGCGGCACGGGCCCCCCCACGCCGCAGGCCCCATAACAGCCAATATGGCTGCTACAGTGATAGTTACACCACTGGAGCACAGTAAAAAGCACACAGAGATGCTTTTGCAGCTTCTGGTAAGGATTTTTATGTCATCCCAGTGTTGGACTCTCAGATACACTGCTCATTATTGCTGTATACCGTAATCTTCTCCATGCTGCTGCAGCTGATATATAGTAGTTCTTCTCAATGAATTAGAATATAATCAAAAAGTTTATTTATTTCAGTAATTCAATTCAAAAAGTGAAACTCATATATTATATAGATTCATTACACACAGAGTGATCTATTTCCAGCATTTTTTTCTTTTAATGTTGATGATTATGGCTAACAGTTAATGAAAACCCGAAATTTAGGGTTTATAAAATTAGAATATTATATAAGCCCAATTTCAAAAATTATTTTTAATACCGAAATGTTGGCCTACTGAAAAGTATGTACAATATATGCACTCAATACTTGGTCGGCGCTCCTTTTGCATGAATTACTGCATCAATGCGGCGTGGCATGGAGGCGATCAGCCTGTGGCACTGCTGAAGTGTTATGGAAGCCCAGGTTGCTTTGATAGCGGCCTTCAGCTCGTCTGCATTGTTGGTTCTGGTGTCTCCCATCTTCCGATTGACAATACCCTATAGATTCTCTATGGGGTTTAGGTCAGGCGAGTTTGCTGGCCAATCAAGCGCAGTGATACTGTGGTTATTAAACCAGGTATTGGTACTTTTGTCAGTGTGGGCAGGTGCCAAGTCCTCCATAAAGCTTGTCAGCAGAGGGAAGCATGAAGTGCTCAAAAATTTCCTGCTAGACACTGCGCTGACTCTGGACCTCATATAACACAGTGGACCAACACTGTTGCTCAGTGGTCCAAAGTCCTGTGTTCAGATGAAAGTAAATTTTGCATTTCATTTGGAGATCAAGATACCAGAGTTAGGAGGAAGAGTGGAGAGGCGTCAATCCAAGTTACATGCGGTCCAGTGTGAAGTTTCCACAGTCAGTGATGGTTTGGGGAGCCATGTCATCTCCTGGTGTTGGTCCACTGTGTTATATCAAGTCCAGAGTCAGCGCAGCGTCTAGCAGGAAATTTTAGAGCCCTTCATGCTTCCCTCTGCTGACCAGCTTTATGGAGATACTGATTTCATTTTCCAGCAGGACTTGGCACCTGCCCACACTGCCAAAAGTACCAATACCTGGTTTAATAACCACAGTATCACTGCGCTTTACTGGCCAGCAAACTCGCCTGACCTAAACCCCGTAGAAAATCTATGGCGTATTGTCAAGCGGAAGATGAGAGACACCAGACCCAACAATGCAGACGAGCTGAAGGCCGCTATCAAGGCAACCTGGGCTTCCATAACACCTCAGCAGTGCCAGAGGCTGATATACAGATGTAGCCGTCTTTACCTTGACTTTTAGCGCATTAAATAAACAGTGGCTAGATCCTTTATCTTGACTTTTTCAATGACTTTTCAATGGCTTTTGTTGTGTGATATCACGCTGCAGCAAGTAATCAGAATCAAGTTAAAGATGGCTACATCTGTAGGCCAACATTTCGGTATTAAAAGTCATTTTTTAAATTGGGCTTCTATAATATCCTAATTTTCTGAGACACTAACTTTTGGGTTTTCATTAACTGTTAGCTATATACATTAACATTAAAATAAAAAAAATGCTGGAAATAGATCACTCTGTGTGTAATGAACTTAACTTAAATTAACTTTTTTAAGATATTCTAATTCATTGAGAAGGACTATATATGATAGAGATAGGAGAGTAGGATTCTCCTCTTCTCTGTGCGCAGTGTATAGAAGACATGATAGCATTTAGGCTCCACCCACTAGCTCAGCGACAACTGAGAATTAGATATAGAGACTGCAGAGAGGACAACTGCTAAAAAAAATAAATCATATAATGGCCAGAAATAGTGTTATTCCTCATAGAAAACATGTGACAGCTTATTCTGAAAAGTCACCTGAACAATTTGGTACGCTTTAAAATAAATTTTCTTATCATCAGTCTTTTCTATTGATATGAATCGTGTATGCTGGATTTGTAAGTTTTAGGGACCAGGGATATTTCTCTTTATCTCACAATTGCTGTGGCAAGGTTTTTTAAGTCGATGTTGCTGCTTATTTAGGTATAAGAATTTTTTTTTGTGTTTCCTTTGTATTTAATATGGAGTAAAATGTCCTATATTTTAGATAGTTTACCGAATTATTGTATGTCTCTCACCGCCAACTTTTGCCAGCATCTATTGCCCAAATAAATAGCTCCTTATGCCAATGTAAATGGTACATACAGTATGCTGTTATCTACTGTATGTTTTCTGTTATACACTGTGGGGTAAATGTACTAATACTGTTTCAATTTTAGACAGTGTAAACTTAGACAAGACAGTCAGAAAATGTGCCAAATTTATCAAAGTGGTGCATGGTGCAAATTTGCCGAATCTAGCTAGACACGCTAGACACTTTTCTCTTCCTTATACCACCTATTAGTTGGCTTAGTTTGCACCAGTTTTTTGCACCAAAAGTTTGCCCCACTTGTAACAAATGGTGTCACATTTTCAGCTATGACCACTTTCTCCTAGACCACTCTCCCATAGCAGCTGAATCACGCCCACTGTCAAGTGTGTCGACAAAATATGTCTAAAACAGTTTAAAAATGTGGCACACAGCATGTACTCCAGAATTCTGGCGCATTTTGAATAGTAAATCTGCTGACTGAACTTTACTAACATGAGGTGTTAGTGGTATATTTGAAACCTTCCACCGCAGGACTTGATATTTTGTATACTCTACAAGAATTTGTAATTAAATCACTGGAATAGGACTAGAGTTTCGTTTAAAATGTAACTTTTACTTGTAACATATTTAAAAAGTGTGTAAAACAAAAGACACACCAGGACAAGACTGTTTACAAAAAAATCTTCCTTGTTGTAAAGGAGATGTAGTGCTCCATGCAAAAAAAAAAAAATGTCAATTCAATATTGGTAATATTATCATTTCTTTGCAGAGTTTGAGAAAATGCTCCAAATTGTTGCAAAACATGTGAGTGATCTATTTCCCAGGAGGATAAATATAAATCTCTGTGGGGTAATGACCCCTCCTACCCGTTCCGTAGTGTGTTAAAGTCCTGTTCCGTTCTTATGGCTGGGGACTGGGAAGCCTCACTTGTTTCTTTCGGATGATTTAGGCAATCAATCCTTGCCTTCTCCCGAACTTTACTAACGGCATTATACAAATCTATGTGGAACTCATTGTGTATTTTTTTTTTTTTAAATACAAAAATCTAAAAAAAATTGTTTTCTTTTTTCCACTTTTTACTTTACTAGAAATGTCTGCCTGTAAATAGCCAAGCACAAGCAGCAATACATCATTGGATTAGGTGGAGCTGGTCTTCCACTGTACATGTAAACACAGCCTTGTATCTCTATGTGTCTGCAGCTGTAAGAGCTCCTCCAGGCTTTTTATTACCTCCCACACTGCACAAGCTGCTGAAATGTCAAACACCTCTGCTCAGAAAAGATTGTGGCAAGGTTTTCAATCTTCTATGAGAAAAATGGACAAACATGCTACCTGGGTGGTCTGCTGACAGCGTACTGTATTGTAATATTGCACTTTATCACCCTGCTATTTACAACCCCTTTTAAAATGTTAGGCTTTTTATATTGCTGTAGTTATATACTAATAAATAATTCAATGAATCAGCATGGACTAGTCAACTGATAAAATATAAATACATAAAATCAATTAAATGCAGTTAATGAGACAATAAATACAAAAGAATCTTTAATCGCATTCCATTTATCAAAGTTTAGTATTTTGTATCATATTCATTCTGGTTCCCCAGGTTAATAAAATAACACTATTCCTCTGTTTCGGGTTTCCCATTCTGTGGCTTGCTATGGCTAGTAACTACCACATTGTTTACCATTTGAAAGAAAAATGTGACATCATGAAAACTACATTTCGTTGCTCAAGGTTCTGTTGTTGGTGTCATCCATCAATATCTTTTATATAACACTTGGAATTATAAAGGAACAGCACTAAATTACAAATTACAGTGATGTGAACTTGCCCTTTACTATAAGGCTGGGTTCACACGACCATGTTACGTCCGTAATGGACGGAACGTATTTCGGCCGGAAATCCCGGACCGAACACAGTGCAGGGAGCCGGGCTCCTAGCATCATAGTTATGTACGATGCTAGGAGTCTCTGCCTCGCTGCAAGACAACTGTCCCATACTGTAATCATGTTTTCAGTACGGGACAGTAGTTCCACGGAGAGGCAGGGACTCCTAGCATCGTACATAACTATGATGCTAGTAGCCCGGCTCCCTGCACTGTGTTCGGTCCGGGATTTCCGGCCGAAATACGTTCCGTCCATTACGGACGTAACATGGTCGTGTGAACCCACCCTAACTTCCATTTTATTATATGTTCCGTAACCACAAAACAAACTGTTTTTGAATTACTCAAATCGCTCAGTCCAAAAGCGAACTAAATTTAATTGAAGATTGGATTCAGTTGACTGTATAGACCAGACTGATTCATTTAAATGGGTATTGTCATTTCAACAAACTTTTAATAAATGAATATTACAGGTGATTATAAGAAAATGTAATATATCTTATAAGAGTAACAAGCCTCTTTCTGCTCTTATCTGGCTGTTTTCCTGCTACCCCTTGCTTTGTTAAACTGACTTTTACTCTGAAAATTCAGCTCCATCCGTCTTGAGTCAAACTGCAGCTCACATGTATCAGATTATACATGTCTATGGAAGCCTATGGAGAGGGGAGGGGGAGTGAGCACGAAGTGCAGGAGATAAGAGCAGAAAGGCATAGCAACTTTCTATCACAGCCAAAACACTTTATCCACATCAGTACAGGTCAGCACTTCTCTATAAATGTCCTGCATAATCCAGGGGCCATTTCTGAGTGAGACAGAAGGTTATGGAGCAAATTCTCCTATTTTTACTGTGTGTGTATAGTGTATGGCAGCTAGTGTCTAACCCCCAGCTCAGAGAGATATGCAAACTACAGATATAGCGTGCAAAGGGGAAAACTGTTAAAAATTGCAAAATTATATAATGGCCAGAAATAGTGCTGCTCCTCATGTACACACACATGGTAACTTATCCTAAAAAGTCTAATGAAATGACAGGTACCCTTTAACTCCATGCATTTCAACAATCATAACTTTTTTTTTCAACATGACTGTCTGAGATTTGCTTTTGCAGGATGAGTTTTACTTTATGTAGGTGCCATTTTATTGCTACATATTCATTAGGCCTTCTCCACACAGGGTTTTTGTCTGGTGATTTAAACTGCATGAAAAAATGTAACATGCATTTTTTTTATGATTTTACATGCATTACCTATGGGAAAAACCATCATAGCTAGGCCATGCCACTGACCTCAAAAATATTACAAAACTCCACAAACTAAAATGCTGCTGATGTAGGCTTTTTCTTATTTTATTATAGACTTTAAAGTAACATCTGGTCGCAGCCTTATATTTATTTTTAATTTGGCAAAAATAAAGAAAAAAACAATTTTGCTGCAGTTTTTTTCTTTAGTCATTTACATTCCTTTATTCAACACCCATTGGTCATAACTTGCTGATAAAGCTACACGATCTTATACCGATCTCTTGCCAGTACAGGCATTAAAGTCTCAACCAGTTGCTTGTGTTCTGTCAGTAAGAGGAAATGTTTAAAACATCTTTTTTTTGGAAGTATTCAGGTTGGTCATACCATGGAAGGAAATCATTAACTAAATTTTCAATAGTTAAAAACATTTTATAATCCTCCATTATTCAGGGCAGCTAATTTTGAACCCCCAACAAAATCGATTTGTACTTTTTAAGATATTAGTAAAGTGGATTTGTTTCATCACAAATAACTTTTTTAGCTTGTGCTAAAGAAGGTTCATCACATACATCATGCTGTAAGAAAGTTTTGCAAATAACATATGCCACATATATAAATTTAGTTTTTTGATTCTGGCTTTTAACCATTTGTCTATGTGGAAGTTATTAAGTATTTTTTTGTTTACTTGAGCACATTTTTTCAGCTCTTCTGTACAATATGTGAGGTGAATCACATAAAAAGGTTTAAAACTATCTATTACCAAAATGGTCCTTTTCTATGTCTTTGCACAAATCATGCTAAGATTTGTTTCGCCCTTTTAGCATACATCATTTAGCAACGTCCTCTACAAGCTGACCACTGATTGGTCTTTTATTTGACCTCCCATTAACCCCTTCCCGCTCCTTGACGTACTATTACGTCATGGCAGCTGTATCGTTCGCGCTCCATGCCGTAATAGTACGTCTCGGGAGTAACGGCCGTTTCGGCCGTCCTCCCGACACATACAGGAGCTGTGACGCTGCTGTCTTGTTCAGCAGCTGTCACAGCTCCTACAGCGGGGACCGATCGCTGTGTCCCCGCTGATTAACCCCTTAAAAGCCGCGTTCTATAGAGATCGCGGCTTTTTAGGGGTTAAGCTGCCATCGCGATAGCGGCCGGCGATGGTGACTATGGCAACCGGACACCAAACAATGGCGTCCGGCTTTGCCATAGACGGAAGCCTAGTGGGTCCTGACAACGTCAGGACCCACTATGCTTGCTGTCAGTGAGTAGCTGACAGTTCTAATACACTGCACTACGCATGTAGTGCAGTGTATTAGAATAGCGATCAGGGCCTCCTGCCCTCATGTCCCCTAGTGGGACAAAGTAATAAAGTAAAAAAAAAGTTAAAAAAAGATGTGTAAAAATAAGAAAATAAAAGATTTAAAAGTATTAAAAGTAAAAATCCCCCTTTTTCCCTTATCAGTCCTTTATTATTAATAAAAATATATAAACAAACAAATAAACTATACATAATTGGTATCGCCGCGTCCGTAACGGCCTGAACTACAAAATTATTTTGTTATTTATCCCGCACGGTGAACGCCGTAAAATAAAATAATAATAAACCGAACCACAATAACAATTCTTTGGTCACTTCACCTCCCAAAAAATGGAATAAAAAGAGATCAAAAAGTCGCATGTACCTAAAAATGGTACTGATCGAAACTACAGTTCGTTACGCAAAAAATAAGTCCTCGCACGGCTTTATTGATTGAAAAATAAAAACGTTATGGCTCTTAGAATAAGGCAACACAAAAAGTGAATGATTGTTTACAAAACGTATTTTATTGTGCAAACGCCATAAGACATAAAAAAAAACTATAAACATCTGGTATCGCTGTAATCGTATCGCCCCGCAGAATAAAGTGAATATGTCATTTATAGTGCACGGTGAACGCTGTAAAAAAAAACGAAAAAAAAAACAATCGTACAATTGCTGTTTTTTAGTCACCACGCCACCTAAAAATAGAATAAAAACTGATCAAAAAGCCGCATGCACCCCAAGAAAACTACAATGGATTCCTCAAGGGGTCTAGTTTCCAAATTGGGGTCACTTTTGGGGGGTTCCCAATGTTTTGGCACCACAAGACCTCTTCAAACCGGACATGGTGCCTAATAAAAAAGATGCTTCAAAATCCACTAGGTGCTCCTTTGCTTCGGAGGCCGGTGCTTCAGTCCATTACCGCAGTAGGGCCACACGTGGGATATTTCTCAAAACGGCAGAATCTGGGCAATACGTATTAAGTTGCGTTTCACTGATAAATCCTTTTGTGTTATAAAAACAAAGGTATAAAGAGGATTTTCTGACAAAAAAAAAATGTAAATTTCACCTCTACTTTGCTCTAAATTTTTGTGAAACACCTAAAGGGTTCATAAACTTTCTAAATGCTGTTGTGGATACTTTGAGGGGTCTAGTTTCTAAAATGGGGTGTTTGATAGGGGTTTCTAATATATGGGCCCCTCAAAGCAACTTCAGAACTGAACTGGAACCTAAAAAAATCAATAAATGAGGCAATACTTCGCTTCTTACATTATACTGATAATGAGCCGTGCCCACCCCGAGATGACCCCAGTTTTGACCGTTTGTATAAACGGAGACCCCTATTAGACCGTTCCAGTGCCCGGTTTTCCCAAGCATACACCCCCGAGAAGTGTATTTCTATTGATGAGTCCCTGGTACATTTTAAAGGGAGGGTTCAATTCCGCCAGTACCTGCCGGGTAAGAGGGCAAGGTATGGCGTGAAGATGTATAAGCTGTGAGAGTGCATCAGGGTATACCTACAGGTTTAGGATATATGAAAGAAAGGCCACCCCCAAACCAGACTGCATCCTGGACTACAATAGGTACATGGGAGGGATGGACTTGTAAGATCAAGCCCTGAAGCCATACAGCGCTATGCGGTGTGGTATAAGAAGCTGGCCGGGCACATCATACAGATGGCATTGTACAATGCGTACGTGCTACGTCGATGTGCAGGCCAGACGGGAACTTTCCTGGAATTTCAAGAGGTGATTATCAAGAACCTAATCTTTAGGGACCAAGAAGGGGGGGCACCCAGTACTTCTTGAAGCGAGCCCACACGCATCGTACCAGGGCAACACTTTCCAGGAGAAGTTCCCCAAACTGGCAAGAAGGGAAAAAGTCAAAAGAGGTGCAAAGTCTGCTATAAGAGGGCGATAATAGATGACACAATATATCAATGTGACACGTGTCCCGAACAACCAGAGCTCTGTATGAAAGTGTTTTAAAATTTATCATACATCCCTTGGTTTATAATTTACCCCAATTTTACTTACCCTGATGCCCTCCGCACAGCTTATCCCCCCTCGTCTTTCCCCTCTGGGCCCTGCTGTGTGTCCAGGCAGCTGATAACAGCCACATGTAGGATATTGCCATATCCGGGAGAACCCACATTACAGTTTATGGGGTGTAGGTCTCCGGTCAAAATGCTCACTACACCTCTAGATGAATGCCTTAAGGGTGTAGTTTTTAAAACGGGGTCACTTCTTGCGGGTTTCAACTGTACTGGTACCTCAGGGGCTTCTGCATACATGACTTCGCACTAGAAAATCCCCAGTAGGCCAAATGGTGGTCCTTTCCTTCTGAGCCCTCCCATGGGCCCAAACGGCAGTTTATCACAACAAATGGGGTATTGCGGCACTCAGAACAAATTGCGCAACAGAATGGGGTATTTTGTTTCTTGTGAAAATAAGAAATTTTCAGCCAAAACTACATATTATTTGAAAAAAATTATTTTGTTTTCATTCCCAGCCCAATTCAAATAAGTTCTGTGAAAAAACTATGGGGTCAAAATGGTCACAACACCCATAAATGAAGTCCTTGAGGGGTGTAGTTTCCAAAATTGGGTCATTTGTGGTGGGTTTCTATTGCTTTGATACCTCTGGGGCTCTGCAAATGTGACATGGCACCCGAAAACCAATCCAGCAAAATCTGTACTCCAAAGAACACACAGCTCTCCTTTCCTTCTGAGCCCTCCCATGGGCCCAAACGGCAGTTTATCACCACAAATGGGGTATTGCCGCACTCAGGACAAATTGGGCAACAAAATTGAGTATTTTATTTCTTGCGAAAATAAGAATTTTTGAGCTAAAATGACATATTATTGGAAAAAATATATATTTTTTTAATTCCCAGCCCAATTCAAATTAGTTCTGTGAAGAAACTATGGAGTCTAAATGGTCACATTACCCATAAATGAATTCCTTGAGGGGTGTAGTTTCCAAAATGGGGTCACTTCTGGTGGGTTTCCATTGCTTTGATACCTCTGGGGCTCTGCAAATGCAACATGGCACCCGAAAACCAAACCTGCAAAATCTGTACTCCAAAGAACACACAGCGCTCCTTCCCTTCTGAGGCCTCCCATGGACCCAAACGGCAGTTTATTGCCACAAATGGGGTATTGATGCACTCAGGAGAAATTGGGCAACAAAATTGAGTATTTTGTTCCCTGTGAAAATAAGAAATTTTTGGTAAAAAATTACATCTTATTGGAAAAAATGTCATTTTTTTAATGTCACAGCCCAATTGAAATAGGTGCTGTGAAAAAACTGTGTGGTCAAAATGCTAACAACAACCATAAATGAATTCCTTGAGGGGTGTAGTTTCCAAAATGGGGTCACTTTTGGTGGGTTTCCATTGCTTTGATACCTCTGAGGCTCTGCAAATGCGACATGGCACCCGAAAACCAATCCAACAAAATCTGGACTCCAACAAACATATAGCGCTCCTTTCCTTTTGAGCCCTCCCATGGGCCCAAACGGCAGTTTATCACCACAAATGGGGTATTGCCACACTAAGGACAAATTGGGCAACAAAATGGGGTATTTTGTTCCTTGTGAAAATAAGAAATTTTGATCACAAATGACATTTTATTGAAAAAAATGACATTTTTTTCATTTCAGAGCCCAATTCAAATACGTGCTGTGAAAAAACTGTGCGGTCAAAATGGTAACAACAACCCTAAATGAATTCCTTGAGGGGTGTAGTTTCCAAAATGGGGTCACTATTGGGGGATTCCTACTGTTTTGACACCTCAACACCTCTTCAAACCTGGCATGCTGCCTAAAATATATTCTAATAAAAAAGAGGACTCAAAATGCACTAGGTGCATCTTTGATTCTAGGGCTTGTGTTTTAGTCCACGAGCGCACTAGAGCCACATGTGGGACATTTCTAAAAACTGCAGAATCTGGACAATACATATTTAGTAGTGTTTATCTGGTAAAACCTTCTGTGTTACAGAAAAAAAAATGAATAAAAATGAAATTCAGCAAGAAAAATGAAATTTGCACATTTCACCTCCACTTTGCTTTAATTCCTGTGAAATGCCTGAAGGGTTAAAAAACTTTCTAACTGCTGTTTTGAATACTTTGAGGGGTCTAGTTTTTAAAATGGGGTGTTTTATCAGGGTTTCTAATACATAGGCCCCACAAAGCCACTTCAGAACTCAAGAGGTACCTTAAAAAAAAGGCTTTTGAAATTTTGTTAAAAATATGAGAAATTGCTGTTTATGTTCTAAGCCTTGTAACGTCCAAGAAAAATAAAAGAATGTTCAAAAAACGATGCCAATCTGAAGTAGACATATGGGAAATGTGAACTAGTAACTATTTTGGGTGGTATAACCCTCTTTTTTACAAGCAGATGCATTTAAATTCTGAAAAATGCAATTTTTTCAAAATTTTCTCTACATTTTGCAATTTTTCACCAATAAACACTGAATATATCGACCAAATTTTACCACGAACATGAAGCCCAATGTGTCACGAGAAAACAATCTCAGAATCGCTTGGGTAGGTTAAAGCATTCCGACGTTATTACCACATAAAGTGAAATATGTCAGATTTGAAAAATGGGCTCTGAGCCTTAAGGCCAAAACTAGGCTGCGTCCTTAAGGGGTTAAGGCCTGATTGACACGAACTTGTTAAACATCCGTGGGACAGCCGTTGAAACAGCCGCCGTCCCACGGACCTATGTAATTCAATGTGGCCGTTCACACAGCCGTTGTTTCAACGGAACGTGTGAAGTGTCCATGGGACAATAGGACATGTCCTGTCTTTTCACGCATCACGCATCCCTCCATAGACTCTCAACTATGGGGGATACGTGACATCGCATCCCCAAGCGCTGAGCACTGATGCACCTCGGACGTGAAAAACTGTAGTTTTTCACGTCCTAGATGCGCAGCGTTCATGTGAATCAGGCCTAACTGTAACAGTGAATGTGATTGGTCAAAGCCTTCACTGAAGCTCATGCCTTTAGACTCAGATTCGGAAACAAAATATATAACAGATGCTCTTTAACACTTATTCATGATAGCAACATTTAAAGCTCTTGTTTAGTAGTTAAACGGGTATTCCTGTCAATTAACGTTATGACATATTGCCATGATATGCCATAACATTTTGATCGGTGGAGTTCAGACCTTGCTGACCTGACTGCATTGTGCCAAATGTAAAGTTTGGGGGAGAAAGGATAATGCTATGGAGTTGTTTTTCAGGTGTTGGCCTAGGCCTGTCAGTTCCAGTGAAGGAACGTAATGCTTAATGCTTTTGCACACCAAGACATTTTGGACATTTGTATGGGTCCAACTTTGTGGGAACAGTTCCAGCATGATTGTGCTCCAGTGCATAAAGCATGATCTATAAAGACATGAGCCCTGATCTCCACCCTATCGAACATCTATGGGATGAACTAGAACAAAGATTGTGAGTCAACATTCACAAATGCTCTTCTGAAAGAATGAGCAAAAATTCCCACAAACACACTCCAAAGTCTTCTAGAAAGCCTTCCCAGAAGAGTGGAAGCTGTTTTAGCTGGATTTAGAATGGGATGTCATAAAAGCTCTTCTAGGTGTAATGTGTAAGTGTCCCAATACTTTTGTCCATATAGTGTATTATAAATGCAAATTTATAGATTATCACAGGTAGTTTTAGAATGCATTTTTTTTTAGGACTGAATACATACCAGATAAATTAAAAATAGATATTTTACTGAGAGATTCTATTATAATCTTCTAGGCAGCTGTTAAGAGTGAAGAGACTCAGGTGTAATTGTGTATAGTTTGTTACCTAAGGACATGCAGATTTATATACACAAGTTTCTCTTCTACTCAACCATATCATACATCTTAAAGCAGTCTCATCTAAATGTAGATTTTTTTTGTGCTCCATGTTTATCATTTCGCCTAGTTTTCTATAAAAATATCAGCAGGAATGTAGTTTTCAGGAGAATTTTTTTGCACATTAAAGACATTTCCTCTATTTTATTTGTTTTATCAAGTAGAGAAATAAGCAAGAAAATTAGAGCTATAGTCTTGATGGAAATGCCATTTATGATTTGATCAGACCTGTTTTCTTTCCCCCTGCCAATACAATTTACCATACCGACTACTAAAAGCAATCTACTTTGCTCTGTTCTAGTGGAAAATGAACTTTGCCTAGAAAATAAACTACTATAAAATTAAAGCTTCCCTGTTTCAATAGATTGTGTACACAGTAACATCAACATACAAGACTACTGTTCTGCACTGCCATTATCACAAATGTCATACAAATCCAATAGTATACCTGATATCTAGCAACGTTATAATTTACTTTCTTCCAAAAAAAATGTGTTTCATTTTTTTCGAAGTGTGTATGAAGTTACTGCCACTAGGTGTCTCCCTTTAATCCCTTTTACACTGGCCGATAATTCGCCGCTGCAGGGAGCGCCGATCAATGAGACATCGTTGATCGGCGCTCGTTTGCTCTTGTCACACAGAGCTATGGATGGGGACGAGCAGTCGTTACTTCGATCGCTCGTCCCCATACGTTATTATCATGTCGGCAGCGCGTCTTCCTGTTTAGGGAGATGTGCTGCCGACAACGATGATATTTTACTTTTTTAAAACGATACGATCAGCAGATGATCGAGCATTTGTTCGTTCATCTGCTGATCTCTGCCCGATAATCGCACAGTGTAAAACCTCCTTTAGGCCTTATTCACACAAACGGGTGTCAAATCAGCTGTGAAAAGCAGATGTTTTTCACAGCTGACTTGCATCCGTACGGGACCCTATTTCACGGATCCCTCATCGACTTGAGTCTTTTGAGGGGTCCGGTGTAAAAGGGCAAAAGTAGGACAAGTCCTATTTTTTCACGGGCCATTCACACGATCCGTTACAAAAAAAAATTGTTCGTATGAATAAGGCCTTACTGTAATCTGTTGTCCTCCCTAGTTGTCAAACACGTTCTGTCTCTAGTTACAGAGAAGAGTGGATGAACTGCAGATAGTGGGGGAGTGTCTCTCTGCTAAAGCTCGCTCTCTGAAATAGCCTGCTTGACTCAACAAACAGCAAGTTCATTGTTCCTGGGGACAGATGTAAGTTATCTTCTTGGTACTGCTCTCCAGTGGCGGATCCCCATAGGTCAGTTAGAGGCGGCCGCCAGGGGCCCATGGCCGCCCAAAGACCAAATCTTAGTTCTGTCACGTTTTTGCCGTGAATGCCCGGCAAAAACCATGACAAAACTGAAGGCCCCTGGAATCAATTGTATCTGCGTCCAAAGGGCGCGGATACAATTGACATTACAGGCAAGGCAAGGGAACCGTCGATTTACAGGGGGGGCTATGTGTGATGCTATCTACAGGGGCTGTGTGTGGCGCTATCTAGAGGGTGGTGTGTGTGGCGCTATCTATAGGGGGGGTGTGGTGCTATCTATAAGGAGGTGTGGCACTATCTACAGGGGGGCTGTGTGTGATGCTATCTACAGGGGGTGTGTGGCACTATCTACAGAGTGGGAGTGAGGGGCACAATCTAAAGAGGGGTGTGAGGGGCACCGTGTGGCGCTATCTATGGGGGGGCTGTGTGTGTTGCTATCTACAGGTGAGGAGTGTGGTACATTCTACAGGGGGGTATGTGTGATGATATCTACAGGGGGCTGTGTGGCGCTATCTACAGGGGAGCTGTGTGTGCAATCTACATGGGGACTGTGTGGCGCTATCTACAAGGGGCTGTGTGGCGCTATATATAGGGGGGCTGTGTGTGATGCTATCTACAGGAGGAGTATGGAACTTTCCACAGGGGGGGTGTAATGCTATCTATGGGGGGCTGTGTGTGATGTTAGCTACAGGGGTGTGTGGCTCTATACAGTATAATGCCCCCCCATGTCAGCCCCCGTACAGTATAATTCCCCCATATCAGCCCGTATAATGCCCCCCATCTTATCAGCCCCCATGCCATATCAGCCACCCATACAGTATAATGCCCCCCTGCCATATCAGCCCCCCCATTCAGTATAAAGCCCCCCCACCATATCAGCCCCCCCCATACAGTATAATGCCACCATATGTGCATAATAAAAAAATAACAAAATTACTTACCTATCCCTGTTCTCATGCCGGGTGGAGGCTCCTTCACTTCCTCCGGTGTGCGCTATGAGTGACTCGTCACAGAGAGGCGCGATGATGTCGCTGCATCGCGCCTGCCTGCGTCGAACCGCTCAGGGCACAGTGAATGCTGGAGCAAGGAGCCGTCAGCTCCTTGCTCCAGCATTGAATGGAACCGGGACCTCGGTGAGTGACTGGCGACCCCTAGGAGGTCTTCACACGGCCCCCAGGGGGACGCGACCCACAGTGTGTAATGTATTGTGTTGTATTGTGCAGTTTGCGGTGGCGACAGGAGGGGGGGCTGTAATTTATAGGGCCCCCCTTCTCCACCGCAAACACAGACAGCACAATACAACACAATACATTACAACACAACACATTACAATACAATACAGGCCCTGGAGCTCACCTGGAGTCCTCCGCACCGGCTCTTCCACGCTGGCTGGAACGCCCCTCATGTGACGTCACGGTCACATGGTATACTAAGTGTACCATGTGACCGTAACCAGGAAGTGCCGGCTTCATGGCACAGAAAATGTATTTAATCAGCATGCTGTATGGCAACGGGGGTCCTGTCGCCCCCCCAGGCTTAGAGGCCTGGTCGCAACTGCGACCGCTACGACTCCTATTGCTATGCCACTGATAGGGGATTGTGTGATGCTATCTACTGTGGCTGTGTGTGTGGCGCTATCTACAGGGGCTGTGTGTGGTGCTGTCTATAGGGGGCTGTGTGTGGTGCTATCTACAGGGGGCACTGTGTGTGTGGTGCTTTACTTTACAGAGTTTCACATAATTATATTCACGGGTAGAGTGTTTGGTACTATTTTATTCAGGGGCGCAGTGTATGGTGGTATTATATTTAAGGGCACAGTGTGTGGGACCATGAGACTTTTATCTTTGTTTATAGGTGTGGAAATGTTGTAAAAGTAAGGAGCCGAAGACATCTGAGTGGCAAATTCTGCAGAAATGGGTCATGGCCGGGAGAAGTCGGCATGACCATGTACCATGTGACCGTAACCAGGAAGTGCCGGCTTCATGGCACAGAAAATGTATTTAATCAGCATGCTGTATGGCAACGGGGGTCCTGTCGCCCCCCCAGGCTTAGAGGCCTGGTCGCAACTGCGACCGCTACGACTCCTATTGCTATGCCACTGATAGGGGATTGTGTGATGCTATCTACTGTGGCTGTGTGTGTGGCGCTATCTACAGGGGCTGTGTGTGGTGCTGTCTATAGGGGGCTGTGTGTGGTGCTATCTACAGGGGGCACTGTGTGTGTGGTGCTTTACTTTACAGAGTTTCACATAATTATATTCACGGGTAGAGTGTTTGGTACTATTTTATTCAGGGGCGCAGTGTATGGTGGTATTATATTTAAGGGCACAGTGTGTGGGACCATGAGACTTTTATCTTTGTTTATAGGTGTGGAAATGTTGTAAAAGTAAGGAGCCGAAGACATCTGAGTGGCAAATTCTGCAGAAATGGGTCATGGCCGGGAGAAGTCGGCATGAAGTCTGGACCGGTTGGAGAAGAAAAGAGGAAAAAAACTACTGGAATCTGGGAAGTCGTCACCTATGAGTTACTGGATTTATAGAGAATTTGTCACCTCTCCATACATGTCTGTTGTAGGAAATCCTTGAATTTCACAAAAGTCTTTGTGTAGTCTAGGACTAATAGACAAATGCGTGTGTAAAGGATCTGCCAGGCACAGCTTCGGGGTTAACTCCCTTAATTAATCAGTCAGCAGCTGAATCTACATCCCTGAGACTGACTCCAGCTTCCACCACTCAGGCTGGCAGGCATAGGAGTGGGAGAGCCTATTGCAGCCTGGCCAGACTCAGCTAGCTCCCGCCCTCTGTCTATTTATACCTGCATTTCCTGTTCCTCCTTGCTTGTTATTCTTTTTCGTGTGGTTTCCTGGCCCAGTTACAGCTCCTTCTATTTTGTTCCTGCTCCATACAGACCCTGGCTTACTGACTACTCTTCTGCTCTTCGTTTGGTACCTCGCACACTCCTGGCTTGACTCGGCTCGTTCACCACTCTGGTTGCTCACGGTGTTGCCGTGGGCAACTGCCCCTTTCCCTTGCTTGTATTCCCTTGTATGTTTGTCGTGTTTGTCGTGCACTTACTGAGTGCAGGGACCGCCGCCCAGTTGTACCCCGTCGCCTAGGGCAGGTCGTTGCAAGTAGGCAGGGACAGAGTGGCGGGTAGATTAGGGCTCACTTGTCCGTTTCCCTACCCCCCGGTCATTACATAATAACAAGCCCATACCTAGTCTACCCTGGTCCCTGACACCACTATGGACACCCGTGAGACCCTGGCTCAGCAAATGCAGGGTCTCTCCCTACAGGTCCAGGCCCTGGCTCAGAGGGTCAACCAGCCTGATGCTACCTTGGTAGTTCCCCTCACCGCACCTCTTGAACCCCACCTCAAGTTGCCCGACCGGTTCTCAGGGGACCGGAGGGCTTTTCTCTCCTTTCGGGAGAGTTGTAGGCTTTACTTTCGTTTAAAGCCTCATTCCTCAGGTTCTGAGAGCCAGCGGGTGGGTATAATTATGTCCCGGCTCCAGGAAGGGCCCCAAGAGTGGGCCTTCTCCTTGGCTCCTGACGCCCCTGAACTTTCCTCCGTTGATTGTTTATTTTCTGCTCTCGGACTTATTTATGACGAGACTGACAGGACTGCCTTTGCCGAGAGTCAGCTGGTGACCTTACGTCAGGGTAAGAGACCTGTTGAGGAGTATTGCTCTGACTTTAGGAAGTGGTGCGTAGCTTCTCGGTGGAATGACCCTGCTTTAAGGTGCCAGTTTAGGTTGGGTCTGTCGAATGCCCTGAAAGACCTGCTAGTTAGCTATCCCTCTTCTGACTCCCTAGACCAGGCTATGGCTTTAGCGGTACGACTTGACCGACGTCTCAGGGAACGACAACATGAACGTTTATGTGTTTTCTCCTCCGACTCCCCCATGATGCCTCCCGAAGTTCCGTTGCTTCGTTCCTCCAGGAAAGACTCAGAGATACCTATGCAACTCGGGGCCTCCGTGTCCCCCCAACAACGTAGAGAATTCCGCAGGAAGAATGGTCTCTGCTTCTACTGTGGGGATGACAAGCATCAAGTGAACAACTGTCCTAAGCGTAAGAATGCAGCCAGAGAACTTCCGCGCCTAAGTGATCATCGGGGAGGTCACTTGGGCGCACAGGTATTTCCAGTAAATAGGAAACGTACTAAGATCTTGCTTCCCTTTCAGGTCTCTTTTGGTGGTAGGTCTGCTACCGGCAGTGCCTTCGTGGATTCAGGGTCCTCTACTAATATTATGTCTGTGGAATTTGCTATGTCTCTTGCTATGCCTCTGATTGATTTGCCTAAACTTGTCCCGGTAGTGGGTATCGACTCCACTCCTCTTGCTAATGGTTATTTTACACAGCATACCCCTGTTTTTGAACTCCTTGTTGGCTCCATGCATTTGGAGCAATGCTCTGTACTGTTGATGCAGGGATTATCGTACGATTTGGTTCTAGGCCTTCCCTGGTTGCAGTTGCATAATCCCACATTTGACTGGAATACTGGGGAGCTAACCAAATGGGGTAATGAATGTTGTACGTCATGTTTTTCTGTTAATTCTATTTCTCCCCCTGAGGAGGCGAATACGCTACCCGAGTTTGTTCAGGACTTCGCTGATGTTTTCTCTAGGGAGGCCTCCGAAGTGTTACCTCCTCATAGAGAATACGATTGCGCTATCGAATTGGTATCTAAGCTAAGCTTCCTAAGGGTAGGATATTTAATCTTTCTTGTCCCGAACGTGAAGCCATGAGAGAGTATATCCAGGAATCCCTGGCCAAGGGTTACATTCGTCCCTCTTCTTCTCCGGTAGGTGCTGGCTTCTTCTTCGTGGGGAAGAAGGATGGTGGTCTTAGGCCATGCATTGACTACCGTAGCCTGAATAAGGTCACGGTAAGAAACCAGTATCCCTTTCCTTTGATTCCTGATCTCTTTAATCAGGTTCAGGGGGCCCAATGGTTCTCTAAATTGGATCTACGGGGGGCGTATAACCTTATTCGCATCAAAGAGGGGGATGAGTGGAAGACTGCGTTTAACACGCCCGAAGGCCATTTCGAATACCTCGTCATGCCCTTTGGGTTGTGTAATGCCCCTGCGGTCTTCCAGAATGTCATAAATGAGATTTTGAGAAATTACCTGGGGATATTTCTTGTAGTGTACCTTGATGACATACTGGTGTTTTCCAAGGACTGGTCCTCCCACATTGAGCATGTCAGGAAGGTGCTCCAGGTCCTTCGGGAAAACAAACTGTTTGCCAAAACAGAAAAATGTGTGTTTGGGGTACAGGAGATACCATTTTTGGGTCAAATCCTCACTCCTCATGAATTCCGCATGGACCCCGCCAAGGTTCAGGCTGTGGCGGAATGGGTCCAACCTGCCTCCCTGAAGGCGTTACTGTGCTTCTTGGGGTTCGCTAATTATTACAGGAGATTTATTGCTAACTTCTCGGTCATCGCTAAGCCTCTTACGGATCTCACTCGCAAGGGTGCTGATCTTCTCCGCTGGCCTCCTGAGGCTGTCCAGGCTTTTGAGGTCCTTAAGAAGTGCTTTATCTCGGCCCCGGTGCTGGTTCAGCGCAACCAAATGGAGCCATTTATCGTGGAAGTTGACGCATCTGAGGTGGGAGTGGGGGCTGTCTTGTCCCAGGGTACCAGGTCCCTCACCCATCTCCGCCCCTGTGCCTACTTCTTCAGGAAGTTCTCGCCAACTGAGAGTAACTATGATATTGGCAACCGCGAACTCTTAGCCATTAAATGGGCATTTGAAGAGTGGCGCCACTTCCTGGAGGGGGCTAGACACCAGGTAACGGTCCTTACCGACCACAAGAATCTGGTTTTTCTAGAATCTGCCCGGAGGCTAAACCCGAGATGGGCGTTATTTTTTACCAGATTCAATTTTTTGGTTACCTATAGGGCTGGGTCTAAAAATATTAAGGCTGATGCACTGTCGCGTAGCTTCATGGCCAGCCCTCCTTCGGAGGAAGATCCTGCTTGTATTTTGCCTCCAGGTATAATCATTTCCTCGATCGATTCTGATTTAGTCTCTGAAATTGCTGCTGCTCAAGGTTCAGCTCCCGGGAACCTTCCTGAGAACAAGCTGTTTGTTCCCCTGCAATTCCGGCTAAGGGTACTTATGGAAAATCATGACTGCGCACTATCTGGTCATCCAGGCATCCTGGGTACCAAACACCTCATTACCAGAAATTATTGGTGGCCTGGGTTGCCTAAAGACGTTAAGGCCTACGTCGCCGCTTGTGAGGTTTGTGCTAGGTCCAAGACTCCCAGGTCCCGACCAGCGGGCTTACTGCGTTCGTTGCCCATTCCCCAGAGACCTTGGACACATATCTCCATGGATTTTATCACCGATTTGCCTCCATCCCAAGGCAAGTCGGTGGTGTGGGTGGTGGTAGACCGCTTCAGTAAGATGTGCCACTTTGTGCCCCTCAAGAAACTACCCAACGCCAAGACGTTGGCTACCTTGTTTGTCAAACACATCCTGCGTCTCCATGGGGTCCCTGTCAATATTGTTTCGGACAGAGGGGTACAATTTGTTTCATTGTTTTGGAGAGCCTTCTGTATGAAGTTGGGGATTGATCTGTCCTTTTCCTCTGCCTTCCATCCTGAAACCAATGGTCAAACGGAGAGGACTAATCAATCTCTAGAACAATACTTAAGGTGTTTTGTCTCTGACTGTCAATATGATTGGGTCTCATTCATTCCCCTCGCCGAATTTTCCCTTAATAACCGGGTCAGTAACTCGTCAGGGGTCTCTCCCTTTTTCTGTAATTTTGGGTTTAATCCACGGTTCTCCTCCGTTTCACCTGGTAGTTCCAACAATCCCGAGGTAGAGGTCGTTCATCGGGAACTGTGCACAGTCTGGGCCCAGGTTCAGAAGAACCTAGAGGCGTCCCAGAGCGTACAAAAAACTCAGGCTGATAGAAAACGTTCTGCTAACCCCCTGTTTATGGTCGGGGATCTGGTGTGGTTGTCGTCTAGGAACTTGCGTCTCAAGGTTCCGTCCAAGAAGTTTGCTCCCCGGTTTATTGGGCCGTATAAGGTCATTGAGGTCCTCAATCCTGTCTCCTTCCGGCTGGAGTTACCCCCGTCTTTTCGTATACACAACGTGTTTCATGCCTCCCTCCTTAAACGCTGCTCCCCGTCCTTGGCTCCCTCGAGGAGACCTCCTGTTCCCGTCCTCACCCCTGAGGGGGTGGAATTCGAGGTGGCCAGGATTGTGGACAGCAAGATGGTCCAAGGCTCCCTCCAGTATCTGGTCCATTGGAGAGGTTACGGGCCCGAGGAGAGGACTTGGGTACCCGCCCGGGATGTTCACGCTGGGGTATTAGTCAGGAGGTTCCACCTGCGTTTCCCCAGTAAGCCAGGTCCACTTAGAAAGGGTCCTGTGGCCCCTCATAAAAGGGGGGGTACTGTAAAGGATCTGCCAGGCACAGCTTCGGGGTTAACTCCCTTAATTAATCAGTCAGCACCTGAATCTACATCCCTGAGACTGACTCCAGCTTCCACCACTCAGGCTGGCAGGCTTAGGAGTGGGAGAGCCTATCGCAGCCTGGCCAGACTCAGCTAGCTCCCGCCCTCTGTCTATTTATACCTGCATTTCCTGTTCCTCCTTGCTTGTTAGTCTTTTTCGTGTGGTTTCCTGGCCCAGCTACAGCTCCTTCTATTTTGTTCCTGCTCCATGCAGACCCTGGCTTACTGACTACTCTTCTGCTCTTCGTTTGGTACCTCGCACACTCCTGGCTTGACTCGGCTCGTTCACCACTCTGGTTGCTCACGGTGTTGCCGTGGGCAACTGCCCCTTTCCCTTGCTTGTATTCCCTTGTATGTTTGTCGTGTTTGTCGTGCACTTACTGAGTGCAGGGACCGCCGCCCAGTTGTACCCCGTCGCCTAGGGCGGGTCGTTGCAAGTAGGCAGGGACAGAGTGGCGGGTAGATTAGGGCTCACTTGTCCGTTTCCCTACCCCCCGGTCATTACAGCGTGTTACCATTTCTGTTGTCAGAAGGATGTGTCCCTGCACAGTGTGATACTGTCAGCGATGGTTGGAGACTATCAGTATGTAGGGACACAGCCCTTTTACAAGGGGAATCGTAACAACAATTTGTTAATGCTTGTACAAAAAGGTAGTGTTAACAATAGTTACGGTGCGGCAGGGCAGCAGTGGAGAGGGTTGGCCCAAGTTTGGGTAACAGCCCATGGCGTATGGTTTACTTAAACTACTGCTCTCTCATGTAATCCTTGCAGTACCTACTTGTGTCTCTTTGTCTGCTTTATTATAGTGTATTGTTCTTATAATTTACTTTACCACCATTTTTCTATTGCCTGTGATTTCCCTGTATTTCTTTGACTCCATATGCACCTTACCCTTTGCTGGCTAGATAGTGCACCACACAGCCCCCTGTAGTTAGTGCCACACACACTGACTTGTAGGTAGTGCCACACAAACAGCTCCCCTTGAAGATAGTGCTACACACAGCCCCCTTTGTAGAGAGTGCCACACACACCATCCTTCCAGCTAGGGCCACACAGCCCACCTTGCAGATAGTGCCATACAGCTCCCTTGTAGATAGTGCCACACCACCCTCTTGTAAATAGTGCCACACAGTCCCCCTTGTAGAGAGTGCCACACAGCCCCCCGTGTAGGTAGTGCCACACAGCCCCCTCTTGTAAATAGTGAGACAGACACCCTCCTTGTAGATACTGCCACACAGCCCTCTCTTGTAAATAGTGTCATATAGCCCCCTTGTAGATATTGCCACACAGCCCCCCTTGTAGCTAGTGCCATACCCCCCCAAACAAAACAAAAAAGTTGTACTCACCTAGCCCCATTCCAGCGACGAACAGAGCTGCTCCACAGCCATGTTAGACTTGCAGCCTATGAGACGCCGAGACGGGACCCTTGCGTAAGCCAGCGTGATCCAGTGATGTCATCCCACCAGCTTGCGCAGGGATCCTGTTCCAGCGTCTTAAAGGCTGCAGGCCTAACGTGGCTTGTAGCCTAGTGAATGGCAGGGCATAGTATTCAATTGCATCTGTGTCCCAAGGACGCAGATACAATTGAGTGTGACACCCACTAGCACTACGCATCCCACACCCCTCCCCCGGATACCCGATACTAGCAATGCCACCATGCATGAGGGGGCCCGTGCCGGGCCTTGTCATGCCATTGGCCCTGTAACAGCTGCTATGGTTGCTATAGTGGTAGCTCCGCCACTGCTCTTTTCCGATTCCCCCTGCATGCATTCTGGGCCTTAATGACCAAGCAATTTTTTTCGTTTTTACATCGTCATAAGAGCTATAACTTATTTTTTATATGACTTTTTTTTGCAGGATGGGTTGTATTTTTCAATGGCACCATTTTGGGGTACATATCATTTTTTTATTAACTTTTTGGGGGGGATAGAAAAAAAACAGCAATCCCTTTATTGTTCTATGTGTTTTCAATTTACGCCGTTCACCATGCGGCGTAAATAAAATGCTACCTTTTTTCTGTGGGTTGGTACAATTATGGCAATACCACATATGTATACGTTTTTATGTTTTACTACTTTTGCACATTAAAAACCCATTTGAACTAAAATTCTTTATTTTTACATCGCCGCTTTCCAAGAGCCATAACATTTTTTGGGGTACATTTTCCAATAAGATGGCTTGTCTTTTGCAGGACGAGACGTAGTTTCCATTGATACCATTTTGGAATACATGGGATTTATTGATTAACTTTTATTATTATTTTTTGAGGGAACAATGCAAAAAATAGCAATTTCGCAGTTGTTTTTTGCGTTTTTTAATGGCGTTCACCTTGCGATTTAATTAACATAATAACTTTATTTTTTGGGTCATTACGATCGCGGTGATACCATATATGTGTATTTTTATTTATTTTTTATAGTTTTAAAAAATAAACCACTTTTTACAGAAAAAAATGTTTTTATTTTTTTCTGTGCACCTTATTAATAATTTTTATTAAAATTCATTAATTATTTTTTTAGTTCCACTACGGGACTTCACTATGCAATCTTTTGATCGCTTATATAATTCTTTGGTATACTCATTAAACTAGAGCATTACTGCCTCTGGCACTGCATGATGGGCATATAGCCATGGCAGGCCTGGAGGCTTTTGTTAGGCCCACGGCTGCCATGGCAAACCATTCGTAGCCCACAATCATATTTGCCGCTGATGGGTGACAGAGAGAGCCACCTCCCTCTATAAACCACTTATATTCCACAGTCACTTTTGACCGTGATATTTAAGGGGTTAAATTGTCGCGATCGAAAGAAACTTCGATCGCTGCTGTTAGAACAGGAGCCTGGTTGCCATGAGACAGCCGGGCACCTGCTCCAGCCTGCACGGGACACCCGTGCAGGAATTAGACAGGGCCGCCGTGAAACGCCGGCCTAGCCTAAGGCCCTTTAGTGACCGCAGTAAAAAGGCGTATCGGTGGACACCAGACCCCTAATTTAAACAGACCTCAGACCATACCCTCTAAATTAATTCAGAACCCAAACCAGACCCCTAAATTTATCAGACCTCCAAAATTATTTAGAAACCAGGAGAGACCCATAAATTAATCAGACCCCAAACCAGACCCCATAGCAGATCCTTTTTAATAAAGGGAGGAGCGGTGAGTTATTGCAGCTGTGCTCACCTCCCCCGACCCAATCTTCTTTCAGTCTCACTGGCTTCTCAGTGGGTTAGTCAGAGTCGGCAACAACTACTGTTTTATGGTTAGTAACCATGCAGATGTCGCAAGTAGTATTCATATGAAAGTATACCAAGTATCTTGTAAGCAATTCCAGTCTGTAGTAGAGAAAAAGTAACAGCTTTCATAGAAATATATTCTCAGTTTGGCTTTCATATAAAAAAGAAACTATCTTGTTTCAGGACTGTCAGTTTAAGCATTTGTATTACATGCATTTGGAAAATACAATCATCAATCAACAGCTTATATTTTTAGTCTAACATCTTTAATAGAAAAGCTCAGTAAAAAATGACTACTTTGTCCTAGTAGCCGAATTAGATGCAAAATTTGCAATTAAGCATAGTGTCAGTAGGATGGCACTTGTTATATTTCAGTATAAAGAATGCCCTTGATGCTGGAGAAAACACAGATCATAAAATATTACATTTAGAGAAATAATCATATTTTTATTTTTTTTCTATTAATAGCCTTTACAATGAGACAGCCAAAGATGATAGAAAAATATAATGGTTATGTTTTCATCTTATTAAACCACAAAACTTATTAAGCAAATTCATCAAGCCGTATTGTACATTATGAACTGTTGTAAATATGTAGGTACAAACAAAAACTACATGTTCTAGAATATTGACGACATTTACTGCTGTTTTACTATAAATTAGATATTTGCTCTTGTGTTCAAATGTGTTTCTAATTGTGTTTTAATATAATGTCATGCCAAATGGTAACATTGTTAAAATAACTGAAAATAGTACAGTTCAGGCTTTCACTATTTCCCCAATATCAGTTTTTGGGGTGTGTAATGATGCCTATAGACATAATGATTTCTGCAGAAATTTCCCAGATAGAGCAACAGCAATTTTACCACTTCATGTAAAATACCTTGATTGAACAAGGCTGGCTTGGTCTTTAAGTGCATAATGAATCTGGACATTTTTACAATTTGGATTTCCTTTGTCTCACAAATAAAGAGAGGCAAGGTAAGTTTTTAAAGGGCTTATGGGGCTAAAGTGTTTTTTCTCACTGAACCATTTAATGTCTGATAGATTTGGGCCCCAGCTCTGAGACCCACACCTATCTCCAGAACAGGGGTCACCTGACTCCCATCCCGCCATGGGAGGTGGCTGAGCAAGCGTGCTCAGCTGTTTACATAATTCCCATAGGAATGAATGGAGAGAGCTGCGCACATGCACAGCCACCTCTCCATTCATCGTCTTCCTTGATGCAGCTTCCGTCTCACCAGACGTGACAAGGGTTAGTTGACCTCGGTTGTGGAGATGCGTGCGAGTCCCATAAGTGATTCAATTGGGAATACACCCTTATCTGCTGCCCATAGAGGTCTGTGGATGGGGGTAGGAAGAGTGAGCAGCTGCATACAGACAGAGACCTACACAGATGCTGCTGCTGCTTCTGCATTTAGTAAGTACTCTACTACCACACCTCAGTGCTGGATACTCAGTTACACTGCTTATTACTCTTGTATAATGTCCTCGATGCTGCTACTGATGCTACTGTGTGTATAAGGAAAAAAAAGATATGGAAGCTCAGTGTGCTGTTTAAAGGAGACATCATAGCAGCAAGTCTATGCCTATCTGCAGCTGTTCAGGGAAAAAAGATGGATCCTGCTGAGAGGGAAACGACTGATAAATGCAGATACAAGACACATAATGGTCAGAAATAGTGTTATTTTTCATGTACATAAACATGACAACTGACTCTGAACAGTCACCTTAAATAGCAGTCACTCTTTGAACCCTTGTTGGAGTAAAACATTCCCCCCAAAAAAAAGGAAAGAAGTATACTAATGTGCTGTTTATTACGTAATATTTCAGTTGGATTTTTTGTTTACGTAACTTACAAACTCTAAGGGTATGTTCACACGTAGAGTCAAAAACAGCCCCTGATTTTCAGACGTTTTTTGAGCAACGCCTCCAATACGGCTGAAAATAGGTTGTGTGAACCCAGCCTAACAGTATATTGTAAGAGGCGTTCCCTAAATAATCAAGTGAATATGTTCACACAAGGCGGATACGCTGCATAAAAGGACACAGCATCACTGCCCTGTTCGACCACAGGAAATTCCGGCCTGAAAAACCGCACCAAATTGTGGTGCAGTTTTCAGCCGGAATGTATGCTGTGGAAAACAGCACAGAAAAAAAAAAAGGATACTTACCATGTCCTAACGTCCAGACGTCCAGCAGCCCTTGGTTGACGTTTGATCACATGTGACTGCTGCAGCCTATGTTTGGCTGCAGCGGTCACATGGGATGAAACTGCATCCCAGGAGGCCGGCCTGGATTAAGAAACACATAATTCTGGGTAAGTATAAAAAAAAAAATCTGAGTTGAGTTTTCGCGGCGGAATCGCTGCTTATCCGCCTCAAAAAACTGCAACATCGGATATTTATTGTGGGTTTTACCTCCACAATGAATTCAATGGGGAAAACCCGCAACAAATAAGCAGAGTTTACGCAAATACAATTGAGATGCTGCAGACTAAAACATTTGTTCAAATCTCATCTACTTTGCTGCTACTGTATTATGCTGCGGATTTTCCGCAACGAAATCCATTGCAGAAAATTTGCAGTATTTACGCTACATGTGAACTGACCCTAAGGCATGACTCTGACGCAGTAGCTAATGTGTAGGTCCAGAAAACCAGAAGGTATTGTGTTTCCACAAAATTTATGAATGGGGAAGAGGGGGAGGTAGACCTCCAGCTCACCGTTTAGTTGTGTCTGAGTACAGACAGCGCCCGGATTCCCGCGCGGCCAGCGGTAAACAACAGGAAGAAAAAACAGGACCAAGATCCAGCGCTGGGTGTGCGTTAAAAAGGAACTCCTGTTCCAATTTTATTGGTATAACAAAGGTAAAAATAATAGAACTATATAGAGTAGTTCTGTGGCAGAGTACAGGAATGAATGTTAGGTGAAGGATAGCAGTAAGCCCTGTTCAAATGTGCCTACGCGTTTCTGACACGTCTGTGTCCTTATTTGCAAACTTATTATGAGAGCTGGACTGGAGGAGGTCTGCAGGAGGAGCGGTCGAGCAAAAAGGAGAAGTGACGAGACGCATAAGGTACGTTCCTGCCTTAACTCGGTCGGCCGAATCTGCTGGGACTGGGACCTGGGAGTATACTGCAAGGGGGGTCTGGGCATTTTACTGACAGCCAAGGGCTATATGGGGCTGGTATAATCCACCCCATAGAGCTCTCACATCACTATAATGGAAGGACTGCAGAGGGCTCTATAGGGGGGGATTCTGCCCCCCCCTTTAGAGCAGTAAGTCAGATGCTCAGACCCCCCTAACCTTGCAGTATAGTAACTAGGCGGGGCTCTATGGGGCGGATAATTCCCCTCTATAGAGCCCTCTACTGTCAGTAAAACATCTAGACCCCCCCTTGCAGTATACTCCCGGCCCCCAGCGTTGGCTGACCCCTTTTAAATTAGATGGGGCAAGAAGCTGAGCGCAGTATAATCCTTCCCCATAAACCATTCCCTGCTAATTCAAAAGTGATCGGCCGATGCTGAAGGGCGGGGGGATTCTTCAAGGGGAAGTTTGAGCATCTTACTGACAGCCGATGGTCTCTATAGGGGTGAATAATCTTCCCCATAGAGTCCCCACTAGCTACCATACTGCAAGGTTAGCGGGGTCTGAGTGTCTGACTGACTGCTGAGGACTCTAAGGGGAATCCGCCCCTTAAAGCCCTTAGCAGTCAGTTAAAAGCCAAGACCCCCACCTTGCAGTATAGTAATTAGTGAGGGCTCTATGGTGGGATTGTTCAGCCCCAAAGAGCCCTCAGCTGTCAGTAAGATGCTCAGACAACCCCCCCATCACTTAAATTAGTGGGGGCAGGAAGCTGAGACCAGTATAGCTCCCCCCACAGCACTCCCCCACAGCAGTCAGAGTCAGTACCCTCCATGCAGTATAATCCCCCCATTGCACTCTCAGTAGTTATTCTACTGCAAGGGGGGTTTCAGTGTGATTGGTGCAACTTTCGTTCTTTCTTTCAAAAAACCTTTTTATTAATTTTCATAACAATAAACAATGTACATCATACAAAGCATGTAGTGCAAATAACAGAGCAAAACATCTCTATATAAATGACAATCCAAGGAAAGAGGGCATAAATCTATGACAGAGTGTACTGATATTATATGCATTTACCATCATATTCAATAGCTTACCGCTTTAAACCAAGACCACATCGCCATAAGCGATGTAGTTACACTACATGGACCGTACAACACCTTCGAACAAAAAGCAAATAGAAAATAGAAAGGAGATCTTCTCTCCAAGGAAACTAATAAACCCGAACTAGGAGGGAGAAGGAAGGAGGGGGGGGTAGCGTTTGGAGAAGGGGGATTATCATGTGGAACAATTCTCTATGTATTCATGTACCAGAATTTGTGGACCAATAGAAATGCTGCTATTAAGATAAGCAGTAATTTAAGTGATTTCTTAGGGATGTTAGTGGGTACTAATGCTAGGAGGGCCACTTCGGGAGAAACCGGTATGCTCATCTGGCATATTTTATTGATATGTTGAAAAATCTGATGCCAAAAAGGCAAAGTTTCGGGCATTCCCACCAAATATGCAAGAAAGATCCAACCTCTTTACCACACCTCCAGCAAACATCTGAAGAAGTGCTATACATTTGTTTTAATCTAACCGGTGTTAGATACCATCTAGAGATTATCTTGTACGCATTTTCCAGAATTTTGATACATCTAGATGTAAATTTAGGAGTCCTAAATATCTTCACAATATCTGCTGAAGAGAATTTGGTATTTAGATCTCTTTCCCACTCTCTTATGAAATATGGCACAACCTCGCACTCCAACCCAGCTATATGTTTACTAAGGTGTGATAATAATTTTGTAGGTGTTTTGGATTGCGACCAAAGTTCTTCGAACCACGATAGTGGTCTATATATTCCAGTAGCCGGAAGGCAGGGACGTACCAATTTGCAAACAGGACTATATTGGCAAGCATTTAGTGTCTGACAAGACAATTTCTCCCTAGCCTGCTCCAATGACAGTAAAGTACCATCCAAGTCCAATAATTCCCACGGGGAAAGAGTGTTATGTCTAATAGGTAGAGGTAGAGTGTTGTAACCTGGGTGAGAAGTTGCGATACAGTCTCGCAACAGAGTAAGTGGGGAGGGATGGGATGAGCATAATGATCTAATCTGTGAATTCTGCCATATTGACATTGTTGTCTGTGGCAAACATCTATAGCCCAAAGTCGAGGATCGGTGCACATCATTCTCTAATAACAATTGTCGTAATGGTCTCTGCATTAAATGTTCTTCTATATCAACCCAAGATTTATGTGGTGGGTTGCGAAACCAATCCACTATTCTCCCAAGATGTACTGCTTTATAATATTTGGATAAAGAGGGAAATGCAATTCCTCGCTTTTCGACTGGTAATTGCAATATCTTGTATGAGATTCTTGGTCTGGAACCATCCCAAATATAGTCTGAGCATATACTACGATATTGGTTAAAAAAGCTCTTTGGTTAAGAAATGGGTAGTGCTTGTAACAAATACGTGACTTTTGGTGATATCAACGAGTTCAACATATTTGTTCTGCCTATCCAAGAAAGAAATGCTGGAGACCAGGTACTTAAAGGAACAGTGTCATCACAAATTTTTTTTTTATATGTTAAAGATGTTAGTGCTTTATTAAAAACGTTTATATTCATTTGTGTGTTTGTGTTTTACTTTTTCTTATTTTGACACTTTTTCTTCCCTATGGGGGCTGCCATTTTTTGTTCCATTTCTGTCTGTGTCGATTAACGACACATACAGACATGGAATACGGCAGCCACAGTCCCATAGGGACTGTGAACGGCTCCCGTCCCATTGACTTCCGTGTACGGCGTCTGTGTGGGAACTGCGCATGCGCCGCTCCCACACAGTCCAATTCGAAATTGGCGCCGTCCGGCGCCATTTTCCTGTGGACCGGAAGTCGCGGCCGGACAGTAATATTACTACTTCTGGTCGCGGCTTCCGGATTTGTGCACTTGGACCAGCGGCAGCAAACGGAGCGGACGGGCCGGAGGGAGCCGCGGCGGCAGGAGCAGGTAAGAGATTTCAATGTATGTTCGTGTTTGTGTGTGTTTACTACTGTATGTAAACCTACTACGCTGTGTGTTAGCTCAAAAAATGGCGACACACAGTGTAGGAGGTTACACCGTTCAAACCCCTCGTTTATCCCGGCACTAGCCAGGATAAAGGAGGGGGGGATGCTGAGAGCTCACTAGAGCGAGGGCTTTTAACCCAATGTTGCAATGCTGCAATTTTGGGAACTAGCTCCATCTAGTGACCAAAAATGGGTAGTATTATAAATTAGAAATAATTTATAATATTTCCTGACTCGCGAAAAAAATAGAAAAAATTTGAACAATGTTTAATCACCCACACACTAAATGTTTAATTTTTTTTAAAAAAACATGTTTTTCTGGCAACACATTCCCTTTAAGATTGAGGGGATAGTAGACAATAGTTTCTTATAATTTAAAGAATATAGTTGTTTCAAGTTAGGGGTAATGTTCACACCCAGATTAGTCATGTATTCCGAAGGCCAAGAAAAAGGAGAGTTCTTCATCAGGGATTTTATCTGTGTTGCAGGGAGTGTTATATTTAGAGCTTGTGACTTTGACATATTTATTTTAAAGTTAGAAATATGTCCGAACATACTTAAGATTTGCTGTATGACTGGAAAGGCAATTTTGGGGTTTGAGAGCAATATCAGTTTATCGTCCGCATATGCCGCTATTTTATGTTCTATTTTATGTTCTAATTTCTCACAAATTAAGCCCTTTATCACATTGTTTTGTCTGACAGTTTGCAACAATGCCTCCATTGCTAGTATAAATAACAACGGAGAAAGCGGACATCCCTGTCTTGTGCCATTGTTAATCTCTACTGGTTTAGATAAGATATATCGTTAACCTTAATGTAAGCTTTAGGTGATGAGTACATAGAAAAGATCGCAAAGATAAACTTAGAAGGGAATTTAAATTTCTGTAGGACTTTAAAGGGAAGGTGTCCTGAAATTTTTTTTTTTATATGTTATTGCTTTTAGTATGTCATTAAAATAAATTTTATTTATTTGTGTTTTTGTGTTGTACTTTTGTATTTTTTTTTTTTTTTACTTCTCTATGGGGGCTGCCATTTTTTTTAATCTCTGTATGTGTCGATTAACGACACATACAGAGATGGAGCCGTTCCATTCACTGTAGCGTACGCCGTCTGTGTGGGAACAGCGCATGTGCCGCTCACACACAGACCAAAAGGAAGGTCTTCGGCAGAGCGACATCTGGCGCCATTTTCATGTGTATCGGAAGCCGCGGCCGGACAGTAGGATAACTACTTCCGGTCGCGGCTTCCGGCCATATGTTCAGACGCAAGGACTAGGTGCGGAGGCAGCGGCGGCGGCAGTGACAGCGGCGGCGGCAGGAGCAGGTAAGTTATGTTTGTGTATGTGATGTGTGTGTATGTTCGCATTATACTGTGTGATTACCGCTGTATCTAATCCTCCTACACTGTGCATTCGCTCAAAAAATGGCAGAACACAGTGTAGGAGGTTTGAACATTCAACCCCCTCCTTTCTCCTGGCACTAGCCAGGATAAAGGAGGGGGATACTGTGTGAGGACACTAGAGCGAGTGTGTCTTCTCCAATTTTGCAGCATAAAGCAATGAGGTTGCTTTACCACATGCCAATGCTGCAATTTTGGGAATTGCTCCCTCTAGTGACCAGCACATGGAAATGTTATAAATTAGAATCTAATTTATAATATTTCCTGACTTGTGAAAAAAATGAAAGAAATTAGAACATGTGTAATCATTTATATACTAACTGTTTAACAAAAAAAAAATTTCTAGCGACACATTCCGTTTAACCAAGAAGGGCCAAGCAACTCTATCAAACGCCTTCTCTGCGTCCGTACCGAGTAATAGCGGTGGGGAGCGAATTTTTTTTGCATACGCAATAGAATTAAGTATTTTATAAGTATTATCTTTCCCTTCTCTTCCAGGTACAAAACCTGTCTGATCAGGGTGGACAATTTGAAGGAGTATTACTTTAAGTCGGTATGTCTTAAAGGGCCAGTGCGCGCATAATTGCAGGAAGTCTGCAATCTAGCCCAGAATGCTACTGGGCTATAAAAGGGGCTCCGTCCTCTGGTTCTTTGCCTGAGCATTGTTCGTTACCCAAAGTTTGTCTTGCTAATGATCCCCTAGTGTCTTCCAGTTTCCCAGTGTTCCATGTTCCTGTTTCCCGTGCTATTCAGTTCTAGTGCCGTGCTGAGCTGTTGCCGTGTTGTGCTGCATTCCACACCTGTTCTGCTACGCCACGTCTGACATCTACCTGCTGCCTGGTCCCAGCCAAGCCTGCCTTGCTACTGTTCAAGTTGATAAAGGTACCCTCTCTGGACTATTGACTCTGTACTATACTTATTTAGCCAGCTGCCATCCCGCTACGCGGTACGGCCCAGTGGGTGCACACCCCGCATCGTGACACATACTAAGAGATTCGTTTTGGCTTCCTATGGCCCACATGCGTGTTTAAGATAGGGAAATTTGGGGCAGGGACTGATGTAATTGGTGACAATAATTCAACGCTGTTATTATAAGCAACAGGAAATAAATACAGACTTTATATCTACCATCATAAGCGGCAGAGTTAATATTCATGCATAGATTCCATCTCTGGCTGTTACATAGTTACATAGTTCGTACGGTTGAAAAAAAGACACATGTCCATGAAGTTCAACCAAGGCATGGGAAAAGGGAAGTAAAATAAATTTATACACATAAGAGCTTATATTTTTTTGTTCTAGGAAATTATCTAAGCCTTTTTTAAAGCCATCTACTGTCCCTGCTGTGATCAGCTCCTGCGGTAGACTAGTCCATAAATTCACAGTTCTCACAGTAAAGAAGGCTTGTCGCCTCTGCAGGTTGAACCTTTTTTTCTCCAGACAGAGGGAGTGCCCCCTTGTTTTTTGAGGGGGTTTTACATTGAACAGGATTTCACCATATTTTTTGTATGTGTCATTAATATACTTATATAAGTTAATCATGTCCCCCGTTAGTTGTCTTTTTTCAAGGCTAAATAGGTTTAGTTCTTTTAATCTTTCCTCATAACTTAGATTCTCCATGCCCCTTAAGAGCTTCGTTTCTCTTCTTTGTATTTTTTCTAACTCAAGGGCATCTTTTCTATGAACTGGAGCCCAGAACTGAACTGCATATTCTAGATGAGGCCTCACTAATGCTTTGTAAAGTGGTAACTTTACATCCCTGTTCCGCGAGTCCATGCCTCTTTTAATACACGACAATATCTTGCTGGCCTTTGAAGCAGCTGATTGACATTGCATGCTGTTATTTAGTTTATGATTTACAAGTACACCTAGATCCTTCTCAACAAGTGACTCCCCGAGTGTAGCTCCTCCTAGGGACATATGATGCATGCAGGATGTTCGTACCCAGGTGAATAACTTTGAATTTATCTACTATAAACCTAATTTGCCAAGTGAACGCCCAAACACTCAGTTTCTTTAAATCCGCTTGCAATTCACAAACATGTTCCATAGACTGAACATTACTACATAGCTTGGTGTCATCTGCAAAATAAGAAATAGTGCTATTTATCCCATCCTCTATATCATTAATAAATAAGTTGAATAATAGTGGTCCCAGCACGGAACCCTGGCATACACCACTCATAGCCGGGGACCATTCAAAGTAGGAATCATTGACCACAACTCTCTGGATACGGTCCTTGAGCCAATTCTCAATCCTATTACAAACGATACTTTCTAAACCTATAGTCCTTAATTTACCCATTAGACGTCTATGAGGGACAGTGTCAAATGCCTTTGCAAAGTCCAAAAACACTATATCCACAGCGGCCCCTCTGTCTAGGCTTCTGCTCACCTCTTCATAAATACAAATCAGGTTGGTTTGACAGCTTCTATCCTTAGTAAAACTGTGCTGGCTGTCACTTATAATACTATTTTTTGTCACATAATCCTGTATATAGTCCCTCAATAGCCCCTCAAACATTTTTCCCACAATGGATGTTAAGCTTACTGGTCCATAATTAGCCGGAGAAGACATAGAGCCATTTTTGAAAATAGGCACCACATTTTCCCTTCACCAGTCCTTTGGCACCATACCAGTCACAAGAGAATCTCTGAATATTATGAAGAGGGGGACTGAAATAACTGAACTAAGCTCTTTAAGAAATCTAGGGTGTAACCCATCTGGTCCCGGGTCTTGTGCACATTTACTTAATTTAATTTAGCTTGGACCATATCTACATTCATCCAATTCAGTATATCAACTAATATATATTAACAGCACTGGCACCGGCTACATCAGCTGCTCTTTCTTCTGTTGTATATACAGAGCTAAAGAACTCATTTAGTAACTCTGCCTTCTCTTGATCCCCAGTGACCATCTCTTCTTTACCACTATCTAAGGGTCCTAAATGTTCAGACCTTGGCTTTTTTGCATTAATATACTTGAAGAATTTTTTGGGATTTGTTTTACTTTCCTTGGCCACCAGCCTTTCATTTAGTATTGTTGCTGATTTTTTTAACCTTTTTACAAATTTTATTAAGCTGTTTATAATTTACAAAGGCTACAGCTGTACCCTCAGATTTGTATTTTTCAAATGCCCTTTTTTGTCATCTATTGCCCGTTTTACAGAAGGTGTAAGCCATGTGGGGTTTCATTTTAGTCGTTTATACTTGTTACCTATGGGAATAAATTTTGCACTATAATTACCCAAAGTGGATTTGAAAATCTCCCATTTCTCATTTGAACCATTATTTGACATTAGTTCTTCCCAGTCTATGTTCTGAATTGCAGCCCTCATCCTGGGGAAATTGGCCTTCTTTAAATTCAGTGTTTTTGCCCTTTCAGCCTGTGTTTGTTTTTTACAGTATAGGTAAAATAGAACTATATTGTGATCACTGTTACCAAGGTTAATTTTTTCAGTTTTTACCTCCCTTTGTAATTCCACCCACAAGGTTTCAACCTCCTCACAATCTTCACCCTCTAATCTCTCTTTCACACTCGCCTTCATATCACTTCTCACATACATACATACAGACATACACCACCACCTTTCCTATTTGTCCTGTCTTTCCGAAACAGTGTAAAACCCTCTAGATTAACAGCCCAATCATGTTAAGAGTCTAGTCATGTTTCAGCAACACCAACTATATCTATATTTTCTTCCAGTATCAAGGCCTCCAGCTCCCCCATTTTGCTTGCTAGACTTCTGGTATTTGTGAACATACACTTTAACTTGCCTTTCAATTTTTCACTTTCAGTATCAGAAATTTGATTATTTGACATTATTTGGGCATTTTTATTTTCATTGCTGTTTTGTAACGAAAGGATCTCCTTATCTTGTTGCCTAGTCCTCTCCCCACAGTCTATTTCTCCCCCCACCAATATGGTCTGACCCCTCTCTAACCTGACTACCCATTTTTTTTCTACATTGGCCTCCCTGTTGACACACATCAAATCCATTCATTCTATGAGGGTATGTTCACACGGCGGGGGTCCGTAACGGCTGAAATTACGGGGATGTTTCAGCCTGAAAACATCCCCGTAATTTCAGCCGTACCGGCATGTGCGGGCGCTTGAACGCCGCGTCAATTACGGCCGTAATTAGCGCTGCTATTCATTGGAGTCAATGAATAGCGGCTCCAATTACGGCCAAAGAAGTGACAGGTCACTTCTTTGACGCGGGCGTCTATTTACGCGCCGTAATTTGACAGCGGCGCGTAAATATACGCCTCGTGTGAACAGACAAACGTCTGCCCATTGCTTTCAATGGGCAGATGTTTGTCAGCGCTATTGAGGCGCTATTTTCGGGCGTAAATCGGGGCATAAACGCCCGATTTACGTCCGTAAATAGGCCGTGTGAACATACCCTTACTGTTGTTCTACTGTTTTTACTGCAAGTGCCTTCATTTAGTGAAAGAAAATAGAGAACTACCTGAAAAAAAGCAATTATACATCAAAGCCATTTTGAAGCCATTGTAAGAATAACAACTTATATGCCGATCCGTTCTTTAAACAAAGAATCACTTTCCTTTTTGCCTAATGTATTCCGGCCTGTAATGTAATGTAGAATGTAACATGAAATTAACTCCATATGAGGTCATTAACCTAACTGATTGCTACTTAATAGAGTGGCAACTCGACAGGAGCTCATACATAAAAGTATAGGATTCCGTATCACACCAATTGGACATTATTCAACAAAGCACAGTAATAAATATAAACACGCACTGCTACCAATATTTTATATAAGCAAGAATGCGAGAGAAAATATAGGATACCTCCAGCTCACCAGTATGTATGTCCAGATTTGGACTGCGCACGGATCCACGTGGCAGCACACGGTACAAACACAGCAGAAACTGAAGAATTTTATCAACCACCCTTACTCCTAGTGGATTTTTTGTCTGAAATAAAGTTGGAATATTACTCACTTTTTATTCAAATGGTTTTTTATTGAAGTTTTTCAGACATATAAAACAATATAACTGTAAAGGATCTGCCAGGCACAGCTTCGGGGGTTAACTCCCATAGGTAATCAGTCTGCACCTGAATCTACGTCTCTGAGACTGACTCCATCTTCCACCACTCAGGATGGCAGGCTTAGGAGTGGGAGAGCCTATCACAGCCTGGCCAGACGGAGCTAGCTCCCGCCCTCTGTCTATTTATACCTGCCTTTCCTGTTCCTCCTTTGCTTGTGATTCTTCTCGTGTGGTTTCCTGGCCCAGCTACAGCTCCTAACTAGTTGATCCTGCTTCATACTGACCCTGGCTTACTGACTACTCTCCTGCTCTGCGTTTGGTACCTCATGCTCTCCTGGTTTGACTTGGCTCGTTCACCACTCTGGTTGCTCACGGTGTTGCCGTGGGCAACTGCCCCTTTCCCTTTGCTTTGTATTCCCTTGTATGTTTGTCTCGTGCACTTACTGAGCGTAGGGACCGCCGCCCAGTTGTACCCCGTCGCCTAGGGCGGGTCGTTGCAAGTAGGCAGGGACAGAGTGGCGGGTAGATTAGGGCTCACTTGTTCTTTTCCCTACCCCTGTCGTTACAATAACATTACAACAAGCAATCACTGCCAGTCTGTCTTGTCAAGTCACAATTATAATTGTACAGGGGTTCAGAATATAATCTTGTATAACATACAATAATTCAATGCAGAGTATGAGAATAATACAGGTCTACTACAACACGACCCATAAGCATATGGACTAGACGTATCACAGTGAACCAATCAGCCCCGAAACCCCTTCAGATCTCAATAACGACAGATCCGAGCAGAATATGGCCACAGCAGTGGTAACAATAACAGAAACCGAAAAAAGAGAACAATAAATAACCAAGGAAAAACTAGTCGATTTGCTAGTCGATTTACCCTGAACAGATTGTCTACACTATGTTTGGTTTATGTGGGACCTTTACAGAAAAATGATCCGACCCACGCAGCCCAATGAACGTTAAAAGAGAGGATTGAGAAATTGCCAAACGCTATCGCTCTTTCATACATAAAAGTGGTATTGATTAATGCAATGAGTTCTGGTACAGGAGGGATTTCAGGTTTTTTCCAGTATCTTGTTATCACTAATTTAGCCATTACTAGGATTTTGCAGGCAAGTCTCCTGTTTTTCCAGGAAATGTTATCTAAGTCTAGGAATAGCAAGGACGTATGTGGCGAGCGAGGTAAGCTCATGGAGAATACATCTTACATCAGTTTGTACACTCCCACCCAATATTGTTGAATAATGGGACAGGCCCACAGTATATGGGTAAGTGGACCCCTCTGAACACAGTTCCGCCAACATAATGCGCTAGAAGCGGGGTACATTGTATGTAAGCGGTCCGAGGTGTAATACCACCTAAACAAAGTTTTATTTGCAGCTTCCAGATGAGAAACACACTTGAGCGACTTATGTATCCAAGTCAGGGCTCGAGACCACTGGACTTGCGTGAAGGAGGTCTCCAACTCCCTTTCCCAAGCCACTATCGGGTTCGTTTTTTCAAAGACCGAGTGGGAAGACATTGAGCAGTATAAATGTTTTAAGCCCTTCGTACCTTTATTGAAGCTGTTCACTAGTAATATGTTCCCGTGGAACCGAAGGCCTACATGACTCTGGATGAAATGTTTAACCCTGATATACCTGAATATTTTATTTTGTGGGAGAGAAGAGGACTTGGTTAGGTCAACAAAGCTCATAAATGTTTCCTCATGAAACAATTGTTCACACGTCTTGATGCCGTGTACTTTCCATTTACTTAGATCTAAATCGACATTTGCTAATTCTATAAAATCTATTGTAATATATGATCTAGGTATGTCTAGTATGTAAGAAGCTTTCGTGTGCATATGTGCCCAACAATTCACAGTTGCTTTGGTAAGAGGGGACATTCCCCCTGGAAGTGGTAAGCCTGCTAGTGGTAAGTACAATAAGGCCTTCAGGTGTTTTGAGCTTATATATGACGCTTCAATCTGCACCCAGGGCTTCGAAAGGTCTGTTGTCACATAATAGCTATATAAGTGAGGAACGCCCAAACCCCCCGAGGCCTGAGTTTTATACATGACTTGCGTGGCAATTCTCGGTCTCTTCTTCTCCCAAATAAAGGACATTAATAGGCGTTGGGTGTGTTTAAAGTATGAGGCAGGGATCGCAATAGGGAGAGACCTGAAAAGGTACAAAAGTTTTGGTAGAACCATCATCTTAAATGCCGCTATTCTACCCAACCAAGAGACCTCCACCTTCAGCATTCTATCAATATCCACCTGGATCACCTTGTTAATAGGTATATAATTTGCTTCAAATAAATCTTTATGATGTTCATAATGTTATCTCCTTCATGTTCCATACAAAATTATATCTGGACTTCAGAAAGTGCAGGGAAGACGATGAGATATTCAAGGGGAGGATCTGAGATTTTGAAGTATTAAGTTTGTACAAAGAGACCCTGCTGAAGTGTTGTAAGCTATCCATCACCGCTTCTAAGGAGGTCTCTGGGTTGGATAATGATAAAATCACATCATCTGCATAGAGTGATATGGTGTGAGTTTTTGATCCTATTTTAATACCTTGGACTTCCTGGTGTAATCTGAAAAGTTGAGCTAACGGTTCCATAGAGAGAATGAATAAGAGGGGCGACAGAGGGCACCCTTGTCTAGTGCCATTTGTAATTTTAAAGTCTTGGGACAACACCCCATTAGTATAGATTTTTGCTGAGGGGTCTGAATACAGAGCCAATATAGTCCCCGAAAACCCAATTTTCTGTAGTGTTGCAAAGGCATAGGACCAGGAAATATGATCGAAGGCTTTTTCAGCGTCCAATGCAAGCAATACAGAAGGAATCTGGTGTTGTTCAATGTGGTGTAGCAACCCCACAACTCGTCTTGTGTTATCAGAGCCTTGTCTACCCTTTATAAAGCCAGTCTGGTCGTCTGCTATGAGGAGGGGTAGTAGGGGGGCCAGTCTGTTGGCAAGGGTAGAGGCATAAATTTTCAAGTCAATGTTAAGTAAGGAGATTGGCCTAAAATTTTGGGGTTGATCAGTGGTTTTCCCAGGTTTTGGGAGTGTGATTATTAAAGCCTCTTGGTTTTCTTTGGGGAAAGAACCGGACACTTGTGCTGATTGAAATAGTTTGCATAGGTATGGGGTGAGGGTCTCTCTAAAAGCTTTATAGTATGCATTCGTGAGGCCATCCGGCCCAGATGCTTTGTCCGGGGCTAGTTTCAGGATAACTTTTTGTACTTCAGCGTCGGAAAATGGGGCATTCAGGCTCTGCACCTGATCCTCCGAGAGTTTAGACAGGGGAATGTCCTGTAAGAAGGTTTGAATGTCCTCCATGGTAGGGTGTGAAACAAATGGGTCTGATTTTAGATTATATAAGGATTCGTAGAAGATCTTAAATTGGTGAGCAATTTGTAACGGATGTTCAATATGGGCCCGCGAGTTAGGATCAAGTAAAAAGGGGATCTTCGTTTTTTGCCTCTGTTGTTTAATAATTTGCCGGCTTTGTTATTTTGTGAATAGTAACGAATTTTAGTTTTGCGCAGTGATTTCTCATATTCAGAGACCATCGCTAGACGTAACTCTTGACGGACGCTATGTAGGTTCTCAGCTTGTTGGGCTGAGGGCGCAGTCTTGTTTAACACCTCTAATGCATACAATCGCTTCGTGAGTTCAGTAATTATGGCTGCCCTTTGCTTCCGTTCACTATGTCCCATACGGATTAAGGACCCACGAATGTATGCTTTATGTGCATTCCACAATGTGCTATCCTGTACATCTCCCGTGTCATTACTCCTAAAGTATTCTTTCAGGTCCCTCAAAATATCTTGTTTATATTTAGAGTGAGCAAGAAGATATCGATTACATCTCCAGACAAAGGTGTTATTAGCAGTATTGTGTTCTTGTAATGTGAGGGTTATGGCTGAATGATCTGACCAAGTGATCCCTTCAATCGTGCAGTTCACTAGACAGAGCAAGGAGTTCTTGTCAATAAGGAAAGGAGCGATTTAAGTTTATGCTAATGAGCTTTCTTAATGCCCAAGTGGGCGTACTTTTACTTTCGACGGATACGAAATCTCGCAAGATCTTGGAGCTAAACGAGATTTCGTATAAGTTGCTGGAATCTCACAGAAAAGAGTCAGAAGTGTCAGGATTCTGAGTACACATGACGTCCAGGCTGGACGGTCATGTGTATTCATTCTCAGGACACTAGTAATGTTAGTGCTTGTGTATGAGGCTGCACATAGCGATATATCTATATCGCTAGTGCAGTGTAAATGAATGGAGAGGAGTGCATGATACTGATTGGTCAGCGTCATGCACTCCTCTGTACAACGCCCACTTGGTCGAAAGTAAAAGTACGCCCACTTGGGCATTAAGAAAGCTCATTAGCATAAACCAAAATCGCTCCTAACTTTGTGAAAAAAGATCGTTTTTTTAAATAAAAAGCATTACTGTCACCTACATTACAGCGCCCATCTCCTTATGTAGGAGATAGGGCACTTATAATGTGGTGACAGAGTCTCTTTAAGCAATGCAACTTCTGCAATTCTTTTTTCCATCTTATGATGCAAAGTGTTATTTTTTTTTTTAAGTACAAAACTACAGTAATAGAGTTCCAAAATCAGTTGCAAATCATACAATCAAATAAAAAAACAAAAACAAGAACATAAAAGGTGGTGTGGTGCTATACATATACCAATTATAATGAACAAAAATCTACTATCAATTGCTACTTATAAGCTATAGAGTAATAGAGTGTTTGTTGAGAAGTAATTTGACAGGAGGCTGATCTGTCCATGTAACCCATTTACTGAGACATCGTTGCCTATGCCCTTTTGAGGTGCCAAAGTGTAGTTCATACTGAAAGTGTAAGAAAACTCTATTTAACACTTCTGTAAAGTTAAGGGCATCCGCTGTTCCCACTTCTTAGCAATATGAAACCTGGTAGCAATAATATAATGTCCTATAGGCTCTTTAAAAGGTAAAGGCACAGAGTCTCATTGTAAATCTAATAAGGCTATTGCAGGAGATGGCTGAAATTCTGTGCCTAATAAATCAGAAATATACAGATGTAGCCTTCTTTAACTTGACTTTTAATGCATTAAACAAACAACGGCTAGATCCTTTATCTTGACTTTTTCAATGAATTTTCAATGGCTTTTGTTGTGTGATATCACACTGCAGCAAGTTATCAGAGTCAAGTTAAAGATGGCTACATCCGTATTGGAAAACCCGGTTTCAAAATGGACGCACAGATCTGCAGGACCACCATAAGTGGTACTATGTACCACTAGCTCTGCATTTTCTCCAACACGCAGGGGAAGCACCTGTTTGCATGTGTTGCAAGCGCACCGGTGTGAGATACCAGCAGAGTTGAATTTTCTTTGCAGCTTCCATATGGTTTACACATTTAGAGATTGTTTTTGAATGTGATAATGTGGTTCTCCAATTTTTCCCAGTAAAGCTCAAACCCAAGTCAGATTCCCATTGAGTCATGTAATTTAGTTTGAAAAAGGGTTCATGAGTCATTACAGAGTTATATGCTGATGATACACCTTTCCAATGTGTCTTTTCAATATCTAAGAATTTCTGAAACAAGGAAGGGGTAGTAGACTTCTCCGAATCTACCTGTTGAGTTTGAATAAGATGTTGAATTTGGAGGTAAATATAGAACTGATTCTTTGGGAGATCATATTTGCCTTTTAACTCAGTAAATGAATGTAGGTGTGGACCATCATATAAGTCAGAGATAGATGTGACCCCTAACCTTATCCACGTGGAAAAATCTATATTAGGGATCCAGTGAGAAATATATGATAATGGACAATCTTTTAGATCTCATGGACTAAAACTGCTTTACTCCTGCATTGAGACCTGTGTTTAGTAGTGGGAAGTAGATGCGTATACCTCCTTATGCCGACTAAAGTTCCTACAAGAGTAGCTTTTATATTGGTTTTTAGAGCAAAATCAGTCTCAATTTGCTTCCAATGTGCGTTGGATCTCGAGGTCCAGCAGTCTTTAACCGCATTCAGAGCCGCTGCTAAGTAATAATAACTATAATTATCGGGTATGCCAATTCCACCTCTAGAGAAATTAGTCATCATTAGGGTTTTAGATATACGAGCCCGTTTATTCGCCCAGACATACTTAAACAAGATATTGGGAATCTCATGTAGGGTTACTAACGGCAATTGCAGCGGTATATTGCGTAGATAATATAAAATATTCGGCATAAGCCACATTTTGACAAAATGAATCCTCCCTATCCAGGAAACCATAACATCTGCAGCTTGTTGAATTTGAGCTTTTAGGGACAAAATCAATTCTTTAAAATTTAATGAAGAAGTAAGGGAAGGTTCTGCTGTCAATTTAATGCCTAAGTATGGAACATGCCCCTCAGCCCAGCAAAATGGGACCAGTTTAGCAATTCTCTTCTTTAGAGAAGTAGATATGTGAATAGGAAGCATTGCAGATTTAGACCCATTAATTTTTCAATAGGACACATTGCTGAAGGCGGTAGTACTTGCAACTATGTGAGAAAAGGATTGTAGCGGAGAAGAAACCATTAAAATTACATCATCCGCATATAACCCTATTTTGTGTTGCATCTGTCCAACTTTCAACCCTACAATCTTATCATGAGTTTGAATAAGTGTTGCAAAGGGTTCCATAACTAATACAAAATGAAAGGTGATAAAGGACAGCCCTGCCTGGTACCATTGGATAAATTAAAAGTTTGCGATAATATCCAAGAAACGTATATCTGTCCCGATGGCCATGTGTACATAGCCATTTCACCCATGGAATTCAAATTTAGTTAAGACCTTTGACTAAAATCCCCAGTGGACCCTATCAAAAGCCTTCCGGGCATCAAGGGATAAAAATATGGTAGGATTATTAAGAGAGTGAGACACTTGTATCAGATCCATTAATCTCCTAGTACCATCAATATCTGGTCTATTTTGTACAAAACCTACCGACCGCAGCATTTAAATCGTTAGAAAGAGGGGGTGACCCCCTCTAACAGATCATCCCGCCCCCCGCAACGCAATCGCGGGGGGGGGGGTGCGATGGTTGCTATGGCTGCCTGATGAAGGCCCCCAGGTCCGCCATCTTTGTGCTCCTATTACGACCTGCCTCAGGGCTTAATAGAAGCCTGTCAGAATCACGATATACTTATTACTGCAATACATTAGTAATAAAAAAAGTAAAAATGAGTTAAATAAAGTTTTTTTGGCTTTTTTTATGTAAAAAAAAATAAAAATGTAAAGTTAAAAAAACCCCCCTTTTCCCATTTTCCCCCTAGAGCATAGTAAAAATAAAATAACATAAATAAACATAATTGGTATCGCCGTGTCCGTAAAAGTCTGAACTATTACAATATATCATTATTTAACCCGCAAGGTGAAGGCCGTAAAAAAAATAAAATTGTAAATGCTAGAATCTCTATTTTTTTGGTCACCTCATCTCCTACAAAAAATTAAATAAAAAGTGTACAAAACGTCGCATGTACACAAATTGTATTAAAAATTACAGTTTATACCGCAAAAAATAAGCCCTCATACAATACGGAAAAATAAAAATGTTATGGTTCTCGGAATTTGGCGACACAAAATACATTTTCTTTTTTACACTTAGGTTTTTACTTGTAAAATTAGTATATATAGAAAAAAAACTATATATATTTGGTATCACTGTAATCGTATTGACCCACAGAATAAAGTTAACATGTTGTTTTAATTTCACTGTGAATTCCGTAAAAACTATGCGCAAAAAACCATGGAGGAGTCGCAGTTTTTTTCATTTTCTACCCCACAAATAATTTTTTCCCCGTTTCCTAGTACATTATATGGCACAATAAATGGTGCTACGAAAAACTACAACTCGTCCCGCAAAAATGTTTGGAATGTGGGGAGAAAAAAAACTAAAATGAAAATCTGAAAAAGGACTGCGGCGGGAAAAAGGGCTGCGGCGGGAAAGGGTTAAGGAAGGTAAAAGAGGGTCTAATATGGATGCTAATATTTTTGCAAACAGTTTCAAATCGCTATTCAAGAGATGGTCTAAAATTACCCAGAGCAGTCGAGGGTTTTCCGGGTTTCGGAAGGGTAATAATGGTAGCAGTCAGCATTTCCCGAGGAAAGGAACCAGCATTAACTGAAGCAGTAACCCCTTAACCCCTTAATGACAAGGCCTATTTTGGCCTTAAAGGGTTATTGTACCAAAAAAGAAGAATGCATGGAGTCTTTAAGTCAAAATATAAAACATGTACTTTATTTGACAAAGTCTAAAAAGTTATTATCACATAAACAATTTTAAAAATGAAACACCACAGATGACAGACAAAAAGACCGCCAAAACATGAGATGATTACTCATAAGAATTCACATAACAATTATGTATCAACATAATTGCATAATGGCATTGGTGTGCAGTATCATAAAGAAAGTGCATAGTGCAACATAATTGCTTGAACCATAGATGTGTCTGTTTCTAAAGGTATGAGAAATGTTCTGTTATCAGCCTCAGTCTAAGGGCAAATAGAGACCCCCCTACCACTATTCCATTTTTTGTAAAGTGCAAAGTGCAAACAATGAACAACCTGAACAGAGGTGGACTACTGACCCATGATGCTGTACCTCAAGAAATGGCGACCTGCCCCGACGCGCGTTTCGGCTTCCGCCTTCGTCTGGGGGTGGCACTTACTAGTCTCTACTTCCTATTTATCCTATCTACTACCCAATTGAGAACTGTTGTACTCAGCTGCAGGATATTACCTGAGAGTATCTCCGTCATTTTCCGGCGTCATTACCGCGATTATCTATGGCATCTCACCACATGATGTGGGCGTCATGTGACACGTGGAGTGCGTGCGTGATTACATCATCGCAACGCATCGCCATCACGTGTGCATTTATAGACGCCGACTCATAGTGAGATGCCATGGACGCCTGCGCATGCGCACTTGACACAGATTCGTGCTTTAAAAATGAATTAAGACTTCTCTACATGTCCATGTTAGAAGGTAAAGAACGTACTAGATAGTGATTAGCACATGCAAATGGAACATGTATGTTGCTACAGGGATGTGGAAAGACATGATATCATCACAAAATGTTGTAAAGTATATTAGTTATATAACATTAATGTTAATATTTATATATTTTGATACATAAAAATGATCCCATACATGATAATATCAAATTACTACAAAATTCATGTCTTTCAAATACACAGATGAACTTGTTTAAACACATGTACACAATACAATATACACAAGAAAATGTATATAATCATGTGTAAATAATAAAAAATAAAAAATAATAAAAAATAGTAAAATATTTATTACAAAAACGTAAAAAAAAATATATATATATATTATACAATAAGTGAAAAATATATATACAGCAAACGAAAAAGATTATTTCCGTAATGCAAATTATATGTGAGAATACTAAAAGAGTGAAAAATATTTGTAAAATAAATAAATATACCCTTATGTGTAGGTATAATCAGTGGCGGATTAAGTAGACCATGGGCCCTGGGCTGTTACCCAAACTTGGGCCCCCCTTCCTCACCGCCGCCCTGCCGCGCCGTAACTATTTTTAACACTACCTTTTTGGGCAAGCATTAACAGTGTTACGATTTCCCTTGTCACACTGTGCAGGGACACAACCTCCTGACAAGGGGAATTGTCTATCAGTCCTGGACTGCAGAAATACTTTTTGTGAAATACAAGGATTCCTATAATAAACATGTCAGGAGAGGTGACAGATTCTCTATAAATCTAGTGACTCACAGATGACTACGTCTCAGATTCTAGTAGTTTTTTTCCTCTTTTCTTCTCCATCCGGTCCAGCGCTCATGACGACTTCTCCCGGCCATGACTCATTTCTGCAGAATTTGCCACTCAGACGTCTCCTCACTTTTCCAACATTTCCACACCTATAAACGAAAATAAAGTTATCATGGTGCCACATACTGTGCCCCTAAATATAATAGCACCAAACACTGCGCGCCTGAATATAATAATACCACACACTGTAAAACTCCACATACACACAGCCCCCTGTACATAGTGCCACACATAGCCCCTGTAGATATTACACACCCCCATAGATATCACCATACAGAGCCCCCTCTATATATCACACATCCCCCCCGTAGAGAGCGTTACACACAGCCCCCTATAGATAGCGCCATACAGCCCCCCTGTAGAGAGCGCTACACAGCCCTCCCCCTCTTGTAAATAGCACCAAAAAGCCCCCCCCTATAAAGAGCGCCACACACATACCACTTTGGATAGCACTACACAGCCCCCCCTTGTATATAGTGCCACACAGCGCTCCCCCTTGTATATAGTGCCACACAGCACTCCCCCTTGTATATAGTGCCACAGGGTTATGTACAAATTTAAAAACTTTATATTATAATATATATATATATATATATATATATATATATATATATATATATATATAAATAAATAATGTATGTGTGTGTATCAGTGTGATTGATTGATTTTATTAAAAAATATTTTTACTTTTTGAGATACAGTTGCTTTGTTTCTGACAGGATCAGTGACATGCAGGATCCACCTCAAATCTATCACATCTAAGATTATAATTTAGCGCAGGGCCCGTTTCACTGATCCCGTCAGTCCTACTGACCTGACGGATACAGGATACAAAGCAGCTGTATCTCAAAAAGTGAAAATATTTTTTAATAAAACGTAATTACAAAGTTGCACCAAACACACATTTTTATTAAAAAAAATAAAACCAACGTGATTTTTGCAACGTTTTTCCGTAGACAATGCAGGCTTCGTTTTTTAGCGTTTTTATACACACATTTTTTGCAATTTTAGAATTTTTATTCATAAAGTTTGAAAATAATAGTAAAAAAATAAGCTTTTTTACGTTTCAGCTATTTTTTTTTTGGTAATATAGTTTTACCCTAAAATAGACCTTTTATTTGTAATTGTCATTGTTTACCGTAAATTTTTATATATTACATGTCTATATTAGGGTAATTGGGTCAGCGCTAGCGTTACAACAATGATTGGCGGGGGGAACGTTTTTTTTGGGGTGGGTATTTTATGTGTATTTATTATTTAATTTTTTTTTGCACTTTACGTTACTATGTTTTTATTACTATGGTCTGATCCTCAAAGGTCAAAAAAGACCTTTGGGGAACTTTATATATACTTTTTCTTTCTTTTACACCATGTTTTTTCCACTGTAACTGGAGCTGCATGGCAGCCCCAGTTACAGGGGAAATCAGCCCTCTCATAGTGACGATTGTCACTAATAGGGCTCTGCTGGGTCTAGTTAGACCCAGCAACAGTCTGCCACTAACGGCACCCGGCGATCATGTGACCAGTCACATGATCACCGGGAGGAATAGAGACAGCGCCGCTGCTGCTGTCTCAATTCCTGTACACAGCGCGCATTCAGCGCTGTGTACAAGTGATCAGAGAAGACAGAAGCAGCGAAAGCTGCTTCTATCTTCTCCTCAGGGTCCCCGGCAGTCACTGACAGCCGGAGACCCGACATTCATCAAGTTAAAACCCGAGCCGTAGAAAGTCTATGGCTCGGGTTTTAACGACCCGTTCCTGACCGCTGGCCGTAAAAATACAGCCAGCGGTCGGGAACCAGTTGGGCAGGAGGTTAAGCCAACTAACCTCAGCGCCGGTGACCGCCCGCCCGGCTCTTCTCTTGCTGCTTTGGAGTAACAGAACAGCCGTCCGTCGCTGTTCTGTTACTCAATGGCGGCGGCCCGCACTTGTCAGGGAGGCGTGTCCTACCCCTTTCCCGGCCAATTCCCTACTCCTCCTCCTCATCTTCGGCAGTTAGCAGCGCTAGCGCGCTGAATATATTTGTAAGATGATGTGCGGTTCGGGCTGCCATGGGCCCCCTGGAAGCCTCGGGCCCCGGGCGGCCGCCCGAACCGCCCATATGATAATCCGCCACTGGGTATAATAATATATTCTACAGTTGGTGCATACTAGTGAAGTAATGTCTGTATAATAGAATCAGTTTGTAGTCACAAACAAAATACAATAATATTTATATGTGATGAATTAATGCAATCGAAATATTATGTGTTAGTGTGTTACTATTAAAATTGTGCCTTCTGACTTCGTGTGTGTGTGTGTGTGTATGTGCACATGTTTTACACGTAATCGTATGTATATAACTGTATATGTTTATAAAAATACATATCCTGCTAGCGATACTCATTTGCATATAGGGAGTAGAAGAGCACGAAAAACGAAGAACATCTTATTAATATCTTGTGTAGATCCATCAGGTGTCATAGTATGAATACTTTTTATTGCAGTGCAGAACAATATCCTACATATCAAGGTAGTTCACATCATCTGTAACTAAAACAATAGGAAGAGAAAAAAACATAAATTAAAATCATGGCATCATATTGGAATAATGCTTTATCCAGTTACGAAATGTCACAGCACATACTAATAGTCAGAGAAAAGAGGCATAACCGTGGGATTCATTTAATCCCCTGGGCTGCATAGTCCCCAACGTCCATATCCATTTGCTCTCGAGTCTTAGTAATTTTTTCATTAAATCACCCCCTCTCATGTTCATTTCTATGTGATCTATTCCTTTTACTTGCAATAGTCTGGAATTGCAATTATGATGTAGCTTAAAGTGGCGGGGAATGGTTTTCAATTTATCCACTTTGTCCGCATCACAAATTTCTTTTGCGGCCTCAATATCGCGTACATGCTCCCGAACGCGAACCCGAAGTTCGCGTGTGGTTAATCCCACGTAAATTTTATCACAAGGGCATGAAGCATAATAAATTACACCACGTGTGGCACAGGTAATGTGCCATACGATTTTAAATGTTTTGTCCCTTTTCGAGTTGTTGAAATCGACAGCACGCTCAATGTTTGGACATGAGATACAGTCTCCACAGGGGGAGCAACCCCACTTTGGCCCTTTGGTTCCAAAATATTTTTTGCCTGGTGCTACTGGAGCATAAAAATTCTGTACCAGGTAATCCTTAAGGTTCTTTGCCCGTCGGTATGTTACTGAGGGCAATCGTGGTAGAATCTTATTAAGTATTGGATCAGCTTTTAATATTGGCCAATATCTGTTCAACTGGTATTTCATTTCATCCCAGCGAGAATGGTATGAAGTAATGAACCTTACCTCGTTACTTTTAGTTGTTTTCACAGCTGGTTTTAGGAGTATATTTCTTTCAGCATTTTCTGCTCGCTATTTGGCCTTCCTGATACATCGTCTACTGTATCCGCGATCAATGAATCTGTTTGTCAGGTCCATTGCTTGCTTTTGAAAATCTTCTTTTCTTGAGCAAGTGCGTTTCAGTCTAAGGAATTGGCCTGTTGGTATAGCTGCAATGGTCTGTCTTGGATGTGCGGAGGTGGCATGAAGAAGTGAATTTACTGATGTTTCCTTCCTAAATAGATCAGTTTGAATAAATCCATTACCGTCACATTGGATCAAAATATCTAGAAAATCTACTTGTTTATTATTGAATTTATATGTTAATTTAATATTCTGGTCATTTGAATTCAAATCACTCATAAATTGCTGTAGCTGTTCCGATGTCCCCTGCCAGATCATGAAAATATCATCAATGAAACGGGCCCAAAATACGACCCGCTCCATTGATGTACCATGATCAGACAGGAATAGGTCTCTTTCCCACAGCCCCAGGAACAAATTTGCATATGAGGGTGCACATGCCGCTCCCATCGCAGTTCCCTGGAGCTGCAGGAAAAAGGACCCATTAAATGTAAATACATTGTGTGTTAGAGCGAACTCTAGTAGAGTGGTAAGTAATTGAGCAAAATTCTCATCTAAATTGTTCATACCTAAAAAGTATCTTGTAGCTTGTATTCCATCACTGTGTCTGATGACCCCACAAATAATTTTTTCCCCGTTTCCTAGTACATTATATGGCACAATAAATGGTGCTACGAAAAACTACAACTCGTCCAGCAAAAATGTTTGGAATGTGGGGAGAAAAAAAACTAAAATGAAAATCTGAAAAAGGACTGCGGCGGGAAAAAGGGCTGCTGCGGAAAAGGGTTAAGGAAGGTAATTTATCCCAAGTTGATAAATGTAGCTATTAAGCTCCCCCATGTAAAAATAAGAACTTTTCTAATTACCTGTCCGTCGCCCAGCGATGTCGTTTTCCTGCGATTCTTGATTGAAGTCCAGGTCGGTCCCTCTTTGTATCTTGCGCGTTGTCTAGGTTCCCGGCCACCGCTATTTACCTTTAGCGGTGGCCGCGCATGCGTAATGACATCCTCTCCTTCCTGAGGAGAGGATGTCATTTATCTTGTGAACGCGCATCTCGGCGCATTTCGGCGCATGCGCCGTAGATGCACGGCGAGACACCAGGCGAGACACCAGTCGCACGGTATGTATATATATATATATATATATATATATATATATGTGTGTGTGTTTGTGTATGTGTGTGTTTGTGTATATATGTGTCTTTGGGTATGTGTCTTTGTCTGTTTTTGTTTTTATATGTGTGTTTCTGTATATGTGTTTGTGTGTTTATGTGTGTTTGTGTATATATGGGTGTGTTTATGTATATGTGTTTGTGTATATGTGTGTGTATATATGGGTGTATTTGTGTATATGTTTGTGTGTAGATGTTTGTGTGTGTGTGTGTTTTTGTATATGTGTGTGTTTGTGTATATGTGTGTGTTTATGTGTGTGTGTGTGTGTGTGTGTGTGTGTGTGTGTGTATATATGGGTTTGTTTGTGCATATGTGTTTGTGCATATGTTTGTGTCTAGATGTTTGTGTGTGTGTTTTTGTATATGTGTGTTTGCGTATATGTGTGTATATGGGTGTGTGTTTGTGTGTTTATGTGTGTGTTTGTGTATATGTGTTTGTGTATGTTTGTGTGTATATGTGTGTGTTTGTGTATATATGGGTCTGTTTGTGTACATGTGTTTGTGTATATGTGTGTTTGTAGATATGTGTGTTTGTGTATATGTGTGTGTTCGTGTATATGGGTGTGTGTGTTTGTGTCTTTATGTGTGTGTGTTTGTGTATATGTGGGTGTGTTTGTGTATATGTGTTTGTGTATATGTTTGTGTGTGTGTTTGTGTGTGTGTATATGTGTGTGTTTGTGTATATATGGGTCTGTTTGTGTACATGTGTTTGTGTATATGTGTGTTTGTGTATATGTGTGTGTTTGTGTATATGTGTGTTTGTGTATATGTGTGTGTTTGGGTATGTGTTTTTGTTTGTATATGTGTGTTTGTGAATATGTGTTAGTTCGTGTATATGTGTGTATGTGTGTGTGTTTGTCTCTTTATGTGTGTGTGTTTGTGTATATCTTGTTGTGTTTGTGTATAAGTGTGTGTTTGTGTATATGTGTGTGTTTGGGTATGTGTGTTTTTGTTTGTATATGTGTTTGTGTATATGTGTTAGTTCGTGTATGTGTGTATATGTGTGTGTGTTTGTCTCTTTATGTGTGTGTGTTTGTGTATATCTTGTTGTGTTTGTGTATAACTGTGTATATGTGTGTGCTTGTGTATATGTGTGTGTGTGTGTGTGTGTGTGTGTGTGTGTGTGTGTGTGTGTGTGTGTGTGTATATGTGTGTGTTTGTGTATATGTGTGTGTGTGTGTGTTTGTGTATATGTGTGTGTTCGTGTATATGTGTGTGTTTGGGTATGTGTGTTTTTGTTTGTATATGTGTGAGTTCCTGTGTATGTGTGTGTGTTTGTCTGTTTATGTGTGTGTGTGTGTGTGTGTGTGTGTGTGTATATCTTGTTGTGTTTGTGTATATATGTGTGTGTTTGTGTATGGTTGTTTGTTTGTGTGTGCGTGTATATATTTGTGTAGGTGAGTAGAAGTATTGGTATTGTTCACATTGATAACTGTTTTTTTATGTTGTTGCAGATTTTGATGTACCGATTGGACTACATCTTCGATTCGTTGGACTACTGCGTAGATCTAAGTTTTTTCAAATTTTAATAAAATGGTTAACGAGGGTTTTGTTGGGGATTTCTAATTTCAATAAAAAAGAATAGTCTTTGTGTTTTTTTTTTAAACTTTATTAGTGCCTAGATAATGGCAGTTGGCTGATTGACAGCGTCCATTATTAAGGCGGTACTTAGTGTTAGCCGGTGCAGAGGCTAGCACTAACCACCAATTATTACCCCGGTACCCACCACCACCAGGGGTGCCGGGAAGAGCTTGGTACGATCCAGTACCCGACCATCTGTTGTGATGGTCGGGTATTTGGGCGGCCGTAGGCTGGTATTATGAGGCTGGGAAGGGCCAAAAACAGTGGACCTTCCCACCCTTGTAATGCTAGGCTGCTGCTGCTGTGTTGTATCGGGCTGGTTTTAAAAATGGGGTGACCCCCACATAGTTTTTTTGGGGGAATTTAACAAATTTAACAATAGACGGGTCCCCCACATTTTTAATAACCTGCCATATACAAGGCCGCAGCAGTCTGGCATTACATGGCTGGGAAGGGCCACTGGTTTTGTCCATTCCTAAGCTAATAACACTGTGTTGTATGTGGCTGGTTATGATAAATTGGGTGGAACCCCATGTCTTTTTTTAAAAAAATTAAAAATTAATAAATAAATAATAATAAAAAAAAATTACGTGGGGTCCCCCCCACTTTTATAACCAGCCAGATACAACACAGCAGCAGCAGCCTAGCATAACAAGGGTGGGAAGGTCCACTGTTTTTGGCCCTTCCCAGCCTCATAATACCAGCCTGCGGCCACCCCAGAGCCCGACCATCACAACAGATGGTCGGGTACTGGATCGTACCTGGCTCTTCCCGGCACCCCTGGTGGTGGTGGGTACCGGGGTAATAATGGTGGTTAGTGTTAGCCTCTGCACCGGCTAACACTAAGCCTCGCCTTAGTAATGGATGTTGTCACTCAGACAGCGGCCATTACTAAAGTGGTAGTAATAAAATTTGAAAAGAAAAGACAAAGATAAAATATTTTATTGAAATAAAGCACCCCCAACACAACCCTCATTAACCATTTTATTGTAGAAAAAAAACGTCATCTAAGTAGTCCTCGAAACCGACGTAGTCCAAACACCAAACCTGTAAAAAAAATAAAAAATGAAATAAAACATGTCGTAGGCTTAGATTCAGTTTAATGTGTGATACTGACTGTTATACCATGTATAGAAGCCTGCCGCGAAGTTGACTTAGATACAGGGCACCAGCAGACAGTATCATACATGGCCATACATGCATGCATGCATGCATACATGCATGCATACATGCATACATACATACATGCATACATACATGCATGCATACATACATACATACATACATACATGCATACATACATGCATGCATGCATACATGCATACATACATACATACATACATACATACATACATGCATACTTACTTACATACATACATGCATACATACATACATACATACATACATACATACATACATGCATGCATACATACATGCATACATGCATGCATACATGCATATATACAAGCATGCACATTTATACATGCAAATATACATACATGCCAACATACATACATGCCAACATACATACATGCCAACATACATACATACATACATGCAAACATACATACATACATGCAAATATATACATGCAAACATAAATACATGCAAACATAAATACATACATGCACATACATATAAACATACATGCAAAAATAAATACCTGCAAACATACAAACATGCACATATATACATACATACATGCCAACATACATACATGCCAACATACATACATGCCAACATACATACATGCAAACATACATACATGCAAACATACATACATACATACATACATACATACATGCCAACATAAATACATGCAAACATACATACATGCAAACAAACATACATACATGCCAACATACATACATACATACATACATGCCAACATACATACATGCAAACATACATACATGCAAACATACATACATACATGCATACATACATACATACATACATACATACATACATACATGCAAATATACAAATATACAAATATACAAATATATACATGCAAACATAAATACATGCAAACATAATTACATACATGCACATATATATAAACATGCATGCAGACATACATGCAAAAATAAATACATGCAAACATACATACATGCACATATATACATACATACATGCCAACATACATACATGCCAACATACATACATGCAAACATACATACATGCAAACATACATACATACATACATGCAAATATATACATGCAAATATACATACAAACATGCACATATATACATACATGCCAACATGCATGCACATATATACATACATACATACATACATACATGACAACATACATACATACATACATACATGCCAACATACATGCAAACATACATACATGCAAACATACATGCACATATACACATACATACATGACAACATACATACATGACAACATACATACATACATGACAACATACATACATAAATAAACTCACCTAAGACATTCCCACGAAGATCTGAACGGTCCCGTCACTTTTCTTCTTACTGCTCCCATTCACAATAACAGAGCGGTGGGCGCAGATGACGTAATCACGTGTGCCTGATATGATTACGTCATCTGCGCCACAACGCATTGTTACTAAGACTGCGAGCGGCGCCAAGAAGAAGGAAGATGGCAAGTGACGGGACCGTTCAGAGCGCCGTTAGAACGTCTTAGGTGAGTTTATTTTTTTAAATATATTTTTAGTTGTTCGCCGGGTGCTGATGCAGCACCGGTGCGGCGGATAAAAAAAATGACATGTAGTGACTGGGTGGGTGATGGAAAAGTGGCTTGCCGAAACGGGCTGAATGTAGTGTAGTGTAGTGTAGGGTAGTGTAGGGTTGATGACATTCACGGTAAGTTCGTCTCAATCGGGCTTACCATGCCCGCTTGAGACGAACATTCTCCCGATGTTGCTAGAACTACAGTATCTAGCAACATCGGGAGCGCGCACACTGCAGAGCAGAGCGGCTTGATTGACATCGAGCCGCTCACGCCCCTTTTTAGAAAAGATAACCAGCACTTGCTGAGTTATCAAGTGTAAAAAAAAGGTACTTAGGAAATGAATTTTTACATTTTTTTAACAGCAAAAGTTTTCAAATTAATTTCCTGCTTAGAATGTCTAAAAAAAAAAATTTTGTCAACTTGGGAATAACCCTTTAATGACCAAGCATTTTTTTTTCATTTTTCTCATCTTCACATTTCAAGAGTTATAACTTTTTTATTTTTTCGTCAACATAGACATATCAGGGCTTGTTTGTTGCGGGACAAGTTGTGTTTTGCAATGGCTCCATTTTTTGGTGCATATATTATATTGATTAACTTTTTGGGGGGAAGGGAATTGAAAAAAAAAATGCTATTCCTGCATAGTTTTTTGCGTTTTCAATTTATGCCATTTACTATGCGGTATAAATACCGTGTTACCTTTATTCTATGGGTCGGTACGATTACGATGATACCACATATGTATAGTTTTTTTATGTTTAACTACGTTTGCACAATAAGAAACCTTTTAAACAAAAATAATAAATTTTTGCATAACCGCATTCTAAGAGCCGTAACTTTATTATTTTTCCGTTAATTTCGCCATATGAGGGCTTGTTTTTTGTGGGACAAGGGGTCGTTTTCATTGTTAATATTTTGGGGTGCATGGGACTTATTGATTGACTTTTATTATATTTTCTGGTGGAGGAATGGAGAAAAAAAGTGATTTTGGCATTGTCTTTTGCGTTTTTTTTTGTACGCCGTTCACTATTCATTTGAATTAATGGGTAACTTTATTCTTTGTGTCGTTATGATCGCAGTAATACCATATATGTGTACTTTCCATGTTTTTGTTACACTTTTATTAAATAAAACAACTTTTTATGGAAAAAAAGGGTTTTATTTTATTTTTATTGTTCACGTTTTTTTTTATATATTTTCAAAAACGTTATTTGACTGTTTAATTAATGTTTTAAGTCCCACTAGAGGACTTCACCATGCGATCTTCTGATCACAGATATAATACCCAAGCATTATTGCCTGTCAGTGTAAAACGCCTCCGGCATGGCCTAATAGGCATACAGCCAGGGCAGTCCTGGGGGTCTTTGTTAAACCCCTGGCTGCCATGGCAATCCATTGGCGGCCAGCGATCACATTCCCTCCCTCTGTCAATAGTTTTAAATGCCGCAGTCGCTATTGGCCGCGGCATTTAATGGCTTAAACGGCTGACATTTGAAGGTTTCTTCAATCTCGGCCGTTACAGCAGGAGCCTGGCTATCAGACACAGACGGGCTCCTTGTGGCGATTCCCTGACGTGCATGTACGTGAAAATGCAGGAAGGGGTTAAGGACGCAGCATAGTTTTGGCCTTAAGGCTCAGAGCCTATTTTTCAAATATGAGATATTTCACTTGATGTGGTAATAACTTCGGAATACCTAAATCTATCCAAGCGATTCTGAGATTGTTTTCTGGTGAGACATTGGGATTTATGTTAGTAGTAAAATTTGGTCGATACATTCAGTGTTTATTTGTGAAAAATAGCAAAATTTAGAGAAAATTTGAAAAAAATAATACCACCCAAAATAGTTACTAGTTCACATTTCCCATATGTTTACTATATGTTGGCATCATTTTTTGAAAATTCTTTTTTTTCCTTGGACGTTCAAGGCTTAGTACATAAGCAGCAATTTCTCATATTTTGAATAAAATGTCAAAAGCCTCTTTTTTTAGGTACTAGTTCAGTTCTGAAGTGGCTTTGAGGGGCCTTTATATTAGAAACCCCCAAACACCCCATTTTGGAAACTAGACCCCCTCAAAGTATTCCAAACAGCATTTAAAAGTTTATTAACCCTCGAGGTGTTTAACAGGAATTTACAGCAAAGTAGAGGTAAAATTTTCAAAATTCATTTTTTTTGTCAGAAAATCCTTTTCATTAATTTTTTTTTTCCGTAAAACAAAAAGTTTTACCAGAGAAACAAACGCAACTCAATCCTTATTGCCCAGAATCTTCAGTTTTGAGAAATATCCCACATGTGGCCCCAGTGTGCGATTCGACTGAAGCACTGGCCTCAGAAGCACAGGACTACCTAGAGGATTTTGAGGCCTCCTTTTTATTAGGCACCATGTCCAGGTTAAAGCGGACTTGTGGTGCAAAAACAGTGGAAACCCCCCAAAAATGACCCTATTTGACAAGCTACACCCCTCAAGGAATTTTTCTAGGGGTGTAGTGAGCATTTAAATCCCACAGGGTTTTGCTGCATTTTGTGGAATTAGGCTGTGCAATTGAAAATCTATTTTTTTTTATAAAAGGTACGAATTTTTAATTTTGACAAGGAATAAAGGAGAAAAAGCACCCCAACATTTGTAAAACAATTTCTCCCGATTACGATATGTGGTCATCAACTGCTGATTGGGCAAACAGCAGGGCTCAGAAAAACAGGAGTGCTATTTGGCATGTAGATTTTGCTGGATTGGTTTCTGGGTATCATGTCACATTTGCATAGCATCTGAGGTACCAGTGCAGGGAAACCCCTTAAAAGTGACCCCATTATGGAAACTAGACCCCTTGAGTAATTCATTGTAGTTTTAAATAGTTTTGAGGTGTCTAAAAAACAGCAATTCTACTATTGTTTTCTATGAAATTTTTTTACCGCGTTCACCGTGCGCTATAAATGACATTCACTTAATTTTGCGGGGAGATATGATTACGACAATACCATATGTTTATAGATTTCTTATGTCTTATGATGTTTGCACAATAAAATACTTTTTATAAAAAATCATTTACTTTTTGTGTTGCCTTATTCTAAAAGCCATAACTTTTTTATTTTCCCATCAAGAAAGCCATGTGAAGGCTTGTTTTTTGCATAACAAACTGTAGTTACGATCAGTACCATTTTTAGGTGCATGCGACTTTTTAATCTCTTTTTTTCTATTTTTTGAGAGGTCAAGTGATTTTGGTATGGTTTATTATTATTTTCTTTTATGGCGGAACTACTTTTGTAGTTCAGGTTGTTACGGACGCGGCGATACCAATTATGTATAGTTTATTTATTTTTATGAATAATAAAGGACTATTGGAAAAAGTGGGATTATTACATTTTATTACGTTTAAAACTTTTATTTTTTAATTTTTACACAACTTGTTTTTTACTTTTTTACTTTGTCCCACTAGGGGACTTGAGGACAGGAGACCCTGATCGCAATTCTAATACACTGCACTACATGTGTAGTGCAGCGTATTAGTGCAGACAGCAAGCATAGTGGGTCCTGAAATTATTAGTCTTCCGGTTGCCATTAGGCTTCCGGTTGCCATAGCCATAGCAACCATTGCCGCCCGCTATCATGTAGCGGGCCGTCTATGGTGGTTTAACCCCTAAGAAGCCGCGATCGCTATTGAACGCGGCTTCTAAGGGGTTAATCAGTGGGGTCACTGCGATTGGTCCCCGCTGAAGGATCTGCGGCAACTGCTGTACGAGACATAGGTTGTCACAGCTCCTGTATGTGTCGGGAGGACGGCCGAAATGGCCGTTCCTCCCGTGACGTACTATTCCGTCATGGAGCGCTAACAATGTGGTTACCATGACGGAATAGTACGCCACTGAGCGCAAAGAGGTTAAACACTTGCGATAAAGCTTCAGAGACCAGATTTGGAAACGCTTTATAATATTACCCTGGCAGTCCATCTGGACCAGGAGCTTTAGCAGATTTGAAAGTTTTAATAGCCGATTCAACCTCTGATATACATATATAGGGGCACTAATATTTTGAGAATTTTTTTTAGAAAAGCACATCCAAATGAGAGAATCTAAAAAAAAGAGCTTTATTTTAACATAGGTTAAAAGTCCAAGAGGACACAGGTGGGGCGTGTTACCACTAACGCGTTTCGAACGAAGTGTACATACTCATAGCATAACGTAACAGGTTTTACACATGTGTTTCAAAATCGTAGTGCGGATGAACGTGTATAGAGTTTAGTCTAGGGCATTGAGTGTCAAATCACAGCTTACACACAAATCACTCAATGCCCTACACCAGGGGTCTCAAACTTGGCAGGGTAAGTGGGCCGCATATAGAAAAAATGGGAAGTTGACGGGCCGCATTACTTTCAAATTTGATACAACACAAAATTATTGTTAATAAATTACTAATTTGAACTACTATAACACTATATTACTATAATAATACTACATTACTATAAAATTAATACTACATTACTGTAATAATACTGCTAGGTTTAAAATTTGAGATATTTCTCCAGTCCGGCGGCTCAGTTGGCAGCGTTTGGCAGACACACATGTAAAGATTGGGCAGCCCCTTTTTAGATAGTGCCGCAGTGCCCTCTGTGGATGCTGCCGCAGTGCCCTCTGTGGATGCTGCCACAGTGCCCTCTGTGGATGCTGCCGCAGTGCCCTCTGTGGATGCTGCCGCTATGCCCTCTGTGGATGCTGCTGCTGTGCCCTCTGTGGATGCTGCCGCTGTGCCCTCCGTGGATGCTGTCGCAGTGCCATCTGTGGATGCTGCCGCAGAGTCTTCTGTGGATGCTGCCGCTGTGCCCTCTGTGGATGCTGCTGCTGTGCCCTCTGTGGATGCTGCCGCTGTGCCCTCTGTGGATGCTGCCGCAGAGTCTTCTGTAGATGCTACCACAGTGCCCTCGGTAGATGCTGCCACAGTGCCCTCTGTAGATGCTGCCACAGTGCCCTCTGTAGTTGCTGCCACAGTGCCCTCCGTAGATGCTGCCACAGTGCCCTCCATAGATGCTGCCACAGTGCCCTCCGCAGATGCTGCTACAGTGATGTCAGGGGCTTGCCCAGAGCTGGAGTCCCAGAGCAGAGCCGCTTCTAGCACTCTGCCTGGGATTCCAGCTCTGCTCCTGACATCACTGTCCATATATGGACAGAGATGTCAGGGGCAACCCCAGAGCTGGAGTTCCGGGCAGAGCACTAGTAGGCTCTTCCTGGGACTCCAGCTGTGGTCCTGACATCACTGGGACTCCTGCTCTGGGGAATTCCACAGAGTCCCGGAGCAGAGCCGATACTAGCACTCTGCCCGGGTCTCCGCTCTGGGAAAGACCCTGACACACTGTCCATATATGGACAGCGATGTCAGGGAATTCCACAGAGTCCCGGAGCAGAGCCTGTATTAGCACTCTGCTCGGGACTCCGCTCTGGGGAAGATCCTGACACATTGTCCATATATGGACAGCGATGTCAGGGAATTCCACAGAGTCCAGGAGCAGAGCCGATACTAGCGCTCTGCACGGGACTCCGGCTCTGGGGAAGCCCCAAAAATTGCTGTTCATATGTGGACAGCGATGTCAGGGAATTCCAGAGTCTAGCGGCTCTGTGTCCCGCGGCCGCAGATGACAGCCGCATGCTTGAGACCCCTGCCCTAGACTAAACTCCATACATTTTCATCCATACTACGATTTCAGTGTATAATCAATCTGTTTCTGAAACTGGTGATAGTACTGCCCCTATTAATTTTAATGTGTCAGGATTGGCTAAAGTTGATTTTAAAACACATGTGTAAAACCTGTTACGTTATGCTAGGAGTTAGAACGCTTCGTTCAAAACGCGTTAGCGGTAACAATCCCTACCTGTGTCCTCTTGGACTTTTAACCTATGTTAAAACAAAGCTCTTTTTTATATTCTCTAATCTGGATGTGCTGAGGATCTTTTCTACATTTTTTCTCATATTGAATTCCCTGTCTGCCTGCAAGCCCCCCTTCCAACTGCACTCCATTGAGGAACCATAAATCCCAGGACGAAGTTTGTGGTGAGCACACCAGTGGCTCTTGCTGCTGTTTTTTCTCTTCTTTTGTTCCGCACTAATATTTTCCTTGTCCTTTTCAGAGAGTTGAGGTAGGTCCAATTCGTGTAGAAAACCATCTATCAGTGAATCGGTGGGTTAAGGAGTGTTAGGATCTTCCTTTAAATTATATAATCGGTCATAATAGGTCACAAATGCATAGCAATATCTGTTGGATTATGTACTTTACCTTTCGTGGGGTGATCAATATAGGCAACTTCTAGCCGGCTGTTTTTTAACCTTTCGTTTTTTTTCTAATATTTATTTTCCATTTTTCAAAACAACATACAAGATGTGCAATAAACATTTGCCTAATATAAAATCAGCTCATCAAACACTTAGAGCAACTTTGCATTCATTCCAGAGGTTCAAGTATACATTTCAAAAACATTGACTAAATATTCATTACAAACATATTCAAGAACACTAATAATGAAAAGAGAAGAGGGAGGGTAGGGGAAGGGAGGTGAGATAGGTTCATATGTCAAGTATTATTACAGAGTATCTTCAAAATGTCTGTGTGTGATCCAAGGACACCAAATTTTCTTGAACTTAGAGTGGTTTCTATTTTCCCAGTAAGACAAGGCCTCTAGGCGGCAAATCTGGTCTAGTCCATTGAGAAATCGATGGGCTTATAGTAGATTTCCAAGAAGCAGCTAAAAGAAGTCTGGCAGCAGCTAGGAGTGGTCTTATCAGTGGCACGAGAGACGGTGGGATGACATCCGGTATCAAATGCAATAGATAGAACACAGGCGTTCGGGGTATGGTAAGGTACATACATTGTCTATCAAGTCTGGAACCTCTGAACAGAACAGGACATGTCCACCACATGTAGAAATAAGTACCGATTTCGGTACTATATTTGCAACACATTTCTGGATAAGTGTTATACATTTTATGTAATCTGGATGGGGTGATATACCAACTAGATTCGATTTTTAGCCATTTTCCTGAATGCGTATACATCTACATTATATTTTTGGTGCAGCTAATATATAGGAAACGTCTTGGTCCGTGAACGTGTAATGTAAATATTTTTCCCAAGTAGAGATATAAGGGAGGGTGTCATGGGGAGTATCAAAAAGTAGTCTTTTATATACGGTAGAAAGTAATTTCCTAGGGGAAGCTGTTTGCAGTACAAGTGTCTCAAACCAGGTTGGTGATCTATTAAGGTCAGGATTTTTCAGAAGCTGCCGTAAAGACAGTCAGTGCATTATAAGAAAGAAAATCGAGGTTGTCTATCTTCAATAGAGATTTGAGTTCCGGTAGAGTAGGGATGAGGCCATGTAAGAGTACGGATTTGAATGGTGTTGTGTTTTGTCTAAAGTTTTTTGTTATGGGCAGACTGCCAGTGCCTATCGTCGGTGGTAATAAGTCCCTAATTTGTGAAAGTATAGAGGATGTAGGAATTTGTTTAACCAATTAATTTACAGATCTCCAGATATCAAGTGTGGGTTTCGTGAATAATTTTGGTATAGGTAAATTAATGGGGATATCTCCTCCATTAAGGAATAACTGTCTTAGAGGGAGTGGAGTTAATTAATTTTCTATAGCAACCCAGTATTTATGTTGGCTGGCGCATCCAATCCACCACCCGACAGACATGGATCGCTTTGTAATAAACATGTAGGTCAGGTAATCCAATACCTCCCCTTCTATCGGGTCTAGTTAAGATGTTATAGGAAATTTGTGGCCGTGCAGACCTCCAAACAAATTTGGAAAAAAGCAGTCTTAATGAATGGAAGAAAGACTTCGGGAGATGGATGGGGAGCGCATGGATAAGATATGTAATCTTGGGCACTATGAAACATTTAGGGGATGGGCCACGAATATAGCAGTTCAGAGATATGGGAAAGTAAGGGAATATAATTTAATTGAAACAATGATGAGAGATCAGATGCTAGAGTAATCCCTATGTATTTTATTGTGTCTAGACAAATCGAACGGGGACGAAGCCTTTAAAGTCGTTTTTACGGCGATTGGTAGAGTCAGGTTAAGAGCTTGCTGAAATAAAGCTAAAAGCGTCAAACACGTTGTAAATGTGGCAGGGCAGTTTGAGGATTTGTCAGGATCATTAAAAGATCTGTAAAGGATCTGCCAGGCACAGCTTCTGTGTCAACGCCCATAGGTAATCAGTCTGCACCTGCTTCTATGTCTGTGAGACTGACTCCATCTTCCACCACTCAGGAGGGCAGGCTTAGGAGTGGGAGAGCCTATCACAGCCTGGCCAGACGGAGCTAGCTCCCTCCCTCTGTCTATTTATACCTGCCTTTCCTGTTCCTCCTTGCTTGTGATTCTTCTCGTTTGGTTTCCTGGCCCTGCTGCAGCTTCTGAACTATTTGACCCTGCTTCATACTGACCCTGGCTTACTGACTACTCTCCTGCTCTGCGTTTGCTACCTCGTACACTCCTGGTTTGACTCGGCTTGTTCACTACTCTCCTGCTCTGCGTTTGGTACCTCGTACACTCCTGGTTTGACTCAGCTCATTCACCACTCTTGTTGCTCACGGTGTTGCCGTGGGCAACTGCCCCATTTCCCTTAGCTTTGTGTACCCTTGTCTGTTTGTCTGTCGTGCACTTACTGAGCGTAGGGACCGTCGCCCAGTTGTACCCCGTCGCCTAGGGCGGGTCGTTGCAAGTAGGCAGGGACTGAGTGGCGGGTAGATTAGGGCTCACTTGTCTGTTTCCCTACCCCCATCATTACAAGATCATCTGCAAAAGCTGCCACTTTGTGTTCCCTTCCACCACATACTATTCCCTGGATCTCCACATCTGCTCTTATTTTTTGAAGGAGCGTCTCTAAAGTAAGAACAAATAATAGGGGGGACAATGGACATCCCTGTCTGGTACCATTGCTGATGGAAAATTGGGGAGACAATACGCCATTTACAGCAATTTTAGCCATGGGATTATGATACATAGTGAATATTGCGTGAATAAATTTATTAGGGAAGTTAAATTTACCTAGAGCCATTCGCATAAAAGACCAATTAATTCTATCAAACGCCTTCTCTGCATCCGTGCCGAGAAGGATAGCCGGAGTATGAGTTAAATGTGCATTCTGAATGAGCTGCAAAATTTTATGTGCTCTTCTTTCCCTCCCTCTGTGATATAAATCCTACCTGATCAGGATCTATGAGGGTTGGCAGTAAAGGCTTCAATCTGTTTGCCAAGAGTTTAGCATATAGCTTTAAGTCACATTTTAAAAGTGAGATAGGCCTATAGTTTCCACACAGAAATGGATCCTTCCCCTCTTTATGTATAATTGAAACATGAGCCATTAAAGTTTGTGATGGGAAAGGGTTACCAAGAAGAGCCTCACTGCAAACCTTCATAAGATATGGTTGAAGGTTTGGTTTAAATGCTGTATAATAGAACGCCGGCAAACCATCTGGGCCGGGGCATTTGTTTTTCGGAGTATCACGAAGGGCCTGTTGTATTTCCGTTTCCATAAAGGATAATGGAATTAAGAAAAGACAGGGTCAAATCATGTTTTTGTCTAGAGAGCTCAGGATCTGTAGCGTTGAGATTATATAATTCAGAATACAACTTACAAAATTCCTCAGCAATAGAGGTTGTATCATGTATTTTCTGACCATTTGGTGAAGAAATGACTGATATAAAAGCTTTGTCTCTTTTCCGTTTTACCTGATCCATCATGAATTTAGTAGCCCTGTCTCCATGAGCATAATGTTTATATTAAGACGAGAGATATACCTCAGATTGAGGATATTTTTCACCTCAGATCTAAGGTCCGAAAGCTGTTGAGCATGCGAATCCGCTAAAGAATGTTTTCTGATGGCTTCAATCTCGATATCTTATTTAGCAGCGTAGTTAGTCTAGCTTCCCTGTCCTTTTTAACATGTGATGCAAGAGCAATACATTCCCCTCTAAAAAAATGCCTTATCCGCCTCCCACGACGTACCCATCGACACCGACCCATTCTAATTTATAGAAAAAAATTCTGTTAGTTTGTCATTAAGTTGTCGAAGGTTGCTGTGCCTTCTAAGTAACGTTTCATTTAATCTCCAATTTGCACATTTCAGTGGAAGAGAAGCAATTCGAAAGGGCATACTGAGTGGGGAATGATCAGAGAAGACGTGGGAATCTATATGAAGTGCATTATATTGTTGAAGATATTTTGTATCTGTAAATAGGTAGTCAAGTCTACTATAAGAGTTATGGGGGGCAGAATAGATGTAGTCCTTACAATGTGGATTGAAGAAGCGCCATACATCACTAAGATTGTATGTGTGAATAATCTTTTTCAATTTAGCTAAAGCAGGAGAGGAAATCTGTGAGCGGAAAGTGGAGGAGTACAGATTAGGATCTAGGGCTAAATTTAAATCGCCCCCCACCAGAGGTATCCCTTCTTGGTACTCATTGACGTTTTCAATACAGAAAGAAGCCAAGATACCTGATCCACGTTCGGTGCATATATATTACCGATCGTAAAATCAATTGATTGGCTGAATTGCCTTTAATGAAATTATATCTGCCCTCAATATCCACAAGTTGATCTGTTAGCACAAAAGGTATGGATTTATTAATCCCGATACTGACTCCTTTAGATGCTCGAGATGTGGCGCTACTATGGAACCATTGCGAAAATAGGCCCCCAGACATTGAGGGAATATGGTTTGAAAATTTGTCTCCTGTAGTAAGCAAATGGAGATTTTTTTCACTTCTAAGATATCCGAGAAGCTGTCCTCTCTTAGAAGGAGAGTTAATACCTCTCACATCATAGGAGACAATCTTAACATCAGCCATTTAATATAATGTAGCAGGAAAGGTAACACATTGCAGACATACCATATATCAAAACAGGGTAATTGAGACCTATGGACCTATCGGACGAGAGAGGCAGTTCGGGAAGAAGGAAAATGAGAAGGTATGAACAAGAACTAGCAAACAATAGAGGACAGTATGTGTATCCACATACCTAGCATACAGGGGTATATGTCAATTGTCATGTGATAGTCTACCCTATAACCTCTAAAGAAAAGATCAGTATTCTAAAGTCGAAAAAGGTCATCTGAAAACACAACAACAATATGTAAATCTTACAACAAAGTGTCCAGTAATGCAAATCATAAGACTTTAAGCCTTAGTTGAAAGGATACAGCAGAGATGACTTAGTCAAATCAGGTAGTATCGGGCAAGATATTCTTCGGAGTCAGTTTTCCAGATCTGCGTTTCGCCTTCAAAGTCTTTTCCGATGTTGTTGTTTCCCAAGGGGTTGAAGGTGGAATGGTATGCAGGCCGGCAACATCTTGGACTGTAGACCAATCAGGGATTGCATTTGGTCTTAAGTCAAGTTTCTCAATTAATTCTCTGGCATAATTTTTAGATCTTATAGAATACCTGGTACCATCAACAGTAGTGGCAGGCCAGAATTGAAGAGCCATCTATAGGGACATTTCATTGAGCATAGGGCATCGGTTATTGGTTTCAGTAAGCACCTTTTCCTGAGTTTTTTAACCTTTCTAATAAGAGTGGCTCCCACTTTATCACCAGCAACATAAAACTGGGTTTTGAGCCTTTTAAGTGCTAATTCATACTTATAAAGCATGAGGATGTGCAATTGTTTATGGAGGTCCTGAATTTGTGATGTGAGCTGTGCGGTGGGTTTGAGGTTTTTTTAAGTGTTCAAGTGGTAAAGTTGAGTTAAGATGGAATGTCTGAGAGAAACCCTTATTTTTTCTCATACACTGCTATTTTAATAAGCACTCCTCTAATTATTGATTTGTGACAGCACCAAAGAGTGGAGGCAGAAATTTCTGGAGAGGAGTTTAACTCAAAATACTGTTGACTAGCAGTAGCTATACTTTCCCTGTGTCTGGGTATATTTAAAAGATATGTGTTCAGGCGCCATAGTCTTTCATTCTTATAGTTATATCTCTCCAAAATAGTGTGTTATAGGCGCATGATAAGCCCATGTAATATAGCCAATAGAGGTCGACTCCACGGCTTGTATCAATTCACTGTCAATCAAAAACATATCAATTCGAGTGTATGACTTATGGGCTTGTGAAAAATATGTGAAATCTCGTTCGCTTGGTTGTAAATATCGCCAGATGTCATGCATGTGCTCCTCCTTAAGTAATTGAGCTAAGGTCACCCTGTTACCAACAGAAGTGTTTGAGCAGTCTAATTCAGGATAAGACGTGGCATTAAAATCTCTGCAGATGATAAGAGGGCCAAGTTTAACTTTATTTATCAGCTTAAAAAGTTTGTTCAGAAATTAATTATTTGTCTCTGATTAGGGACATAGACTCCTACTAAAGTGTAAGGTTTGTTACTTATTATGCATGTAAGAACTAAGTATCTCCCTTGTGGATTCGACCATGTGTTTGTGCATGTAAACGCCAGAGAATCCTTAAACGCTAGGAACACTCCAGCTGATTTACCTTCATTATTCGCTGTAAAAACATGTGGGAAAACTAGTATGAGAGCTTTTGGGTGCCTTATCTTGTTTAAAATGGGTATCTTGAAAACATATTATCACTTCTAGAGTATAGGGAATCTCTCCCCAAACTGGACCTTTTAAATGGACTGGGCGTTAAGAGATAAAATTTTAAATGCCATGGAAAAACATACAGAATGTTCATTAGAATTAGCTCTGATATATAACAAGTAATGGTGACATTGCTAGTAAACCATGTATTTTCATTACCAAAAGAAAACAAAATATAATGAGAACAAGACATATGTAGGTCACATATAAGATACGTGAGCCATAGGAGCAAGACCATAGTAATTAGACACATTTTAAAGGCAAACTTAGATATATATATATATATATATATATATATATATATATATATATACAGAACTTGCAAACAGAGTAAAATAGGGGGTGTGTATATGAAGGTACCAAAAGTACTTCACGATTGGGGCCGGGCTCCACCCAAGGAAAGGGGACTTATGTGAAAACTGACCCACTTCTAAATTTGGGAGAACAAGAAGGATATACAATAGTTTACACTTCACACTTCGTTAACCATTCTGAGGGAACAACAAGTGTCATTGTAAGGTCTGAGAGAGGCGGACACAAGAGGAAAACTATAGTGTGTCACCCACTCCAACTGTTTACATAACCTAAACCGTATAAGCAGTACTACATGTTGGAACGATTACATTATGAGATCTAGATCGATAAACAAGAACATGAATATAACAAGATAAGGATATTATCTGACAATTCAAAGAGAACAATCAATCAGCAGACACTTTATGCCACTCTTCCACAATCCTTCCTGGGTTACATGGCGACGGCAATGTCTCTTGATGACGGGAAGATGTCGCTGGTAGAATATTCCAATCTTTAAAAGACTTGAGGGCCACTGTAGTAGAGGAAAAAACGTGAAGGGTACCCCCTCTATGGACGAGCAGCTTCACTGGAAATCACCACCTCTGTGGAACACGTCGATCTCGCAGTATTTTGGTGACCGCGGAGTATTCTCGTGATTTGGCAAGAAAGGCAGCTGACAAATCTGTGAAGACAGTAATATCCTTGTAAGCTTCTGGAAGTATAGAAGGCTGCTTGAAACATTTGACAAAAGCCTCCTTCACATGGTATAAATTAAATCTGGTGATGACATCCCTTGGTAACGACTGAACCACTGATTTAGGTTTGGGCAGGCGGTGAATTCAGGTCAACACTTTTCAATATCGGATAAATAAGGCAAAAGAGTAGAAAGAATTTCCACAACATGTTTGTATAGTTGATCATTACACCGCATTCCAAATTATTATGCAAATGTTATTTTTTGCTGATTTTCCTAAATAGTTGATGCAAATGACAGTCAGTATAATCTTCAAGCCATCAACCGTTGGAGTATAGTGCAAATTTTATTGAACAAATCTCCTAATGATAACAGATTTTTTTTTTTCGAAGTAAAAAACTCAAAATGCACTGTTTTAAATTATTATGCACAACAGAGATCAAAACATTTTAAAGGTTGTAAAGAGAACTAAAATGGTAATTTGTTGAATTTGCAGCATCAAGAGGTCATATTTACAGAAAACAAAAGCTCTTTCAATAAAAAAAAAACTTAGCAGGCCAAGTTACATGTTAACATAGGACCCCTTCTTTGATATCACCTCCACAATTCTTGCATCCATTGAATTTGTGAGTATTTGGACAGTTTCTGCTTGAATATCTTTGCAGGATGTCAGAATAGCCTCCCAGAGCTTCTGTTTTGATGTGAACTGCCTCACACCCTCATAGATATTTTGCTTGAGGATGCTCCAAAGGTTCTCAATAGGGTTGAGGTCAGGGGAACATGGGGTCCACACCATGAGTTTCTCTCCTTTTATGCCCATAGCAGCCAATGACACAGAGGTATTCTTTGCAGCATGAGATGGTGGATTGTCATGCATGAAAATAATTTTGCTACGGAAGGCACGGTTCTTCTTTTTGTACCACGGAAGAAAGTGGTCAGTCATAAACTCTACGTACTTTGCAGAGGTAATTTTCAACCGTCAGGGACCCTAAAGGGGCCTACCAGCTCTCTTCCCATGATACCAGCCCAAAACATGACTCCGCCACCTCCTTGCTGATGTCGCAGCCTTGTTGGGACATGGTGGCTATTCACCAACCAGGCACCAGCGGCTTCAAATACCTGTTTGCTGCTTTGCAAAGGGGGGCTTGTGCCACTATATACAAAGTTGGCTTGTGGCACTATATACAAGAGGGGCTCTGTGGCACTATAAACAAGGGAGGGGGGCTCAGTGGCACTATATACAAGGGAGGGGGGCTGTGTGGCACTATATACAAGAGAGGGGGCTGTGTGGCACTATATACAAGGGGGGGGCGGTGGGCTGTGTGGCACTTTATACAAGGGGGCTTTGTGGTACTATATATAAGGGGGGCTGTGTGGCACTATCTACTGAGGGGGCTGTGTGGCACTATCTGGCACTATCTACTAAGGGGGTGGGTTGTGTGGCACTATCTACTAAGGGGGGCTGTGTCTGGCACTATCTACCAGGGGGCTGTATGGCACTATATAAAGGGGGAGGGCTGTGTGTTGCTATCTACAAGGGGCTGTGTGTGGCGCTATCTATAGGGGGTGCTGTGGCGCTATATACAGTGAGCACAAAGGGGACATTATTACTGTGAGGGCACAAAGGGGGTACTGTTACTGAGGGGGCACTTTTATTGTGTCGAGCACTGAGGGATCAGTATTACCATCTGGGGCACTGTGGATTACGAGTTTGTTTAGAGGATGGGGTACAGGTGGGGAGGGTGCTCGAAAAGAAAGAAACCAATTTGTCTGTGTGTCAAATTCTACAGAGATGAGTCGTGGCAGGTATTATTCAGTAGCAGTATGGGAGTATTATTCAGTCACTATGTGGTTATGGTGTGGGTCTTATTCAGTAACACTACGAGGGAATTATTCAGTTCCTATGTGGTTATGGTGTGGCGGTATTATTCAGTACCAGTATGGTGATATTATTCAGGCACTATGTGGTTATGGTGTGGCTGCATTACTTGGAGCTTATATTGTGTTATTATTGGTGATATTGGTCTTATAATAATGAGTTATGTTCAGTAACAGTATGCAGGTAATATTTCATCTGGTATAGTGGTATGATTAATAACTGTATATGTACATAGATCGTTTTTTTGAGTGAGAGGGGGACATATGCTTTTGGGCTTGCAACACCCCTGAACACGCTAGAAATCAGTGATGCCGTTCTCTGCACACCGCCTTCTGAATTGACTGTATTATTGATACAGTAAATCAGCATTTGGGACCCCACTTTTAACTTTTCCCAGGGCCACATTTTGCCTAAAACCAGCCCAGCTCAGTACATAAATACAGCACAAAAAAATGCATGAAAATACCTTAACTGAGAAGGTGAAACGTTGCTGCAAAAACCTTCGGTGAATAAATCCACTCCTTTGCTTGAGTGATGCTTCCTGGGTATGTTTTTCTTATATATATATGAAAAACATACCCAGGAAGCAACACTCAAGCAACACTCAAGCAAATTCATACATACAGCACCAGCACTACATATCCCAGTTTGGCCTGAACAATGGTAAGGGTATACTGGGAGTTGCTGTTTTACATAAAAATAATTGTATCATCCATTTTCTCACTTTAGATCATACAGTGTATCCAGAGCTAATCAGTCAGAGGCAGATTAAAAATTTACATTCAGTGACTCACAGGTGACATCTTCTGATTCTAGTTGTTCTCTCTACTTTTTTCTCTATCCCATCCAGACCACCATAAAGGCCACTCTGCAGAGTTTCTGCTCAGATATCCGCCTCTGAATATACTGCTACACCCTGTGCTCATGAATATACCACCACACTCTGTGACATTGAATATACTGCCACACACTGTGCCCCTGTATATACTTCCACATACTGTGCCCCTGAATACAATCATGTCCCACACTGTAAAATAAAGCACCATATGCACAGTGCCTGGGCCCCCTGAAAAAAATTCCATAGGCTGTGCCCCATGAGAATAAAGCACCACACAAAGTGCCTGCTAAAAAATTGCTACGCACTGTGCCCCCTGTAGAAAGTGCCACACCTGTAAAGAGTGCCACACAGTGATCCCTGTAGATAGTGCCACATAGTGCCCTCTGTGGAAAGGGCTACACATTGCATCCTGTGGAAAGTGCCACACATATCCCTATGTAGAACGTGTCATACAGGTCCCCTTGTAGATAGTGCCTCACAGTGCCCCCTGTAGACAGTGACTTCTATATATTGCCAAATACAGTGTCCTATGACAATAGTGCCATACACAGTGTCATTTGCAGATATTACTGCACAAAGTGCTCTCTGTAGATAGTGCCACATTGTGCCCCTTGTAGTCAGTGCCACACAGTGGCCCCTGTAGATTGTGCCACAAACAGTGCCCCCTGTAGGTAGTGCCACAAAAGTGCCCCCTGTAGGTAGTGTAACACACACAGTGCCCCCTGTAGACAGTGCCACACACAGTGCCCCCTCAAACAAATAAACATTACATACTCACCTGTCCCCGTTTCCACACTCTCATCCAGCAATACAGCTCTGACCTCTTCTGACCTGGCCTGCTCCAGTGGAACAACACAGGCAGCGCAATGACATCATTGCACCACCTGCATCACAGTAAAAGTGCCGAATGGAGGGCCAGGGAACAGAAGGACTCACCAGTACTGTCAGGCTGTTATGCACCGAAAGGATACGGATAAAAGCGAGTGCCGGACCAGCTGTGTTGAGACATTGCTTCCACGAAATGGCAGTTATTTTAATAACCAGTTTGGGAGAATGGCAGAGCTGCTCTGTCCAGGGGCCTATTTTTTGGGGATGGTTGGAGCTATAGCTCAATCTGCCCCATAGTCAATCTGGCCCTGATGTTTGAGAAACCATATAAAAGGTATTTGTCTTCTACTATTCTAAGGTTAAACTATCAAATGCTAAATGTTAATGCTAAATGCTTAATAATAGGCAATTTTTTTTATTCATTATAGTGTATATGTGTTGCACACAGGCAGAGCTGTTAATAGAATAAGTGTAATTTGGTTATTTTCTCTGCTGGTTGCTTGCACTGCAAAAGTGCTAATACAATCTAATTAGTAATTTTAAATGGAATCTAACAATGTCTTTATCACTTTTTTTTTTTTTTAGTAAATTAAACTCAAGGAAAGTCCTCTGAAGATTAATGCAGAAAGGAGAATTAAAATCACTCAAGATTCTATTACGTCTAAACTCAATATGTGTTTTTAATGATTTAGAAAGTTTGCAAAAGGTCACCATATGGAGATACTGAAGTTGATGAAATAAAAGCATTAAGACAAAGCAATAAAACTGTCTGTGTTTCCTTGACCTTTTAAATATATCTCTCATAAAGTGCATAGTAAATCTACTTAATTCCTTGATGTTTGCAGCAATTAAAACATATTACCCAATATACAGTAGTACTATCTGATACTGTACTTGTATTTGGATATATATATTTTATATATTTAAAAACAAACTTTATGCATTTTGGTATGGAAAGTCTCTTGTCAGGACAGAACAGTTATATCCTACTGCCTGTCTTATTGGCAGAATGAGAACCCATGGTCTTATCTACAGGACCTTAGATGTTAAAATCCTCATAATCAATTACTATTAGATAAAAAGAAAAGTCCAAAGTTTTTAATATAATCAAGTCCCCATTGGTGATACATTTATCTTGCTTATGTACTATAGTTATTTTTTTGACTTTCTATTTTTTACAATGTAATCAGACTTGTAGAGTTAGCCACTTAAAGATTCTGACCTAGATGTAAATCAGTTGGTGCCAAGTCAGGTCTGTCAAGACTCAAGATGCTTCAAAAGGTGCCAGTACAAACTTTTAAAGATATTTACAGTATGTGGCCAGGTAAAAGCAGCTCTACTTTCCCCAAAAATGTACCTTACCATAAACGGGTGTTTCTGGAAATTCCCTTTGCCTTCTACTAGGACGTAGCCTTTAAAAGAACCGTCACAATGTGGCAGCATTGTCATAAAACACTTGAGGGTAAGCATAGGAGATACTATCAACTACATCACACTGTGAAATTGATAAGTGAGTATCTAATTATTTGCTATAAGCAACTGTGTCCCTTTACTTTGCACCAGCTTTGATAAATTTGCCCCATTGTGACTATTATGCAAAGATAGTTTGGTCACACATTAAGGAAGAAGGTTCTTAGATTACATAAAAGTCGAGGAGTAAATTCCACCATGAAACTTCTTGAATTTCTTGAACATGATTAGCTGAGGTGCATGGACACCTACTTTTTTGATCACCCATTACACTCATGAAGCCTTATAATACATGTTTGAAGGGGATTTTGTGCCTTCAAAACTTGTGTGCAAATGGTTTAACTGCAGTAAGAGTAGTCACTTACAATGTACTGTCTGTAGCTGAAATGCCTTTGTAAGCCATTCTCACATGCAGTCACATAAGCATGCTCCTGGTGTTTATCTCCTGCTTGTGTGAGGTCTGGTATACTGGATATGTGGTTATCTCCTCTCTCCCCCCCTCCCTGTAGGGTACAGGATGTCACTTCTATCTTCAATGCTTGTTGCTCTTCCTGCTCCCTCCCTGTCTCTGGAGAGATCATGTTTCACATGCTGGGAAGCAGATAGCGAAGAGTATTGCAAAAGCAGAGCTGTGTCTCTGTAACAGACAGTGAGTAATTACAGCTCTACCATACACTGTTTAATAGAGTGGTATGCAGACTTTAAAAAGAGGTGATACTCATAAGAGGAAGGAGTAATCATGGAAACTGTCATCCTTTACATGGTAATCCCACCCACAACAAGCCCTAGCAAAATGAAAACAACAGCGTGGAACAGAGCTTGGCAACATAATGAAAAATAACTATTTCTGAGCTATGGTGGCATCATCTAGTGACCATTCAGACACATATAGATACTTTATGAGTTAGATACATATAGCTCAGAAAAAAACCTTCAACTGCCACAAAATCAGGACTATACAAAGCTGAGTTAAAAAAAATCCATACAATTAATACAAAACAATACAAAATTGCAAAACATATTAGAGATCATGCATTCCATCTATGCACAATACATTGGTAAATTTACATTTAGGACATTTGGATGTATCTCTCAAGCCCGTCCTTACCAGCCTATTTTGGCAGATATGAAGCTTATGAAATATATACAAAAGGGACACCCAGTTTTAAGGGACAGATCTTTATAAGAACATATTTTACCATTCCTTTGGCTGTCTGTGAGCTGGCCTTATTCTTCCACCCATTTTTTTCTACTCTTCAAGGGTAACTAATCTACTCTAGTAAGCCCGTAACTAAACGTAACTATTTTGGAGCCTTAAGGACTAGTGGTGGTTTATAATAGGGGCAGTTTGGGTGGCTGCTCGAGGTCCAAAGCACCCTTGGGGGGCCTATGACCTTCCAAACCACCCATCATCTTAGAGGCAAGCTGAATGATTTTAGCCGCGGAGGGAGTCTGACTGCAGCTGACTTTGACACTATTCAAAGCTCTTTCTATCCAGACATATCCTCCACCTATCCAAACATATCCTCCACCGACCCTGCTTCCCCCACCATGCTGCTGTCCCCTCCAGCCTCCTGTCAACTTGTTGCCCTGCATACCATTGCCGACTGTCCGTCCAAGAAGAGCAGAAGTGTCACGAAGGTTGCGTGGACCCACTAGGCCGTACCGCCTTAACGGTATGGCAGCTGGTCAACAGGACACAGGTCAAAGTCTCTAGTTCATATAGGTGTACCTGTAGTAGCTTCAGACAGTAGCAAGACAGGCTCGGATGGGACTTAAAGAGAACCTGTCACCAGCAATTCACCTATTGAACTTTACTTATCCCTCACTTATCCCTCACTGGCCGCTGCTGTCAAAAGTTCATTGCCGTTATCCCCTCTCCCAAACTCCTCCTCCGACTGTAAATAACGGTCTGCAAGCATTTTGCGCCTTTTATGGTAATAATCCGGTGTCCCTTTGTGCGCACACACCCGAAGAGGACATAAATGCACAAGCGCAGGATTTTGTGTGCTGGGGGATGATGAGGAGCTGTCAATCAAAAGTAAGGAGGCGGGGTAAACTCCGAAATACTTGAAGAATGAAGATAAGACTCTTTTCAAACGAAGATTTGACTCTTTTCAAACGAAGATCTGACTCTTTTCTGCTCATTTGCATCGGTGTGGGAACACTAAAACATTGAATACCAAAGCTACAGAGCCGACTAAGAAGATAACTATAGGTTATATAGAAACGATTTTTCACCCACTACTCCCAGGTATTGCTGGTTTAATAGGTGAAATGCTGGTGACAGGTTCCCTTTAAGCAGCAGGCAGACACCAGGCGTGGTGTAGCAGGACAGGCGTAGTACTCAGCGCAGCACGACTCCAACTCAATACGGCACTTGAACCAAGATAACTCGGGATACAGGTTACAGGTAGTAGGAACGGGAACACTGGGCACTGGAAGACACTTAGGAGACAATTTGCAGAGACAAACTAGGGTAACGACAACAATGCTCAGGCAATGCAGGAAGGGGCAGAGCCCTTCTTATAGTCCAGGGTGCTCATGGGCTAATTAGGTCTTTAATTCAGGTGCGCACGCTGGGCCTTTAAGAGCAGGCACGAGCGCGCGCGTGCACCCTACGGGACACCGCAGAACGAAGCGAAAGTGAGCGCTGGCATCTCCTGAGGAGGAGACGGGGACCAGCACTCACTGATCCATGGCTGTGGCCGTCAGGAGGTATGCAAACCTGGCACCCGCGGCCATGGACATGACAAGAAGTAGCAAGAAGCAAAGAGGCCGAGCTGGCGGCTACTGGTTAAGTCCTGCATGGGATGAATTGAGTGTCCCAGAGTTTACCCTCATGTCAGTATAATCTTTAGATGTAGCAGAGGTAAGTTTGTTAAAGGTAGGTTCACACATAGCACTTGTACTGCGTGTTTTGGCAATTAAATGCGCATGGTTTACTGCTAATTGGCATGTACAAGTGACGCACATAAAACCATAAGCTGTACCTGTACTTGCCATGGCAATTAGCAGTGAACCACTTGAATTTGTTCCTGCTTGCTTCCTGCCTGTATGATTTGGCACCAGATTTTAGAAAAATGTACAACCAATTGTTGAGTCAGTCTTTGGTTCCAGACTGCCTCAAGAAAGGTTATTGTGCCAGTGCTTAAAAAAGCATCTTCTGTCTCTCTTAATGACTACCATCCAGTAGCTATAACATCTGTGGCAATTAAATATTTTGAGAAGTTCATTTTGTCCCACGTTAATAAAGTCAATTTTAAAGGTACCACTTGAGTCTTCTTTTATTCTCTCTCTACACTTCAGATTTTGTAACATGTCACAAGAACACCATTTTATTAAAATATGCAAAAAATATGATGTTAATTGGCCTGATCGTGAATGGGGATGAGACCTGGTAACGGTCTGAGATACAGTGGTCTAGGGAGAATAATTTGTTTCTGGATGTGGAAAAACTAAGGAGATAGTTATTGATTTCAGGAAGAAAGCACGGGAAGTTTCCTGGATTGGTTTGGGGGGAAATCAGGTAGAGGTGGTGATAGAATTAAAACTTGTAGGAATTACTATCTCCTATGATCTCACATGGTCTGCTACAATATATGCCACAGTTAAGTAGGCCCAGCAGCGTATTTATTTTTTAAGAATGTTGAAGAAATGTGGGTTTTGTGTTCATACCTTGTAGAGATATTATCAGGGGCGTAGCTAAAGGCTCATGGGCCCGGGTGCAAGAATTCAGCTTGGGCCCCCCTACCCCTCCCCAACACCACCATCATCAGACCCCTATGCGCGCCTATGCCCGGATGCCTGGCCCAAAAGCCCCCATAGTATAATGCCCCCACACAGTATTATGCTCCCATAGCTGCCCAACACAGTATAATGCCCCATACAGTATAATGCCCCCCATAACAGTCCCATACCATATAATGCTCCCTATATCAGCCCCCACAGTATAATGCCCCACATAGCTGCCCCCATACAGTAAAATGTCCGCCATACAGTATAATGCCCCCCATATGAGCTTCCCATACAATATAATGCCCCCTTATGAGCTCCCCATACAGTATAATGCCCCCCATATGAGCTCCCAATACAGTATAATGCCCCTCCATATCAGCTCCCCATACAGTATAGTGCCCCTCATATCAGCCCCCATACAGTATAATGCACCCATATCAGCCCCCCATACAGTATAATGCCCCTACATATCAGCCCCCCATACAGTATAATGTCCCTCCATATCAGCTCCCATACAGCATAATGCCCCCCATATCAGCCCCCCATACAGTATAATGCCCCCATATGAGCTCTCCATACGGTATAATGCCTCCATATCAGCTCCCCATACAGTATAATGCCCCCATATCAGCTCCCCATACAGTATAATGCTACCATATGAGCTCCCTATACAGTATAATGCCCCCATATCCGCCCCCCCATACAGTATAATTCCCCCATATCAGCCCCCATGCAGTATAATGCCCCCATCTTATCAGCCCCCATGCCATATCAGCCCCCCATGCAGTATAATGCCCCCCATATCAGCCCCCCATATAGTATAATGTCCCCATATGTGCATAATATAAATAAATAGCATAATTACTTACCTATCCCCGTTCCTTCGCCTCCTCCGGTGTATGCTATGAGTGACTCGCCTGCCTGCGTCGAGCCGCTCAGGGCACAACCAATGCTGGAGCAAGGAGACGTCAGCTCCTTGCTCCAGCATTGAATGGAACCGGGACCTCGGTGAGTGACTCGCGACCCCCCGGAGGTCCTCACACGACCACCCAGGGGGACGCGACCCACAGTTTGTAATGTTTTGTGTTGTATTTTGCAGTTTGCGGGGGAGAGAGGAGGGGGGATATAATTTAACGCCCCCCCCCTCCACCGCAAACAGCACAATACAACACATTACAAGACTGCGAAGTGTACGAAGTGTACCATGTGACCGTAACCAGGAAGTGCCGGCTTAATGGCACAGAAAATGTATTTAACAAGCATGCTGTATGGCAGCGGGGGCCCGTGGACCCCCAGGCTTAGGGGCCCGGTCGCAACTGCGACCGCTGTGACCCATATAGCTACGCCACTGGATATTATCAAGCTGCTATTAAAAGTGGTTTGGAATGGCAACTTTGAGGGCACGTCTTTTGCTGTCAGACATTTCTGAAAAGAGGTGTCAGTGCTTTGAATTAAAATCTGCAGGACCATAACTTGTTCTCATAACTTGTTTGAGCTTTTACCAGTGCTCGAAAGTATCGAGTGATTAAGGTAACGTGCAGTTAGAGAGAGTATTTATCTATCTGCAGTACGCCTTTTAAATGTGTATAAGGGAATGTATATGTATAATTGTAATGCACCAATCCTAACATATTTTTACAATCTCCAAGACTGACAATTGCATTTTTTTGCGATTACCAGAGTTTGGCAATAAAGTTTCTATTCCATTCTATTCTAGAAATTACCAGATTCTAGTAATTCGTATATGTCCTTAAATCCCCACTATGAGTTTAAATTCATTATGTGTTTAATCAAAGTGTTCTCTCTCCACTCCCTAAGGAAAGACAGTTGCAATGCCATGAAATAAATACTGAGGTTGGGTACTAATAAACATGTATAATTATCCTGGGTACTCTCCCACTTGGCTTGTGCCACGGGGGTCAGATCTATAACATATATTGCTTCCTTTAAATACAGATTTGATTTTGCCTCTTCTTCCTCCATTTTAAAGCTTTGTCTCACTCCATTTATTTCTATGAACATAACCCCCCGGAGATAGTCCCCATACTAAATTAACAGATGCAGAACACTATTCATCATAAAGAAATTGCTTATGGCATCTTGATTTTATATTTCAATTATATCTTGTCTCTCAATCAGATTTAGCCAATCAGGATTAATCCTTATTGATAAAGGTTCTGCTGCCATCCTGTTGTTAATCTTCCAGCAGTGAATTTTTAGGTAGGACCTGTAGATTGTGCAGTGTAATTTTCAACGCTGCATAAGAAATTACAAATCCTGACATGCCTAGGGCTCCACCTTGTCTTACAGCAGTGGCAGGACATGCTTTATGTTTTATGTTGGCAAATCAGGGCGTAAAATGATTGTATAGGTGGTCATGCTCAGGACCAATTCTAGCTTTTCTGCTGCCTGAGGGAAAAATTGAAATGGCGCCCCCCAGATCTTGATTGACATCCCCTGTCTGTTCTACATCACGAGCAGCCTCACAAAAAAAAACAATTATAACACCCATTATCTCAATGCAGATCTTACAGTGACTACAGTACTGATTAGAGGCAAAATAAACATTTACATTAAGTGACTCACAGGTGACGTCTCCATCTGGTCCAGACCTCTATGATGACTTCTTCTGGTCATGGCCATTTCTGCATTTTTCCGCTCAGATGTCTTCAGCTTCTCACTTTTCAAACATTTCTGCACCTATAATCAAAGATAAAATTCTCATGGTGGCACACACAACGCCCCTAAATATAATAGCGCCATACATTGAACCTCTAATGCTAATAGAACCATACGCTGTGTCTCTGATTATAATAGCACCATACACTTTGTCCCACACACACAGTGCCCCTGTAGATAGTGCCCCCATGGAGCCCCTGTAAATAGTGCCCCCTGTTAATACTGCCCCCATAGAGCCCCCTGTAGACAGTGCCCCACATAGAGCCCCTTGTAGGCAATGGCCCACATACATAGTGCCCCCTATAGAGCCTCCTGTAGATACTACCCCCATAGAGCCCCTGTAGATAGTTCCCCCCATAGATAGTACCCTACATAGATCCACCTGTAGATAGTAGCCCCTGTAGATAGTGCCCCACATATAGCCCCCTGTAGATTGTGCCCCACATATGGCCCTCCTGTAGATAGTGGCCCACATATGGCCACCCCTGTAGATAGTGCTGCACATATAGACCCCCCTGTAGATAGTGCTCCACATATAGCCTCCAAATATAGCCCAATATACAGCCCCCTGTAGATAATTATCCACATATAGCCCCCACTTACAGCCCCCTATAGATAATGCTCCACTTATAGCCCCCACTTACAGCCCCCCTATAGATAATGCTCCACATATAGCCCCCACAGAAACAGCTCCCCTGTAAGTAATGCTCCACATATAGCCCCTCACACTTTTAACAGAAAAAAACAACTTTACATACTCACCTAAACCCGTTCCCATGTCGCCCTCTTGCAATGCAGGCCTGCTCTCTTCTGAGCAGGTCTGCTGGGGCTGCGCAATGACATCATTAAAAGGCGCTGAGTGGCAGGGCAAGTCATTTTGCCTGGCCAATCAACGCCTTTTAACGTTGCGTCGTTGAAAGGCGCTGATCGGCAGGCTGCCTTGCCCTGTCAATCAACGACGCAAGCGGCGCGATGACAGCATCGTGCCGCTTACGTCATTAAATGGCACTGAACAGCGGGAAATGTTCCGTACCCCGCCATTCAGCGTTTATGCATGTAATTGTAACTGCGTTCTATAGAAGCAGGTACAATTATAGTGCAGGAGGGGGTGGCGGCAGCAGAGCCAGCTGCCAACATATTTCTGCCATCTAGTGGCAACATATTGAACTAGATCAGAGTTATATTTAGCTACAAACAACTTATATGTCTTTTCATGTTCTACGCTCAACCTATTTGTGCCATGTAATTTGTTGTTATTTGGTCGTTGCCAGTAATTACTACCATTATTAATGTGTTCTATTGTCTGGCTGCATATGTGCAGAAATAAGATCTCGCTGGTTTGGCTATTGGATGTACTCCTATATATCTTCTTTACGCTACCCCCAACATGCACAGAGTGAAATGGGAAATCAGTGCTAGTATGACATATATCCTAAACCAGAACAAGAAACAAGTCACGACCAGGTGTTTGAAAAAATACAAATAATCTTTATTAAAGTCAATTAGACACATGGAGACAACGTATAACACTTAGACATAATAAAATGCCATGGACCCTCGAACACAAACGGAATCCGAACGTAAAAGCAGAGTAGCCCCCCAGATGTAAAAATGGTCTGACACAACCTATATATGGCTAAAGTGCATAAGTACATATTAATGAGCAGGTACTAGGCATGGTACGCTTTGCACAGATGAACACATAAATAAGTATAGAGAATATATATAAGGTACAATCTAAGTAAAAACGACATGTAAAGTAGTATACCTACACCTGCGTATAAGAAGATAAATAGGAGATCAAGACCAGGAGGGGGACCTCTGCTTAACCCTAGTCTAATTGACTTTAATAAAGATTATTTGTATTTTTTCAAACACCTGGTCGTGACTTGTTTCTTGTTCTGGTTTCGTTTTAATTAGTCACTAGGACCACTAGTATCATTCGGGGTATTATTCGGTTTGCTATGACATATATCCTATTTTGATCGCAGCAGCCATAGGTAATGAAAGGTATAAAATAGAAACTTATTTTGCATTCAGATTTGTCTAACTGAAAAAAAATATATATATTTTTATATAGAATGAACCGGATATGTCGATGTTGACTTTGTTACTGGTACTTCGTTACATTTAGCAGAAGCCAGGCAGTTATTGGGGCTAGGTGGAGTTTTTGAGCGTTGGCCTTTTGGGCACCAAAGTATTCTTACCTGTTACATATTTTAGGCATATTCTACAAACCTCGTGTATTTACATTGGCAGTATTTGACAATTCTTTCAAATGACAAAATATGTTTTAAAAAATATATGTCCATCAGGAAAGGCATCTAAACCTCCTTTTAAATACAATTGTATATCACCACTTTCTTAAAATATAGGAAGAAAATTCACAGAGCTTTTATGGTCGCAGTTATGTTAGCACTTACAGTTATGTGATGGTATTCTTTGTACATTATTGATTTTGTCAAAAGTTAAAGGTTTATATTTATATCGCTCTACTCATTTTAATAGTTTCCCTTTCTGTCAGATATTCTGGTGACAGATTAAGCTCGATGCTGTGGAAATTACTGTTATAACCTTATTGTACTGACATTGTAATACAATGAAGATAGAGCTACTGTAGACGTCTATAGTATCCTTGTTAGAAATGCGGCTGTAACAATTCTACAGCCATACTCACAAATAGCGCTTCATTTTCATCATGGGGCCATGAATAAACAATTACACTTTGATTTGTAGAAAAAGAATGCGGTTTCTAAAAAAAAATATTGAAAATAGTTTATGTCTCATCACATTTATAGCTATCACAATTGTAATTATTCAAGTGTATGGTTTTCTGCTTTTACGTTAAATGTAGCAAGTTTGTGCATTGAGAATGTTAATGGTCATTTTATTCTGTTTTTGTAGGGTTCAAGTGTGATTTTACTCTATTATGGATATACTATACATACAGAACTCAAGAAATGCTTTTCTTTTCATGGAAATGTGTTCTGTTCTTATAAATTCTGGAATCCTTGAAAAACTTTCCTACACAGCAATCATATTCTACCCATGTCACTACAAGTATCCCAAGGTGCTCAACCTATCATGCCTTGCTCCACAAAGCTAGCAATTATGACTTCTACACTGAACTCACTGTTACCGCTTGAACACCAAGACTTCAACTGCTTACTTAATACATCCTCCATATGTAACTAATGGGTGTGGTTACTTACAGTGGCGGAACTACCGCTATAGCCACCACAGTGGCTGCTACAAAGCGCACAGCATGAGGGGGGCCCGTGCTGCCCGGCACGGAGGATAACATTTATGTGCCGGACAGGGCAGCATGGCACCCTTATCCTTAGGACTTATTCAGACGAACGTGATATACGTCCGTGCAACGCACGTGATTTTCACGCGCCTCGCACGGACCTATATTAGTCTAAGGGACCGTGCGGACAGTCCGTGATTTTTACGCAGCGTGGGTCCGCTGCGTAAAACTCACGACATGTCCGTTATTTGTGCGTTTTTCGCGCATCACGCACCCATTGAATTCAATGGGTGCGTGAAAATCACGCACACCACACGGAAGCACTTCCGTGGGATGAGCGTGATTCGCAAAACAGCAGTGAAAAGTATGAATGAAAACAGAAAAGCATCACGTGCTTTTCTGTTTACAAACATACAAACAGAGTGTCATAATGATGGCAGCTGCGCGAAAAGCACGCAGCCGCGCACCGTATGATCATGACACACAGAGCTGTTAAGTGCCTTTTGCGCACGCAAAATGCAGCTTTTTTTGCGTCCGCAAAATGCACACGCTCGTGTGAATCCGGCCTTAGGACGTGGACAATTGAAAACTATGGCGGAGCAGGGAGCTTGTTCCCTACTCTGCCATTACGTAGGCTAGAGGCCACTGTAGGCCTGCAGCCTATAAGGCAATGAGACAGGATCACGCCGGCCTACGCAAGGGTACCGTCTTGTCACCTCATAGGCTGCTGACGAGGCAATGGAGCAGCTCAGTTTGTGGCGTGATCAAGGCTAGGTGAGTACAAGGTTTTTTTATTTGTTTGGGGGGCACTATCCACAAGGGAGGGCCATGTTGCACTATCTACAACAGGGGCCATGTAGCACTATCTACAAGGGAGGATGTGAAACACCCTCATACTATGTTTTTTTGTAGATCGATCTGTACAAAATGTATACTATACATAACCCCCCGCCCACCTTATCTTAACTAAGTATACTGTGGACTATGAAATCTTTGCTTTTATATTTTAAGTGCAGGCAGTCATTTTACGGCCATATATGACCTAAGGTGTAGCTCCCTCGATAGACAGATTTAAAGTGTCATACATTCTGTGCCTACAGGTTCCAAAGATGTAAATCTGATAATGACACGCATAAATATACTTATATATTCCAAAATTTAGAAAAATAAATAAATTATAGAACATAGAATTCATATATAATAAATAGTATCAATAATAATGATAATAAATAATAATAAGAGATAGAAATATATTAATCATCAGATCGGCAGAAGCCGAAAACAACATAATTAAACCTCAAAGTACTACAATCATAAAAACTTAAGGGGCACAAAAACCACAATAATAACCTACATACTTCTCCAATTAACACCCGTTAAATGTATATATCAGAGAAATCAATCTTTATTGAATAAAAATTACGCACATTGGCCATCAAGACTTTCGAAAGAAAGGTAAAAACTACATAGAAGGGAGACCAGTTAATATCAATTAACAATGTTAAAATTAATGTCTGTCATATAGTCTGGGAAGCAAATTACTATCCAACATAACAATCCAGTGTTGGTGTATTAAGGATAGTAACAACATACCACTATGGGTGTGATCAATCACTAGCCCAGCAGTTACAAAAGCATAGGATTACACAAACTAAGAGAGGACATCTCAAATCCCAATGCAAACCTCCACATTAGGCCCTATTCATATCTCATTTTTTAAATACATTTTAAATATAGGCTTGGAAAAGCTCCTGATGTGTATATATAATAGTAGCCGAGAGCCATAACGTTTTCATTTTTCCAGCAATATAGCTGTATGAAGGCTTATTTTTTGCGTGATGTGTTGTACCATATAATGTACTGGGAAACGAAAAAAAAAAATCTTTGTGGTTTGGAATAAGAAAAAACCCCAGTAATTTCCGCATTCTTCTTTGGGCTTAGTTTTTACAGCGTTCACCGTGCGGTACAAATGACATGTTAACTTCTGCGGGTCAATACAATTACGGCGATAATACAAAGAAAAAACAATTGCCATATTCAGAGAGCCATAACTTTTTAATTTTTCTATCAATAAAGCGGAGTAAAGGCTTGTTTTTTAGGGCAAGCTGTAGTTTTTATTATGGGATACATATAACTCTATCACTTTGTATTCCATTTTATTTGTTATTTGGGAAGCGAGGTGACCAAAAAACAGCGAAGCTTGCTTTTCAATTTATTTTTCCTGCAGTGTTCAACCAGCGGGAATAATAACGTTATATTGGAATGGTTCAGAATTTTACGGACGCGGTGATACCAAATATGTTATTTTTTTTTTACATCACTTTAGGGTAAAAATAGTAAACCATGAATATGATTTTTTATTGCACATGAAAAAAGTGTTTAACTTTTTTAAATTTTCTTATTATTAGTTCAAGGGACTTGAACAAGCAATCTTTGGATTGCTTGCATAATGTACTGCAATTCTTATGTATTTCAGTATATTGTGTAGTTAACCAGCTTCAGGCAGGGCCTATTAGGATCACAAACATGGGAGACCTGGGGCAGGGGCATAGCTAGGGTGGGCAGGCGGGGCATGTGCCCCGGGCGCAACTTAGAAGGGGCCACCCCCTCCTGCACTATAATTGCACCTGCATCTTTAGGACACAGGTACAATTAGAAGCAATGAAAGGCCGGGTACGTTCTGTGCCTGGCCATTCAGGGCCTTTGTACAAGTGAAGCGGCACGATACTTTGCGCCGCTTGCATAGTTGAAAGGCGCTGGTTGACAGGGAAAGTCATTCCCAGTTCAACCTCAGGAGACCTGCGCAGAAGAGACCAGGTCTTCATTGCTGCCGGACGGCGTGGGAACAGGATTAAGGTGAGTTTGAATAGTTTGTTATTTTATCGTAATAAAAAAGTGTGTGGCATTATCTACGGGGGGGGGGGGCTTTATCTACAGGGGGGCTTTATCTATGGGGGGGCTTTTTCTATGGGGGCTTTATCTACAGGGGGCTTTATCTACAGGGGGCTTTATCTACTGGGGGCTATATACAGGGGTGGGCTATCTGTGGAGCATTATATACAGTAGTGGGCTATATCTACAGGGGGGTTATATACAGGGTTGGGCTATATGTGGAGCACTATATACAGGGGTGGGCTATATCTACAGGGGGTTATATACAGGGTTAGGCTATATGTGAAGCACTATATACAGGGGTGGGCTATATTTACAGGGGGGTTATATACATGGGTGGGCTATCTGTGGAGCACTATAGGGGGAGCTATATGTGGGACACTATATACAGGGATGGGCTATATGGGGGCACTATATACAGGGGACTCTATGGGGGGCACTATCTACAGGGGGAACAGTGTGTGTGTGGGACACGGTGTATGGTGCTATTATAATTAGGGGTACAGTGTATGGCGCTATTATATTTAGGGGCATGGTGTGTGGTATAATGAGAACTTTATCTTCGTTTATAGGTGTACAAATGTTGGAAAAGTGAGAAGCTGAAGACATCTGAGCAGGAAACTGTAGAAATGGGCTGTGACCGGGAGAAGTCATCATAGAGGTCTGAACCGGATGGAGAAAAAGAACTAGACGTCACCGGTGAGTCACTTAATCTAATGTTTATTCTGCCTCTAATCAGTACTGTAGTCACTATGATCTGCAGCGAAATGATGGGTGGTATGTTTATGATATGATTTTTTTTTTTGTGAAACAGCAACTCCCAGCATATCACTACCATTGTTCGGGCCATGCTGGGAGCTGGAAACAATTTAGTGCAAACCTATACCGCAGGGGTTGCACTAAATTGAGCTGTATTTGTGCCTGTTGCTATATATATGTACTGAGCTTGGTTCTGGGGCTGTATTTGTGTACTGAGCACTATTCTAGTGTTGTGTATAGAACTATATTGCTTGTAAAATATACAAATGTTTTTATGCTCGAGTTACATAAAAAAGAAACGTGGAAAAGAAATGACACGTCAATTGGTAGAGAAAACAAACATGGCGAGGGGCAAGGAGATGTCGGGAAAGAGGTTGGGGTGGGGGCGCCAAACTGAATCTTTGCCCCGGGTGCTGGAGAACCTAACTACGCCTCTGCCTGGGGGCCTTTAAAAGGGCTCCCAGGTAGCCATGACAACCACCTCATGTATGTCACGGGGGGTGTGATGGGCTGTCATAGGCGGTTGCCCCCTTCTTTCTAATGGCTTAATGCTGTGGTCGCTATTGACCGCAGCATCTAACTGGTTAAATGGTTGGGACTGGATTTATCTCCGTACCTGGCTGTTGCAGTAAGGCTGCACTTAAATAACGTCCAAAAAATTGAGATGTGGTTCAAACTCCATATACATATTGTAGCCGTGCAGCTACTAAGAGCCAGGATTTGGGCTCAGAATGTAATAATCTAAAGTTACTAGAGAAAGTGTCCTTTCTCCTTATTTATTATTTTAAAACCCTGGAAAAAGATGTGGATTGCTGGAGTAGAAGAGAAAAGTAAAGTTCCACTCCGTCTTCAGGGCAGTGCAGCATTTGGACTGACTTGGGAGTCTCATTAGCTGCCAGCTGTAAGGGCACCTTTAAGACAGGTGAGATCTACTCACACAATGCTTCCAGTCTAAGGAATACAGGCATTGCAAGCCTGTGGGAGTCAAAAGTTCTGGTAAGAACATGTTTGTTTTGAGGTGCTGGGCCTTTCACCCTGATAGTTAAGGACAGCTATATGTTTAGTTAGAGGCTGGACGGCCTATGGTTTATTTTGTGTGCCAACTATCTTGACCCTGGAGATGGCGATCCTGTGAGCTAACTTTCCCCAAGTTGTCACATATGGTGGAGAATGCGGGCACAAAAATGGCACCTGGAATTAAAAAGGCCAGAAGCCTGATGTTTGAAAGTGACTGTCTCTGAGGAGAGAGGCTAATTTGTAAAAGTTCGGAGACCGTGGCAATGGGTCTTATGGAGGAATTTGTCAAACAAATGTGGCAGATACAGCGGCGGGAAGACAGTGCTAAACAGAATAATCATACCCAAAACATCCAGGCACAATTTGAAGTAGAACGAAAGGCTGTGCGGGCGCAACTGCAGGTGTCGCTGGATAAACGGGCCACCGTACAAGGTGGATGCTCCACAACACAGAGTGCCTTGATATTGGATACTCAAAAGGTTTTGGAAAAGGTTTGCAAGCAAGAGCAATCAAGCCAGGCTGAGGATGTCTGAGACCGAACTGCTGTATGGCCGGATGTCCTGTTGCTGAGTGGCCAAGTGTTAAAAAGTGAATTTGGCTGTGGCGCTATGATACAGTTGCTAGGCAAGAAAGTTCAAGAGAAGGCTCTCGCTGTGGCTCTGCCGAAGGAGCTGTGCTGGAAGTGCCATCAAGCAAACAAATGTGCACCTAATTGTCCTTTGGTCAAGGGGCCAGAGGAATTGTCGGTCAAAACCAGAGAGTTGATTTGGATGCTATCCAGGCAGTGTCGAGGGGGCTTCCGGAGATCTTGCTATTCGTTAAGAATCCTGAGAGTGGTGAGACTGTTCTTCTTAATTTTGAGACTGATTTTGGGACTGTACAGCACAAACTCATAAAATGTGAGCTACTTAATGTGGGGTTTGTGCTTGGCAAAGACTTTCCACATTTTTGGCAGCTATGGGAGAAGGAGGAATACTAATGAGAAATGCGCGTCGAGGCGGCTATCCACACTAACTGGGTTTATATCTAGGTGAGCAACCCCATTCCATATAATTACTCTTTTTGTAGATACCATTAAGTGATCCTTACTTTATAGTGTAATATACCTGCTGCATGTGAGAAAATATGCCTCTCTTTGATTGATTGTTTATTGATATGATACATACATATACTTCCTTGACATATCTTCTAAACAAATGTAATTCGATGTCATGTTTGCAGGAACAATACATATTGTCCTTTTGGTAACCATGAATTTTACTGTTGATTCTAAGATATAAATTGTATTACATCCCACATCCTGTGGAAAGTGTGTTTTGGCTTAAAAGTTGTTCCATATCTTTATATATCATTACTATTGCATATTTTAATATTTTAATATATATTCAATAAAAGGTATTTTTTTTTAAATGTGTACTTTGTGCATTTTGCTCTGCATGACTTCTTGTTGCAGTAAGGCGCCCGTTCGTCTCTCCTGAGCATTCTTAAACGCAAATTTGAATTTGAATCATAATTCAGCTAAAATGAGGGTTTATGAGCGATCAGTAGAGACAGACGGGCTAAAGATCAAGCCATTATTGGAAACGGGACAGAGCAGCCTGCAATGCATGTGAATACATACAGGCTGCACAAGCAAAACGTTAAAACATTTTTAATAAAGACTAGAGATGAGCGAATTTCCCGAAATTCAATTTGTGTCCAATTCGGTCTAACCATTTGTCAGATTTGATTCGGTCTGAATAAATTTGTTCTGAATCGAAAGTGCCCCACTTACCCTGAACATTTTTAATTGTAATGTCATTATTGTTTCTAATGACCTCCATTTTTCAGCTACATATAGATGGTAGTGACATCACTACACTTGGAGACAATGGAAGTAGGAATATAGAAATGAAAATCATCGAGGAATGTAGAGAAGAATACCCCCATTTCATCTTCTTTCGCAGTAAATTTAGACTCCCCCCTTCTCCACCACCCCTTGGACTTTTTCGTTTTTTCAATTTTTCACTTTATACGGAGACATATATTTATATATTTCTTCACAAATATTTTTGTATATATATATCTTTTTTTTTTGTGTCATAGATATATGAGTTTTTATGGGTATATAGCACATCCCTGTTACATATAGATAATATATTTAGAATATTTTATTGTTTCACATATTTAGGTTCATACACATAAATTCTTTTCACAGCATATATATGAGTAGTAGGTTCTCATATATACATATATTTATCAATTCACGGTTATCCATTAAACCATTTATGTTAATATACATATATCTTCTCACGGTGGTTTTATTTATTTATTTATTTGTTTTATATAAAAACTTTTACACATTGTTGCACATTATATATATTTTTTACTTGGTCCATATATTCTTCATCAAGTTTGTCTTTTTTATGAGCACTAAACTTTTTTCACAATATATGTTTTGCCACAGTATCCAATATATGCCTGCAATTTGTAATAACATTGCTGCTTCTAAAACGTTTATTCTCTCAGTACATCTCTCCACGAGTCATCCAATCAGACATATCTTTATTTATACTTACCTTATATTCAGGCATGTTGAGCTGCGCGCTCACGCCTGGGGGAGTAGCTGGACTGCCTTGCGGTCCATATCAAGGTGGGCGTGACCCGGCGACGTCAGACGTCGTTGGCCCACACCCACCTTGATGACGCTCGGCCGGGAATTCATTATCAGCCATCTCCATACCAGGTGTGTGACGCTCATACTAGCATAAACATGGTCTTAGATGTTAACGCCCTACTTCTGTCTGATTGGCTGAGTCAACCTTTTAATGGAGGTCCCCACTGGAGAGACGCCACCCCCGGACGAAGGCATTCCGCCGAAACGCGCGTCGGGTCTGACGTCTCTCTCCTGCAGGGCAAGTCACAAGGGTATGTAATTTAAAACACACCTTGTATATTCGAGCACAATTACATGTTGTTTTTACATAATACAACACTGATTACTGTATCTAATGACCAGCTGTACATTTGCATATCTTGTTAGCTGTCTAGTATACACAGTGATTTCATGATACATATCTGCACATCCTGTGCTTATGGTTTTTCTTGTTTAATCCATGTCCATGTGTTACATTGTGTCCATATGTGCTCACTGCATGAGGGACGTCTTGTTCATGCTCTGCATGACTCATCTTTTAATTATTTTTGTATTATGAATAAAGTTTGCATTTTTTGTAAAAAACATTACTGTGTGTTAAATGTACCCCATGTCCTGTAGGTTCAATACCTATCAAGATTGAATGTGCTAGAGGGAAGGCTGCCGGCAAGGCTTTATGGGGAAGCCCGCCGGGTCTCCGTCCTTGGTTATGTGATCCTTCTTCTCTGTCTTCTTGTCTTCTTCTAATCTGTAAAATGGCGGCCGCCATTTTGAGTGATTCATGGCAGACGAATCACAAAAGTTTTATTTTTTCAAAAATCCTAAACTATTTGGAAATTCGTAATGAATTTGAATCTGCATATCTTTAATAAAGACCTATTGGGAAAATAATTTTGACTCCAAAAATGTGTACAATGCACTAAATAAATAAATTTTTTAAAAAAAAAACAAACACACAGACTTAGAGGTCATGGTTGGAGTGTACAAATCACACTCGTTCACAGATACTGTACTTAGTTACTGATATTTGTTTTTTTATTTTGTACTGCGACTTACATTTTGTTGTTTTTTTTTTCATTTTTCTGTGATTTGTCTCTTGCTGTGTTTTAGGATTCCTAGGGATTAATATTTATCTTTTCTAAAGCTCGAAATTAATTTTTCTTTATTTATTTTTCTTGAGTATTGAATTAATTACTTTAGCTGCACACACATTAGACTTTGACATTTTCTTTCTAAAGCCTTCAAAATAAAGGTGAAGAAATGCGCATATTAAACTTTGTGCATTCAATTCTTCACCTCACTGCTGTGTAATTTCAGATGAATTTATCATGCAAATCACAGGAAGTAGTCTACAATACTTTACTTTGTTATGGTTGCTGTTAAGCACAATCTTATAACTTGAGTCTCCAAGTTGTCAGACTACATTAATATGGCACATCTCTCAGGGGGCATGGCTAACCAGTGATGCGAGCAGATGTAGGATTTGCCATAAAACACCAAATTATCGGTATATTTCTGCTTTCCAGTAGTAATTTGTGTTACTTGACTTCCCCTCATACCTGCCTCTCGAATTGCTGCAGATTCCTGGTGCAGAGTTACCGAGATGACCAGGAGAATAGACCAAAGAGAAGCTGAGCACAAGGCCCAATATGGTGCCGGTGCTGAAACCCTGGGCCTCTCCAGCCGCTCGTCGGAGCAGCAGAGGGGTGCAGCCGCACATCTGGAGAGATACTATAATGTAATTATAGGTGGGAGTATGGACCTGCCAGATGTGACTGTCCTAGTTGCCTTGAACGTAACATACATTTTGGACTTTAATTTTTATTTTTCTGTTCATAACGCAATAGTTAGCCTGCCTACTTAAGCCTTTGTCTTAAGGAAGTAAAGCGTCATTCACACAGATTCGGTGGTAGCTAAGGGTTCCCAAGTAGGGGTGTTTAATGTGGTGTCTGTGAACAGAGTGCTTTTGCTTTTTTCTAGATTCATAGACTTTTTGCTGTTAAGGTGATGTTGTTTACTATTTGGGTAATAAGGGTGGGAACTCTGTATAGCAAACCACAATGTCATAGGATTCATTTGCAAGGTCTTTCACTATGGAGTCATATCTTTCTTACTGCTGTTCTAACTTTTATATTTTATTCACAGCACACCCACCATGACAGACTCAGTGGTATATCTCACATGGAATATAAGGTAATAAAAATTGTAAAAACGGGATAAAACGGTGCTGCTTGGTGGAATGAATAATTTAATTAATAATTACAAGGGATTGTAATTATTCATTAAATTATTCATTCCACCAAGCAGCGCCATTTTATCCCGTTTTTACAAATTTTATTACCACTGTTTGGCATCTCCATGGGAGTTTTGCGTTGGGATTGGCAGCAGCTTCTTATTGCAATTACATGCCAGTAATTTGCAGCCCTTGAGGTGAGCATTTATGTGCATTTCTGCTCATTTATTACCTATTGATTCCGCACATTTGGCGCCGTGTCCTTTTTGCTTTGTTTCAGTTCATGGAATATAAGGGGAATGGGTAATGCCTACAAGCATAAAGTCATCTTTAAAAGTATTAAACAGTACAAGCCATTAATTTGTTGCTTACAAGAAACACATTCAACTTCTGTACTAGGTAACTCAACAAATATTTGGTAGGGCACAGCTTTCATAATCCATATTCCTGTGGGGTCGGTACCCTCATAAATGAGAACATACCATTTGAATGTATATCTAGTGATTTGGTGTGGATGGTTGGTATGTATGTATCAATGGGAAGATATACCAAACTTCTTGCATAATAGCAGCTGTATACATCCACCATAATTAGCTATAGTCTTACATAAAATCCTGCTTTTTGCAGGTAGGGCACCTGAGGTCCCCCTTCTCGTTCTGGGAGACTTTAATTATTTGGTGCACTCTAACATATTTTACAATATACATTAATCTAATGATGTGTGCGTTACAGCGTTTGGAAGAACGTTACGGGAGGTTGCCCTAAATGATTTGTGGAGACTTAAAAGTCAAACAGTAAAAAATTATTCCTCCTACTCGGTGCCCCATAGGTTACTGTCTAGGATAGATTTGGCACTAGGGACACAAACAATGGCAAACATGGTGCAAGATGGGCAGTACCTTCCTAGACGATTGTCAGACAATTCCTCTATACACTTAAAGGCTAATTTTTCCGTCTTCCATACTAGAGGTCCTTGGTGTTGGCGATTTAATCCATATTGGCTTAATCTTAAACCAAGAATAAATTGCCTACTCTACTGTCTGAATTTTTTTTCAGACAATGATGGAACAGTGTCTACTTTGATAGTATAGGATGCTATGAAGGTGTATTTGAGGGTCCCATTACATGTGGTTAAATCAAAATCTAAGGCTTTTTCCGGCACTTTATTGAGTGATGCCAACTTAGCTGAGGACAGATATATTCTAGTCCACTCAGATATGCACGAAGATGGAAACTGGCCCAATACCAACTAAATGAACATCTGCTGAGAATGGCAGAAAATAAATGTTTCTTTCGATGCCAAAGATACTGCGAGGAAGGAGGAAAAGAGGCCTACTTACTGGCGGTAAATGCTAGGGCTCAACAGATATAGGTATATTAAAGAGCAGCTGTAATGGCAGGGGGGTAGGGAAACAGACAGTGAGCCCTAATCTACTCACCACTCAGTCCCTGCCTACTTGCAACGACCCGCCCTAGGCGACGGGGTACAACTGGGAGACGGTCCCTACGCTCAGTAGGTGCACGACAGACAAACAGACAAGGGGACAGAAGCAAGGGAAATGGGGCAGTTGCCCACGGCAATACCGTGAGCAACAAGAGAGGTGAACGAGCCGAGTCAAACCAGGAATGTACGAGGTACCAAACGCAGAGCAGGAGAGTAGTCAGTAAGCCGGGGTCAGTATGAAGCAAGGTCAAATAGCTAGGAGCTGCAGCAAGGCCAGGAAACCACAAGAGAAGAATCACAAGCAAAGGAGGAACAGGAAAGGCAGGTATAAATAGACAGAGGGCGGGAGCTAGCTCCATCTGGCCAGGCTGTGATAGGCTCTCCCTCTCCTAAGCCTGCCATCCTGAGTGGTGGAAGATGGAGTCAGTCTCAGAGACATAGAACCAGGTGCAGACTGATTACCCATGGGCGTATACACAGAAGTTGTGCCTGGCAGATCCTTTTCAGCAGCACTGGAGACTTAGACTCCTCACCTACATTAACCCCTTCGAGCCTGAGCCATTTTTTTTGCTTTTTCATTTTCGTTCTTCACTCCCCGCATTCCGGCTGTTTGCAATGGGAATTTAACCCATGTCTTTAGCAGCGGAGGGTATGAGGAATTGCATGTAAAAGTTGACTTATATACTGATGATATTTTGCTATTCTTATCCAATTCAGTTTCCCTGAAATAAGCAAAGTCAATTACAGATAACTTTGGTCATCTCTCTGTCCTAACCATAAACTTGTCAAAGTTGTTTTGCCCCTGGGTCATTTATTGGATTCATCTTCTAGAGTAGAAACTCGCTTTAAGATTGTGTCCTTCTTTAAATACATGATTGTCCTGATTTTGCCACAAACCTCGGAGTTTGAGCATTCGAATTTGCAGCCTTTGCTTTTTAGATTTCAACAAAAAATATTGGTGCAAACTACCACTTACTGTTATTGGCCGGGCTAACTTGGTCAAGATGATATTATTCAAAAAGAGTTACATAGGCTGCAGTGATGCTCAGATGATTTAAAAAATATTCCTTATTCACAGGCTACATAGGACGCCACTATTACTTTGTAAATTGAGCTTTAGAACTGATGTCAGTCTCCAGGAGCGGATCTAACCATCTAATGTGGAATTGTCTTGGTTTACGGAGATACTGGACATAGGTAATAGATTTAATTAACAGTATTGTTGCAGTGCAATCGTATAGAGCTGTATAATTATCCTCAGTTTACTCGACTATGCACGGAAATTGTCAATGGCGCTTACAATGACAGAATTTACCCTATATATTTATAGGGTTAATTTGCATCTGCAATTATAAAAATCTGTATACTCTTAAAGAAGAACTATTAAGACGTTTAATTATATTTGGGACCCGTGGCTATGTCTGGATTAGTCACTTTAATGCTGACTATGGATCGGTTACTTGGGCTCTAATACTAGGACTGCTGCTGTAATGCCGGGGAAGGGAGACAGACAGGTGAGCCCTAATCTACCCGCCACTCAGTCCCTGCCTACTTGCAACGGCCCGTCCTAGGCGACGGCGTACAACTGGGCGACGGTCCCTACGCTCAATAAGTGCATGACAGACAAACAGACAAGGGTACACAGAGGCTAAGGGAAATGGGGCAGTTGCCCACGGCAACACCGTGAGCAACAAGAGTAGTGAACGAGCCCAGTCAAACCAGGAGTGTACGAGGTACCAAACGCAGACCAAAAGAGTAGTGAACGAGCCGAGTCAAACCAGGAGTGTACGAGGTACCAAACGCAGAGCAGGAGAGTAGTCAGTAAGCCAGGGTCAATATGAAGCAGGGACAAATAGTTCAAGCAGCAGCAGAGCCAGGAAACAGGAGAATTACAGGCAAAGGAGGAGCAGGAAGTAAAGGTATAAATAGACAGAGGGCGGGAGCTAGCTCCGTCTGCCCAGGCTGTGATAGGCTCACCCACTCCTCAGCCTCCCAGCCTAAATGGTAGAAGGAGGGGTCACTCGATCAGTCTTAGGAGCAGGTGCAGACTGACTAACCACGGGCGCCGACACAGAAGCTGTGTCTGGCAGATCCTTTACAGCTGCAGTAGAGCGAGGATAGGGTATGGTTCTCATAACATGTAGTATGTACCGTAACAAGAAAATATTTTCTTTGGAATTGCTATTATACTTGTACTGTCATATTCTCAAATGTGGATGTAACTACTGTAATGGCTCCTTAACCCTTTCAGGACCGAGCTCATTTTGGCTTTCAGGACCAGCCCCATTTTTTCAAATCGGACCATTCGGACAGAGACATGTGTCAATTTATGTGGTAATAACTCTTGAATGCTTTTGCCTATCCAAGCGATTCTGAGATTTTTTTTGTCGTGACATTTTGTACTTTATGTTAGTGGGTTAGTGGAAAAATTTGGTCAATAAATTCATTGCTTATTTGTGAAAAACACCAAAATTTTGAGAAAATTTGCAAAAATTATGATTTTTCTAATTTTAAATGTATCTGCTTGTAAAACAGATAGTAATACTGTAGCGTCCATGGCCGCGGGACCTCGGGTTTACTCACCTCCCGACGCCCGCAGCCGTGGATCCGTGAGCCCTGGTCCCCATCTCCTTCCTAGGAGATGCCAGCGCTCACTTCCACTACGTTCTGCTGTGTCGGGTAGGGTGCACAACAGAAATTCATCATCATCAACGGTCCATGATTTCCTGGTCTATAAGAAGGCTCCAACCCTTCTGATCCTTGCCTGAGCATTGTTAGTTATCCCAAGTCTGTCTTGCAAATGGTCCCTTAGTGCTTCCCATTCCAGTTGTTACCCGTGCCTTGTTACCTGTTCCTGTATCCCATGCTGTTCTTGTTCCTGTGCCTACTAGTGTCAGAGTTGTGTCACATCCTGTGTCATCTGCCACGTCTGGAGGAATTCGCCATGTCTGGCACAACCTGCGGCTCCTGTGCCATCCGTCACGCCCTGTGTCATCTGCCACGTCCGGAGGAAATCGCCACGGCACCTGTGGCACCTGTGTGTACCTGTGTGGACTATCCAGGTACCCTTGTGCGGGACATTGAATTGCTGGGGTGCCCTGTTGTTTGGCCAGCTGCCTCCCCGCTTCAGTGGTACGGCCTAATGGGTCCACAAACCCTCTACGCTCAGGCCATGGACCCCGCTGGTCAACCTGAGACCTTGATGACACAAGCCATGCTGGCCGAGATAGAGGATCTCCAGTCACAACAATACCAACTCCTCCTGTCGGTGAACGCCATCGCACATCGGCTGCGTGCTCCAACCACAGTCATCACCGCACCCATTCCTGCTGTTCCTCCTGCTACACTTCCTGTCTGTACCAGTACCAATCCCCTGTGCTTCCTGACGCGACCTCCACGCTATGACGGAGATCCTATGTCATGCAGGAGATTTCTGAATCAGTGCCAGATCCACTTCAAACTACATGCCAGGTCCTTCTCTTCGGATGACGTCAGGATCGCTTTCATCATCTCTCTCCTTACTGGCAAAGCCCTGGCTCGGGCTAATCCACTCTGGGAACATCAGGGATCAGAGACCCGGGACTTGCAGTGCTTCTTACAGACCTTCCGCTCGATCTTTGAGGAACCTGGGAGAGTTTCTTCGGCTGCTGCATCCCTGCTGACCCCACACCAGGGAGACCTCTCCGTGGGCGAGTATGCCATTCAGTTCCGTATACTGGCTGCTGAGCTGACCGGTAACAACGAGGCTTTGGTGGCCACATTCTGGCTGGGACTGTCTTCAGGGATTAAGGACGAGCTGGCTGGTCGCGATCTGACATCTACCCTGGACGATCTTATCCTACTCGCCTCCCGGGTTGACATGAGGATGCAAGAGCGTTCCCAAGAGTTTCTCCGGGAGAAAGAACTTCCTAGGCTGGATTCTTCTTCGTTAAAAAGAAGGAAGTATCCCTTCGACCCTGCATTGAGTGCCGTGGTCTCAAACAGATCACGGTCAAGAACAAATACCCGTTGCCACTTATAACCGAGCTGTTTGATTGCATACGAGGAGCTAAAAAAAATTCTAGACCTGCGGGGGGCTTATAATCTAGTACAGATTCACCAGGGTGACGAGTGGAAGACGGCATTTAACACCCGGGACGGGCACTACGAATACCTAGTGATGCCCTTCGGACTGTGTAATGCTCCCGCAGTGTTTCAGGAGTTTATTAATGATATCTTCCGAGATCTCCTCTATGTCTGTGTTGTTGTTTATCTCAATGATATTTTGATTTTCTCCACAGATTCGACTACTCATCAGAGGCATGTCCGTCAAGTTCTACTACGATTAAGGGAGAATCGTTTATACGCCAAGCTGGAGAAGTGCGTCTTTGAGAGGAGTTTTCTGCCATTCCTGGGCTACATCATCTCAGATCAAGGTCTCAGGATGGATCCTGAGAAAGTGACAGCTGTCCTGGAATGGCCACGTCCTCAAGGCTTAAGGGCCATACAGCGGTTCCTGGGATTCACCAATTTTTACCGGCAATTTATTCCTAACTTCTCATCTCTGACGGCTCCCATTTCTACCCTTACCAAGAAGGGTGTGAACGCCAAGGTGTTATGTCCAGAGGCAGAGTCCGCATTTATTAGCCAGAAAAGAACCTCAGTGCTCCTGCTCTTATTAAAAAATTCCTCTCTTGCTCTGGCCCCAAGAAGAGGGGGTGTAAGAGGGGGGATACTGTAGCGTCCATAGCCACTGGGCCGTCGGGTTTGCTCACCTCCCGACGCTCGCAGCCATGGATCCGTGAGTGCTGGTCCCCATCTCCTTCCTAGGAGACGCCAGCGCTCACTTCCGCTCCGTTCTGCAGTGTCCCGTAGGGTGCACGCGCACGCTCGTGCCCGGCCTTAAAGGGCCAGCGCTCGCACATCAGGAAATCATCATCATCATCAACGGCCCATGATTTCCTGCTCTATAAGAAGGCCCCAGCCCTACTGATCCTTGCCTGAGCGTTGTTAGTTATCCCAAGTCTGTATTGCAAATGGTCCCTTAGTGTTTCCCGTTCCAGTTGTTACCCGAGCCTTGTTACCTGTTTCTGTATCCCATGCTCTTCTTGTTCCAGTGCCTACTAGTGTTGGAGTTGTGTCACGTCCTGTGTCATCTGCCAGGTGCAGAGGAATTTTCCATCTCTGGCGCAACCTGCGGCTTCTGTGCCATCCTCCACGTCCTGTGTCATCTGCTACGTCCGGAGGAATTTGCCACGTCTGGCGCAACCTATGGCACCTGTGTCATCCGCCATGTTTGGCGTTACCTGCTGCACCTATCTCCATCTGTACCAGAGCTGCGGCCAATGTCTGGATTATCCAGGTACCCTTGTGCGGGATATTGCATTGCTGGGGTTCCCTGTTGTTTGGCCAGCTGCCTCCCCGCTATGGCGGTACGGCCTAGTGGGTCCACAAACCCGCTACGTGACAAATACCACACAAAATAGTTACTATTTCACATATTCCATATGTCTACTTTATATTTACATTGTTTTTTGAACTTTATTTTATTTTTATAGGACATTACAAGGCTTAGAACTTTAGCATCAATGTCTCACATTTTCAAGAAAATTTCAAAAGGCTATTTTTTAACACCTTAAGGACGCAGCCTAGTTTTGGCCTTAAGGCTCAGAGCCCATTTTTCAAATCTGACATATTTCACTTTATGTGGTAATAACGTCGGAATGCTTAAACCTACCCAAGCGATTCTGAGATTTTTTTCTCGTGACACATTGGGCTTCATGTTCGTGGTAAAATTTGGGCGATATATTTAGTGTTTATTGGTAAAAAATTGCAAAATTTAGAGAAAATTTAGAAAAAATAGCATTTTTCAGAATTTAAATGCATCTGCTTGTAAAACAGATGGTTATACCACCCAAAATAGTTACTAGTACACATTTTCCATATGTCTACTTTGGATTGGCATAGTTTTGTGAACATTATTTTGTTTTTCTTGGACGTTACAAGGCTTAGAACATAAATAGCAATTTCTCATATTTTTAAGAAAATTTCAAAAGCCTTTTTTTTAAGGTACCTCTTGAGTTCTGAAGTGGCTTTGAGGGGCCTATGTATTAGAAACCCTGATAAAACACCCCATTTTAAAAACTAGACCCCTCAAAGTATACAAAACAGCATTTAGAAAGTTTTTTAACCCTTCAGGCATTTCACAGGAATTAAAGCAAAGTGGAGGTGAAATTTGCAAATTTCATTTTTCCTTGCTGAATTTCAATTTTATTAAATTTTTTTTCTGTAACACAGAAGGTTTTACCAGAGAAACACTACTAAATATGTATTGTCCAGATGCTGCAGTTTTTAGAAATGTCCCACATGTGGCTATACTGCGCTCGTGGAATAAAACACAAGCCCTAGAAGCAAAGAAGTACCTAGTGCATTTTGAGTCCTCTTTTTTTATTAGAATATATTTTAGGCAGCATGCCAGGTTTGAAGAGGTGTTGAGGTGCCAAAACAGTAGGAATCCCCCAATATTGATACCATTTTGGAAACTACACCCCTCAAGGAATTCATTTATGGTTGTTGTTACCATTTTGACCCCACAGTTTTTTCACAGCACGTATTTGAATTGGGCTGTGAAATGAAAAAAATGTCATTTTTTCCAATAAAATGTCATTTGTGATCAAAATTTCTTATTTTCACAGGGAACAAAATAACCCATTTTGTTGCCCAATTTGTCCTTAGTGTGGCAATACTCCATTTTTGGTGATAAACTGCCGTTTGGGCTCATGGGGGGGCTCAGAAGGAAAAGAGCGCTATGTGTTTGTTGGAGTACAGATTTTGCTGGATTGGTTTTCGGGTGCCATGTCGCATTTGCAGAGCCTCAGAGGTATCAAAGCAATGGAAACCCGCCAGAAGTGACCCCATTTTGGAAACTACACCCCTCAAGGAATTCATTTATGGTTGTTAGCATTTTGACCGCACAGTTTTTTCACAGCACCTATTTCAATTGGGCTGTGAAATTTAAAAAAATTACATTTTTTCCAATAAGATGTAATTTTTTATCAAAATTTCTTATTTTCACAGGGAACAAAATACTCAATTTTGTTTCCCAATTTCTCCTGAGTGCAGCAATACCCCATTTGTGGTGATAAACTGCCGTTTGGGCTCATGGGAGGCCTCATAATGGAAGGAGCGCTGTGTGTTCTTTGGAGTGCAGATTTTGCTGGTTTGGTTTTCGGATGCCATGTCACATTTGCAGAGCCCCAGAGGTATCAAAGCAATGGAAACCCACCAGAAGTGACCCCATTTTGGAAACTACACCCCTCAAGGAATTCATTTATTTGTAATGTGACCATTTAGACCCCATAGTTTCTTCACAGAACTTATTTGAATTGGGCTGGGAATGAAAAAAATATATATTTTTTCCAATAATATGTCATTTTAGCTCAAAAATTCTTATTTTCACAAGACATAAAATACTCCATTTTGTTGCCCAATTTGTCCTGAGTGCGGCAATACCCCATTTGTGGTGATAAACTGCCGTTTGGGCCCATGGGAGGGCTCAGAAGCAAAGGAGCGCTATTTGTTCTTTGGAGTCCAGATTTTGCTGGATTGGTTTTCGGGTGCCATGTCGCATTTGCAGAGCCCCAGAGGTATCAAAGCAATAGAAACCAACCACAAATGACCCCATTTTGGAAACTACACCCCTCAAGGAATTCATTTATGGGTGTTGTGACCATTTAGACCCCATGGTTTCTACACAGAACTTATTTGAATTGGGCTGGGAATGAAAACAAAATTATTTTTTTCAAATATTATGTAGTTTTGGCTGAAAATTTCTTATTTTCACAAGAAACAAAATACCCCATTCTGTTGCGCAATTTGTTCTGAGTGCCGCAATACCCCATTTGTGGTGATAAACTGCCGTTTAGGCCCATGGGGGGGGGGGGTCAGAAGGAAAGGACCATCATTTGGCCTACTGGGGATTTTCTAGTGCAAAGTCATGTATGCAGAAGCCCCTGAGGTACCAGTACAGTTGAAACCCGCAAGAAGTGACCCCATTTTAAAAACGACACCCTTAAGGCATTCATCTAGAGGTGTAGTGAGCATTTTGACCGGAGACATACAACCCATAAACTGTAATGTGGGTTCTCCCGGGTATGGCAATACCCTACATGTGGCTGTTATCAGCTGCCTGGGCACACAGCAGGGCCTAGAGGGGAAAGACGAGGGGGGATAAGCTGTGCGGAGTGCATCAGGGTAAGTAAAATTGGGGTAAATTATAAACCAAGGGACGTATGATAAATTTGAACACACTCTTTCATACAGAGCTCTGGTTTTTCGGGACACGTGTCACATTGATATATTGTGTCATCCCTTATCGCCCTCTTATAGCAGACTTTGCACCTCTTTTGACTTTTTCCCTTCTTGCCAGTTTGGGGAACTTCTCCTGGAAAGTGTTGCCGCCCTGGTACCATGCGTGTGGCCCCGCTTCCAGAAGTACTGAGTGCCCCCCCCCTTCTTGGTCCCTAAAGATTAGGTTCTTGATCATCACCCCTTGAAATTCCAGGAAAGTTCCCGTCTGGCCTGCACATCGACGTAGCACGTACGCATTGTACAAAGCCATCTGTATGATGTGCCCGGCCAGGTTCTTATACCACACCGCATGGCGCTGTAGGGCTTCAGGACTTAATCTGACAAGTCCACCCCTCCCATGTACCTATTGTAGTCCAGGATTCAGTCTGGTTTGGGGGTGGCCTTTCCTTCATATATCCTAAATTTGTAGGTATACCCTGATGCACTCTCGCACAGCTTATACATCTTCATGCCATACCTTGCCCTCTTACCCGGCAGGTTCTCGCGGAATTGAACCCTCCCTTTAAAATGTACCAGGGACTCATCAATAGAAATACACTTCTCGGGGGTGTATGCTTGGGAAAACCGGGCACTGAAACAGTCTAATAGGGGTCTCCCTTTATACAAACGGTCGAAACTGGGGTCATCTCGGGGTGGGCACGGCTCATTATCAGTATAATGTAAGAAGCGAAGTATTGCCTCATTTATTTATTTTTTTAGGTTCCAGTTCAGTTCTGAAGTTGCTTTGAGGGGCCCATATATTAGAAACCCCTATCAAACACCACATTTTAGAAACTAGACCCCTCAAAGTATTCACAACAGCATTTAGAAAGTTTATGTACCCTTTAGGTGTTTCACAGGAATTTAGAGCAAAGTAGAGGTGAAGTTTACATTTTTTTTTTGTCAGAAAATCCTCTTTATTCCATTTTTTTTACAACACAATTGGATTTATCAGAGAAACGCAACTTAATACTTATTGCCCAGATTCTGCAGTTTTGAGAAATATCCCACATGTGGCCCTAGTGCGGTAATGGACTGAAGCACCGGCCTCCGAAGCAAAGGAGCACCTAGTGGATTTTAAGGCCTCTTTTTTATTAGGCACCATGTCCGGTTTGAAGAGGTCTTGTGGTGCCAAAACATTGGAAACCCCCCAAAAGTGACCCCAATTTGGAAACTAGACCCCTTGAGGAATCCATTGTAGTTTAATTGGGGTGCATGCGGCTTTTTGGTCAGTTTTTATTCTATTTTTAAGTGGCGTGGTGACTAAAAAACAGCAATTTTACTATTGTTTTTTTAGTCTATTTTTTTTACAGCGTGCACCGTGCGCTATAAATGACATATTCACTTTATTCTGCGGGGCGATACGATTACGGCGATACCAGATGTTCATAGTTTTTTTTTTTATGTCTTATGGCGTTTGCACAACAAAATAAGTTTGGTAAAAAATCATTCACTTTTTGTGTTACCTTATTCTAAGAGCCATAAAGTTTTATATTTTTCAATCAATAAAGCCGTGCGAGGACTTATTTTTTGCGTAACGAACTGTAGTTTCGATCAGTACCATTTTTCGGTACATGCGACTTTTTGATCTCTTTTTATTCCATTTTTTGGGAGGTGAAGTGACCAAACAATTGTGATTGTGGTACGGTTTATTATTATTTTCTTTTACAGCGTTCACCGTGCGGGATAAATAACGAAATAATTTTGTAGTTCAGGCCGTTACGGACGCGGCGATACCAATTATGTATAGTTTATTTGTTTGTTTATATATTTTTATTAATAATAAATGACTGATAAGGGAAAAAGGGGGATTTTTACTTTTAATAGTTTTAAAACTTTTATTTGCTTATTTTTACACATCTTTTTTTAACTTTTTTTTTACTGTATTACTTTGTCCCACTAGGGGACTTGAGGGCAGGAGGCCCTGATCGCTATTCTAATACACTGCACTACATGCGTAGTGCAGTGTATTAGAACTGCCAGCTACTCACTGACAGCAAGCATAGTGGGTCCTGACGTTGTCAGGACCCACTGGGCTTCCGTCTATGGCATAGCCGGACGCCATTGTTTGGTGTCCGGTTGCCATAGTCACCATCGCCGGCCGCTATCGTGTAGCAGGCCGGCGATGGTAGCTTAACCCCTAAAAAGCCGCAATCTCTATAGAACGCGGCTTTTAAGGGGTTAATCAGCGGGGACACAGCGATCGGTCCCCGGTGTAGGAGCTGTGACAGCTGCTGTACGAGACAGCAGCTGTCACAGCTCCTGTATGTGTCGGGAGGACAGCCGAAACGGCCGTTACTCCCGAGACGTACTATTAGGTCATGGAGCGTGAACGATACAGCTGCCATGACCTAATAGTACGTCCAGGAGCGGGAAGGGGTTAAGGACCAGCTCAGTTCTGAAGTGGCTTTGAGGGCCTTATGTACTAGATAGACCCCATAAATCACCCCATATTAAAAACTGCAGCCCTCAAAGTATTCAAAACAGCATTCAGAAAGTTTCTTAACCCTTTAGGCGCTTTACAGCAAAGTATATTAGATAAGATAAGAGTATATTATATAAGAATTAAAGCAAAGTAGAGGGGAAATTTACAAATTTTTTTTTTTTTTGCTGAAATACATTTGTAATACATTTTCTTCTATAACACAGAAGGTTTTACCAGAGAAACGCAACTCAATATTTATTGCCCAGATTCTGCAGTTTTTAGAAATATCTCACATGTGTTTATAGTGTGGTAATGGACTGAAACACAGGCCTCAGAAGCAAAGGAGCACCTAGTGGATTTTGGGGCCTCCTTTTTTTAGAATATATTTTAGGCACCATGTCAGGTTTGAAGAGGTCTTGTGGGGCCAAAACAGTGGAAATCCCCCAAAAGTTACACGGTTTTGGAAACTACACACCTCAAGGAATTTTTTTAGGGGTATAGTTAGCATTTTGACACCACAGTTTTTTGTCTTTTTTGCTGAATTTAGTGGAATTAGACAGTGAAAATGAAAATCTACTTTTTTCTAAAAAAACAATGAAATGTTTAATTTTTACAATGAATGAAGGAGAAAAATCACCCTAAAATTTGTAAAGCAATTTGTCCTGATTCCAGAAATACCCCATATGTGGTAATAAACTACTGTTTGGACCCACGGCAGGACTCAGAAGGGAAGGAACAATATTTGGCTTTTGGAGTTCAAATTTTGCTGGAATGGTTTTCGGGTGTCATGTCGCATTTGCAAAGCCCCTGAGGTACCAAAACAGTCGAAACACCCCAAAACTGCCCCCATTTGGGAAACTGCGCCCCTTAAGGAATCTATTTCGTTTATAGTGAGAATTTAGACCCTACAGGTCTTTTGCAGAATTTATTAGAATTAGGCTGTGAAAATGAATATCATGTTGCATTTTTTCATTTTCACAAAAGATAAAGGATAAAAATAGCACCCCAATATTTGTAAAGCAATTTCTCCCAAGTTTGGCAAACCCACGTGGTCATAAATGCTTTTTCAGTAGAAATTAATTAAGCCTTTCAGGAGTGATCCATTTTTTGCTTTTACATTTTAGTTTTTCCCTCCCCGCTTTCCAAGAGCCATAACTTTTTTTATTTTTCCATCAATAGAGTGGTGTGAGGGCTTATCTTTTGCGGGAGGAGTTGTAGTTTCTAGTGACACCATTTAAAGTACCATTTAATGTACTGGAAAACTGAAAATATAATTCTTTGCAGGCTGAAATTGGAAAAAGTTGTGATTCCTCCATTGTTTTTTGGGTTTCGTTTTTCCGGCTTTCACCATGCGGTAAAAACAACAACTTAATTTTTTTCTGAGACGATATACGATTACAGTGGTACAAAATTTATACTCTTTTTATTATATTTTACTACTTTTACAAAGTAAAAACTGTTTGTTAAAAAAAACAAAACGTTTTGTTTCACCACATTCCGGGAGGCATCAGTTTTATTTTTTTTTGGTCCATTGAGCTGGTGTGAGGGCTTATTTTTTGTGGGACGAGCTGTAGTTTTTATTGGTACCATTTTTTTACATACAACTTTTTGATCACTTTTTATGATTTTTTTTTTAAAAGCTAAGGTGACCAAAAAAACAGCGATTTTGGAGTTTTAAATTCTTTTTTTTTACAGCGTTCCCAGTGCGAGTTAAATAATGGTATATTGTAATAGTTCAGACTTTTACGGATGCAGCAATACCGATTTTGTTTATTTTTTTATTTTTTACATAAGTTTAGAGGAAACATGGGAAAGAGGGATTTTTTGGACTTTAAATATATTATATTTTTTTTCACTAATAATAACTTTTTTTCCTTTTTTTTTTTTACACATTTTATTAGTCTCGTTAGGGGACTGGAACGAGCAATCATTAGGTCGCTGTTACAATACACTGCAGTACTAATGTATTGCAGTATAATGTCATTTTTACAGGCTCCTGTAACAGCGCGATCGCTGTTCCTGTCCGTTAGTCACGGGTGTCAACTGTAATACACAGATGACACCTGCAGAATATGGAGCGGGCACAGCGCATGAGCCCGCACCATATATAACTCCCCACACCACGACATGCTATTAAGTCGTGGTGCGCGAAGGCGTTAATGCGCAGCGGATGGTGCAAAGTGAAAATATTAATTTTCCAATGATATGCAATCTTAATGCACAATACATTGTGCCCAGTTTGTGCCACTGAAGACTAATACCTCATACAATGTTGAGTGGGTTCTCCTGGATATAAAATATCATATATGTGGACGTAAGCTGGTGTTCCCTGTGGGGCTCAGAAGGGGGGGAACGCAATTTGGCTTTTGGAGCGCAGATTTTGCTTGGTAATAGCTCTGTTTGGGGTTTTGCTGGTATTTCAGTTTATAATGTGGGGGTATATATAAGCTATGCGTGGTACATCAGGACATAATAAGAGGGTATAATAATTCGGTAAATAAATAATAATCCGCAGATATGTGGCCAATGTTGCACTGATAAATGGCGCCTGATCTTATCCACTGTTGGACACTGCTATATTCTGAGAGACAGAACTTTTTTATTTTTTCTTCACCGGAGTGGTGTAAGGGCTTAGTTCCGGAACAATCTGTAGTTTTTATTGGTACCATTATAAGGTACATGTAATTTTTTTTATCACTTTTTCTTACATTTTTTTTGGCAAGCAAAATGACAAAAAAACATAAATTCTGACAATGTTTTTTGTCATTTTTTTTTTTTACAGTGTCCACCGTGCGCTATAAATTACATTTTACTTTATTCTGCGGGTCGATACAATTACGGCGATACCATATGTTTATCGTTTTTTATTTTTTGTGGCGTTTGCGCAAAAATATCACTTTTCGATAAAATAATTTTTTTTTTCTGTCACCATATTCTGAGAGCCATAACTTTTTTATTTTTCAGTCAAAAAAGCTGTGTAAGGGCTTGATTTTTGCGGGACGGGTTGTAGTTTTTATTGGTACTATTTTTGGGTACACGCAACTTTTTGATCACTTTTTATTCTATATTTTGAGAGGGTTGATGACCAAAAAAATTGTGATTCTGACTTAGTTTTTTAATTATTTTTTTGCGTTGTTTACCCTGCAGGAAAAATAATATTATAGTTTTATAGTTTGGGTCGTTATGAACACGGTGATACCAAATATGTGTACTTTTTTTTAACATTTTCATTTTTGTCCTATAATAAAATACTTATTATAGGAAAAAAAGCATTTTTTTTTTTTTAACTTATAACTTATTTTTACACTTTTATAAAACATTTTTTCTTTTTTTTTACTTGTTTTACTGGAAGACCTGCAGCACTGATCGCTGCTATAAAACATTACACTACCTAGGTAGTGTAACGTATTATAAACTGTCAGTGTGACGTTGAGAGTCAAACGGACAGGAAGCTTATGAGGAACAGCCTCCGGCTGGTGCTCATGAGCTGCCGTGCATGGTAAACCCGGTGGATGTTGTATGGCCTCCGGTTTTGCCATGCAACCGACTGCAGCACCCGCAATCGGTCCCTGTGAAAGTTTGTTGTAGCAACAAATTTTCCAGTTTGTTGCTACAACAAACTTTCCCTGCAATCACATGATCGGGACCTGAATCAATCAGGTCCCCATCATGCCTCCGGGACCAGAGACAGGGGTTAACAGCGCGATCTGGGTGTCAGCGCTACTCTGAGACACCCGGATCGCGATTTTAACACCCTCCGTGAATTCACGTTGGCGCTGCACAGAGCCGAGCAAGTGCCGACGTGAATTTACTGTGGGCGGTCGGGAAGCGGTTAAAGGGGTTTTCCAATCCTAAAAAATTTATAGCTTATTCTCAGGATAGAACTACAATATCTGATCGGTTGTGGTCCGACACCCAGTACCCCCAACGATCAGCTGTTTTGAAGGGGCCGCAGCGCTCATATTAGCGCTGCTTCCCCTTCATTCTCATTACTGCTCCCACTATGAATCGCCTAAACACTTTTAGCGGTTGCGAGCAGTATTACAGCCTTCTCCGATTCACAGTGCGAGCAGTATGAGAGCTGCGGCCCGTTTAAAAAAAAATATAGCACATCTCCCTAAAAAATGCATAGAGGAGGGCTAACTTCATGTAACATGATACAGAATAAAAATGCATATAAACTATAAAGCATTTAAATGTAGGACAAATGTTATAATTGTTTAAATCCCTTTACTAGTGCCAAAGCGAGGATGAAATGTGAGAAAAGGGCTATAATAACTAGGCTAGACATTTTAAAAGGCCTACACCTCAGCAGTCTTATCTCTGCATACTTCTTTTTTATATATTACATTTACAAATGCATGCAAAAAGACTGTTTAATACAAGCAGTTGGGGCCTTTGGACAACCCCATGCCCTAAGACAAGTCCCCCAGTAACTAGCTGATCACAGAGGTCCTGCTGCTGTGAGCAGCTATTATCATAGGGTGAATTGCTTGGCAAGCTTTCATTGTAAAGTGAAGTATTACATGGCACCCTTTGAAACCAATAGATATGCAATGTATAGACACAAAGGTTTTCCAACTGTAAATTCGCTCTTTGCAACAAATTTCTGGTTTGACTAATAGGGGGTTTCTAAAAGAGCACATGAAAAGGAATTGTTAAAGTTAGAGAACCCCTTTAATAGGCTCAGTAAACATGTATCTATGGGGAGCAAAAGTTGAAGAAAAGCATCTTCCCTGCACTTAAATGATTGAAAATTGATTTTTTTCAATTACTTTTATAATTTGTTGTGGGATAAAAAGGAGCATCATGGTGTAACAACATTGCTACTGAATTGTTCATTATTCATGGCATCTAAGGGTTTGTGCTCATTTTTGTGGTTTTGTGAAAAATCTGGGGGCATGGCAGGGGCGTAACTAGGAAAGACTGGGCCCCATAGCAAACTTTTGACTGGGCCCCCCCCCCCCCTCTGCTGGGTATCACACAACCCCCCCTTGTAGATAGTGCCTCCCTATAGATTCCACCACACAGCACCCCCCTATAGATAGCACCATACACAGCCCCCTGTAGATAACGCCATACAGCCCCCTCTGTAGATAACGCCATACAGACCCCCTCTGTAGATAACGCCATACAGCCCCCTCTGTAGATTACGCCATACAGACCCCCCCCAAAAAAAAACGGCCTATAGTTTGTCCTACAAAAGACATGCATCCCCTATCCACAGGATAGGGGATACATGTGTGATCGCTGGCAGCGATAAGGAGAACGGGGGACCGAAAGTCCCCCGAAGTTCTCCATGACTAACCTCGGACTTCCGGCGTCTGCGCAGTTCAATAAAAATGAAAGGAGCGCTGGTCACGCATGCGCACAAGCACGACCGGTGCGCAAGTCATTTCCATGGAGCTGCAGACAGACTACGGAAGTCCGAGGTTTGTCATGGAGAAATTAGGGGGGACTTTCGGTCCCCCGTTCTCCTCATCGCTGGGCGTCCCAGTGATCCCACATGTATCCCCTATCCTGTGGTTAGGGGATGCATGTCTTTTGTAGGAACAACCCCTTCAGTGGCGTCGCGCTGTAGCAGCCATAGCGGCTGCTAGCGGAGCCTGCGGCCATGGGAGGGGCCGTGGCGGCGGGTGGCACGGGCCCCCTCATGCTGCAGGCCCCGTAGAAGTCGCTACGGCTGCTATAGCGGTAGTTACGCCACTGCGCATAGGTTTGTACAGCGTAAAAATACAGCTCCCAGCATGGCCGAAACAATGATAAGGATATGCTGGGAGATGCGGTTTCACAAAAAAAAATCATACCACCATCATCTCGCTGCAGATCATACAGTGACTACAATACTGATTAGAGGCAGAATAAACATTTACATTAAGTGACTCACCGGTGACGTCTCAGATTCTAGTTCTTTTCTTCTCCCTCCGGTTCAGACATCTATGATGGATTTCTCCCGGCCATGACCCATTTCCGCAGTTTTCCGATTAGATGTCTTCAGCTTCTCACTTTTAAAACATTTCTGCACCTGTAAACAAAGTTAAAATTCTCAACACATCTAAATATAACTGTCACACACACACACACCGTGCCCCCTGTAGATAGTGCCCCCTGTAGATAGTGACCTACATAGAAGCCCCTGTAGATAGTGCCCACATATGGACTCCAGAGCTGCAAGGCAATAGTGCTAACCACTGAGCCACCGTGCTGCCCTACATATAGCTTCCCCTATAGTTAGTGCTCCACGTATAGCCCACCTCTGTAGATATTGTCCCACATATAGCCCACCCCTGTAGACTGTGCACTACATATAGCCACCCTGTTGCTAGTGCCCCACAGGTAACCCACCCCTGTATATAGTGTCCCACACATAGCCCACCCCTATAGAAAGTACCCTAAAAAATAGCTCCCCTATAGATAGTGCTCTACATATAGCCCACCCCTGTATAGTGTCTCACATATACTGCCCCACATATAGACCCCCCTGTAGATAGTGGCCCACATACAGACCTCCCCTGTAGCTAGTGCCCCACATATAGACCCCCCTCCCCTGTATATAGTGGCCCACATATAGACCCCCCTGTAGCTACTGCCCCACATATAGACCCCCTGTAGCTACTGCCCCACATATAGACCCCCCTATATATAATAGCCCACATAAAGACGACCCCCCCTGTAGATAGACCCCCCCACTATAGATAATGCCATTCACATTTTTATGAGGAAAAAAATATATAAAGTTGACATACTCACATTCTCCGGTTCCCACGCTGTTCACTGGCGATGCAGACATGCTCTCTTCTGAGCATGTCTGCAGGAGCTGAATGAGCGTCCTTCAATGACGCTGATTGGCGGGGCAGAATGACTTGCCCCGCCAATCAGCACCTTCCAAGCATGGAAGCGGCGCGATGATGTCATCGCGCCGCTAGCCAATCAGTGTCATTGTAAGGCACTGGATGGTCAGGCACGGAACATGCCCGGCCATTCAGTGCTAATACATGTATTTGGCTGCCGCTAGCACCGGGGCCCCCTCCGGTGCTAGCGACACCTACAGGCATGAGAGTGCCTGTGTAAGGCTCGGTGCCGCGGGCCCCACAGTAGCGGTGCTACCCCTGTAAGTAGCGGTGCTACCCCTGTAGCAGCCATAACGGCTGCTAGCGGCGCCACCGGGCATTTGGGAGGGCGTGTCGGCTGGCGGCACAGGCCCCCTCAAGCCCCGGGCCCCGTAGCAGCCGCTACTGCTGCTACCGCGGTAGTTACGCCACTGGGGCATGGTAAATTCTACTTCTGAAGGGACAATGCCTAAGAAGTTATTATTTATATTTCATGAATTGAATAAAGGTGTTTTAACATCTCAGACATTTATGTGTATTTAGCCGAGGGCAAGTACTAGTTGTTGTCTTCAGTGGTAGACTAAATGGATAGATGGGCATGAATTCGAAACTATTGGAATAAATAGAACAGATTTGAATGGAGAAAGACGCACAGATGTGCGGTCACCTCTCCATTTACTCTACAACTGGCATCAGCTGCTGCTGGCCTTAGACTGGTGGAACAGGAGTAAAAAAAGTGACAAAGCGGGACCCGGAGATGAGGCTCCTCTGTCTCCAAATATAATTGAGAGTGCATGTACATGAGTGTCAGTGTGTGTGCATATACAAATATGTGAACATTTTTATTGCATTAATGCCTAGTGGTGTCTAGAAATACCACAATCTTCTAATAAATTTATATGAAAATTACCAAGTAAGATTATCTCCAAATATCTTTCTCTGTGACATTGAAACAGTTTCTTCAATTACCTTAATCTAATACTAGAATTAATTAAGACATTAAAGTCTCATTAGAATAAGATAGCTGCTTATAAAATTGCCTCATAAAATCATTATGTTTGACGCTGCTAAAACTCTTGAAAATAAAAATGACACTGTTGTGACTGTGCTACAAAGACAGGTCACTATGACAGTAGTGCCTTGATAATCAGATTCTTATATAGTTTCCTTGCAGAGATAGCAATAAAAAACAGTGCATTGACAAGAATAATATAACCATGCAAAATATACTGACTGAAATGCTTCAACCATAACTCTTTTGAAGATGATATAAGATGGATTTCCTTATTTTGTGAAGCTACGTGACAATGTTAAACTGCATTCTTGTCTTGAGAAGGTTATTTCTATACTTAACAATGGGTAGATTTTGATATTTAGGCCAATCATAAACTATGAAATTGTATTATCCCTCTGCTAAGATTGTTTCAACAGTATGCAGAATTGATATCTCAGAAAAATGGACTCTACTAAGATCAGTATATGACTGTAAAAAAATTGTGGTTGTGCATATTTATTTCTATCATGTACTAAAAATATGTCATTGTATTTAAGCAGGAATTGCCCAGCATATATTCTCTATCATTTTGATCAAGTAAAGTTTGAAAGTCATGTACAAATGAAAATGGAAAAGTATGCTGAATTTGCTAAAATAGTTTTCCCATGGTATTCACATAGGGTTTCAAAACCCAAACCTGCTGATGGTCGCATTGGAGTTGTTTTCAGAAAGATTTGCCATGATAAGATAACCACTTTAAGTTATAACTGTCTGCTCTGTGCTTGAAAGAGTCTTTAAGCCAAAACGTTGTACGAGCGGATAATAGCGTACTTAACTTTTCAGGTGACTTTTCAGACTATGCTGTCATATGTGTGTACATGAGGAATAAAACCCTACTTCTGTCCATTACATGACTTGTATTCTCTATTTTTTTCATACTTTCCCCTCTGCAGGCCACTCTTTAATTCTCAGTTGTCTCTGACCTAGTGGGCAGAGCCTAACTGCAATGATGTCTTCTATACACTGCACACATAGAAGAGGAGAATGCTGCTCTCCTATCTCTATCTATTACATATATATATATAGAAGCTGCAGCAGAATGGAGGAGATTATACAGCAGTAATGAGAAGTGTAGCTTAGAATAACACTTACCAGGTAGCTGCAGCATCTGTGTGTGTCTGTGTCTTTCCCCTCTCTCTCACTCTGCTCCTGCTCCCCCTCCCCTCTCCATAAACGTGTATGGGCAGCATGTCTGTCTTTTTATCTCTCTGCTTCCTCCTCCTGGTCCCCCTCCCCTCTTCTATGACTTGTATAGGCTGTGAAGTGACACAACCCTACTTTCTGCAGTCCATCAATACTGCTATGTAACTAGAGAAGGATTTTGCTTGACAACATGGGGTGGACAGCAGATTACAGGAAGGGAGACACCTAGTGGCATTAACGTCAAACATAATTTGCATGGATAGAACAACCACATTTAAACAGTAAGTAAATTACAAAGTAGATCTATATCAGTATAATATTAGATCAGCATAAGTTTGAAAATGTGAAAAATTTTGTGTTAATTTAAATCCACTACATTTTTTTTGTATCAAGATGTGAGTGTTGTACATTTTTGTTTCCTTGGTGATATTCAGTGGCGGATCATCATTAGAGCGGTTAGGGCGACCGCCCGGAGCCCAAGGCTCACAGGGGGCCCATGACTGCTTGAACCGCACATAACTGCATGGGCCCCTTCATGCCCGGTGGCGTCACTAGCACCGGAGGGGGCCCTGGTGCTAGCGATAGCCACATTCACTTGTATCTGCCTCCACAGGATGTAGATGCAAATGAATACTATAGACTGCAGGCCATGTTAGGCCAGCAGCCTATAAGGCTCTGGAAAGTATCCCTGTGCAGGCCGATGTGATGATGTTACTGCATCACGCTGGTCTGCGCATGCGTCTCAATCGGAGCCTGTACAGTGCTCCGTCCGTCACGGGAGCCAGGCAAGGTAAGTACAATATACATTTTGGGGGGGAGGGGGCGGTGTGGCAATATACCGAGGTGGGGAAATTGCTGTGTAGCACTATATACAAAGGGGGGGTGCATTGTGTGACACTATATATACAAGGGGGGACTGTGTGGCACTATATACAAGGGGGGCTGTGTGGCACTATATACAAGGGGGGCTGTGTGGCACTATATACAAGGGGGGCTGTGTGGCACTATATACAAGGGGGGCTGTGTGGCACTATATACAAGGGGGGCTGTGTGACACTAAACACCAGGGGGCTGTGTGGCACTATCTACACGGGTCTGTGTGTGGCGCTATCTACTAAGGGGGGCTGTATGGCATTATTTCAGGACGTGAGGGCTGGGTGGTGCTATCTACAGGGGTCTGTGTGTGGTGCTATCTACAGCGGTCTGTGAGGGGCGCTATCTACTAGGGGGGCTGTGTGGCACTATAAACAAGGGGGGCTGTGTGGCACTATATACAAGAGAGGGGTTGTGTGGCACTATCCACTAGGGGGGCTGTGTGGCACCATATACAAGGGGGAGGACTGTGGCGCTATCTAAAGGGGCCTGTGTGATGCTATCTGCAGGGGGCTATGTGTGACGCTATCTGCACTGGGGCTGTGTGTGGTGCTATCTACAAGGAGCTGTGTGTGGTGCTATCTACAGGAGGCACACAGGGGGCATTATTACTGTGGGGGCACAAAGGGGGCACGGTTACTAATGGCTGAATGTAGTAGAACAAAAAGGGACCACCGGCGCTGCTATTAATGATGTCAAGGTAGAAGAGAGTTGAATTGAATGTATTTATTTACATGAGACAAGGCTACGCGTTTCAACACCGGACCGGCGTTGAAACGCGTAGCCCTGTCTCATGTAAATAAATACATTAAATTCAACTCTTTTCTACCTTGACATCATTAATAGCAGCGCCGGTGGTCCCTTTTTGTTCTACTACATTCAGCTATACCTTGACAGCAAACTTTGTTTGTTTGTGCATGGACCTGGCAGCAGCGTCTTGCTTTTGTGATACCTATACGGTGTCCATTACCTAAGGTGAGCAATTTTCTTGGTTTATAATTGCTCCTGTTGGCTCCATCTCTTTTATTGCACTATGTGGCGCCGTGTCTCCTTTTATTTTTTATTTTAGCGGTTACTAATGGGGCACTTTTATTGTGTCGAGCACTGAGTGATCATTATTACCATCTGGGGCACTGTGGATTATGAGGTTGTTTAGAGGATGGAGTATAGGTGTGGGGGGTACTGGAAAAGCGAGAAACCAACATGTCTGTATGTCAAATTCCGCAGAGACGAGTCGTGGCTGGAATAAGTCGTCACAGTGGTCTGGGCCGGATAGAGAAAAGAAGGGAAAGTGAACGAATATTTAGAGAAGACATCACCTGTGAGTCACTAGATATAAATGTGATCTAATTACTTATGTCCTCTGCAGAGCTCCTGTGTATAACTGGAATCTTCCACTGTATGGTCATTACATGATGGTAATATTGGTCTTTGTATAGTGGTTTTTATTCAGTAACAGTATGGTGGTATTATGCAGTCACTGTGGTTATGGTGTGTCGGTATTATTCAGTAACAGTATGGGAGTATTATTCAGTAACAGTATGGGGGTATTTTTCAGTCACTATATGTTTATGGTGTAAAGGTATTATTCAGTAACAGTATGGGGGTATTATTCAGTTACTATGTGGTTATGGTGTGGCGGTATTATTCAGTAACAGTATGGGGGCATTATTGGTGATAATATTGGTCTTTGTATAGTGGTTGTTATTTACTAACAATATGGGGTATTATTCAGTCACTATGTGGTTATGGTGTGAAGGTATTATTCAGTAACAGTATGGGGGTATTATTCAGTCACTATGTGGTTATTGTATGGCGGTATTATTCAGTAACCGTACTGAGCATTATCGGTAATAATATTGGTCTTTGTATAGTGGTTTTTATTCAGTAACAGCATGTGGGTATTATTCAGTCACTATGTAGTTTAGGTGTGAAGGTATTATTCAGTAACAGTACGGGGGTATTATTGAGTCACTAGGTGGTTATGGTGTGGCGGTATTATTTAGTAACAGTATGGGGTATTATTCAGTCACTAGGGGGTTATGGTGTGGTGGTATTATTCAGTAACAGTATGATAATATTATTCTATCATTATGTGGTTAGGGTGTGGCGGTATTATTCAGTAACAGTATGGGGGTATTATTCAGTAACTATGTGGTTATGGTGTGTCGGTATTATTCAGTAACAGTATGGGAGTATTATTCAGTAACAGTATGGGGGTATTTTTCAGTCACTATATGTTTATGGTGTAAAGGTATTATTCAGTAACAGTATGGGGGTATTATTCAGTTACTATGTGGTTATGGTGTGGCGGTATTATTCAGTAACAGTATGGGGGCATTATTGGTGATAATATTGGTCTTTGTATAGTGGTTGTTATTTACTAACAATATGGGGTATTATTCAGTCACTATGTGGTTATGGTGTGAAGGTATTATTCAGTAACAGTATGGGGGTATTATTCAGTCACTATGTGGTTATTGTATGGCGGTATTATTCAGTAACCGTACTGAGCATTATCGGTAATAATATTGGTCTTTGTATAGTGGTTTTTATTCAGTAACAGCATGTGGGTATTATTCAGTCACTATGTAGTTTAGGTGTGAAGGTATTATTCAGTAACAGTACGGGGGTATTATTGAGTCACTAGGTGGTTATGGTGTGGCGGTATTATTTAGTAACAGTATGGGGTATTATTCAGTCACTAGGGGGTTATGGTGTGGTGGTATTATTCAGTAACAGTATGATAATATTATTCTATCATTATGTGGTTAGGGTGTGGCGGTATTATTCAGTAACAGTATGGGGGTATTATTCAGTAACTATGTGGTTATGGTGCGGCAGTATTATTCAGTAACAGTATGGGGGCATTATTGGTGATAATATTGGTCTTTGTATAGTGGTTGTTATTCACTAACAATATGGGTTATTATTCGTCACTATGTGATTATGGTGTGGCAGTATTATTTGGACCATATACTGTGTTATTATTGGTAATATTGTTCTTATAATAGTAAATTTTGTTCAGTAACATTATGCTGGTAATATTTCATCTGGTATAGTTGTATAATATAACTGTATATGTATATAGACAATTTTTTTGTGTGAGAGGGGGGACATATGCTTTGGGGCTTGCAACACTCCTGGACATGCTTGAAATCAGCGATGCAGTTCTCTGCACACAGCCTTCTGAATTGACTGCATAATTGATACAATAAGGGTGTGTTCACATCTGCGTCGGGGTTCCCTTGTTGGCTTCCGTCAGACCTTTCCATCGGAGGAACCCATCGAGGAAAAGACAAATGGAAACTGTAGCTTCCGTTTGCATTACCATTGATTTCAATGGTAACGTTTCCGTTGCAAATGGATTCTGTTTGTCTCCGTTCCGTAAGGTTTCTGTTTTTGTGGCAGAATCAATAGTGCAGTGGACTCAGACTTTATATTGAGACCATACACTGCTTGGAGAAATGCTGGTGAAAAACAAATTGGCACAGCACTCACCCGAGCCCTTCTACCGCCACACCATCACCACAGCGCTTGGACCCCCACCGATCAAAACTTCTAACATTTTACTATGACATGTAAAAAGGTTTTTTAAAAGTTTAGTTACACTTTAAAGAGAGGTGTTAACATTATTTATTTGATGTATTAAAGACTATGTACACCTTTTAAAAACAAATTTTTGAGATACAGATGCTTTGTATACTGTATACAGAGCAGCTGTATCTAGCACTAAAACCTGTATCCGTCAGGTCAGAGGGACTGACGGGTTCAGTGAGAGCGGGTACTGAGTCTCTGACACGCAGGATCGAGATGTTATTGATCACATCCAAGTTCTTATACTACGTTTTATATTTGAAAAAAATTATTAATAAGATTGTTTGTTTTAAAGTTTTAATAAAAGTTCAAAGAAGAAAAGCATTGTTTAGGCATCTCGCAAGGGAAAATGGGGTTGGGGGGGTTGCATTGCGTGTAAGAGAGGAGGAGGCAGCCCTTGTTGTTTCAACAGCCCAGGGCCAATGGTACACTAAATCCGCCACTGGTGATATTGTATTGGGGTCAGTTGGACTGAGCCCCTGTGAGTACCTGCACCACATATATCATAATGTCTTTGCCTGTGAATGCTGTCCATTACCCTCTAATTGAATGCTCTGACAAAGTTAAATTCTAAAATGAATGTTTAGCTGATATTGTCCTTGAACAGGTGCCATGTGGGTACAGTAGTTTTGTGTCTTACAATAAGTTTCATGTTTTTGTAAATTAAACTGCTCATTTCACTATGATATGCTATTAATATCCGATCAGTGGGGGACCAACCATTGTGACCACCACTAATTGCTTGAATGATGTGTCTTTAAAGGACCCCAGGGCTGTCTGACCATGTTCCTGGTTGTTAGTGCATGCTTAGGAATAATGCATATAGATATATGTCAGTACATTAAAGTTCCAAAGTAAAAATGTAAATAAAAAATCACTCCAAAGGTTAAAAAAAAAAAGTAAAATTAATAAAAAAATAAAAAAAGGAATGTAAATGTACCAAAAAAATGGCACTTATACAACTCTTATTGAAAAAATAAAACCTCATACAGCTATGTCGAATAAGTTATGACTGCTGGTAGCCAAAGAGGAAAAAAAATAGTTATGGTCTTCTAGGGCAAAAATAGGGTTAAAGAACATCTTCTGTCGTCCTTTTTGGAGTTTAAATTAGTTTATAATATATTCTCTTTAGGACATATTTTCAATGTAAAAACATCTTACTTTATGTGTTCCATTTTAATTATGTACAAACATGTTTAAGATGTTTAAATTCCAAGCAAAATTGCCAAATTGGGCTATAATGCGAGGGTGTCGGTTTATGAAATGGCAGCCCTAGTGGATATTGATCTCCCTAACAGCCTGGAGAACAGCCAAGCTAGTAGTCGGTGGGGTGGTAATGCAGGTAAGGCAAGACAATTGGTAGTTGTAGGGGATTCTATTATCAGGAAGACGGACAGAATAATTTGTCGCCAAGACCGCCTCAACCGAATGGTTTGCTGTCTCCCTGGTGCCAGGGTTCGGCATGTGGTGGAACGGGTGGATAAATTACTGGGAGGGGCAGGTGATTATCAAGCTTTCGTGGTCCATGTAGGTAACAATGACAGGATAAATGATAGGTGGAGCCTTAAGAATAATTTTAAAGAACTAGGCTACAAGCTGAAGGGAAGGACCTCCAAGGTAGTATTCTCTGGAATACTGCCTGTGCTATGCGCATCACAGGAAAGACATGAGAGAATTTTTGCCAGCAATTATATTGTTACCCAGAAAAAATTGTGAGAAGTGTAAGACCCCCCCCCCTTTGGAATGACGCAGCGCATGGAGGAGAGAAGTTGTAACTAGCATGTGAAGTTTTTAAAATGAACAGATTGTAGTCTGGACACTGAGGAAAAAAACTTGTGCTTGCTGCTCTGTTGTAGTGCGTCATTTGTTATTTAGCTGTGTAAAATCGTTGAGGATTAATAGTTGTTCTGTTACCCGTTTGCTCTGGGATTATAGTTGGGAGGTACTGACTGTAGGTGACAGAAAAGTTGGATATTTGTGAGTAATATCCTGTAGTACCACAAGGGCTTCAATGGTTAAGTCCTGATAATGGAGAATCCAGTGCAACAGGAAAAAATTTTGTTTTGAATAATCATTGATTCACTTTTAGCACACACTGCCAGCTTGTAATACTGTGTGTAAGGGTCCTTCTGTATGAACCAAAAGCTATACCCCGGCAGTGAGGGGTTTGTCGATGTTTGAAATGAATGTGACCAACTCCTGTTTGATTCAATGGAGGTTCATGAATGTCGATTGTGTTGAAGAATTTGGTCTTGCAATTGTTGATTGGCAGCATTTTGTCTGTTCTTGATGTTCAATACAGTGAGGGATCAGAGGAAAGGATATCCTACTGCTAGAATGTCTGGAGGAACGACTTTTGATATCGTATTGGTAAGACAGTCTAGGAGATAGACTGGTCTGAGATATCTGTCGGCAAACATGGCCAGTTTGCCTGGAGGTGGGGGATTTACCGGAGATCACCCTACTGCTCTCCGACCATGGGGTCAGGGGGAAGTGAGACAAAAATGAGGGACAGCCTTGGAGCATGGGTCCCGGCCATCATTATAGTAGAATGAGCAAAAGGAGCTGGGGCTTTAATTGTAAAGTATGTGAAAGCAAAATAGCACACTGTAAAAAAAATTGTTGAAGAGGCTGGCAGCCGTAAGATGGATGTTTGCATGTGATAAATAGAATGGTTTGTGGAAAGTTGAGAAAGGGACGGTGGATGGCCAGGACAAGGCATAAGTTAAAAGGACAAAGTAAGTGATTACAGGTGGTTGATGTGAGAAAGAACAATTTGAATGCAGGTATAAATTTTAAAAGGAAGAGTGAAGAAAACGGAGCAGCCGGGTACATTGCAGTGACCAATGTGGGTCAGAACAGGGGGAGTGTAATGTGAACGGGTGTGATGTGACATCTGTGTGATGTGTGAGATGTGTGTAATGTAACATGTGTGAAGTTTGAAACTAGTGGCCACAATATAGCAGATCTATATTGTATGTTCTTATTTTTAACAGCAGTAATGTCTAAAAAAAAATAAAATCTTAGTGTTTTGTGTATGGGGTTAAAATCAGTTCTTCTCTGTGTAAAGGAATGTTTCTTATCTTTGCGCATGCGCTGTTGTCCGTAACTTCACCAAGCGAGAAAAATTATTACAGCCGGCTGGATTTGTCTGCAAAAAGATAAAAGTTAAGTTTTATATTTATGTGTTATGATGTGATAAGATTTAATGTTAGAATGTATTGATGTTAATTCAAATGAATTAAAATACAGATATTGTGAGACACGGGGTCTTGAAAATGTATGTACCCCCACTGTTGCCTATTCTTATATATGGTTTATTGGTTTGCAGTAATTAATATTACCAGATATATTATTTTCTGTTTTATTGAATAACTAATTACAATTGTTTTGTTTTCATTTGCACACATGAGGCACGTGCTATAGTGCTGCCTAAATGTTATTTTTGAAAATGTGTGACATTTTACAGGTAAATGGTTGCAAGTCATTTTAAAGATAACATTTATTTTTGTCAGGAGAAAGTGATTTTTGTTCCAGGCTGTTGTGTATTACAGGGGGCCAAACTAGTAGGAGGGAATGGTGAAGGGACTGATTAGGTAGTTTTGTTTTGTGTTTTATTTTGTTTTGAATTAATGAATTTGGTTCTAGGTCTAAAAAATGTGTATGAGACCCCAATGAGTAATCCAGATTAAATGTGTATGACAGTAACCTAAATTTTGAGGTATTTCTGTATAGATGGTTCCAGATCCTTCCAGAATGGTAAATATGGAACTGGGTATGCTGTGCTGTAGTCTCCACCCAATATGAGATATTGTGTAAGAGACCATCCCCCTCCAGCAAATTTACACAGGAGGTGATGTGACGTCACTCAAAGATGAGTCTTTACAGATTTAGATGGGGGAGAAGGCAAAAAAAAAAAAAAAAAATTGTCTGAACATTGTTCATTTTATGCCAGATTTCAGTAACATAATTTGTTTGTTTTTGTATTAATCAGGTATTTACAGGACCTGGTGGGGGTGGGATTTACAAGTGTCCTGGATCATCAGATGAATGTGGAAAAATAAAACTCCATCCTTTTGAAATGGTCTGTCTATATGTGACATGGGTTTCCAATGTAAATGTGTAATGTAGAGATACTTGATCATATACAGTATGTACAAGACAGGATATGAGGCACAAGGTAAATTACCCAGAAACCACTCTCACCTTCTTGTTCATCTCAAGAAGCGGAGCTGGAGGTGCTCGCTGAGGCTTGTAACCTGGCAAAAGGTAGGACGGCCACCATTTACACTGACTCTCGGTACGCTTTTGGCATCGCCCACAATAATGGGCCCATTGGTTGTAGGAACTTTATTGGATCATCGGGTAAGCCAATTGAGAGAGCAAGAGAAGACAGAACTGAGAACAATAGTATGTGCAGCCAGGTAACAGAAAATTGACTTGTCCCTGGATTCAATAATGGCATTACTAGGTTTGTAGCAGCCTGCATGATGTGCGCACGGCTTGGCATAGGTAAAACAGAAAAGGTACCTGTGAAAAGTGCAGCCCAGCCAGATTACCCGTCCCAGCGAATGCAGAACATACAACTACCCGAGGTAGGTGTGTATGAAAAGGTGCTCGTATGTGTAGACCTGTTCTCAGGGTGGCCTGAAGCCTGGCCAGTACCTTCCCCACTGCAGAAGTTGTGTGTAGTGACAGGGGAATCGTTTTTATCCCAAGTATTGAACTGGTGTTTGTAAAATGATAAGATGTCAGCAGTTCTCCAGATGTTATTCCAAAGTTAGTTAGTTTGTTTAATAACTGTATTCAAGAAGTAAAAACTGAGGTTAAGCTTTAGGTAAAGTTCTAGAACAGCGTGCCTCAGCATTGGACTATTGAAGGCGTCAGATAAAAGGTACAGGAGCGGGATATTCCCATTTGAAAACATTTTTCTTTTTTTTCTTTTTTTTTGTTGTTGTGAAAGGAAAATTCTGTGTAGTGTATGTATATATATATATATATATATATATATATATATATATATACATAAAGAAGAAAAATTAGTTTGCATGTATCACTTCTAGTTACTGCTCAATGTGAACGTTTAATGTAAAGATGTTATTTGTTAATGTTTTTCTTCAATTGAATTATCTGATTTAAGATCAATTAATTATTATGCGATGAAAAGATTGTTCTCCACAGGAAGAGTCCAACTGGGAGTCGAAGGCGTGTAAACCAGATTCTAACAGAATGTGGATGAATAAAGGAAGGAAAACCGGTAGCACCCAAGGCTCTCTTGATGGCACTTGTATTGATGGTGTGACCTCACATATGCCCCCAAGACTACAAGGATCGATTTGGTAAGATCTAATTGGTATGTTCCAGGTTTTTACAGCTGATGCTGCTAAATTCTGTTAGAGCTATTGGATTTGCCTACAGAACAGTCCTGGCAGACCGGTGCCAGCCTTATCAGACCCGCCTCCCACGAAGAGAACAGACCTTAAGAGGCCTTCCTAGGCAATACAAATTAGAGTAAAGAAAATTGGTTTGCGACATTTGTCAAATAAACATGTGGAATCTGTGTATAATTTTGTGAGTTGGAGCTGTTCCAGGTAATCAGCTCAAAACAATGTACAAATCCTGCTCAAAAGAGTAACACCAAGTGCAAATACAATGTACCCAGTATCTACACATCTTCTAGGTGCCCTGTCCATTGTAACAGAGAAGTTTTTCTTATATAAAGGTGTGTGTTTGATTTAGTTTAAGGGCCTGACATTATTATTGTATGTACTTAGAACAACTTTTATATTACGTAGATGATATCACCAGATTAGCATTTATTTTAACAATTGATAAGGGTTGGGGGTCCCCAGCAAGTGCCAGTAAATATGAACTAAAATACTTTAACATGATGAACTCCATCACTGAGATTTTGCAGGCGCAGCCGGAGCCAATACAACGTGTTTGTCATGATCTGACGGCAGTGTCACAATTCTAAGCAGCCACCCAGACAAGTAACTTACCGGAGAAAGAGGACAGATGCGGAGGGTTTGTGGTAGTCATAATAAAACTCCACTAATCCGTCTACGTGGGAACTCACCCCAGGCTCACAGTACAGCCCGGTGATGTATACTAAAAGAGACGGTATCTGACAGATGAGAAGGACCAAGTCAAGTCCTGATGACATCAGCAAAGGTCAAAGTAAAGTAAAGACAACTGAGTGAACCCGTTAGCAGCATCCAAGTGTTTTAATAAGTAAGTGACCAGGAGGGGGTAATAATAAATCCCCCACTGGACACCACCATACAGTCTGACACCATAAATTGTGTGGGTTACCCTGAGGGTGACAGTCAGTGAAAAGCAGAAGATAGAAGAGGATAGCCCTTCGAGCCGGAAACAAACCATGTACAGGACTTGTCAACGTACTGGTGGGACCCTAAACCCAAAACCGGACATTGGTGATGGCATTATATTATTGGTTGTGGCCCTATTGATATATTGTTTGAGGTTTATAATCATAATATATATACTTTCTGTAATTTAATATGAGAAAAGGGGGGTTTGTGAAGGATGGTTTATTTGCTTATATTCTTTGTATGAAATTACATTGTGAATTATCAAGTAGGATGCTGAATTACTAAGATATGTATTATGTGAAAGTGATTATAATAATGTATAAATTATTTAATTTTGTGCAGCAGCCATCTTCTCTGGAGTTCCCATCTTGGTTCTTTTGTAGTGAATAAAGTCATTGTTCCTTTAACACAAGTAATGTTGATTTTGTATGTTTTATCTTTGACCCTGGTTCCCATACGAAGCTTGCAGAGAAGGCACAGGGAGTGAGATGGGAGGGTGGCAAATATGCTTGTGGCAATGCCTCCCCCATCTTACAGTAACATTCTTGCCAAGAGAGATAGGCCACCAGAGGGGCCGCTGTGGATATAGTGTTTTTGGACTTTGCAAAGGCATTTGACACTGTCCCTCATAGACGTCTAATGGGTAAATTAAGGACTATAGGTTTAGAAAGTATAATTTGTAATTGGATCGAGAATTGGCTCAAGGACCGTATCCAGAGAGTTGTGGTCAATGATTCCTACTCTGAATGGTCCCCGATTATAACTGGTGTACCCCAGGGTTCAGTGCTGGGACCACTATTATTCAACTTATTTATTAATGGTATAGAGGATGGGATTAATAGCACTATTTCTATTTTTGCAGATGACACCAAGCTATGTAATATAGTTAAGTCTATGGAAGATGTTCGTGAATTGCAATCGGATTTAAACAAACTGAGTGTTTGGGTGTCCACTTAGCAAATGAAGTTTAATGTAGATAAATGTAAAGTTATGCATCTGGGTACCAACAACCTGCATGCATCATATGTCCTAGGGGGAGCTAGACTGGGGGATTCACTTGTTGAGAAGGATCTGGGTGTACTTTTAAATAATACACTAAATAACAGCATGAAATGTCAATCAGCTGCTTCAAAGGCCAGCAAGATATTGTTGTGTATTAAAAGAGGCATGGACTCGCGGGACAGGGATGTAATATTACCACTTTACAAAGCATTAGTGAGGCCTCATCTAGAATATGCAGTTCAGTTCTGGTCTTCAGTTCATAGAAAGGATGATGCCCTGGAGTTGGAAAAAATACAAAGAATAACAACGAAGCTAATAAGGGGCATGGAGAATCTAAGTTATTAGGAAAGTTTAAAATAATGAAACCTATTTAGCCTTGAAAAAAGACGACTAAGAGGGGACATGATTAATTTATATAAATATATTAATGGCACATACAAAAAATATGGTGAAATCCTGTTCCATGTAAAACCCCCTCAAAAAACAAAGGGGCACTCCCTCCATCTGGAGAAAAAAAAGGTTCAACCTGCAGAGGCGACAAGCCTTCTTTACTTTGAGAATAGTGAATTTATGGAATAGTCTACCGCAGGAGCTGGTCACAGCAAGGACAGTAGATGGCTTTAAAAAAAGGCTTAGATAATTTCCTAGAACAAAAACATATTAGCTCTTATGTGTAGAAATTGTTACCTTCCCTTTTCCGATCCCTTTGTTGAACTTGATGGATATGTGTCTTTTTTCAACCGTACTAACTATGTAACAAGTTTATGGTGGGTTTTGGTAGACTACTTAATTGAAAGCTTTCCCAAGCCATGTTTATTATAAAAAGCCATCAAATCATGTACTGTCTCTTATAAAGGGTGGAACACCTAATAAATGTTTATGTAACACCATTTTAATTTAGAAAAATGGGGCCACTATACAGATAATACTACCACCTGTCCAGAAGGAGCTTTAGCCAATCATGTCTACTGTTAAAAGCCAATATATATTGTATTGTAAGAAAACTAGGCATGCGTGGAATCCCTTATGTCGGTGCTGCAAAATGTTTATTTCTGAAAATGGTGCCACTATAGAGGCAATATTAAGGCGGAACAGGTCTATTGAAAGAAACAAGTAGACTTAATTAGAAAGAACTTTTGTCAATTGTGTCCACCCATGGGTGGACCCCTAGTAAATATTACAAAATTTGAATTTCTGAAAATGGTGTCACTATACAGATACTATTTGGGAGGATTACAGGATAAATTGTTTTACATAAATAACCTCGGTGCAAAATATATTTCTTATTTTATTCTAGAATGTTTTGTGAAGAAAAAAACATACTCGGATAGCATTTAGATAACCTAAGCTCTATAACTTTAACACAGAACACACACATCATGGACACATGGACATTTCTTACATAATTTCCCCCGAACAAACATATTTATACCTGAGACCTGAAAGAAGACATTTAAATCTGGTATTACTTGAAATCAGATATATTATTTTTCAACTAGTTTCTCTAATTCACAACACTTACAACTCTATCTTGATTGCCATAACTTCTGTTTCTTGTTCATTTAGTTGACCAAACAGCAGTAATGCATTACATCCAAATTTTAATTTCTATTAGTAAGCATCGCTGCAGAGATTTTTTTTTTCACCTCTAAACTATTGTCGTACACAAGCTGTTACTGGAAAATGACAACATCCATCCAGGATTTGAATAGGGTCACAGATTTTTCATCCATCTAAAATGCAAGTGACATCTGCAATATTAATATATGTGGAGCAGTAGTCAATGTCTGCATATAGATGAAGCGGTTTTGTTAATAAATAATTTACAGACCCCTGAAGGCCTTGTAAATCCTGACAAGTAGTGTTGACTCCTAAGTCGTTATTCTATTATGAATAAATAAACAAATCTATCTTTTGTGCACAGCGATCATTGTACCAGAAGTTAATGGAGATCTGCTCATCAGATGAACTAAAATACTTTATTTACAATCATCTAACAAAAGTTGAGTAATCATAAAAAAGGAAAAAAATAATAATAATAATGACAAAAACAACATATGGTGTTATTAATACGAGATATATGGTTTTGTTTCATATTGAAACAATATGATGAATTCCTAGTGAATCCATTAAATATACATATATATATATATATATATATATATATATATATATATATATATATATATATATATATATATATATAAAGTAGATCTATTTTTCTGGGTGGGTGAGGGGATGGATGGTATTACATTTATATGAGCTAACATATTTTTTATTCATATATGTATTGATTTTCATTGTAGTTCTGATGCAGTCTTCACAGGGAGCCCTTGGCAAGCTTTTTATTGAACAATGATTTTAGTGACAGCTGGCAGCCAATATGCTCATTGACAAACATTTTTTACACCAATCTCTTGACTGTAATGGAAATCTATCTGTAAAGAGAAACGGTTTTGTTTTTATTTTTTAATGAATGCTCTGATGTAATCGTTTTTTTGGTTTGTTTTTTTTCCTGCTTACATTTGCATGATATTGATTGGTTAGCTGTCCATAAGCAAACATATGTATTATAGTCTTAAACTCTGAATGTTGTGGAAAGTAAAATACAGTTTCCACAGCAAGGTGACGTTCACACAGATTACTTTCAGTTGTATTTTACAGAATAAAACGCTCGTATTAAGCTCCAAAATAAAATGGGAAATACACTTATTTTCTATGCTGCTGAATTTAAAAATCAAGCTTCGTAAAAATTAAGTCACTTGTCACTTCTCTAAGCATTTTACAAGCTGATATTTAAAGATTGACAATTCAAAATACGCTTCGAAATAGGCTTCAAATATGCTTCAAAATCGCTGGCAGGAATAAACAAGGCTTTGAAAATCAGCCCTTAAAAACGCCTGCATTTAGAGACTGTTTTCTCTTGAAATCAGCCTCATATTTTTCAGCATGAACATATGCCGTATGAACACAGCCTAAGGGCTCATGCACACGGCAGAGCCCTGTACACAGACCCTTATGGCAGTGCAGGGAAAGCCTGTACGGCTCCTTTAGTGCAAAACCATATAATATCCTCCATGCTCTGCCATAAAGACTCCGTCAGACTCTCCCCTAGAAGCAAGAGCTCACTGAATTTGAGCATGGTACTGTAATAGGATGTCTTCCTTCCTTGATATTCCACTGTCAACTGTGAGTGGTATCATTTCAAAGTGGAAGCGTTTAGGAACCACAGTACTTCAGTGACGAAGTGGCAGACGATGTCAAGCTACAGAGCAGGGTCACCGAGTGCTGAGCCGCATAGTGCAAAAAAGTCGCCAACACTCTGCTGACCCTATTACCTCCTTTGGCATTAACATCCACACAGAAAGTGTGCGCCGGGAGCTTTGTGGCATGGGTTGTCTGGCCGCACAGCTGCATGCAAGCTTTACATCACCAAGAACAATGCCAAGCATTGAATAGAGTGGTGTTAAGCCGCTGAACTTAGTAGCACTGGAAACGTGTTCTGTGGAGAGATGAATCACGCATCTCTATGTGGAAGTTTGATGGACGAATCTGGCTTTGGTACATGCATGGGAACGTTACCCGCCTTACTGCATTGTTCCAACTGTAAAGTTTGGTGGAGAAGGGATTGGTGTGGAAGAACTTGATTGGCCCGCACAGAGCCCTGACCTCCACCCTATCGAACACCTTTTGAATGAACTGAAACGGCGATTGCAAGCCAAGCCCTGTCTTCCAACATCAGTGTCTGACTTCACAAGTGCTCTTCTGGAGGAATGGGCAAAAATTCCCAGCGACACACTCCAAAATCTTGTAGAAAGTCTTCCCAGAAGAGTGTAAACTCTTTTAGCTGCAACTTAATGCCTATGAATTTACAATAGGATGTCATAAAACCCCTTGTAGGTGTAATGTGTAGGTGTCCCAATACTTTTGTCCATATAGTGTATGTAGCAAAAGCATAATATTGGCATTTGATTATTTGCAAAATTGCTAATAATTATTTCTCATCATTAAGTCCCTCCTTTTGTTTACTACATAAATATCATTACCACAACACAAAGATTGCTTGTTGTTTTAACCAATGGCAGATCATCATAGGGCCCAAAGTACAATGTAGTTTGGACGCGATTTTTCCGCGAACCGGGGCAAAAACCGCAATGAAACGGCATTGTATATGTCCTGCTAAAGGACCTTTAGACATAAGGTCACATGACCTCATCTCTGAAGTTCCTACTACTGTTTAGAGACCTGCTGGTCACATAACCGCAGCTCCATGAGCAGCAGCAAGACTCCACAGAGAAGACTGAGGTGAGCTGCTATGTAAGTATAAGGGGATGGATTTGTTTAAGGGGTCTGTATTTAAGGGATCTGGTGTGGGGACTGTATTTAGGGGGTATGGTTTGGGGACTGTATTTAGGGGGTGTGGTTTGGGGACTATATGTAGGGGGTCTGGTCTGTATTTAAGAAGTTTGGTGTTTGTATTAGTTTAAGGGGTCTGGCGTCTGTATTTAGGGGGTCTGAGATCTGTATCAGTGTAAGTGGTTTAGGGTCTGTATATTTAGGGGTCTGTGTTAGTTTAAGGGGTCTGGGGTCTGTATTTAGGGGTCTGTATTAGTTTGACGTCTGGGGTCTGTATTAGTTTGTGGGGTCCGTATTTAGGGGGCCTGTTCTAGGGTCTGTATTAGTTTAGGGGTCTTTATTAAGGGGTCAGGTCTGGGGTCTGTATTAGATTAGGGGGTCTGGTCTGGGCTCTGTATTACTTAAGGGAGTCAGGTCTGGGGTCATTATTAGTGTAGGGGGTCAGGTCTGCGGTCTGTATTTAGGGGGTCTGTATTTAGGGCTCTGGAGTCTGTATTAGTTTATGGTGTCTGTATTTAGGGGGTCTGGTCTGGGGTCTGTATTAAGGGAGTCAGGTTTGGGGTCATTATTAGTGTAGAGGGTCATGTCTGGGGTCTGTATTTAGTGGTCCTGTCTGAGGTCTGTATTTATTTAGAGTGCTTGTTCCGGGGTCTGTATTTGTTTAGGGGGGTCTGGTCTTGGGACTGCAATAGTTTAGAAGGTCTGGGTCTGTATGTATTCAATGATCTAGTCAGGGGTCCAAATTTATTAGTCTGAGTAAAAGGGGTTGTCCGAGCACATCGATAGGTCATCAGTATAAAAAATGGTCTTTAATGACACCCCTTTAATGTATGGTTCTGGGCCTTGGTGTCTAAATTTGTGTGTTTCTATAGATGCTGAAAATGGCTGCAGAAGTGATGGGCAAAGATGTCTCATCAGGAGAAGTCGCCACAACGGTCTGCATCAGATGGTGAAGATATGAAAACGACTCCCATCAGAGAAGACATCACCTGTGAGTCACTGGTTCTCTAAGGGATCTGTCCCCTCTCCTGACATGTCTGTTGTAGGAAATCCATGTATTCTACATATCTTTGTGTACCCAGGACTAATAGACAAATGTGTGTTACCATTCCCATTGTCAAAAGGAGGTGTGATACTGTCAGCGATGGTTGGAGACTGTCAGTATGTAGGGCTACAGCCCTTTGACAAGGGGAATCATAACACCCATTTGTCAATGCTCGCACAAAAAGGTGGTGTTCACTATAGACACGGCAGAGCGGCGGTGGGGAAGGTGGGCCCAAGTTTGGGGAACAGCCCAGGGCCTATGGTCTACTTAATCCGACACTGGTTTTAACCCCTTCCAGCTTTGGCCACTTTTGACCTTCCTGACAGAGCCTCATTTTTCAAATTTGACATGTTTCAGTTTATCTGGTAATAATTTCGGAATGCTTTTACCTATCCAAGCGATTCTAAAATTGTTTTCTCGTGACACATTGGACTTTATGTTACTGTTAAAATTTGCTCGGTACAATTAGTATTTAATTGTGAAAAAACACCAACATTTTGTGAAAAATTGCAAAAATGTGCATTTTTCTAAATTTAAATGTATCTGCTTGTAAGGGTATGTTCACACACCCTATTTACGGACGTAATTCAGGCGTTTTTCGGGTGTAGGGAGCATTTTGGTGTTTCATAGGTGTTTCATAGATTTTATTAGAATTGGGCAGTGAAAATAAAAACAATCATTTTTCTTCAATAAGACGTAGCTTTAGCGCAAAATGTTTCATTTTCTCAACAAATAAAGGAAAAAAAGAACCCCAATTTGTAAAGCAACTTCTCTGGAGTACGGAAATACCCCATATGTGGTCATAAACTGCTGTTTGGGCACACGGCAAGGATCAGAAGAGAAGGAGCACCATTTGACTTTTGGAGCACAGATTTTGCTGGATTGGTTTCTTGACACCATGTCGCTGTGGCAAAGCCCCTAAGGTACCAGAACAGTGGAAACTACCCAAAACATACTCCATTTGGGATACTACACCCCTTAAGGAATTAATCTAGGGGTGTAGTGAGCATTTTTACCCCACAGGTGTTTCATCGATTTTATTTGAATTGGGCAGTGAAAATAAAAATTACATTTTTTTTCCAATAAGACGTCGCTTTAACGCAAAATTTTACATTTTCTTACAAGATAAAGGAGAAAAAGGACACTAGTAAAGCAATTTCTCCAGAGAACGGCAATACCTCATATGTGGTCATAAACTGCTTTTTCATCCATAGATGTGTGTTGTGCTGTGAACAATAGGATTATCACTGTTTTCCCTATTGCCATTGGAGTACATTAGAAAAGACCAATATTCTCTAACACACATAGACAGAAAAGTTTTCCATAACTAGCTAAACTTAGCGCTGGTGAGGCAATTTTCTGTATTATCCCCCTGCCAACATTTTATGTAACTTTAGGTCATGGTCGTCAAGGCCTTTTTGAGTGTTCCCTATGAAAAGGAAACATTTTGAGCTAAAAATGTTATTTTTCATTTTCACAGCCCAATTCTAATAAAATCCAGGAAATACCTGTGAGATCTAAATGCTCACTACAGCCCTAGATGAATTCCTTGAGGTGTTTAGTTTCCAAAATGGGGTCACTTCTTTTTTTTACTGTAATGGCAATTCAGGGGCTCTGCAAATGCGACATGGTTTCCAGAAACCAGTCTGATAAAATCTGCGCTCCAAAAGCTAAATGGTGCTCTTTCCCTTCTGAGCATTGCCATGTGCCCAAACAGCAGTTTATAACCACTTATGGAGTATTTCCATACTCAGAAGAAATTGCTTTACAAATTGTGGGGTGATTTTCCTCAGCGTTTCTTGTGAAAATGAAAACTTGTGAGCTAAAATTACATCTCCATTATAAAAATTACATTTTTCATTTTTTCAGCCCAATTCTAATAAAACCTCTGAAACACCTGTGAGATCCAAATGCTCACTATACCCCTAGATTAATTTCTTGAGGGGTGTAGTTTCCAAAATGGGGTATTTATAAGAGTGTTTCTTATGTTTTGGCACCTCAAAGCCTCTGCAAACCTAGAATGGTCCCTAAAGACAACCTAACAAAAGGAGGCCCCAAAATCCACAAGTTGCTCCTTCATTTCTGAGTCCTGTGTTTGAGTCAAGTAGCACACTAAGCATATGGAAAATTTCAAAAAATTGAAAAATGAGGGTAATAAATATTCAGATGCGTTTTCTGTTAACATTTTTTGTTACAGAAAAAAATTATTAAAATTGAATATCTTATAAAGCTAAATTTGTACATTTCACCTCTACATTGCTTTAATTCCTGTGAAATGCCCGAAAGGGTAAACAAGCTTATGAAATGCTGTTTTGAATACTTTGAGGGGTACAATTTTAAAATGGGGTGTTTTATAGCTATTTCTAACATATAGGCCCCTCAAAGCCACTTCAGAACAGAATTGATCCCTAAAAAATTATGTCTTGGAAATTATCTTGAAAACGTGAAAAATTTTGCTAAACTAAATAAAAGGACATTTAAAAGATATAAAGTAGACACATGGTACATTTTAATGAATAACTATTTTTTATGATATAACTATCTGTCTTACAAGCAAACAAATTCATATTGATAAAAATGCTCATTTTTTTCACAAATAAACACTGAATGTATGAATCTAATTTTACCACTAACATGAAGTACAATGTGTCATGAATTAACAGTCTCATAATCGCTTGGATAAGTACAAACATTCCAAAGTTATAACCACATAAAGTCAGATTTAAAAAATGAGGCTCTGTCAGGAAGGTCAAAGCTGGCTGCGGCAGTAGAAGGGGTTAAAATGTATTCTGCATAATGAGGCTTTTTAAATGCACAGTGTCCTTGGCTGCTGCATCCTCACACATGAAGCCATTAACCTCATTATTCAGTTCAACCCTCTCATTCTTGGTATCACTGTCTGTGACTCTCTTTTTTGTATACACCAGCAGAAGAAATGGGACATTGATAAACTTCAAAAACACAGAAAAGGCCAGACTTACTAAGTGGGTAGGTAAACACCTGTTGCCAGCAGGACGCAGACAGGTCTAAAATTCTTCAGAAGGAGAGTGCATTAAAGAGGCTCTGTCACCACATTATAAGTGGCCTATCTTCTACATAATGTGATCGCCGCTGTAATGTAGATTACAGCAGTGTTTTTTATTTAGAAAAATGATCATTTTTGACGGAGTTACGACCTATTTTAGCTTTATGCTAATGACTTTCTTATTGCCCAACTGGGCGTGTTTTTACTTTTTGACCAAGTGGGCGTTGTGGAGTGAAGTGTATGACGCTGACCAATCAGCGTCATACACTTCTCTTCATTCATTTATTCAGCACATAGTGATCTTACTAGATCATTATGTGCAGCCACATACACACACATTAACGTTACCCAAGTGTCCTGACAATGAATAAATATTACCTCCAGCCAGGATGGGACGTGTTCAGAATCCTGACACTTCGCTAACGTTTGTGGTTGATTTACAGCACAGCAGGCGTAGTCTCGCTGTAAATGACAGTTTACAACGTAATCTCAAGGGACTACTCCTGCTGTGCTGTAAATTACTCCAACAACCAAGGCGGTTATATCTCCAGATGCGGTTGAGACATTTGGCAACCAATTGGAATCCCAATATCCCATTTGGGAAAAAGAAATACAGGATACAAAAATAAAAAAATTCTCAAGGGACAATAGTGATTTTCAATTAAAAAGAATGTATAAATGGAACAGAAGGAGTTTGTCTGAGCCACGTAGTAGATCATCCTCAATGTCATCTTTGTCCTCACAAGGTGAACAGCACCAAATGACCCTCCATAATGGTAATGTCCTATGGAATGGGAAAAAGGAGTATAATTACTCCTTCAACAAAAATAAAAATAAAAATGTTAAATCCAATACTCATAACCCCAGACAATCAGAGTCTAAGGTAATCAATCTTTCTCCTCATTATTTGTCTCCATGTGATCTGCATGAAAAGTACTGCATGTACTCCCTTTTCCGTCTGGAAAAAGAAAGGTGCAACCTGCAGAGGCGACAAGCCTTCTTTACTGTGAGAACTGTGAATCTATGGAATAGTCACCGCAGGAGCTGGTCACAGCAGGGACAGTAGATGGCTTTAAAGAAGGCTCAGATAATTTCCTAGAACAAAAAAATATTAGCTCCTATGTGTAGAATTTTTTTTACTTCCCCTTTCCCATCCCTTGGTTGAACATGATGGACGTGTCTTTTTTTCAACCGTACAAACTATGTAAATATGTAACTGGATGCCCACACACTTAGTTTGTTTAAATCCGCTTGCAATTCACAAAGTTTCTCAATGTCCTCCACATCTTGCGCTCACTTGATGTCCCGGACATGTTCCCTTACTCTTATTCTCAACTCTCTGTTAGTCATCCCGATGTAAATTTTTGCGCAAGGACAGGTGGCATAATAGATTACGCCTTTAGGTTATTTAGTATTATTTTGTAAAATTCTTTTGTGCTTTAAAATAATTTGTGTTTTTAATTTAACATGTTTAGGTCCTTCACTATATCTTTGAAAAACATGTTATCTCTGTTCAGAATTTCGTATATATAACTATACTTGAAATCGACATGTATCATCTGAAAAAGAATAAACAAAATATAACGTCGGATATAATGTAATAATATATATAAGACGTGTTATATTTTGTATGTACAACATATTGTACATTAGCGAAATCTAATACATCATACTCTCATAATGTTCTATATGAATTTTGTATAAATATTGGCAGGCCTTTGCACTTTTCACACATATTTTTTCTATATTTTTTTTTCACATTTTACATTTATTTCACCTTATTTATTTTCTCCTGCGTATATAAGAGTGGGCATAATTTTTGTATTTATTTATGTTTTCAGCACACTTCGTAAATATTTACATCACATTATACACATATTTATTATGTCTATATTGTTTATACATACACTGTCATAGTTTTTACTTTATAATATGCACTTCATATAAGTGTGATTTCAATAACTGATCCATTTGTGTTTTGTGCGTTTTTGAACGCTGCTCACATTTACACTCACACATTTTTTATTCATGTGTATGGATATATACACAAACACACATTACATCACTTCAAATTTATTTAATTTGGATTCATATATGTCTTGATTTGATATATTTGTAACTTTGTGAATCTTTTTCTGCACTTCGTGCACTTTATTCTATATGTTATTGACGCATTTCATACAAATTATTGGATTTATACATTTAAATCCAATTTTATATATTGAAAATTTATTCATGTCGGTATATTTATGGCCTCATTGATATTCATTTACTACCTTTGGTCATGTGTATATATATATATATATATATATATATATATATTTTTTTTTATATATATATATATATATATATATATATATATATATATATATATATATTTGCATCCCCCCTCTTTCCCTCCCCTATTTCCTTCCTCCCTCCCTCCAACCCCCTTACTTTGTGTTCCGATCTCATTATTACTATGTGATGTAGGTTGTATTGGTACCCTGAATATGTCAGTCATTGGTATTTCTTTGAATATAAATGTTCTCTAACAAGCTAGCTATCACTTGCCCGTGCTTTATATGGTGTACTTTTTGATGTCTCCCTACTGCTATATGCACCTCCGGTGACACACGCGCAGTGTGTAATATCCTCTCCGCCTGGGTTGATGTTTGCGCCACACCATGGCAACGGCGCACGTGACCGCATTAACACGCGCTTGAGTGCCCCGTGTACATGTTGTGGTGCTCTCACAAATTCCGGATGGCGGGCGGACATGGTGCTGGGTTAGTTTGTCCGATAATTATACCGGTAAGTGTGCTGTTACTAATATTGAAGACACATACCTGGCACCTTACAATTCAATTGGCTAGTTTAACCTTTAAAAGCCAGTATGTATTAGTATGATGCCACCCACAGACGAAGGCAAGTGCGCCGAAACACGCGTCGGGGTGGACGTCCATCAAACTACTCCAGCACTTTATGGATCTGTATGGTTACTCTCTCCTCAGTATTTTCTTCCTATACAGACTATTGCTGAACATATATTTATATACTATTTTTGCACTGTTCTTTGTCTGTATTTGGTCTGTTTATATACGCCATACCCTATTCTCTGACTCATGTACACATTGTCAATTACTCTTCAGCAGGAGTTTATCTGATGGTTGTCCTTCTGTTAGTCTGTCTGTGGATCTTTTTATATGCTTTATTTTAGTAGTTTCAATAAAATTAATTTTATATTTGATACAACACCATTGCGTTTTGCATCTCTTTTTCGTTTTTTGGTCTGAATATCTATTTTCGATGCAGACAAACATTACTAAATTGATTCCCTTTGATCAACCCTCCTAACAAAACTATATTGGCTTGATATATAAATTACTTACATTTGGTGGGTGATCACTACTATATATTTTTGGTTATATAAGTCAACCAGGATAGAACTGCTGTATATGCCTTTTATTAATAAGGAAAAAAAAAGCTTTAACTTGAATTTAAAAATGCTTGCCTTACACTAGCACAAGCACTATAGTGCAAGAGAAAATCTGAATGACTCTAAAGCCATTGATAATAACAAATATTCATAAAGACTTAAACTTATCCAGTAGATTTTGACTTTTTGCTCTGAGATCAACGGTGTTTCCCCCTGTGCATTTTGATTTATAGGTCTTTCATTGGCATGTTAAAGATCACTTTGCTGATGATCTCCTGTTTTTCCTCTTTCTCTTTAACGCTTTGAAGCAGAATTGTGTTTTTTCCAACAAGCAACAGAAAAATTAGTAGGTTTGTTATAACATGAGATTAGGAATGTACATTAAAAGTATAAGATAAAGGGTGGGGGGGACAACATAAGTGTCATGAACAAATACACGGGTAACAGTGAGGTCTCTGTTCTTCCCAAACCTCTGTCCCTACCTACTTGTACGACCCGACCTAAACGATGGCGCACAACTGGGCGGCGTTCGCTATACTCGTACAAGTGCAACTGACAAACAGATAAGACAGAGACAGTACGAAATAACAAAGGGTAACCTGGGAAGTACACGGAGGGAGAGGCAGGGCAATTGCGCCGCGGACAAGTCCGGGCGCAAAAGGCGGAGTCAGGCAGGCAGGGTCAAACCGGGAGAGTGCGGCAAAACAAAAGTCAGAAGGCAAAGAATAGACAGTAGAGAAGCTGGGGTCAGGGGTAACAAAGGAGTAAAATTCAAGTCGCTCAGGGGAGTCTGTAACTAGGGAAAGCACTAATTACAGGCAAAGGCCTACTGCCCCAGGCTGTACTAAATAAGGAGAGGGCGGGAGCTCAGGACATCAGCCGGGCCTTGATTGGCCTGACGCCCCTGAGCTCCTATTGGCTGCAGGCTGTCTCAGTCTGCCAGGCCGGGCGACGCCTGAGCGAGTAACCCGCGATGTCCTGGAGACCGAGGGAGCTGCAGGAAGGGAGTGCGTGACAATAAGTTATTGTTTTTCTTTTTGTATTCTGGCATACATTTTATAGTTATGTTTACTGTGCTGTACTTAACATTCGTCACATTAATCTACCTTCTTATCAAGTTCTTGTCCAGGTACATTAATATTGAATGTTACCATTGCATCCACCAGGAGGCTATTTTGCGTAAAACATGAGAAGGAACACAACAGCTTTGTTCAGATGTAAAATAGTAAAAAAATGGGAGTATTATCATGTTGAGACAAACTGATATAAAATAGGAGATGTAAACTCCTGTCAAAAAAGTAATTTATGTATTTTTAGCAAAATCCCTGGAAACTTTATAAAATATGGGAAGTATGTTATGATAGTTTAGATATGTGGGTTAAAATGTCAACTAGGGCCCACTTTATGGATACATAATAAATCTCACAAAATTAATTTAGAAATGTAAAATGTCAAGAGAGTATTTTAAACAGATTTAATTAAAATTTGTTTTAGCCCAATGTTGGCTTGAATATAATATTTACAGAGATTTTTGAACATTTATTGTTCTATAAAACTTAAAGAGGATTTGTACCCAAAACGTATAAATTAACTATTTATAAATCAGAAGTTAAAGCGATAGCCATAGTTTGGTAATTATGTTTTATTTTCTTACGGAAATATTGTCATTTTTTAGTTCTGTTGCAAGGCCATTTTTGCAAAAGTGAGAACAGGAAGTTCCTACATATTGGTCGCCACCTTTGAATTAGCTTCTCGTAAAAGTTGATGATGAATTGTCTTTCTGTCAGCATGTTCCGACAATAGTAAATTCTTAGTTTTATCACCAGTTCTTGAGAAATTGAAACTTGATAACCAATATAGCTGTACTTCCTGATGTCACTTCTCCCCATCTATAAAACGGGACACCGGCCACTGCCCGCAAGCTCTGTTGCAACTTAAAGGGACAGGCCTGTGTCAGTTGCTCGATGCTTAGCTTGTGGATGATTAGCTCTTATTATTTAAATCTACTCAGAACTGCCACACCTTGCCTGAGAAACAAGGTTCTTTGGATCCTGTCCACGAAGGTGTTTGTCGTTTGCTATTTTTGATTTGACCCAAACTATTTCCTGACTTAGTCTCAGGATCGGGGAGAAATTGCTACTGATCGCGACCCCCAGTAGCTGAAGGTAAAATATCCTCTCCAAACATGAGGAAATGAATGTTAATTTTTATGTAGACTATAAGGAACTATATGTTAAGAAAATTATTCGACAGACAATAATAGAGAGCAGGCACTATCTGAGAATACAGGATCACATACAGGTGGTTCCTCTTATGCAGTGGTGGTGCTCTGTGTAAACAACAATAGGAGATCCATGCAAAAATTCCATATAATAAAGGAGAAAGCACGGCAATTACCAATAAGTTGCAACTTTACTTTATTGTGGAAACAGCTTTACATATCAATCAGAGGCTTAGTACAGTTTGTCAGCATGTGAAATGTCCCCATAACGTGGATTAATTTAACCAATTATTACAAATCTCTTTAAAGGCTAGGTATTCCTTTGTAAGCAAATATTTCTTTTACTTTTATTAAATGAATGTATTTAGTGTTTTTAAGCAATTTTCCATATTACTTTTATAAAAAAAAACAAACACTTTTTAAGATATAGATTATGTATCCTGTATACATAGAAGCTGTATTATTCTGTCTCAGCTGATTCTGCCAGGTCAGCTAAGCCAATGGCATGGCTGAGAGCTGGTCCTGCATATCTCTGACACACAGGATCCAGCTAATTCTGAACCCATCTAAAGTTCTGAACTTAGATGTGATCGATATTAGGTGGATCCTGTGTGTCAGAGACCCGCAGGACCCCCTCTCAGCCGAGCCGTCAGTTCAGCTAAACTGACAGGCATCTACTGAGACAGAACGCTATAGCTTTTATGTATACAGGATACATAGAAGCTGTGTCTTAAAAACCAAAAACTATTTTTTTTAAAAGTGATTTGGAAAGTTGCTTAAAAACACTAAACACATTGATTTACTTAAAAAAACAATAGCTTACAAAGTTGTACAAAGCCTTTAAATTCGCTCTTAACCAAAGTGTCTCTTAAAGTGTGCCTAACGGTTCAAGTGACTGCAGAATAAGCTGTCATATGTGTATATGAGGAATAACGCTATATCTTAACATTATATGATTTGTATCCTGAATTTCTTAGCAGATTTCCTCTCTGCAGACTCCATCTCTACTTTTTGCCCGAGGTCATGTGACTAGGGCTGGCGTCGGCACCCGGCAAAACCGGGCAAGTGCCGGGGGCCCACTCCACTTTGGGGGGCCCACTCAGCCACCGAGGGCTGACGCTGCCGTCGTTAAGTGATGTAAGAAGGAGAGGAGTCACGGAGAAGAGCGCTAGCGGCTCTGCTCCGGGACTCCATCTCTGGGAAAGCCCCTGTCATCGCTCTCGGGACCAGAGCAGTGTCCCAGTCCGCCTCCAACTGAGCATGCATCCGCAGGATGCAGATTCAGTTGGGTTGAATGCTGGAGCCTCGCTCCAGCATTCTCTGTGCAGTCAGCAGCTCGGCACAGGCAGGCGCGATGTAGTGACTTCACTACATTGCGCTTGTCTGCGACGAGTCACTCACAGCACAGTGAGGGAGAATAGAAGGACCCTCCACACTATGGGGGCAATATACTGTGTGGGGGGGCAGCAATGGGGGGCATTTTACTGTGCGGGGGCAGCTATGGGGGGTCCTTATACTGTGGGTGCAGCTATGGGGGCATTATACTGTGGGGGCATTCATGGGGTCTGTCGAGCAAAGCAGCTGGGCATAGGCATGTGCAGGGGTCTAATAAATCCTATACACAGGGCTTACATACTGCATCATCTAGCAAAATACATCCTCCCTTGTAACGCGACTGTACTCCCAATACATATTTAACCAAACAAGAAAGGACCATGGAGTCTATAAGTCCAAAATATATATATATAATCTTTTTATTACACAACAATATTATACTGGTTACAAATATATGTTTCTAAAAATGAATCACACATAAAAGCATGGCCGCCAAACAAGAGTCAAATGTTTAACAAATGAAATCATGTGAATATGAGCTTATTGGAATACACCTCAAAACAAATGCATATAGCATAGTATAAATGTAGTTAGTTATACTGGCTACAAAATAATGTGTTCTGCTGTTTAAGAATAAATAGGAAGGATGTTTATAACATACACAAAAGATTAGGTTACAAAAGGACCAATAAAGAGTATTAATACTCTTTATTGGTCCTTTTGTAACCTAATCTTTAGTGTATGTTATAAACATCCTTCCTATTTATTCTTAAACAGCAGAACACATTATTTGTAGCCAGTATACCTAACTACATTTATACTATGCTATATGTGTGATGTTATGCTATGCTTTAGTGTATGTTATAAACATCCTTCCTATTTATTCTTAAACAGCAGAACACATTATTTGTAGCCAGTATACCTAACTACATTTATACTATGCTATATGCATTTGTTTTGAGGTGTATTCCAATAAGCTCATATTCACATGATTTAATTTGTTGAACATTTGACTCTTGTTTGGCGGCCATGCTTTTATTTGTGATTCATTTTTAGAAACATATATTTGTAACCAGTATAATATTGTTGTGTAATAAAAAGATTATATATATATTTTTTTTTACTTATAGACTCCATGGTCCTTTCTTGTTTGGTTAAATGTGCAGGGGTCTGGTTGTGTTGGGTAGGGGGGCCTAAGCTGAATTCTTGCACCAGGGCACATGAGCCTTTAGCTACGACACTCCCAGGCAGAGAGCTAGTAGTGCTCGGCCCGGGACTATGGATCTGGGGTTGCTCCTGACAACACTGTCCACATATTCCTGGGAGGGGGGCTGTGTGTCACTATCTACAGAGGGCACTAAATTTATGGGGGTACAAACTGGTGGCCTAACTTCTATATGGGGGCATAAACAGGGCCTAACGTCTATACGGGGGCACAAAGTGACGATTTTTGGCATTTATCTGCCGCCGTGAGTTCCCTCGCAAAGGGGCCCACTAAGTCTGTGTCGCCCAAGGGCCCACATAAACCTGGAGCCGGCCCTGCATGTGACCTCCCTTCTTTCTCTTCTTTTCTTCTTCTGATCTGTAAAATGGCAGCCGTCATTTTGAGTGATTCGTATGGGACGAATCGCAAATGTTTCAGACTCCCGAAAATGCAAAACTTCTGGAAAATTCTTAAGAAATTCGATTTGTGCAGTATCTCTATTCGCTCATCCCTACTTAGTACCCTTCTACCAAGTGCCATAGTCTGCATATTACTTATCTGATATAAGAGGGTAGTGGACTATGTTCGTGGAACAACACAAACCTTTTGTCTAAATTCCGTTTTTGTATCCCTTTGAGTTGTGACATTAATCTCTCTGTCTTGCTTTACTGAATGCTGTGGAGATAACATTGTAACTGAATATGTAAAGCTGTTTTCACAATAACATGAAGTTGCAACATATTGGTGAGTGCTACCTTATTTTTTATTTAATATCAAATTAAAATTACTTAACACTGTCATCTGACTAATTGTTCAGTTAAATGGAAGCAGTGGACACTCCCTTAATCATACATGAGTCACTGTATGGTGCCTCTGTGCATATAATACCTCCATAAAACGGCATGCTAAGGGAAATATGGATCTGTGAGAAAAGAAAACCTCTGTGTGCCTTTGAATAAAATTAGAGGCACAAAGAGGGGACACTTAGCAGGCTATAAGATCCATACTACTGATCAGTAAAACATGGGTCCATAATACGGGAGTGTGCATAAGGCCTATCCCAGTGTATCCAAAACATATGATTATGACGTGTTTGAAAATAATAATTTCATGATCACAGTTATGTTTTCTGTCTATGTACCAAATTTGTGATTCGGGTTTTGTTTTTTTAATTTAATTTTAAATGACAAATTTTCACTTCTTCATATTACGTTTAATTGCGTCATGAAATTTCATTAAAAAAGTTTCTGCCTTCTACTCTTAAGTAAACAAAATTAAGAACTGGTTTATATTTCTTCTACAGATCATATTTATACAATTTTTTGGTCTAACCTTGCAGCTTTAATCTGAGAGGTTATTGTAATAAACGCTACAAGTACATGTGAATTGCGGGAAGCTTGTGTCCTTCCAAATGACTCTTCATTTCAGTACCCGCTCTACTTGTTAGTAGATCTGGCCATTATCATTGATACCTCATACATAATTCATTCAATCACTTCTTCTGCAACCGCACAACTTTATTAATCTGCCAGAATTTCTTCCTCCAAATTTTTCTCACATAACTGTCAGAAGTTACAGCCATGTGGAAAGCTCAATAGCCATAAAATGAAGTGTCCATAAAACGTCCTCAATAGTACCTCAGAGATCACCTCAACAAGGCTTTGGCTATAACTGAGGTAGTATGACAGGTGGCATAAAGATATTTACATTTATGATAAAGGATGATATTGCAAAATGATATATGAAGGTTGGATGACAACAAACAGGTGTACAAACCATTTGTGAAGTACGTGGAAATAATTACAAACACACTAAGAAATTCATCCGAATTATGGCTTGAAAGTTTTATAATAATAATAGTAATATAACAGCAGTAATGCCAACCTTACTTCAATAATAAAGTGGAAATGGCCGTAATCACCAAAAATCAACCAGAGGCATGGTGAAAAAATGACATAAAACATAACTTTTAATCATACTACAGTAAAGCCTTAATGAAAACCATACAATAATTGTGTACGACACACATGAAACATGCCACATTGCAAAACGATTGATCAGGAAAGTGCACAGTGGGATCAAAGAAAACCAAAGTTAAATTATTCAATCTCTACAAATCAGTCGTCATAACGGAGCTGAGGCTTTATAGGTATTTACTTGGTTACTGTGTCCAGGAGGTTACTGCGTGTCTCACAGTGAGAGCATTCTGATAGAATGCCCTGTGCCATATGCGTAAAGCTGTTGTAGGACATGGCAGCATTTTTGTTTGATAGGCCCAGTTTTGAGGATACTGTGCTATTTTTGATACTGTTCTATTTTTCCCCTGATGAGTCTTTAGGGGATTTTTAGACAAAATATGTGGGATAATGTTCATGTGGGACAAACTTAGGGCCTTTCAGCTTTGGGGCAGATTCCAGATGGAGTCGCCCCTTTCAGGTCGGCAGCCCTGTGGTCAAGTCAGAGGGACGCTAGCTAGGTTCTGGATCAGGGTTTAACAGGGGCAGTGGAATGCGTCCCCGTGGATATACACTAACCACTGTTGAATAACTTTGATGCCCCAGCTCTGCTATCATGACTGATTAAATGAGATCGTACCGTTTATTTTTGGTTGTCCTTTAATCCCACTATGCATCAGATGAATGTATAAAACCCTACTATGCACTCTGTGGGACTTCTTATTAGCTTCTAGATAAAAAAAAATGTTGCACGTTTCATGTGTGTCATACACAATTATTGTATGGTTTTTATTAAGGTTTTGCTAAATTATTGTTGAAAGTTTTATACCAATTATTTTGATATTTAATACAAATTGGCCAAAACATAATTTATGAAATATAAGTAATCTTGCTTAAGGGAAAATATACTATACTATTTGAAGGTGTCCATTCAATAAGGTTAGTTATCTACCAAAACATCATTATCTCTGTTAAGGACCTACAGAATGCCTTATATAGATGTAGTGCATCAGTGTAATGTGCAGCATTGCTAGGACAAACATGGAGCATCTACATGGAAAAATTAACCTACTGTATCATTAGGGTATGACCACACCTAGCATAAACCCTGCGGATTTTACGCAACAGATTTAATTGCGGAGAATGCGCAGCATAATACAGTAGTAGCAGAATGTATGATATTTGAACAAATCTAATCCACACGCTGTGTAAAAAATATGCCAACAAAACGTTCATAAATTGACCTGCAGTGTGGTTTTTGAATCCACAGAATGTCAATTTATGCTTCGGAATCGCTGCTTTTCTGTTGCGGGTTTTCCCTATTGGATTCAATGGGAGGTAAAACCCTGCAACAAATAGCAGATGCTGCGATTATTGAGCTGGAAAAGCTGCGATTTCACCACTAAAAACGCAACTCAGAAAAAAAAGCTTATGCTTACCCAGATCACTATGCGTCCAGCCCGGCCTCCAGGGATAACGTTTCATCCCATGTGACTGCTGCAGTCAATCACAGTATGCAACGGTCACATGGGATGAAACTTCACCCCTGGAGGCCGAGCTGCAGGATGTCAGAGTCGCCATGACTACGGGTAAGTATACGTTTTTTTTTACCTGCTATTTTCCGCAGCAGACATTCTTCACAAAAAAACTGCATCATAATTTGGTGCGGTTTTTCGGCCAGCACTGGTTCTGTTGCACAACGGACACCACCAGCTGCCAACAGAACTCATTGACCCGCTTTACCCTGATCAGCAGACATCAACTCCTCCATCCTCATAATTACATTCACCTCCGTCACCCATTCCTTCAGGGAAGGCACAGTGCTGGACTTCCAATGACGAGGAATCACTGTTCTTGCTGCGGTCAAAAAATGCCGAAAGACACTCTTTTTGAGGTGTGAGAGTGATCCCGGAACCATGGAAAGTAAACCAATAGAGGCCGAAGTCTGAACCTCAGTATGAAAAAGTTTATTTCCGAGATCAAAAATCTTTCCCCAAAAGGGACGAAGTTTGGGACAATCCCACCAAATGTGCAGCATGGTTCCAGGAGCCTCCCCACACCTCCAGCATTCATCAGGTACATCAGGGAATATCCTATGCAGTAAAGAAGGACAGTGATACCATCTAGTGAGAATTTTATAATTTTTTTCCTGGGCAAAGCACGAAGTCGGCAGTTTATGCGCCAGGAAGAAAGATGTGCCCCACTCCTCAGCAGAGTGTCGAATCCCCAATTCCTCATCCCATGCGGTGGTGAATGTCAGCTGCGAGTAATCGTATTTAGGGAGGAGGATCCCGTGTAAAAAAGACAGCACATGAGAGGGGGCAGTAGTCAACAACAAGTAGTGTTCCAGAGGAGTCTTAACCTGCAGCAAAGCAAAACGGTCGCCCATTGACAAAAGATAGGAGCGCAATTGAAAATAGGACCACCAAACCGGACGTCCCCCCGGGCAGGCCCCGGAGACCACAGCCTGTGACAAAATTGTACCCTCAGGTGTAAGAGTCTTAGCCAAGAAACTACCGTCCTGTCTCTCCCAACAGAGGAATGTGTCCACACCCACCGCCGGAGGAAAGGAAGGATCATCAAAAAGAGGGCTTAGAGGGCCTGGACGGTGAACAATGTCTATCGTAGCAATGATCCTCTCCCATACTGCAAGAAACTGACGTGTGAGGTAAGGCAGAGAAGATGAAGGTCGCTGAGAAGCAGACAACCAAGGCAGAGACTGCAATGATAGGGGAGACATGGCCTTCTCAATGCGCACCCATTGCTTACCCGCACCTGAACGGAACCAGTCTACTAATCGCATCAGTAACGCAGCTTGGTGGTAGCGTTTAAAATCTGGCAAACCTGCTCCCCCCTCCTTTTTCGGCCGACTGAGGACAGCAAAACGAACACGAGGCTTAGAGGAGCCCCAAACAAATTTAGTTATGGCCCTATGTAAAACTTGGAAGAAGCTTGTTGGAATCATGATAGGGACAGTTTGGAATATGTAAAGGAATTTGGGTAGAACGTCCATTTTTACCGCATTAATGCGCCCAAACCACGATATGCGATTCCCACCATACGCCATTAAATCCTTCAAGGTGCGCTGCAGAATGGGTGTGTAGTTCAGAGCGAACAGATCCGACTGGTGTGTGGGAACTTGCACCCCCAGGTATTTTAGAGATGTAGCTTGCCATTTGAACGGGAAAACCCGAGCGAGATGGGTGGCTAAGGTAGAATCAAGAGAAATATTCAATGCCTCCGATTTGGAATAGTTGACTTTGAAATTGCTCACATGTCCAAAACGCTCGAATTCCCCAGTCAAAGATGGCAAGGAAACCATGGGAGTTGTAATGTACACGAGGAGATCATCGGCATATAATGCTAATTTGTGGTGCTTTGCGCCAACACAGACGCCATTAACATTAGGGTTGTTCCGCAGTGCCACGGCCAGGTGTTCCATGACCAAAACATAGAGTAAAGGTGAGAGTGGGCACCCCTGTCTCGTGCCATTAGAAATAGACAAAGAGTCAAATAACAACCCATTAACTTGAACCCGGGCCGTAGGCCCTTGATATAATGCCATAATCCTATCCAACATAACGGCGCCAAGGCCAACCTGTGTCAGGACACTGCGGAGAAACACCCAATGTACCCTGTCGAATGCTTTTTCCGCATCGACCGAGAGTAAACACATCGGTATCTTATGGGATTGGCAGTATGATGTTAAAAGGAGGGTCTTGTTAGTGTTGTCCCATGCTTCTCTGCCGCGCACAAACCCCACCTGATCATCTGTGACCAAATCTGGTAAGAGAGGCGAGAGTCGAGAGGCCAGTAACTTCGCAAAAATCTTAACATCTACATTTATCAATGATATTGGTCGGAAGTTTGCGCACACCGTCGGATCTTTTCCCGGTTTTGGTAACAGGGTAATATGAGCCTCAAGGGACTGGGGTGCAAAGGGACAAGAGGAAGACACTGAATTAAAAACTTTCGTCAAGAACGGAGCCAATTGATCCTTAAATTTTTTATAGAATTTATTATTGAACCCATCGGGTCCTGGACTTTTGCCCAAGGGGAATTCCCCAATAGCACGCTCCACCTCCATTTCCAAAAAATCCTCCTCGAGTCCCAAAGCCTCCCCGCCCCCCAAGGACGGCAACGCAGTGTCATGTACATACCGGTCTATTTTATCACGTAACGCATCCGCCTGCATATCCTGAAAATGGCCTTTAAGATTGTATAATGCCGAGTAGTACTGTCTGAAGCAGTCGGTGATCCCCACCGGATCATGAACCTCACCACCCGAGGGGGAAGTAATTTTAGGGATATACGACGCCTGTGTGCGAGGATGTAGTGCCCGTACTAGAGACTTGCCACATTTATCTGCAAATTCGTACGAGTGTTTTCGCATACGGTCCCTGAATCGAGCGTGTGACTGGTCTATCAGAGAACGCAAGGATTCTCTCGCTGCAGTGAGTTCCGCAAATAACTGTGAGGAAAGCACTCGTTTATGGCGGGATTCAAGGTCCCGTATCTGAGTAAGGAGCCGCGTAATGGCTACCCCTTTTTCCCGCTTCAACCGAGCCCCATGTTGGATCAGGACGACCCTGACTACACACTTTAACGCCTCCCACTGCAATGGTAATGGGGTAGTGTCCCGTGTGTGTACCTCAAAAAAACTGTTAAGCGAGTCCTTAAGGGCTGACACACACACTGAGTCACCCAGTAAATTATCATTAAGTTTCCAAGATTGGAAATTGGGTACTGAACTGGGAAACGTAAGTGTTAGAAATACAGGGGCATGAACCGACCAAACCATAGGGCCCACTTCCGAAATGGGTTGCCAGGTAAGCAAATGGTGGCTAATAAGAAAGGCATCCAGTCTACTATACATATTGTGTAGCGGGGAGAAGTAAGTGTATTCTCTTACCTGATGATGAAGAATCCTCCACACGTCAATCAATTGCATGGAATGCATCACAGTTTTCAAGGCTCCCAAATGGGATTTCGGTACCGCAGACCTGCCCGAGGAGGTGTCCAGCCTAGAATCGAACGTCAGGTTAAAATCACCATCCACAATCAAAACTCCCTCCGTGAACTCTTCCAATTTCCGCAAATACCCACAACATACTCGTGCCTGATCCTGATTGGGGAGGTACATATTAGCCAAGGTGAACAGCTTATTCCGAATGGACAGTTTGAGAAACACATACCGACCACCCGGGTCAACCAGAACGTCTACCAGTTTATGAGAGAGTGACTTGTGTATACATATACTAGCGCCCTTGGACTTGGATTCCGGGTTGGTACTGTGGAACCACACTGGATAATAGCGATTTGTAAACTGTGGAGTGTGGCCCACCTGAAAATGAGTCTCCTGTAAAAACAGGATATTTACCCGTTCTTTGTGCATATTATACAATATCTGTGACCGTTTTTCGGGGACATTAAGCCCTCTAGCATTAAAGGTACAGACTTTCAGCTGCGCCATTTCCAACGCACGTATGTCTAGGAAATCAAGAAATGTGCTATAACAATGAGGAAAAGGACGGGACAGACAAGGAAGGGAGACACGACAACAAGGACAAACAAGCGGGTGAAACAAGCACCCACTCCTTGATCTAATCAAGGAGAAACAATCCAATATACACCGGATATAACCAGTGAAACCCTAAGAGGAGGAGTGTCAGGACAAGGTCTAGCCAGCGCCCCGCACCCCCCAACCCAGCAAATTTTATATAGCAAATAACGATATAACATAAAAGGAAAACCAAGGCACTTATTGCGTTACCCAAAAATAATTAATTAAGGAATTACATTGTTAATAGGGCCTTAAAGAAACCCCAGCAGCGAACACCCCTGAATACATTCATTATCTGCATAAATGTACAAACAGGTTTAGCAATAAAGAAAATAATGAGAAAAAATACATTCGCAATTGTGGCATATTAACGGCAATCGACCGCTATTAGTGAAAACCAGGACTCCAACAGCAATCACCTGTGAAGCATAATGAATTGCAGAAATGTATTTCAGCATGCTCCTTGCACAAATTGTGTGTGATCTCTCAGAAATAAAATAAAAAATCCTAAGTATTCTAAAACATGTCGCCCAAACTTTGTCATACAGCTGCAGAAACTCAAAATGGCATTGCTAATTCAAAATATGCAGTCTGTTCTGTGGTATCTCTCTTCATAAATTCATATCTATTTGTCTTTTACCAAATGGGAGACACTATAGTGGAAAAATGATCAACTTAGGCACAAAAAATGTGGAAAATATAAAAATGTATAAGTTTTATTACATAAAAACAGTCAAACAGTATATCAAAATGTGTCAGAAAAATTGTTGCTGAATATAAAATGGCAATTAATAAATATAATAAACAGTGTTTGAATAAATGTGCCAGATATACCGCAGTAGAAAGACTGATACTGACGTGCTGCAAAAGACTCAGTCCTTTCAGAAGTACCAATGTACGGTATAAAGAAGAGTTACATACCGAGAGACATGGTCGTACACAGGAGACGCTCGCACCCGACGCGCGTTTCGGCAAATGCCTTTGTCTGGTGGTGGCATCATCCTAGCAGGACCCACTCCTATATACTGTCTATCCCATGTCTTGTGAATTAGGAGCATATTAGAGCACAAACGGAAGGAGGAAATCGGCGTCAAATGACAGCGCCTCCCACATACCGCTCCGATCACAGACAGCGGACGGAAGGTGCGTGGACCACTCACCCCCTCATCAGCGCACCCGCTGAGTCATGGCAATGAAGTGAAAGGAAGGGATAGTGTACGTAATGTAACTTCGGCATATGAAGAGAAGAGTAACATGTGCCTGGTGTGTAGTGAGAAAGTATCTTGATCTTAAAGCATATTTGTGAACATAATTATCTCTGATAATGTTGTGTTGTGTGGGGATTTAGAGCAAATGTATATGACATAAACATACAAACTGATTGTTAAGGATCTGCCAGGCGCAGCTTCTGTATCTACGCCCATAGGTAATCAGTCTGCACCTGCTTCTATGTCTGTGAGACTGACTCCATCTTCCACCACTCAGGATGGCAGGCTTAGGAGTGGGAGAGCCTATCACAGCCTGGCCAGACGGAGCTAGCTCCCGCCCTCTGTCTATTTATACCTGCCTTTCCTATTCCTCCTTGCTTGTGATTCTTCTCGTTTGGTTTCCTGGCCCTGCTGCAGCTTCTTGAACTATTTGACCCTGCTTCATATTGACCCTGGCTTTCTGACTACTCTCCTGCTCTGCGTTTGGTACCTCGTACACTCCTGGTTTGACTCGGCTCGTTCACCACTCTTGTTGCTCACGGTGTTGTCTGTTTCCTTACCCACATCATTACACTGATACTGAGAAAATACATATTTGGAACACATGTAATGAAAAGGAGGGCTGATGTGGAGGAAAGGGGAGATGAGGGAGGGGAAGAAAGGGGAGTTAATATTAAAGAAGACGATCCAGAGAAATGGTCATAAAAAGATTAGGGGACCGATGTAATGAAAAGATATCAAACAAAATAAATAAATATATAACGGAATGACCAGTACGATCACCTAACTAAAGAAAAAAAGGGGGGAAAGGGGGGGGGGGAAATAGAAGTTTATTGTAAATGTAAAAACCAGGGGACACGTTAGAAAGTGATGGAGTGCAAGTGCATGTAATAAACAAAAATATAGTGTGGGGAAACAAAAGTGAAGGGCTGGATTGCTAAATGAAAATTAGGTGTTACATGTAAAAAAATTAATGAATGAAAACAGGTTGTGAGTGCTCACAAAAAATGAGCAAATTGAACGCATAGTGAATATTGTCACTCAAAATATGCTATGAAGGAACAGGGATGTATGATCGTAGGGCAAATCCATTAATGCAAATGATGTTCGGATTCTTCTTTGTTTCTTCATATTAGGTCCACCCAATAGCTTCCTTAAAGGTTGTAAAGAGATTAGCTCTATATGGGAAAAATAGGCAAGGAGAGGGTAATCAGCCCAAAAAAAATTACAAAAAATGGAACGATTAAAAAACCAGGACCCGCTAGGAGTCAATGGTTACAGAAACGAAGCGAAACTCAAAGATTCGTTCAAACCATGTGGAAACATTGTCCCAAAGGTCCATATCCAGCGGGTCTCACATTGTGCCAATTTTTGTTTGATGGCACCTCCCCTCATACCGGATATAATATGGTTAATTCCTCTCACCTTTAGTTTGGATGGATCACAAGAATGGTGTAGCTTGAAATGTCGGGCTACTGGCTTAAGATCTTCCAAATTATCCACCACTGTTGCTCGCTTAATGTCAGCCATGTGCTGTCTTACTCGAACCTTAAATTCTCTAGATGTAAGACCAACAATTTTAGGACAAGGACATACTGCGTAATAAATTACAGCTTTTGTAGTGCAGGTTATTGGGTGAACGATATTATATGTTCTGGTACCTGATACATTTGTGAATGCTGATGCCTTTTCTATGTTCTTAGTCCCAAAGGGGTATTTCGTTTTCATTGGGTCATAATGGCTCCTTACCAAATGGTCCCTCAAATTTTGCTCGGGTGTTTTGTAATGAATCTCTCCAATGTGGGGTCTGTCAATAAAATTGGCCAGTAACGTTTAAAAATCTCCCTCATTTGTGACCATCTTGAGTGATACCTGGTTCTAAATCTTACCTGAGATTTTGTGTCTATCCTTTTCTTAGGGAAAAGAAGGTCATCTCTGGGAGTATGTTTTGCTCTATAGTAGGCCTTTTTTATGGACCTCATACTGTATCCCCAATTTGAGAAAAGGATTTTTTAGGTCCTCTGCCTGTTCTTCAAATAGTTTGTCTGATGAGCATATTCTCTTGATCCGCAAAAATTGTCCGATAGGAACTGCCTGAATGGTCTGTGGGGGATGGGAGGAAGAGGAATATAAGAGTGAGTTCACTGAAGTCTCCTTGCGAAATACATCGCTTTGGAGAAACTCGTGTACATCCGTAAAAAGTTTAATATCAAGAAATTCTATTTGTTTGGGATGTGATTTGTAGGTAATTTTCAAATTTAGACTGTTTGTGTTCAGTTGGTCATAAATGTATCCAAATCAGAATGTGTGCCCTTCCAGATGACCAAGATGTCATCAATGTAGCGGGCCCAGAACAGGACCTGGGCCATTGAGTCATCCCTGTCATCTGAGAAGAGATCCCTCTCCCACAGCCCCAGGAACAAGTTGGCGTACGACGGTGCGCACGCTGCCCCCATTGCTGTACCCTGGAGCTGTAGGTAGAAGTGGCCATTGAAGACAAAAAAAATTATGAGTTAGGGCATAATCCAGCATTTTAACAATGAATGAGCACAAGGGTTTTTCCAGATCAGACATGGAGAGAAAGTACTCTGCTGCTTTAACTCCATCCAAATGTCTTATGCTCGTGTAAAGTGATTCCACATCAATTGTGACGAGAAGCATGTCTTTCTCAATACTGACGCCGCTGATCTTCTGTAACAGATCAGCGGTGTCACGAACATAAGAGGGCAGATTTGTAACCAGACTCTTAAGATGGAAATCAATAAATTTGCAGATACCTTCAGTTAAACTTCCCCTACCTGAGATGATGGGTCTTCCAGGAGGGTTTTTTCATTTTTATGGACTTTAGGGAGCAGATAGAGTGTAGGTACAGTTGGTTCATCAATGGAAAGTGCTATACTTAACTCCTTTGAGACTATATTTTCCTCCACAGCTTGGGATAGTATTAATTGTAGCTCAGATCTAAAGGACAATAGAGGGTTGAAGGTCAGTTTCTTGTAACATTGTTTGTCACGTAACTGTCTATTTGCTTCCGCCTCATACATGTGGCAAGGCCACACTACCACATTACCGCCTTTATCTGCGGCCTTGAACACAACATCTTTTATTTTTTGTAATTTCTTCAAGCTGTGTCTCTGTAATGGAGTTAGATTGTCATATTTTACACTACTAGGAATGTTCCTAAATTCTTGAGTCACTGACTTGACAAATAGATCTACCGCAGGGCAAAGGCTAAGGGCGGGAACATTTTTAGATTTATTTCGGACACACGGCAGAATTTTACCTGCAATACCATTCTTGTGCTCATCCAAAAGGTCTTCAAGTGCTTCCAATGTCTGTTGTTCCTCCAAAGTTGGAAATAGCTCAATATCCATCGGTTTGTGGAACCATTTTTTAAAAATAAGTGAGCGGCCAAAAATATGTAGGTCCTTCACTGCAGAAAACATGTCAAAGCAGGCACTTGGTGAGAAAGTCAGACCCCTTTTTATCAATTCTAAGTCAATTGCAGAGAAGATGTGTGCAGATAAATTAATCACCTTCAAACGACTGCTGTGATCTTGCGTGTCTGGTCTCTTTTAGTTGGCCACCTGTCTCCGTGTGAGCTTTCTTTTGGGTTTTGGGTCGAGTACTGGAGATAGTTAGATCTATGGGGTATATTGTCAATTTCACTCTGAGAGGAAACTGATGATATTGATGGGGTGCGACTACGACCACCTGAGATTGGATTTCTTCTCCATCTATGTACTCTATTGTTTTGGAAATCTCCAATATCTCTGGAGAATTTTTGGGATTTAATCTCCTGAATCTCTTTTTCCCATTCAGAGAATTGGACTTCAAGATCTTGTTTAAATTTAAGCATATTATCAGCTGAAATTAATGGGAACAATTGGCACTGAATATTCTCTATTTCAACATCCATGGAGAGTATTGTCTTTTGATTAAGGCCAACAAGAAGTTCCATGAATTTCTTGGAACTCTGGTTGCATACCTCTTCCCATTTGGAAATAAAACCCTCATCACTAATAGGAAAGGATGGGAAGATCTGAATCCTAAGACCCCTTGGGACAAGGTTTCTCTGGATATAATTTTCTAGAAACGTTTTATTCCACCAAACCTTCATACGGCGGTGTAGTAAATTTTTATATTTGTTTTGGAGTTCGTCACGTTTCCACACACATTAAAACCAAGCATTGATGACTCATCCTTGAAGACCTGATCCATCAAAGACCGCCAGGCACATTCCCTGGCTTTATAATCGATAGGACCTGAGGTATTGAGCTCTGTGAGAACACAGAAAGAGTTAGAATGAAAACCAATAAATACCCACGGAGGGATTTTAGTTCAAATAGTGCAATATGTAAAGATCTAACTATAATCCAATGTTACAGACTGTATAGATGGCACTATGAAAGAATCCTTAGTGATGACCAAGTAAACATTGGTGCGTTGATCAAAAACAACTAGGAGACACTATAGTGGAAAAATGATCAACTTAGGCACAAAAAATGTGGAAAATATGAAAAGTTAAAAAAGATGGGATAAAAAGATGAGTCACATAATGAATAAGCGTCAACCTATGCTAGACCAAAGCAAAACATGAATTGTTTACACATGTTGTAAGCAGATTACAGCCAAAATGTACATTAAAAAGTCTGGTAAAAACAGTCAAACAGTATATCAAAATGTGTCAGAAAAATTGTTGCTGAATATAAAATGGCAATTAATAAATATAATAGAAAAAACGGTGTTTGAATAAATGTGCCAGATATACCGCAGTAGAAAGACTGATACTGACGTGCTGCAAAAGGCTCAGTCCTGTCAGAAGTACCAATGTAAGGTAACTGACGGGTATAAAGAAGAGTTACATACCGAGAGACATGGTCGTACACAGGAGACGCTCACACCTATATAACACACACTTCCTTATATTTGCTTGTACTATTGGTTTATGTAAAGTTTGATGAAATGTTAGTGACTATATAAATTGAGTGAATAAATGCTGTAGTAGTTAACATTTGCAGAAATGTATTTCAGCATGCTCCTTGCAAAAATTGTATGTGATCTCTCAGATATAAAATAAAAAATCCTAAGTATTGTAAAACATGTCGCCCAAACTTTGTCATACAGCTGCGTACAAAATGGCATTGCTAATTCAAAATATAGAGTCTGTTCTGTGGTATCTCTCTTCATAAATTCATATCTATTTGTCTTTTACCAAATGGTTTACTGTTTACTACATGGTCCACTACTGTTAACGGCTTACTGATTGACTGTATTTTCTGTACCGTTTCATCCTCAAAGTTATTGCATACTTTAGAATAACAATTTTAAAATATCTTATCAGGGAATTTTGAGTTAATAGAGGAGACCCCCTGTTCAGAAACACATGCCATTCCCCCTATTAGCCAAAGAGGAGAGCAGCTTCAAAGAGCATGTTTCACTCTAGAGGACGTGGAACCTCCATGCATTTAAAGAGGCACCGTGTAATGCTTCATTTCCACCGTGGCAGCACTGCAGGAATATGAAACTCTTGCTCTCAGGTTCCCCCACAGATTACAGCTGATCACTTGGGATCTCATCAACTGAACACGATGTGATCAGCCTATGATCGGGAGACCCTATCAAATAGAGATTGTCTGCAGTTTATAACATTTTAATGTGTATGTTCATCATTTGAGAAGCACTGAACATGAGGTCAGCAGCTAATTTAAGCAGTTATAACTTTTTACTTTAATCTTAACATAGCATTTTGTTTTAAATGCCATTTGGAGTTAACTGTTAATTGACATTAATTTGTTATGGGGAAAAAGAATGAAGAAAAAACAACTCAAACATTTTTTTTCTACCATAAATATTGCGTTAGATTAATTGTATATTGTATGGTATATTCTTAATATTTTTAATGGCATTAAAGTATTTTCATTTTTGATCTTTTATTTTTAAATTGTAATTTACTAGCATTTGTCTTTATCAGTTCATTAGACCTATGTATAATAATATACACGGGTATCTAACAAAGCACAGCTAAATAATGCATCAACATGCATTATCATAAGACAATATCTGTATAAAATTTATATATAAACATTAACCCTGCCCGTATAAAATAAAAAACTTGATTAATTATCTTACTGGGGTTCACAGTAACTTAACCTCAGTCCATATTATTAGCAGTGTAAAGGATTTAATGGCCAGTTGTGGTTGTCCTTTTCTTTTTACAAAATAAAAGAAACCAGTACTTACAAATGTATCATTAAAACAACCAAAAATAATTAAAAGCAAGTTATGTCAAATCTAAAAAAAATTGTGAAGATGCATGCAAACACAAATAAACATAAAGTAAAGGGTCAGCTCAAAAAAAGACATCATAACCCGCTATGCCAGGACATACTCCATTACCTTTTAATACGTTGCAGACGAGAAGGCTGGCATGACCTTCGGAATCTGGATGAGAACTTTCCTGCATGTAACAATTAAACTAGGATGCTTCTATCCACAGTTACTAATTAAATATGGTTTGGAATATCAATATTAACAAAACTTAGGGTGTCAATTGATCTTGATAGTACAGTAATAAACATCCAATATGCTGACATATCTCATTTTTAATTTTAATTAAGATACTCAGTTAAGTGAACTAAGAAGGTATCTAATGATAACTGTAGATCCTTCCACAACTTGAATATATTTGTGAGACCTGAGTGTTTATTGTTTATTCTACCCCCCTCATAATCCAATAAGCTCTTGGTCACTAATACCATCAGTTAATAGCTAAAGTGCATCATGATGGAGCATATAACTGATCCACTTACAGCAGATTTGCATGAAATGGATGGTATTGACAGAATGACCTTGTCATTTGTCCTTAATGCCATTCACCCTTCAAAAGATGATCAGCCAATTCCATTTATCATTCTAATTAGGAGGCATGCTGCCAGTCCAATCAGGCTCAATTACTTAGGGCCTCATTAGAGAAATACATTATGTAACATGCACTTTTACCGAACAAGGTCAGTTAAAGAAAGTAAAATAGTAAGCCAGCAAGTGCATTAGGCCTTAGCAAGGTACACCTAAATTCTGCAAAACCTTTGGCTCATCCGGAAAGAAATTCCCACATGCATAATTTAAGTCAACTTTTTCTGTCATCCATTATTCCACAATGCATGAGCATTTGCAATTAATAATATAACCTTTTTAGAAAGGTGTATTCTGAAGGATATTTTAGCAATTGACTTTTGATATATATGCCGTCCAAAAAGGCAATAACTTATGGCATAAATACTAGACAATATTGAGGTTGCAAGTACAAGCTGTATCCACAAGGAAAAGAACACATTTGGTCTTATGAGTCTAGGAAAGCACATGGACACAATGCAAATGTAAAATAATTTAAAGTTTAAGGTGATCACATAGAACAAAATGGCATTGAGTCCTTAGAGAAATTTAACAGACAGCTCTGCATAACTTTTTACATTACCTGTTTAAACCATTTTAAAAAAGTATGGCAGATATACCTGTTAAGAATCTACACCTAACATGTAATGTGATACTATTAGATTCCAACTTTTATGTTTGTAGTTAAACAATATAATTTCAATTAGTGGCCACCGCTAACTTTTTTGTGTTGTGACTCACATTCAGTTATGGGAGATGTTTGGGAGAAGCAATGCTGTGTTAAAATGTGATCTCAAGATTTGTTCTGTTCTCTGGTATCAATAACCCCCATCCTACTATTGCGCCTGGTGTAGGCAGTCTTCAGCAAGAAAAGATGCTGTGTTTAACAGGGTATTCCTATCATTACAAGTTGATTTCATTGAATCAGATCTATATAAACATTCGTTTTTGCAATATATGTGCATTTAGAAAATTCTACCTATTCTGAGTTTCAGATCCCCAGCCACATGCTTGCTAGTACATTTACTGCGGCATCCACTGGAGATGACACAAGAATCCACAGATCACTTACTACATGCTGATTATAACTCACTTGAGAGTTCTCCTAGAGAATTAAGTTGTGTCACATGAGCACTTCTGAAAGTCATGTTCACTGTAATAAATTCTGATTACTGCAGACAAGGCGTCTCTGGGAACATGGGTAACTGTATAATTAGACATATTTATGAACAATGATGGACTGAGGCTAGTTGGACACAAATAAAAAGGTTTCTGGCTAATTGCTTTTTCCTGAACAGCTATTTATTTACAGTTGCCAGGGTCGAAATGAAAGATTGGCAGGGAAGACGATATTCACCAATGAGTGCTTATATCAGTCTGAGTAGAGAATCACTTATTGTTTTTCTCCTCCTGCATGGCAGGCCCCCTTTCTGATGCCTGCAACGGGGTCCGCGGTTCCAGAGAATTCATGCATACCATGGTGTACTACTGCCCTATCAGCGGCGAACACAGCTCACACGTCCGGTGAGGTGCTTCCATTTGATTAATCTGACTGGCTCCAGATTTTATTCTGCTAGCCAGTCAGACAACCTAAATGGCTAGTGCAGTCTGTGTAGTTATTTTGCTGAACTGTCAGTTCTATTGTGGGCCGTTTGTACCAGATGAAGATAAACCAAACAAATGGCAGTGGTATTGTCCGTCACTGGACGTCTTGACTCATGAGGAGGTTGTGTCGGGCGATTAAATAATATTTTATTATCAAATTAATTATATTAAGGTTGCTTTAAATTTAATTTACATGCGCGTACATTGGAGTGGGTGGGGGTGGGTGGAATGTTGTGCCATCTGCCCAGAATACCAAAATATTTTGTCCCAGCCCTGCCAGTTGAACACTAAACTGTTATTAACTTTAAGTATGACTGACACTGCAAAATGCAGGACATACCCAGTGAACTCCTGCAATGTAGGGTAGCAAATCCTCTGTGGTTCACTTAGGACTGCAACAGTTGCAATGTCTACTCCCCTTTCTTGTCAACCAAGAATGTGTCTAACAGATCAACGATAGTAACATAGAAGAACAGTAAGAGACCATACACAACCAGTATTAAGTAAAAAAACAAAAAACTTTATTCCAGAAAATCTTGAAGGGATTTTCCCTTCTCATAAAGTGGTGGCATATCAATGAGATATGCTTTACATAGTTACATCAAGTTCATCTTTTCTTATCGGCGTGGGTCCAACTAAGAATGAAAGGGAATGAGAGTTTTTTTTTAACGCTTTTGCCCCTTCACAGTTTTGGTGAATGGGGCCATGCTGTGGTTCCCTACACAGTTGGTGGTAGGGAGCACTGGCATGCAGGAAAATACATTTAAGCTGCGCTGTGAACCCCTCATTCTCAGCTATTGTGGGGGTCTCAATGATGGCATATTCTAGCGATATGCTATCACTTTATGAGATGGGGAAACCATTTTTAGTTTTTTGTTCTTTGACATAATATTGGTTGTGCATGGTCTCTTGTTTTTATTCCATGCTTTTATCATTGATCTGTTAGTTTTCCTGTGAGGAAAACCCCTTTAAGCACTATAAATTTAGTAGGTTATCCTGATGGTATATTCTAGTGTAAGTATTATATGGTTTTAATTGTTTTCAACACATCTAAATTGTGCACTTTTGATTTTCTAGAATACATTTATTTGTAGTTTGACTTGGTATTGGTTGTGCATGGTCTAGTAATGAATCGGGGTAGGGAGACGGACAGGTGAGCCCTAATCTACCCGCAACTCAGTCCCTGCCTACTTGCACGGCCCGTCCTAAGTGACGGCGTACAACTGGGCGACGGTCCCTACGCTCAATAAGTGCAAGATAGACAACACAAGACAAGGGCACACAGAAGCAAAGGGGGAAGTAGGGCAGTTGCCCACGGAAACACTGTGAGCAACAGGCAGTGGTGAACGAGCCGAGTGAAACCAGGAGAGTACGTAGTAGCAAAATCAGAGCAGGAGAGTAGACAAGTAAAGCCAAGGCCAATAAGTAACAGCGGTCAATCAGGTAAATAGCAGGAATAGCAGAGCCAGGAAACCAGACATTCACAGGCAAGGAACATACTGCAAGTGAGGGTATAAATAGACCAAGGGCGGGAGCTAGAACCGTCAGGCCAGGCTGTGATAGGTTCTCCCTCTCCTCAGCCTGCCAGCCTGAGTGGTAACAGATCGCGTCACTCTAGCAGACCTTGGAGCTGATGAAGGCTGATTAACCCCGAGCGTCGACACAGAACCTGTGTCTGGCAAACCTTTTACAGGTCTCTAGTTAGTATTCAATTTTTTACTTTTTCTAATATTGAATTGTTACATTTTTGGAAAAAATTTAAAATTCTGACTAAATATTGCAAGTCCTTGCATGAAGGATACATTAATAAATGCAGAAATCTTCTTAGAATTAAATAGGTCAGAAACTCCCAGTGATACTTATTTTACAAAAGTAAGGGCTCATAGACACAAAAAAATCAACTAACTGAAGCATAAGTAATTTGCCCTCAAATATTGAAATACATTCATTAATAGAGTCGATTACTTTTTTTTTTTTTAATCTGCGGTCCCCTCTGATGTGATTGCCCCTGCTTCCCCAGATGATCACAGCTTTCCAGCACCAGTGTTTATGGTTTTCCACTGAGGCAGGGGGTATGTTTCTACCTCTATTAATTAAAAATAAATCAAAGTATTTTACATGGGGAGATAAGCTGCCGACAAATATGACCTTTACTTATGCACAAATTATGTGATATGCCGACAAATTTGCTAATTTGTTGGCTGATCACTGGGCCCTTTAACATTGACTTATGGTCAGGTGTAAGCGTTGCGTTCCCCAAATAATCGGTCCATGTAAAAGGGCCTTAATGGTAGAGTTTTTGTGTCTGTCAATGCAAATAACTTATTAAATATTGTGGTTTGTATATTGGCCAGAAGATATTAATATAGCAAGCTACACCCCACCAGTAAAGAAAAGCATCTAATTTTACAATCTGCCTAGAAGCTGAATATCATCTGTTTAATATCACTGGTAGGAAGACCGTTAATAACACACTGACAGCTCTGTTGTATCGCCTGAGCTTAGATAAACAGTTTTGACACTTCCAATTTCTTAACTAGCCATATATTTGTTTCTACTATATGCTCCCATATTAAAAAAAGAAAGACAAACATTAGCATCAGGATTTGAACCCAGAAACTCCTGTGTCCCAGACCACTTCTCATTGAGCTACGGGTGCTTCTGGACAGCTCCACTGCTGAATTTGTTTTCTAGTTTCTCTTGATTTTTGCCTCTCTGGATCCCTTGCCTTGATTACCTGATTGATATCCCCCTTTTGTCTTACTATGAAAGTCTAACACTTGCACTTTCTGATTGCCAGACTATTGAGCTTTCTGCCTGTAGTCTAGTTCCTTTCTAAGTTACTCTAAAAACTATTGCTGCTCATTTGTGTACCGAACTTGGATTGTTTTCTAACCATGTCTTTGCCTCATACTGCAACTCATTAGTGCTTATTTGTGTACCAGATTCGGCTGTCCAGTTCTGGCTGCATAATCCAGATGTTGAAATTCAGCTGTATTTTGTAAATGTGAAACAAGCTTTTTTTTTTTTTTTTTTTTTAAACCTATAGGCCCAAAGAAAGTCACAGACTATGAATACTCAACTTAAAGGTTAACTTGTTTTTTGCTTGATATTTATAAATATTGTAAAGATACTTGTAAAGAAATTAGAAGATAGTTAAAAAGTATGCAACCCAAAAAACTTTTTCAAAGTGACTTTCTTACACTTAATTTTTGATTGCTAAGTATAACTAGTGCAATTGTATCATTCAAAAAAAGAGGAGCCTTTAGAAACTTATAGGAAAATTAAAAAAAGTTTGTTTTTGGCTGAATGCCACCAGGTTACCGCTAGTTCTTGTGACTTTTTATCCACTCCTTCAAAATTCTAGATGAAGTGTTAATATAAATCACAGTATATACTATAAGATTTGGCCTTGAACAGTCTGCAGGGTAAAACATATCACAAATCTCTAAACAATTTTTAGGAGCTCAAGCCTCTTAACAATGATTATTGACTCCATCTAATTTTCATTCTGTCAGGAGTGATGGATATGGTTAATTTTTCCTGTTCTGTATTTATATTGGATATTGTCATTTATAACATTAATCATCAGTATAATTGTTGTAAAACAAAAATGCCTTTTCCTAGACATTTCATTTTAAAATATAATTATCCGAACATCCCGCTGTTAATGGCAATGTGTTCTAATTACTATAAAATGAAGTAATTAGTCATACGTTCACATGTTTACGGTAGATAAGGGCTATGTTATCACATTTATGATGAATACTACAACCTACAGTAGATCACATTACTGCTGCATGGTAAATGTCCAGATTTTCTTGTCATCAAGCGCTCATTATTTCTTTCATAAGATGTCCACCAATTATTATTTTTTTCTTAGAAATTTTCCATAATCTTCAGATATTCTAAAATATAAATATGATACTTGAAATCGTGCTAGCTTTTTGAAATTGTGGCAGTGCCAGTGCCACCAAAATTAGTAATAGATTAAAAAATTTCAAGTTGCCATAGCAGGATTTTCATGGTTGATTTTATGAAAGTTCAATTTTGCCTTTCATCTATAGAGAGCTCACTTAATAATCTTTACGCAGATTAATTATTACATGTCAATGACCAGCCATTAAGAAAATATTATGTCATTAGCAGAAAGGAAATCTGAAATTAGATTGACATGAGAGCTTTTGGATGTCTCTATGTGCTTCTCTGTTTATACCCTCATACAACTTCTAAATCTGTATCAAAATGATGAAGAAGAGGATACAATTAAATTCAGAATTTAGAATTTATCCTGCTACTTCTATCCACAGTCACATCACAGTGATCCAGTTCTATTGGCAGATATACATGCCCCTGCTATAACACGGTTTCCACTAGGTTTTACTTAGCCCTTATGCACACACGAAACCCGGCCATCAAAAAATGGGACATGCCCTATTTTCGGCCGTTCTCCCGGCCACCCAGCTCCCTTAGAAGTCTATGGGGCCGGGTAATACACGGCCATCACTTGAATGTGCTCCAAGGGACGGCCGTGTCTTCCGTCGCTCGCGCTCTCTACTTCTCCTCCCCACAGTGCGAAGTGCATAGGGCATATTCCATTTTTTGTCGGCCCGGTTTACTGGGCCATCAAAAAATCGGCCGTGTGAATAGCCCCATTTGGGATCTATTGTGCCTACTGTGGCCATGTTATGTTGCGTGAATAAGGCCTTATAGTATGGTGTGCTCCTTGGTTTTATCTGTCCAAAGAATTTTGTTCCAGAACTCTTCTTTATTTACATTCATGAAGGCGCCCTTTGATTGTAGACTTTGACAATGATACCCTTACCCCCCACTAGAGTGTTCTTGACTTTGCTAGATTTTATAAAGGTGTTTTTCTTTACCAAGTAAAGAATTCTGCAATCATCCACTTCACCATAGTTTTCTTCCTGGCCTTTTGGCCTTTTAGATTGTAAGCTCTTACAAGCAGGGTCCTCACTCCTCTTGTTTGAGTTGTTAATTAATTTGTCACTATGTAATGTCTGATATTGTCTGTACATTTTCCCTCTGAATTGTAAAGTGATGTGCTGTGCTATATAAATAAAGATTATTATTATAATTATTATTATTTTTATTCGGTGTTGCTAAAATCGCCAGTGCATTCCTTTATTTTAAAAATTTACCAAATTGTTAATTTGGACGCTCCTAAAGTTTATGCAATGTTTCTGATAGGTTTGCTTTTTTCAGCCTAATGATAGCCTCCTTCACTTGCACTGACACCTCTTTGGACCGCATATTGAGAGTTCTCATGAACAACTACCAAATGCAAGGGAAAAAGGTCCTGATTTTCAGCCGTTTTTTAAGCAAACTCGCGTTTTTCGTGCCGTTTTTTACGGCCGTTCTTGGAACTGTTTTTCTATAGTCAATGAAAAACGGCTCCAAAAACTGATCAAGAAGTGACATGCACTTCTTTTCGCAGGGCGTCTTTTCACACGCTGTTTTTTAAAAACGGCCACGTAAAAAATGCCCCATCTGAACAGAACACCGTTTTTCCCATTGAAATCAATGGGCAGATGTTTGGAGGCGTTTTGCTTCCCATTTATCGGCCGTTTTTCTGCGAAAAAATGCCGAAAATAAGCCGTTTGAACATACCCTTAGAGTCAACTCCAGACCTTTTATCTCATTCATTAGTCAGTTGTCCAGTTACTTTTGAGCCTGTGAAAACAGTGGTACTATATAAAATTGTATATATACTAGACCTTCTCAATGAATTATAATATCATCAAAAAGTTAACTTAATTCAAAGTACATTTTAAAGTAATTCAATTCAAAAAGTGAAACTCATATATTATATAGATTCATTACACACAGAGTGATCTATTTCCAGCATTTTTTCTTTTAACGTTGATGATTATGGCTAACAATTAATGAAAACCCCAGCTTTAGTGTCTCAGAAAAGTAGAATATTATATAAGCACAATTTCAAAAATGATTTTTAATACCAAAATGTAGGCATACTGAGAAGTATGTACAGTATATGCACTCAACACTTGGTCGGGACTCCTTTTGCATGAATTATTGCATCAATGCGGCGTGGCGTGGAGGCGATCAGTCTGTGGCACTGCTGAGGTGTTATGGAAGACCAGGTTGCTTTGATAGCGGCCTTCAGCTCGTCTGCATTGCTGGGTCTGGTGTCTCTCATCTTCCTCCTGACAATAGCCCTTAGATTCTCTATGGGGTTTAGGTGAGGTGAGTTTACTGGCCAATCAAGCACAGTGATACTGTCGTTATTAAACCAGGTATTGGTACTTTTGGCAGTGTGGGCAGGTGCCAAGTCCTGCTGGAAAATGAAATCAGCATCTCCATAAAGCTTGTTAACAGAGGAAAGCATGAAGTGCTCTAAAATTTCCTTGTAGATGGCTGCGTTGACTCTGGACTTGATATAACACAGTGGACCAACACCAGCAGATGACATGGCTCCCCAAACCATCACTGACTGTGGAAACTTCACACTGGACCGCAAGCAACTTGGATTGATGCCTCTCCACTCTTCCTCCAGACTCTGGGACCTTGATTTCCAAATGAAATGCAAAATTGACTTTCATCTGAACACAGGACATTGGACCACTGAGCAACAGACCAGTCCTTGTAAAGGCTTAGGTTACCTTTGCAGATGTTTTGTGTTGATTGGCTGATTAGAGTGTGACACCATGAGTCTACAATCTTCAACTTTTACCCAATATTTAAATTTTCTAAGATACAAAATTCTGAGTTTTCATTAACTGTTAGCCATAATCATCAACATTAAACTAAAAAAAAAAATGCTGGAAATAGAAACACTCTGTGTGTAATGAATCTATATAATATATGAGTTTCAATTTTTGGGGATGCTTATAGGAGAGAGAGCTGCCAACTTTTTCTTTTACAGAGCAGTTAATGAAGTCCATCCTTGTGGCACTGATCACCAGGAGAGAGAGGACCCCTTCATTTTGCGCTTGGAAAGAGAATAGTGCTGCATTTTGTGCTTGCCATCTGTTCAGCAGCGACAAACACATTGTAGCACTGCTCTTTCTCCTTGTGTTTAATGTCGCCAAGCATACAACGACGGTGGACAATGGGAGAGGGAAATGTGCCTTCAAACCATGCCCCACGTACCAGCTTTGGCCACAGGTTGCTGACCCCTGCTGTAGACATTCTGTCAACCACCTAGGATGATTTTCCAAAAGTCTTAAAATAAGTTTTCATATAAGTATAGCTGTTCTTGGCTGCATTCCCAATTCATCACAAATAATTTATATTGGGTAAGGCAAGTAATCTCATGCATTACTCCATGACTTAGTCATTCACATTCTGACGCAGCTTGTAAGGGTTTTTGGAGTCGTCTGGTTGAAAACAAAATGATGGTTTAAGTACACCCCAGATGTAATAACGGTTCACTGCAGGGTAATGTGGTAGCATGCTAGGTAAGTGTACTTTGAATTCTAAATAAGTTGGTAGTAGTGTCACCATCAAAGCAGCCAAACAGCATTGCACCTTCTCCTGAATTCTTCATGGTGGAAACCACAAATCAAAATATCATCTGCTAACCTTCTCTGTGTTTCATGAAGATACAGTGGGTTTTCTACTGAACTATTGTCCACTGCCTGAGTTCCTTGGCCCAAGAAATATGTATTCAGCTATTTCTCTCATCTAGTAGTACTAATTCTACACAGTCAAGTCCCATTATTATGACCACCTCCTAGTTTCGACGTCTGCAGCACATGGCCCATGAAGGAAGTGGTGCGTCGTGGGCTGGCTTGGTGTGTGATAGGCTGTCTGAACACATATCAATTGTTGTTGCCATGGGTAATAGGGGCGATTTACCTGAGTTGCAAAAAGGGATGATTATTGGCTTTCGGGCCAAGGGTAGCAGTATTTCTCAAACAGCGCAGTTTGTGAACTGTTTGCGTGCTGCTGTGGTGAAAGTGTATCGTGAGTGGACAAATGGCACCATTGGGAATAACCGACATGAAAACTGCGGAGCACCACGTGCCATTGATGTGAGAGGTGAACGTCACTTACAGTGGAGCAGCTCATCGGGAAAATCAACCAGGGGGCTACCAGACATGTGTTTAAAACAACAATTAAGCAAACCCTACTGCGTATGGGACTCCGAAGCAGACTGATGGTCACTGCTCCTATGCTAAGAAAGGTGCATCAGAAAAAAGGCTTTAATTTGCATAGCAGTATTGGAATTGGACCATCGATGATTGGCAAAGGGTTGCCATCTCCGAATGGATGGACGAAGGTGTGTCAGGCGAGAAACATCAGAGAACAAATAACCTGGAACCATTGCTGGAAGAACACAAGCTGGTGGCGGCATCGTTATGGTCTGGGGAATTTTTCCATGGCATTCTCTGGACCACTCATCTATTTATACAATGAGGGGGGAAAAGGAGCATGGAAGCCATATAGTAAAAATAAACAGCTTTATTAACACATATTGACATACATACAAAATGTTTAAAAGGTACAAAAAGGACAGGAGGACTCAATACAGTTCCAGTGTGAACACGATATGGCAGACTACCTATAACATATGGGGAGAGTATTAAACAGTCCAAGATATGATTATGAGGTGTGGGTGGTAAGCATTATAATGAAAGCTAGTTACTATACCCTGACATCGTGCAAATAGTGCATAAGGGTGTACAGAGATAGATTGGAGTACTAGGTAAAAAAGTAGCGATCAGTCAAGGGACTGATAAATCCACCCTTCCCCTCTATTTACGGAGAGTCTTACCCATTTGTAGTTGGTAGGAAAGTCTGATAGCCGTGCACAGAACCCCAACGCGCGTTTCGCGGTGTGCTTCCTCAAGGGGTATCATACCCATATTGATTTTGGAGTTTTTTGCCAGGTTTTTTGCAGCGTTTTTCGTCTCATTTTCTTTTAGCCGATTGAATCAAATACAAAAACCGCTGGTGGTTTTTGGTGAAACATCTCAGAAAAAAACACTCCAAATGATCACCGCAGGTTTTTTCATTTCGTATTTTCTATTTGGTGGACTGGAGAGGGTTTGGTGCTGAGGAGAGAACCTGGGAGCCGGAGGAGCACCTCAGTGCCCCTGCTCTTATTAAGAAAACCCTCTCTCGCTCTGGCCCCAAGAAGAGCGGGGCATAAGAGGGGGGATACTGTAGCATCCATGGCCGCGGACCGTCATGTTTACTCATCCCCCGGCGGCCGCGGCCATGGATCTGTGAGGGCTGGCTTGCATCTCCTTCCCAGGAGACGCCAGCGCTCACTTCCGCTCCGGTCCACTGTGTCCCGTAAGGTGAGCGCGCACGCTATTGCCCGGTCTTACAGGGCCAGTGCGCACAGGAGGAAATCATCATCATCAACTGCCCATGATTTCCTGGACTATAAGAAGTGCCCTGCCCCTTTACTCCTTGCCTGAGCGTTGTTAGTGTATCCCATGTCAGTCTTTCAAATGGTCCTTTAGTGTTATCCCGTTCCTGCTGTTACCCGTGCCCTGCTACCTGTATCCTGTATCCTGTGATGTGTTCTTGTTCCTGAGCTTATTAGTGTTGGGGTCGTGTCCTACTGCACCTGCTGTCATCTGCCACATCCAGTGTCGTCTGCCCCTGTATTGGAAGCTTTAGTTCAATCTCCATTTGAACCTAATCGAAATTTCTGTCCTGGAAAACGTTGTTTCTAGTCACGATTTCATCAGCAAAATGTGTGGGGGAAATTCAGTCACTATTGGACAAAAAACCCTACCTTAAGGTACACCAAGACTCACTTACGCTCCAAAACAGGACCGGGATTCCAGCCTAAAGTTCCCTCCAGCGAGAATATTAATCAGGATATCATTCTTCCCAACCCTGAAGAAGAATATCCGAAAAAATTGCACCTACTAGATGACTCATATTATATTTAGAAAGGTCCCAGCAATTCAGAAAATCTGATTCTCTCCTCCTTCAGTTTCAAGGACCTAACAAGGGGAAGATGGCCTCAAAAGCTTCCCTATCCAGATGGATTAAGAATGTCATTACGGAGTGTTACACTAATCAAGGGCTTGTGTCTCCTACTGGAATTGGCCCAGGTCTCATTTGATCAAATATGCAGGGCGGCGACTTGGTCTTCACCTTGTACGTTTGTGAAGCACTACAAACTTGACACCCCTGCCAACAAAGAAGTAGCCTTTGGCAGACGATTGCTAGAAATGGCGTCTATGTGATTCCCACCCTGTTCTGTTTCACATTACTATATATATATAGCTTTGGTGTGCTGCCGAAGGACGAAATGGAAAGTTCAAATTTACATACCGAAATTTCCCTTTCCTTGAGTCCTGAGACAGCACAATATCCCTCCCTATGAAATAATTGCTACATACTTACACGGTTCATTGTGGCCTCTGGGGGTGTTTTATGGAGTTCTCAGCATGTTGATTGGTTTATTGAATTAATGTGTGTGTTTTCTTCTGTCCTAGTAGGAAAAGAGAGTATGGTAACCCTTTGATGTGCTGGCTGTAGCGTCCATGGCTGCGGGCCGTCGGGTTTACTCACCCCCGGTGGTCGTAGCCATGGATCTGTGAGCGCTGGCAGGGCCGGCATCAGCACCTGGCAAACCCGGGCAAGTGCCGGGGTCCATTCCACTTGGGGGGGGCCTACTCGGCCGCCGGTTGCTGACGCTGCCGTCGTTAAGGCATCGCTGTCCATATGTGGACAGTGATGTAAGGAGAGGATTCCCAGGCAGAGCGCTAGAAGCGGCTCTGCTCTGGTACTCTGTCTCTGGGAAAGCCCCTGACATCTCTGTCCATATATGGACAGTGAATATGGACAACGATGCCAGGACCAGAGCAGTGTGCCAGCCTGGCCACGCTGGTCCCGCCTCAATTCAGTTGGGTTGAATGCTGGAGCCTCGCTCCAGCCTTCACTGTGCCGTGAGTAGTTCGGCACAGGCCGGCGCGATGTAGGGACGTCACTACCTTTCGCCTGTCTGCGACGAGTCACTCACAGGACAGTGCAGAGGAGGAGAAGGATCCTCCCCACGTCGGTAGGTAAGTAATTATGTTGTTTTTTTTCTATTAGGTACATATGGGGGCATTATACTTGGTATGGGAGGGGGTCCTATTGTAGCTGCTGAGGGGGCATTATACTGTATGGGACAGCTTTGGGGGCATTATACTGTATTGTGCAGCTATGGGGGGCATTATACTGTATGGTGCAGCTATGGCGGGCATTATACTGTGTGGGGCAGCTACGGGGAGCATTATACTGTGGTGGTCAGCTATGGGCGGCATTATACTGTGTAGGGGGCAGCTATGAGGGCATTATACTGTGGTGGCCAGCTATGGGGGGCATTATACTGTGTGGGGGTATTATACTGTGTGGTGGATTTATACTGTGGGAACAGCTATGGGGGGCATTATACTGTGGTGGTCAGCTACTTGGGCATTTTACTGTGTGGGGGCAGCTATGGGGTGCATTATACTGTGGGGGCAGCTATGGGAAGCATTATACTGTGGTGGTCAGCTATGGGGGGCATTATACTGTGTGAGGGGCAGCTATGTGGGGGTCATTATACTGTGGGGGTATTCATGGGGTCTGTCGGGCAAGGCAGCTGGGCATAGGCGTGCGCAGGGTTCTGATGGTGTTGGGTAGGGGGGCCTAAGCTGAATTCTTGCACCAGGGCCCATGCCTTTAGCTACGCCACTGCCAGGTAGAGTGCTAGTAGTGCTCTGCCGAGGACTATGGATCTGGGGTTGCCCCTGACAACACTGTCCATATATAGACAGTGACATCAGGAGCTGTGTGCCACTACCTGGGAGGAGTGTGCTGTGTGGCGCTATCTACAGAGGGTACTAAATGTATTGGGGTACAAACTGGGGGCCTAACTTTTATATGGGGGCATAAACAGGGCCTAACATCTATATGGGGGCACAAAGTGATGATTTTTGGCATTTTACTGCCTCCGTGAGTTTACCCGCAAAGAGGCCCACTAAGTCTGTGTCGCCAAAGGGCCCACATAAACCTGGAGCAGGTCCTGAGCGCTGGTTTGCACCTCCTTCTCAGGAGACACCAGCACTCACTTCCGCTCCGGTCCGCTGTGTCCCATAGGGTGGGTGCGCGCGCACGCACGCTCGTGCCCGGTCTTAAAGGGCAAACGCGCGCACAGGAGAAAATCATCATCATCATCAACTGCCCATAATTTCCTGGACTATAAAATGGGCCCTGCCCCTTCACTCCTTGCTTGACCATTGTTAGTGTATCCCATGTCAGTCTTAGTGTTATCCCATTCCTGTTGTTACCCGTGCCCTGCCACCTGTATCCTGTATCTCATGCTGTGTTCTTGTTCCTGAGCTTATTAGTGTTGGAGTTGTGTTCTACAGCACCTGCTGTGTCTGCAATGTACAGTGTCGTCTGCCATGTCCAGTGTCTTCTGCCACGTCCAGTGTCATCTACCACTTCCAGTGTCATCTACCACTTCCAGTGTTATCCGCCACGCAGGGTCGCCATCAGGAATTTCAGGGCCCCCTACAGCTAAATTTTCTGGGCCCCCCTACCGTGGCACCGCCTGTTAACGGTACTCCGTCCAGCACTATATCATGGTACCCAGGGCCGCCATCAGGGGGGGTATTAGGGGTACTGATGTGAGAGGCCCGGCCAAACCTAATTGAAAGGGGGGCCCGGCAAACTGCCGCGACTTGCCTTTGTTAGAAAAAAAACAGGCCCCTGCAATAGGGCCTGTTTTTTTCACCAAAAGAATGTCATGAGCTGCGGGCCCCCCTTTCAATTAGGTTTTTGCAGCGTGTGGATGAGATTTGTTGAAATCTCATCCCCTCTGCTGCGACTGTGATACGCTGCGGATTTTCCACAATAAAATGTGTTGCATAAAATCCGCAGTGTTCATGCCTAGTGTGTTCCTACCCTAAGGCCGGATTCACACGAGTGTGTGCTTTTTGCGCGCGCAAAAACGTGGCGTTTTGTGCATTCAAAAGGTCCATAACAGCTCCGTGTGTCAGCAGCGTATGATGCGTGGCTGCGTGATTTTCGCGCAGCCGCCATCATTATGACACTCTGTTTGTATGTTTGTAGCACATGGTGCTTTTCTATTTTCATTCATAGTTTATACTGCTGCGGAAGTGCTGGGCGTGATTTTCACGCACCCATTGACTTCAATGGGTGCGTGATGCGCGAACAATGCACAAATATCGGACATGTCGTGAGTTTTACGCAGCAGACTCACGCTGCATGAAAATCCCTGACAGTCCGCACGGCCCCATAGAGTAACAGAGTTCCATGCGAGGCGCGTGAAAATCACGCGTGTTGCACGGATGTATTACACGTTCGTCTGAATAAGCCCTAACAATAAGGCCCAGTTCACAGAGTTTTTGGGCCTTGATATTGACTCGGACACTGCGTCAGAATCAGCACCAAACAACTTCCAAAACCGCCTCCCATTGATTTAATCTGAAATCAATGGGAACCAGTCGCGGAAAAAAGAAAAAGCAGCACGTCCTTTCTTGCCGCGGTTCCGCCTCTGACCTCCCATCGAAATCAATGGGAGGCAGAAAATGCATTTTTCGCTGCATTTTTTGTCTGCTGTCCTCAATCGCCGCGGGCAAAAAACGCAGCAAAAAAACGCGCCAAGATAGTGTGGGCAGGTCAAAATCTGCCTCAAAATTCTGTAAGGAATTTTGAGGCAGATTTTTTTCTGCCTGCAAAATACTCTGTGTGAACAGGGCCATACATAAACAGCACTTTCAGATACTTTACTCACTGTGTCTGAAGAGCTGCTGGCTCCCACTCCAGTCCTCTTCAGGCGATGTCTTCGGTCCAGACATCCAGTCCTTCACCTCCAGCCAGGCTCCAGGTAAGTTGTGTCCGTGGCTGCGCGCGCTTCATTCGCGGGTGCGCGCGCTGGCGATCGCGGGTGCGCGCTTCCGTGCTTTCGCGGGTGCGCGCGCGGGCGGTCTCGAGTGCGGGCTTTCGTGGGTGCGTGCTCGCGGACGCTCGCGAGTGCGCACGCGCGGGAGGTTCCTTGTGCGCGCGCGCGGGAGGTTCCTTGTGCGCGCGCGCGGGAGGTTCCTTGTGCGCGCTCGGTGCGACGGCCCCCATGACGAGAGGGGGGCCCGCAGCTCACGACATTCTGTGGTGAAAAAAACGGGCCCCATTGCAGGGGCCCGTTTTTTTCTACCAATGGCAAGTCGCGGCAGTTGCCGGGCCCCCCTTTCAATTAGGTTTGGCCGGGCCCCTCACACCAGTACCCCTAATACCCCCCTGATGGCGGCCCTGCCGCCACGTCTGGCATAACCTGCTGCACCCACCTCCATCCGTGCTGAAGCCTCAGCCACTGTCTGTACTATTTCAGGTACCCTTGAGTCATGAACTCCTATAGACTTTTGCATAGACTGTGACTAGGCCAGCTGCCTATCCGCTATGGTGGAGCGGCCTAGTGGGTCCACATACCCTGTGATCGTGATACTGGCTCAGGACTCAAGGAAAGTAAAATTTCGGTAAGTAAATTTGAAGCTTCTTTTGCCACTTATTGATTTCAATGGAAGGTCAGAGGTGGAAACCGGTCCAAGAAAGAGCATGCCGCTCTTTTATTCTGCAAGCAGGGAGAAGCTGCCCTGGAAAATAAATGCCTCTGCTTCCCATTTTAATCAGCGATTTGGGGCTTTTCTTTGCACTTTTTCCTACACCGTTTCTGCGTGAAGATCAGAGCCGAAAAACTCTGTGGGAACTGCCCTTTACACTTTGAAGGGCAGTTTCAAGGACCTAACAAGGGGAAGATGGCCCCAAAACTTCCCTATCCAGATGGATTAAGAATGTCATTAAGGAGTGTTACACTAATCAAGGGTATGTGCCTCCTACTGGAATTAAAGCTACTTCACTCGATCTACGTCTACATCCTGGGCTGATGCCTCCTATTTTAAGCAATGGAGGCGCGATTTGGGCATTTATTTGCGCTTTTTCCTACACCATTTCTGCGTCAAGGTCAGAGCCAAAATACTCTGTGGGAATTGCCCTTTACACTGTGATTTTTGCATTACTTTCAGAATATTAAATAATTTAATATTACAATAAGTAGAAGGAAAGAAGACACCAGCTATGGCACCAAGGCTCCTTAAAAAAATGAAAAACAAAAAATATTTACAATGCTTTACTCTTTAGTAACAATGTTTGCTTTGCATTGCTTAGGCCTCATGCACACGACCGTGCTCGTAATTACGACTCGTAATTACGAGCACGGCCGGGCACGGCCGGCCACGGGCAGCCGGCCGTTTTTCAGAGCCGTGCAGAAGTCTATGGGCCCGTTATTTCGGGTCGTAATTTTTACGGTCGTGTACATGAGGCCTCATTCAGTCAATTTTGCCTCTTATATTAAACTGCATTTATTAGACCCATCTGGTGCATCTTGTTTGAGTCACACACCCATCAACTTGTACCACGTTACATATTTTTGCGCTTTCCAGGTTTGATGTCAGAGTTTGCTCTGAGCCAATCAACTGTTTCCCCACTGCTGCGCCATATCCCCTCCCTGGCCCCAATGTAAATTTTGTACCAGGGCCCCACCAGCCACTTATGTCATGTATAGTACTGCTGTCCCCCTATGTCATGTGGAAGAGATGAGACCCCCTGTAATACTATGACCCAAATGTGACTGCTCGATTTATAAAACCTGATGGCTAATGTTTCTAGTTAACACTGCAGGAAAATTGGGCATCAGAGCTCTAACAAAGCTAAGTGGAAAAAAATTACAGTGAAAGGCATTTAAAATGAATATGTTGTATTGAAATATGAACAGAAAAGCACATTTCTAAAATAGAAACAACCTAGATATGTTAGATTTTGTAAAGAAGAACTAAAATAGTTTTAATTCAATATGTGGAACCTCAAGTCTCTTCTGTATATAATATCAACCTTCTTGTTATGAAGGACACTATTTCGTATTCTGTTGACAAGAGGATTATACAATAATCCGAAAATACCCATAATGTAATTGCCAGATAAAACATGTATTAATTGACCGCACTGATAAAAACTTTATACAATGTACGTTTTGTGTAAAGTAATTTCACTGCTATGTCTCATAGTCACTGCATTACTTTCATGAATATAGAATCAACATTTTAAAATTCATGAGGACCTGCCAAATAAAACAAGAAGACTCTGTTGGTCTGAAATACATGGTGACACTGAATGAAAGGGACACTTAAAAGAACTGAAGGAAAATGTTTAAAAATGCTTTTCTATCCCTATTAACTTGAAGCAAGCTGTTTATCGCTATTGTGAGTCCGCTTTTTAATGCATTTTTCATGGTGCCTCTTACTTCCCATTTTCAACAGAACATTAATCACCATTGAGAAAAATATCACTGAAGTCTTATTTTATATACATTTTATGCATATTATTTAAAATAGCAAAAGAGACATTTTTGTTGCTAAAGTTATCAAAACTTTTTTACAGTTGTTCTCATGCTCCTTCCTGTACTGCTGCAGAGACAGTCAATAGGAGGGCAGAGAAAGAAATAAATGGCTTAAGATCAACTCACCATCTCCTGCAAGTGGAGCTTTCTGCCAGGGAACACCAGACTCGGTTCCAGGGTACTTTGGTCAGAAATAATTCTGATGATGGGGTTTTCCGGGACTTTAATATGGATGACCTATCTTTGGGCTGCGGCCTCTTCATTGTTAACCAGGAAAAGCTGTGTACATTTGGTAGTGGCTATACCTGGTACTGCAGCTTTATCCAATTCACAGCCACTATTAAATGCAGGGAGCTGTGCCTGTTAAATAATAAAGAGGCTGAAGCATTCGCCGGTGCGCTGTGGCCCCTTCATTAACCAGATTGGTGGGGGTGGTTCAGCATTAAAACATATTCTTGCATGTCAGTAGAGGTAATCTCTGGAGGTCCGTGCCCTTTGACCACTGCAATTTTTAAACTGAAGGCTCCGTGTTTTTTATCTGATTATGTCTTCAAAAATTTCCATTAACGTCAATGGAACTTAATGCATATTTTTAATCTCATGAAGTTAATAGTAATTTCCAACAGCAGTCCCTGTGTGCTTGAGTCTATGAATACTGTTCAGCCAGGCTGGTGCAACATCACAACCTTCGTCCTCATTGCAGACGTGGCAAATGCCCCACCTGCCCCCCTTCCAGCTGGCCTAAGGGTCACAAAGGTCACACTTGCTATCTGGTCTCTATGACAGGTTCAATGTAGGCCCCTTTTCCATAGTTGATTAATGACAGCTGCAACAAAGCCCATAAGGCTCACAGCTGCAGCTCCTTGTTACCACTAAGTAGACAGTAAGTACCTTAGTGTGGCAGGTGGGTTGGCAAAGCACTAAATGATGTTGCAACAACAATAAAGTGATGTCACTTCCTGTCACAGACACCACAGAACACCAAGTAACATCAACTGGCTCACCAGATACCAGGTAATCCAAACCATTTATTTACCTAGCAAACATATTGAAACACTGGCTTCATACTGTATGTATGCATTGTGTAATAATTGTGTAGATGCATGGCCATTGATCCACAGGGATCATAATAATTACAATGGTAATAATAATTCAGGTCTATGTGTACAGTTGCTTACAGGCACAGGAGAATTGTAAGTATGTTCAAATCTGTAATAAACTTACAATAAAATATTAGACAATTTAATTAAATTCACTAAATTCTGTAATACTTTACTATTAAAATGTTAATAAAACATTGGCCACCTTTGTCTGTGTTTTATCTTTGGAAGCTACAGTTATGTCCACCCTAAACTTTTTTTGAATTTGTTTAAGGACTCCAATTTATTATGAAAAAACCTAGCCCAAAATATATTAGACTGAAATTTGTAATGGGTACGTATATCAACCGAAACCCTACCAGGGAATTTATCTAGATCCAAATCATAGATTATATTAATATATATCGGAAAGGAGTAAGACACACAGACGCTGCTTGTATGTTCAAAATACTCCTCTAAGTATATACTCCTCAGACGTTGACAGCCTGGAACGGGTTTAATATGTGCAGTGCTGCTTCAGTGTGAGCAGCACTGTACACTCTTGTCTGCCGGGGCTTTGAGAGTCCCACTGTGGCCGAGGATTCTCCTCCTCGAGGGAGCCCCCACCGTCTCTCCATCCCCGCTATATATAGTGCCACCCCCCTGCAGATAGCAATCCCCCCGCTGTAGATAGCATTGCTTCCACCACTGTAGATAGCGCCACCTGAACTCCCTCTAGGAACGGAATCCCCGGTGTCATATTGCACTGGCCAGGGATTTCGCTTCAAGAGAGAGCCCCTGACGTCACTGTCGATTTAGGCAGTCTGGCCGGGGATTCTGCTACTGGAGAAGCCTCTTGTGTCACTGTCCATATATGGACAGTGACGTCAGAGGCTACTCCTGGAGCGGAATCCCCGCTCTGGCAGGGGATTCTGCTTTTAGAGTTAACACCTGATGTCACTGTCCATATATGGACAGAAACATCAGGGGCTCCCTGTAAAAGCGAAATCCCTGGCTAGAGGGAATCCGCTCCTACAGGGAGCTACAGTGCAGCTACCTGCAGGGGGGATGTTGCAAAATATAGGCCGATGTTGCTATCTACAGGAGGATGGCGCTGTGGACGGGGGTGTGGCAGTATATACTGGTGGTGTGGCACTATATACATGGGCACTGTGGCATTATATTGCACTTCTTACAGGGGACACTGTGGTGCTACCTACATGGGCACTGTGTGTGGCACTATGTGGGCACTATCTTATGGGAGAACTGTGGCACTATGTGAGCACTGTGGCACTATTTACAGTGGGCACCATATATGTGGGCACTGGCACTACCTATGTGGGCAATGTGGCACTATATACAGTGGTATTGCATCACTATCTACATAGGCACTGTGGTGTTTTCAGGGGGTTGGGACAAAAAGCCCAACATTAGGACCATTATCAAGAATCATATATATATATATATATATATATATATATATATATATATATATATATATATATATACAGTGGAGGAAATAAGTATTTTATCCCTTGCTGATTTTGTAAGTTTGCCCACTGTCAAAGTCATGAACAGTCTAGAATTTTTAGGCTAGGTTAATTTTACTAGTGAGAGATAGATTATATATATATAAAAAAGAAAAAAAGAAAATCACATAGTCAAAATTATATATATTTATTTGCATTGTGCACAGAGAAATAAGTATTTGATCCCCTACCAACCATTAAGAGTTCAGCCTCCTCCAGACCAGTTACACGCTCCAAATCAACTTGGTGCCTGCATTAAAGACAGCTGTCTTAAATGGTCACCTGTATAAAAGACTCCTATCCACAGACTGAATTAATCAGTCTGACTCTAACCTCTACAACATGGGCAAGACCAAAGAGCTTTCAAAGGATGTCAGGGACAAGATCATAGACCTGCACAAGGCTGGAATGGGCTACAAAACCATAAGTAAGACGCTGGGTGAGAAGGAGACAACTGTTGGTGCAATAGTAAGAGAATGGAAGACATACAAAATGACTGTCAATCGACATCGACGTGGGGCTCCATGCAAAATCTCACCTCGTGGGGTATCCTTGATCCTGAGGAAAGTGAGAGCTCAGCTGAAAACTACACGGGGGGAACTTGTTAATGATCTCAAGGCAGCTGGGAGCACAATCACCGAGAAAACCATTGGTAACACATTACGCCGTAATGGATTAAAATGCTGCAGTGCCCGCAAGGTCCCCCTGCTCAAGAAGGCACATGTACAGGCCCGTCTGAAGTTTGCAAATGAACATCTGGATGATTCTGAGAGTGATTGGGAGAAGGTGCTGTGGTCAGATGAGACTAAAATTTAGCTCTTTGGCATTAACTCAACTCGCCGTTTTTGGAGGAAGAGAAATGCTGCCTATGACCCAAAGAACACCGTCCCCACAGTCAAGCATGGAGGTGGAAACATTATGTTTTGGGGGTGTTTCTCTGCTAAGGGCACAGGACTACTTCACCGCATCAATGGGAGAATGGATGGAGCCATGTACCGTCAAATCCTGAGTGACAACCTCCTTCCCTCCCCCAGGACATAAAAAATGGCTCGTGGCTGGGTCTTCCAGCACGACAATGACCCAAAACATACAGCCAAGGCAACAAAGGAGTGGCTCAAAAAGAAGCACATTAAGGTCATGGAGTGACCTAGCCAGTCTCCAGACCTTAATCCCATCGAAAACTTATGGAGGGAGCTGAAGATCCGAGTTTCCAAATCGACAGCTTCGAAATCTTAATGATTTACAGATGATCTGCAAAGAGGAGTGGGCCAAAATTCCATCTAACATGTGTGCAAACCTCATCATCAACTACTAAAAATGTCTGACTGCTGTGCTTGCCAACAAGGGTTTTGCCACCAAGTATTAAGTCTTGTTTGCCAAAGGGATCAAATACTTATTTCTCTGTGCACAATGCAAATAAATATATATAATTTTGACAATGTGATTTTCTGTTTTTTTTTAAAATATAATCTATCTCTCAATGGTAAAATTAACCTAGCCTAAAAATTCTAGACTGTTCATGACTTTGACAGTGGGCAAACTTACAAAATCAGCAAGGGATCAAATACTTATTTCCTCCACTGTATATATGAAAGGGTTAAAGAAGGGCTTACCCTCCCCCCTTGTGGACTTACTTAACCTCTTCACCTCATCCCCTGTGCATGTCAACAAAATTCCTTCCCATACTTGGTTCACTCATAGGGTATACTTGTTCAAACTATGTCCTATGAGTGAAACTTTTGCAATGCGAAGCATTGCAAAAGTTTTGGCAGGCCTCAAAATGTGAGGCACAGAAGCATATATAATGCAATTCTTAATAAAACAACATGCAGGACACCCTGGAGCAACCTATTATCCATCCCCCAGTACCCTGAAACCAGTTAGAGGGGTCTAGTCATGACAACCAATCTGGCCACTCCAGGCTGAATCATCTTTTGAACTAGCTTTCCTAAACTCTTCCTTTATTTTCTTAACTTGCTCTATTTCATACTTGACCTGCATAATGCCAAAATGTCTATATAATGGCAACATACTGGTCAAACTACTTGGCACATGCCCACTTGGGCAGCATTCAAAACATCTCACACTATTGTATATGAATTATCTAACAAATGCAGAAGTTACATTCAAAACATCAAACACAATCTGTAACATTGTCAAATATTTCCGCTACTTTCTCTGTTATAAGCTTTCCTTACTGTTAAACCTACTAATGTTGGCAATGATCCAAACTTGTCCTACCACGGCACATACATACGTCATAATAATTTTATTGCACTGTCACTTACTGTCCTAATGGGACTTTTACCACTGCAGATATAACAAGTCGTGGGCAACATCTTATGTCACATAACATAACCTCAGGGCTCTCATTGCTGCCATGTACTTCTTACTTATGAGTGACAACAGCCAGTGACCTTCACATCATAGAGTAACTCCACATAATAAAACACCTTAGATTGTAATTCACAGTACCCTGGCATTTTTACATACATTATAATTGTAAACCTCAAACAATATAAACAATAGGGCCACAGCTAATAAAATAATGCTATCACCAATCTCAGTACTACCCCTTCAGGTTTGGGTCCTATCAGTTCATTGACAAGTCCTTTACATCATCATCCTTTTCTTCTTACTCTGCTCTTCACTGACTGTCACCCTTAGGGTAGCCCACACAGTTGTGGAGACAGACTATATGGTGGTGTCCAGTGGGGGATTTAATATTAGCCATCTCCTGGTCACTTACTTATCTTCCGATGTAAAACACTTGGATATTGCTGACTGGTTCACTCAGGTCTTTGATCTTTACTTTACCTTGACGATTGCTGATGTCAGCAGGACTTGCTTTGGTCCTTCCCATCTGTCAGACACCATCTCTCAGTGGTGTAACTAACGCTGAAACAGCCCTGCTCTGCCATTGGCTACAAGCCGTTCGGGCTGCAGCCTATCAGGCACAGAAACGGGATACCTGCGCAGGGCAGGGTGATGAAGGCACTGGATCACGCCGGTCTATGCACGGATCCCGTCGGCGTTGAGGAGGCTTGTGTAGAAGCTCCGTTCGTTCTGGTATAGGACCTATGTGAGTATAAAAATTTTTTGTTTTATTTGTTTGGGGGTGCTATATACAGGTAGGGGGCTGTATGGCACTATCTACAGTGGGGGCTGTATGGCATTATCTACAGGGGGGCTGTATGGCAGTATCTACAGGAAGATGTATCACACTATATACAGGGGGGCTGTATGGCACTATCTACAGTGGGGGGCTGTATGGCACTACCTACAGGGGAGCTGTATGGCACTATCTACAGTGGTGGGGGCTGTATGGCACTATCTATAGGGGGCTGTATGGTACGATCTACAGTGGGGGGTTGTATATCAGTATCTACAGGGGACTGTATGGCAGTATCTACATGGTGGCTGTATGGTACTATCTACAATGGTGGGGCTTTATGGCACTATCTAAAGTGGTGGGGGCTGTATGACACTATCTACAGGGAGCTGTACGGCAGTACCTACAGGGGGGCTGTATGGCACTATCTACAGTGGGGGGCTGTATGGCATTATCTACAGGGGGCTGTATGGTACTATCTACAGTGGGGGAGGGGCTTTATGGCACTATCTAAAGTGGTGGGGGCTGTATGGCAATATCTACAGTGGTGGGGCTTTATGGCACTATCTACAGGGGGCTGTATGGCAGTATCTACACGGGAGATGTATCGCACTCTCTACAGGGGGGCTTTATGGCACTATCTATAGGGGGCTGTATGGCACTATCTACAGGGGGCTGTAAGGCACTATCTACAGTGTTGGGGGCTGTATGGCACTATCTACAGAGGGGGCTGTATGGCACTATCTATATTGGGGGTTCTGTATCGCACGCACTATCTACAGGGGGCTGTATGGCACTATCTACATTGGGGGTGCTGTATGGCACTATCTACAGGGGGCTGTATGGCACTATCTACAGGGGGCTGTATGGCACTATCTACAGTGGTGGGGGATGTATGGCACTATCTACAGCGGGGCTGTATGGCACGATCTACAGGGGGGCTATATGACAGTATCTACGGGGGACTGTATGGCAGTATCTACAGGGGGCTGTATGCCACTATCTACAGGGGGGGCTGTATGTCACTATCTACAGGGGGGTTGTATGGCAGTATCTACAGTGGGGAGGCTGTATGACACTACCTACAAGGGAGCTGTATAGCACTATCTACAGGGGGCTGTTTGGCACTATCTACAGTGGTGGAGTCTGTATGGCACTATCTACAGTGGTGGGGGCTGTATGGCACTATCTACAGGGGGGGCTGTATGGCACTATCTACAGGGGGTTGTATGGCAGTATCTACAAGGGGGCTGTATGGCACTATCTACAGTGGGGGGTTGTATGGCAGTATCTACAGGGGGCTGTATGGCACTATCTACAGGGGGCTGTATGGCACTATCTAAAGTGGTGGTGGCTGTATGGCAGTATCTACAGGGGGTTGTATGGCAGTATGTACAGGGGGGCTGTATGGCACTATCTACAGTTGGGGGTTGTATCTACAGGGGGCTGTATAGCAGTATCTATAGGGGGCTGTATGGCACTATCTATAGTGGTGGGGGCAGTATGGCACTATCTACAGGGGGGGCAGCATAGCACTATCTACAGGAGGGCTGTATGGCACTATCTACAGGGGGGATGTATGGCACTATCTACAGTGGGGGGTTAAATGGCAGCATCTACAGGGGTGCTGTATTGCAGTATCTACAGGGGAGCTGTATGGCACTATCAACAGTGGTTGGGGCTGTCTGGCACTATCTACAGGGAGCGGTCTGGCACTATCTACAGGGGGCTATATGGCAATATCTACAGGGGGCTGTATGGCAGTATCTACAATGGGGCAGTATAGAACTATCTACAGTGGGGGTTGTATGGCAGTATGTACAGGGGGGCTGTATGGCAGTATCTACATGGGGGCTGTATGGCAGTATCTACAGGGGGGCTGGATGGCGCTATCTACAGGGAGGCTTTATGGCAGTATCTACAGGGGGCTGTAGGGTGCTATTTACAGGGGTGCTTTATGGCAGTATCTACTGGGTGCTGTAGGGCGCTATCTACAGGTGGGCTGTATGGCACTATCTACAAGGGGGCTGTGTGGCACTATTTATAGGGGGATGTATGGCGCTATCTACAGGGGGGCTGTATGGTACAATCTACAAGAGGGGGCTGTATGACACTATCTACAGGGGGGCTGTATGGAATTATCTACAGGGGAGGCAGCATAGCACTATCTACAAAGGGAAGGTGAGGGGGACTGTATGGCGCTATCTACAGGGTGGGCGGCAGTGTCTACAAGAGGCACACTATCTACAAGGGGGGTGTGATACTGTCTACATGGGAGCGGCATATAGCACTGTCTACAGGTGGGCTGTATGGCAGAACCTACGGGGGTGTCCCTATCTACAGGGGGTGCTGTGTGTGGCACCCAGGGGAGGGGGCCCAGTCAAAAGTTTGCTATGGGGTCCAATTTTTCCTATTTACGCTCCTGCCATCTCTTGTTAGTATACGTCACCGGGCTGTACACAGCACCTCATGCTGTGAGCCTGGGGTGTGTTTCCTCGTAGGCAGATTAGTGGAGTTTCATTATGACTGCTGCAATCCCTCCGCATCGAAATCCTGTTCCTCCAGCAAGTTACTTGTCTGCACGGCTGCTTAGAATTGTGACACTGCCGTCAGTTCATGACAAGCACATTGTATTGACCTGCCGCATCTCAGTGATGGAATGACCTAACCGAAAAAGCAGCATGAATCAATATGGCCCAAACATATAAAATATGGAAAGTAAAAGTTATGCAATCTATATGGGCTGATTCAAGGGTGTATACCCAAAAAGCATCAAAACTCAATATCTATAACCTAGAGAAAATAGATGCTCGCAAGACACAAGAAATAATGAAAATAGAAAAATACTTTATTGAAATGCATGATAAAGAAAAATAGACAATAGATTAAAATGAGGAATCTATAAACCACAGTTAAAAACGGGACAAGAGACTTTAGCAGCAATTTCTCATATTTTCAAGAAAATTTCAAAAGGCTATTTTTTCAGGGACCAGTTCAGTTCAGAAAGCCCCCATGAATCAGACCATTTTGAAAACTGTACCCCTCAAAGTATTCAAAACAGCATTCAGAAAGTGTTTTAACCCTTCAGGCATTTCTCAGGAATTAAAGCAAAGTAGAGGTGAAATTTAGCCAAAATTCATCTGTAATAAAAAAAAAATGGTAACAATATTTATTGCCCAGATTTTGCAGTTTTTGGAAATATCCCACAGTGTGCTACTGGACTAATACACAGGCCTCAGAAGCAAAGGAGCACCTAGTGGATTTTGGGGCCTCCTTTTTTTAGAATATATTTTAGGCACCATGTTAGGTTTGAAGAGGTCTTGTGGTGCCAAAACAGTAAAAGCTCCCCAAAAGTGACCCCACTTTGGAAACTACACTCCTCAAGGAATCTATCTAGGAGTATAGTTAGCATTTTGACCCCACAGGTTTTTTTTGCTGAATTCATTGGAATTAGTCTGTGAAGATGAAGATCTACTTTTTTTTAAAAAAAAAAAAAAGTAGAAATTTTTAATTTTTACAAGGAATAAAGGAGAAAAAGCACCCCAACATTTGTAAAGCAATTTCTCCCGATTGCGGCAATATGCCATATGTGGTCATATACTTCTGTTTAGACCCACAGAAGGGCTTAGAAGGGATGGAGCGCTATTTGTCTTTTGGAGCTCAAATTTAGCTAAAATGGTTTTCGGGTGCCATGTCACATTTGCAAAGCCCCTGAGGGATCAAAACAGTGGAAACCCCCCAAAAGTGACCCCATTTGGGAAACTATACCACTTAAGGAATCTCTCTAGGGGTATAGTGAGCTTTCAGACCTCACAGGTCTTTTTCAGAATTTATTAGAATTAGGCCGTGAATGAAGAAGGAGGAAAAAACACCTCAACAATTGTAAAGCATTAAATCCCCAAGTATGGCAATATCCCATATGTGGTCATAAATGTTTTTTTATTAGAAATTAATCAAAACTTTTCGGACTGATCCATTTTTTGCTTTTTCTTTTTCGTTTTTCCCTCCCCGCTTTCCAAGAGCCATGACTTTTTTATTTTTCCGTCAATAGAGTGGTGTAGGGGCTTATTTCTTGCGGGAGGAGTTGTAGTTTCTATTAACATCATTTAAAGTACCATTTAATGTACTGGGAAACTGAAAATAAAATCCTTTGCAGGCAGAAATTGGAAAAAACTGTGATTCCTCCATTGTTTTTTGGGTTTTGTTTTTAATGCTTTCCCCGTGCAGTAAAAACGACAACTAAATTTTTTTCTTCAAAACAATACAATTATGGTGATATAAAATGTATCTAGTGTTTCTATATATTTTACTACTTTTACAAAGTAAAAACTATTTATTAAAAAAAATTTAGTTTTATTTCACCACATTCCGAGAGGCATAACTTTTTTATTTTATGGTCGATTGAGAGGTGTCAGGGATGAGCTGGAGTTTTGTTGGTACCATTTTTGGTACATATAACTTTTTGAGCACTTTTTCGAAATTATTTTTTTTAGAGCTAATGTGACGAAAAAACACTTATTTTAGCGTTTTCAATTCTTTATTTTTATGGCATTCACTGTGTGAGTTAAATAATGGAATATTGTAATAGTTTGGACTTTTACAGACGCAGCCATACCAATTTTGTGTATTTTTTTATTTTTTATATTACAATAGAGAAAAAATGGGAAATGGGTTGTTTTTTGTACTTTTTTTTCACTAATAATAACTTTATAAACTTTTTTTTACACATTTTATTAATCCCACTAGGGGACTTGAACCAGCGATCATTAGATCTCTGGTACAATATACTGCAATTATAATATATTACAGCATATTGCCATTCTTACAGGCTCCTGTAACAGCGCGATCGCTGTTCCTGTCCGTTAGTCCCGGGTGTCAGCTATAATACACAGTTGACACCCGCAGCATATGACACGGGCTCAGCATGTGAGCCCGCTCAACACAGCACCCCCCCCCCCCGCACCACGACGTGATAACATGTCGTGGTGCGCGAAGTGGTTAATGAGCAGCGGATGGTGCAGAGTGAAAATTAAAATTTTCCACTGATATGCCATTTTAGTGCCCAAATATGTTGTGCCCAATTTGTGCCACTGAAGACAAATACCTCATAAAATATTAAGCGCGTTCTCCCGGGTATGGCAATGCCATATCTGTGGACGTAAACTGATGTTTGGGCACGCTGAAGGGCTAAGAAGGGAGGGAGCGCCATTTGGCTTTTGAAAGAACAGATTTTGCTTGGTGGTTGTGCTGTTTGGAGTTTTACTGATATTTCGGTTTATAATATAGGGCATATGTAAACTGTGCGGATTACATCAGGGCATAATAAGAGGGTAGAATAATGAGTTAAATAAATAATATTTCACAGATGCGTGGCCAGTGTCGCACTGATAAGTGGTGCCTGATCTTATCCGCTTTTGGAACGCTCTGCACATTTTGCATCGCCATATTCTGAGAGCCAGAACTTTTTTATTTTTTCACCACCTGAGCTATGTGACGGCTTTTTTGTTGCGGGACAATCTGTAGTTTTCACTGGTACCATTTTTGGGCACATGTGATTTTTGATCACTTTTTATTCCATTTTTTGGGAAGCAGGGTGACCAAAAACAATTAATTCTGTCCATTTTTTTTTCTTACGGCGTTTACCATGGGTTATAAATGACAATTTTATTTTGTGGGTTGATATGATTACGGCGATATTATATGTATATTGTTTTTTTATGTTTTGCAGCGTTTGCGCAATAAAATCACTTTTTTTATAAAATTATTTCTTTTTTGTGTCACCATATTCTGAGAGCCATAACTTTTTTATTTTTCAGTCACAAAAGCTGAACAAGGACTTGTTTTTTGTGGGACGGTTTGTACTTTTTATTGATACTATTTCAGGATACATACGACTTTTTGATCACTTTTTATTCTATATTTTGGGAGGTGTGGTGACCAAAAAAATTGTGATTCTGGTATTATTTGTTTTGCGGTGTTCCCCGTGGTTATGGTTTCAAGTTTGGGTCGTTACGAACGCTGCAGTACCAAATATGTGTACTTTTTTTAAAGAGTTCATTTTTTTACCTATAATAAAATACTTATAGAAAAAAAAGCAATTTTTGTTTTTGTAACTTATTACTTTTATTTTTACACTTTTATAAAACATTTTTATTACCTTTTTTCTTTTTTTTTTGTCCCACTAGGGGACTTGGAAGTATGTATTCTAGCTGTCATTGTGACGTTACAGTCAGGGCTGATTCAGACAAACGTGTTTTGCGTCCGTGCCGGCCTCGTGGTTTTCACGCGGCTCGCGCGGACCTAGAGAAGTCTATGGGGCAGTGCAGACAGTCCGTGACTTTTGCGCAGCGTTAATCCGCTGCGTAAAACTCGCGACATGTTCTATGTGTCAGCGTTTTTCGCGCATCACGCACCCATTGAAGTCAATGGGTGCGTGAAAATCACGCATGCCCCACGGAAGCAACGTGGGACAAGCGTTATTCGCGCAATAACAGTAAAAGAATGAATGTAAACAGAAAAGCACCACGTGCTTTTCTGTTTACAAACATCCAAACGGAGTGTCATAAAGATAGCGGCTGCGCGAAAAGCACACAGCCACGCATCCATATGAACAGGGCACACGGAGCTGTCAAGTGCCGTATGCGCACGCAAAACGCCGCGGTTTTTGCGTGCGCAAAAATGTCACATTCGTCTGAATCAGCTCACACTCTGACAGGAAGCCTATGAGGACCAGCCTTCCATACATGGCAGCCCGGAGGCCATTACCTGGCTTCCAGTTGCCATGGCTAACATCGGCAGCCCCCGCGATTTCATGCTCTAAACGCCTTTAATGCGGCGATCGCAATCAACCGCCGCATCTAAGAGGTTAATTGACAAAATCAGTGGCGATGGGCCGCTGATTGGCAACAGGGACTGCAGGGAAGATGCCCTGCACAGTTAACCACCGCTGCGGTGTAGCGCCGCACGGCGGTTAACTGTCAAAGTCCAGACGTAACTGCACGTCAAGGTGCTCGAAGTTACTGCTCACATTGATGTGCAGTTACGTCAAGGTGCGGGAAGGGGTTAAACTAAGTCAAACAAACACTTTTATATAAGAAAAACTTCTCTGTCCCGCTGGACAGGGCACCTAGTAAATGTGTAGCAACCTACTGGGTACATTTTAATTTGCACTTGGTGTTACTCTTTTCAATGGGATTTGTACCTTGATCTGAGCTGATTACCTGTAACAGCTTCTCCCCACAGAAATATTCACAGATTAGTATACGTTTTATCTGACAAGTGTCTCAAACCAATTTTTTTCTTACCTACTCTGAGATTCAAATTAACACCCTTATACATATACCTAATATCTTAGGAAGCTAAAAACAACTTGCTTTGCCTGGGGAAGCCTCTCAAGGTCTCTTCGTGGGAGGCGGGTATGATGATAAGGTTGGCACCATTCTGCCAGGACTGTTCTGTAGGCAACTCAAACAGCTCTAACAGAATTTACCATCAACAGCTGTAAAACCTGGGACATACCAATTAGATCTTACCAAATTGATCCTTGCAGTCTTGGAGGCATATGTAAGGCCACATACCATCAATGCAAGTGCTATCAAGAATGCATTGGATGCTACCGGTTTACCCTTCTTATTCGTCCACATTCCATTAGAATCTGGTTTTCACGCCTTCTGCTCCCAGTTGGACACTTCCTGTGGAAAATAATCTTTTCATCGCATAATAATTAATTTATCTTAATCAGATAATTCAATTGAAGAGAAACATTAACAATGACATCTTTACGTTAAACATTCACATTGGGCAGTAAACTAAACGTAATACATACAAACAGATTTTTCTTCTTTTAATATGTACTTCACAGAATTTTCTTATCAAACAGCTGGTTCAACCCACAGCAAAACTAAATAATATTGTGCACACACAGACCAGTTCCAGGTATAGTTCCTGATCTGAATTTTTGTTTTAACATTTTTCTTTCACAACAAATTTTTTATTTTATTTTTTTCAAATGGGAATCTACTTCCACTGAGAAGTTATCATTTACAAGTTATAACACACTGCTACACCTTTTATCTGATGCATGCCTCCAATAGTCCAATGCTAAGGCATGCTGATACAGAACTTTACATTAAACGTAACCTCAGTATTTAATATTCCCACAACACTTCTTGAATACTGTTATCAAACAAACTAACTTTGGGATAGCATCTAGAGAGCTGCTGATATCTTAACCCATTAATGACCGCCGATAATCCTTTTCACGGCGGTCATTAATGGGCTTTATTCTACAGCGCTGCCATTCCACGCACCCCTATATTTCACTTATAGTATTACATTTGCACACACACTATTCATTTATTATTTCTTACTACACATCCCATGCACCACACATACCACTCCCCTCAAGACTAGTGGGAGTGGCTATTATTATTTAAAGCACCTGCTCACTCTCCTTCATCAGCGTTTCTGACCTGGCTGTGTCCATTTGTAAGTATGGCCTTTTTCGGTGTTTTTGTATATGTCCCCTTGTTTTTATCGGTTTTGTCTGTGCATCAGGAACATTCTGTTCCAGTTAAGGATTTAGGGACTCGCAAGTCTGGGGATCCTTGTCGTGGATTGCGAGCTTGCGTCCTTTTGGCCAGAATGATCACTAATACCCCAGGTATTTTTCATTATTATGTATATTCGCTTCTCTTGGACACAGCCGGGTCTTTGATGCTGGGAGAGCATGGTGTGTTGTTGTTTGGCATAGCAAGCAGGGTAGCCCGCTCTATGAACTATCAAGGCGTCACAAATAGGCTTCTACCTGGCTATACACGTTGTGCCTCATGACGTACACACTATCCCTCCATGTTTCACACACTTGCACCCCATTATCCATTTATTTCTATTGAGGCACTTCACTCATTACTGCCCCCTATATTTCACTTATAGTATTACACTTGCACACACACTATTCATTTATTATTTCTTACTACACATCCCATGCACCACACACACCACTCCCCTCAAGACTAGTGGGAGTGGCTATTATTATTTAAAGCACCTGCTCACTCTCCTTCATCAGCGTTTCTGACCTGGCTGTGTCCATTTGTAAGTATGGCCTTTTTCGGTGTTTTTGTATATGTCCCCTTGTTTTTATCGGTTTTGTCTGTGCATCAGGAACATTCTGTTCCAGTTAAGGAGCTAGGGACTCGCAAGTCTGGGGATCCTTGTCGTGGATTGCGAGCATGCGTCCTTTTGGCCAGAATGATCACTAATACCCCAGGTATTTTTCATTATTACGTATATTCGCTTCTCTTGGACACAGCCGGGTCTTTGATGCTGGGAGAGCATGGTGTGTTGTTGTTTGGCATAGCAAGCAGGGTAGCCCGCTCTATGAACTATCAAGGCGTCACAAATAGGCTTCTACCTGGCTATACACGTTGTGCCTCATGACGTACACACTATCCCTCCATGTTTCACACCCTTGCACCCCATTATCCATTTATTTCTATTGAGGCACTTCACTCATTACTGCCCCCTATATTTCACTTATAGTATTACATTTGCACACACACTATTCATTTATTATTTCTTACTACACATCCCATGCACCACACATACCACTCCCCTCAAGACTAGTGGGAGTGGCTATTATTATTTAAAGCACCTGCTCACTCTCCTTCATCAGCATTTCTGACCTGGCTGTGTCCATTTGTAAGTATGGCCTTTTTCGGTGTTTTTGTATATGTCCCCTTGTTTTTATCGGTTTTGTCATTCCACGGCGCTGTATCAGGATAAAGTAAACAGAGCAGGGAGCTGTCAAATCTCCCTGCTCTCAGCTGCCAGATGTAGCTGATGGCTGGGGGCGTCCCTGCTCGACCGGGTGAGATCGATATTAGTATCAATCTCACCCGTTTAACCCTTCAGATGCAGTGCTCAATAGCGTGCACCGCATCTGAGTTGTTTTGGAGAGAGGGAGGGAGCTCCCTCTCTCTCCCACCGACACCAAGCGATAACATCGCCGAGTGTCTGTGTCTCCGATGGCAGCCAGGGGCCTAATAAAGGCCCCCAGGTCTGCCTTTAGTGAATGCCCGCTAGGCTATGCCAGAGGCATGTCCTAGCAGATGCCTGTCCGTTTTAAATGGACAGACAGTAATACACTGCAATACAAAAGTATTGCAGTGTATTATAATAGCGATCGGATGATCGCATATTAAAGTCTCCTAGTGGGACTAGTATAAAAGTAAAAAAAAGTTGAATAAAGTTAATTAAAAAAAATGTGAAAATAAAAATAAAAATGAAAAACCCACTTTTTCCCCTTACAAAATGCTTTACTATTAAAAAAAACACAATAAAGCAAAAAAGTTACACATATTTAGTATCTCCGCATCCGTAACGACCCCGACTATAAAGCTGTTACATTATTTAACCCGCACGGTGTACGCCGTAAAAAATAAAATAAAAAACAATGGAAAAATTGCTGTTTTCTGTTAATCCTGTGATAAAAAGTGATCAAAAAGTCGCATCTACTCTCAAATGGTACCAATAAAAACTACAAGTCGTCCCACAAAAAAAAAGCCCTCGTACAACTGCATCGGCGGAATAATAAAATAGTTATGGCTCTTCAAATATGGAGACGCAAGAACAAATCATTTTGAAAAAAAAAAGTGTTTTTACTGTGTAAGTAGTAAAACATACAAAATCTATACAAATTTGGTATCTGTGCAATTCTAACAACCCGTTGAATAAAGTTATTGTGTTATTTATACCACAGGTAAACGACATAGATTTAGGGCGCAAAACAAGAGTCGTGAAATTTTGGGTTTTCTTCTATCCCCCCCAAAAAAGTTAATAAAAGTTAATGAATAAATTATATGTACCCCAAAATGGTGCTATTAAAAAGTACAACTTGTCCCGCAAAAAACAAGACCTTATACAGCTATGTCGACGCAAAATTTAAAAAGTTATAGCTCTTCGAATGTGACAATAGAAAAACTTAAAAAAATGGCTTGGTCATTAGGGCCCAGAATGCAAGTAGGGGTAAGGGGTTAATCATTGTACAAACACCAGTTCAATACTTGGGATAAAAACTATTCCCCTGTCACTACACATAGCTTCACTGAAGATTTTCTTGGCCGTGTTCTTTGCAGTGGGAAAGATACTGGCCAGGCCACAGTGAAAACAGGTCTACACATACGAGTACATTTTCATACTCACCTACCTTAGGTAGTTGTATGTTCTGCAGTCGCTGGAATGGGTAATCTGGCCCAGGCCGGCGCGCACTTTTCATAGGTGCCTTTGCTGCTTTACCTATGTCATGCCGTGTGCTTATCATGCAGGCTACTACAAATCTAGTGGTGGCATTATTGAATCCAGGGACATTTGCTGATACCTGGCTGCACATACTTTCCTTGCCAGGTGTGTCATCTCTTGCGCTCTCAATTGGCTTACCCGATGATCCAACAAAGTTCCTACTACCAATGGGCCCATAATCGTGGGCAATGCCACAAGCGTACCTAGAGTCAGTGTAAATGTTGGCCGTCTTACCTTTTGGTAGGTTACAAGACTCAGTGAGCACCTCCAGCTCTGCTTCTTGAGATGAACGAGAAGGTGGGAGTGGTCTCTGGATGATTTACCTCATGCATCGTGACTACCGTGTATCCTGTCTTGTACATACAGACTGTATATGATACGAATGAACCATTGTTCAAAAGTGGACTCCTTTTTATTCTCAAAAAGAAAATACTTCTCCACACTCATCTGATAATCCAGAACATTTGAAAATCCCACGCCATCATGTCCTATAGATGCTTGATTAATACCACAAACAAACAAAAAATATTTTACTAAAATCTGGCACAAAACTAACAATGTTCAAGCAATTTTCATTTCCTTCACATCTAAATCTGTAAAGACTCATCTGTGAGTGACGTCACCTTGGTCTACTGTGCAGAATTGCTGGAGGGGAGTGATCTGGTACACAATACCTCAAATTAAGTGGTGACTACAGCACAGCATACCCGGTGCCATATTTGCCATTCTGGAAGGCTCTGGAACCATCTACACAGTAAAACTAAAAATTTAGGTTAATCTCATACACTTTTAATCTGGGATACACATTAGGGTTTCATACACACATTTTGTAGACCTCATAGCTCTAAATTAAATAATTCAAAACAAAGTTGTGTGAGACGTACCTGATCAGTCTCATCACTACTCCCCTCCTTTTTGGACCCTGTGGAAGTAATGCAGCAGGGTTAATAACTGTATAACTTAACATAGTGAGGTTGGTCACTTTATCTGGGGGCACTAACTCCCAGGCGCATCACAACGCAACTGTACGTCCGGGTTGCAAGTGTCTTAGCGCACCAGGACGTAGTTATTGCGCGGTTCCCGGTGCACACTTTCGGCGACAGTGTGCACCGGGAACCGGGAGGCCAGCTGTCCCCGACAGCTGACACTCCACTGTTGCCGATCAGCGGCTCATTTCCAGCTGAATTCGGCAATTAACCCCTTAAATGCGGCTATCGATTGCAATCGCCGCATTTTAGGGGTTTCTAGCACATCGGCAAACCTCACAATGAAATCGTGAGGTTTGCAGATGGCTAGCATGGCAACCGGAGGCCAAGTAATGGCCTCCGTGTCTGGCATGTACGGAAGCCTATCAGGACCAGCCTCCTGATAGACTTCTTGTCAGAGTGACAGGACATCACTGTCGTTCGCGATGCACACTGTCGATGACAGTGTCGGTGACAGTGTGCATCGGGAACCGGTAGGTCAGCTGTCTCCAACAGCTGACACTCCACTGTTGCCGATCAGCGGCTCATCGCCGCTGATTTCGGCAATTAACCCATTAAATGCGGTGCTCGTTTGCGTTCGCCGCATTTAGGGGGTTTGTAGCACATCGGCAGCCCCCATGCAATTGAGGGGGCTGCTGATGCTTGTGATGGCACCCGGAGGCCAGACGACGGCCTCCGGGTCTGCCATGTATCGAAGCCTATGTGGTCCTCGTAGACTTACTGTCAGAGTGACTGTGATGTCACACTGACAGTTGGAATACATTACACTACCTAGGTAGTGTAATGTATTCTAGCAGCGATCAGAGCTGCAGGTAAAAAAGTGTAAAAAGTAAAGAAAAAAGTAAAAAAAAAGCTAATAAAAATGTTTTCCAAAAGTGTAAAAATAATATTTTTTTTTTCCTATAATAAATCTCTTATTATAGGGTAAAAATGTTAAAAAACAGTACACATATTTGATATCACCGCGTTCGTAACGACCCAATCTATAAAACTATAATGTTATTTTTCCCGCACGATGAACGCCGCAAAAAAACAAACTAAAATCAAACTAAAATCAATGCTTTTCACAATTTTTTGGTCACCACCCCTCACAAATGATAGAATTAAAAAGTGATCAAAAAGTCGCATGTACCCCAAAATAGTACCAATAAAAACTACAACCCGTCCCGCAAAAAACAAGCCCTTACACAGCTTTATTGACTGAAAAATAAAAAAGTTATGACTCTCAGAATATGGGGACACAAAAAATAAATTATTTTATAAACAAGTGATTTTATTGTGCAAACGCTGAAAAACATATATACATATGGTATCGCCGTAATCGTACTGACCCGCAGAATAAAGTAAAATTGACATTTTTAGCGCATAATGAATACTGTAAGAAATAAAGAATTTAAAACGCCAAAATCACAGTTTTTTGGTCACCACAGCTCTAAATAAAATGTAATAAAAAGTGATCAAAACGTTGTATGTTACCAATAAAAACTACAGCTCGTCCCGCCAAAAATAAGCCCTCACACCGCGCAATCGACCAACAAATAAGAAAGTTATGGCTCTCAGAATGTGTTGATATAAAACAATTAATTTTTTTTTTAAATAATTTTTTCTTTGTAAAAGTAGTAAAATATAAAAAAATATATATACATTTGGTATCACCGTGACCCGCAGAATAAAATTAAGTTGTCGTTTTTTCCACACGGTGAAAGCGGTAAAAACGAAACCCAAAAAGCAATGGAGGAATTGCAGTTTTTTCCAATTTCACCCCACGAAGAATTTTCTTTTCGGTTTACCAGTACATTATATGGTACTTTAAATGGTGTCAATAGAAACTACAACTCTTCCCACACAAAAGCCCTCACACCGCTATATTGATGGAAAAATAAAAAAGTTATGGCATTTGCAAGGCGGAAAAACTAAAATGGAAAAGCAAAAAAGGATCAGTCCTGCAAAGGTTAATTAATTTCTATTTAAAAAATCAATTATTACCACATGTGGGGTATTGTCATACTCGGGAGAGATTGCGTTACAAATTTAGGGTGACTTTTTCTCCTTTATCCCTTGTGAAAATGAAAAAATTCAACATTTTAGTGGACGAAAATGTTGATATTCACGGCCTAATTCTAAATTCTGCAACAAAAAACCTGTGTGGTATAAATGCTCACTATACCCCTAGAAAAATTCCTTGAGGGGTGTAGTTTCCCAAATGGGGTCACTTTTGGGGGGTTTCCACTGTTTTGGTCCCTCCAGGGCATTGCAAATGCGACATGGCACCCGAAAACCATTTTAGCTAAATTTGAGCTCCAAAAGTCAAATAGCGCTCCATCCCTTCTAAGCCCTTCTGTGGGTCTAAACAGAAGTATATGACCACATATGGCATATTGCCGCAATCGAGAGAAATTGCTTTACAAATGTTGGGGTGCTTTTTCTCCTTTATTCCTTGTAAAAATTAAAAATTTCTACTTTTTTTTTTTTTAAAAAAAGTAGATTTTCATCTTCATAGACCAATTCCAAAGAATTCAGCAAAAAAAACCTGTGGGGTCAAAATGCTAACTATACTCCTAGATAGATTCCTTGAGGAGTGTAGTTTCCAAAATGGGGTTACTTTTGGGGAGTTTCCACTGTCTTGGCACCACAAGACCTCTTCAAACCTGACATGGTGTCTAAAATATAATCTAAAAAAAAGCAGACCCCAAAATCCTGTAAGTGCTCTTTTGCTTCTGAGGCCTGTGTTTCAGTCCATTAGGGCACTAGGGCCACATGTGGGATATTCCTAAAAACTGAAGAACCTGGGCAATAAATATTGAGTTGCGTTTCTCTGGTAACCTTCTGGGTTACAGAACATTTTTTGTTACAAATGAATTTCGGCAAAAAAAAATTCCCCTCTACATTGCTTTATTTCCTGTGAAACGCCTAAAGGGTTAAGAAACTTTCTGAATGCTGTTTTGAATACTTTGAGGGGTGCAGTTTTTAAAATGGGGTGATTTATTGCTGCTAAAGTTCTAAGCCTTCTAACGTCCTAGAAAAATAAAAGGACGTTCAAAAAGCAATGCAAACATAAAGTACACATATAGGAAATGGTAACTAGTGACTATTTTGTGTGGTATTACTATCTGTTTTACAAGTAGATACATTTAAATTTAGAAATATGCACATTTTCTCCACATTTTAGTGTTTCTCACTAATAAATATTGAATTTATCGACTAAAGTTTTCCACTATCATAAAGTACAATATGTCACGAGAAAATAATCTCAGAATCGCTTGGATAGGTAAAAGCATTCCCAAGTTATTACCACATAAATTGACACGTCACATTTGAAAAAATCGGCTGTGCCACAAGGCCAAAACAGGCTGCGTCCTGAAAGGGTTAAGACGCAATAGCCTAGAACAAAAGTGACTTTTTTCCTGACAAAACTGCATTTTATCTTTTAGTTGCCCTACAGCCATTTGCTTTTAAAAATTACATACATTTTCAAAATGACATTTAGGCAGTCTCATTCTGACTCACAGGCCAGAAGTACGTCATCAACATACTGCAACAACTAACTTCCAGCCTTGCATTACTACATCATACTATACCACTTGCCTTCATGTGTAAAAGCGAACATAACAATAGTCATTCTTAATCCAGTAGAACAGAGAATAATATGTCTGCAAAGTCAATTACTGTAAACCAATAACAAGCTGTGTGTGGGAGTACGGAATAGAAGGGGTACAAACATTTTCAAGACCCTGTGTGTCACAGTATCTGTATTTTAATTAAGTTGAATAAACTTCAAAACATTACGTCAAATCATATCTTAACACATGAATATGTAACATAGCGCCATACATTCCAGCAATCCATATTTTGTAACTTTCATGTAGCTGTAATTTTTTACTGACTGTGTACTCATGGACAACAGAACATGTGTAGAGAAAAGACACATTCCTATTCACAGAGGAGAGGAACTGATTACATTTATAATTCTAATTATTTAACCCCATACACAAGACACACTATAAAATATACACATTACCACTGTTAAGAATGAGAGCATGCAATATAGATCTAAAATCAATGCTATATTGTGGCCACTGGTCTCATCAGTCCACGCAATACCTGTTCAATGTATAAGCTTATACCAATCTGGTTTTTTTTTCAGACATTTCTTTGACACAAACTGCACACATGTTACATCACACATGTTCACACATCACACACATGTCACATCACAACCCCCCTTTTTAATCCACATTATTCATCATCATCATTAATTCCTTACACGTAGCACTCAAGATTCATTAACTCTATTCACAAACAGCTATTTATTAACATCCACACAGCCTACATTTTTGAACATGCAAATTATACTTGATCACATATACAGTATCTCATCCTCCCCACTCAACTATTCACTCGGGGCGGGGGGGGTTTAGTCTAGGGGTTTGCTATGTGTTTTGGTGATGATTTCTTTAACCTCTTAACGCCGAAGGACGGATATATCCGTCCTCTGCAGCTGCTAGTTTGCGCAGGAGGATGGATATATCCGTCCTGTGATGGCGCGGGTGCTGTCACTGTACCCACGCGATCAGCGGCAGGAGCACGGCTGTTAGACACAGCCTGGCTCCTGCTGCAACTGCCAGAATCGAAGCGCGCTCCGATTCCGGCAGTTTAACCCATTAAATGGCGCTATCAATAGTGACAGCGACATCTAATATGTTTGACAGAGGGAGGAAGCTCCCTCTGTCACCCCATCGGCGCCCCCGCAAAGAAATACCGGGTCGCCGTCAGGTTTCCATGGCAGCCGGGGGCCTAACAAAGACCCCCAGGTCTGCCTTCAGCAAATGCCTGTTAGGCGATGCCGGAGGCATGACCTAACAGATTGCCTGTCAGTTTTACACTGACAGGCAATAATGCTTTGGTATACTAAGTATACCAAAGCATTATATATGCAATCGGCAGATCGCATAGTGAAGTCCCCTAGTGGGACTAAAAAAAAAATGTAAATGAGTTAAATAAAGTTTGTGAAAAAATAATAATAATAATTACAGTCAAAATCAAATAAAACAACTTTTTTTGCCCAAAAAGTGGATTTAGTAAAAGTGTCAAAACAATTAACACATGCACATATCCCCGCGATGGTAACTTCTTAAACAATAAAATGAACACATTAATTAAACCGCCGGATGAACTGCATCCAAAAAAACCGCAAAAAACAACGACAAAATTCTCTCTTTTCTCCCATTCCCCCCATAAAAAATTAAATAAAAATGAATCTATAAGTCCTATGTACCCCAAAATAGTACTAATGAAAACTACACATTGGCCCGCAAAAATCAAGCCCACATACAGCCACATTGACAGAAAAAAAAAAAATGACGTCTCTTGGAATGCGGCGATGCAAAAACAAGTAATTTTTTTCTAAAAGGCTTTTTATTGTGCAAACGTAGGAAAACATATAAAACCTTTACATATGTGGTATCCCCATAATCGTGCCGACCCATAGAATAAAGTTAACATGTTATTTACGCTGCATAGTAAATGGTGTAAATTTATAACGTGAAAATCAATGCTGGAATAGCTGCTTATTTTCATTCTCTCCTAAAATAAAGTTAATAAAAGTTAATCAATATATTATAAGCATCTAAAAATTGTACAATTACAAAATACAACTCGTCCCGCAATAAACAAGCCCTTATACGGCTATGTCGACGGAATTTAAAAAAAGTTACGACTCTTGGAATGCGACCGTGAAAAAACAAAAAATAATCCTTCGTCATTAACATGCAAAATGGCCTGGTCATTAAGGGGTTAAGGGCCCTTGGAGCGAGGCAATACCAATCTCCTTCACTGTAATTTGTTTAGGTAGTTATACTACTACGACATGTGTCAGGGTCATTCATTGAATACAGATTGTTATTTTACAACGGTATTCAATCCAGATGGTCTGACGTTATACTTCTACAGACTTACTTGGTTGTTATGCTACAACAAAGTCCATATGCCCCAAGAGGAAGCCGGAATGCCGGCGAAACGCGCGTCGGGTGTCCAGACATATTAACTAATTCAATGTTGAAGGTCCTAGCTTAATCGAATGCTACCTACAAATATCAATCAATAGTCGGCAACGACTTAAAAGCAAAAGCGCTGCTCCTTATAGGAGAGTGGTGCGAGTATCCTGAAAGACGCTGCAGGGTAAAATCCCTGACAGCACTAACTAAGCCAGCTGACTCCCTGTAGTGCTCATTCACACAGGTTACCGCATCACTGCTATATCTGGTAAAAGTGACCAGCGTGGCATAACAAATAAATGTGGACTGTTATATTAACATAACAATTGTAAAACAGACACTTTATAAAATCTAGCTGCTGTTCCCTAATACGAGGATCGTAGGTGCATGTCACTTGCAAAAGTGGAACACAAAACCTTTCATTCATTCTAACATTATAAAGTGCCGTCATTTAGAGTCTTGCTATTCACAGCTTCTCACAAACGCAGGGTGGGAACTGACATTGAGCAATTTAGAATCAGAGCACTCCCTGTAGTGCTCATTCACACAGGTTACCGCATCACTGCTATTTCTGGTAGAAATGACCAGCGTGGCATAACAAACAAATGTGGACTGTTATATTAACATAACAATTGTAAAATAGACACTTTATAAAATCTAGCACGATACTCCAACAGTAATTCAATCTTGAGAATATCAACTAGCAGCAAGTGCTGATTTTTTCAGTAAATACGAGCATTTAAATAACCTTACATTTCTATGAACTAGCTAGCCAACATTGACACAAACAGTGCATAGCATAGAACCAAGGAATTGATACAATGTCTATTTACTAACAGAAACATTGCAACTATCAGTGTACACAGAACAGTAGATACAATGTTCAGAGACTGACAGCCAGTGCTGAAATACGTAGTGCACATAACATACCAGTGTAGTCAGATCTTTACTCACTCTAGTAAGCAATAAAGTCCAATTTGATATTGTATGATAGTAGCAACTTACAATTAAACATATACAAGACAAATTTTGTTCTTTAAGTGCAGGACAAGGGGTCTTCTGCACTGCTAATTATTTTTGACCTACATTGAAAAAGATAGAATTATTTTAACATAAATATATTAATAAAGTTTATTATTTTTATTTCCTACTAGAACCACAGTTCTTTTCCTCTCTTCCCTTTTCCCAAATAATTTAATAAGTAATTATTGGTGGTATACACCTTTGTGGTTCCCTCTAACTCACTTTGTATATAATAAATAAGTGGGGGTATCAGCAAAATCCCTGTTTTTGACATATGCCGGGTTATCAAATGCGTGCTAGAAATCAGTCTGTACTGATTTCTACCTTATGCCAGTCTGACAATGTGTAGCGTCCACGGCCACGGGCCGTTGTGTTTACTCACCTCCCGACGCCCGCAGCCATGGATCCCTGAGCGCTGGTCCCCATCTCCTTCCTAGGAGACGCCAGCGCTCACTTCCGCTCCGGTTTGCTGTGTCCCGTAGGGTGCGCGCGAACGCTTGTGCCCGACCTGGAAGTGAGATTGGACTTTTCCTTAGCTTATCACCCCCAGTCCAATGGGCAAGTTGAGAGGATCAACCAGATCATGGATAATTATCTCCGCCACTTCATCTCTTCACAGCACGATAACTGGGTACAGCTTCTTCCATGGGCCGAGTTCTCATACAACAACCACACAAGTGAATGCACCAATTCCACTCTATTTCACATTGTGTACACTCAACATCCTAGAGTCCCTCTCCCAGTGTTGACCACATCTCAAGTACCTGCTGCTGACTCTCCTTATGGGTACTTTTTGCAAATCTGGCAACAGACCCGGTCCTCTATTTTACTGGCAGTCGATAGCATGAAGCGAAAAGCAGATACTAGAAGAAGAGAGACGCCTCAGTATCTTCAGGGGACTAAAGTCTGGCTGTCCTCTCGGAACATTCGCTTGAAAGTACCCTCATACAAGTTTGCTCCCAGGTTTCTTGGTCCTTTCGAGATTCTGCAACAGATAAACCCTGTCTGCTATAAGCTGCGGCTGCCTCCTACCCTCAGAATCCCCAACTCCTTTCATGTGTCCCTCCTGAAGCCAGCGGTCCTGAACCGCTACAGCAAGACTTCTAGTTCCAGAGTTGCTCCCAGCGGTTCATCTGATATATTCGAGGTGAGGGAGATCCTGGACTGCAAGAGGGTAGGAGGAAGGACATTCTATTTGGTGGAGTCGAGAGGGTTTGGTCATGAGGAGAGGTCCTGGGAGCCAGAAGAGAACCTCAGTGCCCCTGCGCTCATTAAGAAATTCTTCTCTCGCTCTGGCCCCAAGAAGAGGGGGCGTAAGAGGGGGGATACTGTAGCGTCCATGGCCGTGGGCCGTCGGGTTTACTCACCTCCCGACGCCCGCAGCCATGGATCCGTGAGCGCTGGTCCCCATCTCCTTCCTAGGAGATGCCAGCGCTCACTTCCGCTCCGGTCTGCTGTGTCCCGTAGGGTGCGCGCGCACGCTCGTGCCCAGCCTTAAAGGGCCAGCGTGCACACAAAGGAAATCGTCATTATCATCAACTGCCACGATTTCCTGATCTATAAGAAGGCCCCAGGCCTTGCCTGAGCTTTGTTAGTTTTCCCAGTGTGTCTTGGTCCCTTAGTGGTCCCTTAGTGTTTCCCGTTCCAGTTGTTACCCGTGCATTGTTACATGTTCCTGTTTCCCGTGCTGTGCCTTTAGTATCAAGTCGTGCCACGTCCTGTGTCACCTGCCACTTCCGGAGGAATCCGCCATATCCTGTGTCATCTGCCACGTCTAGAGGAATCCGCCACGTCCTGTGTCATCTGCCACGTCCGTAGGAATCCCCCACGTCTGGCACAACCTGCGGCACCTGTGTCATCCGCCACGTTTGGCGTTATCTGCTGCACATACCTCCATCAGTGCCAGAGCTGCGGCCACTGTCTGGACTATCCAGGTACCCTTGTGCGGGACATTGTATTGCTGGAATTTCCTGTTGTTTGGCCAGCTGCCTCCCCGCTACGGCGGTGCGGCCTAGTGGGTCCACTAACCCGCTACGTGACACAATGTATACAACTGACGGTTTTAAAGGACCCTTACACACAGTATTACACAGTATTACAAGCTGGCAGTGTGCTAGGAGTGTATAATCTGTTACTCAATACAACATTCAAAGTATTCGCTATTGCACTGGGTAAGGGTACATACACACTTATCACACTTGTCACATGCGCTCCCATATATAGTCATTTGACAATTACCATCCTGACAAAGCACCTTATTATTACAGGACCCATTTGTTATAGTGTCTTTCTTATTCTGTTTACCACAAAACAAAAAGATTCCACAGCACTGGACTGCAAGTGGGTGCACGCCTCAAATAGACCTGGTCCACGGTCCTGGATATCAAGCAGACAAAGAATGGACAGAGGCAGCACTTCCAAAAAGAGCAAGAGCTATTTATTCACCCATGCGACGTTTCAGTCCAACTGGACTTTTTTCAAGCATAAAAACACACATCAAGTCATAAGTATATGAAGGCTTGCAAAGCCCAATTGAAATTAAACAGTGATTAAGACAAAATCCAATATAAAATTGATGATACAAAAACAAAATACAATATTAAAGATAAATATGAATGCCAGTGTACATGTGAATATACAAAGTGATAAATAAGGGACTGGTACAGAAAAAAGACAGTCCTAGGTACATTAAAGTGTTAATGACATAATGACTCACCCAGATGTATATAATAAATCATTCAAAGTTGTCAATAGCAGAAAACCGAAACAAGGGCTCGTTCCTCTAGGTCTCAGCTGTCCAGTGTGTGTACAAATGTATTGCACACCTGTGTAATGAGACTATCATTACTGCTTGCAATGCATAGCGAGATCCCGCGAGATCGCGGGTGGCTATTCCCGCGCATGCGCATTCGATAGCACGGCAGCCATCTTGGCCAGAATTTGCTATCTTAATTTCGCGCATGCGCAGTATGAATTCCAGTACGCGGCGGCCATTTTTCAACCTGGAAGAACATATCACGTCCAGGAACGTAACTAGAATGGAGCAACAGGTCAGAAAATGTTTCAAACAGAGGATTTTATCAGCAATAAACATTTAGTATGGGATTAATAATATGGCCATATATTGTTAGTTACATATATTTAATAGGTATACATCCGGATAAATAGTCCGAACATGTTAGAATAGGGGAGTTAATCAGCAGCAACACCCATTGTATAAAATAAGTGCTTATAATGTATTATGTTATTATATATATGCAATAAATATGTATCCATCTAAATGTATAAGTATTAGAGGCATAACGCCTCAAAATATGAAATAAACAATGTAATAATGTCACAATGTGTGTGCACATGTAGATATTCCCCTAAATATACTATAAGCCCACTACCGTAGTAGCTATCCCTGGAAATATGTCAAAAAATGTCATATACTGCCCCCTTTGTTGAAACAAAAAAACGGACCAAGTTGACCAGATGTAAATGGCCGCATATAGATGATGAAAACAGTTCTATAAGGACTCCAAAACCCAGAGGAAAGAATCCAGCCCAATGTCGGAATCTGAAAAAAATGACAAAAATTTAGAAAATTTATAGATATATTAATAAAAACAAAATGTATTATTTTATATTGCAATGACAATGTCGTCATATTGAATGTGTTCACAGATACATATATAGTAGTAGACGACAGTGAAAGACCATGCATGGCACAACAGAGAGAAAACACAATCACTGTACCCATTTAGTTGAGAACCACCCCAACTTTAAAATCAACATTCAACCCCCTTGGATGTAAACAATCTAATCTATGAATCCACTCCAGTTCTTTACGTTTTAATTTAGCAATTCTATCGCCGCCCCTCCTATGTATTCTGTTTGTCACAATTTCTTTGGCTGTACACCACATTACGTGACTTCCCCTGTTGCTCTGCCCTCCGAATTCTCCATTATAAGGACAACCACAGAAGTCCTGACGGTACTACTGGATATCACCTCTGAATATCCAACTCCTCTGTCCCAGACTCTCTGCTATAAACGTGCAGTCTCTCTATCCGCGACTATCTGCTATAAACGTGCAGTTTGTCGATGTTTGCACCTCTCGGCTATAAACGCACAGTCTGTCGATGTTTGTGACTCTCTGCTGCACACACAGTCTGTCTATCTGGACAGTTTTGTCAAGAACTGACCCTTTTAGTACCAATGAGTCAGTAGTATGTGACTCTCGCCGAGTCAGGCATCCCCGACACTCGGCTCTCTCAGAACAAATGGGCAACAGGGTAATCCCTCCTTTGATCCTTAACGATTAACACAACAGACAAATAACCAATGAAATACTACAACAGACCTATAACAATATAACAGAACTTAGTCCAAACAGCACGGTTCATTGCACGTTCTTTTTACAAAAACTTTATCTTTCTCACCTTAGCTGCAAGCTGCAATCCTTTAACTTTACATGCAAGTTACAACTTCTCTCAAGCGTCCGCTACGTCACTGCATTCCAAAGGGGGGTCATTCACTCACTCCTAACAACTTCTGTTCAAACAATCATCTTAACAGTTTCATTGCCGGCATAAATTCTTTCATGCCCATCATACCATGAACTCAAGACACAAATCTTTAACATATTTAACACCAACTCAAGATAATGTACGCACCTGCAATCATTCATCACACAAAAAGTTTTAACATACCTCATACTTCTGGATAAATTTCTCTGCGTCCAGAAGATTGTGACGTCATGACAGCTAAATTCCAGTCCCGGGAAAACATGAGTAAAAAAGGTATGCGTAAGAATAAGCTTCTTACGTACCGGACAGTTTTAATTCACTAATGCAATGCCTGACCTCCAGTGACTGCTATCAGACAATTAATATCAGGGGTTTCTGCACCAAAAACTGTTGACTTAATCATGGCCAAAAATATATTAGACTGAAATTTGTAATGAGTATATCAACCGAAACCCTCCCAGGGAATATATCCAGATCCAAATCATAGATTATATCGATATATATTGGAAAGAAGTAAGACACACAGACGCTGCTTGTATGCTCAATATACTCCTCTGAGGTTTATTGCCAAAACAATTTCAGTAATATCATTCATTAAAAGGAGTAGGCTTAATTTCAGCCAATCATTTACAATATGACAATAACTCGGATTCAGCCAATAGCATACAATGAGAATGTTTCATATTGAGCCAATCAAAGACATATAATTCTCATGAAACGGACATTAGCCTAGCGTTACACCATCTTTCTGCACCTGCTATCCACATTCCCAGGCCAAAATATAATACTACAGATGTAGCCGTCTTTATCTTGACTTTCAACGCATTAAATAAACAGTGGCTAGATCCCTTATCTTGACTTTTTCAATGACTTTTCAATGGCTTTTTTCGTGTGAAATCGCACTGCAGCAAGTTATCAGAGTCAAGATAAAGATGGCTACATCTGTATCTTTTGCCCACCAAAAGTATATTTTTCTTTCCAGGCTAGAACAAACCTCTTGTCTCACCCCCCTTCTTCACTATGAATAGTCTGTTCATACCATTGCAATACCCAAGGTCAAACACACATTTATCCGTATCAAACTCTAGATAAAAACTCTGTAATTTACGCGTCGTCGTTTGACAGCTGTCAAACGACGACGTGTAAAATGACTGCCTCGTCAAAGAAGTGCAGGACACTTCATTGGGCGTAATTTGAGCCGTTTTTCATTGAATTCAATGAAGAACAGCTCTAAATTACGGCCGTCAATGACGCCTCACAAAATGCGAGGACGAGCAATTACGTCTGAAATTACGGAGATGTTTTCTCCTGAAAACAGCTCCGTAATTTCAGCCGTATCAGACGCTGCCGTGTGCACATACCCTTAGGGTATGTGCACACGTAAACTGCATTTACGTCTGAAATTACGGAGCTGTTTTCAGGAGAAAACAGCTCCGTAATTTCAGACGTAATTGCTCGTCCTCGCATTTTGCGAGGTGTCATTGACGGCCGTAATTTAGAGCTGTTCTTCATTGAATTCAATGAAAAATGGCTCAAATTACGTCTAAAGAAGTGTCCTGTACTTCTTTGACGAGGCAGTCATTTTACGCGTCGTCGTTTGACAGCTGTCAAACGACGACGCGTAATTTACAGGTTGTCGGCACAGTACGTCGGCAAACCCATTCAAATGAATAGGTAGATGTTTGCCGACGTATTGGAGCCATATTTTCAGGCGTAAATCGAGGCATAATACGCCTCGCTTACGCCTGAAAATAGGTTGTGTGAACCCAGCCTTAGTATCTCAAAATCATGTATTGGTTTTTTTCAAAACTGGTCATTTCACGCTACATTTGGGATATGTTGAGATAAGAGGAAAGGTAAGGAAGGACATATTGCAGTTCCCCTTTTTTCGTGTAATGTATCTCAAAAATGAAAAAATAACTTTTTATATAGCTTTACAGAAGATATCCATAATAAATAAATCTTTAATGCCTTTTGGCAAAGTGCACATTCTAACTTTTTATTTTTATATTTTTTTTTTTTCAATACAATATAAAATTCCATACAAGTAAGGAATAAAGAAAATACAATTATGCACATTTTTACATTTTCCCCCTACTCCCACCCCCCACCCTCTCAAGACCGATCTTGGTAAAACAAAAAACAAAAAGAACAAAAATTCTTACCACTCCCCCCAATAGGTTTTGCAGTGTTTGCCTTGATTATAGATTTTCTCATATTTCATTATAATTTTTACATTATTTACCCAAGCATTAAACTCCGGTGGGGAGCTAGATATCCACTTTCTAACTATTAGTAATTTTGCAATAAATAATAGTTTTATTAATCCACATTTTTTTTCCTTAGAAATTTTTAATTTGGAATCATCACCCAGCAACACCAGTTGAGGTTGAAACACTATATCTGGATCTATTTTTTCCAAAATGTTTTTAAAAATTCTATCCCAGTAATCAGCAATCTTAATACAATTCCATAACATGTGCAAATAGTTTGCTTTCGCTGCACCACATCTGGGGCAGTTAGAAGCTTTATTAATCGAGAACTTACTCAAAAGGACTGGCGTATAGTAAAGCCTATGTATCAAATTGAACTGAATAAGCTGATGGTTCATGCTTGTCGATACTTTACAAATATTTTGAAATATTATGTTCCAATCAAGAACACAATCGTTATTCAATTCCTTCTCCCATTTAATAACACAATTAAATTTTATTTTCCTTGACTTTATTTCCATCAGGGATTTATACAACCTGGAGAGAGGTTTTTTTTCACATTTGTATTTTCTCAGTTTTTTGTAGAAGTCATCCATATGGTCTTTATTGAGAGGATTGCCATCTTTAAATTTATCAAATGCGTGCTTTAATTGGATATAGGAGAATCTTTCCTTCTCCGTCAAGTCAAAATCAACTGATAATTTTTCCCATGTTTTGATTTTTCCTTTTTCCATTATATCTAGTACATATCTAATCCCTCTAAGCTTTAACAATGGTAACTCTGGGATAGCCTTACATTCTTCTATATTAAGATTGTGCCATAACGGGGAAAAGGATAAAAAACCATTTCGACCAGTCATATTTCTTAAACTATTCCAGCATTCATGCAGGAGTTGTGCTGTCAACACGTTTTCCATAACTCCAGATTTTAATTGATCAGATTCTAACACCTCATAAATATCTGAAAAACGGCCTTTAATGTTAGTGATCAACCATTGTAAGAACTCGGCCTTATCCCATTCTTGTATGTATTGTAATTGTGCTGCTAAGTAATATACTCGAATATCTGGAAATGCTAGTCCTCCTCGTTCTCTTGAAGGACATAAGTAGTCTAGCTTAATCCGAACTCTCTTCCTTCCCCAAATCAGGTTATTAAAGATAGTTATGATTTTCTTAAAATATTTATCTTGTATCCATACCGGGGTAACCCCAAAAACACATAAAAGTTTGGGGATTAGAACTGTTTTATTCAAGACAATTTTATCGGCTTTTGATATTGCCAATTCGTTCCATATTCTTATTTTTTTTTTCCATTTCGTTTATAAGGGGGAGCAAATTATAATCCAAAAATTCTTTTATATTCTCTGAAATTTCTATACCCAAATATCTAAAACTTTCTCCTGGATATATGATTCGAATTTTTGTTTGTAGTACTAAATCGCTTTTATCTAGTGGCATTAATATGGATTTTTCCCAATTGATCTTTAGACCAGAATAGAATCCAAATCTTTGAATAGTAGATATAACATAATCCAATTTTTCTTCCGGGTTCGTCAAAAAAAATTAAAGGTCGTCAGCATATAAGATAATTTTATCCTCTTCCCCCCTAGCTCCAAAACCCACAATATTTCCATCCTCTCTGATCAAACAGGCAAGAGGTTCCATTGCCAATGCAAAGAGTAGGGGAGAAAGAGGACAACCCTGTCCTGTACCCCTACTTAAATTGAAAAATTCTGAGTTCTCACCATTTATGTTAATGTTTGCTCTCGGACCATTATATAATAATTTAACCATTCCTATAAAAAATTCTCCAAAACCTTGCTTTCTCATGACTGCCCATAAATAGCCCCACTCCACTCTGTCAAATGCTTTGACTGCATCGAGAGAAAGAATTGGAGCGGGGGGCCTCTCCTGGTGTAACTTGAATATTCCCAAATACCCGACGAACACACTGGTTGACCGTTCTACCAGAAATAAATCCCTGCTGATCACTATGTACTACAGTAGAGATTACTTTAGCCAACCTTCCCGCCAACACTTTGGCGAAAAGTTTAGCATCCGTGTTCAACAGGGAAATAGGTCTGTAAGATTCCATCCTTTCCAGGCATTTGCCTGGTTTCAATATCAAAGCTATATTAGCTTCTACCATTGAGCTTGGCAATTTGCCCTCTACCACTGCCGAACCCAATGTTTTTAACAGGGCTGGTAATAGTTCTTCCCCAAATGTTCTATACAGTTCAAATGGGAAACCATCCAAACCTGGAGCTGTATTTCCTTTAACACTAGTCAATGCATTTCTTAATTCTTCCAGGGAGATTGGTCGATCCAACTCATCTTTCTGAATATCAGACAAGGGGGAGAAAGACATTGAATCTAGAAAGAGCTCCAATTGTTCTTCATTATACTTTTTTCCGGAGCCATACAATTCTGAATAATAATTCAAGAATTCTGATCTAATTTCATAATCTTGCTTAATCATATTCCCTCTTTTATCAAGAATTGCCAAAATATTATTCTTCTGACTTTGATTTTTAATAATACTCATTAACAGTTTATTTGGTGTTCCTGATTCACAGAAATTTTTCTGCCCCGGAAAAAATAATTTATTTTGTGCTTTCTCGATTAACCAGGCCTTATATTCCTCTTGGGCCTGAAGCCACAACTTTAAACTATCTTCCGTAGGGGTTTCAAAGTAATTTGCCTCCAACAAATTTGCACTTTGTTCTTTTCCCTGCTCAATCTTATTATATTCTCTTTTTAATCTTATTATTCTTTCAAAAAGGATACCCCTTATACAGGCTTTTAATGTTTCCCAGACAATTAAGTCTGGGGCAGTCTCCCAATTTAGTGACAAAATATTATGAATTTCAACTTTAATATTTTCAAGGTCTTTTAATAATGAGAACCAATGTGGATTTATTTTTATAGGCTTAATGAATTCCTTTTTTTCATTTATTTTTATGTCCACAATAAGTGGCGTATGATCCGAAATGCTTTTGTTGTCATATTTTATTTTCCCAATAGTTGTAACAAGTGATTCACTACACAATACCAAGTCAATACGTGACATGGTATGGTGTGAACCACTATAACAAGAGTACATTTTCTTTTTAGGGTTTTTTAGTCTCCATATATCTACTAGACCCATTTCTTCACTTATCCTCGCCAATGATGTTTTAATTGGGCTCTTATTTCTTCCCTTAGTGCTAACCCTATCCATTACCTCGTCCATAACACAATTCATATCCCCCAAAACCATTACAGGACAATCGCTTCTACTAATAATATAATTACATAATTTCCTGAACACCACGGATGAAAACGGAGGTGGAATGTATACAAAAGCTAAAATACAAATTAATTCCTTTAATCTACAGTGAATAAAAATGAATCTACCTTCGTTGTCTATATTTTTATCAAGTATCTCACATTGCACTCCCGAGTGAATAAGAACACTCACTCCCCTGGAATAGGAGGAGTGTATAGAATGAAACTGTTGTGACCACCACCTATTACCCAATCTTGGGATTGTTTCTTGTGTCAAATGTGTTTCTAACAAACATGTAATTGATGGAAACTGTTTTTTTATATAATTCTTAATAGTAAAACGTTTTAATTTTTCCCCCATACCCCTAATATTCCATACCACAATTTTAGTGTTCATCCGTGCTTTTTAACAGAATGAAAAGTAACAAATATTAGAAATTTTATATAACATATTCGTAAAAAATTCTTAATGTATACCAATACCAGACCGGTCTTGCCCCACCCCGCTCCCCTTCCCTTCCGTTGACTTGTCATATTTTTAACAAGTCTCTCAACCAACGCATGTTCCGCCAAATACACCATTAATTAATTCATAATGATTTCAAACTTGCTAACCACTTAAATGTCTCTTCCTGTGACGAATGAAAATTAACCTTACCCTGATATTCTGTTCTCAATTTTGCTGGATACATTAAAGAATATTTAATCCCTGCCTCTCTGAGTTTTTTCTTGACTGGACCAAAAGCTTGTCTCTTTAATTGAGTGTCATATGAGTAGTCAGGATATATTGCTATTTTTGAATTGTTATGGGATAGATTTTGTAACTCCCTTGACTTTCTCAATATATTATCTCTATCCCGGGAATTTAGAACCTTGGCTATTATAGCTCTAGGTCTAGAACCAGGGATAGGCACTCTTGCTGGTACTCTATGAGCTTTCTCTATGCCAAACAAAGGAGACAGATTTTCAATTCCTATTTTGTTTTTGATCCAATTTTGGACAAAAGTTTCAACACCTTCCCTTTCTTCCCCTTCTGGAAAACCCAATAATCTGATGTTACTCCTTCTGGAGCGATCTTCTATGTCAACCATTTTATTTTTTAGTGTACTATTTCCTTCCACTAACCCCTTCATCTCCTTTTTCAATTGGGTAACTTCATCTTCAAGTGAACTCTCTCTATTTTCCACTTCAGTATATCTTTCTTTAATTTTACCCATATCATCTCTTATTATTGAAATTTCTATACTAATGCTACCTACTTGAGAGGATACTTTATTAATAGCGTCTAAAATCTCAGTCAATGATGGTAGAGCTTGGTCGCTCAAAATCTCCCCAGTTGTCTTATTTGCTGTTCTAGTTTTCCCTGCTACAAGGGGGGACATCATATATCTGTCCATCTTGCTTGTATTCTTACCCTCCTTACTAGGGCTCAAAGATTTCCTACTTTTAGCTGGCATTTTCCCTGGTTCTTCCTTCCCCCCTTACTCTCTCCAGACGCACAATACACAAAACACAAAAGCAAACAAGGAAAAAAAAAAAAATATGAATATAAAGTTATAAAATAGAGTCTGATCAGAGACTACCGATTTCAAAAACCGCGATTCAAGCAGCTTGTAAATGAGAGAGAGTTCCAATGTAATCTTCCCATTGGCATATTCCGACTTCAGTCTCTTACAGGTTCGAGGGTCCAAAAAAAAAAAAAAAAAAAACAACCAGGGTGCTTTATATACTGGAGCAGCAGGCAATATGCAGTTGACTAGATGAGTTTCATTGTGTCCCCTTCCAAAGATTCCAGGAATGCCTTAAGAATATCTGAGCTTCTTAATCATACCAATTCTCCTCAGAGAAATAGGCCATATAGCTCTTGTATTATCACTCTTTAATAGCAAGTAAATAGCAAGATAAGAGTCATACTTGAGGCTGTACTAAAGTATATACTTGCAGTTTGTGCTTTGCAGTTTTTCCAAAGTAAGCACAGCAAGCCTTTGATTTCAGCTGCTGAAACCCTTCCTCCAACTTCTCCTCAGGTTTCTTGCAGTGTTCAGCTTCCAGCAAGGGGTAAACACACAGCATGTAGTGCAGACCATCTGATACACCACGAGGATCTTGATCTTGAGCACACTATCCAGCCTCCAGAACGAACTGCACACAGTCAGACCAGACCAATTGGTGCACATTCTAACTTTACCTAGCATAGGTGGATTTTCCATCCACATAGGAAACCCCTATTGCTCCTCAATTCTGTAAAATGGACATGGACAAGAGGAAGGATTGCATTGGGACCCGTGACATTTACATTATGTCAATGGGACATACTAACATATAAGGTAGCCAAAGAGCAGCCTGTATTGGCAACATTTTTACAAACATACAAAATCCTCCTCACCCCTTGCAGCACATTGCAATATTTTCCGAAATGATATAAAGGCATATAATTAAATAAAATAATTATTTATTTGTAAAATTAAGACTTTATGAGAAATTGAATCAGCAAGGTGCAAAGTTCAATGACGTTTATATTATCTGATATAGAACTAAACAAGAGGTGCCAATTAGAACAAGAAAATTAATGTCACATGAACTCGTTGTCACATTGAGTACGTGGACCCACTGGGCCGTACCGCCTTGACGGTATGGCAGCTGGCCAACAGGACACAGGTCACAGTCTATAGTTCGTATAAGTGTACCTGTGGTAGCTCAGACAGTAGTAAGACAGGCTCGGCTGGGACTAGGCATCAGGCAGGCACTAGGCGTGGTGTAGCAGGACAGGCGTAGTACTCAGCGCAGCATGACTCCAACTCAATATGGCACTTGCCCAGGATAGCACGGGATACAGGTTACAGGTAGCAGGAACGGGAAATACTTGGAACTGGAAAAAACTTAGGAGACCATCTGCATAGACAGACTAGGGTAACGACAACAAAGCTCAGGCAAGGCAGGTAGGTGCTGGGCCCCTCATAGTCCAGGGTGCTCATGTGCTAATTTGGCACTTTAACTCAGCATGCGGCCGAGGGAAGCGGAAGTGAGCGCTGGCGTCTCCTGAGGAGGAGATTGGGGCCAGCGCTCACAGACCCATGGCTGCGGTGAGTGAGCCTGACGGCCCGCGGCATGACACTTGTACATTTATGTTTCAGAATGATTGACTCCTGAGGTGACTGAACTTGGGAATGTTTGTAGTGTAAGCTTTTCATAATGAAGTTTATGTGTTATGCCTGCTGACGCCTAAATACATAAACTATGCCTAATTAAGTAAGATAATTTGAATAAATTAACTCATATTACAAAAAAACCTTCAATTAACATTTGCTATTTGTGTTCCTTATACTGATTATTATTTTGTGAGTCATTCCTCCTCCTAGAAAATATGACACATGCCATTGTAATAGTTCATTGGTTTCTGTCACAATATCTCAACACTCAACTAAGCATCACAACTCAATAAATTGAAGCCATTAAATGCTGGTGTGTAACAACCAGGACTGCTGGTCATGTTTCATATGTTTTTGGCTGAGAAAATAATTTTGCTGTCTCATAAAAAGAATACCTTTCACCTCATGGAAACAAACCATGTATAAGTAAATAACGCTCTGAACTTCTTAACTTGGTTAATAGAAGCAATGCATGCTTGTTTCCACCTGCTACACATTCTTATAAACAAAGTCCTTAAATTGATTTTCATGCCAATTACAAATTTCCCAGAGAGCTGTTTATTTTTACAAACACATTTCATAGCTTAAAAACCAGCATATTCTGGATTTCATTATCAAATTTCAGTGGCATAAAATCACAAAAATGGTTGCAATATCTGCAAAGTGAATGTCCCCTTTAAGCCAGGAAAAAAAAAACAACACACACACACGCACACACACTCACACACTCTCTCACAAACACACACAAAATTATTAGGTTGGGTTCCCTCATAGCGTAAACGCTGCGGAATTTCCACCACGGAATTATGTGTGGAAATTCCACAGCATTAACAGTAGCAGCAAAGTGAATGAGAATTAGAAAATCTTATCCCCACGCTATGGAAAAAAAAATGCACAAATGTCGTGCGGAGAGTTTTCTGCGGTGCATTTTTCAATTCCGCAGCATGTCAATTTATTCTGCGTGTTCTGTGCAGAGATGCTGCATGTTTGGCCCATAGACTTCAATGGGGAGCAGAAATTTCGTAACAGATTTAGGTTGTTGCATTTTTTACAGCGTTTACACAGCAGAAACGCAGTAAAAAACGCTGGAAATCCGCAGGTGCACATATGCTTTGCTATAACCAATGATTAAGGCTGGGTTCCCACGTTGCGTAAACGCTGCAGAATTTCCACTACGGAATTCTGTGGGTGAGAATTAGTAAATCTCATGCCCATGCTGCGGGACAAACCGCAGAGTACGTATGCGCACTTAAGTATGTGCACTTATTTCCGTAAGAAAAATCACACCGAAAGTCCTGCGGGTTCCAGGTCGAACACGCTGTGTGATATTTACGCAGCGTATCCGTCCCGTGGGAACCCGGGCTAATGCAAAATCCTCAGGTAAAACCGCTGCGGAAAAAACGCAGCAATACGATCAGGAAATAGGCAGATTGGCCGGATTTTTGTGACAGATTTACCAGCGTTTTTTTAGAGATTCTGCTGCAGATTTTCTTTTGCAGAAAATCTGCAACGTATCCTGTGTGTGGGAACATACCCTTAAGTTCTGACTACGTGCATCCATCACTTGGGGGTAGCTTAGGCTTTTGATAGTCTGACATTATTTAGAGCACAATGTTTGATGCCAAGGTTTGCTCTTAAATTGGTGAGTTTATTACAAAATCAAAATGTGGTCCTCAAATCAGTCTTTAGTAGAAATTCTAAAACAAGAGGTAAGAATGTATGATCCTTTATATGGGCAACAGATGCGGTCTGAATAATACGGGGAAGGGTTGTACATTACCAGTATATATATTTTATTTAAAGGGAACCTGTCACTACATTTTAGGGTACGTTTAGGGAACCTTTGAAATACTCAAGGTTTTTATTTTATTTTTTAAGTTTTATCTTAATTTTTATGTCTGGTCCAAATAATTAAAAGAACATGTTCTCATTTTACTATATATTGTAGTGGTACGAGTTGTTTCACCTCTTTACTGACAAGTGATGACCCATTTACTTTATTAAGCAGTGACATGTGAGTAGATGTGTAGTAAATGATGATGCTAAGGTAGCTTACCGTTGCTACTTTTCAACAATAATACTTGCGATGCCAACACCAAGTTCATGGAAATAAGGGCTCATTTACACAATTATATTTAATTTCCATAACAACTATTATATTTTTTTCTTACCAAAATTATTTGATCTCAGTTAGGAGAAAAATGAAAACCTCATCTTTGAAAAAGGTTCTACATTTTTCCTCTTTCTGGGACCTACTTCCATTTGTAAATAAAACAGATATGGACAGCAAAGTTCACATGTTACATTTATATAAATTTACCTGCACTTTTTGAAGGTTTAAAATGAGTGAAAAAAGATTATAATAACAATGCTAGTGCTGGTTTCAGCGGAAGTAGCCAAGATGAAAGACAGGGAAAAAAGTAATTTGGAAGAGTTTGTGGGTTAATCTGCAGTAGTGTGTATAAGACAACATATAGGGAGCAGCAGGAGTATACAGTGTGGGAGTGTCCTCATCTATTAACCCCTTAATGACCGCTGATACACCTTTTCACAGCGGTCATTAAGGAGCCTTATGCTAGGCTGCCGCCTTTTCACGGCCGCCTAATCAGAGTCCTGCACGGGTGTCCTTTGCAGGCCGGAGCCAGTGCTCGGCTATCTGATGACAGCTGGGCTCCCGCTCCAACGGTAGCGTTCAAAGTTTCCTTAGATCACGACCATTTAACCCCTCAGATGCTGCTGTCATTAGCGAACGCAGCATCTGAATAGTTTACAGAAGGAGGGAGCACCCTCTGTCACCCATCGGCGGCCTGCAAATGTGATTGTGGGCTGCCGATGTGTTGCAATGGCAGCCGGTGACTTAAAAAAGGCCCCCAGGCCTGCCCTGGCTATATGCCGGTTAGGCCGTGCCAAATGCATGGCCTAATAGATTGCCTGTCAGTTTTATACTGACAGGCAATAATGCTTTGGTATACTAAGTATACATAAGCATTATTTAAACGAACAAAAAGATCGCACAGTGAAGTGCCTAGTGGGATTGAAAAAATAATTAATGTGAAATAAAAATAATTAATAAAGGTACACAGAAAAAACATTTTTTTTTTGTTAATAAAAAGTGGTTTTATTTAGTAAAAGTGTAAAAAAAAAACGTTTACGGCCTGAAAACGGCCGAAAATAAGCCGTGTGAACATACCCTTACTGTTGTTTTTTTTAAAATGTATTGTTTAGTAAGATGTCCTGTATTTGCTTTACTATAAAAATAAATGGGATACGTGGTGTCTGTTTCATCTTTACAGAAGAGTACAGTATTTGAAGATATTGTTGTTCAATTGATTACTTCTGAGGGCTTTTTAAGGGCAGAATGTGGAGTTATGTTACTTATATTGACAGCAACTTTATAATTGCTTTGTCTTATTGGAGATCGTCACACTATTTATGCCAAAGTGAGTTGTATTAACAAAGTTTCGAGGTTCATCAGATGGAAAAGTTGACTGCCAGGTTAAATTATAATTGTATTACATATTTCTGATCCTGTGTTTTGTCAAAACAGGATCAAAAAGTCTAAAAGAAACATACTTTGATAAAGATGAAGGATATATATATATCTATCTATATCCTTGCTGTTTGGGTTAATAAAATGTTCTGCATGTGTCTATACAGGGCCGCCATCAGGAATTTCAGGGCCCCCTACAGCTACATTTTCTGGGCCCCCCTACCGTGGCACCGCCTGTTAACGGTACTCCGTCCAGTACTATATCATGGTAACCAGGGCCGCCATCAGGGGGGGTATTATGGGTACTGATGTGAGAGGCCCGGCCAAACCTAATTGAAAGGGGGGCCCGGCAAACTGCCGCGACTTGCCTTTGGTAGAAAAAAAACAGGCCCCTGCAATGGGGCCCGTTTTTTTCACCAAAAGAATGTCATGAGCTGCGGGCCCCCCTTTCAATTAGGTTTGGCCGGGCCTCTCACATCAGTACCCCTAATACCCCCCTGATGGCGGCCCTGGGTAGCATGGGGGCCGTCAAACACCGCCGCCCGTGCGACCGATCACGCGCACCCGCAAACTCCCGCGCATGCGCACCGGCGACCGCCTGGAACCGCGCACCGAATTTTGAGGCAGATTTTGACCTGCCCACACTATCTTGCCGCGTTTTTTGCCTGCGGCGATTGAGGACAGCAGACAGAAAACGCAGCGAAAAATGCATTTTCTGCCTCCCATTGATTTCGATGGGAGGTCAGAGGCAGAACCGCGGCAAGAAAGGACGTGCTGCTTTTTCTTTTTTCCGCGACTGGCTCCCATTGATTTCAGATTAAATCAATGGGAGGCGGTTTTGGAAGTTTTTTGGTGCTGATTCTGACGCAGTGTCCGAGTCAATATCAAGGCCCAAAAACTCTGAACTGGGCCTTATTGTTAGGGCTTATTCAGACGAACGTGTAATACGTCCGTGAAACGTGTGTGATTTTCACGCGCCTCGCACGGACCTATGTTACTCTATGGTGCCGTGCAGACTGTCAGTGATTTTCACGCAGCTCGAGTCCGCTGCGTAAAACTCACGACATGTCCGATATTTGTGCATTGTTCGCGCATCACGCACCCATTGAAGTCAATGGGTGCGTGAAAATCACGCCCAGCGCTTCCGCAGCCGTATAAACTATGAATGAAAACAGAAAAGCACCACGTGCTACAAACATACAAACAGAGTGTCATAATGATGGCGGCTGCGCGAAAATCACGCAGCCGCGCATCATACGCTGCTGACACACGGAGCTGTTATGGACCTTTTGCAAGCGCAAAACGCCACGTTTTTGCGCGCGCAAAAAGCACACGCTTGTGTAAATCCGGCCTTAGGGTAGGAACACACTAGGCATGAACGCTGCGGATTTTATGCAACACATTTTATTGTGTAAAATCCGCAGCGTATTAGTCGCAGCAGAGGGGGTGAGATTAGAACAAATCTCATCCACACGCTGCAAAAATAATGGACCTGCAGTGTGACTTTTTGGCTTTTTAAGTCGCATGTCAATGTATTCTGTGGAATCGCTGCTCCTCTGTTGCAGAAATGCTGCGGTTCTGCCGCAAAAATCACAAATGAGAAAAAAAGACTTACCCCGGCCGTAGTCCTGGTGACGCGATCCTCTATTCTTAGCGTAGCCCCGCCTCCTGTCATGACGTTTCATCCCATGTGACTGCTGCAGCGGTCACATGGTCTACAGCGTCATCCCAGGAGGCGGGGCTACGTTCAGAAGAGAGAGATGCGTCACTTAAACTACGGCCGGGGTAAGTCTAAACTTTTTTTTCCCTGCAGGATTCCCGCAGCGGACACGCCTCACCAAACCTGCGCCACTATTTGGTGCGGTTTTGCTGGCGGAATTCCCTGCGGCTCCCGGGATAAGCTGTGTCGTTTTACTCAGCATATCCGCCTAGTGTGTCCCTTATGATGTCGCTCCTGCCGCTCTCTAAATAGGCAGTTGGTCCAGTAGAATTTGGAATTATTTTTTTTTGTGAACCAGCTTAAAAAAATACAAAACTTTTGTGTTAGGGCCTGTTCACATCACTGTTCGCTTCCGCTCCGGGGTTCCTTCTGAGGTTTCTGTCGGGTGAACCCCGCAACGGAAAGTGAAAGTGATAGCACAGCTTCCGTTTCCATCACCATTAGCGCAGTCGACTGCGCTATTGATTCCGTCCGAAAACCAGCCGGAATGGTGACGAACGGAAACCATTAGCGATGTTTCCGTCACCATTGAGATCAATAGTGACTGAAACGGAAGCTGTGCTGTCACTTTCACTTTCCGTTGCGGGGTTCACCCGACAGAAACCTCAGACGGAACCCCGGAGCGGTGGTTCGTCACCATTCCGGCTGGTTTTCGGACGGAATTAATAGCGCAGTCGACTGCGCTAATGGTGATGGAAACGAAAGCTGTGCTATCACTTTCACTTTCCATTGCGGGGTTCACCCGACAGAAACCTCAGACGGAACCCCGGAGCGGAAGCGAACAGTGATGTGAACAGGCCCTAACACAAAAGTTTTGTATTTTTTTAAGCTGGTTCACAAAAAAAAATAATTCCAAATTCTACTGGACCAATTGCCTATTTAGAGACCGGCAGCAGCTCCAGGAGCGACATCATAAGGGACACACTAGGCGGATATGCAGAGTAAAACTACACAGCTTATCCCGGGAGCCGCAGGGAATTCTGCCAGCAAAACCGCACCAAATAGCGGCGCAGGTTTCGTGAGGCGTGTCCGCTGCGGGAATCCTGCAGGGAAAAAAAAGTTTAGACTTGCCAGGGCCGTAGTCCTGGTGACGCATCTCTCTCTTCTGAACGTAGCCCCGCCTCCTGGGATGACGCTGTAGACCATGTGACCGCTGCATCAGTCACATGGGATGAAACGTCATGACAGGAGGCGGGGCTGCGCTAAGAATAGAGGATCGCGTCACCAGGACTACGGCCGGGGCAAGTCTAAACTTTATCAATTTAAAAAAGTACCTTTTTTTTCTTCTCTTGTGTGATTTTTGCGGCAGAACCGCAGCATTTCCGCAACAGAGGAGCGGCGATTCCACAGAATACATTGACATGCGACTTAAAAAGCCAAAGCCACACGGCAGGTCCATTTTTTTTGCAGCGTGTGAATGAGATTTGTTCAAATCCCATCCACTCTGCTGCGACTGTGATACGCTGCGGATTTTCCACAATAAAATGTGTTGCATAAAATCCGCAGTGTTCACGCCTAGTGTGTTCCTACCCTAAGGCCGGATTTACACGAGCGTGTGCTTTTTGCACGCGCAAAAAACGTTTGCTTTTTGCGCATGCAAAAGGTCCATAACCGCTCCGTGTGTCAGCAGCGTATGATGCGCGGTTGCGTGATTTTCGCGCAGCCGCCATCATTATGACACTCTGTTTGTATGTTTGTAGCACGCGGTGCTTTTCTGTTTTCATTCATAGTTTATACGGCTGCGGAAGTGCTGGGCGTGATTTTCACGCACCCATTGACTTCAATGGGTGCGTGATGCGCGAACAATGCACAAATATCGGACATGTCGTGAGTTTTACGCAGCGGACACACGCTGCGTGAAAATCACTGACAGTCCGCACGGTACCATAGAGTAACATAGGTCCGTGCGAGGCGCGTGAAAATCACGCGCGTTGCACGGACGTATTACACGTTCGTCTGAATAAGCCCTAACAATAAGGCCCAGTTCGCAGAGTTTTTGGGCCTTGATATTGACTCGGACACTGCGTCAGAATCAGCACCAAAGAACTTCCAAAACCGCCTCCCATTGATTTAATCTGAAATCAATGGGAGCCAGTCGCGGAAAAAAGAAAAAGCAGCGCGTCCTTTCTTGCCGCGGTTCCGCCTCTGACCTCCCATCGAAATCAATGGGAGGCAGAAAATGCATTTTTCGCTGCGTTTTTTGTCTGCTGTCCTCAATCGCCGCGAGCAAAAAACGCAGCAAAAAAACGCGGCAAGATAGTGTGGGCAGGGCAAAATCTGCCTCAAAATTCTTTAAGGAATTTTGAGGCAGATTTTTTTTTGCCTGCAAAATACTGTGTAAACAGGGCCATACATGATCAGCACTTTGAGATAATTTACTCACTGTCAGAAGAGCTGCTCCCACTCCAGTCCTCTTCCGTTCCAGGGGAGGTCTTCGGTCCAGACGTCCAGTCCTTCACCTCCAGCCAGGCTCCAGGTAAGTTTTGTCCATGTGGGTCCGCGGCTGCGCGCGCTTCGTTCGCGGGTGCGCGGGCGGCCGGTCGCGGGTGCGCGCGCGGTCGATCGCGGGTGCGCGCGCGCGCGGGCGGTCTCCAGTGCGGGCGTTCGTGGATGCGCGCTCGCGAGTGCGCACGCGCGGGAGTTTCATTGTGCGCGCGATCGGGTGCGCGCGCGCGGGCGGACGGTTTGACGGCCCCCCATGACGAGGGGAGGGGGCCCGCAGCAGCAGCAGCAGCTCACGACATTCTTTTGGTGAAAAAAACGGGCCCCATTGCAGGGGCCCGTTTTTTCCTACCAAAAGAATGTCGAGGCAGTTGCCGGGCCCCCCTTTCAATTAGGTTTGGCCGGGCCCCTCACACCACTACCCCTAATACCCCCCTGATGGCGTCCCTGTGTCTATATATTAGAACTTATTCCAAGGTTTTTTTTTATTACTTCTGTCAACAAAGTAATTGAGCAGCAGTAGAATTTGGGGTTCTTTATATGTGGCATTATGCTAACACTAAGTCAAATATATATATAATAAACAAGTTAATTAATGTATAGATCATGTATACGTTAATTAATGTATACATCACTTGATCATTTTCAGAGTAAAATAAAGGGAAATGATGAGATCATTATGATTCAGATATGAAATACACAGCAATAACATTGCCAGAAAGTTTATCTGTAACATCTTGAAATTATACAACATTTCTCAGAGCAAATAATAAATATAAAACTGATGATATAGCAGTGATATTTTTACAGCCTTACCGTTACAGCACCCCAGCGCGACTTCCCATCATCAGTGCTTGCAGGAATTAATTCTAAAAAGAAAACTTATTTAAGTCCTTGTAAGTTTCCTATTTCCACAATGAGTGCCAGGATTGCTAACATTTACAAAGTAGATAATAGCTCCATAATGGCATGACGATTAAACCCAGAGCTAAAACTGTTACGAATTCCTGCTTCAACATTACCATAAAGGAAACAATTTTGTTGTGCCATACATTTATACCAGTATAATTATGTACTTTCCTTCACATCTCCCAAAAGTAATCATGGGTATTAGCTGTGGTTGGAGATATGCGCTCTCGAAAGACTATCTTTATTAAACAGGAAATGTCACTTTGGATAAATGGGAGTGTTTTAAAGTAATTTTAATGCGGTAAAACTGAATTGAGTCACTCTCCCCTTTTCTTCATTCATTCTGTCTTAAAGTTGTCACTTGGGACATATATATATATATATATATATATACATTAATAAATATTCACGGAAATTATGGATTAAGCATATTGTAAAATTAAGACAACCCTTTTGAAATTCATTGACATTAACAATTAGTTCAAGAGTCCTATCTAATATTTATTCAAATACTGCATATTAATTCAGTAAGATTTTAGCATTTTTTTAAAAGAATAAGTAACAGTGGTATTAAAAGAAATAGTTCAGTACTTCACAAATCATATGGTCATCAACATATTGGTAAAAAAAAAAACATAGCCTAATTCTTGAATTAGTAAAGCTGCATTCACACTAGCGCTAATGGGGTATGTCAGTGTTTTTTTCAGCCGCTATTATTGCCTTAGATGCCAGAAACTCAGTCAATGGGTTCCGTCAGAATTCACCACTTTTCATTTGAAATCGAATCCTACATAAGTGTCATGGCTCTATTACCATATTACCAACAGAGAGCAGGACTCTAGCATGAACAGAGCCTAAGACATAAAGATGAGTGAATCTTTAAAATTGCCTTTGGTTAGAATTACACATTCAGTTTTTATTGCAGTTTTTTTTTACATATTATTCTTTAATTTGCTTTCACTGTAGCGTTAATGGGGTTTGTCAGTGTTTATGTCTGGCGCTATTATTGCCTTCAAAGATATCAGAAAATCAATGGGTATCAATAGAAATAGAATCCTACGTAGGTGGCATGGCTCTATTATCAACAGAGAGCATGATTCTAGTATGAACAGAGCCTAAGACCTAAAGATGAGTGAATCTTTAAAGGGTAACTGAACTTCTAAAAAACTTGCTAAATGTTTGACAAACTTCTGACATGTCATACTGACATGTCAAATGTTTGGATTGGTGGGGGTCCTAGCACTGAGACCCTCCCACCAATTGCTACAACGAAGCAGCTGAAGCGCTCGTGTTAGCGCTCAGCGGCTTCGTGTCTGTTCGGCTTTTTCTGGAAATAAATGTATCCGTGTACGGACTCAATAGAAAGTCTATGAGCCCATACTCCGATAAATCGGCTTTCCGGAAAAAGCCGAACAGACATGAAGCAGCTGAGCGCTCACACGAGTCCTTCAGCTGCTTCGTTCTAGCGATTGGTGGTGGTCTCAGTGCTCTGACCCCCACCAATCCAAACGTCTGACATGTCACTATGACATATCAGAAGTTTGTCAAACATTTAGCTACACTTTAAAATTGCCTTTGGTTAGAATTACACATTAAGTTTTTATGGCAGTTTTTTTTACACATTAGTCTTTAATTTGTGTTCACAGTAGCGTTAATGGGGTCTGTCAGTGTTTATGTCAGGCACTATTATTGCCTTCAAATATATCAGAAACTCAAACTCGATGGTTATCAATAGGATTCAAGAGTATAAATATGCACGGATCCATTAAAGACAATCCTTTTAGTGAGGGAAAAAATGTATATATTTTCATTTAAATATTTTCTAAGTGATGTACAAAAATACGCACTATAGCAATAGTGTGTAGTATAAAGGTAAAAGTCACCCAATATGCTGGAGTCCTGCTATATGAGATCCTCCGGTAGATATTGTCTTTTTCCGGATAGAACTGTGAGAGGAGTCCTGCAGAGATTCACGTTAGGAGACAGAAAAGGCGTCTGACTGCACCAAGTGCTGGTGCGACGGTTCGGGGTCTGCCCCCTTTTTCAAGCATGTAGCGTTACATCCAGTGCCAGTTTAAATAGAAGGAGTGCAGCTTGTGATTAAAACATGTAAGGTGAGTAAAGAATGTATTGTGATATATCAGTGTAAAAAAATTATTTAAAAACAGGCTTGATAATATCTAAATTTATATGTATTTGATATTTAGTATTATAATTCGATAAATAGTTTATATTATTATTATCTTTAGTACAAAAATACTTTATATTGTAAATAATTCATAGATATTAGAAATGGTAGTGTAACGTGCATCACGATATTTTGTTGTATTATTTTCGTATATATTTTATTTAATCAAATATTCATAGCTAATTTCAATAAAAATAAATTCTATCATATAATAGAGGAATGGATAACTTGTAATATATCAATTATTTTTATGATTTTTATCTTCTAAGAGACAGAAAGATCCGATATTCTACAGCTGGCAGAATTAGGTGGGTTCTCATTTTCCAAAGTGTCTAAAAACACTAATATAGATTATTCAAAGAAACTAGAACAACTAAAGAAAAAAGAAACCAGTTTACTAACGCACGCTTGCACACTTACAGAATACATCAAGTGCAAAGGATCCCAAGGGGACTCAGGAGTTCATTAAACCCTATATTATTGAAAAACGATACCATCTACCACCAACGTTGGTTTGCCCTTAGCAATCGATATTCTCTCGATCTCATGTATTTAACTATACAACACCTACAAACTGTGATTGATGCCACACAGAAAGAAACATCGAAATTAGATAGAGAATTCAAACAAACTACAGATATCAATGTCTACAATCAAGTCCATAAGGATCTTAAACTATCTATCGAAAAACTCAAAAATTCTTTATTACAATGTAAACTGAATAAATTTGAGCGTGATACTTTAGATTACCAACATAATAAAGTTTATACTTGGGCCAAAGAAAGAAAATTTGTTAGACAAAACAAAAAATACTATAAATGCAATACTAGTCATGACTACTCTTCCGCCGATAACGAAAGAAATAAAAATAACAGAAAACAAGATGGCCAAATGACCCTGTGATCCACTTCAAGATAACCTAAATCCACAAAAACATATTTTTTTGAGAAAACCAAAAAAAGCAATACCCAAAAGGAAACGGATTCATCCAACGAAAGTACCACAACTCCCAGCATGGAACAAAAACCCTCGAAAGCAAAAAACAAAAGCCACAAATAACTGGGAAAAACGAACTAGCTATTAATATTTCATCTCCTATATCAACAGAATCAGAAACTAGTCTTTTGAATAAAGGGATCCGTTTTGTTCCAACATAAGATACCAAACCTTTTGACTTTATTGTTGATTTTCATAGATTTTGCAGAAATATACGCCTTCGAATATATTTTATGGACAAATCGAAAATCAAAGAATCTAAAGTTAACGAAATACCATCTTTTTTAAGAAGTCAAAGTCAGTTTGACCCAGAAATAACTAACAAACTGTTTTCTTCATTTCAAGATACATCTAAATGGGACAAGATTCCGAAAAAACAAAACATTCCAATTAAAGTAAACAAGAATTTCGGTCAATAAAGAAACTGAAGGAAAATGAGTCAATTATAATAAAGAGAGCGGATAAAGGAGGAGCTACAGTTATCATGGACAGCAGAAGCCAATAGACAGCTATCTAATTGTAATATATATAAAAAATAAAAAGGCGACCGAACTAGCAAGTTTCAAAAGGAGATCGACGTAATAATAGAGGATGGCTTTTTATTAGGCATTATCGACCAAGATTTGAGAATATTCTATCTCTTGCCTAAAATACCTAAAAATGTTAATAAACCACCAGTAAGACCTATAGTATCAGGCATTAATTCCATCCTTCAGCCTCTAGCTATTTACGTTGACTCCTTTTTCAAAAAGTTGTTACTAAGTTACCAAATTTTCTTAGAGATACTATTGACTTCTTACATAAAAAATCTAATACCTGCCTTCATGCACATAGCATACTATGTACAGTTGACATTAAAAGCTTGTACACTGATATTCCTTATAATGAAGGCATGACAGCTGTCAGGCAAAAATTGTGTGAAGACGCCACACTTAATAACCAAAAAATCGAATTTATCCTATCCCTCCTCAATATCATATTGACTAAAAACTACTTCAGATTTAATGACGAATATTATCTACAACTGCAAGGTACCTCAATGGGGTCCTCTGCAGCACCAAGTTACGCTAATATCTTCATGAATTTTTTCGAAACTACATATATTACTGAGTGCCCCTTTAAACAACATATAGATGTATGGCTTTGCTACGTGGACGATGTGTTCCTATTATGGAATGGTAACATAGAGGATCTTAATAAATTCATCTCATATATTAATAAATGTCATAATTTTATTTAATTCTCTCTTGAATTTAATAAAAATAAAATACACTTCTTAGATTTTGAAATCATTAAAACCGAAGACAATAATGTAATCACTACCCTATTTTCTAAATCCAAAGATAAAAATAATCTATTAAGAAGGGACAGTGCTCATGCTCCACAGACCTTTAAAGGTATTCCTAAGGGACCATTCATACGCGCCCGCCGAATCTGCAGTACCGACACCGAATATCTCAAACAAAAAAACAAAATTATTGACAAATTTACTGATAGAGCATACCAAAAAATAGAAATGATGAAAATAGGTAGTGAAATATTGTCTTATAATAAAGATGATTTAAGAAAACGCAATGAAAAAGCTAAAAGTGAACAGCTACCAATGTTCATTTCAACTTACGATAAACATTCTAATCTTATTAAAACAACTATCATTAAATATTGGGACATGATGAAACACGATCAAAAATATGGCATCTTGTTTAAAGATAAACCTATATTTGTCTATCGAAAATGTAAATCTATGTCCAATCAATTGATTAGAGCAGACATCAAGAAAAAGTCTATTCCAAAACAAACCCTTTTAAATACACCAAAAAATGGTACTTATTCATGTCTATCCTGTCCTAATTGTAGCTCCATCACCCAACAAAATCACCCAACAAAAGGACATAAGATTTATTTTATCCCCTTCCCGCCGCAGTCCTTTTTCAGATTTTCATTTTAATTTTTTCCTCCCCACCTTCCAAAAGCCATAACTATGTAATCCTATGAGGGCTTGATTTTTGCGGGACGAGTTGTAGTTTTTCGTAGCACTATTTATTTTGCCATATAATGTACTAGGTAATGGGAAAACAATTATTTGTGGGGTAGAAAATGAAAAAAACGGCGATTCCTCCAAAAATAGAGATTCTGGCGTTCACAATTTGTTTGTTTTTTTACGGCGTTCATTGTGCGGGTTAAATAATGATACATTGTAATAGTTCAGACTTTTATGGACGCGGCGATACCAATTATGTTTATTTTTTTATTTTTTTTACTATGCTCTAGTGGGAAAATGGGAAAAGGTTTTTCTTTGAGCTTTTAATGTTTTTTTTACATAAAAAAAACTTTATTTAACTAATTTTTACTTTTTTTATTAGTCCCCCTAGGGGACTTCAACCAGCGGTCGTTAGATCGCTTGCACGCTATACTGCAAAACCAATGTATTGCTGTATATTGTGATTCTGACAGGCAACTACTAAGCCTCCGGCAGGGCTTAATAGGTGCACAAAGGTGGCGGACCTGGGGTCCTTCATTAGGCCCCCAGACAGCCATAGCAACCATCGCCCCCCGCGATTGCATTGTGATGAGCTGTTAGAGGGGTTCGCCCCCCTCTTTCTAACGATTCAAATGCTGCGGTCGCTATTGACCGCAGCATTTAACGAGTTAAATGAGCGGGATCGCGCTCAAGCGTGATGCCGCTCGTTACTCTGAAGTGTCGGCTTTAACAAACAGCCGACACCGGCATCGTATGGAGCAGGTTCACTCCGTGAGCCCATTCCATACTTTCCCTACCTGACTTTGGCATATGGATACGTCAAATGTTGGGAAGGGGTTAAAGGATACTACAATTGTAATTGTAAAAATGTAGTTTATTTACTAAAATGTCCATGCGGCAAAGTATATGTCAGTCAGACTACGCTGTTAATTAAAACTTGCATTAATGAACATATATGCGAAATGAAAACCTTCGGAACTAAAACTAAATACCAAATCACCTCTACTCCTTTGATTAAAAGAAAACATGGAGAGACTTCGGTGGCAAAACATTTTGCCGAAATGAAACATAAGGTTTACGATCTAAAATGGTATATATAAGAGGAGATTGAAGGGATCGATAGCGAGCAAATCAAAATTAAACTCCTTCAGAGAGAGTTATATTGGATCTATACTCTTAATAGCCTAAGCCCAATAGGTCTTAATGAAACCTATAACTTCAGGATTTTCTTATAAATACAACGAGAATTTAAATATAGTCCATGTCTCTATTATAAATACTTTCATGTTAAATATATATAACCATATGTGATTAGAAGATAAAAATCATACAAATAATTGATATATTACAAGTTATCCATTCCTCTATTACATGATAGAATTTTTTTTTATTGAAATTAGCTATGAATATTTGATTAAATAAAATATATACGAAAATAATACAACAAAATATTGTGATGCACATTACACTACTATTTCTAATATCTATGAATTATTTACAATATAAAGTATTTTTGTACTAAAGATAATAATAATATAAACTATTTATCGAATTATAATACTAAATATCAAATACATATAAATCTAGATATTATCAAGCCTGTTTTTAAATACTTTTTTTACACTGATATATCACAATACATTCTATACTCACCTTACATGTTTTAATCACAACCTGCACACCTTCTGTTTAAACTGGCACCGGATGTAACGCTACATGCTTGAAAAAGGGGGCGGACTCTGAAACGTTGCACCAGCACTTGGCGCAGTCAGACGCCTTTTCTGTCTCCTAACATGAATCTCTGCAGGACTCCTCTCACATTTCTATCCGGAGAAAGACAACATCTATCGGAGGATCTCATATAGCTGGACTCCAGCATATTGGGTGACTTTTACCTTTATACTACACACTATTGCTATAGTGTGTATTTTTGTACATCACTTTGAAAATATTAAAACGAAAATATATAAATTTTTTCCCTCACTTAAAGGATTGTCTTTAATGGATACGTGCATATTTATACTCTTGGCTACCTAAAGCTTTTGAAAGCGTCTTTTTGCACGTCACACCCATATGCCAATTAAGGTCTATTTTAGTTTTTCTTATCAATAGGATTCACCACTATCCATTTGAAATCGAATCCTACATAGGTGTCATGGCTCTACTACCAACAGAGCGCATGACTCTAGTATGATCAGAACCTAAGGCCTACAGATGAGTAAATCTTTAAAGGGTAACTAAACTTCTAAAAATATTTAGACATGTCATTTCAGGTGAGCGCTATGCCGCTTCGTTCCTGATCAGCTTTCCTTGGCATGCGCCGTCTGGATTAAGGAACTCACTATGTAATTTCTTCTCCAGACATATGTGTGACATGCGCAGTGTGAATGCACAGACGCAGAAACCCACGAGGAGTGAGTCTATCTAGCATCTGCAGACATTATTCTGCAATTTATTTTATTTCACACACACACTTGGGTGGGTTATTACTCATTATGTTATTAATGTATATTGAGCTGCTTATTGTTGTACCCAGGGCCGCCATCAGGGGGGGACTGGGGGTACTGCAGTGAGGGGCCCGGGCATAAATTAAAAAAAAAGGGGCCCGCACTCTGCCGCTGGAATTAATATACTCACGGCAGTGTGACTCTTACGATTTCATTTCGGTGAAAGGAACAGGTCCCATCACGAAGCAGGGGCCCGTTCATTACATCAGAATAAAACCGTAAGGGCCCGCTGGAGAGTGACATGTGCCTGCCCCTCCTCCTCCGCAACAGCGTGACAGCGTGTGGGGTGGAGACATCACAGCAGCGGGAGTTATGAGCTCAGCCTCTGAGGATACGTCCAGCAGCAGCAGTCGTCGTCTTCTTCTTCAGACACAGTGAGTACTAAGTTATGTCTGTGTCCGGCTGCTGCTGCCCGGAGCCTCCTGAAAAAATCTCCTCCTGCCCCCATAGAAAGTAAATATCTTACCCACGTCTGTATTATGTTAACACTGCAGCGTAGGATTGTATCAGCTCTACGGCTCTTATCTCCCGTCCTGTGTAACATGTGGCAATAAACCTGTCTTCTCCCTCTGTTTACACAGGACAGGAGAAAAGAGCCGTCGTGGAGCTGATAGTGATACAATTCTATGCTGCAGTGTGAACTAATACAGACGTGGGGAAGATTTTTGCTTTCTATGGGGATGGGGTAGAGTTAGATGATAATGGGGGCAGGGAGATGATAATGGGGGCAGGGAGATGATAATGGGGGCAGGGAGATGATAATGGGGGCAGGGAGATGATAATGGGGGCAGGGAGATGATAATGGGACAGTGAGATGATAATGGGGCAGGGAGATGATAATGGGGGCAGGGAGATGATAATGGGGTAGATAGATGATAATGGGGGCAGATAGATGATAATGGGGGCAGGGAGATGATAATGGGGGCAGGGAGATGATAATGGGGGCAGGGAGATGATAATGGGGGCAGGGAGATGATAATGAGGGCAGGGAGATGATAATGGGGGCAGGCAGATGATAATGGGACAGTGAGATGATAATGGGGCAGGGAGATGATAATGGGGGCAGGGAGATGATAATGGGGGCAGGGAGATGATAATGGGGGGGCAGGGAGATGATAATGGGGGCAGGGAGATGATAATGGGGGCAGGGAGATGATAATGGGGCAGGGAGATGATAATGGGGGCAGATAGATGATAATGGGGGCAGGGAGATGATAATGGGGCAGGGAGATGATAATGGGGCAGGGAGATGATAATGGGGGCAGGGAGATGATAATGGGGCAGTGAGATGATAATGGGGCAGATAGATGATAATGGGGGCAGATAGATGATAATGGGGGCAGGGAGATGATAATGGGGCAGGGAGATGATAATGGGGGCAGGGAGATGATAATGGGGGCAGGAAGATGATAATGGGGGTAGAGTTAGATGATAATGGGGGCAGGGAGATGATAATGGGGGCAGGGAGATGATAATGAGGGCAGGGAGATGATAATGGGGCAGGGAGATGATAATGGGGGCAGATAGATGATAATGGGGGCAGGGAGATGATAATGGGGGCAGGGAGATGATAATGGGGCAGGGAGATGATAATGGGGCAGGGAGATGATAATGGGGGCAGGGAGATGATAATGAGGGCAGGGAGATGATAATGGGGCAGGGAGATGATAATGGGGGCAGATAGATGATAATGGGGGCAGGGAGATGATAATGGGGGCAGGGAGATGATAATGGGGCAGTGAGATGGCATTGGGTAGGGAGGGAAATGATGCTAGAGTGGGAAGGAGATAATAATGGAGGGCGGATGGCACTTGAGTAGGGATGCACGATGCATCAAAACTTCGATACGGTTTCGATACCGTGCACCCCCAAATGGTTCAATACCGTTATTTCATGTATTTCAATACTAAGCTGTGCGGCCGCACAGCTCAATATTGTAATACATGAATGTATGAGAGCGGAGCTGCGGCTGTGTAACACAGTCACGGCCCTGCTCCGTAGTCCTGACATGTGCGCGCCGCCAGGATTATGTGATGCGGCCAGCGCTGCACTAATGAGCGGCGGCACTGAAAACAGAACATGGCGGGCGCACTACAAAACACCCCCACATCTTCTGTCTTCAGTGCCTGAACCGCCGCTCATTAGTGCAGCGCCGCCCGCATCACCTCGTGCTGACCGCGTGCGGGGCGGGGCAATGGTTGTATTACACAGCCGCAGTCCCACTCTATAAAGGCAGAGATCAAAGAAACCTCTCATCTCTGTTGCTATTCCCCTGAATGCTGCGATCAAAGCTGACTGCAGCATTCAGGGGAAAATAAGAAGGGGGGATGCCCCTTGGATCACGTCACAGGAATCCCTGTGACGCGATTGAGGGACATACCATATATGGGCAGACAGCCCAAGGTCCAATGAAGGACCCCAGGGCTGTCTTACCATATTTCCTGTTAGGGCATACTCAGGTCTGTCCTAACAACTGCCTGTGTACTATCCGTATATAGATATATACCAGTACATTAAAGTTTCAAAAAGAAAGTAAAAACATAAAGTAATGTTAAATTTAAAAAAAATACACATACACCTTTTTTACAAAACACATTAAAATAAGTCTCAATACATAAAATATTCACATTCAGTATTGGCGCGCCCGTAATAACCTGCACAACAATTTTTTTGCATCATTTATGATGTGTACGTTGTAAAAAATAAAATAAAAACTTCTTTCACTTATTAATGTGAGGCACGAGGTATTATGAATTTTGAACCTCCATATGCCTCACATTAATAGTAATTAACCCCATCATGTACCTTACACATTAACCCTTTATAATTGAGGAACATGATGGGGTTAATTACTATTAATGTGAGGCACATGGAGGTTAAATTTACCATCACACCTCGCGCCTCACATAAGAAATGGAAGAACTGTTTTTTTTTTTTATTACTGTTGGCAAAGTATCGCTTTGTTATCGAAATCGCAATACTACACAAAGCATCGGTACCGAAGTCCAAATTCTGGTATCGTGACATCCCTCCACTGGAGGAGGCATTATACAATGGGGGGGGGGGGGTGGGTAATAATTGGGTGAAAAGTGATGATATCTGAAGGGAGGGGAGAAATTATACATGGGGAGGGGTAGAGGAAGGAGAGAGTATACCTGGGTAGGGGGAGAAAGCTTATACCGGAGGCATAGTTAGCAACAGTCCTGAATTTGCAGGGACTGTCCTGAATCTAAAGAGGCAGTCCCGGCAAATTACTGTCCCAGACGTGTCTCAGCCACTGCCATATTCAATTGTATCTGCGTCCACAGGATGCAGATACAATTGAATACTATGGCAGAGCAGGAAAGTATCAGCTTCCTGCTCTGCCATTCAACCATCCAGGAGCGGAATCCCCGGCCAGAGAGTTGCCGACACTCTGGTCGGGCATTCCTCTCCTAGAGGTAGCCCCTGAGGTCACTGTCCATATATGGACAGTGAGGTCAGGGTCTCCTCCTGGACTGGAATCCCCTGTAGAGAGTGCCACACACTCCCCTGTAGTTAGCGCCGAACATACCCCCTGTAGATAGCGCCACACACACACTCCCCTGTAGATAGTGTCACACACTGCCCCCTGTAGATAGCACCACACAATCCCATGTAGATAGCGCCACACAATCCCATGTAGATAGCGCCACACCCACCCTGTAGATAGCGCCACACACCCCCCCTGTAGATAGCACCTCACCCACCCCTGCAGATAGCGCCACACACAGCCCCCTGTAGATAGCGCTACACACAGATAACGTGTGTGCAGCGTGTGAAGAGAATGCAAAAGCATCATCCAGACATGCCCGTGGCGGTGGGAGATCTTAGGGACTACATTTTGGTGAGTGACTCTGCTGTGTATAGGGCTTCAGTGCAATGATTTTTGTTTATATTGCCCTCCTACACCCTGACAGATTGTACATACACACACACACACACACACATACACACACACTCACTTTCCCTTTTTGCCCCCCACAGAGCCGCTGTCTCTTGTCTCTTCCTTGTCACTCCACAGAGCCCCTGTGAGGTTGCGTCTCCCCCCTGGCTACCACTGCTACCTTCAGTTCTCCCAGCCCTGGCACTTAGTTTCTCCCCTTTGCCCTCCGACATCCACCTCCTGTCTCTGCCCTGCTCCTCCAAAGAGTTTTCTTTTTAATGTGCCCTACCTCCCGCCCCTTTACATTTCACCCCCCCCTCCTAATAACGAGGGGGGCGGGGGCCCAGACTCATTGGCAGTATGGGGCCCAGAAATTCCTGATGGCAGCCCTGGTTGTACCAGTCCCTTAATACTTTAGGTATTTTTGTATCATCACTTATTCTTGTGACCTGTGGATTTTAAATTGTATTGCTATACAGTATATGGATATATTCAACTGTTTTGTCTTTATCACTCTTTGATTGTCATTGACTCTGTGAGTCCTTATATTGGTGATTTGGTGTGTTCACTATGCTTGAGAAAGGTCCTGTTGGACTGAAACGTCACATGGGTGATTAAAGCTCTTTTTTGGAAGTGCTTACTCTTTGTCTATTTGCTTGCCTAGTATTGAGGACTGTGGACTACGTCCTGTTGAGGCGTGCACCCACCTGTGATCCAGTGCGGTGGAATTTTTTAATTTTGTGGAAAGACTCATAGACTGTCTATTGAGCCCGTACACCGCTCCAAGGAAAGCTGAGGAGAGCCATTTAGAAATGTAGCAGCACAATGCTCACCCGAGCGCTTTTGCCACTTCGTTTCAGAGATCATGGGGGTCCCAGTGCTCGGAGCCCAATTGATCTAAACTTCTGTCATGTCACTATGACATGTCAAAAGTTTTTAAAGATTTAAAATTGCTTATGGTTGGAATCACACATGCAGATTTTATGGCAGGTTTTTTTTTTTTTACATATCAGTCTTCTCTTTAGGCCAGGACCACACACACACACACACACACACACACACACACACAGTTTCAATGCATCAGTCTTTTATTTATACTTTTCCTTGACTTTGAATCCACTTCTGCATTGGCACAAAAAAAAAAGCTGAATCAAAACTGTGAGTGTGATACTGGCTTTATACTTTTCCTTCTGTTTGGATTTACTCCTTGTTATGTATATCTCATGCTTAAAATTAGCTTCCGCAGTCAGACTTTGACTGGCCACTTGGTTTGCAGAGTCTAAAACACTCCCGTGTCTTTACCCTTTAACCCTACTACAGTGGATTTGGCTTTCGCTGCTAGGAGTCCCCAGGTTGCATCTGCATTGTAGTCGCCGACCGGTGGAGCAAGCAGGAGCTAGTAGTGGTCAGAGATGGAACTGGAAAATACGAGTGGACAGGCAGATGGACAACAACACAGGTAATGAGGCAGAAGCCAGTCAGGAGAAAGCCAAAGTCAATATCCAGCAGTAGTACCACAACACCCAGAATGGCAGGTAAATTCGTAGTCAAACAGTTTGGAGGTCAGCAACAGGTATACAGGTAGATTAGTGCAGAATCCACAAGTAGGATTAGGTAACAAGGCAATGACAATCCCGCAACAGTACAAAAAAAACCTCAGCACAGAATGTCAGAACAGTACCAGGTAGCCTAAACTAACAACTGGCACAGACATGTCACCTGAGAGATTCAAATCCAACTCTCAGCTCTCTGATTGGCCAGAAGACCAATCTTCCTAATTGGTCGACCAACCAAGTGCTCAGATTGGCTGATTGGCTGAGTACACAGAAGGACTGCGCATGCATCAAGCAGCATCTCCACCGGCCCCATAACAGATTAAGCCTTAGGGTTCCATAAACCCAGTGAAATCTACTCTTTATCCGTTCAAATAGTTATGAAGTCAATCCGTTTTATAGGCTTTTGAATGAGACGTTTTTCTAAAAAAAAATAAAAAAAAGGCGTCAAATAGGACAATGTATAGCTACCTTGTGGAAATGTTCAAGTCTGTCACATCGGAGAATGGGCAATGGTACTTTAGGTCACCTCAATAGAAGATTATTAGGCACAGGAGGCATATTTCAAGGCAAGTCACAAGTTCTCAAGATCTATACTATTAAAATACTGTAATATGATAAATGTTTCTGCCCCATTCTAAATATCCGCTTTTATTGCCTATTTGTTTTTTTCTGGTCTTTAAACAATAGGTACTATATAATTTAGAGATTTATGGACACTAGGTCTACAAGTTCTACCTACCTGTTGCTATGGAAATAAATGTATCTTCCTTTCACTATACATTCCTGTTGCTTCAGAGGTGTAATTTAAAGCACTTGGGCGCAATGCAAAATCTCTTACAGGGTCCCCCATCTACCATGTGCCATTTATAATACTGATGTTTGTCTACACCGCGTTCCAAATTATTATGCAAATGTTATTTTTCGCTGATTTTCCTAAATAGTCGATGCAAATGACAGTCAGTATAATCTTCAAACCATCACCCTTTGGAGTATAATGCAAATTTTATTGAACAAATCTCCTAATGATAACAGATTTTTTTTTAGAAGTAAAAAAACTCAAAATGCACTGTTTCAAATTATTATGCACAACAGAGATCAAAACATTTTAAAGGTTGTAAAGAGAACTAAAATGGTCATTTGTTGAATTTGCAGCATCAGGAGGTCATATTTACAGAAATCAAAAGCTCTTTCAATAAAAAAAAAATTAACAGGCCAAGTTACCTGTTAACATAGGACCCCTTCTTTGATATCACCTTCACAATTCTTGCATCCATTGAATTTGTGAGTATTTGGACAGTTTCTGCTTGAATATCTTTGCAGGATGTCAGAATAACCTCCCAGAGCTTCTGTTTTGATGTGAACTGCCTCCCACCCTCATAGATATTTTGCTTGAGGATGTTCCAAAGGTTCTCAATAGGGTTGAGGTCAAGGGAACATGGGGGCCACACCATGAGTTTCTCTCCTTTTATGCCCATAGCAGCCAATGACACAGAGGTATTCTTTGCAGCATGAGATGGTGCATTGTCATGCATGAAGATAATTTTACTACGGAAGGCACGGTTCTTCTTTTTGTACCACGGAAGAAAGTGGTCAGTCATAAACTCTACGTACTTTGCAAAGGTCATTTTCACATTGTCAGGGACCTTAAAGGGGCCTACCAGCTCTCTCCCCATGATTCCAGCCCAAAACATGACTCCGCCACCTCCTTGCTGATGTCACAGCCTTGTTGGGACATGGTGGCCATTCACCAACCATCCACTACTCCATCCATCTGGACCATCCAGGGTTGCACGGCACTCATCAGTAAACAACACGGTTTGAAAATTAGCCCACTGTTTGAACATTAGCCCACTGCAACCGTTTCTGCTTGTGAGCATTGTTTAGGGGTGGCCGAATAATAGCTTTATGCACACTTGCAAACCTCTGGAGAATCCTACACCTTGAGGTTCGGGGACTCCAGATGCACCAGCGGCTTCAAATACCTGTTTGCTGCTTTGCAATGGCATTTTAGCAGCTGCTCTCCTAATCCTATTAATTTGTCTGGCAGAAACCTTCCTCATTATGCCTTTATCTGAACGAACCCGTCTGTGCTCTGAATCAGCCACAAATCTTTTCACAGTACGATGATCACGCTTAAGTTTTCTTGAAATATCCAATGTTTTCATACCTTGTCCAAGGTATTGCACTATTTCACGCTTTTCGGCAGCAGAGGGATCCTTTTTCTTTCCCATATTGCTTGAAACCTGTGGCCTGCTTAATAATGTGGAACGTCCTTCTTAAGTAGTTTTCCTTTGATTGGGCACACCTGGCAAACTAATTATCACAGGTGTCTGAGATTGATTACAATGATTCAAAGAGACACAATACCATCCATGAATTTAATTGAAAACTAATAATTAATTGTTTATGACACTTAAATCCAATGTGCATAATAATTTGGAAAACGGTGTATGTAGCAGAGGGTCCTTTTTGGCACCCCCCTCCAATCAACAAGGCCCAGGTGTGACTGCCATCTCTGCACCCCCTTAAGCTACGGCCCTGTGCAGCGTTATTTTGTCACTGGTATATAGTGAGGCTTACCGAGTAACAATGGTGGAGGAACCTCCCACTGCAGCACTCGGATGGAAGCAGTGTGTAGACTAAATAGTAAAAAAAGTCAACTGATCCCTGATGGACACTCAGATAGTCCACATGTTACATTAGAAAACCTGAGTAAAGACATAACATAGTTTTGTAAATTATTACTTCATCACTCATACCACACATATGAAAGAGTAACTGTTCCCTTAAATTCAATATAAGGATTAATATTAATCTTTCACATTGAAATAAATTTGCTCTGCATTGCAGAGCTGCTTTAACCTGTCCCTGACATTTGACATACAGTTATGTCATAGCCGGGAAGGGTGAGTCAGCCCAGATCTTTGGCCCCAATATCATGTCAAAGCCTGGCCCACCAGGGGAACGTCTGATCATCTGATGGAAAAGTCTGCCCCTATTTCACTTGGAATCAAACAAAGCTAAAAGTCAAGCATGAACTACATATTGTGGTGCTTGTTAGAGAACTTAAGAATATTTCTGAACTTAAAGAATTACTCAAGGAAAAGTTTAAAAAATTCCTAAAGAAAAAAATTACATTCTTCCGGCTGGCCACTAGAAACAAAGGTTGTGAAGTTCTCAAAAGGGGTTGTTACTAAAAACTGACTGTAAGGATTCACATACTTAGCCCCTTCTCGTCATGTGACATACAGTTACATCATAGTCGGGAAGTGTGTGCTACCTGGTACTCCATACTCAGCGGGTGTCGGCTGTATATTACAGTCGACACATCACTGCAACGGCCTGGATCGGAGATATCTCCAATCCCAGCCATTTAACCACTATGATGGCTAAGGTTGGATCTAAGACATTAGAAAGCGGGTGGTGGCCCCTTCATCAGCCTACTGCCCCTTGTGATGTGATCGCCGAGTGCCGATGGTTGTCATGGCAACCTGCAGCCTACTGAAAGCCGCCATGTCTGCTATCTTTGTGCTTCTATTGAACCCTGTTAGAAGCAAGGCTTAATTGAAGCCAGTAAAATACACAATATTAAGCAATACATAATGCATAAAAAAAGTAAAAAGCAGTTAAATAGTTTTTTTTTATATAAAATAAAAATATTGAAAGCTTAAAAAGTTCCTAATTTTTCCCCACAAGTAATGCAAAAATAAAATATATAACAAAATAACATAAAAACAACATAATTATTTTTTGGTTACCTCACCTCTCAAAAAAAAAGGAATTAGAAGTGATCAAAAAGTTGCATGTACATCAAAATGATAACCGGAGGCAGCCGGAGTGGCGGATCGGTGCGGGGTCTGGGTGTCGGACACGTACCGATCATATACTGATGACCTATCTGATGGATAGGTCATCAGTTCTAAGAACGTGAAAAACTCTTTAACTGAAAAGAAAGCAGATATGCAAATAACAGTTTTTGTAGAGGTATTTAAGATATTTAAGTACTCTGATAATATTTCCTTTTTGTGAACTGTACACCACCAATAGATAAAAAGGATGCAATGTTTTTTTCCTTCTTTCTTAGCATTCTGCTACTTCAAGGTTGTTCTGGGACAAGATAAATCCAAGAAAAGCTTGTCCACAAAACATAAAAAAACAGACTGACATCAGATTCAAGCTGGAGTCCAAAAAATCTTCCTGATTCCTTGCCAGAGTGCTAAAGGCAAGGTTTCAAACTGGCACTTTTATTTACAGAAAATGGCTTGAAAATAGCTGTAATGTGGATGTAAGATTGATTGCCTGGCACTATCACTACATTTTAATAGACTAATCAAAATAAAAGTAGAAGTTTTTTAATCATATTACATAGTTAATATGGTTGAAAAAAGACACAGGTCGATCAAGTTCAACCAAGGGAAGAGAAAAATGTCTACAGATTGACATAGAAGCTGATATTTTTTTGTTCTAGGAAATAATCTAAGCCTTTTTTAAAGCCATCTACTGTCCCGGCTCCTGCGGAAGACAATTACATAGATTCACAGTTCTCACAGTAAAGAAGGCTTGTCGCCTCTGCAGATTGAACCTTTTTTTCTCCAGACGGAGGGAGTGCCCCCTTTTTTTTTTTAGGGCGTTTTACATGGAACAGGATTTCACCATATTTTTTGTATGTGCCATTCATATATTTATATAAGTTAATCATGTCCCCCCCCCCCCCTTAGTCGTCTTTTTTCAAGGCTAAATAGGTTTAATTATTTTAATCTTTCCTCATAACTTAGATTCTCCATGTCAGTTATTAGCTTCGTTGCTCTTCTTTGTATTTTTTCCAACTCCAGAGCATCCTTTCTATGAACTAAAGGCCAGAACTGAACTGCATATTCTAGATGAGGCCGCACTAATGCTTTGTAAAGTGGTAATATTATATCCCTGTCCGCGAGTTCATGCCTCTTTTAATACACAACAATATCTTGCTGGCCTTTGAAGCAGCTGATTGACACTGCATACTGTTATTTAGTTTATGATCTACAAGTACACTCAGATCCTGCTCAACAACTGACTCCCCCAGTATAGCTCCCCCTGGGACATATGATGCATGCAGATCGTTGGTACCCAGATACATAACTTTACATTTATCTACATCAAACCTCATTTGCCAAGTGGATGTTGAAACACTTAGTGTGTCCAAATCGGCTTGCAATTTCCGAACATCTTCAATAGACTGAACAATATTACATAGCTTGGTGTCATCTGCAAAAATAGAAATAGTGCTATTAATCCCATCCTCTATATCATTAATAAATAAGTTGAATAATAGTGGTCCCAGCACTAAACCCTGGGGTACACCACTTATAACCGGGGACCATTCAGAGTAGGAATCATTGACCACAACTCTCTGGATACGGTCCTTGAGCCAATTATCAATCCAATTACAAACCATATTTCTAAACTTACAGTCCTTAACCCCTTCCCGCTCCTTGACGTACTATTACGTCATGGCAGCTGTATCGTTCGCGCTCCATGCCGTAATAGTACGTCACGGGAGTAACGGCCGTTTCGGCCGTCCTCCCGACACATACAGGAGCTGTGACAGCTGCTGTCTTGTTCAGCAGCTGTCACAGCTCCTACAGCGGGGACCGATCGCTGTGTCCCCGCTGATTAACCCCTTAAAAGCCGCGTTCTATAGAGATCGCGGCTTTTTAGGGGTTAAGCTGCCATCGCCGGCCTGCTACGCGATAGCGGCCGGCGATGGTGACTATGGCAACCGGACACCAAACAATGGCGTCCGGCTATGCCATAGACGGAAGCCTAGTGTTGTCAGGACCCACTATGCTTGCTGTCAGTGAGTAGCTGACAGTTCTAATACACTGCACTACGCATGTAGTGCAGTGTATTAGAATAGCGATCAGAGCCTCCTGCCCTCATGTCCCCTAGTGGGACAAAGTAATAAAGTGAAAAAAAAGTTAAAAAAAGATGTGTAAAAATAAGAAAATAAAAGATTTAAAAGTAATAAAAGTAAAAATCCCCCTTTTTCCCTTATCAGTCCTTTATTATTAATAAAAATATATAAACAAACAAATAAACTATACATAATTGGTATCGCCGCGTCCGTAACGGCCTGAACTACAAAATTATTTCATTATTTATCCCGCACGGTGAACGCCGTAAAATAAAATAATAATAAACCGAACCACAATCACAATTGTTTGGTCACTTCACCTCCCAAAAAAAGGAATAAAAAGAGATCAAAAAGTCGCATGTACCTAAAAATGGTACTGATCAAAACTACAGTTCGTTACGCAAAAAATAAGTCCTCGCACGGCTTTATTGATTGAAAAATAAAAACTTTATGGCTCTTAGAATAAGGTAACACAAAAAGTGAATGATTGTTTACAAAACGTATTTTATTGTGCAAACGCCATAAGACATAAAAAAAAACTATAAACATCTGGTATCGCCGTAATCGTATCGCCACGCAGAATAAAGTGAATATGTCATTTATAGCGCACGGTGAACGCTGTAAAAAAAAACGAAAAAAAAAACAATAGTACAATTGCTGTTTTTTAGTCACCACGCCACCTAAAAATAGAATAAAAACTGATCAAAAAGCCGCATGCACCCCAAGAAAACTACAATGGATTCCTCAAGGGGTCTAGTTTCCAAATTGGGGTCACTTTTGGGGGGTTCCCAATGTTTTGGCACCACAAGACCTCTTCAAACCGGACATGGTGCCTAATAAAAAAGAGGGCTCAAAATCCACCAGGTTCTCCTTTGCTTCGGAGGCCGGTGCTTCAGTCCATTACCGCACTAGGGCCACATGTGGGATATTTCTCTAAACTGCAGAATCTGGGCAATACGTATTAAGTTGCGTTTCTCTGATAAATCCTTTTGTGTTATAAAAAAAATGGTATAAAGAGGATTTTCTGACAAAAAAAAAATGTACATTTCACCTCTACTTTGCTCTAAATTTTTGTGAAACACCTAAAGGGTTCATAAACTTTCTATATGCTGTTGTGAATACTTTGAGGGGTCTAGTTTCTAAAATGGGGTATTTGATAGGGGTTTCTAATATATGGGCCCCTCAAAGCAACTTCAGAACTGAACTGGAACCTAAAAAAATAAATAAATGAGGCAATACTTCGCTTCTTACATTATACTGATAATGAGCCGTGCCCACCCCGAGATGACCCCAGTTTTGACCGTTTGTATAAACGGAGACCCCTATTAGACCGTTCCAGTGCCCGGTTTTCCCAAGCATACACCCCCGAGAAGTGTATTTCTATTGATGAGAAACTGGTACATTTTAAAGGGAGGGTTCAATTCCGCGAGTACCTGCCGGGTAAGAGGGCAAGGTATGGCGTGAAGATGTATAAGCTGTGAGAGTGCATCAGGGTATACCTACAGGTTTAGGATATATGAAGGAAAGGCCACCCCCAAACCAGACTGCATCCTGGACTACAATAGGTACATGGGAGGGGTGGACTTGTAAGATCAAGCCCTGAAGCCCTACAGCGCCATGCGGTGTGGTATAAGAAGCTGGTCGGGAACATCATATAGATGGCTTTGTACAATGCGTACGTGCTACGTCGATGTGCAGGCCAGACGGGAACTTTCCTGGAATTTCAAGAGGTGATTATCAAGAACCTAATCTTTAGGGACCAAGAAGGGGGGGCACCCAGTACTTCTGGAAGCGAGCCCACACGCATCGTACCAGGGCAACACTTTCCAGGGGAAGTTCCCCAAACTGGCAAGAAGGGAAAAAGTCAAAAGAGGTGCAAAGTCTGCTATAAGAGGGGATAAGGGAGGACACAATATATCAATGTGACACGTGTCCCGAATAACCAGAGCTCTGTATGAAAGTGTTTTAAAATTTATCATACATCCCTTGGTTTATAATTTACCCCAATTTTACTTACCCTGATGCACTCTGCACAGCTTATCCCCCCTCGTCTTTCCCCTCTGGGCCCTGCTGTGTGTCCAGGCAGCTGATAACAGCCACATGTAGGGTATTGCCATACCCGGGAGAACCCACATTACAGTTTATGGGGTGTAGGTCTCCGGTCAAAATGGTCACTACACCTCTAGATGAATGCCTTAAGGGTGTAGTTTTTAAAACGGGGTCACTTCTTGCGGGTTTCAACTGTACTGGTACCTCAGGGGCTTCTGCATACATGACTTCGCACTAGAAAATCCAGAGTAGGCCAAATGGTGGTCCTTTCCTTCTGAGCCCTCCCATGGGCCCAAACGGCAGTTTATCACAACAAATGGGGTATTGCGGCACTCAGAACAAATTGCTCAACAGAATGGGGTATTTTGTTTCTTGTGAAAATAAGAAATTTTCAGCCAAAACTACATATTATTTGACAAAAATAATTTTGTTTTCATTCCCAGCCCAATTCAAATAAGTTCTGTGAAGAAACTATGGGGTCTAAATGGTCACATTACCCATAAATGAATTCCCTGAGGGGTGTAGTTTCCAAAATGGGGTCACTTCTGGTGGGTTTCCATTGCTTTGATACCTCTGGGGCTCTGCAAATGTGACATGGCACCCGAAAACCAATCCAACAAAATCTGTACTCCAAAGAACACACAGCGCTCCTTCCCTTCTGAGGCCTCCCATGGGCCCAAACGGCAGTTTATCACCACAAATGGGGTATTGCCGCACTCAGGACAAATTGGGCAACAAAATTGAGTATTTTATTTCTTGTGAAAATAAGAATTTTTGAGCTAAAATGACATATTATTGGAAAAAATATATTTTTTTAAAATTCCCAGCCCAATTCAAATAAGTTCTGTGAAGAAACTATAGGGTCTAAATGGTCACATTACCCATAAATGAATTCCTTGAGGAGTGTAGTTTCCAAAATGGGGTCACTTCTGGTGGGTTTCCATTGCTTTGATACCTCTGGGGCTCTGCAAATGCGACATGGCACACGAAAACCAAACCAGCAAAATCTGTACTCCAAAGAACACACAGCGCTCCTTCCCTTCTGAGGCCTCCCATGGGCCCAAACGGCAGTTTATTGCCACAAATGGGGTATTGATGCACTCAGGAGAAATTGGGCAACAAAATTGAGTATTTTGTTCCCTGTGAAAATAAGAAATTTTGGTAAAAAATTACATCTTATTGGAAAAAATGTCATTTTTTTAATGTCACAGCCCAATTGAAATAGGTGCTGTGAAAAAACTGTGCGGTCAAAATGCTAACAACAACCATAAATGAATTCCTTGAGGGGTGTAGTTTCCAAAATGGGGTCACTTTTGGTGGGTTTCCATTGCTTTGATACCTCTGAGGCTCTGCAAATGCGACATGGCACCCGAAAACCAATCCAACAAAATCTGGACTCCAACAAACATATAGCGCTCCTTTCCTTCTGAGCCCTCCCATGGGCCCAAACAGCAGTTTATCACCACAAATGGGGTACTGCCACACTAAGGACAAATTGGGCAACAAAATGGGGTATTTTGTTCCCTGTGAAAATAAGAAATTTTGATCACAAATGACATTTTATTGGAAAAAATTACATTTTTTTCATTTCAGAGCCCAATTCAAATACGTGCTGTGAAAAAAATGTGCGGTCAAAATGGTAACAACAACCCTAAATGAATTCCTTGAGGGGTGTAGTTTACAAAATGGGGTCACTATTGGGGGATTCCTACTGTTTTGACACCTCAACACCTCTTCAAACCTGGCATGCTCCCTAAAATATATTCTAATAAAAAAGAGGACTCAAAATGCACTAGGTGCTTCTTTGCTTCTAGGGCTTGTCTTTTAGTCCACGAGCGCAGTAGGGCCACATGTGGGACATTTCTAAAAACTGCAGAATCTGTAAAATACATATTTAGTAGTGTTTCTCTGGTAAAACCTTCTGTGTTACAGAAAAAAAAATGAATAAAATTGAAATTCAGCAAGAAAAATGAAATTTGCAAATTTCACCTCCACTTTGCTTTAATTTCTGTGAAATGCCTGAAGGGTTAAAAAACTTTATAACTGCTGTTTTGAATACTTTGAGGGGTCTAGTTTTTAAAATGGGGTGTTTTATCAGGGTTTCTAATACATAGGCCCCACAAAGCGACTTCAGAACTCAAGAGGTACCTTAAAAAAAAGGCTTTTGAAATTTTCTTAAAAATATGAGAAATTGCTGTTTATGTTCTAAGCCTTGTAACGTCCAAGAAAAATAAAAGAATGTTCAAAAAACGATGCCAATCTAAAGTAGACATATGGGAAATGTGAACTAGTAACTATTTTGGGTGGTATAACCGTCTGTTTTACAAGCAGATGCATTTAAATTCTGAAAAATGCAATTTTTTCAAAATTTTCTCTCAATTTTGCAATTTTTCACCAATAAACACTGAATATATCGACCAAATTTTACCACGAACATGAAGCCCAATGTGTCACGAGAAAACAATCTCAGAATCGCTTGGGTAGGTTTAAGCATTCCGACGTTATTACCACATAAAGTGAAATATGTCAGATTTGAAAAATGGGCTCTGAGCCTTAAGGCCAAAACTAGGCTGCGTCCTTAAGGGGTTAATTTACCCATTAGACCTCAATGAGGGACAGTGTCAAATGCCTTTGCAAAGTCCAAAAACACTATATCCACAGTGGCTCCTTTGTCTAGACTTCTGCTCACCTCTTCATAAAAACAAATCAGGTTGGTTTGACAACTTCTGTCTTTAGTAAAACCGTGCTGGCTGTCACTCATAATACAATTTTTTGTCACATAATCCTGTATTTAGTCCATCAATAGCCCCCCAAATATTTTTCCCACGATTGATGTTAAGCTAACTGGTCTATAATTACCCGGGGAAGACCTAGAGCCCTTTTTGAATATAGGCACCACATTTGCCTTGCGCCAGTCTCTTGGCACTAAACCAGTCACTAGAGAATCTCTAAATATTATGAAGAGGGGGAAAGAAATAACTGAACTAAGCTCTTTAAGAACTCTGAGGTGTAAACCATCTGGTCCTGGGGCCTTGTGCACATTTATTTTATTTAACTTAGCTTGGACCATATCTACATGCAGCCAATTCAGTATATTAATTGATGTATTAACAGCACTGGCACCGGCTACATCAGCTGCTCTTTCTTCTGTTGTATATACAGAGCTAAAAAACTAATTTAGTAACTCTGCCTTCTCTTGATCCCCTGTGACTAACTCCCCATTACCACTACTTAGGGGTCTAAATGTTCAGACCTTGGCTTTTTTGCATTTACATGGCTGAAGAATGTTTTGGAATTTGCTTTACTATCCTTGGCCACCTACCTTTCATTTTGTATTTTTGCTGATTTTATTACTTATTTGCAGATTTTATTAAGCTCTTTATAATTTGCAATGGCTACCGCTGTACCCTCAGATTTGTATTTTTCAAATGCCTTTTTTTTGTCATATATTGCCTTTTTTACAGAAGGTGCAAGCCATTTGGGGTTTAATTTTAGTCGTTTATACTTGTTACCTATAGGAATAAATTTTGCACTATAATTATACAAAGTAGATTTTAAGATCTCCCATTTATCATTTGCACCATTATGTGACATTAGTTATTCCCAGTCTATATCCTGAATTGCAGCCCTCATCCTGGGGAAATTGGCCTTCTTAAAATTAAGCGTTTTTGCCCTCCCAGCCTGTGTTTGTTTTTTACAGTATAAGAAAAATATAACTATATTGTGATCACGGTTACCGAGATTTTAACGAACATTGACATTCCCAACAAGCTCTGCATTATTAGAAATGACCAGATGCAACAGAGCTTCACCTCTAGTCGGGTCTTCCACAAACTGGCCCATAAAATTTTCCTGCAGCAGGTTGAAAAATTTCTCCCCTTCGCAGTTGAAGTCGAACCATGACGCCAATTAATATCTCGGTAATTAAAATCTCCCATTATCACTACAGTACCCCCCCTGTGCAGCCTGCTCCATATGTTTATATAGCTGACCTTCCATCTCCTCAATTAAATTGGGGGGTCTATAGATTACACCAAAAGTAATTTTTTTCAGTGTTTACCTCCCTTTGTAATTCCACCCACAAGGTTTCAACCTCCTCACAGTCTTCACTCACTATTATCTCTTTCACACTCACCTTCATATCACTTCTCACATACAGACATACACAACTGCCTTTCCTATTTGCCCTGTCTTTTCGAAATAGTGTAAAACCCTGTAGATTTACAGCCCAGTCGTGTGAAGAGTCTAGGCATGTTTCAGCAACACCTACTATATATGTTCCTCCAGTACCAAGGCCTCTAGCTCCCCCATTTTGCTTGCTAGACTTCTGGCATTTGTGAAAATACACTTTAACTTGCATTTCAAATTGCCACGTTTGGTATCAGAAATGTGCTTATTAGACATTATTTGGGCATTTTTATTTTCATTGCTGTTTTGTAACAAAAGTATCTCCTTATCCTGTTGTCTAGTCCTCTCCCCACAGTCTATTTCTCCACCCACCAATATAGTATGACCCTTCTCTAACCTAACTACCCCTTAATTTTCTACATTGACCTGCCTCCTCAGTCCTAGTTTAAATACTCCGCCACCCTAGCTAGAATTCTCTCCCCCAGCACAGCGGACCCCATTCCATTTAGGTGCAAATCATCTGCAGAATACTGTTTGTACCCCAATGAAAAGTCAGCCCAGTGCTTTAGGAACCCAAAGCCTTCTCCTCTAAACCAAGACTTAAGCCATGCATTTAACTCCATGAGCTCCCGCTGTCGTTCTTGTGATGCGCATGGCACAGGCAGTATTCCTGAGAAAACAACCTTGGAGATCCTTCCCTTCAGCTTGTAGCCTAGTTCTTTAAAATTATTCTTAAGGCTCCTCCACCTACCATGTATTCTGTCATTGGTACCCACATGGACCACGACAGCTGGATCATCACCAGCCCCTCCCAGTAATTTATCTACCCGTTGGCGACTTGACTGTGTGCTTAATATTATGCACCTGTTTACAATAGATGTGGCTGAATCACCGGAACTCAATAATTAAAAGTGAGTATCCACATATTTTTGGCCATATTGTGTAGCTGCCAATAGAAGGACTTAATAGGGAAAAAACTTTTAGGCATATATATGACTTACACTGTGAACTATGACATAGCTTACAGAGAATGAATCAGTGGTAACACAAAGATGAGAAAAAATATATAGTGCTGGTAAAAGAGGTGGCTTTTTCTGGGAAATATTTCTGCAGCTACAAGGTAGGAAAGGTGTCTCAAAGTGAATTTTGCTTTTAATCTTTTTTTTTTGTATACAAAGACTTTGCACAGCATAAAAGACTTGATTATAAGTTACTCCATTTTAAAGAACCAGAGGAAAAAACTATGACATCCTTCTGAAAGCATTGAAAGAAACCAAAGACCAGGAACATGACAATTTCAATAAAGTGAACTATGAGAGTGCAATGACCAGATCAGCTTTATTTATTAAATAGATGTAGGTCAGCTAGGCCTCATGTATGCAACCATATTACAGATCTGTGTTGTACGGATTCGTAATGCGGTGCCCAGAGCCTGCTATAGGCCCATTATGTACCTCCATGTGCTTCCAATTTTATGCTCCCTTGCTTGCCATTTTATATAAGTATCAGTGTTTCATGGAGGCAGCATTCAAGGTCTTTAAAAAACAGATAGGAACAGATCACTGAAGTGGAAATAACTGAACAGCCTGATAAAATTTGCAGGACTGATAGGAAGAATCACAAAACTGTCAAAAAGCAGCTTGTAAATCAGTTAATCTACAATTAGATTTAAGGTTGGTGCCATTAGCTCATCGCTTCAAGAGTAGCTTTAATTTTGAAAAGCATTTTAAATTTGATATTTGCATAACATTGCACATACTTTGTGTGTATTGCTAAGTGCCATTTGAAATCCATTGTGCCGGTAGATTTTTGATGCCCTACATTAGAAACCAAGTTTAAATGTTTCAAATTTATGCAGCAGTCTACACCAGTTTTCTGTCATAGAAAATTTGCCATTTGCACAAAAACTCAGTCGTTGCGCACAACTGTTGCTCCTTTTGCATTTTTACGCTATCTCCCCCACTTTTCAAAAAAGCGCGAGGATGAATGGCCACTCGCAGCCACACAACTTTAATTTACAGCACAAACAGGCGTAACTAATACTGAAAATCTACTTCAGCTCAGCTGTATATTTCCCTTTCTGATGCACTGACTGCAAGAGATGTGCCTAATTTCTTAAGAGGTGTGCGCTTCAAATACATTAGGTGCATTTTACTCCAGTGCTTTTATTAAGACTGGCGTTTGAAAAGCCAATCTTATAAATTCCCCCCATTATTCCCATTAAAGCACCACAGCAGTACAGGCTGATACTTTCGTAAACCATCGGGGTAACACATTTTGGTATAATTGTAACATACAGCTGAATCCCTGCTGCAACTCCTGGAATTGAAGCTATCCCAGTCATTTAAAAAAGTCCCGGCCGTTTACATTTTTTTAATAAAGTTTATAAAAATTAAAAATAAAAAGATTTAAAGAAAAAAAAAACATTAACATCCTTTCTTTCCATAAAAATTACATTTATAGTACATAAATAGTGAAAAAAAAGTATATATATAATTAGTATGGCAGCAATAGCAACGACCTTTATAATAAGGTTTAAATGTTATTTATACCACATAATGAACAGCGTAAAAATAATTCCCCAAAAATATGGCAGAATAGATGTGTTTACCCATTATCTCCCCAAATTTATTTTTTTAGAAAAGTTAATGAATAAGTTATATGTACCACAAAATAAAACCATTGAAAAATATATAATGTATATAATATATATATATATATATATATATATATATATATATATATATATATATATATATATATATATATAAAAGTATATAAAGCTCTCATAATGCTATGCTGAGGGAAAAATAAAAAACATGGCTCTCAGAATGTGGTATCGAAAAAAATAAAATAAATTGAGCATCCAGGTCAAAATAGACCACATCCTTAAAGGGTTAAAAGAAAAAACAACTACCACCAAAAATGTTAAACATTTATTTACCAAAACAATTCATTTTCCTTTAATAGCTCCTATTTAAAGTGTAATTCACACTAGCAATGTATGCATTAACAGCCCTGATCAAGCTCGGATCACTGACAACTATTCTCTACTTATAGGCTTACATCTGCTGACAGGTTAGGTGCGGTACATAAAAATGGCAACCACTGAAGAAGAGAAGTCCATACTGGTGTCGACATCTTATAAAGCTATAGTATAACCATGAGTACTGATAAGTGATTGGGGTGCATAGCGACACTTATCCCTCCTATAATGGCAAGCATTCTATTCCTGATGCACTTATTTCACCCAAGTCAAGTTTATCTATTCTAAACTTGTTTGCAATGGCAAGCTTTTAAAAAAATAATAAATTTTCTGAGTTCTGTAAGTTCAATGTTAATTGAAGATATCAGATTGATGAATTTTAGCCGACCTAAATGAATAATGATCGTAGGTTCTAAGTTATACACATGTTGCTGTGCCATTTACCAGAATTAGTTTTTCCTTTTACTGCACAGAATTGATGAAGTACTGTATACTTGTCCTGCATGACTTGTGGTTCAAAAAATGCTACTGCAATACCAAATCCACTGTAGCATTCATTATTGTTAAAATCGAAAACGTATATTGCTCCTTAATCATGAATTGATAGATAGTAATCTCTGTGTCTAGACAAGTGACTTCATGTTTTGTATCAGAAGAGTATTAGCAAATACAATTATACAAGCTGTTCATTCCACTGATAATGAATTCAAAGGCTTCAAGAATCTTGACAGCTAAATGCCTTAGAAATTGGTCAATAGATCAATAAAATATAATGTGTGATATTTCCTCATTTAGTAAGACTTAAAAAACATCAGGTAATGTTAACACTATTTGAGAATGCAGAAATACAAACTCTATAAGTAGTTTGTGTAGCCCTTAGTAGCAAAAGACAGATAGATCGAGAGATAGCTCAAAAGATTAACAGAGATGATGATAGATAGATAGATAGATAGATAGATAGATAGATAGATAGATAGATAGATAGATAGATAGATAGATAGATAAATAGATAGATAGATAGATAGATAGATAGATAGATAGATAGATAGATAGATAGATAGATAGATAGATAGATAGATAGATAGTCCACCATCCAGCAGCACCAGTCAGGAATACAGGTGGGTGCACGTCCCAGGAGCCCGATCACTGCTCCCAAATCCTCAATATTCATCCAATAAGAGACAGCACTCCAATTTGTGATAGAAAAAACGGCTTTTTATTAGCCCCTGTGCGACGTTTCGGCTCTTTACATGTAAAGAGCCGAAACGTCGCACAGGGGCTAATAAAAAGCCATTTTTTCTATCACAAATTGGAGTGCTGTCTCTTATTGGACGAATAGATAGATAGATAGATAGATAGATAGATAGATAGATAGATAGATAGATAGATAGATAGATAGATAGATAGATAGATAGATAGATAGATAGATAGATTCTAGTGAAAGTGGAAACCTAAAAGGTTTCCCAAATTCTATTATCAATTTCTGAATCCCATAGTTGATCAGAAGTTAATGAGAACTTTTTGACCTGCCACCCCCTAGTATCAATTTACTTAGTATCATTTTAAATGTTCTGCCACCTAGCTGGAGATCCTACATTATGCCCCTGGTTTGAGATCCTGCTACTCATCTTCTGACAGTCTTATCTCATACTAGTAACTTCACCAGTTGAGTTGAGGATTGAAGGTGCGCATCTACTAATAAATATTCTTAAACATAAACCTGCATCTTCTAAACTTTGGCATTTCACATCTTTATTTTCAAATCCAAGGACCTCAGTTATAAGAAAGACTGCACTTTATACATACTGTCATGATCCGTGGGTATGTGGACCCACTAGGCCGCACCACCGTAGCAGAGTAGCAGCTGGCCAAACAACAGTCCGAGTACAAGAGTACCTTTGATAGTCCAGGCAGTAATGGAGGCTTGGCACAGATGAACTTGCAGACACCAGACGTGGTGTATATCAGCAGGCTTGACAGGTGGCACAACACGACTCCAACACTCTAAGGCAAAGGAACAACTATAGCATGGGATACAGGCTACAGGTAGCAGGGCACAGGAACAAAGGGAATAAGGATAACACTAAGGGACCATTTGCTAAGATTAACAGGGGTAAACACAATAATGCTCAGGCAATGAGCGAAGGGGCAGAGAACTTTTTACAGTCCAGGGTGATCATAGGCTAATTACAGATTTTACTCATGTGTGTGCACTGGCACTCTAAGGCCGGACGCGAGCGCGCATGCACCCTATGGGAACAAGTGCAGCGATGCGGAAGTTTGTGCCGGCTTCTCTCAGGAGGGAGATACCACCCGAAACTCACTCGTCCATGGCCGCGGCGGCAGGTAAGAACGACGGTCCGCGGCTGTGGACATTACACATACCATACGCTTAACACTTGATTGAAGGGCTCGTTATCCCTTACTTGAGGCCATGCTGGAAACCAGTGACCAGTGAGAGCAGCTGCTGACTTGTTTTCTAAGGGTCTATCCTGGTGACAGAGAGAGGCTCTATGTAGCCTCTTTGGCTAAAAGATGGTCTTTAAGAGGGGCCAAATTATATTAACTCCGAATTTCCTAATACAATATTTAAAAATGGATTCTCTAGTCAATGTATAATAAAGATCTACACCTTTTTAATATACTTTGTGTTACAACACCTAACCATTTTAAGGTTCTCTGCTTTCAATGAATGAACACATTCTTGTTTACATCCAGAGGTTGAAAACTGCACAGATCTAAACTTCTCAAAGCATTATTAGAAATTCTTTAATAGTCTACGATCTAATTTACTCCTTTTATAACTAGAAGTTATTTGGGAAATAGGGGAGAACAGCTATGGTGTAATAAACGTACCCAAGACTGCACTACCTTGCTCTTTCAGCAGAATACAGCCTGATTCTTCACTTTATAGGAAAAATACACTCCCTATTAGTGACACATGTACTATATTGTTGTAATGGCTCTAGGGTGAGCAGACACGGAGATTTTGCTTGTTTTCCTTTATTATTTTGATAATTTCTACTCAATATTGGCTAATAATCTACACTGCCCAACATTGAAATTGCAACACCAAGATGCAAAAGTTTTGGAATTGTGGAAATCACAGAATCGATATACATGTTAATGATATGAAAATGTGATTTATTTATTTTTTAAAACCAAAATTCCAAACATCTTGATATATTCAGTGTCAAGTATGAGAGCCAAGCGCAGAAATACATGCACTTACACACCTTGACATGTTATCAATGGGGTTATTAATGGTTGTCTGGGGAATGTTATGCCATGTTAAATGCATTTGGGCACGCAAATCATCAAGATTGGTTGCTGGCAACTCCCTTTGCAATTGCCGACCAATGATGTCTCAGATGTGCTAAATGGGAGAGAAGACTGGAAACACTGCAGGCCATGTCAGCACGTTGAAAAGCCTGCATTTCAGCCTCCATTTCCGCTTTGTTGTGCTTCATGATAGCTTTTGAGAGCTCTAGCCTGTGGTCAATGGAACACCTGTAGCTGGTCGTCTGGCTTGTAGCCCAATGTCGTGCAAACGCCTTCTGATGGTTTGTGTTGACACTGGTTGCTGCCCTAGGCTTGGGATGTGATGTTCAATTTCAATTTCAATACAGAATGGATCACTATGCGCCATTCTTCCAATCAGATGATCTAATAAGGTGCCTCCACGCACCTCTTGTTGACATTCCCATTCGTTGTTGTTCTTCCAACATCCGAGATACGCAATGTTGAACAGTGCTGACATATTTGTCTACGCACATAGCGATCTGTCAGAGTGGTAAACCAAGGTCTCTCAGTTCAAGGCTTCTGTCTCTCTCAGTTTGCGATAAGTGGCGATTACTGGCACGTCAATGAACAGGAGGCATCGCACAATCATCCCACACCGCTTGATCCACTTTTTGAGGTTTCATGTGGCTAAAAAACGTTGCTTTCAGTCTGGCGTTCATGCCCCTCCCACGTGCCACAGATTGGAGCTAGGTGCTTGAAAATTTTGATAATTTGAAGATCTTAGCGACTCCTGCTACTTCCTCGATTTGCATAACTTTACGGCTTGCCCTTCTTGGTGTTGCAATTTTAATGTTGAGGAGTGTATAAGTTCAGTGGAATTTGTTTTTAAGGGGTTTTCCTAAACTATAATATTGATAGCACATGAAGTGAAGGAAAAGAGCTGCAGTTGCAGGCACAGTGACCCCTTAATTGTGATCAGACCCCCACTGATCAAACATTGATCGCTTATCCTAAGGATAGTCCATTTTTTTTTTGGTCCCAGAGAGCCCCTGTAATGTTTGCTCCATTAAAAAACTTCATTTTGCACTTGCTTTTATTAGAATTTACAAATATACTAACAAATATGCAAACATATTCCAATATTTTTTTTTGAATTATTATCACAGAATACTCTAAGATTAAGTTCCAACTAGTATCTACAATTTATATTACTTTACAATTGTATATATCTAATAATTATTGCAAAATCCCTTACTTAAATTGTACATTAAAAAAATCTCATAAGTTTCGACATACAAAAAGCCAGTGGCGTAACAAGTAATCATAGGGCTCCATAGCACAACTTGGAGTAAAGCTCTATTACACTGGCCGATTTTGGCTGGTGCAGCGAGCGCCGATCAACGAGACATCATTGATCGGTGCTCGTTTGCTCCTGTCACACGGAGCTATGGATGGGGACGAGTGGTCGTTACTCCGATCGCTCGTCCCCATCCATTATTATCATGTCGGCAGCGCGTCTCCCTGTTTACACAAGGAGATGTCCTGCCGACAACGATGATATTTAACTTTTTTAAAACAATACGATTAGCAGATGAACGTTCATCTGCTGATCGCTGCCTTGTTTACACAGGGCAATTATCGGCAACGAAGATTCTCTGAGCGTCTAGTGTAAAAAGTGTAAAGCCCCCTTAAGGCCCCACTTGACCATCTTCACCAGCAGCTAGTTCAGAACATGAAAAGCTTATGATTATTTGTTCGCTACTGTGTGACATGTGTTTTTCCCTAATATTACTAAAACATAATACACACAGTAATGTCAGAATATAAGAGATAATACACATAGTGATGTTCCAGTAAATGCAGAGTTGACTCAATGAAGTTACAGGACAAGAATAATACACATAGTGATATCACAGTAGTAAGATAATGCACATATTCATGAAGTGATATCACAGTATAGCAGATAAGGGCCCCATTCAGTTTTCAATGACCCCATTCTATCATCCATAGTCATCACTAACTGCATGTTATGACTCTAACCAGAAAACTGGATCATTGTGGCGCAATTGGTTTGGCGCTGGCTAAACTTAGGTGAGGAGTCTAAGGAATCTTCCCGTTTTTTACCCTTTTACCCTTTTTAAGGTCTTTCTCAGTTGGATTAACTGGTCACGTTCCCCAAAGTAGTCTCTTAAGGCAAATTGAGGTGATAGGTGGCTGGATTAATTCACTTAACCACGCAGAAAGGCCAAATGAATCGAGGAGAAAGTTTAGATGATGGAACTTTAAGCCTGATGTTCCTCATGGACATTGGGGATCCTCATGAGAGCCCATATGCGATGGCCATGGATGACAGTTTTAGAGGACAGCCCATGGCCTAACAAAGCCCTCTAGATCTGTCCTTACGTAGATAATTCCTGTTAGGGCATACCTTTGGTGCAGTATTGTAGTAATGCATTGACAGACAAAAGTATTCCAGTATTATAATATAAAAAAAAAGTCCTATTGTGGGAATTTTATTTTATAACGTTTGAGCAAATAATTTGATTAAAAAATAAATGAACATGAAAAATAAAGAATAAACACAATTATTTTTAATTTAAAAAAATTAATAAAACTAGGGTCCTTTTAAATCACAGCATTCTGCTCAAACGTCCGTTTCTGTTTTTTTTTTTCCTTTTCAAATGGATTCAAAGGTTTTCAATCAGCTTCCATCATGGTTGAAAGTGTCTGTCTCCGTCAAGTTCAGTCTTTTCAACAGGACAGACAAACGGAAACTGTCTTATTTTCTCTCTTGTTGAACAACTGGATCCTGACAGATCAATTTTTCTGGACAATGCAAGAATAAGGGTATGTGCACACACACTAATTACGTCCGTAATATACGGACGTATTTCGGCTGCAAGTCCCGGACCGAACACAGTGCAGGGAGCCGGGCTCCTAGCATCATACTTATGTACGATGCTAGGAGTCCCTGCCTCGCTGCAGGACAACTGTCCCGTACTGTAATCATGTTTTCAGTACGGGACAGTAGTTCCACGGAGAGGCAGGGACTCCTAGCATCGTACATAACTATGATGCTAGGAGCCCGGCTCCCTGCAGTGTGTTCGGTCCGGGACTTGTGGCCGAAATACGTCCGTCAATTACGGACGTAATTAGTGTGTGTGCACATACCCTAAGGATGTTACAGGATTTTACATCATGTTGCCCTATGCGGTTTGCCATAATTTTATTTTTTAGGATAAAAATTATTTTTTTACATTTTAGCAGGATGCTAAAACGTGACATGAACCTAGCCTTATAGCTATGAGAATGCAGTGAGGAAAAAACTGAAAGCTATGCTGCATCCTCAAGGCCAAAATAAGCCGTGTGGATTTCCACCCAAAAGGTAGAAAAAATGTCCATAGATTTGTAAATATAGTTAGAGTCAGCAGCCAGAGTTTGTTAACTATGTTTTATCTACTTACAGAAATATTGGCATTTTTCTGTTTTGTTATTGCAGCCATTTATTTTACTGATGGTAAAACTGTCTGTTACTTTAACCTCATAAAAAAAAGTCACATATGGATCACATGTGCTCAGCAAGCTTTGCTTGGACAAGATGCAGGAATTATGGCCCCAGATAATGGTTAATGGATGTTTATAGCAAATCAAGTTAAATAATAAAGTGGTTTTGCATTTATCTTTTACAGTTACAAAATGTGAACACTTGTTGCGGTCACACTTTATACTGGACCTTAGGCCTGATTTACACAAGCGTGTGCATTTTGCGCACGCAAAAAACGTGGCGTTTTGCGTGCGCAAAAGGCACTTAACAGCTGCGTGTGTCATCAGTGTATGATGCGCGGCTGCGAGATTTTCTCGCAGCCGCCATCATTATGACACTCCGTTTGGATGTTTGTAAACAGAAAAGCACGTGGTGCTTTTCTGTTTACATTCAGAGTTTGACAGCTGTTGCGCGAATCATGCAGTTCGCACGGAAGCGCTTCCGTGCGGCATGCGTGGTTTTCACGCACTCATTGACTTCAATGGGTGCGTGATGCGCGAACAGCGCACAAAGAAAGGACATGTCGTGAGTTTTACGCAACGCACAAAATTCACGCACTGTCTGCACTGCCCCATAGCCTAACATAGGTGCGTATGACACGCGTGAAAAGAACGCGCGTATATTACGCTTGCGTAAATGATACCTTACTATAAGTTTTTTGTTCAAAGCAAGAATACAGGTGCAAGAAGTTTGGGTCTGATGAATCACATTTTCTTTTACATTATGTGGATGGCCTGGCGCGTGTGCGTTGCTTACCTGCAGAATAGATGGCACCAGGATATAAAATGGTTAGAAAACAAGCCAGCAGAGGCAGTATAATGCTCTAGGCAGTTCTGCTGGGAAACCTTGGGTCCTGACATTCATGTGGATATTACTTAGACACGTATCACCTTCCTAAACATTGTAGCAGAACAAGTACACCCCTTCATGGCAACACTATTCACTACTGGCAGTGACCTCTTTAAGCATAGTAATGTGACCTGCCACACTTCAGAAAAGGTTTAAGGAACGTGACAAATGGCTCAAGGTGTTGACTTGGCCTCCAAATTCCCCGTATCTCAATCCGATCTGCTTCTGACGTCTTAGTGCGAGTTACCACACGACACTTTCAGAGGTCTTGTGGAGTCCATTCTTCAATGGTTCGGAGATATTTTGGCAGCACGGGGGGGACCTACACAATATTAGGCAGGTGTATTTAATGTTATGGCTGATCGGTGCACACACACACACACACACAGACACACACACACACACACACACGTGTCACTTTGGCTACTATACTGTATGTTGCAAATTGCTTACAATTTTTGACCTGAATAAAATGGCACAAATAAGCAAACAGCTCTATGTAAAGAATTCATATAATGTTCTGTTGTTTAAGCATTTGAAACGGGCAAGTACTTTTTAACATCTCTATACATACTAATACACATGTATAATTCCCACTTTCTGCCTACTGCTGTAAATGCCAACTCATCAGGATTAGAATAACCGCAGCATATGTAGCTGACGTTTCAATCAGCTTTTACCTGTCATGATACTTATCCAGAATGCTTATTTGCTGACTTAAACAGTTTTGGCAAGAGGATAGTTTATAATAAGACAAGATCCTACAGTTATAAAGCCCTATTTTTACATAATAATGCCCGCCATTATGGGCGATATGCTCCACATAGATGAATTTGTCATACAGTAGCTTATACTAATTGAGAAATCAAGAAGAGAACATGGTAAATTTGCGTTTCCTGCACAAATAAAGTCTTTTTTTTAGTAACAAGTTACCAAAATATATCTAAATACTCAAACAGAAGCCAATAGCTTGATAATTTGAAAAGATCTGAATTACTTTAGTTGTATTTTTGGCAAACTTATTTCACTTTATCATCTTGGCATTTCATTAAATTTTACGATCACAAAGTCAACTCTCCTGCAACAAAGCGAAACATGGTTCTTTGAAATAAATGTTGTCATTAACGAGCCATGCCAACCCCAGTGACAGATTTGCAGCTGTAATGAATAACACTTCCCGCAAAGTTCTCCTATCTGACAGAAAAGCAGTGACATTACAGTAGGAAAATACTTAGGATCTCAGAGACAGATCGACGCTGGTGAATAACTAAACCCTTAGTTCTGACATGTGCACATCAGCCATATAAAACATGTCACCCATGGATCGCTTGTGCTCAGCAAGCTTTGCCTGGACAAACAGCAGAAATGATGGCCGCAGATAATGTTTAATTGATGTTTAGAGAAAATCCAGCTAAATATTAAAGGGGTTTTGCATTCATCTAATACAGAGATACAAAATTTCAACACATGGAGCAGTCACACTTTGCACTATATACCTTACTGTAAGGCCTGATGCACATGACCGTGAATTACGGTCTGCATACTATCCGCCATTGCGGATAGTATAGGACACATTCTATCCTATGGGCCAATGCACACGACTGTGCTTTTCCACAGTCCGTGCATTTTCTGGGACAGCAAAAACCGAGACCCCCACCGATTGCTAGAACGAAGCTGCAGAAGATTCTGGCTAGTCCCTTTGCTATGTCTGCCAGGTAACTATAGATCTGCTGCCGGATCTTTGCCTCGACCCCGTTCCTGACAACGCTCCTGCATTGTCCTTGGCCTGGTATTTGTTTCCTCTCAGGGTGACTATCTTTTGCTTAGTTCCTGACCTTGACGATCCACACGCAGCATGTAATGTTGTATCCAATGGTTAAAGGGGTTGCCCGGTTTCAGCTAATTAATGTTATTTTTTGTATAATTAAAAGTTATACTTTTTGTATTAATTCCTTATACTTTTCAAGATCTCCGCTTGTTGATTTTTAGTTGGAACATTGTTTACTTCCAGTGGATACAATTCTGTTCATGGTCATGTGATGAACACACAGGTGCTGGGATCGTTAGAAGACACAGCTCTAAGGTATCATTTACATGAGCGTAATATACGCGTGTGCGACGCGCGTGCTTTTCACACGTGTCGTACGCACCTATATTACTCTATGGGGCAGTGCAGCGCGAGTGCGTTGCGTAAAACTCACGAAATGTCCTTTCTTTGTGCGCTGTTCGCGCATCACGCACCCATTGAAGTCAATGGGTGCGTGAAAACCACGCATGCCGCACGGAAGCACTTCCGTGCGAACTGCGTGGTTCACGCAACAGCTGTCAAACTCTGAATGTAAACGGAAAAGCACCACCTGCTTTTCTGTTTACAAACATCCAAACGGAGTGTCATAATGATGGCGGCTGCGCGAAAATCACGCAGCCGCACATCATACGCTGATGACACACGGAGCTGGTAAGTGCCTTTTGCGCAAAATGCACACGCTCGTGTAAATCAGGCCTAAAATACATACTGTAACTAGCCATGCACCTGTGTTTCCAACACATGACCATGGACAGAATTGTATCCACTGGAAATAAACAATGATTTATTCCTTCTGAATAACAAGCAGAGATCTTGAAAACTGTAAGAAATTAATACAGAAATCATATTGGAAAATTGTACAGCTTTTAATAATGCAAAAAATAACATTTATTTGCTGAAACCGGACAACCCTTTAATAAATGTAGCAGCTTGCTCTTATAGTTCGCTGACACATGCAATAGAGATCAATAATACGGCTAAATGCATAAGCCCTTACAATTCATTGACAGGTATAACTTTGGGTCCATGCAAATTGAGATTTTGGTTGAATTGCAATATTATAGTAAGGATAACAGACTTAGTCTACGGCTACCCCCAGACTTGTTATCGCTTTCTACATAAAATCAACCGGAAATCGCTGTCTATAGAATTGCCTCCAGTAGCTTGAAAATCTCTTCAAAATTATTCCAGTCAAGCAAATCACTAGCGATTTCTTTTTCTATTTCTACATGCTGGGATTTCTGAGTGATTTTAAAAATAGTAACTACATTTTTCCTCTATAAAGTAATATGAAAAATTCTTGAAAATCATCCATTAAGGTCTGGCTTACGCTATAGAAAAAAGTCTAACTACAAAACGTATGGGTGAAGCCCTAGCCTTAGTCTCTTCACAGGTAAGACAGATATTCATCACAATTGCTTCTTTGTGGTTTTGAAATAGTACCTTTCAGCATTAACATTACATTGGAACTAGTACAAACTCAAAGTTATGAAAGTTTTCAACAAAAACAATTGGGAGAGCAACTATTCACTGCCTAAAGAGTCTTGTACATGACTCCTATTAATTCAAATGGGACCGATGCTCGAGAGTCTTCGGGAGTCGTTTGCTTGCCTCATCTACTGTAGAGTCCATTGTGTTTTTTGCCTCTCTTCGCACCCATTATAGTAATCCTTTAAACATTGCTGAAAAATATTGACATAAAACAATGTATAACACAGTTTAAATTATGATGATGACCAACATTTCTATTTTTAAGTAGACTAATGGCTTGAGACCAAAAAAAAATATTATTTTTACAGGTTTGTGTAACTCTATAAATACGATCACGGAGTATTAAAACTCTACCTTCTCCAAAGAAAACATGTATGATAGACAGCACTATTACACCATAATATAATATATAAAAAGAAAACTGTGTTTTTATACCCACATGGAGTCAAAAATACACTGAGTAGGGTTATTCTTGAGATCTTTTATTTTTCAACCTATTTAAAATGTTGATATTGCATTATCATATGCGTTTTTCCATGTTAGGTAAATTGGTATAAACGGATTGTCCTATGATTCGTTGCATTGTTTCTTCTCCGCGTATGGTTTGTCCTTAATCCCAACCAGGGATTAGAACCTTGGTCACACACATGTTTGCGCAGTTTTAATTGTTTTTAACTGTTTTCTTTTTCAGGATAATATTATTATGGTGTAATAAAGATATCAAATTTATACAAGAGGTGCAGTCTATTATAAATGTTTTCTTGGGAGAGGGTATAGTGACATTTGTCTGCATAATGACTGGTGATCTTGCTTAGCATTTTCTGGTGCCCACCTTTTCCTTTTGCTGTATAAGTATTAAAACTGTGCATCAGTTTAACATTTTGACAGAAAGCATATGCACCCTTCAAAATGTTAGGTTTATCATACAAGATAACAAAAAGTAGATAACGCAAAGAAACAATGTCGCTGTGTATGTTCTGAGATACTTTAGCTCATCAGTCAATGCACTTGACTTAAGAGCAAGAAAGATGTATACTGTACTTGCTGTCAGTGCTTCTGTATTTGTTGCTTTACAGTGGAAAAAATCATCTCTGCTACAGAATGACTTATCCATTCATCAATCTCCCATTGGGATGACAGCCTTGAAGTGGATAAATAAGTATGAGGGTGCTTAGAGTGAGCAGAAAGAACACTTAGAAATGCAGGGAATGAAAGGATTAGATACAGGGTGGAAATAGTAAAGTATAGGATAACTTAAAAAATATTAACAAGATAGCAGAAATGTAAAATATGAATACCAGTATGTTCCAGAAATAGCAAAACAAGCTCTCTGTTTCATATATAACGAAAAGAAAAACAATAAATAAGATACATTAAATTAGTGTGAAAATGTGTGCAGCCAATCTATGATAAAGTAAAATATATCATGAAAAATACACATTATACATAGATACTTTGGTAATTATTCATACAGGTTCATATTCACATTATTATGGTTATTATAATTGAAAACAAATTCACATGTAGATTAAAATAAACACATCTAGTATTTAATAATATATAACAGTTTTACAATTTAATTTGTGGGGAAAATCATCTTCTCTTACCCTACAGAGAGAGTTTTACTATTCTTCAAACCCATGAAAGTTAACCTTGCATGTTTCAAAATTTCAGGAAAATGTACCTGTTAATCTCCTCGTAGACTCCAGAGATATCCTGCGCCCTTAACCAAAGACCCCACCCTGCCGCAATCTCCGTTTTGACCCAAGACTATAAATTCCTCATGAAGGCCCGTCTCCTTTAAACCACCACTTACAGATAGCTCAACGGGGCTTTGCCCAACAAAGGCATGTGATTAAAAACATTAAAACTGTAACTGAACCCAAAGGCTATGCCCACGTGGAATTGCTTTGATTACTTTGCCTACTGCAAAGAAGCATAGTAATTTCCTCTACTGGTCCTTTATATAGAGAGGCAAACAACCTCAGATCCCTATCCATATGCTATTAGTCCAAGTTCAGTGATGGAATTAATTTCCCGAACATAAGACTCTACAACCTAGCCTCTCTCCTCAGAAATATAGACTGGCTCTATCCTTTACAAACTATTGACTAACATTTTTTCCCCCACATTTAGTTTTCACAATGGTAAACCCGCCTTATTCACAACTAGCTGACTGAATTAAAGCCAACCCTATGTTTTCCTCCACCAGGCAAGTATGGAAATTGACACAACTCCTTTCTCTCCACCAAATGACTCAATTTATCAATTTTTGGTATGCAATCCTAGCTTTCAAAATGGGCTACCTCATCACCCCTTTTTATATTTGGTACAAGTTGAGAATCACATCTATCGATAACCTACTATTAAAATGTTATACCAGGCAAAAAAGAAAAAGAAAAACTGACAATTCTGCTTTTGAACAGAGATATTAGTCACCAAAAGTATCACTTTTTTGAAAGGTGCAATTCAGGAGAAACTTCTGCTTTCCTTTTCTAGGTCACAGCTGAAGCCTTAGGCCCCATGCACACGACTGTATTTTCATCTATCAGTAAATACTGTCCGTAAATACGGATCCGTAGTCATCCGTATTTTATCCATATATGCGGAACGGTATCCGCAAACATGGTCCGTAATGCATCCGTATTTGATCCGTATATACGGATCCGTTAAAATGATATCACCAACATGTTGCATAGCAACGCTTCCATATATACGGACGATTATGGATGTACATCCATAGCCGTCCGTATTTATGGAAGCGCCCATAGGCTTCCATGGGAGAGTCCGTGCCGTAATTACAGAAAATAGGACAGGTTCTATCATTTTTTCAGCACGGACACCGATCTGTAAAAATATGGAAAGGCATTCGTGGCCAATAGAAATGAATGGGTCCGTAATTACCCATGGCAACTCAACACAGGATATACATAAACTGCTATAGCTGGCATTTAAATAATTTGCTATACAAACTCCTAGATGGCTCATTATATCACTACTCAATAGAAATGTTTTTTAGGAACAGCACAAACTTCAACTTCAGTCTACTAGAGAGCAAAGAATCTCTGTAATGTTACCATTCAGCCTAAAGAGTTGTATAATTGTGGCCAAAAATTACTTTTCTTTTTCGTGTTTTTGCAAGTTAATTGGCTTCCCGTGAAATTGCCTCTAGAGTGTGAGCTGTCCTTGAGATAGGGAAAATGGACCACTTGGGATAGGGAATAAATAAATACATAAAATATAATAAGACTGGAAGTCTAGGATGTTGGCAAGTTTATTATCGCCTGCTGCCTAGGATATAAGCCGCATCCATATTTGTATTCTACAAATGCACAACTTTAGATTTATCCACACTAAATCTCATCTGTCACATTTTCACCTAGTCTCCTAATTTGATAAAGCTTGTAAAGTTGATATATCACTTAATTTACTTATACTAGTCCTTCTCAATGAATTAGAATATCATCAAAAGGTTAACTTATTTCAGTAATTCAATTGAAAAAGTGAAACTCATATATAATGTACAGTAGATTCATTACACACAGTGATCTGTTTCCAGCATTTTTTTTCTTTTAATGTTGAATGTTGATGATTATGGCTAACAGTTACTGAAAACCCCAAATTTAGTGTCTCAGAAAATTAGAATATTATATAAGCCCAATTTCAAAAATGATTTTTAATACCGAAATGTTGTCCTACTGTATACAGTATATGCCCTCAATACTTGGTGGGGGCTCCTTTTACATGAATTACTGCATCAATGCGGCGTGGCACGGAGGCGATCAGCCTGTGGCACTGCTGAGGTGTTATGGAAGCCCAGGTTGCTTTGATAGCGGCCTTCAGCTCGTCTGCATTGTTGGGTCTGGTGTCTCATCTTCCTCTTGACAATAAGCCATAGATTCTCTATGGGGTCTAGGTCAGGTGAGTTTGCTGGCCAATCAAGCACAGTGATACTGTCGTTATTAAACCAGGTATTGGTACTTTTGGCAGTGTGGGCAGGTGCCAAGTCCTGCTGGAAAATGAAATCAGCATCTCCATAAAGCTTGTCACAGAGGGAAGCATGAAGAGCTCGAAAATTTCCTGCTAGACGCTGCGCTGAGTCTGGACTTGATATCCAGATGCAGATGTGAACGCAGCCTAAGGGCATGCCCCCACGTGGCGGATTTCCTCCGCAACTGTCCGCATCAATGCCGCACCTAATCCGGGTTGCGGATTACGGCTGCGGATCTGCCCAAAATGTGCAGTAAATTGATGCGGACTAGCTGCTGCGGACTGCGGGAAAAGTGCTTCCCTTCTCCCTATCAGTGCAGGATAGAGAGAAGGGACAGCACTTTCCCTAGTGAAAGTAACAGAATTTCATACTTACCGGCCGTTGTCTTGGTGACACGTCCCTCTTTCGGCATCCAGCCCGACCTCCCTGGATGACGCGGCAGTCCATGTGACCGCTGCAGCCTGTGATTGGCTGCAGCCGTCACTTAGACTGAAACGTCATCCTGGGAAGCTGGACTGGAGACAGAAGCAGGGAGTTCTCGGTAAGTATGAACTTCTATTTTTTTACAGGTTGCTGTATATTGGGATCGGTAGTCACTATCCAGGGTGCAGAAACAGTTACTGCCGATCGCTTAACTCTTTCAGCACCCTGGACAGTGAGTATTTACTGACGTCACCTAGCAACGCTCCCGTAATTCCGGGAGCCCCATTGACTTCCTCAGTCTGGCTGTAGACCTAGAAATACATAGGTCCAGCCAGAATGAAGAAATGTCATGTTTAAAAAGCAAGACGCATCCGCAGCACACATAACATGTGCATGACAGCTGCGGACTTCATTGCGGAATTTAGAATCTCCATTGAAGTCAATGGAGAAATTCCGCCATGAGTCCGCAACCAGTCCGCCACTGCTCCGCAACAGACAGAGCATGCTGCGGACACCAAATTCCGCTCCGCAGCCTATGCTCCGCAGCGGAATTTTACGCATCGTCTAAACGAACACTTCTAAATTTAAGTGGAAGTCAATGGAGAAACGGCTCCGCTGCGGATTAACGCTGCGGAGTGTCCGCAGCGGAATTCAAGTGAAATTCCGCCACGTGTGAACCCAGCCTAACTCAACTTTGTAGATTTTATTTTTATATAAAACGTTATCATCAGTTTCTGAGAAGAGAATTCAAAGGTGACAAACAATAGGTCTGTACTTCTTTGCACTTGTCACTTTTGCAAAAATGGCAGCTTCAACAAATCAAAGAAGTTCCAATATTTCTGTAAGTAAATTAAACATAATTACCAAACTGGCTAGCTTCTGATTTACTAATATACTGTATGGCAGTTTTACATTAATCCTCTTATCTTCTTAACTCTAAAGGGGGCTTTACACTGTGCAATTATCGGGCAGACAAGCGTTCATAAAACGCTCGTTGCTAATAATCGCCCTGTGTAAACAGGGGAAAAATCAGCCGATGGTCATATCGTTCTAAAAAAGTGAAATATTATCGTTGTCAGCAGCGCGTCTCCCTGTGTAAACAGGGAGAAGCCCTGCCGACATTATAATAATGTATGGGCACGAGCGATCGGAGTAATGACGGCTCGTCCCCATTCATTGCTCCGTGTGACAGGAGCAAACAAGCACCGAAGAACGATGTCTCGCTAATTGGTGCTCGCTGCATCGGCCGCTTATCGGCCGATATAAAAGGGCCTTTACTGTACAGATTGTACTGTCTTGACAGAATTCGTTTGTTAGGAGCTTGTGTGATACGGAATCATATGATACAGAAAATGAAGCATGTTTTACATTTATAGCCAACCCCACTATTACATTTCACAATCACATCCTCATAAACCCTTTACTGCATGACAACCGTTACTTTATTTATGGCAGAACACATTTTATAACCATTAACACTTAGAAATAGTCAAGCAACTAGTACGTCTTGCAAAACAGCTCTCCTCCAGAAGGAAGAAAAATGTCTCTCTGGTGCCACCTCTAGGTGACTACTCTGTAACTCAATGTCCAACACTTTATGGAGCGTTGAAACATGACTTGGGTTAATAGCCAAACCAGAGACAGCCATCTGTAGGTAGCACTTTTTTTGAGTAAATCAGTATAGAGTAGGGTTCTGGTTTGATGGTGAGATGCTTTTGAGCAGCTATTGGAAGGTGCTGATTCTCCTTGCGTAGATTCAGCTGGTATAGAGTCTTAAAGGGAATGTGTCGATAGAAATTTTTTTTTTTTTTTTTTAGTTAAACATTTATTATTTAAACGATTACACATTGTTTTAATTGTTTTAATTTTTTTACAAGTCAGGAAATATTATAAATTAGATTCTAATTTATAACATTTCCATGTGCTGGCCACTAGAGGGAGCAGTTCCCAAAATTGCAGCATGGTCAATGTGGTAAAGCAACCTCATTGATTTATGTTGCAAATTTGGAGTGTGCACACTCTCTCTAGTGTCCTCACACAATCCCCCCTCCCTTCTTCTGGCTAGTGTCAGGAGAAGGAGGGGTTTGAATCTTCAAACCTCCTACACTGTGTGCCGCCATTTTCTGAGCGACTGCACAGTGTATTAGGATTAGATACAGGGCTCAGCAGACAGTATAACACGAACATACACGAACATAATACACACATCACATACACAAACATAAATTACCTTCTCCTGCCGCCGCCGCCTCCGCTCCTATTCTTTGCGCCTTCTCTTCCTTGAACATATGGCTGGAAGTCATCATCTTACTGTCCGGCAGCGGCTTCCGGTCCACATGAAAATGGAGCCGGATTTCGCTCTGCGAAGGAGCTTCGTTTTGGTCTGTGTGGGAGCGGCGCATGCGACGTTCCCACACAGACGGCGTACGCTTCAGAGAATGGAACGGCTCCCGTTCGCATTCTCTATGGGGTTGTATGTGCCGTATTCCATCTCTGTATGTGTCGTTAATCGATACATACAGAGATGAAAAAAAAATGGCAGCCCCCATAGAGAAGTAAAAGTAAAAACAAAGAAAAAAATAGAACATGAGAACACAAATAAATAAAATTTATGTTAATATCATATTAAAAGCAATATGATAAAAAAACAAAAACATTTCATGACACCTTCCCTTTAAGAGCAATGCTCTCTGGGAAAATGTGTACTTTATATTTTGTCTTTCAGCCTGAAAAATGACGCCTCTGAAATATGCACTTTACTCCTACATTAGTAGACCAATTGCTTTTTCTGGAATACCAAATATGTTGCCTTTTTTGGATGGTAATATATCATTGAGTAAATAAAATTATCTTTCATCTCGGTAAGGTGTCAAGTGTTGATATGCACATATACTCCAGAGGACTCTGCACTGTAAATCTCATCATTGCTAAAATGCCTCATATAACACCAGCTGTATATATTGGAAAACATTCTGTATTGCTCAATTTGATGAATTTGTATTTTGAAATATTACACAGATTTAAGCCTAGTTATTATAAACATGGGCGCCTAAGGCCTCATTCACACGGCAGGGTTTCCCGGCCGGGTGCCGGCCGTTCATAAATCGGCCGGCACCCGGCTGCATTAGGAATAATAGACCCCTAATGGGGCTATTCACACGACCGATTTTTTGACGGCCGGAAAATCCGGCCGTCAAAAAATAGGACATGCTCTATCTTTGCCCGGACACCCGGCCGCCCGGCTCCCATAGAAGTCTATGGGGCCGGGTATTACACGGCCATCACCGGAATGTGTTCCGAGTGATGGCCGGGTTTCCCGGCGCTTGCGCTCTATCTCCTCCTCCTCACAGCGCAGAGTGCATGTGAGGAGGAGGAGTTGATGCCATTCTGACGAATGGCATCGCTGTACACTGTGTTGCAGGGCCGGGGTGTACAGCAGGTGGAGGGAGCGCTGCGCTGGCTCCCTTCCCCTGCTTGTTAAAAGCACCCTGGCTCGGCGATACCTTCCATGGCGCCGCTAGTAGTAGTAGCAGCAGCTGCTGCGGCTGCTACTACTGTAGCGACGCCACTATAGCAGAGCGGGGAGGTATCTCCCCGCTCTGCTATGTGCTAGCCGCACTTTAGCTCCTTGAAGGAGCGGAATCCCCGTGTTTTCGGGGATTCCGCTCCTGGACAGAGCGCTTGATGTCTCTGTCCATATCTGGGCAGTGACATCAGGGGAAACTCCTGAAGCGGAATCCCCGAACACATGGGGATTCCCCTTCAGGAGCTGCCACTGATGTCACTGTCCGGATCTGCCCGGCCCGGCACGGATGCATAACTTTATGCAAACCGGCCGGGCAAAATGGCCGATTTTACCGGCCGACACTCGGGCTCGGGAACGACCCGGTCGTGTGAATCCCGCCTTAGGCCTCATGTACACGACCGTAAGGATTTTTACTGTCCGCAAATACGGATCCACAAAAACGGATGCACATTCATAGCCGTCCGCAATTGCGGAAGCGCCCATAGACTTCTATGAGCGAGTCCGTGCTGCTATTGCGGACAAGAATAGGACATGTTCTCTATTTGGCAGATCATTTCTACGGCCCGGACTCACATCCGCAAATATGCGGAAGGGTGTCTGTGGCCTAGAGAAATTAATGGGTCCGCAATTTCATCCATTACCTGATCCGTAATTACTGATTAAAACTACAGCCGTGTGCATGGGGCTTAAGGCCTGATTTACACTAGTGTGTGCGTTTTGCGCACCCAAAAAACGCAGCGTTTTGCGTGCGCAAAATGCACTTAACAGCTGTGTGTGTCATCAGTGTATGATGCGCGGCTGCGTGATTTTCGCGCAGCCGCCATCATCATGACACTCCGTTAGGATGTTTGTAAACAGAAAAGTATGTGGTGCTTTTCTGTTTACATTCAGAGTTTGACAGCTGTTGCGCGAATCACGCAGTTCGCACGGAAGTACTTCGGTGCGACCTGCGTGGTTTTCACGCACCCATTGACTTCAATGGGTGCGTGATGCGCGAAAAACGCTGAAATATAGAGCACGTCGTGAGTTTTAAGCAGCGCACTCACGCTGCGCAAAACCCACGGACTGTCTGCACTGCCCCATAGAGTAATATAGGTGCGTACGACACGCGTGAAAGGCACGCGCCTCGCACGTGCGTATATTACGCTTGTGTAAATGATGCCTAACTGTCACTAGTAAAAAGATTTTCCTTCTATTTTATGAAAATTTGGATACTAAATTGTTCTAAGAGAGAAAAATTTGATAGAAGTAAACACCTCCAAAAGTACTTTGTATATAAGTAATTGTAATATATTATTTCTCATAATAGTACTGTATATAAATATATTTACAATTAAGTATATGTATCATATATCATGCTTCAGTTACTATGTATATTATGTAATGCAATGATCTGTATAGTTATACAAATATCAAGAAAGCTACATAATAGCTAGAAGAAACTCTGAAAACACACTACATGTCTATTATGGTTCAATGTTATTATTTTATACATGTGCTGGATCTTTTAATCATCCTTTCCCATTCTGTAGAGTTCATTTCATTGCATTCAAAATATATATGACAATATATTATTAGGCATTACTTGGTATTTAACAGATTCAGCAGTGCTATACAGGGAATAAGATTATATTTTTCTCTATCCCCACTGGGGCTCACAATATTTATTTGGCTATCTTTTGTGCATACCTAGTCCCACTATTAGGGGAGTGGTGGATACAATTGGAATACAGTCTAGGCAATGCTCTGTGAGCTAAACAACCTGCACTCCAGTCTGATACATTGTGGCAAACTAGCAAAGAGCTTTGTGCAGCTGCTGGTGGATTTATCTTACAGAAGATTGCCTAGACTGGATACAATTAGATTCTATTTGGCTACCACTGTGTTAGGCTACATTCACATGACCATGAGATGGACGCTTTTATAATGGCCGTTACACGGCTGTTTTCAGAACAATGAAGCTCTATGGGTGTATTCACACTGACTATTTTTGGCCGTTTTCACAGCCAGACAGCTCCCAAAGAAGTCAAGGGATCAGTTTTTACCGGCCGTTTTTCAGGAATCAAATCTTGTAACGGCCGGTAAAAACAGATTCTGGCCGAGGACTCCCCACACACAGACCTACTATGAGCGCTGAGCCCAGGGAAGCCCCTGACAGCACTGTCCATATATGGACAGTGAAGTCAGAGCTTTCAACTATGGAGTCCCCGGCCAGAGCATCGCAAGATCTCTGCTCTGGTCAGGGATTCCACTCCTGGTGAAACCCCTGGCGTCACTATCCATATATGGACAGTGACGTCAAGGGGTTACTCCTGGAGAGGAATCCCCGGCCAGAGCTTTACAGATAAAGGTTTGACAAAGGTCCTGCTGAGAGGACTGAAACTTAGCTATTTTGTACATGGGTTAAATAAACCGCTATTTTTGAAATTACTCCTGAAGTGCTGCGTCTATTTCTTCGTTTGTGTATCCAATTAAGGACCGTGTGGATGATGGTCAAAGACGCATAGCACCTTACTACTTTAAAATCTTCAAAGTGCTTCTTTTTTCTACCTTCTATATATGGACAGTGACTTCAGGGGCTACTCCTGAAGGGGGATTCCGCTCTTATGGGAAGCCCCTGACATCACTGTCCATATATGGACAGAGACCTTAGGTGCATCTGTCTATGAGCGGATCCCCGGGCAGAGGGATTCTGTTCCTACAGGGAGTTATAGTGGCCCTATCTACAAGGGGGTGCTGTCTAAAAGGTGGGTGCTATCTACAGGGGGTGTTATCTACCAGAGGGGAGCTATGGCACTGTGGCACTATATGGGAGGTGTAGCACAATGTACAGGGGACACTGGCGCTATCTACATTGGCAATGTGGCAATATGTGGTCTTTGGCACTTTAAAGTGAATAGGAGCAGAGTTGCTGTTATGCAGGACGGCCGCTATACAGTGGTCAGAGCCATCTTCTTCCAGCACCAACTACTTCATATTGTTCAAAACATCCGGTGTCCGGAGGCAGCCAGAGCGGCTGATCAGTGCGGGGTCTGGGTGTCGGACCCGCACCGATCATATACGGATGACGTATCCTGTGGATAGGTCTTCAGTTGTCCTGTCATGGAAAACAACTTTACTGTACCATTGGCCCTAGGTGTAATGATGGGGGTAGGGAAACGGACAAGTGAGCCCTAATCTACTCGCCACTCTGTCCCTGCCTACTTGCAACGACCCGCCCTAGGCGACGGGGTACAACTGGGCAGCGGTCCCTACGCTCAGTAAGTGCACGAGACAAACAGACAAGGGTACACAAAGCTAAGGGAAATGGGGCAGTTGCCCACGGCAACACCGTGAGCAACAAGAGTGGTGAACGAGTCGAGTCAAACCTCCTGGTACCACGAGGTACCAAACGCAGAGCAGGAGAGTAGTCAGTAAGCCAGGGTTAGTATGGAGCAGGATCAAATAGTTAGAAGCTGTAGCTGTGCCAGGAAGCCACACGAGAAGAATCACAAGCAAAGGAGGAACAGGAAAGGCAGGTATAAATAGACAGAGGGCGGGAGCTAGCTCCGTCTGGCCAGGCTGCGATAGGCTCTCCCACTCCTAAGCCTGCCATCCTGAGTGGTGGAAGATGGAGTCAGTCTCAGAGACATAGACTCAGGTGCAGACTGATTACCTATGGGCGTATACACAGAAGTTGTGCCTGGCAGATCCTTTACACTAGGTTGTTAAAACGTTACCTCCCCCGGAGCCCCGCTGTATCTATAGTCAGCACCAGATTCACCTAATTTAAACTAATATATAGTAATGATCTAACACACTCAGAAGCAGAATACAGGGAGGAAGGGGAAGTGAGGTACCTGGTGCTGGGGGCACAAAGGCGCCATGAATTAGTTCTTCCTCCAACTCTCCTAATAATACATACAGCCTGATTTGGCTCTCTAAGGCTGGGTTTTCACACTGCAATATTAGTGCATTTTTTCTGAACTGCTGAACTGTGTTGCAATTTTCATCGCTCCTTGTGAAAGGAGTAAACGAGCACCGATCAGCAAACTGTTCCATCGATCGCCCATATCAGGCCGTGTAAAAGGACCCTTACTGGCCAGGCTGACTGATGTAAGGAGGTGTGAGGAGACTGCAGCTGCTAATGCTCCCGTTGCATAATAGCCTCTGCCGCAATGAAAGTAGTCAGTAAGACCATACCACACCACAAGTCCTGGAGCGCAGGAGCGCTGCAGTAAACAGAGTTACAATAGGCCGGGCAACACTAGTTAAGTGGGGGGGCGACGCTGGGATGTAATAAACAAGAGAGCCCCCCTCTCTAATGGCAAATGCGGCCTGCCGCAGCACATCCAGTGTGACGTGCTTTTTTTAAATATTTTGGCCCACCCAATCTGCTCATATTATAATTTGCCACCGGTGTATCTGAATGATATTGCCTGGAAGTCTCAAATCTCAAATGTATTACCATTAAGATGGCATGCAGTATTACATGTACCTTTTTATTTATTAAAATATGATTTATTTCTTGAAGGACCGATCCAGTTTGGGCCTTTGGAACCAAGGAAATCTTTTTAGGTTTTACTTCCGTGGTATAACTTTTTTATTTTCAAGACTACATAGCTGTATGGGGCCCTAGGGTAGATCCACACTTAGCAAGCTTTTCTTTTACCTTAATAGATGAGACAATGTTATGTTAGATGATGTTGTGAGTATGAGGATACTAAATATGTACTGTATTTGTTTTTACTGTTTTCACATTTTTATTTAAAGGGCTATTCCCAACGTAGCAATCATATAAAGTAGATTTAAATGATTCTTAAAGGAATTTTTTTTTAACTATAAAACATCATATCTATAATACATTACACAGGGTAGACCACGAAAAACAGAACCCCTGTGTGGTTTGGACAGGGCGATGCTTATCAGGCCTTAGTCATCAAAACTGACTTATAGTAAAAACTGCTTTGTTGCCGATTGCAACCAACCAGAGCTTAGCTTTTATTTCACCAGAGCAGTTTAAGAAATGAATGAGGCCCATCGAGTGGTACTCTTTGTGGAAGGCAGTAGTGTCTTGCATGAGTGTGTCCAACATGTCATAATTGGATTGAACATCGAATTGTGATAGTGGAGGCCTATGTACATGCAGGCTCATTCAAAGAAACAGGACTATTTTGTTGGTCAATTTCTGGACCTTCCCGTTCCAGCAAAAAGTAGAATATATGGTTTGGTGCAGAAGTGGCATAACACAGGATCCGTGGCAGATGCCCAAAAAATAGACAACCTCGTATTTGTACACCCATCGTTGTTGCAGATATCCCGGAGGGGATTATGAGAAGCCTGAGAAAATTTACCCAAAAATTATTCCAGCAGGGATATGTCAGAAGAACAGGTCAATGTGTAATGAAGTCGCTTCACCTGAAACCATACCGAGTGTCAGTTGTGCAAGAGTTAAAGTAGGGGCATAAACAGAAGCTTGTGGAGTATTGCAATTGGCTCCTAAATACTACACAAGTGAAAGAGGGTTCAATTTTTTATGCACAATTTTTTTGCTGGTGCTTTTAAAGTGCTCAGAGATCTGTTAGGGCATACCTTGGATATTCCCTAACGCTGGACTCACATGTCTGTGTATGGTCCGTATACAGACCGTATTTTGGCTGTATTTCTTAATCCAACCACAGTTCAGGGAGGCAGTCTCCTAGCATCATAGTTAATATGTATGATGCTAGGAGTCGCTGCCTCACCGTGGGAATACTGTCCCGTACTGTAGTCTTGTTATCAGTACGGGACAGTATTCCCACAGAGAGGCAGGGACTCCTAGCATCATACATAACTATTATGCTTGGAGGCCGACATACGGTCCGTGAACAAACACGGCCATGTGAATTCAGCCTTACAGTCATTAATACTAGACAGCTCTGGGGTCTTTGTTAAGCCCGGGGCTGTCAGTATTAAACAATCAGCCTCTGCAATCACAAATTTAAGAAATGATGCCCCCTCACTTTGTCAGGACCACAATCAACATTAATCGCGGTGCTTTAGGAGTTAAACGGTTGGTATTGGAGCTATCAATCACAGTTGCCCTCCCACTGGTCATCAGCTTCTGTACCCGATGTTCATATATATCAGTGTGGGATTTAGCTACTACTAATGACATACCTGTACATTAGGAAGGAGTTAATGTATTGGATATAGTTTGGTGCTTGCTAAGCTATTGAGCACTGCAATAGTATTTAGTAGGATCAGTCACTACACAGCATACTACCAGAGTATTCAATTATTTATTGGAGTGTGTGGATTGCCACCGCAGCCATTTTTTGTTTTTTACTGTCCACCTTACAAAAGCAATAAACAAAAAGTTTTTTGGTAGGATGAAATATAAAAAAAACCTGAAAACATTTTTTTCTCCAATGTTTTTTGGGTATCGTTTTATGGTGTTTAGCGTGTAGTTTAAAATGATATGTTATATTAGAATCATTAACTGGACACAGTAATATTTACATTACTTTAGAGGAAAAAACGTATGTTTGTTTTTTTAACTTTTAATATTTTTTATATATTCCAAAAATGGCCTTGTCTTTAGCCATCCTAGGGGACTTTAACAAGTGATCGTTTGATCGCCGGTACAATACAGTGCAATACCTATGTATTGCAGTGCATTGTGATTTTTACCGGATCCTATTAATCCTGGCAGAACTTACAGTAATAGGAGCACAAAGATGGCAGACCTGGGGGCCTTTATAAGACCCCCAGGCTGTCATAACAACTTTCGGCACCCCACAATGGGTGTCAGCTGTAATACACAGCTGACACCCGCGGCGTTTGTAGCAGGCTCAGCCTGCGAGCATGCTCCATACTTCCCCGACCCAAAGACTACGACGTAAATGTATGTTAAATGTCAGTAAAGTGTTAACTTTTGTATTTTACATTAGCGTGATCAGAAGGAATTAATATTTTTTTGGCTGCTGTGGAGGGAGTGGAGAAAGTCCTGATGAAAGAGAATAAGTTGCTGTGGGTGAATGTAGATTGTGTTGCTAGGAGGGGAAGGAAATGTGATGCCAGAGGAAGAAAAAGAGAAAATGTGCTGCTGTAGGGGAGTCAGTACAGCTGGGAGATAGATACTGGTCTGCAGTTGGGGGTGTACTTTTGGTTGCTCAGGAAATAGCTCATGGGGTGAATATTCTGCTAGGTAGGCAGGAGACAATCTACTGTGTGGGAGGGCAGGGCTTTATTCACATATAATTACTCATTGCACTGTATGTCACAATTATTTGGTATGGTACTTAGAGATAAGAGTATTCCCCAAAATTCGATACGGGTCTGATTTAGCCAAATCAGACATCCGTTTTGGCCTGAATAAATGAAATAAATAATTGAATAAATTGCCCCGAGTGCCCTAAAAAGTCGTGCATTAACTTCTGAGGTCTTCTAAGACTATATCCAACCCCTTTCAAGCTCTTTAACGCCAAGCCAGTGTTAGTAATGTGAAAATGATGGCAACACATTAGGTTAAGGAAAGGTATAACCGCACTACATTTTGGGAAGGCTACCTACAAAACATTACGGGAAAACCCGCCAAAAGGTAATGCGATGCTTCGTCTAATCTGTAAAATGGCGGCTGGCGTGCGCCATGAACTCCAAAAGTTTCCAAATACTATGAGTCAGGAACTTTTGAGAAATTTTACCAAATCCGATAAGTGTAATGGAGTAGTTACCATCGAAAATCCATGGGAGAATTGCGGCTTCGTTAATTTCTATGGACCCATGCACGCGACCGTGCTTTCCACGGTCCGTGCATGGCCCAGGAACCTGGACTGCAGAAAGAACGGACATGTTTTATTACGGCCATGTTCTGCAGTCCAGGCTCATAGGAAATAATGGAATTTGCGGGCGGCTCGCAGGTCACACTCCGCGGCTGGCTGACCTGAAAATCACGGCCGTGCACATGGCTACGGTCGTGTGCATCAGGCCTAATGGTACTGTTATGTAAGCAGGGTGTGTAGCCACTATTGTAACGTTTCTGAATGGCTATTTTTAACAATACAATGTTTTTTTAACACTTTCATCCCTTTAAGAATATAAGTGCTGGAGGGCATTGTCATGTGGGTGCTGTTAGGCATAGTTATGTTTGGGTACTGTCTGATATTAATATGTTTACTCTCTATGGGCATTCTATGGTGTTATGAAACATATATAAATCAGTGGTTTTGTGAGTGTGGCTAATCAATTCAGAAGGGAAGCTCCGGAACAACGGCACGTCAGGGGAGGAGCAGCTTGACCATGTGGTGGGACGTAGCGACTGACGTCAGGGGGCGGAGTTTGGGCAGAGGCGCCAAACGAGCGAAGAAGGAGGAAGTGTTGCGGAGGGCTCGCACCTGTTTGAAGATGGAACAACAGATGGAGAGCGTGAGGACCTTAGCCAAGGAGCGGGGAGCGGTCTGGTTGGCGGAGCAGGTGTCCGGGATGCAGGCAGCTGCGGATGTCAGTGCACGGCCGGTGCGCAAGGTGAGGCAGCCTGTCCGGCTGAGTCCCAGTCTGGTGCGGCCCGGTCGGTGAGGGAGAAGTCCAAGCCCGCTCCTCGAGTGAGCAGGCGGAAGAGGAGTGCGCCCACCTATGACTGGAGGATGACGTGAGCGGCGGGAAGGAGGCGGCAGGAGAGAGGAGAGATCCGGGATCAGCAGCTGGCAGGCGAGTGGAGGAGAACACTGCAGGGAATGCCTCAGACAGGAGGAAGAAGCAGAGCAGCGGGAAGGAGTCGGCAGGAGATGGGGGAGACCCGGGATCAGCATCTGGCAGGCAAGTGGAGGAAAACACTGCAGGGAACACCTCAGAGCTGCTAGATGAGTTTACTGGTGTGGGTCAGCATGCGGGAGGATTGGGGGAGTGCAGCCTTACGGCTGGCGCCTGGTCTCAAGCATCTGTTTGGAGAGGAGAGGTGGAAGATGACAGTTGGGCGCTTGAGGCCACGGCCAGGTCCCCCGACATTGGTTAATGGTGGAAGTGAGGAGTATGCAGCTAGTTCCAGTGGACCGGGATCAATTGGATGATGTGGTACCTTTTTCCCATAGGTCACAGGGAAGGCGGGAGCTGTCGCGCCGCTCGCCGGTGGGAAGTGTGTGTCAGCGGTCCAGGACCCAGACTCGGAGTCGGGATCGGAGGCCAGCTCTTGAAGGGAGGCGTGGGGCTGGATATCAGGAGTCTTCAGTGTCGGAGCGCCACCGTGATCCAGAGGTATACCGTGGGCGGTTGGATGACAGGAGAAGTTCAGCTCGATCGAATCAGGAGGCCTTGTCACCGGCGAGAAGTGCAGGATGATCCTCGTGGATGGACGGGACAGCAGGAGTATTGCCCGTGTCTTGGGATGTGGTGGAGCAGGGCGAGGGAGCGCGCCCCATTTTTCAGAGAAGCAGTACAGCAGCTGGGTTGTCTTCAAGATCTTGAGGTGAGGCGGGTGTGTCTGTGGGTGATTTACTGTGGGTCTTGGTGGATGTTAAGGACTTGTTGCCTGCAAAGGTGGGACGGGAGGCGGGACAGGATGATGTTGGGGTAGCGCTGCCTTGGAGGGATGTTCGGGAGTCGGTGCGTTCTTCACCAATGGGTAGTACGGCTGGAGGGGAAGATGCATCAGGTTCAGCGTTAGACGGCTCTCAGGTGGGGATTTCAGGTCATCCAGTGGCAGGTCTGGGACTCGTTATGGATGTGGCGCACAAATGTTCTTATTTTGCCTTTGTGGGCGTGCATTTGAGGGACGAGGCTCGCCAGAAGATTGAAAATGGAGAATATGTGGAACTGTTTTCGCTGTTACCGCTGGAAGACTTCCCGGAGACTAAGGAAACGGATATAGGTGAGAAGATGAAGAAGCGGGAAGAGGAAGAACAAAAACGTAGGTACAGGAAGATTCCGAAGACATTTGGGAATTGGTTGAGAGTTTTTTGTATTTATGCGAGCGTTTGGGGGGCTAAACTCCCGGATAGTTGTGCATCTTTGTTTTGTTACATTGAAGGTATTTTGGATGCTTGTAAGGGCTATGGTGGTCTGGCGTGGTGGCGCTACGTCGAACAGTTTCATCAGCGCCTGGCGGCGTGCCCTGCCATGTGGTGGGATTAGTTGGATCTGCCATTATGGATGAGGCTGATGATGTCACAGCGACCTGCACCCTTTCACGGAGGGGCCAGGGGGTAAGATTCTGCTCAACTGGTCCTAAACAAGAAAGGAGTGTGTTAGCCCTTTAATGAGGGACAATGCAAAGCGGGTTTGTCATGTAAGTTTAGGCATGAATGCTCGAGGTGTGGTGGTTCACACCCCTATTCCCGCTGTTTCAAGCGTCATGGAAAGTGCCCGGGAGATGTGGTTGGAAAAGGGGAAGACCCCAGTGAGTCTAGGCGCGATGCTGCCGTGGTTAGAGCTCTACGGCAATAGTGGTTTTCCCATTCCGGTTTTGTTGACTAGGGTTGGTTCCGGCGTTACGGAAAATTTGAAATTGGCTATTCAGTTCCCGGAGTTGGTTCGGGTTAAAATCAAAGCAGAAGTGGAAAGGGGCAGGATGGCGGGCCCCTTTTCCTCCCTGCTCCTTTAATGTTTCGCCATTGGGGGTGGTTCCAAAGAAGGAGCCAGGGAAATTTCAGATTGATTCATCATCTGTCCTTTCCGAAAGGGCTATCGGTGAATGACAGTATTGACAAGGAACTTTGTTCCGTGTCGTATGCTTCGTTTGATAGGGCGGTGGACCTCATGAGGGAGGCCACCAGGGGCCCTATTGGCAAAAGCGGATGTGGAGGCAGCTTTCCGGCTGCTCCCTATTCACCCGAATAGTCATCATCTCCTTGGCTGTTTTTTTGAGGTAGTTACTTTGTTGACCTTTGTTTGCCCATAGGTTTGTCGCTGTCGTGCTCTTATTTTGAGGCATTTAGCTGTTTTGTGGAGTAGGTGGTTAGGGAGTCGTCGGGCTTTGGTAGTATAATTGACTATATAACCTTGACTACTTTCTGTGCGTGGAGCCGGCTTTGTCCCAGGTTTGCCGTCACATACTGGACACTTTGCTGAATGTGGCAAGGGAGTTTGGTATTCCTATGGCAACGGACAAAACAGTGGGTCCCATGCCCTGCCTCACATTCCTGGGTTTGGAGATCGACTCGAGAAAAGGGATCTGCCGTCTACCAGTAGAGAAGATGGAAGACCTCTAGGGAGTTTCAAACAAGTTAGTCTTCAGTAATTGCAGTCAGTATTAGGGAAGTTAAATTTTGCGTGCAGGGTGATTCCGATGGGGAGGATCTTTAGCAGGCGCTTGAGCAGGGATACGGCAGGCATTTCTGAACCGCACCATTTCGTCAGGGTGACAAAGGAACATCGGGAGGATCTGGAGGTGTGGGGTTTGTTCTTAGCGTCCTTTAATGGTGTCGCAATTTTTCAGTCAGGTTTGGTTGATTCTGTGGAATTGGGTCTGCAGACCGATTCGGCTGCTAGTGTGGGATTTGGAGCATTGCTCAGCAGGAGATGGTGTGCCGCCAGGTGGCCATCTTCGTGGATGGCTCGTCGTTGTTGAAGAATTTGACTTTTTTTGAGTTGTTCCCCATAGTGGTGGCGGTCCACATTTGGGGGGAGGAGTTTTGCAACCGGCGGGTGGTTTTTCTGTCTGACAATATGGGAGTGGTGCATGCGGTTAACAAGTTGTCTGCTGGGTCGGATCCTGTAGTTTGGCTTTTGCGGGTGTTGGTGTTGCAATGTCTTCATTTGAATCTGCTGTTTTGGGCAGCACATGTGCCCGGGGTGTCGAATGTTGCTGCTGATGCTCGCTGTTTTCAGTGGGCACGGTTTCGGATGGAGGCTCCGGATGCCATGGAGACGGGGGATGCCTGCCCAGCTCAGGTGTGGAGCATTGTCAAGCCGTGATGAGTGACTTGGTCCGGAGGTCGTTGACACCGTCTACCCTGAGATGCTATGAAAAGACTTGGCGAGAGTTTGAAGCAATGTCGCCTGGAGGGAGACCGGCATCATTCCGGCCTGAGTTGTTGGTTGGACTGCTTGAGGCCTATGTGGTAAAATTGGTGGACATGGGGGTGATGGCATCAGCCGTGGGAAAGCGGCTGGCTGCTTTGGCCTTTTATTTCAAAGTGTCCGGGAGGCCGGATGTGTCTAAGGACTTTCGAATACGGCAGGCCCTGAAAGGGTTGAACCGCCGAAGGAAATCAGTAGATTCAAGATGGACGATTTCAGTGGTGCTACTTGGGAGATTGTTGGGAATGTTGGGAGAGGTCTGTTCGTCCAGTTACGAAGCAATTATTTTTTTATTGTTTTTTTCTTGGGCCTTTTTCGGGGCTTTTCGGGTGGGGGAATTGGTGAGTGTGAACAAGAGTCGACCGGAGGGGTGTATTGTTTGAGGATGTGTATTGGAATTCTGGCTCGGTGAACATTTGGCTCAGTTTTTTTCCAAGACGGATCAGGAGGGGAAGGGGGTGTCAGTTTCGTTGTCCGCCATCAAGGATAAATGGATCTGTCCGGTTACTCTTTTTCTGGCATTTTGCCAGATCAGGATCCTGTCAGTTTGGGCCCTGTTTTTGTGCATTCTGATGGGTCCTTTCTGTCCCGCTTTCAATTCCTGGCGGTTCTTCGGAAGTGTATTAGTAGTTTAGGAGGTGCGGCGGGGGAGTTTGGCACCCATTCATTTAGAGTGGGTGCCGCCACCAAAACATCTCGCTTTGGTCTAAGTGTGGATCGAGTGAAGAGCATTGGTCGTTGGAAGTCGAGTGCCTATAAGAGGTATGTACGCCCAGGGCGAGTGTGGTTGCCTGACGAGTGACTGGGTTTGCGGTTGGGTGAATTGGGGTTTTTGTATTTTCCGAGGTAGGGCTGATGTTGTATTGGTTGGTGCATCTCTCCGCAGCCTCATGTCCGGTGGGGGCATGGATCGTTGGACACTCGTATATTTATTGGGCACATAGGAGAGCTGGAGTGAGGAAGAATGGTGAACGGCTTGGCTTTTCGAAGGTCCAGCTGGAACTGCGGTGGTTCGGTTACAGGGGTCTTTGGTGGGACACTCTGTTGTCGGAAGTGGTCCACATATCCCGGTTGATTGGAGTTCCGAAGATATTGGTGCTGCACGTGGGAGGTAATGACCTCGGAAAACAGTCTCAGCGAGACTTGTTGAAAGCGATGCAGAGGGATGTCATTCGCTTACTGGGTCTTTTGCCATGTGTCCGATTGGTCTGGTCGGAGATGGTGTCGAGGTTGGTGTGGCTAAATGCCAGGGACCCGTTAGCGTTGGCTAGGTCTGGGGGCAAAGTCAACAAGGAGATGGTGACCTTTATACATCTCCTTGGGGGTGTGGTGGTGCGTCACCGCCTATTGGAAGGCATGGCGACCGGTTTGTTCTGTCCAGATGGGGTTCCATTGACGGAAATTGGATTGATATTTTCAATGTGGGGCTGCAGGACGGCCTGGAAGCTGCCTTGGCTGTTGGTGGGGTAGCGCAGCCAGCATAACGTGTCATACGACTGGCTCTTGGTGAGGGTAGTCAGCCTGGGGGGTGTTTTTAGGCTGGAAATGGGGGGAGTCTGAGCGCATGCTCACTCAGTTGGTAAAACTGGGTGGGGCATGATGACGAACCCCTTAAGGATATTTTATTAATTTAAATGTTTTATTTATGCTAACAAATTTTACAAATGGCTGGCTAACGATTTTGTACGCAGGTACAATTGGTTTACAATTTAATAAATAGCCTTGGCCGAAATTTATACCACATTTCAGGTGTCTGTGTATTATTGAAAAAAAAATTGTATTAGAATTAGAGGTTTTAGATGAGCAAGGTAGCCAATACATTGGTCAAAGTGTGAACAATTTACTATAACATATTAAGCCCTAAATTGGAACCCTACATCCAAAAAAAAAAGTGTATATTCTTAATCTATATGTTCCGGGTCACAAATGACATATTTGAACGTTGTCAAATTGTCCTGAAAACTGTACCGGTAACAGCTCATAAAATTTAGTACACTTCACAATTTTGCATTTCAAAATACAAGGCATGGATTTATATTCACAGCTGGCGCAAGACAATTAGAAATGCCTGAAGATGGATTATATACAAAAGGGCCAGTATTTAGCAGACAATGCGTACATAACACCACATGTCTTGAGTAGATAGATCATCAGAGAAGAGTACAATTTCTGGCGAGTTCTTATAAAAAGAAAAGGAAAAAAAAGGGACAAATAAACCTTCCCTTTAAAGTGAGTGCGTAACATAATTCCCTCAACAGATACCAGCATGATACAAAGGTCAAAAATCACACAGTTACAGCTTCCATGTGATGGATAGATTTGCTAGATCAGTCATTTCACTCTGGGCACATAGGAGTACACAAGCAGTATGGCTGCATTTCAATTAGGTTGGCAAAGATGATAATCCTAACTGTGCCTTTATTCTGTCCCCACAAATGGACAGCTGGATAAAATAAAATACAACACAGTCCACATCATCCTTTACAAATCATCTATTAATAATGACTTTGTAAACACCACAGAATAAGTTTGCACGAGTAAATAGAATAAAATATGTGTTCAGTTCACATAAATATGGGTATTATTAATAGTGATACATAAACTAGAGAGCACCAGTTAATCGTTCATGCAAAACGAACTGGAGAATACAGTACAATGTAAAATATTGTCATTTCATCCATACTAACTTACAAATGTACAATACCCCGGTAATGTACGGATGTAAGCATCTTAATCTTGACTCTGATAACTTGCTGCAGCATGATATCACACTAAAAAAGCTATAGAAAAGTCATTGAAAAAGTCAAGATAAGGGATCTAGCCACTGTGTATTTAATGCGTTAAAAATCAAGGTAAAGACGGCTACATCTGTAGGTAGCATCCGCCATTTTCCCGAGGATGATGCATGTCAATTGCATAATGCAGCACAGCTACTTAACTACTACAGGTTGTACCCGCTGTAGTTCACTAACCCCTTTCAGCACAAAAACAGTGCTACTTAAAAGCAATGTCCTCTTTTATTAACATATTACAAAGTGTAGAAAAAAAAAGTCTGGGAGCTTGATAAATATGCCATTAACCATGAACGCTATTCTTTTCGAGACTATTGCACCAGAAAACGGCAAATGTGTTGAATATGAACTGGATAGTTAATAAATGCATGATCACTGGGGGCCCACTGCAGGGGCCCTCACCGATCATTACAACAGAGATCCCGAGTCCCCCGGTTTTACTCACCCACATGACCGGCTATAATCCTCGGACAGACAGCAGCTCAAGTAAACCAGAGCTGGATTTGGTGCAAAGTAAGGGTGTTCCTATTTTTGTGTTCCAGGATCCGTTTTAGTTTTTTGGCAAGAAATATTTTAATGTAGGGCTAAATTCATACTGCGTTTGGGCACGATATCTGATGTATATGCATTGGGAAATGTTTCTGACATATACACAAACATGCCTATAAACTTCTAATACCTAGGCGTATCCTTTTGCCATATATAGCGTATTGTAACGTGCAGCCGACTACATTTTTCAGTACAACTGTTTGAACACACAAAAAAAAATCTCACAGAAAAATCAGAAAATCACAGGAATGCCTATTCAAACCAGTAATTATTAACCATAGGGATCATTAAGGATCAACCGTGTAGCTTTCTGCATGCCATCTAAAAGGCAGTAGGAAGCTCTGTTATTTTTTCTTCATAGTGGACAGTAGGCCCCTCTATAGCTGCCTCTGGATCACGTTAGCTGAGATCCTTCACCGATGTCTTATACAGAGACCTGTCTACATGTGATCAGCCTATAGCAGGCAGGTAAGGGACTCGACAAGATACTGAACAACAAGGACTAGGGCACCATTAGAAATCATGAAAAGTAGGACATGTCACACATTTGGTGAGGGGTGCATTTTGCCAGCTTTTCCATGGGTAATGTTATTTTTATATGCAGTCGTTTTGGCAAGGTTTTTACATCCTCTGCAGTTATGGTGCAGAATTCTTGCATTGGGTGTATTTTTAAAGTAAACTAGAAAATGTTTATGTGAAATATAAAACGTTTATATGAAATATATTAGTCACATGGAATGTACTGAGCACATTCTTTTAATATCGGAATTTCTTCATTGACAGTTTGTCCATATACTTATGATAGCGGAGAAAAAAAAACACCCACTTAGTTATTGTCACATTAGATGCACTTTGGTAGCATATTATCATTCAATGGTTAGCTTGAACTGTTAGCCTTGGAGATGACTATGATAAATAATGTGCAAAATTGGGTTCCTGAAAAGGCGCAAGCAAGCATTCAGTGACAAATATTCTGCCGCTCGCTGATAGAGTTTACTAAGCAAATTAAATCTTCTAAGTGATGAAAGAAATAACCTGTGACACCGGTGATAGAGAAATTAAATTAGATTCACTAATAGCAGGTCAGCATGGACTGAAAAGAAATAATGGACGCGATCGCATGATAAGCAGACCTCACACTTTTCTGACAGGTCTATTGCTGAATGTCCACAGCGCACATCTATCCAAGGGGCAAGCAGCGATTCACTTTTTATTTCCATGTGCTGCACTGTTGGTTTCCCAGAATGTGGATAGATTTTGTCTGATACATTTTTCAGACATTTACATTTAAAATGTATTGTAATATTGACTAAGTGAACACACAAATAAACATTTAACGCTTTCATGCCGACAATCTGTATATTCACGTCCTTTTCGCACATACCCCGTGCAGCCAGGGCGTGAATATACAGATCACTGTTCCAGCCGGCAGAGGGCTGTAAAAAGCACTCGGACGCCGGCTGTGTCAGTGTCTGCGGTTCCCCAGCAATCTGTTCTCTGACAGCCGAACCGATTGGTTTGGCTGCAGAGAATATGATCACCGGTATTAACCGCTTCCTGACCGACCCTACAGTAAATTCATGTCGGCGCTTGCTGGGCTCTGTGCAGCGTCTACGAGAATTCACAGTGGGTGTTAAAAGCGCGATCTGGGTGTCTCAGAGTAGTGCTGACACCCGGATCGCGCTGTCAACCCCTGCCTCTGGTCCCGGAGACATGACCGGACCTGATTGGTTCAGGTCCCGATCATGTGATCGCAGGGAAAGTTTTTTGTAGTAACAAATTAGAAAGTTTGTTTCTATAACAAACTTTCCCGAGGACCGATTGCGGGTGCTGCCGTTGGTTGCATGGCAAAACCAGAGGCCATACAACAGCCTCCAGTCTGCCATTCACGGAAGCCTATGAGGACCAGCTGGTCCTCATAGGCTTCCTGTCAGTGTGACTGTCATTGTCACACTGACAGTTTATAACACGTTACACTACCTAGGTAGTGTAATGTATTATAGCAGCCATCAGTGCTGCAGGTCTTCATCTAAAAAAAGAAAAAAGTAATAAAAATATTTTATACAAGTGTAAAAAAAAGTTATAAGCTACAAAAACAAAAAATGCTTTTTTCCCTATAATAAAAATAAACCGTTAAAAAACACTACACATATTTGGTATCACTGCGTCCGTAACGCCCCCAACTATAATATTATTTTTCCCGCACGGTGAACACCGCAAAAAATAATTAAACAATACTAGCATCACTTTTTTTTGTCAATCACCCCTCCCAAAATATAGAATAAAAAGTGATAAAAAATTTGCATGTACCCCAAAATAATACCAATAAAAACTACAACCCGTCCCGCAAAAAACAAGCCCTTACACATCTTTTTTTGACTGAAAAAAAAATAAAAATTACGTCTCTCAGAATATGGTGACAGAAAAGAAATAATTTTATAGAAAAGTGATTTTATTGTGCAAACGCCACAAAACATAAAAAAACTATATACATATGGTATCGCCGTAATTGTATCGACCCGCAGAATAAAGTTAAATGTAATTTATAGCGCACAGTGATTACTGTAAATAAAAGAACAAAAACATTGTCAAAATGTATTATTATTTTGTCTCTTTGCTTGCCACAAAATTGAATAAAAAGTGATCAAAAAATCACATGTACCCTAAAATGGTACCAATGAAAACTACAGATTGTAACATAACAAATAAGCCCTCACACGGCTATGGTGGAGAAAAAATAAGAAAAAGTTCTGGCGCTCAGAATATAGCGACAGAAATTGTGCAGAGTGTCCAAAAGCGGATAAGATTGGGCACCATTTATCAGTGCGACACCGGCCAAAAATCTATGAATTATTTATTTCCTTATTATGCCCTGATGTACTCTGCCCAGCTTACATATACCCCCACATTATAAACTGAAATACCAGCAAAACCCCAAACAGAACTATTACCAAGCAAAATCTGCGCTCCAAAAGCCAAATGGCGCTCCTTCCCTTCTGAGCTCTGCCGTGTGCCCAAACAGCAGTTTATGACCACATATGGGGTATTTCCGTACTCCAGAGAAGTTGCTTTACAAATTGGGGTTCTTTTTTTTCCTTTATTTGTTGAGAAAATTATATTATATTTTCACAGACCTATTCCAATAAATATAGCAAAAGACCTAGCGGGTCAAGATGCTAACTATACCCCTAGATAAATTCCTTGAGGTGTGTAATTTCCCAAACCACTTTTGGGGGGTTTCCACTGTTTTGGCACCACAAGACCTCTTCAAACCTGACATGGTGCCTAAAATATATTCTAAAAAAAGGAGGCCCCAAAATCCACTAGGTGCTCCTTTTCTTCTGAGGCCTGTGCTTCAGTCCATTATCATACTAGAGCCACATGTGTGATATTTCTAAAAACTGCAGAATCTGGGTAATAAATATTGAGTTGCATGTCTCTGGTAAAACCTTCTGTGTTACAGAAAAAAATGTATTACAAATGAATTTCACCCAAAAAAATATGCAATGTTAAATACCTTTGTGTCAAAAAAGACAAAAGTATAGAAGGTATAAATTTCACCTCTACTTTGCTTTAATTCCTGTGAAACGCCTAAAGGGTTAATAAACTTTATGAATGCTGTTTTGAATACTTTGAGGGGTGCAGTTTTTAAAATGGGGTGATTTATAGGGTCTATCTAGTACATAAGGCCCTCAAAGCCACTTCAGAACTGAACTGGTCCTTGACAAAATAACCTTTTGAAATTTTCTTGAAAATGTGAGAAATTCCTGCTAAAGTTCTAAGCCTTGTTAAGTCCTAGAAAAATCAAATAATGTTAAAAAAACAATGCAAATATAAAGTAGACATATGGAGGATGTTAATTAGCAACAGTTTTGTGTGGTATTACTATCTGTTTTACAATGTAGATTACATTTAAAATGAGAAAAATTATAATTTTTGCACATTTTCTTTAAATTTTGGCTTTTTTCACAAATAAGCGATACATTTATTGACCAAATTTTTCCACTAACATAAAGTACAATATGTCACGAGAAAACAATCTCTGAATCGCTTGGATAGGCAAAAGCATTGCAGAGTTATTACCACATAAAATGACACATGTCAGATTTGAAAAATTGGGGCTGGTCATTGAGGCATCGAGTACCCTTGTTCCTGAAAGGGTTAAAGGGAGTCTGTCAGCAGATTTGACCCCCATAGAGTGTTAGAAACACTAAATAGGTCTTGGAAAAAGCAGTTGAAATATCCCCATGTTTGCTCTGATAATGTAAGGACACCTGAGAATATGATGTTTTGTGATGTTTCATGCAAGCGTTGTATGCTAGTGAAGCCTTATCTAATGAAGGCTCATCAGCGGCAGCACCTCCAAATCCCTTCCTCTCCTGATTGACGTCAACTTTCCAGGAGACGTCAATCAAAAGCGGAGGTGAGGGTTTGGTAGGGGTTGCTTCCAATAAGATAGGGCACTCACTGAAGAGTGAAAAGCTGCAAGACTCTTTAAGCTTCATTATCATATGGCGCGTGCATGAATAAAATCATTTTTCAGGTAAGCCCTCCTTATCAGAGCAAACAATTGGATGTTTGAACTACTTCTCCAAGACCTATTTAGCGTTGTTAACACCGTATGGGGGTCAAATATGCTGTCAAACCCCGTTTAATCATTTCATTTTTTAGGATACCAAATAAAGGTTATGGAAGAATTTCAACAGTTTTTCCCCATTAAATTAGAAAACCTGGACATGTAGCCATACGAGTTGTCCTTTTCTGTGAAGAAACTTGTAAATATATTTTTTTAAAGCCATTTGTAAGTTATCTTTGTCTCTTTCTTGGGTAGCAGATGCTGGTTGACACATGCTAATGTCCGCAATTGCAGTGCTGCAGTGGCTGGGTTTTTACACTGCGGCTCTGGTGATTTTTTGCCACAATTACTGCGAAATTTTGCTACAGTTATGCCAATCATAATGAGCGCTGTATATAGAATAGGTTGCAGTGATTATGTGACTGGTCACATGACCACTGGTTTATTGTTAGTGCGAGGCTGCTGCTGAGACCAAACTAGACCAAGCACAGCCCAAACAGTGACAATAGTCACTACAACAGGGATAATTCTCCCTGTAACTGGGGATGTTGTGCAGCAATAGTTCCATTGGAAAAGTATAGTGTAAAAAACACTAAAATTAAATATTAAAGTCCCCCAATGGCCATAATAATAAAAAATAAAAAAAAGCAATACAGCCTAATCCTTATCTACTCTGATATCTGCCATTGGGCACAGTCAGGACACCGCCATAAACATTAGATGATTGGCCGGTCTTGTCGAAACGCACCGTTAGTGGCCGCCGTAAAAACACTAATGGGCGGTCACTAAGGGGTTTACCTCCAATCAAGACTGACTTTTCATATATTATGACACTCACTAAGAGAAGCTTGTTTGTAATATACAACATTTCAGGTCTGTACCTTAGTTTGGTAATAAGCAGCACAGGACACCCAGCGGCACAACTGAGGAACGAAATATGCAGTAAAGAGTAATGCCTTATGCACACGACCGTTGTGCCACTCGGGCCGTTTCTGACGGCATCCGAGTGGCACCCGATAGTCTTCACGAACCTATTCACTTTAGCGGGTGAATCGGGTACGTGAAAAATGGTCCGAGTCTCCAATCCGAGGAAGGATAGAGCACGTCCTATCTTTCCTCGGATCACTGACGGGACTCGGACGGCACAAACGGTTGTGTGCATGAGGCGTAAGATGAAGCACCATGTGATCATGTAAATAATTTAGTTACATTTATATACTAAAAAGCATAGCTTAAATCTCCTGGTACCTAATGGAAAATTGAGTTACAGAGCTGCACCAACCACATCATGCCATTGATAGCACTGATTTTATTTTATGTGACAGTGGTATCAAAGGGTGCAACTACAACTACAACTTCGCCTGCATGAATACCAGTATTTACTAAGAAAGGACACTGAATCATAAAAGTTAAACCGAAAATTAGCTGTGATGATTCTGTTATAGTATTTCAATGAGAAACCATAATTAAAGCTATTTGTATTTGTCAGAAAACGTTTGATTAAAAAAAAAAACTTGTGTAACATTGCAAGACAATTTCATTTCCCTTTTTATGACAATTTGCATTAGCTTTTCCGTAAGCACGAATTAGGGCATTCATCTGGAATATTATATTTGCATATGAGACACAATTTAGCACATTTGTGGAATACATTAGAGTATGTTATAACAGCTACTGTACCAAATAATTCATGCAAGTAAAACCACAAATGGTATTATTAACGCTGTGGTAAGATAGGGCCCAAATATCTCATTAATGCCAATAGCGTTAATAAAGGCCATGACAGATCAGTGCTTGCTCAAGAGAAAAAACCTCGGAATTACTGCAAGGTCTTTAATCAGGCAGCAATAACAATTCTTAGCCTTATATTTCCACCTTGTTTTAAGCGGATTCCAAACTACAGTAACTGCATTTGTAAATTAAATATGTAAATACAATATTATACGGCGTTATTACAAAAAATTAAGTAACCAAGTATATCCTTAAACTAAGCAAATATTTCAACTGTATTATGTGTGCATCAAATGGAGTCCTGGGTAATTTCAGATACAGTTTGTGCACTATAGATGAGCTGATCAGAAGGGGCCCCACTCTGCTCCGCTAAGCTCACAAAATAGTGATGGCTGTGGATCCCTAATCTAATGGACTTTACTTACCTGTGGTACAGTGTTCAGATTTCTCCCAATCACTTCTATTTTTGTTAACCATTTAGTAAATTAGTGGACCAATAGACCATCTATGTTCACACCTGACGGAGCCTCCGTCACAGATTCCGCATGCAGCAATATTCTTCCCATAAATACAATGGAGACTACGATGGAACTTGACGGACTCTATTAAAACAGCAAAAGATATGAACACTACGCACACTCACTAAAAATGTTCGGAGCAGGCTTCGTAAAGAGATGTCCAAAACTCCCTTAAAATTCACAAACAATAAATATATATATACTTAAAGAGGCTCTGTCACCACATTATAAGTGCCCTATCTTCTACATAATGTGATCGGCGCTGCAATGTAGATTACAGCAGTGTTTTTTATTTAGAAATACTATCAATTTTGACGGAGTTATTACCTATTTTAGATTTATGCTAATGACTTTCTTAATAGACAACTGGGCGTATTTTAACTTTTTGACCAAGTGGGCATTGTGGAGAGAAGTGTATGACGCTGACCAATCAGCGTCATACACTTCTCTCCATTCATGTACTCAGCACATAGTGATCTTGCTAGATCATGATGCGCAGTCACATACTAACACATTAACATTACTGAAGTGTCTTGTCATTTACAGCGTGATCTCGTGAGATCACGCTTGCTGTGCTGTAAGTCCCACACAAACGTTACCGAAGTGTCGGGATTGTGAATAGACATCGGGTCCTGGCTGGAGGTGATGTCTATTCACTGTCAAGACACTTCAGTAACGTTAACCCCTTCCCACTCCTGGACATACTATTAGGTCATGGTAACCATAGCGTTCGCGGTCCATGACCTAATAGTACGTCTCGGGAGTAACGGCCGTTTCGGCCATCCTCCCGACACATACAGGAGCTGTGACAGCTGCTGTCTCGTACAGCAGCTGTCACAGCTCCTACAGCGGGGACCGATCGCTGTGTCCCCGCTGATTAACCCCTGAAAAGCCGTGTTCAATAGCGATCACGGCTTTTTAGGGGTTAAGCTACAATCGCCAGCCTGCTATACGATAGCGGCTGGCGATGGTGACTATGGCAACCGGACACCAAACAATGGCGTCCGGCTATGCCACAGACGGAAGCCTAGTGGGTCCTGACGAAGTCAGGACCCACTATGCTTGCTGTCAGTGAGTAGCTGACAGTTATAATACACTGCACTACGCATGTAGTGCAGTGTATTAGAATAGCGATCAGGGCCTCCTGCCCTCAAGTCCCCTAATGGGACAAAGTAATAAAGTAAAAAAAAGTAAAAAAAGATGTGTAAAAATAAGAAAATAAAAGATTTAAAAGTGATAAAAGTAAAAATCCCCCCTTTTCCCTTATCAGTCCTTTATTATTAATAAAAATATATAAAAAAAAACAAATAAACTATACATAATTGATATCGCTGCGTCCGTAACGGCCTGAACTCAAAATTATTTCGTTATTTATCCCGCGCGGTGAACGCCGTAAAAGAAAATAATAATAAACCGTACCACAATCACAATTGTTTGGTCACTTCAGCTCCCAAAAAATGGAATAAAAAGAGATCAAAAAGTCGAATGTACCTAAAAATGGTACTGATCGAAACTACAGTTCGTTACGCAAAGAATAAGTCCTCGCACGGCTTTATTGATGGAAAAATAAAAAAGTTCTGACTCTTAGAATATGGTAACACAAAAAGTGAATGATTTTTTACAAAACGTATTTTATTGTGCAAACGCCATAAGACATAAAAAAAAACTATAAACATAGGGTATCGCCATAATCGTAAAATAGAATAAAAACTGATCAAAAAGCCGCATGCACCCCATGAAAACTGCAATGAATTCCTCAAGGGGTCTAGTTTCCAAAATGGGGTCACTTTTGGGGGGTTTCCACTGTTTTGGCACCACAAGACCTCTTCAAACCGGACACGGTGCCTAATAAAAAAGAGGCCTCAAAATCCACTAGGTGCGCCTTTGCTTCGGAGGCCGGTGCTTCAGTCCATTACCGCACTAGGGCCACATGTGGGATATTTCTCAAAACTGCAGAATCTGGGAAATAAGTATTAAGTTGCGTTTCTCTGATAAAACTTTTTGTGTTATAAAAAAAATGGTATAAAGAGGATTTTCTGACAAAAATAAATATGTAAATTTCACCTCTACTTTGCTCTAAATTTCCGTGAAACACCTAAAGGGTTCATAAACTTTCTAAATACTGTTGTGAATACTTTGAGGGGTCTAGTTTCTAAAATGGGGTGTTTGATAGGGGCAGGGGCGTAGCTAGAGGCTCATGGGCCCCGATGCAAAAATTCTTACTGGGCCCCCCCCCCCCCACAAACTTCTCATGGCCGACGGTCCGCAGCTTTCAGCTGCATCGCTGGGTCTCCTAAGTGACCCAACAATGCAGCACTAGCAGCCGGGGGCGTCACTATGGCTGGGTTCACACACACTATTTACGGACATAATTCGGGCGTTTTAGCATTGAATTACGTCCGAAAATGCGGCTCAAAAGCGTCATTTGAATGGGTCTTACGATGTTCTGTGCCGACGGTCTTTTTTTTTTACGCGCCGCTGTCAAAAGGCGGAGCGAAAAAAAGACGCCCGCGTCAAAAAAGTGCCTGTCACTTCTTCAGACGTAAATAGAGCCGTTTTCCATGGACTCCATGGAAAACCAGCTTCAATTACTTCCGTAATGGACGCAGCAAAAGGCACATGCCATTACGGCTGAAATTACGGTGCTGTTTTCTCCTGAAAACAGCACCGTAATTTCAGCCATAACAGACACTGCCGTGTGAACATACCCTCAGGGCTTAAGATGTCAGGGAAATAGCCCCAATACATATGTGTCCGCCCAAAAAAAAGTGTGTATATGAGACAGCATAGCATATCTATAGCACTACGACCCTATACACTATGGATAGGATTAGATACAGTGGCTGAGCAGACAGTATCACACATGATAGGATTAGATACAGTGGCTCAGAAGGCAGTATCACACATGATAGGATTAGATACAGTGGCTCAGCAGACAGTATCACACATGATCGGATTAGATATAGGGCCCAGCAGACAGTATCACACAAGATACGATTAGATACAGGGCCCAGCAGACAGTATCACACATGATTGGATTAGATACACAGCTCAGCAGACAGTATCACACATGATAGGATTAGATACAGGGCCCAGCTCGCTGACATTGCGGCTCCAGCGCTGGACCCAGGAAAGGTAAGAATAATAATTTTGCTTCTTTATGTGTTACTGATTATTTTTGTGTGTTTGTGTTTTTTTTACAGGTTCGGTAGTTGGACTTCGGAGTCGAGGACTTCAATGACGGCGTTTTTTTTATTCTCAATAAAATGGTTAATGAGGGTTGTTTTTTTATTTCAATAAAATATTTTTTCTATGTGCTTGTATCTTTTTAAACTTTATTATCACCGCCTTAGTAATGGCCGCTGGCTGATTGACAACCTCCATTACTAAGGCGGGGCTTAATGTTAGCCGGTGCAGAGGCCAACACTAACCCCCATTATTACCCCGGTACCCACCGCCACCAGGAGTACTGGGAAGAGCCGGGTACGAACCAGTACCCGACCATCTGTAGTGACGGGCAGGCACCGGGGTGGCCGCAGGCTGGTAGCATTAGGCTGGGGAAGGCCAAAAACAGTGGCCCTTCCCACCCTGGTAATGCTGCCTGCTGCTGCTGTGTTGTATCTGGCTGGTTATGAAAATTGGGGGGGACCCGACATCGTTCTTTCCAATTATTTTTTTAAATGACGTGGGGTCCCCCCCATTTTTCATAACCAGCCAGATACAATAAAGCAGCAGCAGCCTAGCATCACCAGGGTGGTAGGGGCCACTGTTTTTGGCCTTTCCCTTCCTGATAATACCAGCCTGCGGCCACCCCAGTGGCCGACCATCACTACAGATGGTCAAGTACTGGATCGTACCCGGCTCTTCCCAGCACCCCTGGTGGCGGTGGGTACCGGGGTAATAAAGGGGGTTAGTGTTAGCCTCTGCACCGGCTAACACTAAGCCCCGCCTTAGCAATGGATGCTGTCAATCAGCTGGCGGCCATTACTAAGGCGATAGTAATATAGTTTAAAACAAAACACAAAGACATAGAAAAAATATTTTATTGAAATAAAAAAAAACCCACACAGCCCTCATTAACCATTTTATTAATAAAAAAAAAGCTGTCATCGAAGTAGTCCTGGAATCCGCCGTAGTCCAACGACCGAACCTGTAAGAAAACACACAAAAAATGATTAGTAACACATGTGTTAGGGTATGTGCACACACACTAATTACGTCCGTAATTGACGGACGTATTTCGGCCGCAAGTCCCGGACCGAACACAGTGCAGGGAGCCGGGCTCCTAGCGTCGCACTTATGTACGATGCTAGGAGTCCCTGCCTCGCTGCAGGACAACTGTCCCGTACTGAAAACATGATTACAGTACGGGACAGTTGTCCTGCAGCGAGGCAGGGACTCCTAGCGTCTTACATAACTATGATACTAGGAGCCCGGCTCCCTGCACTGTGTTCGGTCCGGTACTTGCGGCCGAAATACGTCCGTCAATTACGGACGTAATTAGTGTCTGTGCACATACCCTAAGGCTTAGATACAGGGCCCATGTGTGATACTGTCTGTGGGACCCTGTATCTAAGCCTACCACAAGGTAGGCTTAGATACAGGGTCCAGCAGACAGTAATCTTATACAGTATAAGATTACTGTGTGCTGGGGCCCTGTATCTAAACCTAGTGTGGTAGGCTTAGATACAGGGCCCAGCAGACAGGATCACACATGGGCCATGTATCTAAGCCTACCATGTGATTGGCTTAGATACAGGGCCCAGCAGACAGGATCACACAATCTGTGATCCTGTCTCATGGGCCCTCTAAGCCTGCTACATCGTAGGCTTAGGGGTTGTGCAGTCCCTAAACATTGATGGCCTATCCACAGGATAGGCCATCAATAGCTGATGTGACGCCCGGGACCCGCAAATCAGCTGTTTTGAAGGGGCCGCAGCACTCGTACGAGAGCTGCTTCCCCTTCATTTCACTACTTGCTCACACTGTGAATCGCCGACACCGATTCACAGTGTGACCGGAATGAAGTGACAGGAATGAAGGGGAGCAGCTCTCGTACGAGTGCTGCGGCCCCTTCAAAACAGCTGATTGGCGGGTCCCGGGAGTCGGACCCCGCCAGTCAGGGCTAACCTTACCTTCCTCTTCGGCCGCGGCGGGAGTTCTGTCGTCTCGATGCTGTGCGCGGCGCATAGCGTGGTGACGTCATGCGCTGCGCACAGCGCTTGAAGTCAGGACCTCCGCTGCGATCCGGAACCAGGAAGGTAAGTAAAGTATGTTACTATAGTAACAGGGACCCGCGGCCCGAGTTACTATAGTAACTTTTTATTGATGTGGTGCGGGGGGCCGTGGGCCCCCCTGGCTTCGGGGCCCGGTCGCAATTGCGACCGCTGCGACCCCTATAGCTACGCCAGTGGATAGGGGTTTCTAATATATGGGCCCCTCAAAGCAACTTCAGAACTGAACTGTAACCTAAAAAAATAAATAAATTAGGCAATACTTCGCTTCTTACATTATACTGATAATGAGCCGTGCCCACCCCGAGATGACCCCAGTTTTGACCGTTTGTATAAACGGAAACCCCTATTAGACCATTTCAGTGCCCGGTTTTCCCAAGCATACACCCCGAGAAGTGTATTTCTATTGATGAGTCCTTAGTACATTTTAAAGGGAGGGTTCAATTCCGCGAGAACCTGCCGGGTAAGAGGGCAAGGTATGGCGTGAAGATGTATAAGCTGTGCGAGAGTGCACCAGGCTATACCTACAGGTTTAGGATATATGAAGGGAAGGACAGCAGTATTCAGCCCCCAGAATTCCCCCCCTTACTGGGAGTTAATGCAAAAATTGTGTGGGATTTGGTGCACCCACTGCTGGACCAGGGTCACCACCTCTACCTGGATAATTTTTATACCAGCGTCCCACTCTTCAACTGCCTCGCTTCCAGTCCTGCGGCATGCGGCACTGCTAGAAGAAATCTGAGAGGCTTCCCTAAGACTCTGCTTGGGCAAACACTCAGAAGGGGTGAGAGCAGGGCACAATCCAGCAGCAACATATTGTGTGTCAAGTACAAGACAAGAGAGATGTCCTTGTATTGACAACAGTACATGGCCACACCAGTACCCATGTACCTGTACTTGGTACCAGTACAGAGACCCCCAAACCAGACTGCATCCTGGACTAATAGGTACATGAGAGGGGTGGACTTGTCAGATCAAGCCCTGAAGCCCTGCAGCACCATGCGGTGTGTTATAAGAAGCTGGCCGTGCACATCATACAGATGGCTTTGTACAATGTGTACGTGCTACGTCGATGTCCAGGCCAGAGGGGAACTTTCCTGGAATTTCAAGAGGTGATTATCAAGAACCTAATCTTTAGGGATCAAGAAGGGGGGGCACCCAGTAGTTCTGGAAGCGAGGCCACACGCATCGTACCAGGGCAACACTTTCCAGGAGAAGTTCCCCAAACTGGCAAGAAGGGAAAAAGTCAAAAGAGGTGCAAAGTCTGCTATAAGAGGGGGATAAGGGAGGACACAATATATCAATGTGACACGTGTCCCGAAAAACCAGAGCTCTGTATGAAAGAGTGTTTTAAAATTTATCATACATCCTTTGGTTTATAATTTACTCCAATTTTACTTACCCTGATGTACTCCGCACACCTTATCCCCCCTCGTCTTTCCTCTCTGGGCCCTGCTGTGTGCCCAGGCAGCTGATAACAGCCACATGTAAGGTATTGACGTACCCAGGAGAACCCACATTACAGTTTATAGGGTGTATGTCTCCGGTCAAAATGCTCACTACACCTCTAGATGAATGCCTTAAGGGTGTAGTTTTTAAAATGGGGTCACTTCTTGCGAGTTTCAACTGTACTGGTACCTCAGGGGCTTCTGCATACATGACTTCGCACCAGAAAATCCCCAGTAGGCCAAATGGTGGTCCTTTCCTTCTGAGCCCTCCCATGGGCCCAAACCGCAGTTTATCACCACAAATGGGGTATTGCAGCATTCAGAACAAATTGCACAGCAGAATGGGGTATTTTGTTTCTTGTAAAATAAGAAATTTTCAGCCAAAACTACATATTATTGGAAAAAATTAATTTTGTTTTAATTCCCAGCCCAATTCAAATAAGTTGTGTGAAAAAACTATGGGGTCAAAATGGTCACAACACCGATAAATGAATTCCTTGAGGGGTGTAGTTTCCAAAATGTGGTCATTTCTGGTTGGTTTCCATTGCTTTGATACCTCTGGGGCTCTGCAAATGCGACATGGCACCCGAAAACCAATCCAGCAAAATCTGGACTCCAAAGAACAAATAGCGCTCCTTACCTTCTGAGCCCTCCCATGGGCCCAAATGGCAGTTTATCACCACAAATGGGGTATTGCCGCACTCAGGACAAATTGGGCAACAAAATGGGGTATTTTGTTCCCTGTAAAAATAAGACATTTTGATCACAAATGACATCTTATTGGAAAAAATGAATTTTTTTTCATTTCACAGCCCAATTCAAATAGATGCTGTGAAAAAACTGTGCGGTCAAAATTGTAACAACAACCATATTTGAATTCCTTGAGGGGTGTAGTTTCCAAAATGGGGTCACTTATGGTGGGTTTCCATTGTTTTGATACCTCTGGGGCTCTGCAAATGCGACATGGCACCCGAAAACCAATCCAGCAAAATCTGGACTCCAACAAACACATAGCGCTCCTTTCCTTCTGAGCCCTCCCACAAATGGGGTATTGCCGCACTAAGGACAAATTGGGCAACAAAATGGGGTATTTTGTTCCCTGTGAAAATAAGAAATTTTGATCACAAATGACATCTTATTGGAAAAAATGAATTTTTTTAAATTTCACAGCCCAATTCAAATAGGTGCGGTCAAAATGGGAACAACAACCATAAATTAATTCCTTGAGGGGTGTAGTTTCCAAAATGGGGTCACTATTGGGGGATTCCTACTGTTTTGGCACTTCAACACCTTTTCAAACCTGGCATGCTGCCTAAAATATATTCTAATAAAAAAGAGGCCTCAAAATGCACTAGGTGCTTCCTTGCTTCTAGGGCTTGTGTTTTATTCTACGAGCGCAGTAGAGCCACATGTGGGACATTTCTAAAAACTTCAGAATCTGGACAATACTTACGGTAGTAGTGTTTTTTCTGGTAAAACCTTCTGTGTTACAGAAAAAAAAAAATAAAAATTGAAATTCAGCAAGAAAAATGAAATTTGCAAATTTCACCTCCGCTTTGCTTTAATTCCTGTGAAATGCCTGAAGGGTTAAAAACTTTCTAAATGCTGTTTTGAATACTTTGAGGGGTCTAGTTTTTAAAATGGGGTGTTTTATCAGGGTTCCCAATACATAGGTCCCTCAAAGCCACTTCAGAACTGAAGAGGTACCTTAAAAAAAAGGCTTTTGAAATTTTCTTAAAAATATGAGAAATTGCTGTTTATGTTCTAAGCCTTGTAACGTCCAAGAAAAATAAAATAATGTTCAAAAAATGATGCCAATCTAAAGTAGACATATGGGAAATGTGAACTAGTAACTATTTTGGGTGGTATAACCGTCTGTTTTACAAGCAGATGCATTTAAATTCTGAAAAATTCTATTTTTTCTAAATTTTCTCAAACTTTTGCAATTTTTCACCAATAAACACTGAATATATCGACAAAATTTTACCACGAACATGAGGCCCAATGTGTCACGAGAAAACAAACTCAGAATCGCTTGGATAGGTTTAAGCATTCCGACGTTATTATCACAAAAACTTAAGTATGTCAGATTTCAAAAATGGGCTCTGAGCTTTAAGGCCCAAACTAGGCTGCGTCCTTAAGGGGTTAATGTGTAAGTAAGTGACTGCACATCATGATCTAGCAAGATTACTATGTGCTGAGTAAATGAATGGAGAGAAGTGCATGACGCTGATTGGTCACTGATTGGTCAGCGTCATACACTTCTCTCCACAATGCCGACTTGGTCAAAAAGTAAAAACTCACCCAGGTGTCTATTAAGAATGTCATTAGCATAAATCTAAAATAGGTCATAACTCGGTCAAAATTTATCGTTTTTCTAAATAAAAAACACTGTTGGTCTCTACATTACCACGCCGATCACATTATGTAGAAGATAGGGCACTTATAATATGGTGACAGAGCCTCTTTAAGTGCTCAGGCGACCAAATGAGTCCACAAATACAACTTCCACATCCTGAAAGCATAATCCCTTTTCTTCCACCTTGAGGAAAGCTAACAATACGATGTGCAGGCTTCATGGTGGTTAACTAAGTATTAGTTAACTGGGCTTTGTAGTTCTACACCGACTCAATCACTTTAAGCACTTTGAACGGACCTGATTTGAGAGAACTGACAATAGAGTAGCACCACCAACATCCTTTTACAGTGGAAACACTGTAAAAACCACCACATTGTTTTCCGCAGCAATATGGGCAGTAAAAATGCACTATTTACTACGGATTCCTGTGACTGATTTCCTTTATTTTTTTTTAGATTTCGCAGCAGATTTTCCGTTGTGGAAAATGGGGAAAATCTGCAGCGTGTTCTGCCTGTGGGAACATACCCTAAATCTGCCCCAATGTGTAAGAATCAGCATGATAGATTTCTTTGGTATTGTTGTAAATCTTAACAATGGCTTCCAATGAAAGAGCTCATGTAGGTCAGCATTAGTTTAATACACTCTTACAATAAAATGTAACAATGTAACTGTAAGTTCATGTCCTACATTAAATAATGAATCTTTGCAGAGACTTTTCATTTGCAATACATCAATTCTAAGGAAGCACATAGCAAGGTGCTATTGATCATTTTAACTTTCACATCGCTATTGAGACTTTGCAGAATTTTTTTTATTACTGCAGCTTATAATGACTGAATCTTACCCATTTAAAAAATATTACAAATGTGTACTAATATAAAATACTTCATCATGCCAGTGGAAGTAATTAAAGGGGTTTTCCGATAACTACTGTATATTTCATTTTTTTTTATCTGTGCTCCGATTTATTATTTTCATAAATAAACCCCCAGAAGCAAATTTTTAGATTTCTTTTTTTTTAAGTTTAACACTTACATGTTTACATTTTGAGGTTTATTTACCTCTGTATCTTTCTTCCGTCGCTCTTCCGGTCCTGCTGCTCCCGTAATGTTGTCTGTATTAGCAGTTAACTGCATGTGCTAGTTCGTCGATAGGAACTGCCCACTGCTAGGACATCAGTGATGACGTGCCGTTCATGGAGAAGACAAGAAGGGGAGTCTGGAAGTAAAGAAGATAGAAGACCGGTCAGCACGCCATCAAAAGTGCTATGTTCCGATGGTTGGGGAGTCCACTGAGACTATTCAGTATTAGAAGAGATTCAGATCTTTGGATAGGTAAGTATATTACAATGTTAGTTTAACCCCTTCCCACCGCAGCCCTTTTTCAGATTTTCATTTTTGTTTTTTCCTTCCCACCTTCCAAAAGCCATAACGTCTTTATTTTTCAGTCGATATAGTACTATGAGGGCTTGATTTTTGCGTTGTAGTTTTTTGTAGCACCATTTATTTTGCCATATAATGTACTAGGAAACGGGAAAAAATAATTTGTGGGGTAGAAAATGAAAAAAACAGCGATTCATCCATGGTTTTTTGCGCGGCATTTTTACGGAATTTACTGTGAAATTAAAACAACATATTAACTTTATTCTGTGGGTCAATACGATTACGGGGATACCAAATATATATAGTTTTTTCTATATTTTACTACTTTTACAAGTAAAAACCTAAGTGTAAAAAAGAAAATTAATTTTGTGTCGCCAAATTCCAAGAGCCATAACTTTTTTATTTTTCCGTCGATTAAGTGGTATGAGGGCTTATTTTTTGCGGGATAAGCTGTAGTTTTTAATAATACCATTTTGGTGTACATGCGACGGTTTGATCACTTTTTATTTCATTTTTTGTGGGAGATTAGGTGACCAAAAAATAGAGATTCTGGTGTTTACTATTTTTTTTTTACGATGTTCACCGTGCGGGTTAAATAATGATGTATTGTAATAGTTCAGACTTTTTTGGACGCAGCGATACCAATTATGTTTATTTATTTATTTTTTTACTATGCTCTAGGGGAAAATGGAAAAAGTGTGATTTTTTTAAACTTTTAATATTTAAATTATTTTTTTTTACACAAAAAAGAAACTTTATTGAACTCATTTTTAACTTTTTTTATTAGTCCCCCTATGGGACTTCAAGCAGCGATCATTAGATCGCTTGCACGGTATACTGCAATACTAATGTATTGCAGTATATCGTGATTCTGACAGGCATCTATTAAGCCATGCCCAGGCAGCCATAGCAACCATCACGCCCCGTGATTGCGTTTCGGGGGGCGCGATGAGCCGTTAGAGGGGGCCGCCGCCCTCTTTCTAACTATTTAAATGCTGCGGTCGCTATTGACCGCAGCATTTAACGAGTTAAACGAGCGGGATCGCGCTCGAGCAAGATGCCGCTCGTTACTCTGAAGTGTCGGCTGTAACAAACAGCCGACACCCGCATTGTATAGAGCGGGTTCACTCCGTGAGCACGCTCCATACTTCCCCTACTTGGCTATGACGTAACTCTATGTCATATGTCGGTAAGGGGTTAAGACATATTTAAAATATGTTGGCAAATGATTTTAAAAAGGAAAACCCCTTTAAGTAATCTTTTCAATTGTTACATTTGTACTTTCTTCTAAGTATGTTAGAATGCAATTCCCAAGGATGTGTTATGTTTATTAGACCTGGCCTTTACCAGTTAATGACCAGCCTGTTTTGGGCATTAATGACAAAGCAATTTTACCTCGTCGCAATTCAAAAGCCATAACTTTTTTAATTTTCTGTAGACATAGCCGTGTGAGGGGTTGTCTTTTACGTGCCCAGTTGTATATTTTTTTTAATATATATTTTTATTCAAAGTCAGATCACATACAGGTGCATAATGTGTGCAACACATACATTACTAACTAGCCTGTAGCATGCCCAGAGTGCCCTGAACACTCTGCAAATTATACCATGTATATTGAAATGTACGCATGAAAACACCAATCTCAACTGCAGAATAATGCTTTTCAATAAATGTACACCAGGTTTTAACCCCTTAATGACCGGGCCATTTTGCACGTTAATGACCAAGGATTATTTTTTGTTTTTTCACGGTCGCATTCCAAGAGTCGGAACTTTTTTTTTATTCCGTCGCCATAGCCGTATAAGGGCTTGTTTTTTGCGGGATGAGTTGTATTTTGTAATTGTACCATTTTTAGGTGCTTATAATATATTGATTAACTTTTATTAACTTTATTTTAGGAGAGTATTGAAAATAAGCAGCTATTCCAGAATTGATTTTCACGTTATAAATTTACGCTGTTTACTATGCAGCGTAAATAACATGTTCACTTTATTCTATGGGTCGGCACGATTACGGGGATACCAAATAAGGGTTTTATATGTTTTCCTACGTTTGCACAATAAAAAGCCTTTTAGAAAAAAATTACTTGTTTTTGCATCGCCGCATTCCAAGAGACATAACGTTTTTATTTTTCCATCAATGTGGCCGTATGTGGGCTTGATTTTTGCGGGCCAATGTGTAGTTTTCATTAGTACTATTTTGGGGTACATAGGACTTATAGATTATTTTTTATTAAATTTTTTATGGGGGGAATGGGAGAAAAATGTAGCCGTTGTTTTTTGCGTTTTTTTTGGACGCCGTTCATCCGGCGGTTTAATTAATGTGTTCATTTTATTGTTCAAGTCGTTACGATCGCAGGGATACCATATATGTGTATGTGTTATTTGTTTTGACACTTTTACTAAATAAAACCCTTTTTATTTGATTTTCACTGTAATTATTTATTTATTTTTTTCACCAACTTTATTTAACTGATTGACATTTTTTTTTTTAGTCCCACCAGGGGACTTCACTATGCGATCTGCTGATCGCATATGTAATGCTTTGGTATACTTAGTATACCAAAGCATTATTGCCTGTCAGTGTAAAACTGACAGGCAACCTGTTAGGTCATGCCTCCGACATCGCCTAACAGGCAGATGCTGAAGGCAGACCTGGAGGTCTTTGTTAGACCCCCCGCTGCCATGGAAACCCGACGGCGACCCATGATTTCTTTGCGGGGGCGCCGATGGGGTGACAGAGGGAGCTCCCTCCCTCTGTCAAACACATTAGATGGCGCTGTCACTATTGACAGCGGCATTTAATGGGTTAAACTGCCGGAATCGGAGCGCGCTTCAATTCCGGCAGTTGCAGCAGGAGCAAGGCTGTGTATAACAGCCGTGCTCCTGCCGCTGATTGCGTGGGTACAGTCTCAGTACCCGCGCCATCACAGGACGGATATATCCATCCTCCTGCGCGAACTAGCAGCTGCTGAGGACAGATATATCCGTCCTTCAGCGTTAAGAGGTTAAAGAACTGCTCTGTAGACTTTTCTTTGTGTCGTTCTAGGTCCAATTTATCGTATCCCAATAAAGTTTTGAGAGTAGTCAATACCTCCGCAATCTCCGGAACAGAGGTCTGTAACCAATGGCGCAAGATGCACTTTTTAATAGCCAACAAAGCAATATATATCACCTTCCTAGCCAATAAAGGTGGTCCCCCCCCCCCATCAAGATCTAAAGGTATATAGTGAAACAGCACCGCCTGTGGACTTGCGGGCACCTCCTCATCCCTAGTATCCTTAATGAATTGTAGAGCAATGTCCCAAAAGGCCCTTATTTGTGGGCAAAGCCACATTCCATGATACAGATCAGCTTTGTATAAGTCACATTTAGGACAATTACGCAAATAGTGTGCTGGAGCGTCCCTATAAGATAAATTAAAGGCATATGTTGCTCTATGCATAAGTCAAAAGTGCATCTCACGCCACTGCTCATTTACCATAGCCTTCCTCACTTTCTCCCACCCCTCCAGAATTTTACTTGAGAGTTCAGGGTCATCGAGCTCCACCTCCCATGTCCGAAAACAGGAAGTGCTAAAGGAATTGAGATGAACATTCCTGAGCTTGCCATATAGGCTTGCTGGATTTCTTCCCAGAGCGCTCTGTGGCACCGTCCCATCAAATGCTCCCCGTATCTCCACTGCAGCAATATAGCGGACTTTGGTTTTGCATAACTCTGTCACCTGAGCATACTGCAAATACTGGTTATCACCCAAATTATATTTACTAGAGAACTCCTGCCATGTAAGCCATCTCCCCTCCTCAACATTCATGAGCTGACCCAGAACAGTGATCCCCTCAGATCTCCACTGAGAAAATAATTTATTCTGACTCCCCTGTGGAAACATAGTATTATCCCACAACGGCCAAAATTTAGAAAGACCATAAGGAAGGCCATATAACTTCCGTATCGCCTTCCAAGCACTTATTATATCTCTAAGCAGTAAACTGGGCTTAACAGTACTAGGAAGCTGAGCATAGGACATGTGCAATAAAGCTGACAAAGGAACCGATCCTGCCAGAGTCTATTCCAGCTGAACATTAGAGTACAAATTAGTACTATGCAGCCAATCACCTATGTGTCTGCAGAGTGCTGCTAGGTTATAATAACGGATAAGTGGCAACTGTATACCACCATCACACTTGGGCAGTGACAAATTTTTATATGCAATCCTCTGTCTTTTCTTCTGCCACAAGAATTGTAAAATTGCAGACTGTAATTTTTGGCTATCTAGATGTTTGATCAATATGGGTATAGTTTGTATGGGATAAAGAAGGCGAGCAAAACGTATCATTTTTAAAAGGGCAGCTCTCCCGAACAATGACAACGGCAATGACGACCATCGGTGTAACTCCTTATGAATTTTTTCAAACAGGGGTAAATAATTGAGTTTATACAATGAAGGTGGCAATTTTCCTATTTTAATCCACAGGTATGTTATATAAGATCTGGCTATGTCCACTGTCACATGTAAGGGTAATCTCGCTCTTGACTCCGTCAAGTAAAGTAGTTGACTCCTTAGCGCATTGACTTTATAACCTGAGAGCGACCCAAAATAATGTAGCTTCTCCAGCACCCCCCCCCCCCCCAAATGATCCCCAGACGACCCCAAAAATAACAAAAGATCATCAGCAAAGCAAGTCAATTTAATCTCCTGACTACCTACCATTATCCCCTCAAAATCATTGGAGGACAGAAAATGTCTTGCCAATGGTTCCAAGGCCAAGTCGAATAACAATGGGGAAAGGGGACAGCCCTGCCTCGTTCCCTTCTGTAAGTGAATCGGTGCTGAAAGAAAAGGCAGTTGTATTTTTTAATGGCACACGTAACTTATTGATTTTTTTTTTTTTGGGGGGGATGGAAAAAACAGCAATTCCGACATTCTTTTTTGCGTGTTAAATTTGCATTGTTTACTGTGTGGTATAATTACCAAAAATTTTATTGTGCGGGTCGTTACGATTACAGATATACCAAATTTATATCGTCTGGTTTACTACTTTTGCACAGTAAATACACGTATTTATTTTTTAAAAACGTTGTTTTTGCATTGCCATGTTTTAAGAGCCATAACATTTTTATATTTTCGCCGACATAGCTGTATGAGGACTTCTTTTTTGCGGAACAACTTAATTTTTATTGGTACTATTTTGGGGTACATATGACTTTTTGATCGCATTTTATTGGCTCTTTTGGAAGGCAGGCTAAACATAAATTGGTAATACTGCCATTGTTCTTTTTTTTACATCTGTACGGCGTTCGCCGTGTGGGCTAAATAATGTAACAGTTGTATAGTTGTATAGATCGGGTCGTTACGGACATGGCAATACCAAATATGTGCACTTTTTAAAAAAATAATAATAAAGCATTTTGTATAGGGAAAAATGCGTTTTTAATTTTTTTCTACTTGGGATTTTTCACTTGTTACTGTGAAGGATGGAGTGGACAGAAGTTAATGTTTATAATAATTTTCTTTCTTTAATAAAATATAGACTATAGAGTTGTGTACATAATTGTGATGAAGCAATAGTAATAGGATTAGATAAGTATACGTGGCAAGATGGCCCCTGAACAGGGACTACGCACTAATAAAATAACAAGTCACTTCCTGGTATGAACAAACTATGAACTATGAAGACATATCTAAAGGACCAGATAAGGGTGAACCTATCCAAGGATGACACAAAGTAACAAGAGGCTTACAGTGATACGTGCTTTTATAAAAGTGTGATAACATGTACCCACCCCCAGGAGAAAGGAGATATAGAACAAATGTGTGTAATAAATAAGTCAGCGACGCCTGATGCTGAGTGAGGAGCTTTGTACCAGACTCTGTGTGGTGTGATTCCTTTCGTACGAACTCAGCGTATTATCCCTGCCGGTTGAGACTGATTAGTACCCGAACATTTTGGCGCCCAACGTGGGGCCACACTCGAGGGATAAGCCGTGTCCGTGATCTACGACCCCCAGACGCCTCAACATCGAATCACCAGCCACGCTCCCAGGAAGTCTGATCAGCTTCAAATAAAACACGGTAAGGTTAAGTTCATGTTTATGAATATTGGCTCTTATCCGTGTGGGAGAGTGAGCAGGTGATAAGATACCGAGGTATTTGGAGTCGATCCCGGCCACACTCTCAGCGACAGAGAGTTAACCCGCTGTGTGGTTCCAAGAATCATAGTATAGATAGTCGCGTCTCGCCGGCATAGGTGATAAGTATAAGTGTAATAATTTAATTCGTCGCAGGGTATAGGTTGATACCATTAAGTCGACAGAGACAAATAGTCGCAGGGTATAGGTTGATACCATTAAGACGACAGGTGTAAGTGTAATAATTTAATTGGTCGCAGGGTATAGGTTGATACCATTAAGACGACAGGTGTAAGTGTAATAATTTAATTGGTCGCAGGGTATAGGTTGATACCATTAAGACGACAGGTGTAAGTGTAATAATTTAATTGGTCGCAGGGTATAGGTTGATACCATTAAGACGACAGAGACAGACAGTCAGTTATAATTGTGTTAAAAAAAAATAAAAAAAAAATTGTGTTTTGTGTTCAGAAACATCGAGAATAAGGTTTCATTCTCAGGACGGTGTTAAATATAGAACAGTATGTTTAATGTGTTTAAAAAAAAAAAAAAAGAGACAGGCAAGAAGAATGTAGAAAATAGTAAGAAAGTTATGCACATATGTGGCATATTTATAGATGGAAGAATGGGCTGCAGCTCTTAGGGAAAACAAGGGAAGATTAAGTGACGAAGGAAAGTTAGATGAAGCATTAGCTTGGCAAAGAACAGCCATAGCCATAACTAAAGACAAGTTTACTGAGCAAGAAATACGAGACAGAAAGGGTAAAATCATCAAATATGTGTATTACAAAGAACGTGTCCAGCCACCGCCCTATAATGGCGACGGTGGAATTCTAACTTCGTGGGAGTGTCCCAGTTGTGGTTAACAGAACCCGCCCCAAGCTGAATATTGTGTATCATGTCACTTTCCACGCCCCGATCCTCCCATATATGCCACGCCTTCGGCACCACTCCCCGCCCCAGGAGGCCATCTTGGTACACCTAAACCTGTTGTTCCGTTATATCCGGTACTCACACAAGAAGGTGGATTTTATAAGCCCCCTCCGTAGGATGTGGCCACGCCCGGCCCAACCAAATCAGTATGAAATAATCACCTTGTTAATTTTGTCATTTGTAGTGTTTTTTCTATTTACAGAAGTTCCAGTTTTAGTTCACTGATGAAACAACACGTCATCATAATATAGAGATGGTGGCCGTCAGATTGTACGGTTAAACATTAACGTAGATAATTCCTGTACAATGGTGTGATAAATGATTGCAGATACGTATGTTGTTTTGCCGGCATTGAAAGTGTTAAGATTGTGAGAAGCTGCGAGTTTGTGACCTCCCTCCCCCCTAAAGTGTGCTGTGTTTGAGAGGAGGAGGAGGGGGGCTGACTGGGTGCAGTCTGCAGGGCTGATGAGACAGAGGGATCTCAATATGCACTGCTGAGATATATATATATCAGTAATGTCTACAAACCTAAATACATTTCTTCTCTTTTGCGCAAGCGCTGTTGGTTATAAAAGTTACGATATTTATGTGTTATGATGTGATCAGATTTCATGTGTTTTGATGTTAATTCAGATGTATTAAACTACAGATACTGTGAGACACGGGGTTTTGAAAATGTATGTGCCCCCCACCGTTCCCTATTTTTATATACTGTTTATTGGTTTGCAGTAATTAATGTGATCAGAGATAATATTTTCTGTTTTATTGAATAACTAACTACAATTGTTTTGTTTTTGATTTCACACATGAGTTATGTCATGGTAAAGATCAAATGTTTGTCAGGAAAAAGTCATTTTTGTTTCAGGCTGTTGTACATTACAAGGGGTTAAATTAGTGTTATGTTGAGATGTAGTTGTGAACTCTGCTACATCACTCTCGCAGAGTCCACAAAGGGGGGAAGGGTGAAGGAACTGATCAGGTACAATTTTGGTTTATGTGTAAGAGACCATCCCCCTCCAGCAAAGTTACACAGGAGGCGAGGTGACATCACTCACACGAGTCTTTATGGATTTAGATGAGGGAGAAGGCAAAACAAAACTTGTCTGGACATTGTTAATTTGATGTAAAGTTTTTGGGAATGTTTTATTTTTATTTGTTTTTGTATTAATCAAGTATTTGCAGAACCTGATAAAAGTGAGATTCTCAAAGTATTCTGGATTATCAGCTGAATGAGGAGGAGTTGTGTTTGGTAGCGGCTTGTGACACCAATCCATGGAGTACCTCTACGCAAGCATATACTTTGTACTGTACTGAACAAAATGGACATGACACTGCGGTTCTCACACAAAGTCATGGACCACAGCAGAGCCCGATAGTATATTATTCAGCTAGACTAGACCCTGTGGCCCGAGGTTCCCCATCATGTGTGAGAGCTATCATTGCTGTAAATTCAATGTTAAACAAGGCCTCAGATTTGGTCCTGGCATTTCCACCACATGATATATATATTACTGCTATTCTAACTCAAGTACAACCTAAGCATTTGTCCACTGCAAGACATTTGAGATTAACCTGTGCGCTTCTTCTCCCTGAGCAGGTTACTTTACACCGCTGTACTACATTGAACCCAGCTACCTTACTGCCTTTGGAGCAAGGGGGGAGAAGACGTAGGTAAAGTATGGTCACAATTTTTGTCTGAAACTGATGAACATGATTGTATGGCCCTTATGGCCCAGGAAACAGTGGGCTTCGCACATGTAAAAGATACCCCACTCCAAAACCCAGACCTAAATACTCTTTGTGGATGGTTCAAGGTATTTTGTAGAAGGATCTTTTCTTACAGGATATGCAGTAACCACCGAAGATGTAGTCCTAGAAGCAGCCTCCTTACCAGCGTCCCGCTCAGCACAAGAAGTGGAGCTTAAGGCCCTGGCAGCAGCATGCCAACATGCAGAAGGAAAGACAGCAAATATATACACTGACTCTCAATTAACAGTAGTAAACATTAAAAGCTCACACTAAGGTGAGTTCACCAGAGACAAAAGGAAATGCTTTGGCAGACCAAGCCGCAAAAGCAAGCAGCACAGAAGCTACCCGTGTTAGCAGCCGTATGTCAGATAAAAGATCCAGAGGAAACAAGACCAGCTGTAAGCCCGGAACTACGGCAAAAACTTCAAGGACAAGCAACAAAAGAAGAAAAAGACAAGTGGACGGCCCAAGGAGCAACGCTACGAAAAGATGGCCTCTGGCAATGCCAGAATAAACTGTGCCTGCCTAAGACAATGTTCCCAATGATGGCCCAAATAACACATGGAGAGACACACCAGTCAAAAACGGCAATGATGGACTTGGTAAACAAGGTGTGGTATGCTCCAGGGTTTAGTGTGATGGCCAGCAGTTTTACACAAGGATGCATGATCTGTGCAACACATAATATTGGAAGAACTGTAAAAGTACCACAGAAGCACACACCCAGACCTATATATCCGTTCCAGAGACTGCAGATAGACTATATTCAACTACCCAAAGTTGGTACCTAGGAGTATGTGCTTGTTTGTATTGATCTCTTTTCAGGATGGCCAGAAGCTTTTCCAGTAACCAAAGCTACAGCCGTAGCCACAGCAAAGAAACTGATCAACGAGGTGGTGTGCAGATATGGAGTTCCAGAGATGATCGAGAGAGACAGAGGAACTCATTTTACGGGTGAAATCATGAACCATGTGTTGTCAGCTCTAGGCATAAGTCAAGCCCTACATACACCATACCATCCACAAAGCAGTGGGAAGGTTGAGAGACTAAATGGGACTCTCAAATTGAAAATCCAAAAAGCAATGGTAGAAAACGGGAAACCATGGACCGAGTGTCTACCATTAGCCTTGTTCTCAGTAAGATACACGCCCACAAAAAGAACAGGTCTCAGCCCATATGAGATCTTATTTGGGTCGGCTCCCAGATTAGGATGTTATTTTCCACAGGTGCTCCAAATGCAGTATGGTAGACTAACAGATTATGTATCAACGCTTGACAAACAATTGACCAAGGTGCATGCACAAGTATTTGCTTCCATTCCAGGTCCTGATTCAGTTGACGTATAAGCTAGAACCAGCAGATTGGGTCGTTGTTAAAAGACACGTGAGGAAAAGTCTAGACCCAAGATTTGATGGTCCTTTTCAAGTCCTACTCGTTACAAGCACCTCAGTGAAGCTCGAAGGAAAGGCAAGCTGGATTCACGCCAGTCATTGTAAAAAGGTTCTTCAGCCAGAAGAATGAAGATCTTTGCGGTTGTTGCGGCGGTTGTTGCGTGTGCTCTTATACAAAAAGGCAGAACTGCTACTCCTGTACACGTAATCAGTACAGAATCACTGGAACAGTTCAGGACAGGGTGGGCGAATGCCACAGTGGATAGAAAGGAGGGTAACTACACATGTAAGGCCAATGCCCCGTGTTATACTACAAATGTGACTACAACCGAAGGGACTTGGAAAAAAGGACCACATGGAGGGACTGTGTACCTTCACATAGACAAAACAGCCAACATTAGCATACAAGAAGAGACGCCGGGGCTGTGGTTTTGTTGTTATGAACCAGATTTACAGTATCGACAGAAATATACAACCAGTAAAAATAGAAACGAAATGATAAATAAGACTTATGAAAGATGCAACAAGGAGAGGCTCAACTCTACGATTGTAATAAAAGAAACTGATGGGATGATATTATGTATGAATAATAGCCAAATAAGAAATAGGAGATATTTTGTATTCTTGATAACAATTTTAAGAGATATTTAGGAGTATTGAATGGTATACAGTTAGAAACCCAAGAGACCATCTCTCAAAATAGTCACATATTTACAAGGGGAAAAAAGAGATCTGAAAGGAAGTTTTGACCCCCATGTGTATATAGATGCTATAGGAGTCCCAAGGGGGGTCCCAGATGAATTCAAGGCCCGGGATCAGGTAGCAGCTTGATTTGAATCATTAATCCCTATGATCACAGCTAACAAAAATGTAGATTGGATAAATTATATCTATTACAACCAGCAACGGTTTGTTAACTATACTAGGGACGCTTTACAAGGTCTAGCTGACCAGTTAGGACCCACATCTACTATGACTTTCCAGAACCGTATGGCCCTTGATATGATACTAGCAGAAAAAGGAGGCGTTTGTGCCATGATAGGTACTACCTGTCGTACTTTTATTCCAGATAACACAGGACCAAACGGCAAAGTAACCATGGCAATCAAACAGATTGTTTCTTTATCCGAGGAATTAAAACGAAATTGAGGTTTCACAGACCCATGGGATCAGTATTTCTCATGGTTAACCGGATGGCAGAAAATTCTGGCCCAAATTGGGATTGTAATCTTAATCTTTCTAGTGCTTTTCGCAGTTATTGCTTGTTGTGTATTACCATGTATGAAGAAATTAATGACTAAAACTATAACTGAAGTAACTCCCACTTTTATGTTTTCTTCAGAAATTGAAGGACTTTTACCAACTCCATCCATGAAAACAACCACCCTTTATCGAGACTATTGTTCTGAAGATGAATAGATAGTGTAGGGTGTGCACCGACTCTTTAAGTCCAGCTACAAAGGGGGGTCTCCTAATAGGGGAGGCTCGTCTCAAACTGGTGAAAAAATCCTTTTACTCCCCTTTCCCAGAGCACGGACACACTTAGGTTAAGAAATGAAGAAAATAATGATAAAAGGGGGGACTGTGAAGGATGGAGTGGACAGAAGTTAATGTTTATAATAATTTTCTTTCTTTAATAAAATATAGACTATAGAGTTGTGTACATAATTGTGATGAAGCAATAGTAATAGGATTAGATAAGTATACGTGGCAAGATGGCCCCTGAACAGGGACTACGCACTAATAAAATAACAAGTCACTTCCTGGTATGAACAAACTATGAACTATGAAGACATATCTAAAGGACCAGATAAGGGTGAACCTATCCAAGGATGACACAAAGTAACAAGAGGCTTACAGTGATACGTGCTTTTATAAAAGTGTGATAACATGTACCCACCCCCAGGAGAAAGGAGATATAGAACAAATGTGTGTAATAAATAAGTCAGCGACGCCTGATGCTGAGTGAGGAGCTTTGTACCAGACTCTGTGTGGTGTGATTCCTTTCGTACGAACTCAGCGTATTATCCCTGCCGGTTGAGACTGATTAGTACCCGAACATTACTTATTAACTTTATTAAACTATTTTTGACTTGTCATTTAGAACCATTACAAGACTTTACTATGCAATTGTTTGATCACTTTTATAATACACTGCAATATTTCCGTAGTGCAGTGTTTTATGCCTGTCTGTGTAACAAAACAACTGATCAGCAGGGGTCCCGGATGTCGGACCCCAACCCAACAGCTATTGATGGCCTATCCTGATGATCGGCCATCAGTTTTTAGTGGCTAGAAAACCACTTTAACTGTCAACTAAAATTACTAAGTAGTTTTACCCAGTACATTCCAATTTAGAGTGTAATGTTGACATGTCATTTATTTTCCCAAGTGCATAACCTTACATGTATCAGTGTTAAATCTAATTTTCCACTTCTCTGACAAAGCCTCCAACTTCTCAAGATCCATTTGTAAAAAGAATACGGTCCTACTTTGTGTTCATTACTATACACAGTTTAGTAATACCTGCAAAAATAAGAAATTTTACTGAGCAATCCCTCTGCAAGGTCATTAATAAATATATTAAACATCATAGCACCCAATACTGACCCGTGTGGTACCCCACTAGTATGATGACCTAATCGGAGTATGTACCGTTAATAACTACCCTTTGTTTTCTTCTACTGAGTCAATTACTAACCGAGTTACGCACATTTTCTCCCCCAGTTCCAGCAATCTAATTTTTTGTCCAAACCGCAGCACAGTGTCAAATGCATTGGAAAAATCAAGATACATTACCTCCAATGGCTCCCCTGGTCCAGTATAGAACTTAGCCCTTATAGAAGCTGATCAGATTAGTTTGACAGGACTGATCCCTCATAAACCCATGCTGATATGGAGTTAAGGTACTTTTACACTGGCACCGATCAACGAGATAGCTTGTTGATCGGTGCTCGTTTGCTCCTTTCACAAGGAGCTAGTATAGGGACGATTGCTCGTTACTCCGATCGCTCGTCCCCATACATTTCTATTGTGTTGGAAGCACATTTACACAGGGAGATGTGCTGCCCATAATGATAATATTTTGAGCATTAAAAAACAATACGATCAGCTGGTGAACGAGCGTTTTGTGAATGCTCCTTTTGCCCGATAATTGGCTTTATTCTCATTGAGATACTCCAGGATAGCATCTCTTAGAAAACATTTTATCCACAATAAAGTTTAAACTTACAGGCCTATAATTTTCAGGGTCACTCTTTGACCCCTTTTTGAATATTGACTCAATATTTCCTATGCGCCAGTCCTGTGAAACAGAGCCTTCAGTGTCAGGACCGATTCTAACTTTTCTGCTGCCTTAAACTAAACTTGAAATGGCGCCCCCAGGTCGTGATTGACATCCCCCTGGCTGTTCTACATCACTGCCAGCCTCTTGCAACCCTTGCGGAAGCGCCGTTGCCTTGTACTCCCCTGGCATGCGCGGTGCAGCGATGAAGCTGAGCAGAGTACACCTCGCTGCACAGTGCATGCCAAAATAGTACAAGGCAATGGCGCATCCGAGAAATTTGGAGGAGTCTGCTAGCGATGTATAACAGCCAGAGGGATGTCAATCAAGCATGAAAAGGTGGGTTTGGTGGCAGGACTATGTGACTCTTCAGGATAGGGGCACCGCCCCTTGGCCCTTTAAAGAGTAATTGGAATACAACGTGCGCTGTTTTAAAAGTTTATTTTATAGATTTTGCTGCATCCGAAAAAAACTTACAGGGAAATGTTTGGAAATATTGTCAGGTCATGTATTGCTGCATGGTGGCGGTTCAAGGGGTTAAAACTACCAGACATGTTCCCATTAAATATACAATGAACTGAAAACAATTCCATCTGCCCTGCAATGTTGTTATTATAAATATATCCTATATAATTATACTTCCAGAATCAAGCTTATACATATATACAGTACCAGAACTTAGCTCAATACATATATACAGCACCAGAACAAAGCTCAATACATATATATGCAACCCAAAAACCAAGCCCAGTACATGAATACAACACCAGAACAAAGCTCAGTACATAAATACAGCACCAGAACAAAGATCAGTACATGAATACAACACCAGAACTAAGTTCAGAATATAAATACAGCACCAGAACATAAATACAGCACCAGAACCAAGCTCAGTACATATATACAATGCCAGAACAAAGCTCAGTACATAAATACAGCACCAGAACAAAGATCAGTACATAAATACAGAACCAGAACCAAGATCAGTACATAAATAAAGCACCAGCACAAATACAATTTAGTGCAACCCCTGTCGTATAGGTTTGGACGGCGTAAAACTACAGCTCTCAGCATGGCCCGAACAATGGTAAGGATATGCTAGGAGTTGCTGTTTCACGGAAAAAAAATCATACAACCCATCATCTCGCTGCAGATGATACAGTGACTACAGTGCTGATTAGAGGCAGAAAAACATTTACATTAAGTGACTCACCGGTGACATCTTCTCAGATTCTAGTTCTTTTTCTCTTTTCTTCTCCATCCAGTCCAGACCTCTATGTTGACTTCTCTCAGCCACAACCCATTTCTGCAGTTTGCCGCACAGGTGTCTTCAGCTTCTTACTTTTCAAACATTTCTGCACCTATATATGAAGATAAAATTCTCATGGTGCCACACACTATGCCCCTAAATATAATAGCTCCATACACTGCACCTCTAATTATAATAGCACCATACACTGTCCCTGATTACAATAGCACCATACACCGTGTCCCACACACACAGTGCCCCATGTAGAAAGTGCCTCCTGTAAATATTGCCCTACATAGATCCCCCTGTAGATAGAGACCCCACATAGAGCCCCCTGTAGACAATGCCCCCCATATAGCCCCCCCCCCTGTAGATAGTGCCCCACATATAGCCCCCCTGTAGATAGTGTCCCACATATAGCCCACCCCTGTAGATAGTGCCCCACATGTAGCCCCCTGTAGATAGTGTCTCACATACAGCCCCCCCTGTAGATAATGCCACTCACACTTTTATTAGCAGAAAAATAAAACTTTACATACTCACCTGATCCCGTCTTGTGGCAATGCAGGCCTGCTCTCTTCTGAGCAGCTCTGCTGGGGCTGAACAACGCAAGCAGCGTGATGGTGTCGTTGAAAGGCGCTGATTGACAGGGCAAGTCATTCTGCCCTGCCAATCAGCACCTTTCAATGATGCAAGCTGCACGTTGACGTCATTGCACCGCTTGCATAATTGAAAGGCGTTGAATGGCCAGGCACGCTTATGCATGTAATTGTATCTGCATCCTATAGAGCGCAGGTACAATTATATTGCAGGAACGGGTGTCTCTTCTCACATCAAGGAGGATGCCACCCTGTTCAGTGTGCTAAACTGCTGTCACAGATGGAAAAATACCTGCTATGGTGCAGGTATACCTGTCCAGTATTAGGATTGGTCGGGGGGAGGGGGATATGTGGAATAGATTTTTCCTTTGCAAGTAAGCCATAGTCACAGGAGCGAATCGTCAACTACAGATAAAATGCGGATCCATACAAGTCAATGTGGGTATTCACCTGTTTTTTTCACGGAGCATGTGTCTGTTGCGATAATCTCACTTCATGCCCTATACTGGTCCATTTTTGCAGACCACATTGCCTGTTAAAGTCTATGGATTCATGAAAAAAAAAAAAAAAAGAACCGTATAGGGATGACAAACAAGTGCTTTTTGTTTTAGACGAAGACTTTTCTAAGCAATGCAGGAAAAAAAATGAAACCAGGAAGTAGTAGCAGAGCAGTGTGGACTAGCTAGTGGAAGTGAAGTGGAGTCAAGTGCAAGCAATTGTCCATCATATAGAATAATGCTATGGTCAATGGATGTGTGGAGGCTGATCACATTGGTGCAGGAGAGGCAAAATTTTGGGACACCAGGGTTGATGCATGCGACCACAATAAAAAAGATGCAGCGTGGGAAGCCATCACTAAGGACCTGTGTCCTCAGCAGTAGGAGAGAAGCATGCTATCAGAGAGACCAAAAAGTGCAACTATAGTTGTGCCCCTATATTCACAAAAAATGAAAATGCCCCCTTTACCTATTGCCGCTATTTGCCCCTGATAGAACAGGTGTCACCATAAACAACCCCTTTACGCATTGCCGCCATTTATCCCTGATAGACAAGTTGTCACCATAGGTCACCCCTTTACCCATTACTGCCATGTGCCCCTGATCGAGCAGGTGTAACAGTAACCAACGCATTTACCCATTGCCGCAATGTGCCGCTAATAGAGCAGATGCTACTGCAAATTACCCTTTTACCCATTGCTGCCAATGTCCCTGTAAACTTTGCTGACGTGTCATTTATGTTATGTTTTGTTTTTCTAGTGGATGATGTGAAGATTCGTTGGTGGAGCTGTCAAGACTAGTAACACAGAGGGAAGGCTAAAAAAGGAGCTGCTCCCGCTTAGAAGAGGCCATATCTCTTCACGCAGCAGCTGATGTTTCTACAGGGGTGCAGTACCAGTAAAAATCTATGTTTTATTTTCCAAAATGTTTTCCTTTCTTGGTAATAATGGTAAATTATAGTGGTAAATAATAATTAGAGATGAGTGAACTTATGAAAAGTTCGGTTCGGCTAGTTCGCCGAATTTCACGAAAAAGTTTGATTCGGACCGAACTAGTTCTGACCGAACCTGTAATTTCCGTGTGCCGAGCATGGTACTGTCCAGGGTGCTGAAAGAGTTAATGGGCTGCATATACTCTTTCAGCAACCTTGACAGTACCATGCTCGGCACGCGGAAAATACAATTTTAATGTAATAAAAAAATTAAAAAATACGTTCATACTTACATCCCTCCTGTCCGGCCTCCAGCGATGGCGTTTCATCCATGTCGCCGCTCGCCGCCGCTCCTCTCCTGAAATATTCTGTGCTGCTGTGAACTCTGCTCTTACCATTACGTAGCTCTCAGTCTGTTACCTCTCCTCCACTCCTGTCCTCAATAACACCTTCACATGATTGGCAAGTCACCACCCCGCACAAGATCCGCACGCTCATTTCCTGAAATACTCTGTGCTGCCTTAAACTCTGTGGACAGGTCGGGATCCTGTTTCTTTTAAATGCTGCTGGGGAACCCGCTCGATCCACTATATAAGGCTGCGCCTCCATCCTCTTCTGCCCCAGTCACTTATTCCCAAGCACTGTAGCGCAGCCTTATATAGTGGATCGAGCGGGTTCCCCAGCAGCATTCAAAAGAAACAGGATCCTGACCTGTCCACAGAGTTTAAGGCAGCACAGAGTATTACAGGAGATGAGCACGGCCGGGCACGGCCGGCCACGGGCAGCCGGTCGTTTTTTCCGAGCCGTGCTCCCATTATAAAGTATAGGAGCACGGCCCGTAAAATAAAGAAATAGAACATGTTCTATCTTTTTAACGGCACGGGCACCTTCCCGTGAGAAAACGGGAAGGTACCCGTGGCTAACAGAAGTCTATGGACCCGCTATTTCGGGTCGTAATTACGACCCGTAATAACGGGTGTTTTTACGATCGTGTGCATGAGGCCCCGTAATGACGGGTGGCTACATGTGTGCACCCGTCATTACGGCAGCGTTGCTAGGCGACGTCAGTAAATAGTCACTGTCCAGGGTGCTGAAAGAGTTAACTGATCGGCAGTAACTGTTTCAGCACCCTGGACAGTGAATTCCGATCAGAATACAGAGTAACCTGTAAAAAAAAAAAAGACGTTCATACTTACCGAGAACTTTCTTCTTCCTCCAGTCCGGCCTCCCGGCCGTTGCCTTGGTGACGCGTCCCTCTCGACATCCGGCCCGACATTCCTGGATGACGTTACAGCCCATGTGACCGCTGCAGCCAATCACAGGCTGCCGCGGCCTCTGCAGCCAATCACAGGCTGCAGCGGTCTCTGCAGCCAATCACAGGCTGCCGCGTCAGAAAAGAAGGTCGGACTGGAGGAAGAAGAGGGACTCGTCACCAAGACAACGACCGGGTATGTATGAAATGCTTTTTATTTTATTTTTAATCAGCAGCCTCTTTTCTCTATCAGTGATTGATAGAGACAAGTGGCTGCCGATTTGTATAATATTTTTGACCGGGTTCAGTCAAAACATGTTCGGCCAAACCCGGTGAAGTTCGGATTCGCTGCGAACCGAACTTTTCCCGATGTTCGGACCGAAACCGGGTTCGGTTGTCCCGGTTCGCTCATCTCTAATAATAATAAACTAAAAATTGTAATGGTACTTTTTTTAATAGTCATTGTTACAGAAAAGCTTTATTCATTTATTTTTATTATTTAGCACGAAGGACAACCTAGAGGAGGGCGAAGAGGAGGAGAATGTAGAGGTGGAGGTCAGAACTTCCGACACCCAAGGCCAGCACCAGCAAAAGCTGGAGGTTCCTGCACATTCGGGGACATCCTCGAATCCCTTCCGTCTGCAGAAAACGAAGTAAGAAGAACAGCCAGCCGTAGAAAAAGGTGACCCCAGTGAATGATTTAATGCTCTTCAGCATTGGCACCTCTTGGGCACACCAGCTCTCCCTTCTAAACACCAGCCCAACATAATTTGTTACCTCCACCCCTCACCTCCTCTCTACTATCAGCATAGACAAGTGGATTTGGAGACCTTCCTAACAATGCATAAGGGCTCCAATTACAGGCCAGAGTAGCTTTACTATGGCCCTTCTGCTCCAGGTCCAGTTTCAAGGCAACCCACTTACACATCTGACCAGTTGGAGTCCAACCATATAGTAGGACCACAACATTTCCTCAACAATTTTTTTTGTTTATAGGGTTATTTTTTCATTGCATTCCATTTATGGCATGGTGTACAGTGGAGGTGCCTTAAATAGTCCTGGGGCAACAGGGAATGGATAAGGAAATTTGGAATTTTGCTCATGCTGGCCCTTTAAGACACGTGCGTACTATTAACTTTCGAAGGAAAACAACAGACACTGGCATTACATCCACAGGTTTGAAAAATATATCAAAACCAATGCGACAATGAAGAGGAATCAGAAAAAGTTCTCTATGCTGTAAAAGCAATAGAAAATGGCATCTGAGCAATCACGTAAACTTGCTGTGGGTGTTTTCAAAGGGTTGGAACAAAAATGTGACACCACTAAAAAAATAGACCTCCTTCTGTTCTTTTTTGCGGATGAGAAAAAAAGTTGACACACCGACGTTAAATACTGACACACGGAACGCACAGTGACTCTAGGTGGACATTCATACGCTTAAAATACGGTCTTTTTTTTAATAACCAAATCAGACATGCTCATGTGAATAAGGCTAAAGGAACAAAATTGAGTTAGTGTGTCATGCTTGTCAATAAATGCTTGACACACTAAGCCAAAGTACACTGAAATTCCTTTACTCCGACATCCGATAATACAGAAAGTCTCATAACCTTACACTTGTGTTCATCACAGAACTGCAAATGCAATATCACACACTAAAATTTATATTATCTATTCATAAATTCATTCCGTATTCTTAATTGAAACATATGTATGGAAGCTACTATTTATAATACATAGTATTTCAGGACAGATATATTCTACAACATTTGACAGTTTTATTTGTTCTTTAATTAAATAATAAACTACATTATATTGCAATATTACGCTATGACAAATGCCACTAAAATAAATTCTCACAATTATTTTCATTCCTGTAGGACTTTTTATCATATTAAGGAACTGAAATATATTATTATACATTTTAAAACTAAAATTAATGGATTATTGAAAGGAACCTTTTCTCAGTGTATGTCTGACAGTCTGCGAAATGGCTGCTCTCCAAGTCACCATTTTACCAAATTGAGACATATTAAAATCCAACAGAAAAGATGTGTAACCCCTTAAAGCTGGCCAGAGACAACAAATTTTTGCTGACAAATCTCGCCGATTTCATGGGATCCAATGAGAATATAATGTCTATAGGCCCCAGCAGACAGATGTCTGCCTTAAGGGGAAAAAAAACAAGGATCTGGTAGGTTAACTGGTTGCCGATACAGGACGAGAATACACGTCCAGAGCGGGTACTTGGCGCATTGGGACGGGTATTCTCATCCTGTGTGACAGCCAGTGTCCGTGCTCAATGATGAGCAGGGCAACAACTGTAAAACACAGCCGCAGCCCTGCTCTAACGGCGGAGAGAAGAGAGACCACTTCTCTCTGCCATTAAACCCTTGAATGCCGCATTCAAAGCAATAGTGAGAAGGGGGGACTCCCCTTTGATCGCGTCACAGGAAATACCTCTTTAGCAATCAATGTCCATATCTGGTGTGGGCAGACAGCCCAGGGTCCTTTGAAGGACCCCAGGTCTGTCTGACCATATTCCCTGTTGTTAGGGCATACTGAGGTATGCCCTAACAACTGCCTGTGTACAATCAGTACACAGACAAATGCACTAGCATATAGGTATATATGCCAATACATTAAAGTTAATAAATAATAATAAAAATGAAACCCCCCCCCCCCCTTATGGGATTAAAATAAAAAAGTAAAGTTAATAAAAAATAATAATAATGTTAAATTAAATTTTTTTCTTTAAAAAACACACAGAAATACACAAATGTTTTACAATAAATAAACTTTTCAAAATAAAAGGTCCCAAAACATGAAATATTATATGCATATTTTGTATCGCCACGTCTGTAACAACCTGCAGAATAAATGTATAACATTATTTATGATGTTCGGTGTATGGTGTAAAAAAAAAAGAAAAGAAGAAAAGAAAACTGCAGCGGAACTGCTTTTTCTTCTACATTTTCGGCAAAATAAAAATGTATATAAATTAAACGATAATGCAAATGTTCCAAAATATGGTACCTTCATAAAGTACAACTCGTCCCGCAAAAAATAACGTTTCATACAGCTACATCGGACAAAAAAACTAAGAAGTTATAAGCCCCGGGATGCAAAGAGGGAAATATAAAAAAATTGTTCTGTCCTCAAGGCCAAAATTGTCCCGGTCCCTAAAGGGTTATATCTAAAGCTATCAAATCTGTTGTTTTCCCTGGAGATAAGTGGCTCAAGCAATGTCTGACAGTTATTTATCCCATCCCTTTAATAATAACATGTACTATATAATCAGGAAAATTGAATGTGAATGATTAGGTGTGATCAACCAAGCAATTGTTCAGCCAACAGTTTTCTTACTTAATGATCAGACACTTGTTAGTGCTAGTACGGCTGTAACTTTTTATGTGTAAGGCTAAAAGGGTCCATTCATGTAATTACTACATGATCCGCGACAGAAATCAAAGGCATTTCTGCTGCATATGTGCTGCAGATTCGCATGAGGGTTAACCCCATTGTCAATAAATAGTGCTAGTGCCCTGGTTTCCCGTGCAGAATCTTCAGAAATAAGTAGCATGCTACTTACAGTATATAGACAAAAGTTTTTGGAAATCATTGTATGCAGGTGTTTCATTCAGTTCCATTGCCACAGATGTATAAAATAAAGCACCTCACCATGCAGTCTGCCCTTACAAACATTTATAAAAGAATGGATCACTGAATTCCAGCGTGGTACTGTAATAGGATGCCACTGTTGCAACATATCAGTAAATTACATTTCTTCATTCCTAGATATTCCACGATCCACTGTGAGTGGTATTATTGCAAGTGCAAGCGTTTACGAACCACAGCAACTCAGTCACTAAGTGGCAGACCACGTAAAGTTAAAGGGCGCCGCCGGGGGTGAGGCGTGTGTGCATAAACATCACTAACTCTCTGCTGACCCAATGACTGCAGAGTTCCAAAACTCTTCTGGCATTAACATCCACACAAAATCTGTTTGCCGGGAGCATCATAGCATGGGATTCCATGGCCGAGCAGATGCATGCAAGCCTTCCATCACTGAGCACAATGCCAAGTGTCGGATGGAATGGTGTACAGCATGACGCCACTGGACTCTGGAGCAGTGGAAACGTTTTCTGTGGTGTGACACATCACGCTTCTCTATCTTGCAGTCTGATGGACGTGTCTGGCTTTGGCGAATGCCATAAGAACGTTACCTGCCTGACTGCATGGTGCCAACTGTGTGGTGGAAGAGGGATAATACTATGGGGTTGGCCCAGGCCCCTCAGTTCCAGTGAAGGGAAATCTTAATTCTATAGCATATCAAGACATTTTGGACAATTGTATGCTTCCAACTTTGTCAGAACAGTTTGGGGAAGGCCCTTTTCTGTTCCAGCATGACTGTGCCCAGTACACAAAGCAATTTCCATAAAGGCATGGTTGGGTGAGTTTGGTGTGGATGAACTTGACTGGCCCGCAGAGTCCTGACCTCATTCCCATCTAACACTTTTGGGATGAACTACAATGGAGATTGTGAGCCAGGCCCCCTCATCCAACATAAGTGAATGGGCAAAAATTCCCATAGACACACTCCAATACCTTGTAGAAAGCATTCCCAGAAGAGTGGAAGCTGTTTTAGCTGCAAAGGGGGGACATACTCCATATTAATGCCAATAAATTTAGAATGAGATGTCATAAAAGCTCCTGTAAGTGTAATGTGTAGGTGCCCCAATACTTTTGTCCAGATAGTTGTATCTCCACAGATAATTTTTTACCATGGTGCCGGCAAAGAGCTGTGCAAAAAACTTCAGTTGCATGTGAACAGGGTTGCGGCAATCCGTTTACATACATGGAATGTGGATTGTCATCGGATTTGACACGTGTGAACGTAGCCTTAGGCTATTTAAAAAATAAAATACGTTATTAACTTTAATATCACCATTATTAGGGGTAAATGTGTGAAAAAGGGGGGAAAAAAACATTTTAACTCCTTTCATATACAATGTCATGAATTTGCACTAAAATTTATTCTCCCCTTTCTGTTACTGATGCTATCAACACACCTTGGTGGCTGGCACTATGTTTGGAGATTGCAGTAACTTTTTTTAAAAGTTATAATTATTTTTTCATTTTTCTTTTTCTTTTATTTTTATTTAGCACAGAATGTCTACTGGAAAACTGTAATTAGAGATGAGTGAACTTATGATAAGTTCGGTTCGGCTGGTTCGCCGAATTTCTTGAAAAAGTTCGATTCGGACCGAACTAGTTCGGACCGAACCTGTAATTCAAGAAAGCCCATAAAAATCATGTATGGAGCTCCCATAATGACGGGTGGCTACATGTGTGCACCCGGCATTACGGCAGCGTTGCTAGGCGACGTCAGTAAATAGTCACTGTCCAGGGTGCTGAAAGAGTTAACTGATTGGCAGTAACTCTTTCAGCACCCTGGACAGTGAATTCCGATCACAATATAGAGCAAACTGTAAAAAAAAAAAAAAAAAAGACGTTCGTACTTACCGAGAACTTCCTGCTTCTTCCTCCAGTCCTGTCTCCCGGCCGTTGCCTTGGTGACGCGTCCCTCTCGACATCCCTGGATGACGTTTCAGCCAATGTGACCGCTGTAGCCAATCACAGGCCAATCACATGCTGCAGCGGTCACATGGACTGTCGCGTCATCCAGGGATGTCGGGCTGGATGTCAAGAGAGGGACGCATCACCGTTGCCTTGGTGACGCGTCCCTCTTTCGGCATCCAGCCCGACCTCCCTGGATGACGCGGCAGTCCATGTGACCGCTGCAGCCTGGGATTGGCCTGTGATTGGCTGCAGCCTGTGATTGGCTGCAGCGGTCACTTGGACTGAATCGTCATCCCGGGAGGTCAGACTGGAGGAAGAAGCACGGAGTTATCGGTAAGTAGGAACTTTTATTTTTTTTTACACATTGATGTATCTTCAGATCGGAAGTCACTGTCCAGGGTGCTGAAACAGTTACTGCCGATCGCTTAACTCTTTCAGCACCCAGGACAGTAACTATCTCCTGATGTCGCGTACCGGAAAATCAGTGACTCATAAGCCGGGTTCGGTCAAAACGTGTTCGGCCGAACCCGGTGAAGTTCGGATTCGCTGCGAACCGAACTTTTCACGATGTTCGGACTGAAACCGGGTTCGGTTGTCCCGGTTTGCTCATCTCTAACTGTAACTATAGTTTTTGGGGTTTTTTTTCTTACAAGGGAAAATTTCTTTCAGTTATAGGGGGAGGGAACAATTCAAGAAGTGGAATTGCATTAAAGGACTATTGCGGCTGTATCCATAACTCCCATAAGCTTAGGTTTCTTTCTGTATGCAATAGCCGTCAGCCACCTCTGCATGATGAACAGAGTTCAGTGGAACCCAATTTTTCCGATAGTTGGGGGTCCCAGATATGGAACTCCCCACCTATCAGACATTTAAGGCAAATCCTGTAGATATGCCATAACAGTCTGAAGAGGGGAAAACCTCTGTAACTGCAAACAGGCAATTTTAAACTGCCCAAGATCATTACGTTTTGTAATATGCTACATGTAAGTTCAGAAATTAACCTTAAAACAATCAAAACCATAAAAAGTCACATTCTCAGAGTGAGATTTTGTGAAGTTCAGCTCAGTAGCCATTTTTCCTACCCATGTGCGGACATACCGTATGTGCAACCTGTGCACCTGCACAAGGTCCAGTAGGTAAGGCGATCCTTTGCCACTTTAAAAGCAGCTACTAGCTCCTTAGAAACTATTAGTTTGCATGTAAATGCCTGAGCAAGTAAATTTCATATCTCACATAGTAGTGGATTTTTAGGGAGACATAATACTGTGCTCTATAATGAGCTATTAGTGAGCAAAAGTCCCATATACTGTTCTTGCTCTGCTGTCTTTGTCCACCCCCTGATCTCACCCTTCACAGAGGTTACTAGTGAAGAAGCTAGTCTGGGCAGAAGTGATGTTTAAATGTAGTCCTTGCCAGAGTATATTGAGACAATGTTATTAAGTTGTTATTGTTTTTCATTTTTTATTTTTTTTTAAAACTCCATTTTATTGAAGAAAATTATATTTTTTGTTATGAAACAACAGATAAAATATAGTAGATTAATAATATTTAATGTGAACTAATAAGAGATTTTCTCATGGACGGCAGCTATAGTGGTGATTGTTTTTATGTCATTCATCTGTACAGATTGCTCTATGAATGGGAAACAACCATAGCTCTCCATAGACCTCTAAGGACATATCCTAGATACTTCATCCATGGAGACCATCTATATAAACAAGTGTCATGTAAATAAATGATCTCTTTCTTGAAATAGCGGCCCTTGGGATCTGTTCCTAAGGACCTAATTTTAGCTAAATTCATATAAGGAAATGTCATTTCTGTGTCCTCTGTGATTTAAGCCCTAATAATGTCAAAACAGAATGCCTTTAATGTACGAACATTGTAAAATAATATATGTACTTTGCCCAGAACCACGGCATATTCGTCCAGCATACTGTAACCAAAGACAGACATTTTCATGTTATATCACGTAATACTGCAGCCCAAACTTTGGCAAAGTCTGACCCACATAAAAGTTATCACGTGTAATGAGAAATATCTAAACCTTCATCATAAAAGAGCAATTTCATGGAGAGATTATCACACAATATGGAACTGTTATTCTTTTTACAAGAGAGACGCATAAAAAAAAAAAAGAATCAACGAACCCGTACTGGTAAATCAATACTCTGATAAGACAATTTGTAACTCAGCCAGAGTCATAAGAAATGGAACTAGTAATAATAAAGATATCACTTTATTCCGACAGAAATAAAACAGGCCATTTTGTGCCATATTAGGGAATGCTGCCATTTCTTTTTACTTATACGTTCAAAAAATAGCAAATCAGTAACCAAAAGCAATGGTATGCAAAAATAATTACAATTACATTACGTTAAATAAGATATCTGTTATTTTACACAAATATTGTAGATATGTCTGTTAATTAAAGAAATGTCAGAATTGTTTTTTACTATTCCTTTAGTATAAAGAAAAAAGAGTTAATTTTTATCCATCTCATCGGCCAAGTAGATGCGTGGAGAGTGCAGGACTGCACCAAATTGAACAAATTTCGGCTTTATTGAGGTTCCATAAAATCAGGGACAAAACATAGAGCAGAAGCTGACCGGTTTCAGGCCCAAACAGCCCTTAGTCTTAGCATAGCAAACAAATCACACAGGGAGCAATATATATATGTATGCATCCAATCATAAACAGAGAAATAATCACATCTTCTAAAATCAGGTGTGTGTTAAAAGCAGTTGATTAGAGAAAAAGACACATATCAATGTTACAAATTTCATAGGGGACTAACAATAAATGTGAGGGACTATGTTGGCGGTTTAACCCTTTAGGGCATGCCCAGACGTGGCAGAATTTTTCCGCAACTGTCCGCATCAATGCCGCACAGAATCTGCGTTGCAGATTCTGTTGCGGATCTGCCCAAATTGGGCAATAAATTGATGCGGACTAGCTGCTGCGTATTGAGGTGAAAGTACTTCCCTTCTCTCTATCAGTGCAGGATAGAGAGAAGGGACAGCACGTTCGCTAGTGAAAGTAAACTAATTTCATACTTACTGGCCGTTGTCTTGGTGACGCGTCCCTCTTTCGGCATCCATCCCGACCTCCCTGGATGAAGCGGCAGTCCATGTGATCGCTGCAGCCTGTGATTGGCTGCAGCCGTCACTTAGACTGAAACGTCATCCTGGGAAACCGGACTGGAGGAAGAAGCAGGGAGTTCTCGGTAATTATGAACTTCAATTTTTTTTACAGGTTGCTGTATATTGTGATCGGTAGTCACTGTCCAGGGTGCTGAAACAGTTACTGCCAATCTCTTAACTCTTTCAGCACCCTGGACAGTGACTATTTACTGACGTCGCCTAGCAACGCTCCCGTAATTACGGGTGCACACACACGTAGTCACCCGTAATTATGGGTGCACACACGTAGTCACCCGTAATTATGGGTGCACACACGTAGTCACCCATAATTATGGGTGCACACACGTAGTCACCCGTAATTACGGGAGCCCCATTGACTTCCTCAGTCTGGCTGTAGACCTAGAAATACATAGGTCCAGCCAGAATGAACAAATGTCAAGTTAAAAAAACAATACGCTCCGCAGCACACATAACATCTACATTACATCTGCGGACTTCATTGCGGAACTTAGAATCTCCATTGAAGTCAATGGAGAAATTCCGCAATGAGTCCGCAAACAGTCCGCAACAACCATTGTATGCTGCGGACACCAAATTCCGCACCGCAGCCTATGCTTCGCAGCGGAATTGTCCACAACGTGCAAACGAACCCAACCACAAAGCTGTGGAAGGCAATGGAGAAGCGGGTCCGCTGCGGAGTGTCCGCAGCGGAATTCCAGAGCAATTCCGCTACGTCTGGCCATGCCCTTAGGTGCATAGGTGCCAAGTAGAAACTTCCAGAAAGCCTCTCTGTTCCTGAGTTGTTTCAAATGGTCTCCACCCCTGGAAGAGCAATTAACCCTTTCTATGCCTTGTACAATAAGGGAAGATGCATCTCCATTATGACATGATGCGCAATGAAAAGACACCGCTGAGATGCTGCGGTTCTTAATCAATGCGTCTGATAGATGGCGACGGATGCGCGTTTTGAGTCTGCAGGACGTGCTCCCAATATACTGTAGTTTACATTTAGTACACGTGATTAAATAAACCCCATATGTCGTGTTACAGTTGATGTATTGTTTTATTTGGAATGTTTTGTTCTTGGCCGTGGATGTGAAATCAGTGGATGTTTTTATTGTATTGCAGCAAATGTATTTTGTATGATTACATTTGAAACAACCTTTATAGTTAAGCCAAGTTGGGGTCTGTTTTTTTGTGAAAAACAGACTAGGGGATAGCATAGAACCAATCGTACGGGCCTTTTTAGGCACAAATTTAAGACCATGTTCTAAGGCCCTGGAGTATAAAGGGTCCTGATGCAAGATGGGAATATATTTTTTGATAATATTACATATGCTGCAGTATTCTACACTGGAGGGAGTGGAGAAAAACACAGGGGTGCTGATATATTTTTTTAAATTGTTATTCTGTATCTCCCCAGAGAAACTCCCAGCAAAGTATCCCTATCGCGTTCTAAGGAGATGTTGCGGGCACGGTTTAGCATCCAGCGAGGACACTTGCGATCATGCAGTCTAGTCATGAGGATGTCACTTTCTAGGTCAAAATTAGCAATTACGTTTCGCTCTAATAAACACACCCACTGGGATACTTTTGATGATATGGGATGGGTGACATGAAGTAGCATGCAGGGTGGTATTACCTGCCATGCTCTTTCGAAATGTCACCGTGTCAACTGATGTAAGATGTACTTCACTGCTAAGCAACAGATCCAAGAAGGAAATCTGTCTGGGATGGAAAGTGTATGTAAATTTGAGATTCAGGGGGTTACAATTTAAATATTCAATGAAGTCTGGTATGGCCGCCACATCAGACCCCCAAATGAAGAGGATGTCATCTAAGTAGCGGCCATATCAGACACATGACAGAGCACAAGGTCCGTCCCCATCAAAGATGTACTATTTTTCCCACCAAGTCATATATATGATGGCTAAAGAGGGGGAGAATTTTGCACCCATGGATGCCCCTGTTGTTTGCAGGTAATAAGTATGATTAAACATAAATAAATGATGGCCCAATAGATACATAACAGCAGAAACAATACATTTCTTCAAATCAACAATATAGTTGCTGTACGTATCTAAAAACCAAAGCAAAGCACAGTTGACAAGATAATGTGGGATTACAGTATACAGTGAAGGGAAATCAGCTGTGCCCCAAGAGAAATGCGGTTGCCAAACTATTTTGCTGAGCACATGCAGGACATGTTTATGATATGACTAAGCCACTTGGGCCTGAAACCGGTCAGCTTCTGTTCTATGTGTTGTCCCTGATTTTATGGAACCTAAATAAAGCCAGAATTTGTTAAAGATTTTGATGCTGGAACCTTCTTGTCTTTCTATTCCTTTAGTATGTTCTACTTTTAAACAAACAAAAAAAAAAAAATATTTGACTCCACAGATCCGCTGTGTATGAGAACACCACTGTTCTCAATTTTGGTTTTAGCTTTACCCCTTTCCTGCTGCAGCCAGTTTTGACCTTCCTGACAAAGCCTCATTTTTCCAATCTGACATGTGTCACTTTATGTGGTTATAACTTTGCAGTGCTTTTACTTGTCAAAGCGATTCTTAAACTATTTTCTCATGACAGATTGTACTTTATGTTAGTGGCAAAATTTGGTCAATACATTCAGTATTTATTTGTGAAAAACACCAAAATGTACATTTTGAAAAATTTGCATTTTTCTGAAGTTAAATGTGTCTGTTTTTAGGACAGATTCTACTTGTCTACTTTAAAATTGGCATCAATTTTTAAACATCCTTTTATTTTTAAAGGACATTACAAAGCTTATAAGTTTAGCAGCAATTTCTCCCATTTTCAAGAAAATTTCAAAAGACTATTATTTTAGGGAACAATTCTGTTATGAAGTGGCTTTGAATGGCCTATATATTAGAAATCCCCCATACATCACCCAATTTTAAAAACATCACCCTCAAAGTATTTAAAATAGCATTTAGAAAGTTTCTTAACCCTTTTGGCGTTTTACAGGAATGAAAGTAAAGTGAAAGTGAAATTTAATTTTTCTTAGCAGATATTCAATTTTAATCCTTTTTTTCTGTAACACAGCAAGTTTTAACAGAGAAACGCAACTCAATATTTACTACCCTGATTCTGAAGAACTTAGAAATATCCCATATGTGGCCCTACGATGCTACTTGACTGCAACACAGGCCACAGAAATGAAGGTGCACCTTGGGGTGCAGTGAGCATTTTGACCCCACAGGTGTTTCATAGATTTTATTAGAATTGGGTCATGAACGTTTAATTACATTTTGTTCTAATAAGATGTAGATTTAGCTCAAACTTTTTTCATTTCCACAAGGAATAAAAGAGAAAAAGCACCCCAACATTTGTAAAGCAATTTCTTCAAAGTACAGAAATACCCCATATGTGGTTACAAACTGCTGTTTGGACACACGGCAGGCTCAGAAGGAAAGGGGTGCCATTTGGTTTTTAGAACGCAGATTTTACTAGATTGGTTTCTGGGCGCCATGTCATATTTTCAGAGCCCCTGAGGTACCAGTACAGTGGAAACCCCTAAAAAGTGACACCATTTTGGAAACTGCACCCCTTGAGGAATTCATCTAGGGGTATAGTGAGCATTTTGACCCCCACAAGTTTTTTTCTGAATTGATTAGAATTGGGCAGCAAAAATGAAAAAATATTTTTTTTTTCCAATAAGATGTAGTTTGGGCTCAAAGTGTTTAAATTTCACAAAGAATAAAGGAAAAACAGCACCCCAAGATATATAAAGCAATTTCTCCCAAAGTACGGCAATACCCGATATGTGGTCATAAACTGCTGTTTGGACACATGGAAGGCTCAGAAGGGAAGGAGCGCCATTTGGCTTTTGGAATACAGATGTAATGTCGGGGTAGGGAAACAGACAAGTGAGCCCTAATCTACCCGCCACTCAGTCCCTGCCTACTTGCAACGACCCGCCCTAGGCGACGGGGTACAACTGGGCGACGGTCCCTACTCTCAATAGGTGCACGACAGACAAACAGACAAGGGTACAAAGAAGCCAAGGAAATGGGGAAGTTGCCCACGGGAACACCGTGAGCAACAAGCGAGGTGAACGAGCCGAGTCAAACCAGGAGATGAGCGAGGTACAAAAACGCAGAGCAGAAGAGTGGTCAGAAAAGCCAAGGTCAATCACAAGCAGAGGATCAGTAGTTCAAGAAGCTGCAGCAGGGCCAGGAAACAAACAGAGAAGAATCACAAGCAAAGGAGGAACAGGAAAGGCAGGTATAAATAGACAGAGGGCGGGAGCTAGCTCCGTCTGGCCAGGCTGTGATAGGCTCTCCCACTCCTAAGCCTGCCATCCTGGGTGGTGGAAGATGGAGTCAGTCTCACAGACATGGAAGCAGGTGCAGACTGATTATCTATGGGCGTCGACACAGAAGTTGTGTCTGGCAGATCATTTACAGTACCCCCCCTTTTATGAGGGGACACCGGACCCTTTCTAGGTGGACCTGGTTTATTGGGGAAACGAAGTTGGAACCTCCTGAGCAATACCCCAGCGTGAACATCCCGGGCAGGTACCCAAGTCCTCTCCTCAGGCCCGTATCCCCTCCAATGGACCAGGTACTGGAGGGAGCCTTGGACCATCCTGCTGTCCACAATCTTGGCCACCTCGAATTCTACCCCCTCAGGGGTGAGAACAGGGACTGGAGGTTTCCTCGAGGGAGCCAAGGACGGAGAGCAGCGTTTAAGGAGGGAGGCATGAAACACGTCATGTACTCGAAAATACGGGGGCAACTCCAGTCGGAAGGAGACAGGGTTAAGGACTTCAATGACCTTGTATGGCCCTATAAACCGGGGAGCAAATTTCTTGGACGGGACTTTAAGGCGCAAATTCTTTGACAATAGCCACACCAGATCCCCAACCACAAACAAGGGGTTAGCAGAACGTCTTCTATCTGCCTGAGTTTTTTGTATGCTCTGGGACTCCTCTAGGTTCTTCTGAACCTGGGCCCAGACTGTGCACAATTCCCGATGAACGACATCTACCTCGGGATTGTTGGAACTACCAGGTGAAACGGAGGAGAACCGTGGATTAAACCCAAAATTACAGAAAAAGGGGGAGACCCCTGACGAGTTACTGACCCAGTTATTAAGGGCAAATTCGGCGAGGGGAATGAATGAGACCCAATCATATTGACAGTCAGAGATAAAACACCTTAAATATTGTTCTAGAGACTGATTAGTCCTCTCAGTTTGGCCATTAGTTTCAGGATGGAAAGCAGAGGAAAAGGACAGATCAATCTCCAACTTTTTACAGAAGGCTCTCCAAAACAATGAAACAAATTGTACCCCCCTGTCAGAAACAATATTGACAGGGACCCCATGGAGACGCAGGATGTGTTTGACAAACAAGGTAGCTAACGTCTTAGCATTGGGTAGTTTCTTGAGGGGCACAAAGTGGCACATCTTACTGAAGCGGTCTACTACAACCCACACCACCGACTTGCCTTGAGATGGAGGCAAATCGGTGATGAAATCCATGGAGATATGGGTCCAAGGTCTCTGGGGAACGGGCAAAGAACATAGTAAGCCCGCTGGTCGGGACCTGGGATTGTTGGACCTAGCACAAACTTCACAAGCGGCGACGTAGGCCTTAACGTCTTTGAGCAACCCAGGCCACCAATAGTTTCTGGCAATGAGGTGCTTGGTACCCAGGATGCCTGGATGGCCAGATAGTGCAGAGTCATGATTTTCCCTAAGTACCCTTAGCCGGAATTGCAGGGGAACAAACAGCTTGTTCTCAGGAAGGTTCTGAAGGGAGGAGCTGAACCTTGATCAGCCGCAATTACAGAGACTAAATCAGAATCAATAGAGGAAATGATTATACCTGGAGGCAAAACACAAGCAGGATCTTCCTCCGAAGGGCTGGCCATGAAGCTATGCGACAGTGCATCAGCCTTAATATTTTTAGACCCAGCCCTATAGGTGACCAAAAAGTTGAATCTGGTAAAAAATAACGCCCATCGAGCTTGTCTCGGGTTTAGCCTCCGGGCAGATTCTAGGAAAACCAGATTCTTGTGGTCGGTAAGGACCGTGACCTGGTGCCTAGCCCCCTCCAGGAAGTGGCGCCACTCTTCAAATGCCCATTTAATGGCTAAGAGTTCGCGGTTGCCAATATCATAGTTACTCTCAGTGGGCGAAAACTTCCTGGAGAAGTAGGCACAGGAGCGGAGATCGGTGAGGGACCTGGTACCCTGGGACAAGACAGCCCCCACTCCCACCTCGGACGCGTCAACCTCCACGATAAATGGCTCTATTTGGTTGGGCTGAACCAGCACTGGGGCCGAGATAAAGCACTTCTTAAGGACCTCAAAAGCCTGGACAGCCTCAGGAGGCCAGTGGAGGAGATCAGCACCTTTGCGAGTGAGATCCGTAAGAGGCTTAGCGATGACCGAGAAGTTAGCAATAAATCTCCTGTAATAATTAGCGAACCCCAGGAAGCACTGTAATGCCTTCAGGGAGGCAGGTTGGACCCATTCCGCCACAGCCTGGACCTTGGCGGGGTCCATGCGGAATTCATGTGGAGTGAGGATTTGACCCAAAAATGGTATCTCCTGCACCCCAAACACACATTTTTCGGTCTTAGCAAACAGTTTGTTTTCCCGAAGGGCCTGGAGCACATTCCTGACATGCTCAATGTGGGAGGACCAGTCCTTGGAAAACACAAGTATGTCATCAAGGTACACTACAAGAAATACCACCAGGTAGTCTCTTAAAACCTCATTTATGAAATTCTGGAAGACCGCGGGAGCATCACACAACCCAAAGGGCATGACGAGGTATTCGAAATGACCTTCGGGCGTGTTAAACGCAGTCTTCCACTCATCCCCCTCTTTGATGCGGATAAGGTTATAAGCCCCCCGTAGATCAAACTTAGAGAACCATTGGGCCCCCTGAACCTGATTGAAGAGATCAGGAATCAAAGGAAGGGTATACTGGTTACTTACAGTGACCTTATTCAAGTTTCGGTAGTCAATGCATGGCCTAAGACCACCATCCTTCTTCCCTACGAAGAAGAAGCCAGCACCTACCGGAGAAGTAGAGGGGCGAATGTAACCCTTGGCCAGGCATTCCTGGATATACTCTCTCATGGCTTCACGTTCGGGACAAGAGAGATTAAATATCCTACCCTTAGGGAGCTTAGCTCCTGGTACCAATTCAATTGCGCAATCATATTCTCTATGAGGTGGTAACACTTCGGAGGCCTCTTTAGAGAAAACATCAGCGAAGTCCTGAACAAACTCAGGTAGAGTGTTCACCTCCTCAGGGAGAGAAATAGAATTAACAGGAAAACATGACGTCATGCATTCATTACCCCATTTGGTAAGATCCCCAGTATTCCATTCAAAAGTGGGATTATGCAACTGCAACCAGGGAAGGCCTAAATCCCTGCATCACCAGCACAGAGCACTGCTCCAAATGCATGGAGCCCACAAGGAGTTCAAAAACAGGGGTATGCTGTTTAAAATAACCATTAGCAAGAGGAGTGGAATCGATACCCACTACCGGGACAGATTTAGGCAAATCAATCAATGGCATAGCTAGAGACATAGCAAATTCCACAGACATAATATTAGCAGAAGACCCTGAATCCACGACGGCACTGCCGGTAGCAGACCTACCACCACAAGACACCTGAAAGGGAAGCAAGATTTTATTACGTTTCATATTTACGGGAAATACCTGTGCGCTCAAGTGACCTCCCCGATGGTCACTTAGGCGCGGAAGTTCTTCCGGCTGCTTATTCTTACGCCTAGGACAGTTGTTCACTTGATGCTTGTCATCCCCACAGTAGAAGCAGAGACCATTCTTCCTGCGGAACTCTCTACGCTGTTGGGGGGACACGGAGGCCCCGAGTTGCATAGGTACCTCCGAGTCTTCCGTGGAAGAACGAAGCAACGGAACCTCGGGAGGCATCATGGGGGAGTCAGAGGAGAAAACACAAACATGTTCAAGTCATCGTTCCCTGAGACGTCGGTCAAGTCGTACCGCTAAAGCCATAACCTGATCTAGGGAGTCAGAATAGGGATAGCTAACTGGCAGGTCTTTCAGGGCGTTCGACAGACCCATTCTAAACTGGCACCTTAAGGCAGGGTCATTCCACCGAGAAGCTACGCAACACTTCCTAAAGTCAGAACAATACTCCTCAACAGGTCTCTTACCCTGACGTAAGGTCACCAGCTGATCCACTTCTGTCTTTGGCTAAAAAAATGGTCTTAAAACCTGCACCAAAAACTGCATGTGTGAATATTTATATCTCTGGCTTTGTAGCTCTGATGACTGTACATCCCCTGTCTCTGATGTTTTTGGCTGCCTGCAATTAACCAGATGGCAAGAGTGGAATATTCTTCCTTGACCAACTATATTGGAACCATAAGAACTTAAGATGTTTCACAGAATTTACATTTTGAGCACAGAGGAAAACAAGGGAAAACCCTCCTATACAAATCTATATTTGTCCCCTCTGTTCTGGGATTAACTCGGCCTTCGTCACACAGTGCAATTTTTTGCACAATTTTTGATTCATTCTTTCATCCAAAACCATTATTAGGCTATGTTCACACGGAGTATTTAGACGAGTTTTTTGACGCGGAAACCGCGTCACAAAACTCGTCAAAAACAGCCCGAAAATGCCTCCCATTGATTTCAATGGGAGGCGTCGGCGTCTTTTTCCCACGAGCAGTAAAACTGCCTAGCGGGAAAAAGAAGCGACATGCCCTATCTTCGGGCGTTTCCGCCTCTGACCTCCCATTGACTTCAATGGGAGGCAGAGAAAGCGTATTTCACTGTGTTTTATGCCCGCGGCACTCAATGGCCGCGGGCGAAAAATGCCGCGAAAAACTCCGCGAAAATCGGCGTGCATGGAGAGGAAAATCTGCCTCAAACTTCCAAACTGAATTTTGAGGCAGATATTCCTCCTGCAAAATACTCCGTGTGAACATAGCCTTAGATTAAAAAAAAAAAAAGAGAAGTATCAGTGTTTCCTAAATACTCTTCTTCTATTTAGGATTTACTCCTGGCTTTAGCTAAAACGAAAAAAAAATTGCTAAATTGTTCTGAGCAAACAAGGCTTCATGCACACAAAAGTATTATGGCTCCTTACAAGTTCAGAGTAGTACAGAGCTATAATAAGGCAATGATATTATCCTATGGAGGTTTCCATAACACTGTGTGCTGCTGTAAAATAAGAAATTGTGCCATAATCCATTTGGTGCAGAATGGGTGTCAATGTTCCTCATAAAGGTCAATGGAGACTGAAAACTTACATCCATGTGTACGGATCAGTAAAAAAACAGTACCATACGAGTCCTGATTTTCTCACCTAAACTGCTAGCAAGGAAGACTGAATTTTAAGCACATACAGTACTCATATTGAACACTATATACAACTCATAGGGCAGTACAGGGAACTCATACAGTATTCATATGGTTCACCATACAAAAATATACAATATGAAACAGCACTTCACAAGTGCAGTTTGCACACCAGTACTAATATTTATAGATTCGTGTGAATGAGGCCTTACTGTTTTAACTTGAAAAAAGTGATAGGAAATTGGAACTGGTTCTTTAGTTTTGTCACTATGTAATGTCTGATATTGTCTGTACATTTACCCTCTGAATTGTAAAGTGCTGCGGATTATGTTGGCGCTATATAAATAAAGATTATTATTATTTTTATTATTATGATTATTATAAAATTCTTGTTCTCCTAATTTTTTACCTAGTTTAATTTTGGCAAAAAAAAAAATGCATTCGAAAACCAGCCTAAGAACCATGCTTACGTACATAGTACACCAATAAATATACATAATATAAGCTATCAAGGAGAGGATAGTCAATTGAAGGCATGATTGTATACAGGTCACATTGTGTGATAAAGATGTTAGACCTGGTGACAGCTTTGATATCCGTCACGGGAAAGCCACGTCCGCAAGATCAAGCTTAGACATTGACCTGTCGGATGCACACTAAATATATGTTCTCCATGCCCTATTTATCTTGTATCTTGAAGGACGATTACAAAAAGTACTTTAAACCAGAAATTGAGATGTAGGCAGAGTTCTGAATTGATTTTGTGGCTGTCAGTCCAGCTATATTCACCTGTACAACTCTTCAGGAGAACAGCATTGAAGTTTATACTCCAGTTCTGCTCCACTGTTATAAAACAAAAAGAAAATGTCTAGTTTTACCGAGGCATATGGAGTAAATAAGGTGAAGGTATAATTCATCTTAATACAGTTCACTGCAGGTATCTTTTTACCTAAGGACATGCAGATTGCCCATTTATTCCAGCTGGTAATATAATCTAAAAAAAATAACTAATTTCACAAAGGATTTAAAAAGACGAGATGAAATTAGTCATAGCACGCTGTGGTGATCAATGCACAACTGCTGTTCTATTCTAGAAAAATAATATTACTCTGTCATCCTTTATCATACTTTGATGGACTTTAAACCAAACAGACAGGTTGTAAACGTTAGCATCTCCTGTTGCTTAATTGAAAATGCTGACAATATACATCGGAGGCTATAGGCAAGCACAACATCAGTAATCATTTTATCACAAATGGGAATTATGTTCAGCTGCATAGGCTTAGCCATGGAAATATTTCACTTCAGCTCACACATTAAAGATGCCTGAGGCACAGCTTCTATCTGATTGCCGTTATTAGGGCTATTTTACATTCATTTTATTTTTTATTTAACTTGCTAAGCCTCAAAAAATATTTAGCAACACGAGACACTCCGTGATTAAATATCATTGACTAGAGTTTATAAAAAATATTGTTTTTCTAATTTATGTAGACAGTCTGTATCCTATGTGTCTTCCACAGCACATTTATTACTGTATGCAAAAGACACATGGGTATATAACGGAAAGTTATGGTAGGTAACTACATAGGATAGAGTGTTCAGTTGAATTATTGCTACAATTTACATAAACTACTGCAAAGCTTTAAAAATATAATAGCAATATGGTTTATAATCCAAAACTTAATATAATCATACTGGAATTGCAGTTTAGTAATGAAGTTTCATTGGAACTAACTTATTGGATATTTAGTGCCAGGAATGGGATATAAAATGAATCGGAAAGGTTTCCCTGCTTTGTCCTGGTGGGGTTCAATCCCATTCTTGGTACTCAACATAAAGTTTCCTATATTACATCTGTGTAAGGTGAATTACAATTGGCCTTAATATGGCTGCAACACCTGAATCCTCTAGATTCTGCTGAACAAAACTAAGGTCATTATAGTGTTCTTCGATCACTATAGCATTTTGTCCTCCCCTCTGCATTTTTTATATAAAACTTTATTTTCTCTCTATAACTGTGTTGAGGGGGCGGGCTCTTCCTGGTGTGATGTCAGATATGTAAAAGTGTGCTCTGACCAATCAGCTGCCTCTGCTGCTTCCAGTCCCCCTCTCAAGTTCCTGTTGTGTGAGAAAGACTGTAACGTGACCACAGAGTCTAGTCTCTGAACCGACCTAATTGTCATGGTTACTGGCAATAACACAAATACGAGTCTGGGAGAGAACAGAGAAGGGAAACTTCACTTAAAACACCAGAAGTAGATATGGAAGATGTCTCCCAGTACCTAAGATGGGAGAACATGTACTTGAACTATAGGATGGAATGCAGATAAGTAGAAGAGGTGGTACTGTTCATAGAGCCAGGGCTTATTATAGATTGGTAAAAGGGAGTTTTTGTAGTGGAATTGGCCTTTTAACCCACTTTTTGGAATTTATCACGGAATGGAAAACAATCAAATAACTATTCTTGTTCTGAAACTTTTCTGCCATTTATAATGTTCCATATTTTCTGCTCTAAAAAAATAAACATGCATCTGTAAGTTTGTTTGCAGACACTATGAATAAAGCTATGAAGAATAATTAATTAGTATGAAACACTTCTATGGTGTTAAGCTTTTAGGGTATGTGCACACACACTAATTACGTCCGTAATTGACGGACGTATTTCGGCCGCAAGTACCGGACCGAACACAGTGCAGGGAGCCGGGCTCCTAGCATCATAGTTATGTACGATGCTAGGAGTCCCTGCCTCTCCGTGGATCTACTGTCCCGTACTGAAAACATGATTACAGTACGGGACAGTTGTCCTGCAGCGAGGCAGGGACTCCTAGCATCGTACATAAGTATGATGCTAGGAGCCCGGCTCCCTGCACTGAGTTCAGTCCGGTACTTGCGGCCGAAATACGTCCGTCAATTACGGACGTAATTAGTGTGTGTGCACATACCCTTAAGGTTATGAAATAAAGAAAAGTTGTTTTATTCATTTTCTACATGCTGATGAATAGAACACTTCAAGTTGAAAAAACATTAATAACCTTAACAAAATATTAACCCATGAAGGACGCTGCCTAGTTTGGGCCCCAAGGATACGTGTTTTTTTTCATCTGCACATTCCTAACGCCATAGCTTTTTAATGTAGTTGTAGGAGGCTTTGCTATTTGCAAAATGAGTTGTATAGTTCAACGGCACCATTTAGGTGTGCATAAATAATGTGTTAATTTTATAGTATGGGTGGTTTCATATATTATGGCAGACTTGGGGGCCTTTGTTAGTTATCGTCGATCCTTGCTGTTGCAGCAGGGTGTTAGCTGTATGTTTCAGCTGACACCCGCTACTAATGTAGTGCAAAGTAAATATACAGTGCGGTGCCAGAAGGGGTTACATATAAGGTAACAATACAGTAGAATCTTTTTTCAGTAAAATGATTCATAATTGAAAAACTATAGTCATCTGTTAATTTGATGCCTGTTTTTTTTTTCTTTCAGTTGGTGCATAAGCCAAACGTGTCTCGGGTTGCATTGAAGTATGAGATTTTTCTTTGCATTCCTGCCCCTATGACAGCTCCATACAGATATATCATATACAACCAGGGGCAGATCCATAATCAAAATTTAGGGAGGAGAGATTTTTTTTTTGTTTGGTCATGCTCCTCACCACTCCCTTAAATACATAAGCCATGCCGTCAACACAAGAAAGAAAAAAAAGTGAAACCCAGAAACAGCTAATCACCAGAGAATCCAGTACTAAACAGTATTGTATAAATATATTATATTTTTTTAAAAAAAGCTGTATTATAACATTTGTTTATAACTCAGTATTTTCACAGAGCATGAAAAAAAATAATATTAAAAATATTAAAAAAAGATATTGATAGATGATTGATAGATAGATAGATAGATAGATAGATAGATAGATAGATAGATAGATAGATAGATAGATAGATAGATAGATAGATAGATAGATAGATAGATAGATAGATAAACATAAGTGAGCTAGATAGATAGATAGATAGATGATAGATAGATAGATAGATAGATAGATAGATAGATAGATAGATAGATAGATAGATAGATAGATAGATAGATAGATAGATAGATAGATAATGCAGTCATAAAGTTACCACATAATACCACTATACAAGGAACAAATATTACAATACTGTTATTGAACAAAACTCAGTAAACCAAGAAAAATATTACTAATGATAAAACTATACAAGGGACAAACGATACCCCCACATCACGACAACATATTACCACTACATAGTGACTAAATACCACCATACTGTTTCTAAATAATACCTCTACACAACTACCACATATTACCTACACATAGTAAATAAATAATACCACCATACTGTTACTAATACTGCCACACCATGACCAAATATTACCACTAAATAGTAACTGAATAATACCACCATACTGTTACTGAATAATACCACCACATGACCACATATTACCATCACATAGTGACTGAATAATACCACCATAATGTTACTGAATAATACAGCTATGTTGTTAAATAATAACACATCCAAACCTTTACCACATATTGCCACCACATAGTAACTGAATAATACCACCATGCTGTTACTGAATAATACCGAAATACCATGACCACATATTACTACTACATAGTGACTGAATAATACCACCATACTGTTACTGAGTAATACCACCACACTATGAGCACTTATTACCACTACATAGTGACTGAATAATACCACAATACTGTTACTGAATAATACCGCCACTCCATGACCACATATTACTACCACATAGTGACTGAATAATACAACCATACTGAATGATACCGCTACACTATGTCCACTTATTACCACTACATACTGATTTAATACTATCACCAAACTGTTACTGAATAATACTACAACACCATGACCTTATATAACCACCACTTAGTGACTGAATAATATTAACATACGGTTACTGAATAATACCACTATACTGTTACCAGGGACAGACTGGGATATAAAATCAGCCCTGGCATTTTAAAGCAAACCGTCCCACCTACTGTCCATGCGATATGCTGGCCCAGTTGTGGTTCTACTCTTCAGCTATACAAAAACATTGTACATTGTTTCTGATGCTTCCTGAAGTGCTGCCTTCCTTTTGTGCTATTCAGATATTTCATAAATCAATAAATCCCACAAAACTGGTAAACGGGAGCACAATGTGATGAGCTGAATATATACACCGGTCATTACTCACATATAGGAATGGAGTCTGATTATCCATTATAAAATGTTTGAGCAGCACAGAAGGAAGACAGCAGAAATTTAGACCTAATGGGGATCGTGACCATGATATACTGTACCCATGAATAATGCTGCTATATATACTATACTCACAATTAACGCTGCTATAAATACTGCACACATGAATAATGCTGCTATAATTACTGCACAAATGAATAATGCTGCTATACAGATGTAGCCATCTTTAACTTGATTCTGATAACTTGCTGCAGCGTGATATCACACAGCAAAAGCCATTGAAAAGTCAATAAAAAAGTCAAGATAACAGATCTAGCCACTGTTTATTTAATGCGCTAAAAGTCAAGTAAGGAGGGCTACATCTGTATATACTGCACAAATAAACAATGCTGCCATATATACACATGAATAATGCTGCTGTATATATTTCACACATGAATAATGCTGCTATATATACACTAAATACATGAATAATGCTGCTATATATACTATACTCATGAATAATGCTGCTATATATACTGTACACAAGAATAACCTGGGACACATACCGCACACGCGGCACTCAAACCTAAGACATGGACTTATAATGAGGTTTATTGGACTAGGGCGTGGTGTCCATCGTTTTGATGGGAAAAATAACGCAACATGTAGCACTATTTTTCACGCCAAATCTGACGGAAACTGTGACAACGCCTCTGACGCAGATGTGAACAAAATTTTACTTCTCTGCAGCTATCGGGGGGGGGGGGGTGTTGGTTTACTGTAGACAGTAATAGAGAGAGTGGCACTGCTGAGCAGCGGCTGTTTTTTTAGGTCCAGTGGCTGAATATTGACTCAGAATACAGGAGCCGCTGAGCACTGACATTCTTTCTTTCTCTTATCTAATGAGGTTGTAATATCTGCTGATGCGGCTTCACCCACATGGACCAAACAGTAAAGTAACTAATGGTGGGCTGGTAGACGGGCTCTTTCCTTCTATGGGTATGTTCACACACACTAATTACGGACGTAATTCGGGCGCTTTTGCCCCGAATTACGTCCGAAAATAGCGCCTCAATAGCATTGACAAACATCTGCCCATTGAAAGCAATGGGCAGACGTTTGTCTGTTCACACGAGGCGTAATTTACGCGCCGCTGTCAAATGATGGCGCGTAAATAGACGCCCGCGTCAAAGAAGTGACCTGTCACTTCTTTGGCCGTAATTGGAGCCGTTATTCATTGACTCCAATGAATAGCAGCGCCAATTACGTCCGTAATGGACGCGGCGTTCAAGCGCCTGCATATGCCGTTACGGCTGAAATTACGGGGATGTTTTCAGGCTGAAACATCCCCGTAACTTCAGCCGTTACGGACGCCCTCGTGTGAACATACCCTAAGGGGTGGAAGCACCGCTTCCTCTCAGCTACTTAATTGCTGCTTGATTATACAAAGGCAGACAACCTCATCCCTCTTCCACCCTCGCCTGATCAGTGGCCACTTACAGATAAGCTTGACCAGACACCCAATGTGAATAGGCTTCAGTCTGCAGATATAATTCAAAAGAGCTGTGTGGGTGGCAGTCAATCAGCCCATCTGGCATTTGCCAGAACTGCCAGATGGCCAGTCCACACTGACTGTTACTGAATAAAATCCACTATACAAAGACCAATATTACCACCATGCAATGACCATATAGTGGTAGATACCAGTCCTACACTGACGCTCTGCAGACCATATAAGTGAATACAGTATAGTTGCATCCAGTGACTCACATGTGATGCCTTTTCAGATTGGAGTAATTTACTTTCCCTTTTCTTCTTCATCTTGCCAGACCGCCATGACAACTTCTTCCAGCCACGACTTATCTCTGCAGAATTTACATCACAGACATTATTTTTCAGCATCATCCCCATCTATTCCCAAACTGTAATAGTTTCCCCTTTAGGTGCCGGACTATAATAGTGCGACTGCGATTGTTCTGCCCCTGGATAGATAGATCGATTGATAGATATTATATTATTATAAAAGGGTTTATTTGAGAACAAAGAAAACTACCACACTACTTGAGCTTAGAGAAAATTTGTTGTAAAATCAGATGAGGTAACAGTAAAGAGGCACAGAAAATGGAAATTATTTTAATATTTTATTAAGTCATTAACCTATGTAATAGCAAGTTAGATATAAAGGGCAGTTATAATGGACAATATGCTGCTTTTGCTGAAAAGTCCATATTGTAGATTGCTGCAAATTGCCACCCAAGAGACTCTCTAAGCTTTAGTGTGCAGGGTCACAGATATCAGAAGAAATTTGTAATGATTATCAATAGTGAGTGCAAAATTAGATCATCTCATTTATTAATGAGCTCGCCTGATAGAGTTATTAGGAAATGTTTCTTTCTTTTGTCTGTATAAACAAATGTTTGTTGCTGTTATTTTGTCTCTACAGGCAGTCACCATGTGTTTTTTTAGCTGGAATTAAATTCAATAATTAGCTTAAGGAATATAATGTCCTCAGCACTTCTTTAAAGTGGTTATCTGGGACTTTTAAAAATCTGCAGCAGGCCAGGGGATGTTATAAAGTAATAAACTAGCAGATACTTACCCCACTTCTGGGACTTGCACCTATCCCTAGAACTTCGCCCCTGTCCGACCTGCTGCTGGGCTCCAGACACTGTCTGACGAGATTTGGCTGGTCTCTGAAACTCTTATAGAAATGAACAGGCATTACGGAAACTGTTTCTGTAGCTCCTGAATTTTGAAAACAGCATAGCTCACTGTTCTACAATGTTTCTGTAACTTCCATTCATTTCTATGGGAGTTACAGAAACAGTGTGTCAAAACACGCTCTGCTGTTTCCGGAAAACCAGACCACCATGTCAGACAGTGACAGTGACAGAAGGACGGATGGGATTTACTGGGCCCCGTTATAGTGATAAATGTGAGTCCCAGCTCTGGACCCGCACCTATCGGACATTTATTGCATATCCTGTGGCATATAAACGTCTGAGATGGGAATACTCACTAAGGCCAGGTTCCCACGTAGCATAAACACTGCAGAATTTCTGTTACGGAATTGTGAGCGGAAATTCTGCAGCATTTACAGTAGCAGCAAAGTGGATGAGATTTAGAAAATCTCATGCCCGCACTGCGGAAATAAAAATTCAGCGCAAACATTAATAAATTGACCTGCGGTGCAAAATTTAAATCCGCAGTATGTTAATTTATGCTGCGTTTTCATTGATTTTCTGTTACAGGTTTTCCCCATTCAATTTAATGGGAATACAAGTGTTGCGACTGTTGCGGCGGATTTGCAGCGATTCCGCCGCAAAAATCTCAACTCAGGAAAAAAAAATCATACTTACCCAGAACAACCTCCTTCTTCCGGCTGTCCGGCCTCCTGGAATGACGTTTCATCCCATGTGACCACTGCAGCCAATCAAAGACTGCAGCGCCATATGGCCTGCAACATCATCTTGGAAGGTCAGACTACGCGCAGAAGAGAGGGTGGGGGTAAGTATGGCCATTTTTATTTTTATCCCAGCGCTGCATTCCGCAGCTGAAATACGAATAGAAAAACTGCACCACTATGTTGTGGTGAGTTTTTTTCAGACGCAAGGTGTTGCGAGTTCCAGGCCAGATATGTTGCACAGCTTTTACACAGCATATCTGACCCATGGGAACCCGGCCTAAAGGTTAAACTAAGAGAATTTGCCTTTTTGGACTAAATTTAGGCTTGCCAGTCATATATAAATAAGAACTATTATAACTTTCTATTATTAACATTATTCCTAAATATTTTCCAAAAACGAATACATTTGCCAAAATAGTATTTTTCATTTTGCCAAACTAGAAAGATGAATCGATCTGTTTCTTCTATCTGCACACAGTACAGGAATGACATTTTTCCTTTCTACTACAGTCGAAACAGATAAAAATAGATTGTACCTGTGACTATTGTTTCTTTTTATACTACCTCTTAACTCACCTCTTACCTCAATGTTTTCTGCCATAAAGATACAAAAAGTATAATAATGTTTAGTTGTGTGATCTAGAAAAATCTAATTGCTACCTTGCAAACCATTATTAAAATTGACAAGCAATATCCCTCTCAAATGTCTTCTGCGCTAAATGAAATTTGGTTTGAGATTTCACCATAGAGAGATAAGGCTAACTAGCTCCATCAAGTGGCAGCATATGCACTACAGCAACAACATTTAAAAATTAAATCCATTCATTGTTATAAAGTGTAGATGTTCCGCATGATATCATATTAAAACACTGTGGTATAGGAAATGATTTTGAGGTCCACCCTCCATCTTTACAGAATAAATGGACATCCGCCCTTAATTGCATTGTAAACTAAGATTAAATAAGTTATTTATGTTTCAACCTATAAAACATAGACGATAGTAGCAAGTGATTGGCTCAAAAGTCAGCTCCAAATGGGATTGATGGACCTTTGGAGCCCATTATTGTGGCAGAGCATGGATCCTCTGGTATTCTGATAGGCCAATCTAAGTCAGACAGGTCCCAAAACAACTAAATTTGGACTTTTTGGCATAGATAATAATAAATGTAATATATTATAGACATAAGAAATTTAGGAGTTAATTCACAAATTATTTATGCATTAAATGAGTAATTTCATTCCTACCTGTTGTGAACAAACCAAAAAATATTAATTTTCTTTTATACAATTTATCATAAAAATATTGTTTTGCTGTAAAATGTAAAACATAGAATGATTAATAATTTTGATGAAAAAAGCTGAATAATATAACTGGAATGTGAGAAACAAGCTTAGTCTGCTGAATAAATCATGTATGGAGATATTGGGCCCTGGGTGTTGATGAATTGTTCTCTTGTTTTAAAATAAATCCTGAAGTGAACAAAGTGTACTGGCTTTTCATGTTCCGAGCAGCAAACTAATATTTCTACTTTGGAAAAGAAATGAAAAATATTTCTAGTTGTCTTCTATAAATATATTTCTTACTAGCTGTGCCCACGACTCCGTACGCGCAGACCACTGAAAAACGTACCAATTACATTTTTTATAAGTATACTCCTAGCCTTGGACCATACTCAAAACAAAGTGAAAAAAAACAAAGACAATAAACAAACTTCAATTAAAAATAGTTTTCTTTCAGTAGTCAGGTTCACTATGACACTACTTTCCTGTAAACAATGTTAGCAGTAGAACCACCAGGGATGTGGGCATAAAGATTGGTGGAGTTGCTAACACGGGAGAGAGCCACATAGAGCTGGTTGTGTGCAAAGCAGCTGACACTGAGGTCCAGCGTTTGGCCCTGCGCTTTGTTGATGCTCATATCGTAACATAAGCTGACAAGAAACTGTACAAGTTTAAAACTGAAGGGAAATTATTTGGAAAGAGGGGGGATTCGGGGGTATAAAAACGCTATCACCTGCGCCGCATCCTGTTAAAATCTCAACTTCTATCACGTTTTGTTGTATATTTGTGATTTTTAGTCGGGTGCCATTGCATAGTTTTGGTGGGCTTAAATTTCTAAGGAGAACTATGGGGACGCCGACTTTTAAATTAATTTTGTGTGACGGAAGACCAGTTGTGCTTAGGGTATTTAAAACTTCCACAAGATAATTGGTATTGTCTTATTGTTCAATGACTCTGTTGATAGAGGTATATTCTGCACATTCCCCAGGAATAAACGTCAATATTTCAGCATTTATTGCTGCTGACTGGTTGTTGCGAGGGGTCAAAACAGCTCTTTCGCATAGCCAAGAGTTTTCATGATTTGTTATTTGTGTTGGGTCACCATACACAGAAGAAGTTAGGTCTTGCAGTGATGGAACAGTACAACATAAATTATCAGGCAAAATAAGTTTCCCTTCTTCTTGCGGATATGTGCTGTCACCAATTTTCAGTAATAAATCTGAAAACTCTTGTGAATTTGGGTTGCCTCCTGTTCGTGCTCGCATATTTATTGTTAAATGCATTGGTATAACGTTGCGCCACAGACTTGAGCTCTTTAGGCGGGTTCTAATTTCATCTGCCCTCGTTCCTCGCGGTATGACTGGCAAAGTCTGCCTAAAATCGCCACAGAAAAGCATTGTCATACCACCCATGGGCTGGTCATTATGTCTGATATCTCGCAAGGTTCTATCTACTGCTTCTACCGATTAACGGTTTTCCATAGTGCACTCGTCCCATATTACAAAGCAGCAATCGTGTAGAATCCTTGCTTTGTCGCTGTTTCCAGAAACATTACACACTGGGCTTTTCGTAAGATTCAAGTCAAGCGGGATCTTCAACATTGTATGAGCGGTTTTGTCTCCGGGCAACAATGTGGCTGCTATGCCGATAAAGCGACAGCAAGAGTAATTTTCCTTTGATTGCGTATTTTGGCCAAGATGACTTTGGTGAGAAACGTTTTTCCCATCCCACCGGGTGCATCTCAAAACAGGATTTCTCCCAAAGTACCACCTATGTTATGACAAACGTGATTCAATATCATACGCTGTTCCGCTGTCAGACTCAAGACATCGTTTTGCAATGTTTCGGCCAGTTCCGCTGGATTATAGATTATTTCCGCTGCGTACTCCCTGTTAATGCGTTCCTGTCTAAAGCTGGTGCGGGCATACCATATTGAGAGACAGTATTACCCCCTATAGATGTAACTATGTCTTGGATAGCCAGCAAACATCGATTCACACAACCTGTTGTTCAGTTCGCCGTTATTGTTTTGTTGTGCATTCTTGAGAAAGTCTTCAACTAATTTTTCCTGATATTTTTGCCTCAACTGTGCAGCATCCGAAAGTCCACAAAATAAACAGCAAAATGGCAAATGACGCATGTGATGTGGACTATCGCTGATGCATGCTTCTGCTAAAGAGCCATCCCAATGCTGATCACATCTAGCAAGTGACGCACTCGGCAAGTGGCCTGGTAAGTAGGATATTCAGTATCGTCAACCTTTCGCAATTCGGCAAAAGAAGTAGGTCCTCACACTGTATGTAGAAGTAAGCATAAGTAATAGCATTCTGTAATGACGGGGGTAAGGAAACAGACAAGTGAGCCCTAATCTACCCGCCACTCAGTCCCTGCCTACTTGCAACGACCCGCCCTAGGCGACGGGGTACAACTGGGCGACAGTCCCTACGCTCAATAAGTGCACGACAGACAAACAGACAAGGGTACACAGAAACAAGGGATAAGGGGCAGTTGCCCAAGGCAACACCGAGAGCAACAAGAGTGGTGAACGAGCCGAGTCAAACCAGGAGTGTACGAGGTACCAAACGCAGAGCAGGAGAGTAGTGAACAAGCCGAGTCAAACCAGGAGTGTACGAGGTACCAAACGCAGAGCAGGAGAGTAGTCAGTAAGCCAGGGTCAATATGAAGCAGGGTCAAATAGATCAAGAAGCTGCAGCAGGGCCAGGAAACCAAACGAGAAGAATCACAAGCAAGGAGGAACAGGAAAGGCAGGTATAAATAGACAGAGGGCGGGAGCTAGCTCCGTCTGGCCAGGCTGTGATAGGCTCTCCCACTCCTAAGCCTGCCATCCTGAGTGGTGGAAGATGGAGTCAGTCTCACAGACATAGAAGCAGGTGCAGACTGATTACCTATGGGCGTAGATACAGAAGCTGTGCCTGGCAGATCCTTAACACATTCGGAGTTGTTTGGATGCACTGTATAGACTTTCCAATGACGTGTTCTTCTAAAATGCCAGGCTCACCATTCACAGCGGTTCCATATCTTCTACGGTTGAAAACACCTTGCTGTTTATTATAAGTATAATATACGGAACTTCGTTATATAACAGTGTTTATGCAAAATCATCTGTTTCACAAAGTTGAAAGTATGCCAGCAAAGTGGTTTGTCTCGGGTTTTCTAACCACTCTGCCACATTTTCAGGGTTGAACTACACCCATTGCCCGCCTTCAAGGTGAACATTAAGATGCATCACAGGCGGATGTCTCTCGTAATTGTGGAAGCTCAAAATGCACCCCACCGCCTCAGAAGAGCTTATATATCGGCCAGATTGGAACCTCGTGACTTCGTCATATTCATTATTATTTCTCAACGGAAACGTGGCCTGGTCACTACCCTTGTTAACATATTTACATATATATATTTGATGACTTCGACACTGATACATATTTTGACGTTGATGTGAGCTTGAAATGTTCTTGATAACACCGGTGACTAGGGTACAATCCATCGATTGTCCAAAACAATTTCTTGACCATGTAACCTGACTGTAGCTGTGGGGGTGATCTTCGACGATACAACGGATACCCGTTTTCCCCCCACTTTGTTTGCTCTAATAGCGCTCTAGGGTATCTTTTAGAGCAATGACCCTCCTGCATGCAAGGAGTGTTTCTATTTAAAGTGCCGCATGGCCCATGAACCATCTGCGTCTTTACAATCTCGTGCAATATCGGATCCTCGTTCCGGTCAGGAAATTCAGCACTTATGACCGTGTCAACAGCATCGTGACAAATTTTTTCTTGCAGCCACAGGAGAATGTGAGCGTGTGGCAAGCCACGCTTTTGCCACTCAACTCTGTACATGAAACAAAGGGCTGAACCAAAAACTTTTGTTTTGTGATCAGGTCGATCATCAACTTTTGTTTTAAGTGGAAAACTCTGGCTATAATATCATGCCTATCATAAGACGCCTGTCCTGCGAGAAGTTCTTGGGAAATTTCGTACCACTTTGGATTACTTGTGAACGTTATGAAAAGGTCAGGCCGGCCGTATTTTCGGGCATAGCAGAAAGCATCTTGTGTACGTTCATGAATGTAACGCGGACTACCGGCAAACTGGATGGCAGGATAACTAATCTCCTTAAGTTTTCCACGTTATTATCTTGTTGCATGGCATCTCGCAGATGCACGTAATCTTCAGCGCGTAAACGTGTCTGGTTAGTGCGTATGTACACTAAACGCTCCGTCTCTATTTTCGCATACATGTCCACAATAAATTGGCTGAATAATCCTCAAAATCGTTGGAAATAGATAAAACGGTTACACTGCAGCAGGTATGAATAAAATTGCTGGGCTGATATATTTTTATGAAAATTTGCTACCCAAGTAGTAGGATTAACTTGGTAGAGTCCAAAATTCTACCCATCTTCGCCGTGGCAATAAATTAAAGGATATCGCAGGGCGTCGTAATCTCTGTGTTTCGAAAATGCATTGCAGACGATCATCGTGAGTGCGCAACACGATGTCACGCCTATCACACTCCTGATCAACTAAAACCACTGCAACTTCATCTGTGACGAGGGCGTTATACCTGGCGCGGTGTTCAGCAACAGGACGTCTATTTGCGCTGATGATCATTTTGTAATCATTGCTTTGCCCCTGCGGAATAGACTGTAATGCAGCTTTGAAACTATGCACAAATGGATTCACCTAATGCAGCATGTTTTTAAGTGGAGATATAAGGTTACTATTTAGTTGTAGAAAGTTCTGATTTCTGATATTGGCCTGTTCACTGTAATCTGATGCAAAATAAATCTGAAGAAATTTTGGCTCATCTTGTAGTAGCAAAGATCCAATGAGATGGTAAACTTGGCCTTGCACCTTGAAGGTTGGCATGAATGACCCCTCTGTAATTAGTTTTGCCCCCAAAATATGTCATTTGGAATGCGCTGTTATATAAATGGATACTGTCTAAGAAGTGTTTTGATTGTGGATGGTCACCAATTAAAAGTGTTGTTTTAGAAGCTCTGGAGGTTCTTTAAATTTTTCAATGTGAACTTTACCACTTGAACAACAGATTCCATTTGGTTCTTTTCTCCATTTGAGGGCACTGCAAAAATTGCAAATTACGACCATACCACCTACGGAAGTGAAGTCAGCATAGTCAATCCTAGGGGAATACATAAAACCTGCTGTTTCCTTATTGACACAAGGAACAACATTGTTTGCCGCACCATATTCCTTAGACTCATCTAAATCTTCTGATGAAATAGACATTCTATTTAGAGAGTGTCGAATTCGATCAGCCTCTAAGCGGGATTGACGTTGTTGTGCTGTTTCTGCTTGACATATTTAATCTACTCTTTCCCTTTCAGTCAATAAATAACTTTCATTATCTTGGCGCGTGTTCATAATTCTCTCTAGCTGATTCCAATTGTCGTTGATATTGGTCTTCGCTTTCGAGAGCTCTGGCAGAGTTGTGACGTTTGCTATCGGCGGTTAATCGCGCTTCACATTCTTCACTGCTTTCAAGCTCTCGAGAGGCCGCTGTGCGAGCCCTCTGACAACTCAAGCAAGATCCTCTGTCGGTGAAAGTTTCAACCTCGCGTGACGATGCATGGCGCTGTCAGTCAGCAGATAGTCGAGCTTCGCGTTCCCCGTTACTCTTCAGAGACCGAGAGGCCGCCATGCAAGCATGCTGTGTACTTAGCCGAGACTCACGCTGAGTAGAAGTTTCTGATGTGTGAGTTCTGACCTGACGTTCTTGAGCTGCAGTAAGTGTCGCCTCATGATCTTCCTCAGATTCTTGAGACCTAATTAGTCTCATTATTTTTGCATTTCTGCTATATTGAGAGATATTTGATATTTTTCTGGAAGGCATTTACTCTCTTGAGACCGAGAGGCCGCTGTCCGAGCCCTTTGAGACAACCAATCAGATTACAGTTTTTTGAGGCAGCTAGGTGCATGAAAGCAGCAGCGGATTATTTGCATTATCTCTCTTCTATGTATAATATCCAATACGGACAAATGCTGGAACCGTTGTCCATAGTAACCAATAAGATTACAGTTTAGATTCTTGTGAGGCAGCTAGGAGAATGAAAGCAGCAACCTGATTGGCTACTTTATCTCCCTTCTATGTGTAAGGACCAAAATAAACAAATGTTGGAAAATGTGTCCATAGCAACCAATCAGATTATAGTTTACATTCTTGTGAGGTAGCAGGCGAATGATAGCAGCGATCTGATTGGTTGCTATATTCCCTTACTGTAATGTCGGGGTAGGGAGACAGACAGGTGAGCCCTAATCTACCCACCACTCAGTCCCTGCCTACTTGCAACGACCCGCCCTAGGCGACGGGGTACAACTGGGCGACGGTCCCTACACTCAATAGGTGCACGACAGACAAACAGACAAGGGTACAAAGAAGTCAGGGAAATGGGGAAGTTGCCCACGGGAACACCGTGAGCAACAAGCGAAGTGAACGAGCCGAGTCAAACCAGGAGATGAGCGAGGTACAAAAATGCAGAGCAGAAGAGTGGTCAGTAAAGCCAAGGTCAATCACAAGCAGAGGATCAGTAGTTCAAGAAGCTGCAGCAGGGCCAGGAAACCAGCAGAGAAGGATCACAAGCAAAGGAGGAACAGGAAAGGCAGGTATAAATAGACAGAGGGCGGGAGCTAGCTCCGTCTGGCCAGGCTGTGATAGGCTCTCACACTCCTAAGCCTGCCATCCTGGGTGGTGGAAGATGGAGTCAGTCTCACAGACATAGAAGCAGGTGCAGACTGATTACCTATGGGCGTCGACACAGAAGTTGTGTCTGGAAGATCCTTTACACTTACTATGTGTAAAAATCAATGTAAACAAATGTTGGAGCTGTTGTCCATAATAACCAATCAGATTACAGTTCTTTCTGAGGCAGCTTGGACAATGAAAGCAGAAACATGATTGGTAGTTATGCCTCCGATGCATAAAAAAAACCAATATAGACAAAAGTTGGAGTTGTGCTTAGCAACCAATCAGATCACAGCTGTAATTTGTCTGAGGCAGCTTGAAAAATTTGCAGCAATCTGATTGATTGCAACCTCTCCCTTATATAACAATCAGTATAGATAAAATTTTGAGCAGTTGCCCATAGCAACCTACTGGTGTCTATTTTTCCAAGACAATACAAAATGAAAGTAAAAATGTGATTGGTTGCCAAGGTTTCCATGTGTTTGTTGCTGTTGTACTAATGCAATGTAAATGAATTTTTGAAAACATTAAATTTGCATATCTTGTGATTGAACCGATTGCGATTAAATAAAAACTAAATGTTACTTCAAGTTGACCCCTATATTTTTTTAGTAACTCCATTCGAATTGGGACAGTAGTTTTTACGTGATGTGTGCACAAACAGACAAAAATTCCAAAAATGATCTTAATGCATTCTATCACTTATCCTTGATCCCCCCCAATTACTTTTTTTTCGCAAATATTTTCAATGTACAGACACGCAAAGTTTACAGTTTTATTATATGCAGAGATTTAGAAATGAGATACGATTTTTGCATTTTAAATTTGGAATTTCCAGGGGTTAATTAACATTAGCATTTTTAAATCAAGTTATAATTTATAATTTTCTTTCCGCCAGGGCAATTTTTCAAATTTTTTCCTGCCCACCTTCCAAACACCATAACTTTTTAATTTTTCTGTCAATATAGCCATATGATTTTTGCAGGACAAGTTGCCGTTTGGTACCATATAATGTACTAGGAAGCAGGAAAAAAAATTGTTGTTGGGTGGAATATGAAAAAAAAAAACAGCTTAGTTTTTTCGGTGTTCACCAGAAAATTAAAACAACATGTTAACTTTATTCTCCGGGTCAATACAATTACAGCGATACCAAATATAATTTTTTAAAATATTTTACTACTTTTACAAGGAATCGAATTGGAAAAAATAAAATTTATATTGAGTCGCTACATTTTCCATCGATTCAGCGGTATGAGGGCTCATTTTTTTGCAAGATTAGCTGTAGTTTTTAATGGTAACATTTTGGGATACAATCGAGTTTTTGATCATTCTTTATTCCATTTTTTGTGGGTGACCACGGCGTTCACCGTGTGTGCTAAATAATTTTATAATTATTATAATATATAATAATAATAATAATATATTATCATCATCTATATATAATATATAATCATCTCGCATCATGGATGGTGCGGCCCTGATCATACCCCAATACAGTCCACACACCCCAAAGACAACTCAGTGCCAAGCTCTTGACCAGTAGGAAGCCAACACTCACCCCATACATTTACCATCTTTAGAGTCTCTCCTGCTTCCTTTAGGGTAGGGAGAACATGGGTTGCACACATCAGACTTAGATCTGACCCCCACAATGTGAACCACTTTTTACTGTCCAAGTCATATTTTATACCCTCTATCCATGAACATGTTTCCGTAGATGCCAACCAGTTCACCTCATCTGGGGCAGATGAGGTGTTCCATATATAGATAGTGAGGTTATAAGTGGGAAGTACCATTGTTATTATATTGGAATTGTCCTTTAATTCGCCTCACTATGGCCCCTCAGTCTTGATGAAGAGATGTCCATTTGCCCATCTTTTGATGCACAGACCAGGGTTTAGTGTTAAACGTGACACCATAGCCCACATTTATCACAGTGGCGGCATTTTACCCAATGTCTAGGTTGAGGCTTGGCTAATTCATTGACATATGTTGCTATAAATTTATGTCTTCATGTGCCTTCTTTGATAAATCTGTCACTATATACATCACATTAACTTTCCCACTGGCTAAAATGACAGCACTTTTTCTACCCCAGGGTCTGTGTGGAGTAGATATGCGACTTTTTCCTCATTTTAAAAAGTCGCATATCATACATGCACCGATGTGCATGGTACAAATAACTTTAAATTCAGGCACAAATGGTTAATAAATATATCCCACAGCAGCTTAGAAAATACATAAAAACATGGGACAGATCATGATGAATGAGTCCAATGTTTTCTCCAAGAGACAAGCCCTAAACTCCGGTCACTGCTATAATCCATGGTCCAGTTTATCTAGAACTACAATAAAAATGTCTGGCCGCTCTATATAACCCTATTCGTTTATTCTCCTTGCTCAGAAATTAACCATGTCATTGCCACTTACATACAGATGTATTACCTCTTTCGAAAACAATCATAACATTGATTGACTGAGAGCCTTGCGGATGAATTCCCTCAATCTGCACCTCATATTTAACTACTTCAGGTTTGTAATAATTTACTATAATACAACCAATATAACAAGCTGGTAAAATGTAAGATGCATTTGTCTATCCACTAATAAGCAGCACCACTTTGCAAAAAATAAATCTATTATTTATAAAATGTATTAGCAACACGAGTAAAGAAATGTTTGGGGGAAATGGAAATGCCACGTCAGATAGGGGGTATTGAGATGTAGTAAAATTCATTTTCTATGCCTGAGTGATCTAAGAATGATTAGTCTGTGCACTCCCATCATCCATAATATTTTAGACTAATGTCTGCAATCACATGAAGGATGATATTTCAATTTATGATTAAAACTTGAATTACATAATTTTTCCGTTGCTTTGTAGGTTCCTCCTTGGTTTACATGTGCACTGTTACAGAGGCTGATAATCAGGCATTCATGATGAATCATTCATTTTACAGTTGTCAATAAATAAAAATGCATAAAGTAATATAATGAATAGAAAAATATATAATGAATAAATAAATGAATACATAGAATATAATAATGAATAAAGTAATATAGAAAAATAAATCATAACTTGCTATAGAAGAGGCATGCTGCAGTAGGTACTTAAAGAGTTTTTCCACCGTAAACATTTATGCCATATTAATGTAAGGGTATGTGCACACACACTAATTACGGCCGTAATTGACGGACGTATTTCGGCCGCAAGTGCCGGACCGAACACAGTGCAGGGAGCCGGGCTCCTAGCATCATAGTTATGTACGATGCTAGGAGTCCCTGCCTCGCTGCAGGACAACTGTCCCGTACTGTAATCATGTTTTCAGTACGGGACAGTTGTCCTGCAGCGAGGCAGGGACTCCTAGCATCGTACATAAGTATGATGCTAGGAGCCCGGCTCCCTGCACTGTGTTCGGTCCGGTACTTGCGGCCGAAATACGTCCGTCAATTACGGACGTAATTAGTGTGTGTGCACATACCCTAAAATGTCATGAATGTCTTATCAGTGTGTTTCGTTCAGCGTTCTAAATACTTTCGAAATAATTTAAGTTTTTTAATTATTTTTACTTTTTGAGATACAGCTGCTTTGCATCCTGTATACAGAGCAGCTGTATCTAGCTCTGAATCTGACAGGTTCGGTGACAGCGTGTGCTGCGTGTCTCTGACATGCAGGATCCACCTGTTATCAATCACATCTAAGTTCATAACTTAGATGTGATCGATAACAGCTCGATCATACGTATCAGAGACACGCAGGACCCGCTGTCACTGAACCCGTCAGTGCCGCTGACCTGACGGATTCAGGTTTCAGCGTACGATACAGTTGCTCTGTATACAGGATACAAAGCAGCTGTATCGCAAAAAGTGAAAAATTTTTTTTTTTTTAAGTATTTAGAAAGCTGAACGAAACACACTGAAAAAAATAATATATATTTTAAGGGTGTAGGTTTCATACCACCACTGTTGAACCAGAGCACTTGCATATTAAATTGAATACCTCTGGGTGAGTTTGTTTCTTTTTCTGGTGCCTAGACTATACAATTTTGTGAAGCTCAACAGAAGTGACGATTCATTGTATTGGTATGATGTACAAAATGTCTAATTACTATGAAATTAAGGCACAACCATGCACGGATAACAGTAAGGGTATGTGCACACGATAGTGGCTTTTACGTCTGAAAAGACAGACTGTTTTCAGGAGAAAACAGCTACCTCGTTTCAGACGTAAAAGCTCCTCCTCGCATTATGTGAGGCGTCTTTGACGCTCGTAAATCTTGAGCTGCTCTTCAATGACTTCAATGAAGAACGGCTCAAATTACGTTGCAAAGAAGTGCCCTGCATATAATGTATATAAGTGCCCTGCACTTCTTTGCCGAGGCAGTCAATTTACGCGTCGTCGTTTGACAGCTGTCAAACTACGACGCGTAAATGACAGGTCGTCTGCACAGTACGTCGGCAAACCCATTCAAATGAATGGGCAGATGTTTGCCGACGTATTGGAGCCCTATTTTCAGGCGTAAAACTAGGCATAATACGCCTCGTTTACGTCTGAAAATAGGTCGTGTGAACCCAGCCTCAGACTTATTCTTATTCACAACACAAGTCTTCGCATAGCTGTACTTGGAATTTGATAGGATATTTGTTACAGTTGTAAGCAGTATGTTTAATAAATGGAATTCTAATACCCTTCACTTGCACAGGTGATAAATAATCCCAGTAACATCATTAAGGCCACTATGATTCATATGTTAATTTGCATCTAATATTTTTTGCCCACGCTGCTGCCTCAAATAAGTGCAGTCTATCTGTGTAATGAATTTGTAAGCTGTTCTGCTCCATTGAATACTCCTTTAATTGGAAAGTGAAATATGATGCAACACAACTTATTGTCTTTATGCTGAGCACCACAATGTGCCTTTTATTATTATACTTTGCTTATTCGTAATATACAAAATATTCCAACTAACATCAATTGCTGAGTATATTTAAGAGAATGTTTATATTTGGTCATGGCATTTCAAAAAATGGTGGAAACTTCCAGTATATTTAGAAGGAGATTGTTACTTAAAAGGCTAGTTTCCCACGTAGCGTAAACGCTGTGAAATTTCCGCAATGGAATTCTGTGTGGAAAATCCATAGCATTAACACTAGCTGTACAGTGGATGAGATTTGAACAAATCTCATCCACACGCTGTGGAAAAATTCCTCTGAGAAAACGTTCAGAAATTGAATTGAGGTTTAACTATTTTTTTAATCCGCAGAATGTCAATCTATGCTGCGGAATTATAGCACTTTTGTCTCGATTTTTCCCTATTGAATTTAATGGGGAAGTAAAAGTCACATCAAATGCCAAAGGTTGGGATTTTTGCATTGGAAAAGCTGCGATTCCGACATCTATACTGTATAAGTCAGACACACAGTACACTGACGTTAACATCTAGTCTCAATTCTATCAACCTTACCATATGGCCTTCTTCATCCATTGTGAAGGCTTTAAATGTACCCCTGGACTAGTAACTTCTCCCCATTCCTGCTGCCAGATGGCACTGTATACATCAAGTGTGGGTATGAGAGATGAGAAAAGTAGGGATGATGATACGTTTCATATACTACATATGGAGCTCCCTTAGGTATCAGAGTACATTGAAAACCCCTGAAAAGTGACCCCATTTTGGAAACTAAACCCTTTAAGGCATTTATCTTTTGCCTGGACACATGAGAGGGTTTAGGAGTGAAACTATGTGAATTTGAGGTGTATATTTTTGGTAATTTTGCAGCATTGGTCCACAATTGCAGGGCTCTGAGGTCAATTAGTAAAATAAACCCACAAGTAATGACCCCCGTTTTGGAAAATCAAAATCAGATGACATCCATACTGTATAAGTCAGACACACAGTACACTGATGGTAAAATCCAGTCTCCATCGTATCTACCTTACCATATGGCCTTCTTGATCCATAATGAAGGCTTTAAATGCATCACTGCTGCCAGACGGCAGTGTATAAATCCGGTGTGGGTATGAGACAGAGAAAAGGATGGATAATGATACTACATACGGAGCTTTGACTGCAATACATTAGTATAACATGATTATGAGAGCACCTCTGTTTATTTTTTACTGTGCCTTTATGTGGTGTTACGATCGTTGCTGGATGACAGCCACTAAGTGGGTTCTCGAGGCAGTGATGGACACTTGTTGCAATTGGACGGGACAGCTAGAATCAGCTTATTAGACTGCTACTAAGCTAACAGTACAAAGTCTATCCTGTCGAACACTTGTGAGGGTCATAACAGACCAAGTAATTGTCAACTTAAATAAATAAATAAAGAATTTGCTTTAATCGTTTTAATTCAGACAGAATTTTGTTAAATTATAAGAGACTAATACCTTGCATATCTGAATGTGGATGTACTTATTTCTTTTTGAGCAGCTGTACATTTGCGACAGTGATTTGCGCCTTTTTTAACCTTTGCCTATGATAAATGGGGTTAAAAGTTTATTTACAGCTTGACCAAGCCCAATTTCTGTTTTAAGATAATGAAGTCGTACATTGTTTTTCAAATTTGACAAAACATTAAATGCAAGTTTTTAACCTGTGCAAACTGATATTGTGGACCATGTTTCCTTTTTTTAATCTTAAACAGGGAGATTTGAGTCATCGAGACTCATTTTTTAAAACTGTTAACGGAAAATCCGTCCTTGACACCGATAGCAACTAATGACAGCTAAACTACTCTTAAAAAGTGAAAGGTGCACTGTGATTGGTTTATAAGGGCAACAAGGTCAGTTTTTCTGTTAAACAGTTTTGATAAATGAGGCTCATAATGCTAGATATTATCTTATATCGGAATTTGACAGATAACGCTGTATTTCTGGGGATCACAATCCCTTCTGCATTATGTGTATAAAGAAGAAAATGATAGCTTTATAAATATTTTTCAAAAAATATTATAGTGGAGAGATTGTTGCATGTCATTAAAGCAAGTAATATTTTAAGAGGGTTGTTGTTTACTTTAGAAAACCTATTTTCACATGCCGTATTCAGTCCAGAGTGGAAAATGGTTACAATTTAGCGTCTCTCGCTCTAGAGGAAAAGTTCTTTCCAGCATTACAATCAATTGATTTAAATTGCATTATGTAATGCTTAATCTCCCGTGCGGTGGTGCTGCAGGGAAATTAAACAATTAGGGCAGCCAGACATGTAGCTGATTTGTTGCATATTTGCCGCAGGGTTTCCGCAGCGTTTCAGCAGCAAAATCTGCACATGCTACGGATCTTGCTGCAGATTTCACACCTTTTAGATTGCACAAACAGCCTTTAGTCTTCTGAGAAGGTTTCCATGGGTTTTGCTTTCTCCACAAGGGAATTGCATTCTTTGGTACATTTTTCACAGCGATGAAAAGCACAGTGAGCTTGTCCATGTGGAAGACTAGGGTTATGTACTAAAGAACAATGGACAACGTGATTTTAGTGGCGAGAGAGGAACTATTTAGATTATTGCCTCGATTGCCAAGTAGAAATCAGCGTAGGGTTTTTTAAGTGTGTTGCGTTCGCCTAGGTCGCTTTCCTCCCTAGATGAAGGACCAATATAGGAAATGCATACATTTCTCATCTTTCATACTTAAGCGGATAGGTAGGGATTGTGCCACTTAAAGTAATCTAGGGAAGTCCACATTCCTTAGGCCCCATGCATACGACCGTAATTTTCATGCGTAACTATGGATGAAATTGCGGACACCTTTCTGTATATTTGTGGATGTGTGTCCGGGCCTTAGAAATAATCTGCAAAATATAGAACATGTCCTGTTCTTGTCGGCAATTGCGGCACAGACTCGCCCATAGAAGTCTATGGGCACTTCTGCAATTGCGGACAGCTACAAACGTGCATCTATACTTGCAGATGTAAAGGATCTGCCAGACACAACTTCTGTGTCGACGCCCATAGGTAATCAGTCTGCACCTGCTTCTATGTCTGTGAGACTGACTCCATCTTCCACCACTCAGGATGGCAGGCTTAGGAGTGGGAGAGCTTATCACAGCCTGGCCAGACGGAGCTAGCTCCCGCCCTCTGTCTATTTATACCTGCCTTTCCTGTTCCTCCTTTGCTTGTAATCTTCTCTGTTGGTTTCCTGGCCCTGCTGCAGCTTCTTGAACTACTGATCCTCTGCTTGTGATTGACCTTGGCTTTACTGACCACTCTTCTGCTCTGCGTTTTTGTACCTCGCTCATCTCCTGGTTTGACTCGGCTCGTTCACTTTGCTTGTTGCTCACGGTGTCCCCTTCTTCCCCATTTCCCTGGCTTCTTTGTACCCTTGTCTGTTTGTCTGTCGTGCACCTATTGAGTGTAGGGACCGTCGCCCAGTTGTACCTCGTCGCCTAGGGCGGGTCGTTGCAAGTAGGCAGGGACTGAGTGGCGGGTAGATTAGGGCTCACTTGTCTGTTTCCCTACCCCGACATTACAGCAGATCCGTATTTGCCGACAGTAAAAACCCTTACGGTTATGTGCATGAGGCCTTATTATGTAAGTTTAGAGCTTAACCAAACTGTTACTTATTAAATATCCTGTAATAAAGCTGGTAGATTGTTTAGGGTTTGAGATCAGCATCATGTTGTCATCCGTGAAAGTTGTGACCTGGAATTCCCTATTGTCCATTTTAAGGCCTTGGAAGCTAGAGATGTTTTGGTGATAGTAAAGTAGAGGGTAGATGGCCAGATTAAATAAAAAAGGGGGGAGAAAGGGAGCCCTGTCGAGTCCCTCTAAATTTGTTGAAATAGGGAGTATTAAGTGTCACAGTGGACTGTTTTTTCTTCCTTCATCTGTGTGTATGGTTAACCCCTTACGGACGCAGCCACTTTTGGACCTTATGACACAGCCTCATTTTTTAAATCTGACATGTGTCAATTTATGTGGTAATAACTCTGGAATGCTTTTACCTATCCAAGCGATTCTGAGATTGTTTTCTCGTGAGTCGTGACATATTGTACTTTAAGTTAGTGAAAAAATTTGGCCGATATATTCAATATTTTTGTGTGAAAAACACCAAAATTTAGAGAAAATTTGCAAAAAATTAGCATTTTCTAAATTCAAATGTATCTGCTTGTAAGACAGATAGTTATACCACACAAAATAGTTACTAGCTAACATTTCCCATATGTCTACTTTAGATTGGCATCGTTTTTTGAACATCCTTTTATTTTTTTAGGACGTTACAAGGCTTATAAGTTTAGCAGCAATTTCTCAAATTTTCAAGAAAATTTCAAAAGCCTATTTTTTTAGGGACCAGTTCAGTTCTGAAGTGGCTTTGAAGGCCTTATATATTAGGAACCCCCACAAATCACCCCATTTTAAAAACTGCAACCCTTAAAGTACTCGAAACAGCATTTAGAAAGTTTCTTAACCCTTTATGCGTTTCACAGGAATTAAAGCAAAGTGGAAGGGAAATTTGCACATTTCATTTTGTTTTGCAGAAATTCCATTTTAATCCATTTTTCCTGTAATACTGAAGGATTTTACCAGAGAAACACAACTGAATATTTATTGCCCTGATTATGAAGTTTTTAGAAATATCCCACATGTGGCCCTAGTGCGCTACTGGACTGAAACATCGGCCTCAGAAGCAAAGGAGTACCTAGAGGATTTTTGGGCCTTCCTTTTCTTAAATTATATTTCAGGCACCTTGTCAGGTTAGAAGAGGTCTTGTGGTGCCGAAACAAAGGAAACCCCACAAAAGTGACTCCATTTGGGAAACTATACCCTTTGACGAATTCATCTAGGGGTGTAGTGAGCATTTTGACTCCACAGGTGTTTCATAGATTTCATTAGAATTGGGCAGTGAAAATGAAAAATTACTTTATTTTCCAATAAGATGTAGCTTTACCTCAAAATTATTTTTTTTTTCAACAAATAAATGAGGAAAAGCACCCCAACATTTGTAAAGCAACTTCTCCAGAGTACGGAAATACCAAACATGTGGTCATAAACTGCTGTTTGGGCAAGGGGCAGGACTCGGAAGGGAAGGCACGCCATTTAGCTTTTGTAGCGCTGATTTTGCTGGATTCATTTCTCTGCACCATGTCGCATTTGTAAAGCTCCTAAGGTACCAGAACAGTGGAAACCCCCCAAAAGTGACTCCATTTAGGAAACTACACCCCTTGAGGAATTCATCTAGGGGTGTAGTGAGCATTTTGACCCAACAGGTGTTTCATAGATTTCATTGGAATTGGGCAGTGAATATGAAAAATTACATTATTTTCCAATAAGATGTAGCTTTACCTCAAAATTTTTATATTTTACAACAAATAAATGATGAAAAGCACCCCAACATTTCTAAACCAACTTCTCCAGAGTACGGAAATACCCAACATGTGGTCATAAACGGCTGTTTGGGGAAGCGGCAGGACTCAGAAGGGAAGGCACGCCATATAGCTTTTGAAGTACAGATTTTGCTGGTTTGATTTCTCGGCACCATGTCACATTTGTAAAGCTCCTATAGTACCAGTACAGTGGAAACCCCCCAAAAGTGACTCCATTTGGGAAACTACACCCCTAGAGGAATTCAACTAGGGGTGTAGTGAGCATTTTAACCCCCCATGTGTTTCATAGATTTCATTAGAATTGGGCAATAAACATGAAAAATTTAATTTTTTTCCCTAAGACGTAGCTTTAGGTAAAAATGTTTCATTTTCTCATCAAATAAAGGGGGAAAATCACCATAACATTTGTAAAGCAACTTCTCCAGAGTACGGAAATACCCCATATGTGGTAATAAAGTACTGTATGAATACACATCAGGGCTCAGAAGGGAAGGAGCGCCTGTAAAGCATCTGCCAGGCACAGCTTCTGTGTCAACGCCCATAGGTAATCAGTCTGCACCTGCTTCTATGTCTGTGAGACTGACTCCATCTTCCAACACTCAGGATGGCAGGCTTAAGAGTGGGAGAGCCTATCACAGCCTGGCCAGACGGAGCTAGCTCCCGCCCTCTGTCTATTTATACCTGCCTTTCCTGTTCCTCCTTGCTTGTGATTCTTCTCGTTTGGTTTCCTGGCCCTGCTGCAGCTTCTTGAACTATTTGTCCCTTCTTCATACTGACCCTGGCTTACTGACTACTCTCTTGCTCTGCGTTTGGTACCTCGTACACTCCTGGTTTGACTCGGTTTGTTCACTACTCTCTTGCTCTGCGTTTGGTACCTCGTACACTCCTGGTTTGACTCGGCTCGTTCACTACTCTTGTTGCTAACGGTGTTGCCGTGGGCAACTGCCCCATTTCCCTTAGCTTCTGTGTACCCTTGTCTGTTTGTCTATCGTGCACTTATTGAGCGTAGGGACCGTCGCCCAGTTGTACCCCGTCGCCTAGGGCGGGTCGTTGCAAGTAGGCAGGGACTGAGTGGCGGGTAGATTAGGGCTCACTTGTCTGTTTCGCCACCCCCATCATTACATAATCACAAGCCCATATACCTAGTCTACCCTGGTCCCTGACACTACTATGGACCCCCTTGAGACCCTGGCTCAGCAAATGTAGGGTCTCTCCCTACAGGTCCAGGCCCTGGCTCAGAGGGTCAACCAGCCTGATGCTACCATGGTAGTGCCCCTCACCTCACCTCTTGAACCCCACCTCAAGTTGCCTGACCGGTTCTCAGGGGACCAGAATACTTTTCTCTCCTTTCGGGAGAGTTGTAGGCTCTATTTTCGGTTAAAGCCCCACTCCTCAGGTTCTGAGAGCCAGCGGGTGGGTATAATTATGTCCCGGCTCCAGGAAGGGCCCCAAGAATGGGCCTTCTCCTTGGCTCCTGACGCCCCTGAACTTTCCTCCGTTGATCTTTTCTTTTCTGCTCTCGGACTCATTTATGAGACTGACAGGACTGCCTTTGCCGAGAGTCAGCTGGTGACCTTACGTCAGGGTAAGAGACCTGTTGAGGAGTATTGTTCTGACTTTAGGAAGTGGTGCGTAGCTTCTCGGTGGAATGACCCTGCCTTAAGGTGCCAGTTTAGGTTGGGTCTGTCGAACGCCCTGAAAGACCTGCTAGTTAGCTATCCCTCTTCTGACTCCCTAGACCAGGTTATGGCTTTAGCGGTACGACTTGACCGACGTCTCAGGGAACGACGACTTGAACGTTTTTGTGTTTTCTTCTTCTGACTTCCCCATGATGCCTCCCGAGATTCCGTTGCTTCGTTCTTCCACGGAATACTCGGAGGTACCTATGCAACTCGGGGCCTCCGTGTCCCCCCAACAACGTAGAGAGTTCCGCAGGAAGAATGGTCCCTGCTTCTATTGTGGGGATGACAAGCATCAAGTGAACAACTGTCCTAGGCGTAGGAATAAGCAGCCGGAAAACTTCCGCGCCTAAGTGATCATCGGGGAAGTCACTTGGGCGCACAGGTATTTCCCGTAAATATGAAACGTAATAAAATCTTGCTTCCCTTTCAGGTCTCTTTTGGTGGTAGGTCTGCTACCGGCAGTGCCTTCGTGGATTCAGGGTCTTCTGCTAATATCATGTCTGTGGAATTTGCTATGTCTCTAGCTATGCCTTTGATTGATTTGCCTAAACCTGTTCCGGTAGTGGGTATCGACTCCACTCCTCTTGCTAATGGTTATTTTACACAGCATACCCCTGTTTTTGAACTCCTTGTTGGCTCCATGCATTTGGAGCAGTGCTCTGTACTGGTGATGCAGGGATTATCGTCCGATTTGGTTTTAGGCCTTCCCTGGTAGCAGTTGCATAATCCCACGTTTGACTGGAATACTGGGGATCTTACCAAATGGGGTAATGAATGCTTGACGTCATGTTTTTCTGTTAATTCTATTTCTCCCCCTGAGGAGGTGAACACGCTACCTGAGTTTGTTCAGGACTTCGCTGATGTTTTCTCTAAGGAGGCCTCCGAAGTGTTACCTCCTCATAGAGAATACGATTGCGCTATCGATTTGGTACCAGGAGCTAAGCTCCCTAAGGGTAGGATATTTAATCTCTCTTGTCCCGAGCGTAAAGCCATGAGAGAGTATATCCAGGAATGCCTGGCCAAGGGTTACATTCGCCCCTCTACTTCTTTGGTAGGTGCTGGCTTCTTCTTCGTAGGGAAGAAGGATGGTGGTCTTAGGCCATGCATTGACTACCGTAACTTGAAAAAGGTCACTGTAAGGAACCAGTATCCCCTTCCTTTGATTCCTGATCTCTTTAATCAGGTTCAGGGGGCCCAATGGTTCTCTAAGTTTGATCTACTGGGGGCGTATAAACTTATCCGCATCAAAGAGGGGGATGAGTGGAAGACTGCGTTTAACACGCCCGAAGGTCATTTCGAATACCTCGTCATGCCCTTTGGGTTGTGTAATGCTCCCGCGGTCTTCCAGAATTTCATAAATGAGATTTTAAGAGATTACCTGGGGGTATTTCTTGTAGTGTACCTTGATGACATACTTGTGTTTTCCAAGGACTGTTCCTCCCACATTGAGCATGTCAGGAAGGTGCTCCAGGTCCTTCGGGAAAACAAACTGTTTGCGAAGACCGAAAAATGTGTGTTTGGGGTGCAGGAGATACCATTTTTGGGTCAAATCCTCACTCCTCATGAATTCCGCATGGACCCCGCCAAGGTCCAGGCTATGGCGGAATGGGTCCAACCTGCCTCCCTGAAGGCGTTACAGTGCTTCCTGGGGTTCGCTAATTATTACAGGAGATTCATCGCTAACTTCTCGGTCATCGCTAAGCCTCTTACGGATCTCACTCGCAAAGGTGCTGATCTCCTCCACTGGCCTCCTGAGGCGGTCCAGGCTTTTGAGATCCTTAAAAAGTGCTTTATCTCAGCCCCGATGCTGGTTCAGCCCAACCAAATGGATCCATTTATCGTGGAGGTTGACGCGTCTGAGGTGGGAGTGGGGGCTGTCTTGTCCCAGGGTACCAGGTCCCTCACCCATCTCCGTCCCTGTGCCTACTTCTCCAGGAAGTTTTCGCCCACTGAGAGTAACTATGATATTGGCAACCGCGAACTCTTAGCCATTAAATGGGCATTTGAAGAGTGGCGCCACTTCCTGGAGGGGGCTAGGCACCAGGTAACGGTCCTTACCGACAACAAGAATCTGGTTTTCCTAGAATCTGCCCAGAGGCTAAAACCGAGACAAGCTCGATGGGCGTTATTTTTTACCAGATTCAACTTTTTGGTTACCTATAGGGCTGGGTCTAAAAATATTAAGGCTGATGCACTGTCGCGTAGCTTCATGGCCAGCCCTCCTTCGGAGGAAGATCCTGCTTGTATTTTGCCTCCAGGTATAATCATTTCCTCGATTGATTCTGATTTAGTCTCTGAAATTGCGGCTGATCAAGGTTCAGCTCCCGGGAACCTTCCTGAGAACAAGCTGTTTGTTCCCCTGCAATTCCGGCTAAGGGTACTTAGGGAAAATAATGACTCTGCACTATCTGGCCATCCAGGCATCCTGGGTACCAGGCACCTCATTGCCAGAAACTATTGGTGGCCTGGGTTGCTCAAAGACGTTAAGGCCTACGTCGCCGCTTGTGAAGATTATGCTAGGTCCAAGACTCCCAGGTCCCGACCAGCAGGCTTACTATGTTCTTTGCCCGTTCCCCAGAGACCTTGGACCCATATCTCCATGGATTTCATCACCGATTTGCCTCCATCTCAAGGCAAGTCGGTGGTGTGGGTTGTAGTAGACCGCTTCAGTAAGATGTGCCACTTTGTGCCCCTCAAGAAACTACCCAATGCTAAGACGTTAGCTACCTTGTTTGTCAAACACATCCTTGGGACGTCTCCATGGGGTCCCTGTCAATATTGTTTCTGACAGAGGGGTACAATTTGTTTCATTGTTTTGGAGAGCCTTCTGTAAAAAGTTGGAGATTGATCTGTCCTTCTCCTCTGCCTTCCATCCTGAAACTAATGGCTAAACTGAGAGGACTAATCAGTCTCTAGAACAATATTTAAGGTGTTTTATCTCTGACTGTCAATATGATTGGGTCTCCTTCATTCCCCTCGCCGAATTTTCCCTTAATAACCGGGTCAGTAACTCGTCAGGGGTCTCCCCCTTTTTCTGTAATTTTGGGTTTAATCCACGGTTCTCCTCCGTTTCACCTGGTAGTTCCAACAATCCCGAGGTAGAGGTCGCTCATCGGGAACTGTGCACAGTCTGGGCCCAGGTTCAGAAGAACCTAGAGGCGTCCCAGAGCATACAAAAAACTCAGGCAGATAGAAGACGTTCTGCTAACCCCTTGTTTATGGTCGTGGATCTGGTGTGGCTATCGTCTAAGAACTTGCGCCTTAAAGTCCCGTCCAAGAAGTTTTCTCCCCGGTTTATTTGGCCGTACAAGGTCATTGAAGTCCTCAATCCTGTCTCCTTCCGACTGGAGTGGCCCCCATCTTTTTGAGTACACGACGTGTTTCATGCCTCCCTCCTTAAACGCTGCTCCCCGTCCTTGGCTCCCTCGAGGAAACCTCCTGTCCCCGTTCTCACCCCTGAGGGGGTAGAATTAGAGGTGGCCAAGATTGTGGACAGCAAGATGGTCCAAGGCTCCCTCCAGTACCTGGTCCATTGGAGTGGATACGAGCCTGAGGAGAGGACTTGGGTACCCGCCCGGGATGTTCACGCTGGGGTATTGGTCAGGAGGTTCCACCTTCGTTTCCCCAATAAACCAGGTCCACCTAGAAAGGGTCCGGTGGCCCCTCATAAAAGGGGGGGTACTGTAAAGGATCTGCCAGGCACAGCTTCTGTGTCAACACCCATAGGTAATCAGTCTGCACCTGCTTCTATGTCTGTGAGAGTGACTCCATCTTCCACCACTCAGGATGGCAGGCTTAGGAGTGGGAGAGCCTATCACAGCCTGGCCAGACGGAGCTAGCTCCCGCCCTGTGTCTATTTATACCTGCCTTTCCTGTTCCTCCTTGCTTGTGATTCTTCTCATTTGGTTTCCTGGCCCTGCTGCAGCTTCTTGAACTATTTGTCCCTGCTTCATACTGACCCTGGCTTACTGACTACTCTCCTGCTCTGCGTTTGGTACCTCGTACACTCCTGGTTTGACTCGGCTTGTTCACTACTCTCTTGCTCTGCGTTTGGTACCTCGTACACTCCTGGTTTGACTCGGCTCGTTCACTACTCTTGTTGCTCACGGTGTTGCCGTGGGCAACTGCCCCATTTCCCTTAGCTTCTGTGTACCCTTGTCTGTTTGTCTGTCGTGCACTTATTGAGCGTAGGGACCGTCGCCCAGTTGTACCCCGTCGCCTAGGGCGGGTCGTTGCAAGTAGGCAGGGACTGAGTGGCGGGTAGATTAGGGCTCACTTGTCTGTTTCCCCACCCCCATCATTACAGCGCCATTTGGCTTTTGGAGAGCAGATTTTGCTGGATTGGTTTTTCTGCGCCATGTCGCTTTTGCAAAGCCCCTTAGGTAGCAGTACAGTGGAAACTTCCCAAAAGTGACTCCATTTGGCAAACTACACCCATTGAGGAATTCATCTAGGGGTGTAGTGAGCATTTTGACCCCACAGGTGTCTCATATATTTTATTAGAAATGGGCAGTGAAAATGAAAAATTACATTATTTTCCAATAAGACGCAGCATTAGTTAAAAAATGTTCATTTTCTCAACAAATAAAGGAGAAAAAGCACCATAACATTTGTAAAGCATTCTCTCCAGAGTAGGGAAATACCCCACATGTGGTCATACACTGCTATTTGGACACACAACAAGGCTCTAAAGGGAAGGAGCGGCATTTAGTATTTGGAGTGGAGATTTTATAAGATTCGTTTTTTGACACCATGTTGCATTGAGCTATAATACCAGTACAGAGGTACCCCAAAAAAAATTACCCCTGTAAAGCATCTGCCAGACACAGCTTCTGTGTAGACGCCCATGGTTAGTCAGTCTGAACCTGCTCCTAAGTCTGATCAAGTGACCCCTCCTTCTACCAATAAGGCTGGGAGGCTGAGTAGTGGGAGAGCCTATCACAGCCTGGCCAGACGGAGCTAGCTCCCGCCCTCTGTCTATTTATACCTTCACTTCCTGCTTCTCCTTTGCTTGTGATTCTGTCTGTTTCCTGGCTCTGCTGCTGCTGCTTGTACTTTTATCCTCTGCTCCATATAGACCCTGGCTTACTGACTACTCTCCTGCTCTGCGTTTGGTACCTCGTACACTCCTGGTTTTACTCGGCTCGTTCACCACTCGTGTTGCTCACGGTGTTGCCATAGGCAACTGCCCCGTTCCCCTAGCTTCTTTGTACCCTTGTCTGTTTGTCTGTCGTGCACATAGTGAGCGTAGGGACCGTCGCCCAGTTGTACGCCGTCGCCTAGGACAGGCCGTTGCAAGTAGGCAGGGACTGAGTGGCGGGTAGATTAGGGCTCACCTGTCTGTCTCCCTACCCCGGCATCACATAATCACAAGCCCATATACCTTTTATACCCTGGTCCCTGACACAACTATGGACCCCCTTGAGACCCTGGCTCAGCAAATGCAGGGCCTCTCCCTACAGGTCCAAGCCCTGGCTCAGAGGGGCGACCAGCATAATGCTACCCTGGTAGTGCCCTCCACCTCACCTCTTAAACCCCACCTCAAGTTGCCTGCTGTTTCTCAGGGGACCGGAAGACCTTTTTCTCCTTTCGGGAGAGTTGTAAGGTCTATTTTCGTCTAAAGCCCCAGCGAGTGGGTATAATTATGTCCCGGCTCCAGGACGGGCCCCAAGAATGGGCCTTCTCCTTGGCTCCGGACGCCCCTGAACTTTCCTCTGTTGACCTTTTTTTTCTGCTCTCGGGCATATATATGAAGAGACTGACAGAACTGCCTTTGCCGAGAGTCAGCTGGTGACCTTACGTCACGGTAAGAGACCCGTTGAGGAGTACTGTTCGGACTTTAGGAAGTGGTGTGTAGCTTCTCGGTGGAATGACCCTGCCTTGAGGTGCCAGTTTAGATTGGGTCTGTCGAACGCCCTGAAGGACCTGTTAGTTAGCTATCCCTCTTCTGACTCTCTAGATCAGGTTATGGCTTTAGAGGTACGTCTTGACCGACATCACAGGGAACGACGACTTGAACGTTTTTGTGCCTCCTCCTCTGGCTCCCCCATGATGGCTCCCGAGGTTCCGTTGCTTCGTTCTTCCACGGAAAACTCGAATGAACCTATGCAACTCGGGGCCTCCGTGTCTCCCCAACAACGTAGAGATGTCCGCAGGAAGAATGGTCTCTGCTTCTACTGTGGGGATGGCAAGCATCAAGTGAACAACTGTCCTAGGCATAAGAATAAGCAGCCGGAAAACTTTCGCGCCTAAGTGACCATCGGGGAGGTCACTTGGGCGCACAGGTATTTCCCGTGAATATGAAACCTAATAAGATCTTGCTTCCCTTTCAGGTCTCTTTTGTTGGTAGGTCTGCTACCGGCAGTTCCTTCATGGATTCAGGGTCTTCTGCTAATATTATGTCTGTGGAATTTGCTATGTCTCTAGCTATGCCATTGATTGATTTGCCTAAACCTGTCCCAGTAGTGGGTATCGACTCCACTCCTCTAGCTAATGGTTATTTTACGCAGCATACCCCTGTTTTTGAACTCCTTGTTGGCTCCATGCATTTGGAGCAGTGCTCTGTACTGGTGATGCAGGGATTATCATCCGATTTGGTTTTAGGCCTTCCCTGGTTGCAGATGCATAATCCCACGTTTAATTGGAATACTGGGGATCTTACCAAATGGGGTAATGAATGCATGACGTCATGTTTTTCTGTTAATTTTATTTCTCTCCCTGAGGAGGTGAAGACTCTACATGAGTTTATTCAGGACTTCGCTGATGTTTTTTCTAAAAAAGATTCCGAAGTGTTACCTCCTCATAGAGAATACGATTGCGCAATCGATTTGGTACCAGGAGCTAAGCTCCCTAAGGGTAGGATATTTAATCTCTCTTGTCCCGAACGTGAAGCCATGAGAGAGTATATCCAGAAATGCCTGGCCAAGGGTTATATTCGCCCCTCTACTTCTCCGGTAGGTGCTGGCTTCTTCTTCGTAGGGAAGAAGGATGGTGGTCTTAGGCCGTGCATTGACTACCGAAACTTGAATAAGGTCACTGTAAGGAACCAGTATCCCCTTCCTTTGATTCCTGATCTCTTCAATCAGGTTCAGGGGGCCCAATGGTTCTCTAAGTTTGATCTACGGGGGACTTATAACCTTATCCGCATCAAAGAGGGGGATGAGTGGAAGACTGCGTTTAACACACCCGAAGGTCATTTCGAATGCCTCGTCATGCCCTTTGGGTTGTGTAATGCTCCCGCGGTCTTCCAGAATTTCATAAATGAGATCTTAAGAGACTACCTGGGGGTATTTCTTGTAGTGTACCTTGATGACATACTTGTGTTTTCCAAGGACTGTTCCTCCCACATTGAGCATGTCAGGAAGCTGCTCCAGGCCCTTCGGGAAAACAAACTGTTTGCTAAAACCGAAAAATTTGTGTTTAGGGTGCAGGAGATACCATTTTTTGGTCAAATCCCCACTCCTCATGAATTCCGCATGGACCCTGCCAAGGTTCAGGCTGTGGCTGAATGGGTCCAACCTGCCTCCCTGAAGGCGTTACAGTGCTTCCTGGGGTTTGCTAATCATTACAGGAGATTTATTGCTAACTTCTCGGTCATCGCTAAGCCTCTTACGGATCTCACTCGCAAAGGTGCTGATCTCCTCAACTGGCCTCCTGAGGCGGTCCAGGCTTTTGAGATCCTTAAAAAGTGCTTTATCTCAGCCCCGGTGCTGGTTCAGCCCAACCAAATGGATCCATTTATCGTGGAGGTTGACGCCTCCGAGGTGGGAGTGGGTGCTGTCTTGTACCAGGGTACCAGGTCCCTCACCCATCTCCGTCCCTGTGCTTACTTCTCCAGGAAGTCCTCACCCACTGAGAGTAACTATGACATTGGCAACCTCAAACTCTTAGCCATTAAATGGGCATTTGAAGAGTGGCGCCACTTCCTGGACGGGGCTAGGCACCAGGTTACGGTCCTTACCGACCACAAGAATCTGGTTTTCCTAGAATCTGCTCAGAGGCTAAACCCGAGACAAGCTCGATGGGCGTTATTTTTTACTAGATTCAACTTTTTGGTCACCTGTAGGGCTGGGTCTAAAAATATTAAAGCTGATGCACTGTCGCGTAGCTTCATGGCCAGCCCTCCTGCGGAGGAAGATCCTGCTTGTGTTTTGCCCCCAGGTATAATAATTTCCTCTGTTGATTCTGACTTAGTCTCCGAAATTGCGGCTGATCAAGGTTCAGCTCCCGGGAACCTTCCTGAGAACAAGCTGTTTGTTCCCCTGCAATTCCGGCTAAGGGGACTCAGGGAAAATCATGACTCTGCACTATCTGGCCATCCAGGCATCCTGGGTACAAAGCACCTCATTGCCAGAAACTATTGGTGGCCTGGGTTGCTTAAAGACGTTAAGGCCTACGTCGCCGCTTGTGAAATTTGTGCTAGGTCCAAGACTCCCAGGTCCCGACCAGCGGGCTTACTATGTTCTTTGCCCATTCCCCAGAGACCTTGGACCCATATCTCCATAGATTTTATCACCGATCTGCCTCCATCTCAAGGCAAGTCGGTGGTGTGGGTTGTAGTAGACCGTTTCAGTAAGATGTGCCACTTTGTGCCCCTCAAGAAACTACCCAATGCTAAGACGTTAGCTACCTTGTTTGTCAAACACATCCTGCGTCTCCATGGGGTTCCTGTCAATATAGTTTCTGACAGAGGGGTACAATTTGTTTCATTGTTTTGGAGAGCCTTCTGTAAAAAGTTGGAGATTGATCTGTCCTTTTCCTCGGCCTTTCATCCTGAAACTAATGGCCAAACCGAGAGGACTAATCAGTCTCTAGAACAATATTTAAGGTGTTTTATCTCTGACTGTGAATATGATTGGGTCTCCTTCATTTCCCTCGCTGAATTTTCCCTTAATAACAGGGTCAGTAACTCGTCAGGGGTCTCCCCCTTTTTCTGTAATTTTGGGTTTAATCCACGGTTCTCCTCCATTTCACCTGGTGGTTCCAACAATCCTGAGGTAGATGTCGTTCATCGTGAACTGTGCACAGTCTGGGCCAAGGTTCAGAAGAACCTAGAGGCGTCCCAGAGCATACAAAAGACTCAGGCAGATAGAAGACGTTCTGCTAACCCCTTGTTTGTGGTCGGGGATCTGGTGTGGCTGTCTTCAAAAAATTTGCGCCTTAAAGTCCCGTCCAAAAAGTTTGCTCCCCGGTATATAGGGCCGTACAAGGTCATTGAAGTCCTTAACCCTGTCACCTTCCGACTGGAGTTGCCCCCATCTTTTCGAGTACACGACGTGTTTCATGCCTCCCTCCTTAAACGCTGCTCCCCGTCCTTGGCTCCCTCGAGGAAACCTCCGGTCCCTGTTCTCACCCCTGAGGGGGTAGAATTCGAGTTGGCCAAGATTGTGGACAGCAGGATGGTCCAAGGCTCTCTCCAGTACCTGGTCCATTGGAGAGGATACGGGCCTGAGGAGAGGACTTGGGTACCCGCCCGGGATGTTCACACTGCAGTATTGCTCAGGAGGTTCCATCTTTGGTTCCCCAATAAGCCAGGTCCACCTAGAAAGGGTCCAGGGGCCCCTCATAAAAGGGGGGGTACTGTAAAGGATCTGCCAGACACAGCTTCTGTGTCGACGCCCGTGGTTAGTCAGTCTGCATCTGCTCCTAAGTCTGATCGAGTGACCCCTCCTTCTACCAATCAGCCTGGGAGGCTGAGGAGTGGGAGAAGCTTATCACAGCCTAGCCAGACGGAGCTAGCTCCCGCCCTCTGTCTATTTATACCTTCACTTCCTGCTTCTCCTTTGCTTGTGATTCTGTCTGTTTCCTGGCTCTGCTGCTTGAAATTTTGTCCTCTGCTCCATATAGACCCTGGCTTACTGACTACTCTCCTGCCCTGCGTTTGGTACCTCGTACACTCCGGGTTTTACTCGGCTCGTTCACCACTCTTGTTGCTCACGGTGTTGCCGTGGGCAACTGCCCCGTTCCCCTAGCTTCTTTGTACACTTGTCTGTTTGTCTGTCGTGCACATAGTGAGCGTAGGGACCGTCGCCCAGTTGTACGCCGTCGCCTAGGACGGGCCGTTGCAAGTAGGCAGGGACTGAGTGGCGGGTAGATTAGGGCTCACCTGTCTGTCTCCCTACCCCGGCATCACAACCCCATTTTGGAAACTAGATCCCTCAAAGAATTGATCTAGGGGTGTAGTGAGCATTTTGACCGCACAAGTGTTTTGCAAAAATGAGTAAACAATAGATGTTGCAGATTGAAAATTGCTGTTTTCCACAGATATGCCATTTCAGTGCCCAATGTGTTGTGCTCAGCTTGTACCACCGTAGACACACATCCCATAAATTGTCAAGCGGGTTCTCCAGAATACCCCATATGTGGTAAGAAATTTCTGTTTGGGCACACTGCCAGGCTTAGTTGGACCACCATTTGGCTTTTGAAGTGCAGCTTTTGCTTGGTGCATTAGTGGTATTTCAACTTATAATGTGGGGGCATATGTGAGCTGGGCGGAGTACATCAGGGTATATGTAATCTGGGCGGAGTACATCAGGGTATATGTAAACTGGGCGGAGTACATCAGGGTATATGTAAGCTGGGCGGAGTACATCAGGGTATATGTAAACTGGGCGGAGTACATCAGGGCATATGTAAGCTGTGAGGAGTAAATCAGGAAATATGTAAACTGTGCAGAGTACATCAGGGTATATGTAATATGCGCGGCGTACACCAGCAAATGACAATGTGGGGTTTTTAGTGAAATTCTACTGGACCTAAAAATGAGTCTGGGCCGTCATTTAGAATCATTTTGCATCATTGCGTTTTGAGAGTCATAACGTGTTATTTTTCAGTTGACGGAGCTGTGTGAGGGCGCGTTTTTTGTGGAACGAGCTGTAATTTTTATTGGTTCCATTTTGGAGTACATGTGATTTTTTTATCACTATTTATTCCATTTTTTGGGAGATGAGGAAACCAAAAAACAGCCATTCCAGCACGTTTCTTTTTTTTTTACAGTGTTCACCGTGCAGTATAAACAACATGTTAACTTTATTCTGTTAAATTTATATTGTTTTTTTACGTTTCACTACGTTCCCACAATAAAAATACTCTTTTCTACAAAAATCATGTTTTAGTGTTGCCATTTTCTGACAGCCATAACTTTTTTATTTTTTAGTTGATATCGCTGCGGGACAGCTTGTTTTATGCGTGACGAACTGTAGTTTCTATTGGTACCATTTTGCGCTACTTGCAACTTTTTGTTCACTTTTTATAAAAAAAATTTTGAGACAAGATGACCAAAAAATGTTTTTTTACTAAAAATTTTTTTACGGTGTTCACCGTGCGGTAAAAATAATGTCTTATTTTTATAGATCAGGCCGTTCTGAACTCTGCAATACCTATTATGTATAGGTTTTTTTTCATATATTAATTTTTTTTCTAATAAAGGAGTTAATCAGGGAAACAGAGCAAGTGTTGTTTTTATTATTTCTTTATTATTTATTAACTTTTATTTATTTATTTTTCTTTCACATTTTTTTTATATTTTTTACTTTTTCTTTTACACTGACCTGGGGACTTGAAGATCTGGTCTTCTGATCACCGCTACGATACACTGCACTACTTATGTAGTGCAGTGTATCGTAAGGCTGTATTCAGACGAACGTGGCGTTTGTGCGCGCGTGAAAAACGCGACGTTTTGTTTGCGTTGTAGTTGCGTGTGGCATCCGTTTGGTCAGCGTGATAGCGTATTTAACGCGCGTATGGCATGCGTTTTTTACGCGCGTCCAAACAACGGAGGGTGGAGTAATGGAGAGGCCAGCCTACAAAAAGACACCTTCTCCAACACCTGCTTGCTGTGAGCACATGTTCGCATCAAGATTTCACGTTACCTCACACTTTGGCCCGTGTTTGTTGTTTTTGGGTGGTTTTACAGGTTAAAAAACTACTATTGCTGCAGATGTCAGTTTAAACTGTGCGCATGTGCTCAGAAAGTGAAAAGCCACTTCCTGGTTTGTAGTTGTTTTGTCTAGTCTGTTCAACTCATTTACATAGACTTAACAAGTGTTGAGTGAAAAACGCTGTGCGTACGGAGGTGCTTCCGTGTGCCCTGCGTTGTTTTCACGCACCCATTGACTTCAATGGGTGCGTGATGCGTTGAAAACGCTGAATCAACGGACATGTCGTGAGTTTTTTGCAACGGAGCAACGCTGCGCAAAAAACGCTGCCATGTCTGCACGGCCCCATTGACTAATATAGCTACGGGCAACGCACGTGAAAATCACGCGCGTTGCACGCGCGTATTTTACGTTCGTCTGAATAAAGCCTAACTGTCATTTTTCATTTGACAGTTAGCGTATTAGGTCCTGCCTCGGGCAGGACCTAATAGGCTACCGTGCCTTGGCAACCAGGAAGCCTAGTAACGGCTTCCTGGTTGCCATAGCAACAATCGCCACCCGCGATCCATCGCGGGGGGGCCCCGGGGGGTACAGAGGGAGCTCCCTCCCTCTGTCAACCACTTCAATGAGGCGGACGTCATTGACAGCCGCATTGAAGGGGTTAAATGGCTGCGATCCGCGGTAACAGCCATCGCAGCCATTGCAGTATATAGCAGTGTATAACAGCTGACAGCAGCTGAAGATAAAGCGCGCACAGCTCCTGTGCTCGCTTTATCTGCAGGGCGTAACTGTACGCCAGTCTGCGGGAACTCACTTGGTTTCCGGGCGTACAGTTACGCCCAATAGCGGGAAGGGGTTAATGTAATACCAGTATGTGTTTTGTTACTTATTGTATTAGGTAAGGCCCAATTCACATTACTTTTCTGATGTACGTTAACCGTATACGCCAGGAAGGCTCCAAGTATACATGCTAAACTTGTCCATAGGGCTCCATTAGCCCAATGTAGGCCATAAGTATTTTCTTTTGGCCTCCGTCAGGCTGGTATATGTCGGTATACCTGTTTTTTTAAAGTATGGAATAGCAGAGTAGATTACGCAAATCCATACAACGGGATCCCACAAAAAAGTATTAACATGGGAGCCTATGGGTGACATATGTCACTGTATGGCATATGTCACAGGCACCCATTAAATGTATACATCATGAACTTTTTGAAAAAGCGTTTCATGCGTGTATATGCAGTTAGTTCCAGAATTATTTGGACAGTGACACAAGTTTTGGCATTTAGCTGTTTACCAAAACATATTAAATATACAGTTAAATAATCAATATGGACGTAAAGTGCAGACTCTCAGCTTTAATTTGAGGGTATTCACATCCTAATTTGAGGAAGGGTTTAGGAATTACAGCTCTTTAATATGTAGCTGCCTCTTTTTCAAGGGACCAAAGATAATTGGACAATTATCTCAAAAGCTATTTAATAAGCTGCATGGGCTATTCCCTCATTAATCCATCATCAATTAAGCAGGTAAAAGGTCTGGAGTTGATTCCAGGTGTGTAATTTGCATTTGGAAGCTGTTGCCGTGAACCCACAACATGAGGTCAAAGGAGCTCTCAATGCAAATGAAACAGTTGTTACGCTGAAAAAATGAAGAAATCCATCAGAGAGATAGCACAAATGTTAGGAGTGGCCAAATCAACAGTTTGGTATATTCTTGAAAAAAAAGAGTGGAATGGTGGTGAACTCCAAAAGGCCTGGACGTCCATGGAAGACAACAGTGGTGGATGATCGCAGAATCCTTTCCATGGTGAAGAAAAACCCCTTCACAACATATACCCACGTGAAGAACACTCTCCTGGAAGTAGGTGTATCAGTATCTAAGTCTACCATAAAGAGAAGACTTCATGAGATCAAATACAGATGGTTCACCACAAGGTGCAAATCATTAATTTGCCTAAAAAATAGAAAGGCCAGATTAGACTTTGCCAAACAACATGTAAAGAAGCCAGCCCAATTCTGGAACAGCATTCTTTGGACAGATGAAACTAAGATCAACCTGTAACCAGAATGATGGGAGGAAGAAAGTATGGAGAAGCCTTGGAACGGCTCATGATCCAAAGCACACCACATCCTCTGTAAAACATGGTGGAGACACAGTGATGGCATGGGCATGCATGGCTGCCAAAGACACTGGGTCACTAGTGCTTATTGATGATGTGACTGAAGACAGAAGCAGTGGGATGAATTCTGAAGTGTCCAGGGATATACTTTCTTCTCAGATTCAACCAAATGCAGCAAGGTTGATTGGGCGTCGCTTCACAGTACAGATGGACAATGACCCAAAACATACTGCGAAAGCAGCCCAGGAGTTTTTTAAGGCAAAGATGTGGAATATTGTGCAATGGCCAAGTCAATCACCAGATCTCAACCAGATCGAGCTGCATTTCACTTGCTTAAGACAGAAAGACCAACAAACAAGCAACAACTGAAGACAGCTGCAGTAAAGGCCCGGCAAAGCATCACAAAGGAGGAAACCCAGCGTTTAGTGATGTCCATGGATTCCAGACTTCAGGCAGTCATTCAGGATTCTCTGCAAAGTATTAAAAAAAGAAACATTTTATTTATGGTAATATTAATTTGTCCAATTACTTTTGAGCCCCTGAAATGAGGAGGCTGCGTAGAAAAATGGTTGCAATTCCTAAACGTTTCGCAGGATATTTTTTATTCAACCCTACACTTCAATTGTATCTCAGTTGTTTCATTTCAAATCCAATGTGGCGGCATGCAGAGCCCAAATCATGAAGATTGTGTCACTGTCCAAATAATTCAGGATTTAACTATATATAAGTTGATGATATAACAGCCTATGGGTGATGGATGCTTAATAGTGGAACTTTAGATTGGAACAGAGAGCAAGCTGCTGAGGTATTCTCCTACTCAGGATGCCTGCCTTATCGGATATTTAAGGGAAAGCTCCTAATTTGGAGGATCTTCAGCGGTCTTTGTCCGTATTATCTTGTTGGATAGAGAGGATAATACCTCTTGAATTTTGCACCTTGTTCTTCTGAGGACTCTTGTTGGGTGTAAGTGTTGTTGATATTGCAGAAGGTAGGAACAAAGCAAGATGTGTGAGGGTGTATTAAATGCCTTTTCATCATTGAGTCGCATTAAGTAGCATTAAAATCGAGTGGGATTTGTCCTGGGCATAGGTTGTGGCTAGAGATGAGCGAAACTCATGAAATTTGTTTCGGGCCTGATTCAGTTAAACTGGCCATCAGATCCGATTCGATACAAATAAATTCATCCCGGATTGAAAGTGTCCCTATTGCCCTGAAAAGTAATGTATGACACTCTTAGGTCTTCTAGGACTGTATTCAATACCTTTCAACGCCAAGAATTATTAGTAATTTCAAAGTTACAGCAAAATATATGGCTATGGGTAAACGGATGGTAGCTGGTGGTAAACAAACAGCCTGACTAAAAACACACTGTCGGATTTTTTATGCTCTCCTAAAATGAAAAAAATGTAAAACGTTCTGCAAATTATCCCTTTTTGGTGGTAGATGCCTGACGGTGTTTACACACACACACACACACGCGCACGCACGCACACACACACGAACACACACACACGAACACACACACACTATATTCACTATTGTGAATTATTCAGCATTATAAGATTTATCTCTGCGGCTCTGTGTGATATATGTATATATGCTTATTCTCTTTTTGCATAAAAAAAATTCTAGCTTGTTTTTACGTGATGTGACCCTTTGTAGCTCAAACTAACTTTAATTGTCTTGAATATTGAGGCTCTTTTTTTTACAAATTATGTCCATATTATCAATTTGTATCCTAGGCACCTTTTATGACAAGGGATGTGATCATTGATCATTTTGTGATTTCTGGTTTGATACCAGGTCTTCTTCATTGTAGTTGGATGGAGTAGTGCATCATACATTTAGATTGCAGGATTATAATTATTTCCTTTACATTAAATATAATAATTGTGGGATGATTTGTATATATATATATATATATATACAAATCATGCCGCAATTATTATATATATATTTACTTTTCCTTTGGATTAGGAACAGGCTGCTTTTCTCTATGGTGCTATATCACTAGCATTGCTAAATTAGCTGCTTCGTATAAGCGGCACTCTTTCATCTTTTGCTTGTGCATATAACCCATGAAGTGATTAAGTTAAGGGTTTTGCCCTTTTTCAATATGGAAGCTTTGGTACTCCTAGCCTTATTGATCATGACGTCCTTAGCGCATGTGCATTGCGTCTATGCCCATTCATGTCGCAGTCGTTGCTGATTGGGCTACAGTTCTTGTGACATGCGCAGTAGTAATGTGTGGATGTTGGGTGCCACGATGGGTGAGTCGAACCTGTGGGATGTAATAACGTTTTAATTAATACACATATTTCTTTGATTGATAGTTTATACTATCCTTAATATCTCACGTTGATTACTGACACTTTTTTCTATATCACATGCATGTATCTATTATACATAGAATTTTAAATATTTTGATATATAATGTATAGAATATTTTTTGGTATATTCTTATATTTGCACATATGTATGAATTGTTTGATAATGAGGAGCTGGAACGTCGCATGGGTCCTGCCTACATCTCCCTTCTTTGCTATTGTTGGGGACAGTTGGATCCAGTCCTGTTGTGCTTTCCTTCATATTTCTACAAATTATTCTGGTGCTGTTACCATTTCGTTTGTATTGGTAAAGTCTGTGACGTCTGTATCAGCAGACCCCAGGATTCAACCCCAGGATTTAAATAAAAATCTTTTTATTAAAAAAAAAAATTGCCACTTGGACACAGACTGATGTATAACGGTGCTGTATAAAAGCTTGACAAAGAATAATCCGCAAATTTTTGCTGCCACATTCATCAGTAATTAGAAACATGCAATACAATGGGTGACGTCACGTCTGTGACATCTGTATCAGCAAGCAGCTGAACACTATCAGCACCAGGATTTAAATTTAAATTAAAGTCGATTTATTTGAAAAACAAATTTCACTTGGGCACAAAATGAAGTAAAACGACGCTGTCTAAATACTTGATGCAGAACAATACACCTATATTTGGTGACACTATTAGATATATGCAAAACAATGAGTGATGTCATGTTCATGACGTCTGTTTCAGTAGGCAGATGCACTCTATTGTCACCAGGATTCATATTATTGAAGAAAACTTGTGAATAATGTGAAGAAAAGTTGTGATTCACAAATTTATGTAAGAATTGGCTATGCTAGAGGGAGGGCTGCCTGCAAGGCATTATGGGGAAGCCCTCCGGGCTACTACTCACAGTCATGTGATCCTACTTCTCTGGCTTCTTCTGATCTGTAAAATGGAAGCCGACCATTTTGAGCAATTCATGCAGGACAAATGCCAAAAGATTCAGATTTTGCAAAACTACAAAACTTTTGGGAAATTCGTTGCAAATTTGATTTGTGTAGAATCGATTCGCTCTTCTCTAGGTGTGGCTGCTATGACTGTTTTAATAATCTTGATCGCATGTTGTTGCTTGGTAAAGCCCTATTGGGCTGGATGCAAAGTTTTATAAAGCTCTAGAGCAGATTGTTTGGATGTTTATAAGGAATTAATATTTAAAAAAACAAACGAAAAAAAAAACACTTTGCATTTTATTAAAGAATATATATATATATATATATATATATATATATATATATAGACAAACAAACGAATGGATCCGGCAGCACCGGCAAACAGTGGGTGCAATTCCTCAGGAACAGACCACGTTCAAAATTATATAGTATTCAAAAAATAGGCAGCACTCCGCAGTAAATGTGAAAAAAAAAGGGTACTTTTATTGCCCCCTGTGCAACGCTTCAGCTCTGTCCTCTAGAGCCTTTCTCAATCCAAAGGCTCTAGAGGACAGAGCTGAAACGTTGCACAGGGGGCAATAAAAGTACCCTTTTTTCACATTTACTGCGGAGTGCTGCCTATTTTTTAAATACTATATATATATATATATATATTCCAAAACAGAAATTAAAATCAGTATTTTCACATTACTGTAGAGTTCAATGGGTATATAACAAGTGTTAACATTGCAAATTACAGTGTATGCTAGTACAATTAGTTTACAGGTACACCGAAATAAGAAATCAATTAATTTAATAGAAGAAACAGTGTATACTTGGATTGATCATATGCATTGGCGTACAAGCCTGTCATCCAAACCATCCACTGTGTCTTCACCTTTATCCTGGATTGCAAGTCAGGGGCATAAATCAGCTCATGTTGCAAGCATTGATTTACCAAGGCTATTAAACATTGGGGGTGAGAAATAACTCCCAGTTTCTAGCAATGACGTTGCGAGCGGCAGTTAAGACACGACTACAAACCTATGTAATGTTAGGGGGATGTCAGAAAGGTCTATGCAGAGCAGCACCATAGTGGGTGATGGAGGCATTAGAGTACCTGCAATCTTTGGTAATGACTCGAAAACTTCTGTCTGGAAAGCTGATATGAGGGGACAACACCACATATGCACTGGATTTGGCTGGGGGAGGCAGTAGTCATAGGGCCCAGGTGTTTTGCGGTTAGTAGAGGATTCTTCTATATCGCCTCCTGCGTTACTGAAGCATCCAAAAAGGACTTTTATTCAGTGGAGAGCTGGGGTATCGGATGGGCAGAGAGAAAGGAATAAATCTATGGCATATGAGTGGGGATGGTTCTATATAAGCCCTCATAATCATGATATAATAACTCATCACCAATTATATCTGTTGTGGTAAATAATTCATGAGTGGATGCAAGTGTTGGCTTATAGGTGGAATAAGGATGAGTCTATCTAGCTAGTAGCGACCTCTGTTTTTTTCCCAACAGCAGCACTTATTTTGGACAAGTTTAGTTTGCCAATATGCATGACCTTAGACAAATGCATCAGGCACCTATTTGGATTCATGGTATCAGTAAGGCCACACATAGCGTAAATACTGCAGAAATTCTGACTGGATTTTTCATGTGGAAAATTGTGCAGTGTTTTTGAAAGATACAGTAAATTGACATGCAGCGGAATGAAATTCTGTAGAGAACGTCAATTTCCACACGTCTTTACTACTGTTTCTCTGTTATTTTGCACCATGTGAATGAAATTTGTTTAAATCGTATCCATTTTGCTGCTACTGTAAACGCTGCGGAATTCCCACGCAAAAAATCAGTCAAATTTCCACAGTATTTAAGCTATGTGTGACTATACCTTAATTGTTTCGTTTTGGGGGAAGGATGTGCTACATGGCTATGTTGTGCATTAAGATAAGCAATGTTAAGCTGCTAAAATTGTTCCATGTCTCTTCGTCTTTTGATGCCATATAGCTGATGATATGTCTGCTCATAACAGACTTAGATGTAGCCCACATTAGTGGGGGGGGGGGGGGGTCATCAGCACTTTTCTGTGTGGCAGCTTAGAAACTTCCCCGCTAAGGAAAAGTTTTCTCCCATGCAGATCTCGGGAAGAGCCATTCATGAAACACTCTGCCCGATCATAGAATTGTGTGGCTGTACAGTTACAGCCCCCTCTCTATCCCATCTCTGCACTGATCTTTATGATCAGTGCACCAAGGTACAGGAAGCTGAACAGCCGCCTGTTACAGCATGGACAATGCTGGAACTTAGAGAGATCAGTAAGCCCCTGGACCACAGATATGAAGGATTAAAACTAAAGAAGAGCGAATTTCCCGAAATTAGTTTTGGGGCGATTCTATCGAATTGGCCTCGAAATTCTATTTGATCCAAATAAATTTGTTTGGATCCAAATAGGTGATTAGCTGCAGCGGTCACATGGGACAAAACAACATCCTCTCACCTGCTGGCCTCCTGAGATGTAGTTTTGCCCCATACAGCAAAAATTTGATGACAACATCCATTGGAAAATAACAGCTGTTATCAGGATGTGTTAATAAACACTTTATTTATTTGCCAATGGATGCTGTCATCAAGTTTTTGCAGTATGTAGAGGTCTGAAACAGGATTTTTGGACATTTGAATTTTGCATCCAGCCCTAGTAGAATTTCTCCAGTGAGTGCTGTGGACCCGTTTTGTCGTTTTGCCCCCATGTAACCACTGCAGCCTTTAATTGGGTGCAGCGATCACAAGGGACAAAAAAAAATGTTGTTTCAGGAGACTGAAAATGATGCGTCGCTACAGGAGACAGAGGAGGAGTATGGTATTTTGCAGGTTCATGCACTGCTAAGCCCAGAAGCTTCAGAATCCGAAACGTTTAGGAAATTCGAACTGAATTCGATTTGTACCGAACCAGTTCGCTCATCTCTAATTAATACTTACAATGCCCTAAACCAGGGAATTGAAAATTAACCCATTCTCTGCCCTAGACTACCAGGCATTTAAAATGTAAGCCCTTCTCTGCCCTAGACCACCAGGGATACTGGCATTAACCCCTCCAGGTATTTTGAAGTCAATCCTTTCTGTGCCCTAGACCAACAGGAATGTTGGCATGAAACCTCTCTCTGTCTCGGCGTTGCAGATATTAACCCCTTCTCTGTCCTGGGCATGGGTTGTTACCATAAATTCCAAAAATTCATTAAAGAGGCTCTGTCACCACATTATAAGTGGCCTATATTGTACATAATGTGATCGGCGCTGTAATGTAGATTACAGCAGTGGTTTTTATTTAGAAAAACTATCATTTTTGATGGAGTTATAACCTATATTAGCTTTATGCTAATGGGTTTCTCAATGGACAACTGGGCATGTTTTACTATATGACCAAGTGGGCGTTGTACAGAGGAGTGTATGACACTGACCAATCAGTGACCAATCAGCGTCATACACTTCTCTCCATTCATTTATACAGCATATAGCAATATAGCTATATCGCTATGTGCAGCCACATAAACACACTATAACATTACTCGTGTCATGACAATGAATATACATTACCTCCAGCCAAGACGTGATGTGTATTCAGAATCCTGACACTTCTCTGTGAGTTACAACATAGCAGGCGTAGTCCCGCGAGATTACGCTGTAAGCTGTCATTCACAGCGAGATCTCGCTGTGCTGTGCTGTAAATCACAGAGACGCTACAGAAGTGGTCAGGAGAATGAATGCACATCACATCCTGGATGGAGGTAATGTGCATTCATTGTCATGACACATGAGTGGCGTTATAGTGTGTTTATGTGACTGCACATAGCGATATAGCTATATTGCTATCTGCAGTGTAAATGAATGGAGAGAAGTGTATGACGCTGATTGGTCACTGTTTGGTCAACGTCATACACTCCTCTGTACAATGCCCACTTGGTCATATAGTAAAACACGCCCAGTTGTCCATTGAGAAACTCATTAGCATAAAGCTAATATAGGTCATAACTCCGTCAAAAATGATCGTTTTTCTAAATAAAAAACACTGCTGTGATCTAGATTACAGCGCCGATGACATCATGTACAATATAGGCCACTTATAATGTGGTGACAGAGACTCTTTAACTATGCTAGCTAATTATGGCTAATTATTTGGCGTTATATAGTGACATTTATTTGTTTGAGGGAACATTAGTCATCAGTGTGGATAATGGTGTCATCAAAAAGTTGTTCCAGTGCGTCCTGAGATATGAGTAAAAATCATCCAAAGTCACCTAGTAGAAGTGGAGTCTCCAAAATCTAAACCGCGTTGGGGGGGGGGAGGAGTTCAAGAGACAGGGAGATTGGAGCATGGTCTGAAATGAAGGTAGGGTGTAAACATGTAGTGCTTATTTGTTTGAATATGCATGTCGAGGGGAATCATAGGCATGGCGAGTATAATTTTATGTGCATCTCTTTTGTTGTAAGGTAGCTAGGAGATTGTAAAAAAGGTTGAAAGAAAAAAATATTTCATAATTTTTTATTTACATTTATTTAAAAATGATTACAGTATTGTAATATTTTAGTAAACAGAATGATAAATTAATTGTTACATATAAAATGTGTTGTATATTCCAACTATATAGTTACATTCATTTGTCAATAATTAATGATGTTAGAGATTTTGTGTTAAATTACATCTTGTATGTTTTTATGATATAATTTTAAATCAATATCTTAATAAATAGGGAACTTATGTGCCAGGTTGATTTTTTGGTATAGATGACCTTTTTCAATGCATTTAACAATTTTACAAAAGTCTCTATCCTACTAGCGGGGCTAAATGCGGAGCATCTACTCTTTACTTTGGACACCTCCTGTGCCAAGAGTTGGACTGGATGGGGCGCTTGCCTTTAGTTCAACTTGCCTTTACAGGCCACATTATAAGGTGTTGTTTGGCTAGACCCCTGCAGACTGCTACATGGGGATTAAAAGTTCGATTTGAGCTACGTCCTACAACTTCAACCAACACAGTGAGATATATGCACTTTGCTGTAATAAAATCATATGGCTGGTACTAGCATGTGTAGGCTTAAACTATTGTCACCAACACCTGTATTTCCACTATGGGGAGTGCTTACAAATATATTAAACCCTATGGATTAGCTTAAAAAAACCTCTTTCGTTAAAAAAAATAATTCCAGTTTTCAAGAAGGCAGTAAGTAAAAAAGACGAATCCTCAAGTGGTTTTGCAGAAATGATACATGTATATTAACAGGGCAAGTACTATGGAGGGAGCAGTCCCCTGTTAAATACACTTATATGTAAGTAGTTCCATGACTGCAGCTATGAACACAAAGCTGCTTACATATACGTCTGTCTATGTAAAAGTTGCTGGCTGACTAATGCACGTAAAAGATGAGGCAGAGGAATGAGCTGTTCTCCTCCTTTCTGAATGTTTAATGGAGTGGCCTTATCACAACAACCCCTGTCACAAAGTGTCAAATTTGGGCAGGTTCAGAGGTGGCAGAGCTTTTCCACTGCAAATGTTGGTGCAGATTTGGGGCAATTACGCAACGAATCTGCACAAACATATGCATATTTGACAGGTAATTCAGACGTTGCAGAAAACACAGCGGACTTGCCACAGATTTCAGTTTTTGCATTGCAAAGGCTGAAATACGCACTGTAAATTCCGCTTCTTTTCCACAACAGACAGTGCATGCTGCGGACTGAAAATTCCGCACCACAGCCTATGGTCTGCAGCGGAGTTTTACGCAATGTCTGCACGAAGATAACTAAAAAGGTGTGGAAGCCAATGGACAAACTGTCTGCTAAGGATTTCCACTGCGGACTGTCCGCAGCGGAATTTCACAGCAATTCCGCCACGTCTTAATGTGCCCTTAGGTCATTTGAACATCATGCTCTAGCAGACTCGGTGCATCTATCCAAAACATGGACACCATTAATGGAACGTGTGATTCCCCCATCAATAACAGCTGATCACTGCGCTGGCTAATTTAAAAAAAAAATATTGTCTTCATGAGAAAACCCCTTTAATAAATCTATATTGCAAAGCGCGAAGTACTTTAGCACTTTCAGAAAAAATGTGTTGGATCAAATCTCATTTTACAATTATATCTTTTACACAATTTCATTACTTTATGTTTGTTTTGTTATGCTGGTCTACAGTGAGCATACAATAGAGCAGCTAATAATATTCTAACAAATCTGCTGCAAATGTAATGGAAAACGCATTTACACAACTGTTCTCTTATTTTAAAACATGACATTGATTCCTAGAATTGAAGTCAAAACAAAGATACGTAACTGTAGGCATTTTCCCTATACTCGGAATGAGTTTAACTTCATTGTAATGTAGAACAGATGCATAAAACACACAAACACAGACCTGCTGCGCAGCAATTGAACTCCTTCATGAACAAAATGATATCAAGAACAATATACAGTACAATATATTAACAACCATTAGACATAAACAGTGCTTTATATGCAAATCTGTCATATACAAAGCATAGGTTTAACATTGAAAGTATGGGTAAAAGTTTGTTAGGTTATAGGTCCTATACCAAAGAGGTCATGCTTGGCAAATGGTATATTCTTTCCCCCACACTCCATTTCCTATTTAGCCAGAGTATGTTGGACCCACTTGGGGACAAAGCTATTTCTCTACAAGTATTTCAAAGATATATTCAATTGTGCTCCCACAACATAACAATTTTAAAGGATTCACTGGTGTGATATATGAGTAAAATATAACATTTATTTATAACGCTCTAAAAACAGGGGTACAATCACCACTGTGAAAAAGCCCCACCGTGTGTATAAAAACGTATTAACTAATAAACTCTGAGTTCTAATTCAATTGTGAACCTCCTATAGCTCAGTGTTCAACAAGAATATCAATACGGAATCAGCATTTGAAAAATGGGCATAACAATAGTCTTGACCCTAATTCACACTAGAGTCCGTGATAACCGCACCGGAAGCTCCTAGTGTTAAGGTATACAAACAATGCTAGTGTTCCCAATGCTAAAAAATTCCTATTCACAACTGACCGTACCCCTGTTTTTAGAGAGTTATAAATAAATGTTATATTTTACTCATATATTACACCAGTGAATCCTATTTCTCTACAAGCTATCATTAAGTGCCATTGTTTTCATCATTGACTTTGTACTAACATTCAGGCTGGTAATTTTATAGTCCTATAATAAGTCACGCTTATAACAGTTTTAACAGCGTCTCTTCAGGAGGAGCCACTATAGGCTGATGGCAATAATGAGTAGCAGAATGAGTATCTAAAGGCCACATACATTAACCCTGCACTCCTCCATCACTGAAGGTTGTCTCAACTTCATGTCAACAGTCACCCCTATATTTTAACAAAAAATGGTATGACAAAAACCAAAATAATTTTTCACATTCTGTATGCATTCAAATGTATTCTATCTTCCATATACTACAGAATACTTTATTTTTCCTGTGTCATAGGAAGTCTACTTCTCATCCTGGAGAACAGGATTTGTAATACTGAGTTTAATATCATAAGCATGAATTACAGCAGTGCTGAGGGACAATTTGCGACTCCAACCTCTGCACCCCTATAGTTACGCCCCTTATCCAAAGTGAGCGAAAGTATAAAAAAGTTGTACTGGTTGAGAAAAGCTCACACTGAGCTGAATTGAATGTGGGAATAAAAGGATCACTTTTATTTTTGGAGTGCTGTCTGATTTCCCATTTTTTGTTCATCGAGGGGCCATTGGACCGTGTCCCTAAGGTGTGCATTCACCTATTTATATGTCTTTTGACCTGGTGCTGCTGATATCCATTGAATTTATTTAATAAAGTATAATGGTGAGAGATTCTAGGCATACCTATATAACGACATTAACAACAAAAGAAAACATAAAAATGTAGCTCTGTGTAACAAATTAAACAGATACACAGTTTTGGGAAAAACTGAGTGCCCATCCCTGGGATGGCAGAATTGTTGCAGAAAAGTCCATACCATATTTGTGAATGGGTTTCTGCAAGCCCCATACAGATATATGGGATAGTTGCAGACATTTCTGTAACAAATCTACCGCATCTGAATGGGAACCACTAGTGGTTGTCATCCAGCATCAATAAAATGCTTAGCAGACCAAGACAACCCAGAAATAGAATTAAACGTGTTCATTATAAATATCTAAAAAAAAAATACACTCCTAAACATCGAATTTGCAACACCAAGGAGGGCAAGCCGTGAAGTTACGCAAATCGAGGAATTAGCAGGTGTCTCTAAAATCTACAAATTATCAAATTTTTAAGCCCCTAGCTCCAATCTGTGACATGTGGGAAGGGCATGAATGCCAGATTGAAAGCAATGTTTTTTAGCCACATGAAACCTCAGAAATTGGATCAAGTGGTGTGGGATGATTGTGCAATACCTACTGTTCGTCGACGTGCCAGTTATCACCACTTGTCGCAAACTGAGAGGAACAGAATCCTTAAACCGAGGGACCTTGATTTATCACTTTGGCAGATCGCTACGCGCCTAAGCCGAAATGTCAGCACTGTTCAATGTTGCGTGTCTTGGAGGTTTAGAAAACAACAATGAACAGAAATGACAGCAAGAGGTGCGCCGAGGCAAACCTTTGTATGGACGTACTGTCTGAAGAATGGTGCGTAGTGAACCATTCTTTACTGGAAGTGAAATTGGACGTTACATCCCAAGCCTAGGGCGGCTTCCCATGTCGACAAAAAAACAATCAGAAGGCTACGAGCCAGATGTCCAGCTACAGGTGTTTCATTGACCACACGCCACCGTTCTCAAAGGCTATCATGGTGCACAGCAACACGGCAATGGAGTTGGAATGGAGGTCCATCCTCTTCAGCGATGAGTCCCACTTTTGTCTTGGACGCAATGACAGCTGGAGATTGGTCTGGAGACCACGTGGCCAACGCCATGAAGAGGCCTCCACAAGGGAACCTCACACTGGTCCTATTCCCGGGATTATGATGTGGTGTGGCATAATGTATGGTAGCCGGACCCCTCAAGCCTTCATTTCAGGTACACTAACAGCTTGGCTTAACATTAATTTGGTCGTGAAACTAGTGGTACGGCCATTTCTCCAAAGAGAGACGTTTTTCAACAGGACACTGCCAGGCCGCATGTTGCTCATGCAACTGTGAGCAGCCTGCGTGGCCTAAACGTGCTACCATGGCCTGCAGCGTCTCCGGACTTGTTTCCCATCAAGTACATCTGGGACATCATTGGTTGACAATTGCAAAGGGAGCTGCCAGCAGCCAATCTTGATGATTTGCGTGCCCAAGTGCATTCCACATGGCATAACATTAGATTGCCAAGGCGTGTAAATGCATGTATTTCTGCATGTGGCGCTCATACTCGATACTGAATAAATCAAGATGCTTAGAATATTTTGTTTCCATTTTTTATCATTTGCATATCATTAACATGTCTATTGATCCTGTGATTTCCATAATTCCAAAACTTTTCCTTCTTGGTGTTACAATTTCAATGTTAAGGAGTGTAGGACCTATAGTCCCAATGCTCTTACAAGGAAACTTTTTCTTTTTTTTTTTATATACATGAACTATCCGAGATTTTGCACATGCAAGACATTGTCTATAGTCTGTTTTGTATTATTTGGCCAACGTCAGTATTTTGCTATTGAAAAAAAGATCTTTGACCACTGATTTCAAGCTAAAGTCTTTCATTCTGGAATGGTGTGAGATGATGGCCTTTACTGATGTTAACTTTACTTATGTATCTATGACATATCAGGAGATCATTTTGAACAGATTTCCTCTTTAAATATATATGAAATACTGTATGTCTGGCAAGGGAACAGTAAAGCATTGTTTTGTATTCAGCTTAGTTAAACACACAGAATGCATGTACACGTTGAAGACCCCATATGCTGAAGATGTGTGAAACATCCACAACTCAACATACATTATTTTTAGAATCAGGCATGTAAAACCGGCCACACAAGTAAGATATGTTGTTCGCCCAACAGCTATTCCTACCAACTACACCATAAACTTACACACTTGGCTTGGCTGAGCGTGTGTGTTTATTTCAATGGAAAGGGGAGAGAAGGAGACCCTTTTGGCAACTGCTTTTCTCCAACTGGAGCAATAAAGCCTTCTTTCCCAGGACATCTGCCATCAGGGGAAAGTCAGGCGACCCCCATACACATTAGATAGTCGACCAATACCACCAAAATCGTTCAGCTTGTAGATTGTAGCACCTATCAAAAATTTCAGGCTCAGTTACTTTCTGTGTGCTGTTAAATACCTACATTAAAAAATGATTTGCAAAAATAAAAAAGATGAGCGTATATTTTTTTGAGATGTAATTGGAGTGTTAAACTTTTGCCTCATGTCCTGAGACACTACTAGCTCCCCTTCTTATGATGGTCTAGGGCATTATATATCCCAGCTCACAAAATAAAATTATGTACAGTATGTCGGGATGCCAACAACATGATGGTGAAAATAGACAGAAAGAGAGCATTTCTTTTACCTTTAGAAACCCACATTTGCATACAAATTAAAAAAATTAAGAATTAGATTTTAGCAGCTATTACACATTTCAGGCTCAGTTATTCTATGTGTATTGTTAGTAGATGCGCTGTTGAATACCTACACAAAAAATATTTCTAAAAAGAAAAGAGTTGAGTTTTGGGGAAATGGGATGGAAGAGATAGTATTTAGTCCCATCTATTGAGGCCCCACTAGTTACACTTCATGAGAGTATTTTACATTACAGCAAACAAGGGATATGTACAGTATGTCAACATGCAACATCATGATGATGGAAACATATAGAAAGGGGACATTTACTTGATCCCCCTGTAAGTATGTTTCCGGAGTGCTTATGTTATATAAAAGTGCTATTTCTTCACATAACCCTTTAGGCCTTATTCACACGAACGTGTCCGTTTTGCCTGCGTAAAAAACACAGCGTTTTTTCTGCATTGCAGTTCTGTGTGACATGCGCGTCTGCGTTTTTTACACGCGTATGTCATCCGTATTTCACGCGTTTTTTACGACAGCAAAAAAAGCTGGATGAGGTGTTTTTCTTTTTCTCATCATTTCTTTAGCAATTGTTGTGTGAATCATGGACAGCACATGGATGTGCGTCCGTGTGCTGTCCGTGATTTTCACGCATCCATTGACTACAATAGGTGCATGATACGCAAAAAACGCACAGGAATAGGACATGCAGTGAGTCTTGCGCAGCGGACACACGCTGCGTGAAAAACACTGAATGTCTGAATGGCCTCATTGAATTGCACAGGTCCGTGTGATGTCCGTTGTTTTAATGCGCGTAACTTGTGTGACTAAGGCGAGCGTATTTCACGTCCATGTTATGCGTGTTAAAACAACAGACGTCACACGGATCTATGCAATTCAATTGGGCCATTAAGTGTTTTTCACGAGTTTCAGTGAAACTCACTGCATGTCCTATTTTTGTGCGTTTTTGCTTATCACGCACCCATTCAAGTTATTTACGCACTTTTGTGTGCTGTCCGTGATTCGCGCAACAGTGGCTAATGAAATGATAAGAAAAACACCTCCTTCATTTTTTTTTTTTGCTGACGTAAAAAACACGTGAGATACGGATGACATACGCGCGTAAAAAACACAGACGAGTGCTGTATACGGATGTTACACGGAACTGCAACGCAGGAAAAATGCTGCGTCTTTGTCGTGTAAATAATTTCTCCAGGTAGTAATCAGCCAGTTCAATGACTTGTTGAAATGATATTGATTTTGATTGTCCTTCAATTGTAAAATGTTTTTTATCCTTTTTCAGTATTAGTCACTTAGTCGTATTAAGAATATATAAATCAAGTCTCTTGGCTTTGCCTTCTATCTAATTGTAAATTCTATCTAGTTGCAAATTAATTTGGATCATGATAAGATGAAGATTCTGTTTCAAAATAATCCTCAAGCCTCCACTGTAAGGTTTCAAAGGTTGGCCGATTATCTGGATTTGCGTTCCAACATTCCAACATGATGTTATAAAGGTCCTCGGGACAGTTGAAAGGTTTAGGCATCCTGTAGCCTTGTTCGAGCTTTTCTAATGCCTGCCTCCCATTCATGCCTGCACAGGAAGAATAAAAAAGGTTAAAAAATAATCCATGTAATTGTAAAATTTACATAAAGGAATCATTTCTATCAACGTGCGCTGTGGGATTCCTTTAAATACATGATGACCTTGTCTTTTGCGTTAAAGCAAAGAGACCATGATCAGCAATTAAAAAACATGAAATTGCTCAGCTGATGATATTGCAGGTAAACCATATTAGTAATTGCTCTTTGCATGCTGGGTTTCTTATTAAAAATTTCAAATGCAAGTACAATTCATGGCAATATGTTTACAATGCTTTGCTGTATTTTAATAATAGATGAATCATTTCAATTATATGAAAATGTGATCTCATCATTGTCACTCGTTTTGTTTGGCTTCGGATGTTTTATGAAACATCACTTAATAACATTTATGCGGAACAGACATCAATACTATTTCCTTTCCTCCTTGTAAGCAATGAACCCTATGGTATTTCTGATTTATTCCATTCATTTACACTCTTCGTGTTATTGTTGTAACATACAGTGAAACGCCTTTGAAACTACCACACAAAATTGCATTAAACGTGGTCTAGAAGGGTGGTCTACTCAAGGAGGAGGTTCCACTGTAGTTATTATATGTGACTCAAAGTTAAAAAATAGCTCACAAACAAAAGTTGATTTTTAGATATATTACCTGAAATCACTTTTGGATTTATTTTGCATTTGTGCGCCTCTACTATGTTTTTCTGGAAACTACATTTTTATAGGGGTTTGTTTTAATCTGGCATCTTTTTTTCCAGACTTTTTCTAGTACATGTCAGATCTTTGTAATAGCGATTTCTCGATAAGCCTATGCCTAAATCTCCTAAATTCTGTTTTGCTAAATCACCAACTAGATAAATGTATAACATGTACTGTATTGTGCATTTACCTATAATTTTAACCTGCATAAGATACAGGTGGGTTCATGGAATAAGATACAGATAGGTTTATGGTGGAATAGAAAACTTGTTGAGAGTGATTGACTTGCCCCAAAAAAGGTCTTTTATAGTTAATAATAGTAATAATTTATATAACAACAGTGGTACATAAGCATACTTACCTCTTACCTATACTGCCCTGTGCCTTGTCTTAAAAGAAGGCCCAATGTATGCTTCCTGGCTCAGAGGACAATTACTATAAACTTTATGTTGTTGATTATAGTAGGTATAATACTTGTATATAGAAATTTAATTACTGACCTCTGATTTGTATTTTGATTAATCTATTGTTTGCTGATTTGGAACACTCTAAGGCGGGATTCACACGACCGGGTCCCGCCCGAGCCCGAGTGTCGGCCGTTAAAATCAGCCATTTTGCTCGGCCGGTTTGCATAAAGTTTTGCATCCGTTCCGGACCGGGCAGATCTGGACAGTGACATCAGTGGCAACTCCTGAAGGGGAATCCCCATGTGTTCAGGGATTCCGCTTCAGGAGTTTCCCCTGATGTCACTGCCCAGATATGGACAGAGACATTAAGCGCTCTGTCCAGGAGCGGAATCCCCGTAAAAACACGGGGATTCCGCTCCTTCAAGGAGCTAAAGTGCGGCTAGCACATAGCAGAGCGGGGAGATACCTCCCCGCTCTGCTATAGTGGCGTCGCTACAGTAGTAGCAGCAGCTGCTAGCGGCGCCATCGAAGGTGTCGCCGGGCCAGGGCGCTTTTAAAACAAGCAGGAGAAGGGAGCCAGCGCAGCGCTCCCTTCCACCTGCTGTACACCCCAGCCCTGCCACACAGTGTACAGCGCACAGCCATTCGTCCGAATGGCATCAACTCCTCCTCCTCACATGCACTCTGCGCTGTGAGGAGGAGGAGATAGAGCGCAAGTGCCGGAAAACCCGGCCATCACTCGGGACACATCCCGGTGATGGCCGTGTATTACCCGGCCCCATAGACTTCTACGGGAGCCGGGCGGCCGGGTACCCGGCCGAAAATAGAGCATGTCCTATTTTTTGACGGCCAGTTTTCCCGGCCGTCAAAAAATCGGTCGTGTGAATAGCCCCATTAGGGGTCTATTATTCCTAATGCAGCCGGGTGCCGGCCGATTTATGAACGGCCGGCACCCGGCCGGGAAACCCTGCCGTGTGAATGAGGCCTAACCCCTTCCCATCTTCCTCCGTAAAAGTACATTACAGATCGCAGTTAGTTAACGTGAGCTGCAGTAGTATTACGTCGCTGTGATGGCAGGGGCTCAGGAACTGAGCCAACGCCATATCTTGTGTGTGTCAGTTGTAATACATAGCCAACACTCCATTCTAATGTCCGGGATTTGAGATAACTACATTCCAGGCTGTTTAACTCCTTTGATGCCATGGTCAATGCTGATCGCGTCATATAGGTGGTTAGACAGAGGAGGCGAATGCAATCGCTGGGTGCCAATAAGTTTCTATGGCAGCCGGGGGCCTTCCAATGGACCCCAGGTATGCTATACATGGAAGCTTATTAGGTCTTGCCAGAGGCAGGGCCTAACGCCACGTTCACACGTGGCAGAAATTTTCTGCTGCAAATGTTGGTGCAGATTCGGGTAAATTACGCAGCGAATCTTCAGCACCATTTGCATATATGACAGGTAATTCAGATGTTGCAGATATCACAGCGGACTTGCCGCAGATTTCAGTTTTTGGATTGCAAAGGCTGAAATCCGCAGTGAAACTCCACTGCTTCTCCGCAACATAATGTGCATGCTGCGAAAGGAAAATTCTGCACCGCAGCCTAATTTCCGCACAGTTATTTTTCGCAACGTCTGAACTAAGTTTCCTAAAAATGGATAGAAAAAAGTGTAAAAAATGTCTTCTGCAGAATTTATCTGAGGACTGTTTGCAGCAGAATTCAACAACAATCTTGCCACGTCTGAACGTGGCCTAATAGTCTCTCTGTCAATTTTACACTGATACATACAATACATTGCAATACAGAAGTATTTCAATGTATTATATGAGCGATCAAAGGGTTAGATGTTCAAGTCCCATAGTAGAACTAAAAAAAAACTAACAAAAAGGTAAAAAAAACCTTACATTTAAATATACACACATATATATATATATATATATATGTGAAAACAAAATCATCTTTTTCCCACCATACTGTGTAAAAATAAAAAATATACATATTTGGTATCACCACATTCGAGCAGTAGGATAAAATAAACATAATTTTAATCACACATGATGTAAATAAAAAAAAAAATATCCCAAAAAAAAATGTATAACTACAACTCGTCTCACAAAAAAAAAGCAGTCGTAGAGCTCAGTTGATGGAAAAATAAAAATGTAAGGGGTCTGCAAATGCACCAAATTTTTATTAGGCAAAAGTAGAAAAACATTAAAAAAAACTTTATACATTTGGCATTACCGTAATCATAGCAACCCACAGAACAAAAAGTTATGTCATTTATATCACATTCTGAACTCAACATGCCATCCTTTGGTTGAACTTGATGGACAGGTGTCTTTTTTCAACCGTACTAACTATGTAACTATGTAAAAAGGGTTTTCAGTTTTTCAAAAATCCTTGGTTAGTCGCCTTGTGTCTAGCATAGCAACTCAACTCCATGCAAGTGAAAGGGGTTGGGCTGCCAAACCAGACCCATGGACAAGAGTGGTGGTGTTTCTGGGAATGAAAGTAGATATTTTTTTTCTAATCTCAAGATATACAACCGCTTAAATTATTCTAATTCTTTTGTATGATCATGACCATTTCTCTACATATGGACCTGCACATTATATACAATTCTGACATTAGTCAGTTATGTGACTAGTCTTTCCTATAAAGCCCACAAATAATTAGGCTATTATTTCTGAGGAATCAGTAATATAGTTGCACACTGCATAGGCAGTGTGAGCACATGCTTTTATTAAAAATACAGCTATAGACAAAATGATAATACCAGGGGCGTAACTAGGAAAGACTGGGCCCCATAGCAAACTTTTGACTGGGGCCCCCTCCCCTGGGTGCCACACAACCCCCCCTGTAGATAATGCCTCCCTGTAGATTCCGCCACACAGCGCCCCACTGTAGATAGCACCATACAGCCACCCTGTAGATGGCGTCATACACAGCCCCCTGTATATAGCACCATACAGCCCCCCTGTAGATAGGGCCATACAGCCCACTCCCTGTATAAAGCGCCATACAGCCCCCCTGTAGATAGCGCCATACAGCCCCCCTGTAGATAGCATCATACAGCCCCTCCCTGTATATAGGGCCATACAGGCCCCCCTGTAGATAGCGTCATACAGTCCCCCTGTAGATAGCGCCATACAGCCCCCTCCCTGTATATAGCGGCAAACAGACCCTCTGCAGATAGCATCTTACAGCCCCCCTATAGATAGCACCATACAGCCCCTCCCTGTATATAGTGCCATATAGCCCCCTCTATATATAGCACCATACAGCCCCCCTGTATATAGCACCATACAGCCCCCCTGTATATAGCGCCATGCTGCCCCCCTGTATATAGTGCCATACAGCCCCCTGTAGATAGCGCCATACAGCCCCCTCCCTGTATATAGTGCCATACAGCCCCCCTATATATAGCACAATAAAGTCCACCTGTACATAGCACCACACATCCCCCTGTATATAGCACCATACAGCCCCCCTGTAGATAACGCTATACAGCCCCAACCCCGAAAAAAACGGCCTGTAGCCTATGGTTTGTCCCACAAAAGACATGTATCCCCTATGCACAAGATAGGGTATACATGTGTGATCGCTGGGACCCACAGAGATAAGTAGAACGGGGGACCAAAAGTTCCCCGAAGTTCTCCATGAGAAACCTAGGACTACCGGGGTCTGTGTCCGGCAGCTCAATAAAAAAGAAAAGAAGCGCTGGTTACGCATGCGCACAAGCGCAACCTGTGCTCCATTCATTTCTACGGAGCTGCCGACACAGACCTCGGAAGTCCGAGGTTTCTCATGGAGAACTTTCAGTCCCCCGTTCTCCTTATCGCTGGGGGTCTCAGCGATCACACATGTATTCCGTATTCTGCGGATAATGGATACATGTGTTTTGTAGGAACAACCCCTTTAATGGCAGCGCAAGGAGAAACCTCCCTGCTCTGCCGTTGTGTTCAGTGGCGTCGCACTGTAGCAGCATTAGCGGCTGCTAGCGGAGCCTTCGGCCATGGGGGGGGCCTTCACGCCGCGGGCCTCGTAGCAGCCGCTATGGCTGCTACAGCGGTAGTTACGCCACTGGATAATACTATATATGTAGAATTGCAAAAACCTAGTATTAAAATAGCTTCATTTTAATTGATTGTTCCTATAAAAAGTTTTTAGGAAAAAAAAGATCTATACTAATAATTGTTTATAGGACCTATCCTTTAAGATAAATTGTTCAAGTCAGTCAGTCTTTCCTTTAGTGCATTTCACATCGCTAGTATTACAGTAATATGTTAAAGAGGTTATCAGACTTTAAAAAATAATTATACAGAAGCAAATGTTTATAAAATAAATAAAAAATACACAGCTTTCAGATCCTTCGTTAATCCAGCGCAGTCGGTCTGGCAGATCCCCTGGTATTTGTTTACAAAATGATGGCATGTGACCACTGCAGCCAATCAGTGGCCTTAGCAGTCACGTGCCGTACTATTAGCATCACCGCACAGCTATGGAAGCCATGATGCCAGTAATACAGCACGAGACTGCTGAAGCGACCGATTTGCTACAGCAGACACGTGCCACCAGCTTGTAAACAAAGTTTTTGTTTTTTTTCAGAAGTCAGATAATTACTTGAGTCTTACTGGGTTTTAAATAACAAAAACATAAATCATTAGATAACATCCGTGTTAGTGTCAGAATTACAGAGGAATTTACCGGGATATGGCATCTTTCCATATGTTGCTATTTCAGAAAGGAGGATACCAAATGACCAAACATCAGACTTAACGCTGAATTTGTTGCCTCGTATTGCTTCTGGTGCCGTCCATTTCAGAGGAAGTTTTGTATCATTTGTGGCTTGGTAAACATTATCATCCTTAAAAAGAAATAAAGAATCTGAAAGGTATGTTTTAGAGTCTGGTATTCGCAAAGAGTATAGAGTTGAATAAAGAAAAGGCTATAAAATGCATTTCTAAATGCTATTAAAGAAGCACTCCAGCACTTTTTTTTCCAACTCAATAATCACTATATAGTAGTTATAGTCGACAACAGCATCTATTCCCTACTTCCAGCATTATATATCTTTACCGCAATTTGCTCAATTTCGGAAGCCATCTGGAGAGCTTTTTCTAAGGACACCACGGAGTGTAGTGGAGCTTCTGCTACTGACATCTGCGTAGGTGGCATGCTGACGTCAGTATGAAGGTGTGAAGAGTGGCAATATATATCGGGTGTGTAGTTGCATTATGATAGTACAATTTAGTACTGGAGTGCTTCTTTAGGTATTAAAATATTTTACAATAGAAGTCATATGGATAATTATAATATATACTGGTAACACATGGTGCATGGAGCAAAAAAATATAAAGCGTTTTTTGAAGAAATAGAATGTCTCATGATTTACAGTTTTACCTCGAAAACTCTGGCAAGTCCAAAATCAGCCACTTTATAAACACTATTTTCCCCAACAAGTACATTTCTAGCTGCTAAATCTCTGTGGATGAAGTTTTGTGTTTCCAGATATGCCATTCCTGATGCCACTTGCGCACCCATGTCTACCTGTTGGGGTATTTTGATTGTCGCACCATTATCATCTAAAATCAAGCAATAAATAAGCAATTTATTAGTATTTTATTATGTCTTATAAAATACAGTTGTCATATGCACCTAACATTTTTAAAGTTATTATTAACTATGTGTGATACAATCAATAGACCAATTTTTTTTGTCTCAACCATATTACGGATCAGTGTGGTATGGATCTGTAATATGGCACCCGTTGCATGTTATGGGCCCATACTCTAGCTTTGCTATGTAGTAACAACAAATAATAAAACAAAAAAGACTTAACAATCTAAAGGTAGGGTTCATTTTTATATGATTACTGATTTTTAATGGTCTTGCTGGGGTTGTCCAGTAAAGAAACCCCATTTTTATATATCCTATTAGAGGAATCGAATTAATAGCAGGAGAATTTTTGTGGCCAGATTGGAGAGCTGTTAGGGTGGATTAACATGCGACAATTTTATGCAGAAATTTCATCTGAATGGGGTTTTTTTCTTCAGCAGGCGCATGGAATTTTTCAAGTTCCATTCAGATGAATGGAACTGATTGTCAATTGCAGAAATTTATGCACAAAATCTGCTACATGTTAATCCACCCTAAAGTTCTGTTCACATGGAGGATTTTGCATGGCGGATTCCACCACTAAATCCGTCACTGAACTATTCAGGAAGATTCCTCCCATTGACTCTAATGAGAGGTTCGGGCGGAATCCGCCCAAAGAACGAGCCGGACACTTCTTTTTCCCACTAGTTGAAAAAATCAACTAGTGGGTAAAAGAAGCGTCCGACTTCCATTGAAATGAATGGGAGGGGGGATTTTGCGGCAGAATCCCCCTTGTGAACATACCTTCACAGAGAGCATCTCTTATTCTACTGCATTACACAGAGAGTCTATTAATTTAAATGGGCACTGTGTTTTACTTAATTTCCCCTGTGATGGCGCTACAGAGAAATTGAACACTTATTCCCAGGCTTCCCCACAGATAACTTATTGTCAAGAGACCCTTCTAAAAAGTAGGATTTGTCTAAAGCAGAGAACCCCTTTATCCTATGCACTATATTTTTACACTGTGTGACAAATGTGGCTGCAAAATTACTCAGTAGCAGCCAGACACCCTACGTTGTGATTGTGGGTTCCTGCATTCAATACAGGGAGTATTGTAACTAGTCATGTGATCTATGACCCCAATGTTTCAGAGCTGATGAGTTTAACTACACCTAGATCAGCTTTGTTACTGACATGTGCCACAACAACAGGCATTTTTTTTTCTAAACAGCACTGTCAACCTAAAACATAGATTAAGTCCAACCCATTTTATAATTCTATTTAGGATCACTGAACACATTTTAAAAATATGAGTAAAAATTTTAAAAAATATTTACTATTTTTCATGCTTTAGTACAGAATAAGAATTATGACCTTTTTATCTAAGAATTATACTATTTTTTAACATGGCCCAGAAGTCTTCTATATATAAGTTATAGCTGTGGGAAATAAAATAAAAATTACAAAAAAAAAAATTTCTACAAAAATGAACATAAAATATGAACACTATGGGTGCTTTGATCACAATCGAACCATAACTTCAGTAAAGCAAGACAAAAATGTCAACCCTTGTGCCACTGTTCTGCACAGATAAAGAACTATCACACTCAGAGAGCGGAACACACAAACAGCTATCGACAGAACACTAAGAAAGAGTTAATTTTAATATTGCTGTAGGTAAATCAAAAAGTATATGCAAAAAGATCAAACATAACCATCAAGCATTTTAACTGAATACCCATGCAAAATAGCTCTCAAAACACAACTCAGGTTATCATCCAAACTAGGGACACCTCTCTGTAGACATAAATGTCTCTGTGTAATGACGGGGGTGGGGAGACAGACAAGTGAGCCCTAATCTACCCACCACTCAGTCCCTGCCTACTTGCAACGACCCGCCCTAGGCGATGGGGTACAACTGGGCGACGGTCCCTACGCTCAATAAGTGCACGACAGACAAACAGACAAGGGTACACAGAGCTAGGGGGAGAAAGGGGCAGTTGCCCACGGCAACACCGTGAGCAACAAGAGAAGTGAACAAGCCGAGTCAAACCAGGAGAGTACGAGGTGCCAAACACAAAGCAGAAGAGTAGTAAACAAGCCGAGTCAAACCAGGAGTGTACGAGGTACCAAACACAGAGCAGGAGAGTAGTCAGCAAGCCGGGGTCAATATGAAGCAAGGACAATGGTACAAGAAGCTGCAGCAGGGCCAGGAAACCAAACGAGAAGAATCACAAGCAAAGGAGGAACAGGAAAGGCAGGTATAAATAGACAGAGGGCGGGAGCTAGCTCCGTCTGGCCAGGCTGTGATAGGTTCTCCCACTCCTAAGCCTGCCACCCTGAGTGGTGGAAGATGGAGTCAGTCTCACAGACATAGAAACAGGTGCAGACTGATTATCTATGGGCGTTAACCCCGAAGCTGTGCCTGGCAGATCCTTTACAGTACCCCCCCTTTTATGAGGGGCCACCGGACCCTTTCTAAGTGGACCTGGTTTACTGGGGAAACGAAGGTGAAACCTCCTGACCAATATCCCAGCGTGAACATCCAGAGCGGGTACCCAAGTCCTCTCCTCAGGCCCGTATCCTCTCCAATGGACCAGGTACTGGAGGGAGCCTTGGACCATCCTGCTGTCCACAATCTTGGCCACCTCGAATTCTGCCCCCTCAGGGGTGAGAACAGGGACCGGAGGTTTCCTCGAGGGAGCCAAGGACGGGGAGCAGCGTTTAAGGAGGGAGGCATGGAACACGTCGTGTACTCGAAAAGATGGGGGCAACTCCAGTCGGAAGGAGACAGGATTGAGGACTTCAATGACCTTGTACGGCCCTATAAACCGGGGAGCAAACTTCTTGGACGGGACCTTAAGGCGCAAATTTTTAGACGATAGCCACACCAGATCCCCGACCATAAACAAGGGGTTAGCAGAACGTTTTCTATCTGCCTGAGTTTTTTGTATGCTCTGGGACGCCTCTAGGTTCTTCTGAACCTGAGCCCAGACTGTGCACAGTTCTCGATGAACGACCTCTACCTCGGGATTGTTGGAACTACCAGGTGAAACGGAAGAGAACCATGGATTAAACCCAAAATTACAGAAAAAGGGGGAGACTCCTGAGGAGTTACTGACCCGGTTATTAAGGGAAAATTCGGCGAGGGGAATGAATGAGACCCATTCATATTGACAGTCAGAGATAAAACACCTTAAATATTGTTCTAGAGATTGATTAGTCCTCTCAGTTTGGCCATTAGTTTCAGGATGGAAGGCAGAGGAGAAGGACAGATCAATCTCCAACTTTTTACAGAAGGCTCTCCAAAACAATGAAACAAACTGTACCCCTCTATCAGAAACAATATTGACAGGGACCCCATGGAGACGCAGGATGTGTTTGACAAACAAGGTAGCTAACGTCTTAGCATTGGGTAGTTTTTTGAGGGGCACAAAGTGGCACATCTTACTGAAGCGGTCTACTACAACCCACACCACCGACTTGCCTTGAGATGGAGGCAAATCGGTGATAAAATCCATGGAGATATGGGTCCAAGGTATCTGGGGAATGGGCAAAGAACATAGAAGCCCGCTGGTCGGGACCTGGGAGTCTTGGACCTAGCACAAACTTCACAAGCGGCGACGTAGGCCTTAACGTCTTTAGGCAACCCAGGCCACCAATAGTTTCTGGCAATGAGGTGCTTGGTACCCAGGATGCCTGGATGGCCAGATAGTGCAGAGTCATGATTTTCCCTAAGTATCCTTAGCCGGAATTGCAGGGGAACAAACAGCTTGTTCTCAGGAATGCTCCCAGGAGCTGAACCTTGATCAGCCGCAATTTCAGAGACTAAATCAGAATCAATAGCGGAAATGATTATACCTGGAGGCAAAATACAAGCAGGATCTTCCTCCGAAGGCGGGCTGGCCATGAAGCTACGTGACAGTGCATCAACCTTAACATTTTTAGACCCAGCCCTATAGGTAACCACAAAGTTGAATCTGGCAAAAAATAACACCCAACGAGCTTGTCTCGGGTTTAGCCTCCGGGCAGATTCTAGGAAAACCAGATTCTTGTGGTCGGTAAGGACCGTTACCTGGTGTCTAGCCCCCTCCAGGAAGTGGCGCCACTCTTAAAATGCCCATTTAATGGCTAAGAGTTCACGGTTGACAATATCATATTTACTCTCAGTGGGTGAAAACTTCCTGGAGAAGTAGGCACAGGGACGGAGATGGGTGAGGGACCTGGTACCCTGGGACAAGACAGCCCCCACTCCCACCTCGGACGCGTCAACCTCCACGATAAATGGATCCATTTGGTTGGGCTGAACCAGCACCGGGGCCGAGATAAAGCACTTCTTAAGGACCTCAAAAGCCTGGACAGCCTCAGGAGGCCAGTGGAGGAGATCAGCACCTTTGCGAGTGAGATCCGTAAGAGGCTTAGCGATGACCGAGAAGTTAGCAATAAACCTCCTGTAATAATTAGCGAACCCCAGGAAGCACTGTAACGCCTTCAGGGAGGCAGGTTGGACCCATTCCGCCACAGCCTGGACCTTGGCGGGGTCCATGCGGAATTCATGAGGAGTGAGGATTTGGCCCAAAAATGGTATCTCCTGCACCCCAAACACACATTTTTCGGTCTTTGCAAACAGTTTGTTTTCTCGAAGGACCTGGAGCACCTTCCTAACATGCTCAATGTGGGAAGACCAGTCCTTGGAAAACACAAGTATGTCATCAAGGTACACTACAAGAAATAACCCCAGGTAGTCTCTTAAAATCTCATTTATGAAATTCTGGAAGACCGCGGGAGAATTACACAACCCAAAGGGCATGACGAGGTATTCGAAATGACCTTCGAGCGTGTTAAATGCAGTCTTCCACTCATCCCCCTCTTTGATGCGGATAAGGTTATACGCCCCCCCATAGATCAAACTTAGAGAACCATTGGGCCCCCTGAACCTGATTAAAGAGATCAGGAATCAGAGGAAGGGGATACTGGTTCCTTACAGTGACCTTATTCAAGCTTCGGTAGTCAATACACGGCCTAAGACCACCATCCTTCTTCCCTACGAAGAAGAAGCCAGCACCTACCGGAGAAGTAGAGGGGCGAATGTAACCCTTGGCCAGGCATTCCTGGATATACTCTCTCATGGCTTCACGTTCGGGACAAGAGAGATTAAATATCCTACCCTTAGGGAGCTTAGCTCCTGGTACCAAATTGATTGCGCAATCATATTCTCTATGAGGAGGTAACACTTCAGAGGCCTCCTTAGAGAAAACATCAGCGAAGTCCTGAACAAACTCAGGTAGCGTGTTCACCACTTCAGGGGGAGAAATAGAATTAACATAAAAACATGACGTCAAGCATTCATTACCCCACTTGGTAAGGTCCCCAGAATTCCAGTCAAACGTGGGATTATGCAACTGCAACCAGGGAAGGCCTAAAACCAAATCGGACGATAATCCCTGCATTAACAGTACAGAGCACTGCTCCAAATGCATGGAGCCAACAAGGAGTTCAAAAACAGGGGTATGCTGTGTCAAATAACCATTAGCAAGAGGAGTGGAGTCGATACCCACTACCGGGACAGGTTTAGGCAAATCAATCAAAGGCATAGCTAGAGACATAGCAAATTCCACAGACATGATATTAGCAGAAGACCCTGAATCCACGAAGGCACTGCCAGTAGCAGACCTACGACCAAAAGAGAACTGAAAGGGAAGCAAGATTTTATTACGTTTCATATTTACGGGAAATACCTGTGCGCCCAAGTGACCTCCCCGATGATCACTTAGGCGCGGAAGTTCTCCGGCTGCATTCTTACGCTTAGGACAGTTGTTCACTTGATGCTTGTCATCCCCACAGTAGAAGCAGAGACCATTCTTCCTGCGGAAATCTCTACGTTGTTGGGGGGACACGGAGGCCCCGAGTTGCATCGGTACCTCCGTGTCTTCCGGGGAGGAACGAAGTAACGGAACCTCGGGAGGCATCATGGGGGAGTCAGAGGAGAAAACATCAAGACGTTCAAGTCGTCGTTCCCTGAGACGTCGGTCAAGTCGTACCGCTAAAGCCATAACCTGGTCTAGGGAGTCAGAAGAGGGATAACTAACTAGCAGATCTTTCAGGGCGTTCGACAGACCCAACCTAAACTGGCACCTTAAGGCAGGGTCATTCCACCGAGAAGCTACGCACCACTTCCTAAAGTCAGAGCAATACTCCTCAACAGGTCTCTTACCCTGACGTAAGGTCACCAGCTGACTCTCGGCAAAAGCAGTCTTGTCAGTCTCGTCATAGATGAGTCCGAGAGCAGAAAAGAAAAGATCAACGGAGGAAAGTTCAGGGGCGTCAGGAGCCAAGGATAAGGCCCATTCTTGGGGCCCTTCCTGGAGCCGGGACATAATTATACCCACCCGCTGGCTCTCAGAACCTGAGGAGTGGGGCTTTAAACGAAAATAGAGCCTACAACTCTCCCGAAAGGAGAGAAAAGTCTTCCGGTCCCCTGAGAACCGGTCGGGCAACTTGAGGTGGGGTTCAAGAGGTGAGGTGAGGGGGACTACCATGGTAGCATCAGGCTGGTTGACCCTCTGAGCCAGGGCCTGGACCTGTAGGGAGAGACCCTGCATTTGCTGAGCCAGGGTCTCAAGGGGGTCCATAGTGGTGTCAGGGACCAGGGTAGACTAGGTATGGGCTTGTGATTATGTAATGACGGGGGTGGGGAGACAGACAAGTGAGCCCTAATCTACCCACCACTCAGTCCCTGCCTACTTGCAATGACCCGCCCTAGGCGACGGGGTACAACTGGGCGACGGTCCCTACACTCAATAAGTGCACGACAGACAAACAGACAAGGGTACACAGAGCTAGGGGGAGAAAGGGGCAGTTGCCCACGGCAACACCGTGAGCAACAAGAGAAGTGAACAAGCCGAGTCAAACCAGGAGAGTACGAGTTGCCAAACGCAGAGCAGAAGAATAGTAAACAAGCCGAGTCAAACCAGGAGTGTACGAGGTACCAAACGCAGAGCAGGAGAGTAGTCAGCAAGCCGGGGTCAATATGAAGCAAGGACAATGGTACAAGAAGCTGCAGCAGGGCCAGGAAACCAAACGAGAAGAATCACAAGCAAAGGAGGAACAGGAAAGGCAGGTATAAATAGACAGAGGGCGGGAGCTAGCTCCGTCTGGCCAGGCTGTGATAGGTTCTCCCACTCCTAAGCCTGCCACCCTGAGTGGTGGAAGATGGAGTCAGTCTCACAGACATAGAAGCAGGTGCAGACTGATTATCTATGGGCGTTAACCCCGAAGCTGTGCCTGGCAGATCCTTTACACTCTGAGTAGTTGCTCCTCAGCAGTACAAAGTAGGGTTCTGGTTGGCAGTGTTAAATGACATATGTACTTACTCTCGGAAGGTAATGATTCTACTTGCAGAGATCCAGCTGGTAGGAAGTGTTTAGGCCAATGCTACCTGGGGAAGTTTTTGCATAATTTACACACGTACGTACGTACGTACGTACGTACGTACGTACGTACGTACGTACGTACGTGTGTGTGTATATATATATGTACATGTCACAGATGTCCTTGCACCTGCATACACATTTTATATCATTTTGTTGGAATGTGCTGTTCAAACTTTTGTGTTGTTTATGTGATCCATATATGTGGGGTTAGTAACTGCCTCCATTTTTTGTTCTTGCACTCCACCCATTCTGCCCTGGGTGATTTTAATTAGTTTAATGCTGGTTCCTACCATCCCCAGATATATATGTAGACTTAGTCCCAGTTCTGGGTGTATGTGCAGAGTAGGTCCCCACCTTATAGAGGTCGCCTTGTCGTGGCAGGTGGGCAACACTTTTTGATCAAAATGTGCACCAAGAACCTCCCTATTGTAAGTAGATTTAGCAGTAATGCATATATATTTATATTTAGTGGTTTAGGTTACATTGGTGTTCACAGTGTGCTGTCGCCATTTTTTGTCTGCTATATATATATGTATGTACATATAAAGTCCAGACACAGATGAACACAGCAGTCCAACATAGCTAAATAATAGGCCATGTGCACGTTACCAGAGGATGAATCACCTCCCCAATGAACTTGTAGAAGAAATCATAGGACAAAGAAATGGCACCAGGACTTAAATAAAGATGAAATACGGTTGCTTTATTCACTTGAGATGAATGAGGCAACTGCGTTTCATCTGCATTGAAGTCCTGGTGCCGTTCTTTTGTCCTATGATTTCTTTTATATATATATAGCACACAAAAAAATGCAGACAGCACACTACAAACACCAATGTCATCTAAACCGCTAAATATAAAGAAATATGCATTACTGCTAAATATACTTACAATAGGGAGGTTCTTAGTGCACATTTTAATCAAATTGTGTGAGCCCACCTGCCAGGACAAGGCGTCCTCCATAGGTGGGAACCTACTCTGAACATACACCCAGAACTGGGACTAAGCCTATATATACTTGGGGATGGTAGGAACCAGCAATAAACTAATTTAAATCACACAGGGCAGAATTGGAGGAGTGCAAGATCAAAAAATGGAGGCAGTCACTAACCCGACATATATGGATCACATAAACAACACAAAAGTTTGAACAGCACATTACGACAAAATTAAACAAAACGTGTATACAGGTGACTGCAAATTTATACAGCACACAAGAAAATGACGACAGCACACTGTGAACACTAATGCCACCTAAGCCACTATATATAAATCTACTTACAATAAGGAGGTTCTTAGTGCACATTTTGATCAAATTGTATATATATACAGTATATATATATATATATATATATATATATATAATTATTTTTTTTATATATATATATATTTGCGTATCTATATAAAATACCAATTTCGTGATACATTGCTCTTTTACAGTGCACAGATCACTTTACATCTAAGAGTTTAGACCTAACCATAAGATCGACAATGAATAACCCATGACAAGCAATCAGGTTGTTTTTATTATTGGGATAGCGCCATTCATTTGAGCTGTAAGTAATTGATATTCTGCTAATAGCCTAAGTTTTGTTATTTCCAGAGTAATTCATTAAATTTCTATAACATTTCTTTCCCAAAACTGCTATATTTCACAGCCTTGTCTAGTACAAAGCAATACAATTTCAACCAGGAACAAATGCATCCACATTTTTCAAGGTAAAGAGACTTTACTGTTACTGTGAACTTGCTGAACTGCAGTCGTCTTGTAATTGTGATATAATTAATAGGGCTTTTCGGCAACAATTATTCCTTATTGGTTTGACCTTTTAATTTAATAGAGCCCAGTTTTCTCAATGTGTCAGTGATCAAATAAGCCAATGTGCATTGCACTTTAGAAAAAAACTGTTAAAATCCTTTTTACAACACACATTGATTGGAAAGATGTACACAAAAGCCTGCATGAGGAATAATAGGTGAAAGCTAACATGTAGAAACCAACTACTGAAAAACTGTCTTTATAAAGGAGGCCCTGCACAGTCTGATCCTCCATCCCAATGTAATTGTCAAGCCAATGTATGCAAAGATATGGATTTATGGAAAATTTTGTAATATCTTTCTAGATAAGTTCTTTATCTGTACAATAAGGTAAACTACATGAATATCTACCAGAACAGATGACAAAGCAGGGTAATGTTACTGATACTACACATGGAGTAGTTTTCCATATCTACAGCCAAGAAGAAATCTATATTTAAAGGAACAGTTTGGGTAAAACTCATTACACTGTGTTATGCCTAGTGCAGTGCTTGAATTTGTGGCGCATGGCACAGGGTTTATTTCTAGTGTTCTTTAAATCATTGACTGTGTCAGGCACCTTCCCCTCATGCACATAACAAGTTATAACACAATGTACAAGTTCTTCCTGGGGTGTTCCTTTAAATATACTGTAAGTAGCCAATCACAACATGTCAACTTATCAATGACTTACTAAGTCCTTCTTTGATATATGGTTCCTTTCGACCAGTGATCCAAGAATATACTAGGCCACAAGAAAATGGTGGGCATTTCTAGCAAAAATAATGAATCTTGGGGTGCAACACCAGTGTATAATTACATACAATAAGCAACCCCACCCACACCCACAGTAGTCAAGGTGAAGAAACATATAAACACTTTATTGAAGTACGAACAATACACCCACGAACAGTTTAAAACATCTAATAAAAAAGGAACTCATACACAAGGGTTACAGACAATAATGTGACCCTACTGTAGCAATAACCCAAGATATGGGGGTGACCATTCCAAAGATAAAAAATTAATAGTTAGCAAGTCAATCTCCCCATTCGACAAGATCATAAAGTGGTCCTTGGTCAAGTATAAATTGCAAAGTGCTTAAAAAGAAAAAAAAGGATATTAACCCCTATCCGCACCAGGACGTAACTGTCCGTCGTCGCGGGAGGTTACTTCCCGCACGAGGACGTACAGTTACTGAGTTTTTCCCGGTGCAAACTGTCGGCGACAGTGTGCACCGGGAAACGGGAGGTCAGCTGTCGCCGACAGCTGACACTCCACTCTTGCCGACCAGCGGTCCTTTGCCGCTGGTTTCGGCGAATTAACCCCTTAAATTCGGCGATCATGTGCAATCGCCAAATTTTGGGGGTTTCTAACATATCGGCAGACCCCGGTCCGAAATCGCGGGGTTTGCCGATAGTTACTATGGTAAACGGAAGCCAAACAATGGCTTCCGGGTCTGCCATGGACGGAAGCCCATCAGGACCAACCTTCGGCTGGTCCTGATAGGCTTCCTGTCAGAGTGACAGGAAGTCACTGTGTCGTTCCCGATGGCACACTGTCGGCGACAGTGTGCATCGGGAACTTGGCGATCAGCTGTCCCCGACAGCTGACACTCCAGTGTTGCCGATCAGCGGCTCATCGCCGCTGATTTCGGCAATTAACCCGTTACATGCGGGGCTCGATTGCGATCTCCGCATGTAGCGGGTTTGTAGCACATCAGCCGCCCCCATGCAATCGTGGGGGCTTCTGATGCTTGTGATGGCACCCGGGGGCCAGACAACGGCCCCCAAGTCTGCCATGTTTGTCAGCCTATGAGCATCAGCCTCTGCTGATCCTCGTAGACCAACTGTCAGAGTGACTGTGACGTCACACTGACAGTTGGAATACGTTACACTACCTAGGTAGTATAATGTATTCTAGCAGCGATCAGAGCTGCAGGTCAAAAAACGAAAGTGTAAAAAGTAAAAAAAAAAGTTAATAAACAAAAATATAAAGTGTAAAAAGTAAAAAAAAGTTAATAAAAATGTTTTATAAAAGTGTAAAAATAAAAGGTTTTGTTTTCCTATAATAAGTTTATTACAGGGAAAAAATGAAACCGTTAAAAAAAAAGTACACATATTTGGTATCACCGTGTTCGTAACGATCCAAACTATGAAACTATAATGTTCATTTTTCCGCACGGTGAACGCCGCAAACAAAATAAACAAAATAAATGGAACACTGTCAGCATCGCTATTTTTTGGTCACCACCCCTCCCAAGATATAGAATAAAAAGTGATCAAAAAGTTGTATTTACCCCAAAATCGTACCAATAAAAACTACAACCCGTCCCGCAAAAAACAAGACCTCCCACAGCTTTTTTGACGAAAAAATAAAAAAGTTACGACTCAGAATAGCGTGTCCCAGAAAATAAATTATTTTATAGAAACTTAATTTTATTGTGCAAACGCTGCAAAACTTAAAAAAAACTATACACATATGGTATCGGCGTAATCATACCGACCAGCAGAATAAAGTAAAGCGTAATTTATTGCGCACGGTGAAGGCTGTAATAAATAAAGAATTTAAAGTGCCAAAATCGCAGTTTTTTGGTCACCTTAGCTCAAAAAAGATGCTGAGGGGCAAAAATGCTCACTATACACCTAGAAAAATTCCTTGAGGGGTGTAGATTCCAAAATAGGGTCACTTTTAGGGGGTTTCCACTGTTTTGGTCCCTCCGGGGCGTTGCAAACCCGACATGGCACTGAAAACCAATCCAGCAAGATCTGCGCTCCAAAATCCAAAAGGCGCTCCTTGCCTCCTGAGCCCTGCTGTGGGTCCAAACATCAGTTTACGACCACATATGGGGTATTGCCGTAGTCGGGAAAAATTGCTTTACAAATGTTGGGCGACTTTTTCTCCTTTATTCCTTGTAAAAATGAAAAAATTCTATGTTTCCACAGAAAAATAGGCGATTTTCATCTTCACAGACTAATTCCACTAAATTCTGCAAAAAAACTGTGGGGTCAAAATGCTAACTATACCCCTAGAAAAATGCCTTGAGGGGTGTAGTTTCCAAAATGGGGTCACTTTTGGGGGGTTTCGACTGTTTAGGTACCACAAGACCTCCTCAAACCTGACATGGTGCCTAAAATATATTCCTAAAAAAAGGAGGCCCCAAAATCCACTAGGTGCTCCTTTGCTTCTGCGGCCTGTGTTTCAGTCCATTAGGACACTAGGGCCACATGTTGGATATTTCTAAAATCTGCAGAATCTGGGCAATAAATATTGAGTTGTGTTTCTCTGGTAAAACCTTCTGTGTTACAGATTTTTTTTTATTACAAATGAATTTCGGCAAAAAAAATGAAATTTGTAAATTTCACCTCTACTTTGCCTTAATTCCTGTGAAACGCCTAAAGGGTTAAAATACTTTCTAAATGTGGTTTTGAATACCTTGAGGGGTGCAGTTTTCAAAATGGGGTGATTTATGGGGACTTTCTAATATATAAGGCCCTCAAAGCCACTTCAGAACTGAACTGGTCCGTGAAAAAATGGCCTTTTGAAATTTTATTGAAAATATGAGAAATTGCTGCTAAAGTTCTAAGCCTCGTAACGTCCTAGAAAAATAAAAGTACGTGAAAAGAAATGATGCAAACATAAAGTAGACATATGGGGGATGTTAACTAGTAACTATTTTGTGTGGTATTACTATCTGTTTTACAAGCAAATACATTTAAATTTAGAAAAATGCAAATTTTTGCTAAAATTTGAAGTTTTTCACAAATAAATATTGAATTTATCGACTAAATTTTTTCACTAACATAAAATACAATATGTCACGAGAAAACAATCTCAGAATCGCTTGGATAGGTAAAAGCATTCCGGAGTTATTACCACATAAATTGACACATGTCAGATTGGAAAAAATCATCTGTGTCCACAAGGCCAAAACAGGCTGTGTCCTAAAGGGGTTAACATTCCGAAGTGTGACTAAGTAAATACCCACAAAATACAAGACCATAAGCCTAACCTAGTTGGGTGGGAGAAGAATTATCGGTTATGCGGAATGCAGAGAGTCCAGGGAGAAAAAAAAGTTAGTCTGGTCAAAGCATACACTACAGCTAAGGCCCAACATGTATCACTGATACAGAGTTCTGCTTCTTCATGGAGTTCTCCCTCAACAAGGGAGAACTCTCCTTCCGCAAAGATAAAGATAGATATATGCCAGTACATTATAGTTAAAAAATAAAGATCAAAATTAAAAATCCCCCTATGAGATTAGAGAAAAAAAAGAATGAAAAACAAAGCAATGCTACAAAAAAATAAATCAGTTTAAAAAATACACACAATGCACATTTTTTTACTATAAACTTTATCAAAAATGTATTAAACTTTAATAAATAATAAGTCCCAAAACATAAAATAATATACACATATTTAGTATCATCACGACCGTAACAACTTGCACAATAAATTTATGGCATCATTTATAATTATCAGTGTATGCTGTAAAAAAAAAAAAAAAACTGCAGTGGAACTGTTTTTTTTCTCCATTTTTGACAAAATTAATATAAATCAAACTTATGTACCATCTAAATGTATATGTACCAAAGAAAAGACACCTACATAAAATTACAACTCGTCCTGCAAAAAAAAAAAAAAAAAAAAAAAAAAAGGCCGTACTGTTATACAGCCATGTTGGATGAAAACTTAAAAAGTAATGGTGTCGGGATGCAAAGAGCAAAAATCCCAAACATTTTTCTGGTCCTCATGGCCAAAATTGGCCCAGTCCTTAAAAAGTTAAGGGTTTTACTTTTACATATGGATGTCATAGAGGGGTATTTCCCATTCGGGACCCCCTCTATAAGCCAGAGTGAAGTCGCTCATTAAAACCGTCTCTCATTCTAGCAGACCTAGTCAATCCATTTGTTACATAATAAGCCATTTATTTAAATGGCCATCATGTAACACTACATTTCCCTAGAGTAAATTTATGCCTAGAGACGGTTAGATGGGCTATAAAAGCCAAACCCAGAGTGATCAGCTGATTGACGGGCGTGCTTATGTTTAAAACAGTTATCTTCATGAGACAGCCCCTCTAAGAAAGAGCCTTTGATCTGGGACAGGAGAGAAAGTTGCTTCGGCTCTGTTTAGCTCAGAGGATTGACTACTATGTAAGCCTGCTACTATTCACTAACTGGGAGTATCATTTTATTTCAGTTTCTTGACATTGGGCTTCAATTCTGCATTAGATAGTGCAGATGATTTAGATTTTTCCTGTTCACTGACAGGAAGGATTGTCGCATCTTTCCAAAGACTTCCCGTCTCTAAGGCCTTATTCACACGAACGTATAATACGTCCGTGCTACGCGCATGATTTTCACGCGCGTGGCACGGACCTATGTTAATGAATGGGGCCTTCAGACTGTCAGTGAATTTCACGCAGCGTATGTGCGCTGTGTGAAACTCATGACATGTCCTATATTTGCCTGTGTTTCACGCATCACGCACCCATTGAAGTCAATGGGTGCGTGCAAAACGCGCTCGGCACACGGAAGTACTTCCGGGTGACGCGCGCTACAGTAGTAAAAATATGAATGAAAACAGAAAAGCACCACGTGCTTTTCTGTTTGTAAACAGAAAATCAAGGTGTGTCATCATGATGCCGGCTGCGCGAAAATCACGCAGCCGCGCACCATATGCTGATGCCACACGGACCTTTTGCGCGCGCAAAAGGCAACGTTTTTTGCGTGCGCAATACGGACAGGTCCGTGTGAATAAGGTCAAAGGCTGAAATCTGCGGCAAGTCCGCTGTGATATCCACAACGTGTGACTCACCTGTCAAATATAAAAATGTTGATTCGCAACAAATCTGCAGCAACATTTGCAGCGGAAAAATTCCGCCATTTCTGAACATGGCCTTAAGGTGGCTGTGGATTGTACAGATTCCGTGTCCATAAGAACGGGGTATGTAACCATCTAACAGGACTCTGTTCAGGGCTTCCATAGCAGATGAGTGGCTCTCACCCTCGTATGTAGTGGTTTGCTGGTTTCTAATTTCCTTTTACATAATGCATGATTCCTATTAAACTAACAAAAACTGTTTCTATTTTACAGGTATATTAGCAAGCATTTATAAATGTAATAAGATTAGTTTTGGATAAAACAATAATTCTAGGGGCGGACATACCATTGGTGTAACCTGTGCAGCTGCACAGGGGCTCAGTAGGTAAGGGGGCCACTGCCACTTTTTAAGCAGCTAGCAGTTTCCTACTGCCTATAGCTCGCAATTACTGGTGGATTGTTAGAGAAAAATAATGGGGGGGGGTGCTTTATGATGAACTACTATTAAGCAAGGGGCCCACAATCTATTATTGCACAGGGGCCCTCTTGCTGTCTGTGTCTGCTCCTAAATACATCAGCATACTATGTGCAAGTAATTCAGATTCATATTTCTCACAAACATAATATATAAATTGTAACTTACTTTGTAGATATGTAAGTAGACTGCCATGTCTCATAAGCTCGGTTATAATATAGACTGGTTCTTCCAAACTGCACACTGCATACAACTGGATAAGCTTTGGATGTCTGAGGCTCTTCATAAGTTGTGCCTCCCTTAAAAAGTCTTGGGGATTCATTGATCCTAATGTACATTAAAAATAAACATATGCATATGTTATTAAAAGAACATTAAACATAGAAAATACGCAACATAAAAAAACAGCCCAACAGTTCCTCCCTTGACCTTTTCATTTTCTTTGATCCTATTCTGTTTCATATTGCAATTAAAACATACAGAAATCTTTTATATTTGTCCCAGGAGATCTGCAATTCCCTACCCCCAACTCCTCCTTGGCACAATCCTGTGTCTGGTTGTAAGACAACTGGCTGCAGAACGAGCCTTCCCCTACTGCTCTGTCTGCAATTGATGACAAATTGCATCATTGGTTAAGCCCCACCCCTCAGCAGTCTGATGGTAGAGATCATGAGAAAATTAATTACATTTCTATAGGACTATTTTTTTCACAAAGAAAAGCCTGCAGACTGACAAACATTAAGGGCAAGTTTATTTCCAGATTCTTTTTATCAATAATTTTTAGGCTTAGTGTTACTATCTTGAACAACCCTGTCAGGATAAATAATATTGTGTTCTATATACATACCCTACGCATTCTAAGCCTCTGTATAACTAAAGGATGCCAGATTGGGTAGACCAACAGCAATCTTTTTAGGACTCTTAGGCCTTTCACATAAAAGATTTAGACTGAAAATGCAATAACAAAACATCAAGAACAAAGAAGATTGCTTTAACTCTTTAAATCCTCAGATAATGATCATGTTCTGTTTATGCAACTCCCTAATACATGGCTTTAGGTTCACCAAAGCTTAATCTTTTCCACGCTGTCATATGCTTACCCATGTTCAGTAGTATAGTGATATGACCCAGTGGATACAGTGGCGCCCCTACTGAACATGGGTAAGCTTGACAGCGGTCTTGTCAGGTCCTACACATAGCCATTGTACTGTTTGCTTTCACTAGATGAGAATCGCTATTCTTAGCTTTCCACTTTCTCTTTTCCTTTTTTCTGTCCTGACATATACCGACCTATATGAAGATATCTCTAAGATGGGATACATTAAATGAGTGATTCTTTCATGCCATATATTGCTTGTACTCAATTCCTATCTATGCCATGTGTTGCCTGTACTTAATTCTTATTTAATATACATTTATTTTTTGATCCAGTAAATTACTTGTTTTAGATTCTCTGGTTTGTGATGAATAAAGATTTTGTATTTTCTTAAGATTTGATATCTTTGGACTCTTTTTCTCAAGTTTATATACTATTGTTTGGAGTTCGTATTTCTGAAATATTGCGGGTGGTTGAGATTTTTTGCATCCCACCCTCATACTCTTGTGTCCTGTGAGACTCTTTTGTCTAATTGCTCATATGACCCTGTTGCATGAATGGCCAAGAGAGATTACTTGGTTATATCCATGACTCATCTCCTCCAAAGCAGGTATATAATCACATCAATTCTCTACCGAGTAGATTAGTGAAATAACATCCATATATATTTAGCATTTTCAGCTATTAGCATTTTACATAAACATTATCACTACTGAATAGCAACGATTCTCATTTTTCAACATTCCCTACGTTACTAATACAACGTATGTCAAGCAAAATATGTGATTGCACAGTGTATCCAAATGAGCTGGATTTCACACAGACCACCATTTACAACACAGCAACATAAGTTCTACGATGTACCTCTGCTTACCTGTTTTTAACGTTTTAATAGCCACTGATATAGTATTGTTCCACAATCCTTCCCAAACTTCTCCAAATTGACCCTGCCCCAGCTTTTTCAAAAACTTCAAAGAGTTTCGGTCAATTTCCCAATGATCTGCAGTTTGATAACACAAGTCTGGAGGAAGAGGAACTTCATTCTGGTTTATATAAAAAAAAAAAACATAACATAACAAGTTAACAATTCTTATAGGTGTTTTGCAACAGTTAGCTAAGAGCCAGTTGAGACAAAGCTGTAGGATAAACGGCTCCACAGATTTAAAGATTTTCTTATTTAAAAAACATATTAAAGAATCACATAATATTATCTGTGGAGCTCTCATTACAGAAGTGCTCAAATAATAACCCTCAGGGCTACTTAAAAATTAAAGTTCCCTACAATTATTATGCAAATTTGACAGCAGACTGTAGACAGCTGTTTGTGGCCTCATGCACATGGCAGAGCGGTGTACATGGAGCCTGTACGTAGGCACACAGTGTTCCTAAGGCTGCATGTGCTGCCCCTGTATGTCATCCGATAGAGCATGGCGTATTTTATTTTTCTGCCGGTTGCCACGTAAAGCTGAGAGATAAAATCTTATCACGCATCCATCTGTAATCTGTGGGTGCATTATTATGACATTGAAGGTAAATAAGCAAAATTCAGAGATATTATCTTGAATGAATTCAAGGGTATTTTCGTTTTCAAAGTCATATGTTTCTCCCTGCTTGAGAAAGGGGGCGTTCCCCCGAAACGTAGCCCAGATGCCCTCAGACGCCAATCCTCCATGTGTGTGATCTCTGCTATTCAGCCCAGGACTTACAGGAGAAGAAAAATAAACCTGACCGGAAAACTCCATGGACTTTAGCTGTGATGGGCGATACATTTATTTACATATGTTTATATTCAAGTTTTGTCTAAACATATGACTTTAGAAACGAAGATGCACTTGAATTCATTCAAAATAAAAGCTATCTCTGAATCGTGGTTATTTACCTTCAATGTTATACCTAAGTGATTGAAAGCATCTCCTTATCTGCACGAATACACCCACACGCTAGTTAAAGTTATGGTCGATATTTTCTAAATCTGCATTATTATGACACCATTCAACTCGGAGTTGTACAGAGTTGTAAAAAGGGTGTGTGAATAGGGCCTAAGTCTGGCTGTAATCTGAAAATGGACTATAAATTATCCTTTTCAGCAAAAGTCACAGTAAATGTGAGATCCCCACGAACCCAATATTAATATCACAATCTTCTACTAGCTAAAAAAAGTGTCCAATTTCCTAAGAGAGTGGTCACTTAAGTTAGACTATAAATTGGTTCATGGACAACAATTGTAAGTTGAACGCATTGCAACTTGAGACCGTAACTGCATAAAAAAAATTGTATTTGGTTCAAAAACCTCCAAAATGTCAACAACAAAAAAAGAATAAAAGATTAAGGTCCAGGCCATTTTTTATTTTTTCGTTTTTCACTTTCCGCCATCAAAGAGCCACAACTTTTTTATTTTTTTGTCAATGGAGCGTTGTGAAGGCTTATTTTTTGCAGGACGAGATGTAGTTTTCATGGGCGCAATTCACAGTACTATAAAATGTACTGGGAAACTGAAAACAATTTATTTTATTTTATTGTACATTACCAAAAACATTATTTAACAATTTTTAACATTTTATATTAATCCGCCTAAAGGGCTTGACCCAGCAATCTTGGAAGGTACAACAAACTGCGATACTAATGTATTGCAGTGTATTGTAAATTTTACCAACTCCTATTAAGCCCTCTTGTAGTGATTAATAGGAGCAGAAAGATGGCAGACCTGGGACCCTTCATTAGGAGCGTAAGCCCGCTCCATACTTCCTCCTCCTCACTATGACATACAGTGTTGTCATGGTGCGTCAAGGGGTTAAAGAAATATAAGCATCTAATGAATATAGATAAAGCAAGTTCTTACATATAAAAGTCAGAAAGAGCTGCTGGAAGCTGTAAATCACTTTCCTGTACATTACAGTGTAACAGAAAAATAAAATGGAGCCACCCACATCTGGTTTCCAAAGAAGCAGATCATCCTGGCACAGGTAGATATTAGTACATTACATGTAGCGCTGGATTTTACCTCTGAGAGGCGCTACTTGCCCCCAACATGATGCTAATTCACAGGTGGTTTTTCAGTAAAATGGCCACAATAATTGACTGAATTTTGCATGTGTCGCAGAACGGAACTGCCTGTTGAATGTGGTTTAAAATCATGATGGCCCAGGAATGACCATTTAAGGCTATGTTCACACGGGGTATTTTGCCGAGTTTTTTGACGCGGAAACCGCGTCGCAAAACTCGTCAAAAACGGTCCGAGAACGCCTCCCATTGATTTCAATGGGAGGCGTCGGCGTCTTTTTCCCGCGAGCAGTAAAACTGCCTCGCGGGAAAAAGAAGCGACATGCCCTATCTTCGGGCGCTTCCGCCTCTGACCTCCCATTGACTTCAATGGGAGGCAGAGAAAGCGTATTTCTCGCTGTTTTATGCCCGCGGCGCTCAATGGCTGCGGGCGAAAAACGGCGCGAAAATCACAGCGAAAATCGGCGTGCAGGGAGAGGAAAATCTGCCTCAAAGTTCCAAACAGAATTTTGAGGCAGATATTCCTCCCCCAAAATACTCCGTGTGAACATAGCCTAAGGTTTTATTTTTACTTTTTTGCTTTTATTATGATACATTCAGAACAAAATAAATATACAGAACAGATGTTCTTTCCACAATACAAAAAAAATAAAAAATTGCGTAAACATAGTACTCCAGGCCCAAGCCCAACCAACCCCCGACTCTCGCCCAGATCAAGAGAGAGAGGAGAGAAGTAATAATAAAATAATAAAAAGTTGAAAATATTGTAACCTGCAGTCATTGTAACTTGAAGGACCACTGGGTTTTTAACTCTTTTATCAACAAACATTTTAATTTAAACAAGGTTTCAAATAAATCAGCAAAGAAACCTTATTAGACCTGTATCTGTTTTTATCAGCTATAAGAAGAATATAGGAAGAACCGAACATTTAACGAAGGAAAAATGTAACCTAGCCACTGGAAAGGGAATACATGCTACAAATGTCCACAAGATGGCACCTGAGTTTTCTATAAAATCTAAAAGTAAGATAATCTGACAAAAATGTCAAACAAGGAAGTTTGTTTTACTAAAGAACATACAGAAATAAAGAAACCAGTTGAAGGTCAACATTCATATATAATATTTACATGCCGGCAAGTAGAAAGAATGAGGAAAAGATTATAAATGGTACACATAAAAGTAATACAATTTTCAAATAAAGTAATTGTTTAATGTTTATTAAGTTTGTGCGAATTTATTTGTACTTTTCTTTTATGCCAATAATCATCTGGTAGCAGAATATATATGTTAATATTGGAGGGGCAAATGGGGCAATTGTGTGGGGCCTCCACAGCCCTGCCTTTACCATGCTTCCTCTAGATTATTTTCTGATAAAATGTTTAACAGTAACAGCACTGTTATGAGGGATTATTGGGACACTACATAGTGGTATGGCTTGTGTTTTGTATGGCACTGGTTATATACAATATTTATTGTCAGGTAGATCACTGATAAATCAGTAACCTATATTACCAATGCTAAAAAGTAACTTTTATATAAAAGAGAAAGAGCAAATAGGAAACAAATGTCCCTCATAGCAGCTCTGAGACACCTCCTTTCTCCACCCAGCTCTGCCCTCCTGGTAACTCTGTAAGTACTCCCTATGCATATAGTGCTGCTGAAAAGATAACTTTTGCCTTATCTAAAGGACCAGAAGTGCAGTGATATAATGTCTATATGGTTAGCTGCAGAGTATAAAAAAAAACTTCCCTAAATGACACTAACTGTACATACTACCTGTGAGTGCCGTATGCATAATCTTAAGTGTATTTCTGTGAGATGCAACTTTACACTGCACTCCCATCTCCTGCTTATAAGAGCTGACAGAGAAATCTATCACAATCAGAGGAGACTGACTGAAACTGCTTCACATATGATACACTAAGACTCTGTAGTGTAAGTTAAGAGACAGAAGTCCTACAGTATGTCACTGATCTATCATAAGCAGAAGGCAGGGGAGACAGACTAAAGCTGCATCACATAAGAAAACAGTCTCTGCAGTGTGAGTTAAGACGTTCTATGTCACTGATCTATCACTAGCCGCAGACAGGCTAAAGCTGCATCACATAGGAATGCACTTTCTGTGTGAGTTAGGGGACACAAATTCTTCAGTATGTCACTGATCTATCACAAGCAGTAGGCAGGTAGAGAAGTGTGAAGCTACATCACATAGGAATACACTGCAGTCTGAGTTATGGGACAGATGTTCAATGTTACTGATTTATCACTTGCAGCACTTAGATAGCAGAGCAAAGCAAGTGCAGTGTGATGAGACTCTGCCCCCTCTGCCAAGACAATGGGAAATGTAGGCTGCATTAGGGGAACCATATCAGAGGGGAAGAAGGAACCAAGATGGCAGACAACCCATAAATGACACATTAATTAAAACAGGTATACACATGGCATATACAAAAGCCTCTACATTATTCTTTAATAATAGCCTATGTTGCACTATAAAGGCAAAAAATAAAATAGATGGAGTGCTTCTTTAAATTAAGTATTTCTATGTGTACATATACACTATATGCCCAAAAGTACTGTATGTGGACACCCCTCCTAATTATTGAGTTCAAGTGTTTCACCCACACCCATTGCAAACATGTACATAACTTAAAGCACACAGCCATGGAATTTTCTATACATTGCTAGTAATATAGGTCATATGAAAGAGCTCAGTGACTTTAAATGTAGCACTTGCCATAGGATGTCAGTTTGGAAGATCTGCTAGATTTTCCCCAGTCAACCGTGAGTGCTATTATTGTGGGATTATATGAGCATCTAGGAGTAAGAACAGCTCAGCCACGAAGCGGCAAATTGCACAACCTGCGGGGGGCTGCCGAGTGCTGCTGCGTGTGACAAATAAAAATTGCCTCTATGTTGCTCTGAACACTATAGAGTTCCAAACTGCCTCTGGAAGTGACATCAGCACAAGAACCGTGGTTTGCAAGCTTCATTAATGGGTTTACATGGGTTACCCTGTCCATAAAGACATGGTTTGATGGGTTTGATGTGGAGGAACTAGAGTGGTATGCACAGAGCCCTGACCTCAACCACATCGAACACCTTTAGGATGAATAGGAATGCAGATTGCAAGCCAGGCCTGACCTCAGACACACTCCAAAAGAATGGAGGCTGTTGTATCAACTAATGGGGGCCCAACTCCATATTAACACTCATGGTTTTATAATAGAATATCCAACAAACTCATATACAATGAATGACCAGTTTATTAGAGACACCCATTTAGTACCGCGTTGGACTTACTTAGGCCTTCTGAACTGCAGAAATTTGCTGTGGCATAGATTCCACTTGGTGTTGAAATCATTCTGCAGGAATATTGGCCCATGCGGACAGTATAGCTTCTCGCAGTTGCCGCTAGACTGTTCTTCTGCCTTTGGTTAAACAGCTGCCATGAAGGAATGAACTTGGTCGGCCACAACGCTTAGGTAAGTCCTGCTGTTCAAACGTCCATCCACAGGTATCAAATGACACAGGGTATGCCAAGAAAGCCTCTATCAGCCAGAACTGTTGACATCTGACAGGAAGGGTTCAACTATTCATGATGCTCGCACCGAATTCTGACCATTTCATTGGCATGGTGCAACGGAAATCTGGATTCATCTGACCAGGCGATCATTTTCTACTGCTCAGTGAACCAATTTTTGCGCTCCTTTGCCCAATGGAATATTGATTATGTGTCCTTTAGATGACAATGCTACTCAAACTGGTCATCTGCTATTATAGACTATCTGTGCTGAGGAATAACGAGTTGTGCGTATAGACATTTTAGTTAGAGCATCAGCGTTGTAATTGACTGTAATTTGCTTGACTGTGCACCGCCTGTTCGTCAGAACAATTCTTGACATCCTTCTCTGATCCCTTTCTACGACGAGTTGTTTACATCCACAGGATCCCCTTAATGTTTTACCTTGATCACTCGATTCCTGGTATACTGTAGACACTATTGTACAAGAAAACCTCACAAGGTTGGCAGTTTTGTTAAATACTGGCCCCAGCTAGTCTAACACCGATAACTATGCCTTTGTTCGAAGTCGCTCAGTACTAGCAATTTTTCCATTCTAATCTATATTCACACTGAAACTGATCCACGAAAATCTTGCTCACTTGATTTTATGAGGCACTCCGGGGTAATGAGTCTAATTTGGTAAACTCCAATCATGAAAGAACAGGTGTCTTTAATAAAGTGACCATTCAGTCTAGGTGTTATGGTCAGGTTTCCACATACACTTGACCATATAGTGTACATGCACCCTTTGATACAATTGGTGAAACCGTTACATAATTTTCCTGGGCATGATGAGTCGTCCACTTAAATCACAAGTGGTAGATTGTGCATTGATGTATTTGAAAAGAACACACTTGTGGTGGCTGCCATATAGGAATTCATTGGACAGCAATATATTTAATTGGACAACCCACTATTGTATAATGCAAATAACTGAACACTGTTATGTCTCTCAAGGTGTATGTATAGGTACATAGAAATTGATTTAAGGTTTATATTATGTTGTTAAAGTTTACCACATAGGTATTTATTCCATGTGAACTCCTGGTTCCCCTGTTCCTCTTGCTGATCTATATGTATTTATATCTGCCGGATTTTTGTATAATATTTATGATTGGGATTATTTGTAAAGAACTTTTAGGCCCTGTTCACACTGAGTTTTTTTGTCGCTGATTTCGACTCGGAAACCGCCTCAGAATTAGCGCCAAAAAACATCCAAAATCGCCCCCATTGATTTCCATGGGAGGCAGAGGTGTTTTTTTCCCCGGGTGGCTTTTGGCTCCTTTACTTTCCGAGCGTTTTTCACAGCATTTTGCACGTGGTACTTGCATATGTTGCAATGGCCAAGGTCGAAAAATACTGCGAAAAACGCAGCAAAAACCACGGAAAAAAAGCACAGGCAAGTCTAAATCTGCCTCAAAATTCCTGAACTAGGCTTTATATGGTCACTATAAGGAACTGTTGTTTTGAAACGATAGAAAAAGAGAAGTTGGCCTTGCTCAATATTTTGCACATTGGCCTCTACAGAGTCATACTGAAAACTGTCTTACTTTCGTAAAAGAGAATATAGTATAATCTTACTATTTCTGCTAAAATATATGGTAAGGCCCCATGCACACGACCGTAAAAATCGTCCGTAATTACGGACCCATTCACTTCTATTGTCCATGGACACCTTCCCGTTTATTTACGGGAAGGTGTCCGGGCTGTAGAAGTGTACCGCAAAAGACAGAACATGTCCTATCTTTTGCTTTTTACGGGCCGTGCTCCCATACTTTGTATGGGAGCACAGGCTGACAATGCGGCGGCTGTCCGCGGCCGTGCACTGCAATCGCGGGCCGTGATTATGGGCACGGCCATGTGCATGAGGACTAAGTTAGAATAGAAGTGGAATGCAAAGAAATATGTTATTTACATAGTAACAGTGGTGTCAGACCGGGTTTACAATGGAGGAACTCAATTCTTCTTCAAAAGATTTTTTTTTCTTAAACACCCCATAGATTAAATACTCGTTTTCTCATGACAGGTAACTTCTCATAATAGTATCATGTATTAAAAGAGTGCAGATAAAAAGTTTTACAGTTGTTCAATCATGTCGGAGGTTGTGCGGATCCATAATACTGTCATATTATGCACTGCTCCTGTTTTAAAAATTATTTCTGCATGTTATGCCTAATTTATCAATAGCTCTTGTGGAAACAATTGACTTTTATACACTTAGTATGTTTACAGGGGATATTATACCTTTATGCATGGGTATCTGAGCTTACAGCAAAGTCCATCATCCACCTTCATATAATTTTTCACAAGATTCTCCAAATCTGGAAATGTTTTTCTTGGCGTTATATAAAATCCTCCGTTGTCAAGTTTCCTGATTCTGTAGTGTTTCACAGTAATGCCATTATAGACTAAAACATAAAGAATACTTTGTTAGAAAATATGGAATTATATGTTTTGTGGTCACTCACTGGCAACTTGTCTGCTGTACTGTACACAACAATGTCCAAAATGTGAGATTGTTAAGATTCCTACACATTGGCATGGCAAATGGTTTTATTTCTAACCCATCAACCCTATGCTCTAAATAGTGATAAATTAATCTCTCTAGCGTCCCGTTCATGCATACTTGTCATCCCATTTCAGCAAATGTAATTTAAAAGGGTTTTCCCATCAGGGACATTTATGATATATCCACAGGATATGCCATAAATGTCAGATAGATGTGGGTCCCACACCTATCCCTGGAACGGGGCCCCCCAAACTCTGTTCTACCTTTCTCGGTTCCCACTGCCAACACGGGCCTCTTCCTGATTACATGGTCGGAAATTACGAGAACAACGTAGCTCGCTGAGCTACGCTATTTCTGTAACTCCCATAGAAGTGAATGGCAGTTACGCAAACAGCATAGCTCGCATGCTACGCTGCTTCCATAATTGCCATTCACTTCTAAGGGAGTTACGGAAACAGTGTAGCTCAGCGAGCTACACTGTTTTCTTCCTACATGGTCGAAAATTACAAAGTGGCAGCGGGAAATGAGAAAGGTAGAATGGGATTTAGGGGGCCCCGTTCTAGAGATTGGTGCAGGTCCCAGAGGTGGGACACGCATCTATCTGACATTTAGGTCATATCCTGTGTATATATCATAAATGTCCCTGATCGGAAAACCCATCTGTAGTATTACAGCTACAAGACCCGGTTCTATGGTGATCTAAGTTTGTTACAGTAGAATCGCGAGAGGGGTTCAAGTATTATGGCTGTACGACAGACATTAATATGCACCTGTAAACTGACCTTACAAATATCCAGAAACATTCAGAGGTAAAAAACAGTCATTTCTACTGTATATTACTCAATATCTACCCAAGGGACATCAAAACTTGTATCTGTTTTATTACTATTACAAGGTCATAGAAGAATGTTTTATTTAATAATGACACTAAGTAAAAAATGTCATGGATGATAATCTTCATCAGTTGGAGGCAGTGTACCGGTCTCAGAAGGAAAGGAGCACCTAGTGGATTTTGAGGCCTCCTTTTTATTAGGCACCATGTCCAGTTTGAAGAGGTCTTGTGGTGCCAAAACAGTGGAAACCCCCCAAAAGTGAGCCTATTTGGCAAACTACAGCCCTCAAGGAACTTATCGTGGGGAATAGTGGACATTTAGATCCCACAGGTTTTTTTTGCTGCATTTTGCGGAATTAGGCTGTCCAATTGAAAATCAATTTTTTCCAATAAAAGGTACACATTTTAAATTTTGACAAGGAATAAAGGAGAAAAAGCCCCCCAACATTCGTAAAGCAATTTCTCCCGATTACGGCAATACTGGTCATAAACTACTGGTTGGACAAACACCAGAGCTCAGAATGGCAAGAGCGCTATTTGGCATGTAGATTTTGCTGGATTGGTCTCTGTGCGCCATGTCGCATTTGCAGAGCTTCTGAGGTACCATTTTGGAAACTAGACTCCTTGAGGAATTCATTGTAGTTTTTATGGGTTGCATGCGACTTTTTAATCAGTTTTTATTCTATTTTTAAGAGGTGTGGTGACTGAAAGACAGCAATTCTACCATTTTTCTATTGTTAATTTTTTTTTTACAGCGTTCACCATGCGCTATAAATGACATATTCACTTTATTCTGCGGGGCGATACGATTACGGCGATACCATATGTTTATAGTTTTTTTTATTTGTTATGGCGTTTGCACAATAAAATACTTTTTATAAAAAATCATTTGCTTTTTGTGTTACCTTATTCTTAGAGCCATAACTTTTTTTATTTTTTCATCAAGAAAGCCGTGTGAGGACATGTTTTTTGCGTAACGAACTGTAGTTTCAATCAGTACCATTTTTAAGTACACGCAACTTTCTGATCTCTTTTTATTCCATTTTTCGTAGGTGGAGTGACAAACAAATTGTGATTCTGGTACGGTTTATTATTATTTTCTTTTATGGCATTTACCGTGCAGGATAGATAACAAAATAATTTTGTAGCTCAGGCCGTTATGGACACGGCGATAACAATTATGTATAGTTTACTTATATATTTTTATTAATAATAAAGGACTGATAAGGGAAAAAGGGGGATTTTTACTTTTATTACTTTTAAAACTTTTTATTTTTACACAACTTTTTTTGAACTTTTTTCTACTTTATTACTTTGTCCCACTAGGGGACTTGAGGGCAGGAGGCTCTGATCGCAATTCTAATACACTGCACTACATGCGTAGTGCAGTGTATTCGAGCTGTCAGCTACTCACTGACAGCAAGCATAGTGGGTCCTGACTTGGTCAGGACCCACTAGGCTTCCGTAGATGGCATAGCCGGACGCCATTATTAGGTGTCCGGTTGCCATAGCAACCATCGCCGCTCGCTATCATGTAGCGGGCCATTGATGGTAGTTTAACCCCTAAGAAGCCGTGATCACTATTGAACGCGGCTTCTAAGGGGTTAATCAGCGGGGACACAGCGATTGGTCCCTGCTGAAGTAGCTACGGCAACTGCTGTACAAGACAGCAGTTGTCACAGCTCCTGTATGTGTCGGGAGGATGGCTGAAATGGCCGTTCCTCCCGCAACCGACTATTCCGTCACTGAGTGAGAACGATGCACTTAGCACGACGGAATAGTACGTAGATGAGCGCGTCGGGGTTAAAGGGGTTGTTCAGTATTATAAAAATATAGCTGCTTTCTTCCAGAAACAGCACCACACCTGTCCATTGGTTTTGTCTGTTATTTCAGCTCGGAGGTTTCTGAAAATTTACAGAGAGCCAGTAGGCGGATAAAAGGGAGATACAGGCTGCACTAAATTAAGGAAGACGCCAATTTCCTCTAATAAAACATATTACAGAGTTTTATGTTTTTACATGTACTATTGATTTATGTAAAAAAGAAAAATCAGACATGAGTAGGTATGGTTCCAATAATTGTAATGTTATAAATTGTGCATATACTTAATCCGAGCAATGTGTATAAACACACAAACACATGATCTGCACTTCTAGGTGCTAGGCTACACTATATTTTAATAACATTGCGGACAGTAGCATTTTTGGTGACATCACAGTAAAAGCTAAGGTGGTCTATAAATTCCGGTATTTAACAGTTTCATTATTTTAAAACCTTATATTTACAGTATAAGGAACAAATTATGGAAATAAAATATAATAATGCATATCAATTTATTCTATTATCAGTTAACCTTTAGACATCAGGGAAACTTACATGTAATAAAACTTTATTATTCATGTCAATATCTATGCGGAAGACTTTGAAAATACAGATGGATTAAAATAAAACATGGCACAGATAAATACAATGAACAAAAACAATAAATAAGAGGTGATAATAATTACGCTGTTTTCGTGATTTCTGACTATGTAATCAGGAAGTGGCCCGGGAGGCAGCAGAAACCAAGAAAGGTAGAATGTGATTTAGGGGGCCCTGTTCTAGAGATAGGTGCGGGACTGATCCCTAAGCCCCGTAAAGATCCGAGCAATTGGGGATCCTACACACCCATCTCACTTCTCAATTGTGATGTTAAAATCCTATACAAAATACTACCAATGCGATTGCAAAAGGTGATATTTCATGTGGTTCATCCAGACCAATCTGCTTTTACGCCGGGTAAAGCTACAGATATTAATTTACGGAGACTATTTACTTATCTCTCCTCTGCCTCTAACCCCCTGGGCTCCTGGATTGTAGCCTCTCTGGACCTAGAGAAAGCATTTGACTTGGTAGCATGGCTATACCTGTGGTCAGTATTGCGTGGATTTGGGTTTGTAGACCGTTTTGTCCAATGGCTGCGTCTATTGTATTCACTATTGTCTTCCCCGGGTAATTATAGACCAGTAAGCTTAACATCCATCGTGGGGAAAATGTTTGAGGGGCTATTGAGGGACTATATACAGGATTATGTGACAATAAATAGTATTCTAAGTGACAGCCAGCACGGTTTTACTAAGGACAGAAGTTGTCAAACTAACCTAATCTGTTTTTATGAAGAGGTGAGCAGAAGTCTAGACAGAGGGGCCGCTGTGGATTTAGTGTTTTTGGACTTTGCAAAGGCATTTGACACTGTCCCTCATAGACGTCTAATGGGTAAATTAAGGACTATAGGTTTAGAAAATATAGTTTGTAATTGGATTGAGAATTGGCTCAAGGACCGTATCCAGAGAGTTGTGGTCAATGATTCCTACTCTGAATGGTCCCCGGTAATAAGTGGTGTACCCCAGGGTTCAGTGCTGGGACCACTTTTATTCAACTTATTTATTAATGATATAGAAGATGGGATTAATAGCACTATTTCTATTTTTGCAGATGACACCAAGCTATGTAATATAGTTCAGTCTATGGAAGATGTTCATGAATTGCAGGCAGATTTAAACAAACTAAGTGTTTGGGCGTCCACTTGGCAGATGAAGTTTAATGTAGATAAATGTAAAGTTATGCATCTGGGTACCAACAACCTGCATGCATCATATGTCCTAGGGGGAGCTACACTGGCGGATTCACTTGTTGAGAAGGATCTGGGTGTTCTTGTAAATCATAAACTCAATAACAGCATGCAGTGTCAATCAGCTGCTTCAAAGGCCAGCAGGATATTGTCGTGTATTAAAAGAGGCATGGATTCGCGGGACAGGGTTGTAATATTAGCACTTTACAAAGCATTAGTGAGGCCTCATCTAGAATATGCAGTTCAGTTCTGGGCTCCAGTTCATAGAAAGGATGCCCTGGAGTTGGAAAAAATACAAAGAAGAGCAACGAAACTAATTAGGGGCTTGGAAAATTTAAGTTATGAGGAAAGATTGAAAGAATTAAACCTATTTAGCCTTGAGAAAAGACGACTAAGGGGGGACATGATTAACTTATATAAATATATTAATGGCACATACAAAAAATATGGTGAAATCCTGTTCCTTGTAAAACCCCCTCAAAAAACAAGTGGGCACTCCCTCCGTCTGGAGAAAAAAAGGTTCAAGCTGCAGAGGCGACAAGGCTTCTTTACTGTGAGAACTGTGAATCTATGGAATAGCCTACCACAGGAGCTAGTCACAGCAGGGACAGTAGATGGCTTTAAAAAAGGGTTAGATAATTTCCTAGAACAAAAAAATATTAGCTCCTATGTGTAGAAATTTTTCCTTCCCTTTTCCCTTCCCTTGGTTGAACTTGATGGACATGTGTCTTTTTTCAGCCGTACTAACTATGTAACTATGTAACTATGTAACAATCACAACCCATAGCGAGTGTCAAATCCAACTGCCATATATCCCCCTCATTTGCCCTGGCACGAGGAACCTTCTCTATTTGTCACCTTCACTTGTCATCTTCTCTATTTGCATTAGCAATTGAACCCCTTGCTATAGCCATAAGGAACTTCCCGGATATAACGGGATATGCTGTAGGTGAAAGAGACGAGAAGGTTTCACTATACGCTGATGATACTCTTGTTTTTATTAATGACCCTGGTCAATCACTGCGAGCCTTGCGTGTACTATTTGATAGGTTTACATTGTTGATAATGGCAGTGGATGCGGGAGCCGGGGGGGGGGGCACTCTTCCACCCCTACAATGGGCGGATAATATTACATATCTTGGTTTAGTGATTATACCTGATAACATTTCTCCACTCTTACAGCAGCTTTTTTTTATGGTAGTTAATTGCAGACACACTGTATGCAACTATCTAGGCTTACAGTTGCATACATCTACAGTCTACAGTATATGCAAAATCGTTAAAGGGAATGTGTCGCTAGAATATTTTTTTTGTTAAACAATTATTATTTAAGTGATTACATATTGTTTTAATTTTTTACATTTTTTCACAAGTCAGGAAATATTATAAATTAGATTCTAATTTATAAAATTTCCATGTGCTGGCCACTAGAGGGAGCAGTTCCCAAAAATGCAGCATGGTCAATGTGGTAAAGCAACCTCATTGCTTTATGCTGAAAATTTGGGGTAGACACACTCTCTAGTGTCCTCACACAATCCCCCCTCCCTTATTCCGGCTAGTGCCAGGAGAAGAAGGGGTTTGAATCTTCAAACCTCCTACACTGTGTGCTGCCATTTTCTGAGCGACTGCACAGTGTAGGAGGATTAAATACAGTGCTCAGCAGACAGTATAATACGAACATACACGAACATAATACACACATCACATACACAAACATAAATTACCTGCTCCTGTCTCCGCTCCTATTCCTTGCGCCTTCGCTTCCTTGAACGTATGGCCGGAAGCCGCGGCCGGAAGTCGTCATCTTACTGTCCGGCAGCGGCTTCCGGTCCACATGAAAATGGCGCCGGATTTCGCCCTGCGAACGAGCTTCGTTTTAGTCTGTGTTGGAGAGGGGCATGCGCCGTTCCCACACAGACGGCGTATGCTGCAGTGAATGGAACGGCTCCCATTCACATTCTCTTTGAGGTTGTATGTGCCGTATTCCATCTCTGTATGTGTCGTTAATCGACACATACAGAGATTAAAAAAAAAAATGGCAGCCCCCATAGAGAAGTAAAAATAAGAAAAAAGTAAAAAGTAGAACACGAGAATATAAATAAATACAATTTATGTTATTATCATATTAAAAGCAATATGATAAAAAAATAAAAATTCATGACACCTTCCCTTTAAGGTGGATTTTGACAAATGGAGACACCTGCCCCTTTCGGGAACAGGCCGCATCAATCTATTTAAAATGAAGTCCCTCTGGAAATTTTTGTTCCTCTTTAATAACTCCCCTGCTTGGTTGCCTCTTTCATTTTACTCGAAGGTGGATAAGGATCTCAGGTCATTCATTTGGGCAGATGGAACCCCTCATATTGCCTTTGGTACACTCCAATTGCCTGCTGAGCAGGGGGGTCTGGCTTTACCGAACTTATACCTATATTTTTGGGTTAGTCAACTGGTGTATGTCTGGTGGTGGTTTACCCATAGGCATCTAAACCTTTCTACAGATCTTGAGGCAACCCTACTGGGGTCATACAAGGCCCTAGTCAACTCTTTATTCCGACAGGCATCCCCACCAGGTCACCTACTCACAATACCGATGCAGACTACCTTAAAGGTGTGGCAGAGGTCTTTCCTGCTCTTTTGAACTAAGGACCCCGCTTTGGTGTAGCCCACTTCTGGCCCACATCTGAAGGCTCTCAAATCCCTTTACGTGGGCAGGCTTGGGCATACTGACTTTGGAGGATGTCGTGATAGAGAATAGGATTGGCAATTTTACACAACTCAGTATAAAGCATCAGATCCCACCGATAATTTCAGCTTAGACATGCCCTCTGGTCATAATTTGCAGGTTATGATCTAAGGTTTTGTACATCTCCGGTGGAGGACTGGGTGGCGCAGGAGACACTAACCAAGCCGCTATGCACACCCTATAAACAATTGTTACGGGTCTCTACCAATAAAACTGACAGAGCTTTAGATAGATGGTCCCAGACTCCACCCTCCATTTCTAATAAAGATCATGCGGAAATTCTGGGTGCCCTTACTGGTCCCTTAATATCTATTTAGATTGGGGAAGCTTTCTTCTCCCACATGCCCACAGTGCCAGAGGGAGGACGGCTCCTTCCTTCACATGTTCTGGGTATGTTCGATCATATCTGACTTCTGGTCTGAAGTCCTAGAGTTTCTCGAGTCAAAAGTCTTCCTCGTATATTGGACCCTAAAGTCTGCTTGCTCCTTCTGGTGGAAGACCTTATTCCCAACGTTGCTACCAGATCTCTTATGACATTGTTATTGGATTATTCTTCTGAACTGGAAGCACCCTAAGGTCCCTACGCTACAAGCGTGGACTGCACTGATTAATTCCAACCTCCCTCTTTTCAAACTTACCTACGAAGAATGTGATTGCCGGGATACGTTTATGAAAATCTGGCAACCCTGGATAGCCAATCCACACACTTCCTAAACTACATTGCTGCTTGTGGAGTGTCTCCTGTGACTTACCTGCTCCTTCGCTGAACACCTCTTGTATAATGCATTTCATTGACCATTCTCCTTTTTTTTCTTTTGTGAAACAATGGAAAGCTGTATTGTTCTGTGTTTCTTTTCTTTATGTTATAGATCTAAAATGCTACATCTAAGGGTATGTACACCATTACCTTTATGCATATGATATGCTTTTGCTTTTTGTAGTACCTATGTTGCCATCCTTATGTTTTCAATAAAATTTGACTTTTTAAAAAAAGAAATAAAATAAATAGGTGCGGGTCCCAGAGGTGGGTCCCACATTTTTCTGACATTTATGGCATATCCTGTAGAAAATGCATAGTATACAATGTATATTGCTGTAGCAATGATTTAACTAAACATGTTCTGGCAATTTATTATATTAATAAGTGAAATCTAGCAAAGTCTTAACATTCCATTCCAGTTGCACACAATATGAGAATAATTTAATTACTCAAATAAAGCTTTTTCTATAATACATTATTCCTCATATTTAAAGTATTTGTCTACAGATGCATATTATTATTATTAGCAGATTGTTGGAGACAGTCAGTAGTATATCTTCATTGACTTTGGCAGTTTGCAATTTACTGCTGGTAATTAGTAAAGTAAACTGGCAACTTAGAACAGCTTGAGAATAGATTTGTATAATCGCTATTTAAACAGTTTTTACCAAATGGAAGATTTATTACATTGCAAGTAATGAGAAAAACACAAATGATCATTCCATTTATTTATTTATTTATTTTTTTTTTGAATGTCCAAAGGAAATTACTTAGAACAAGATATAAAAATGCTAATAATGAACTAGTCCATGCTTAAATAGGTTCCTCAGTCAAAAGTTTTTGACTAGTGAACTATGTGAAAAAAAGTTAAGTCAACAATAGCATTAGACCTACACGTACTAATAGAACGTGTGTACTTTGCATTCTGCTTTGGGGTGTTTGCACCTTAAAGGGGTTTTCCCATCAGAGACATTTTTGACATATCCACCTCTGGGCCCAGCACCTATCTCTAGAACGGGGCCCCCTAAACTCCGTTCTACTGCTGTGTTGTGCTGAATCGTTTCCGACCATAAATTACGGAAACAGCATAGCTCACTAAGCTACACTGTTTCCGTAACTCCCATAGTAGTGAATGGCAGTTCCGGAAACAGCATAGCATGCGAGCTACGCTGTTTCTGTAACTACCATTCAGTTGTATGGGTCTTACGGAAACAGCATAGCTCAGCGAGCTACGCTATTTCCGTAATTCATGGTCGGAAATCACATGCTTCAGCCACAACACAGAGTGGTAGAACAGAGTTTAGGGGCCCCATACTAGAGACAGGTGCGGGTCCCAGTGGTGGGACACGCATCTATCTGACATTCATGACATATCGTGTGGATATGTCATAAATGTCTCTGATGGGATAACCCCTTTAACTTATCTCCAAAACCCCTTTTCTACTGGCAACCGCACAGTCATCTGCATGGACTACAGGGGGAAGCCATGACTGTGCAAACCAGAAGATGAGAGCAGTACTAAGAGGTGTTAATAAACCTAGCAGGCGATAATAAACAAAAGGTGTTCAAAGCTTTATTTTTTTCCCCATTAATCTCGAAACTGAAAAATTCTTCTATTGATGCAGTTATGTTACCTACACAGCTCTGAACAAATACTATCTGACTGTAGCAACCAGTGGCACGCAGTGACTGCCTAGGCAAATAAGATCAAAAGAGGCCTGGATGCACATGATGAAAATAAAGTTCTACCGCTTTACAAAACACTAGTCAGACCATATATGGAATATTGCACAGTTTTGAGCACCAACGCACAAAAAAAGACATAGCAGATCTGTCTTGAGTTCAAAATTGGACAACCAAAGTAACAGATGGAATGGGTGGATGGAAGTACCCGGAAATATTATCAAAATTGGGGTAATTTATTTGGACAAAGGACATCTTAGCGACAACTAAATAACTATGTATAAATATACATGAAAGGTCAATACAGAGATCTGTCTATACCCTGGACTTTAACTATAACAAGGGGGCATCCTCTACGTCTAGAGAAAAAAAGGTTTCTACAGAAACATAGTAGTGGATTCTTTACTGTAAGAGCAGTGAGACTTTATGCTACATGAAGATGCCTGATAAAGATCCTAGTTCAGGGTCGAAACGTGTTGCATTGCTTTCACTTTTTATTATTTTTACTCCCTATGACTATGGGGTTTTACCAATAGGAAAAAACATTGCATTTTTTTCTCACATTAGTCGTCTTCACTTACTTGAAGCATCCAGATATACATCACGGACACAGGAGCGCCTATCGTAGGAATTGTTTTTTTTCCCCTTCTTAAACCAGATTCATCACGGGCTCAAGTGGCACACCCGATGTTCCACTCCTGAGGCTCCGCACACTGTGGATTCTTTCGATTGCAGTAATCAATACGCTTTACAATTGAGTTGCCCCGAGTTGTGACGGCCATCTTCCACAACACAAATAGGTGAGTGTATCACCAATATCCTTTTTTGTTTTACGCTACAAAGCCTTGCATTATTAACTTAGAGGAGCGCCTATTTTGTTCTCCTTTTTTAAACCTTACTATGTTACTATGCTATAAACATAGTGGGTATGTACAGTATATAAAGCTATTACTTTGCAACTATTACTACACATTTACATAACTGAGGGGTAAAAGGAGTGATTTTTTTGACTGTATACCCAATGAAACATATGTGCAGTACTTTTACACTATGAAGAATGCCAAACGTTGATTTTAATACAATATATAAATATATTCATGCAGCATATATGAATGAAAAAATGTCAAAATATAAATGTGATGTACATACCAGAAAGAGAGTAATCCCCTTTTTGACTCTCACTTTCTCGGATTATAAAAGAGCCGGACTGATTGCCTGGTAGGATCAGCTGCTTTTCTGCCTCTGAACGCTTGATATCATGGAAGAACCACCTATAAAACAAGCATTAATATTGAGTGGACAGGCTTATACGTCTGGAAAATATTCTGTATCATTCTCTACTAGATTTCTTACAATAGCCGTATTTTATATATGGGATAATGTACCCTCTACTGTAAATTCTAAGAAAATTAGCAGTTGACCGTATAAAAGTGTGTGGCAAAAAAAATTGACAAATGAAATTCATCCATTTTTAAAACGAACAGGGAAAAAAACTGATGCAAGTTGTGTCAAAATCGTCCATTAAAAACGGAAACACAGCCCGGAACAGAACAGATTCAAAACGGATGCAAAGCGGCCGAGAAAAACGGACCAAAACTGCAGTTTTTATTAGCCGACACTCGGACCCTGTTGTGTGAATAGAGACTAAGGCTGGGTTCACATGGTGCTTTTTTTTTGCATTTTTAGCATGCGTTTTAGTGTTTTGGTTGAACAACTCCCATTGAGAGACATTGAAGTTTATCTACCAAAACAAAAAACGCGTGCTAAAAATGCAACAAAAATACACCATGTAAACCCAGCCTAATGCATTCCTGTGGACAGCAACTTATCGCTCACTACAGAAAAATAGTCTTGGTCTATTCCTAGCATTATACACATTGCAGTTGCTAAAGAGATAGCACACATAATTCTCAGTATTTGGCATGGGAGAAGAAGGTTCCTACAAAAACACAGTAGAACAAGTACAAGTGCCTCTACAGAAAGAGATGAGTGGTGTCTATGTAGAGCCATTAATCTCTGTATAATCGTCAGGTTCTGTCATCAGAAAGGGATGTTTATACAAATATTATTTGTGAAATTTCCATTGACATGTATTATAATATATTGTGCTACATGTTAGATCATTCAAAAACTCTTTTTTAAGCATATAAAATATGGGTTGATTCTGCATACATTCTTTTGCCACCATCTTTCTCTTTTTGGCAATAGGTGAAATACTATATGTCTGAGCACAAAGTACCACTATGTGGAAAAAAGAGCCCTGGTGTGCAATGGCGGATTATAATGTGGGCGTTTCGGGTGGTCGCCCGGGGCCCGAGGCTGCCAGGGGGCCCATCGGGGCCCGAGGCTGCCAGGGGGCCCATCGCGGCCCGAGGCTGCCAGGGGGCCCATCGCGGCCCGAACCGCACGCAAACTTAAAAAACTATGCAGCGCTACCGCGCTGCCTGCTTCCGACTGAATCTGCATCCGCAGGACGCAGATTCAGTTGGGTTGAATGCTGGAGCCTCGCTCCAGCATTCACTCTGCCGTGAGCGGCTCGGTGCAGGCAGGCGCGATGTAGTGACGTCATCGCGCCTGTCTGCACGGAGTCACTCACAGCACAGCACAGCACAGTGCAGAGGAGGAGAAGCATCGCATCCCCCACGTGGGAACCGGGATAGGTAAGCAATTATGTTTTCTTTTTTTATTAGGTACGTACATATGGGGCATTATACTGTGTCAGCTATGGGGCATTATACTGTGTCAGCTATGGGGCATTATACTGTGTCAGCTATGGGGCATTATACTGTGTCAGCTATGGGGCATTATACTGTGTCACCTCTATGGGGCATTATACTATGTCAGCTATGGGGCATTATACTGTGTCAGCTATGGGGCATTATGCTGTGTCAGCTATGGGGCATTATACTGTGTCAGCTATGGGGTATTATGCTGTGTCAGCTATGGGGCATTATACTGTGTCACCTCTATGGGGCATTATACTGTGTCAGCTATGGGGCATTATACTGTGTCAGCTATGGGGCATTATGCTGCGTCAGCTATGGGGCATTATACCGTGTCAGCTATGGGGCATTATGCTGCGTCAGCTATGGGGCATTATACTGTGTCAGCTATGGGGCATTATACTGTGTCAGCTATGGGGCATTATGCTGCGTCAGCTATGGGGCATTATACTGTGTCAGCTATGGGGCATTATGCTGTGTCAGCTATGGGGCATTATGCTGCGTCAGCTATGGGGCATTATACTGTGTCAGCTATGGGGCATTATGCTGTGTCAGCTATGGGGCATTATGCTGCGTCAGCTATGGGGCATTATACTGTGTCAGCTATGGGGCATTATACTGTGTCAGCTATGGGGCATTATGCTGCGTCAGCTATGGGGCATTATACTGTGTCAGCTATGGGGCATTATGCTGTGTCAGCTATGGGGCATTATGCTGCATCAGCTATGGGGCATTATACTGTGTCAGCTATGGGGCATTATGCTGTGTCAGCTATGGGGCATTATGCTGTGTCAGCTATGGGGCATTATGCTATGTCAGCTATGGGGCATTATGCTGTGTCAGCTATGGGGCATTATGCTGTGTCAGCTATGGGGCATTATGCTGCGTCAGCTATGGGGCATTATGCTGCGTCAGCTATGGGGCATTATGCTGCGTCAGCTATGGGGCATTATGCTGCGTCAGCTATGGGGCATTATACTGCGTCAGCTATGGGGCATTATGCTGCGTCAGCTATGGGGCATTATACTGCGTCAGCTATGGGGCATTATACTGTGTCAGCTATGGGGCATTATGCTGCGTCAGCTATGGGGCATTATACTGCGTCAGCTATGGGGCATTATACTGTGTCGCAGTTATGGAGGCATTATACTGTGTCGCAGTTATGGGGGCATTATACTGTGTCGCAGTTATGGGGGCATTATACTGTGTCGCAGTTATGGGGGCATTATACTGTGTCACATCTATGGGGCATTATACTGTGGGGGCAGCTATGGGTGGCAATATACTGTGGGGGCAGCTATGGGGGACATTATACTGAGCAATTACAAGAGCTGCAGGTCCAAGGGGGGAGACGCTGTGTAGCACAATACACAAGGGGGGATTGTTGTATAGCACTATATAGAAGGGAGCGCTGTGTATCACTATATCTAAGGGGGATTGCTGTGTAGCACTATATACAAGAGGGGGAGGGCTATGTGACGCTATTTACAGAGGGGGAGGACTGTGTAGCGCTATTTACAGGGGGCTGTGTGTGGTGCTATCTACAGTGTTTGGCACAATTATATTCAGGGGCGCAGTCTATAGTGCTATAATATTTAGGGGCACAGTGTTTGTACTATTTTATTCAGGGGCGCAGTGTTTGGTGCTATTATATTTAGGGGCACAGTGTGTGGCACCATGATAATATTATCTTTGTTTATAGGTGTGGAAATGTTGGAAAAGTGAGGAGCCAAAGACATCTGAGTGGCAAATTCTGCAGAAATGGGTCATGGCCGGGAAAAGTCGTCATGAAGTCTGGACTGGATGGAGAAGAGGAAAAAAACTACGTCGTCACCTGTGAGTCACTAGATTTATAGAGAATCTGTCACCTCTCCTGACATGTTTATTATAGGAATTCCTTGTATTTCACAAAAAGTCTTTCTGCAGTCCAGGACTGATAGACAATTCCCCTTGTCAGGAGGATGTGTCCTAGCACAGTGTGATACTGTCAGTATGTAGGGACACAGCCCTGTGACAAGGGAAATCGTAACACTGTTAATGCTTGCCCCAAAAAGTAGTGTTAAAAATAGTTACGGTGCGGCAGGGCGGCGGTGAGGAAGGGGGGCCCAAGTTTGGGTAACAGCCCAGGGCCCATGGTCTACTTAATCCGCCACTGCTGGTGTGAATAGTGAGAGAACTTTTCATAAATATTCAGTTGTTCTTATACAGGTAGCAGATTGCCACAACTCTATTTTGGCAATGTATTTATTACAAATGTAAATTCTGTGTCACATTTTTTAAATGTAACCATATGCAAGCACTACAGAGGTACTTTCACACATACTATGTTTTCATGACACATCCGTGTTAATTAACATAAAACTGTAATAAAATAATAGTGGTTGCCAATTGACTAAAATGTAGTAATGATGACCGATGAAGGACACAGTACCGTAAATCCTTATTCATTTTAATTAAAATCTTTCTTTTATGCACTAATGCCTTATAACTTAGTAGAGAATGCTGCAAAAGTGGGAGAGGAACACAGCAAATTGGACAGTCGTATGTCCATATTAACTGCCTATATCTGCGCATGTGTTGAACGTGTTCAGCACCGGCGCAGAAGAGAAGATGGTGACTTGACCAAAATCACCTGACTGCCTCCATCTTTGAAATCTATGGATGGGATAATCGCTTCGTCTTTTTTTACTAAGCCTTTCTTGGGGGAGAAAGGAGATCCTTAAATGAAGCAAAGGCATGAGTGATGAGGGTATTTACAGTTGTCTGTGTCAAAACACAGCAACTTAGGATGTTTTACAAATTTCATTAGAAAGTTGCTAACACCTTTAAAGGAAAGGTGTCATAAAAACTTTTTTTTATTATTTTATGTGTTTTTATTTATTTATTTAAATATTATATTTAATTTATTTATTTTTTACATTACATTTTTTTTTTTAACACTTTTTCTTTATGGGGGCTGTCATTTTTTTATTGCTTCTGTGCATGTGTCTCTTCACGGCACATACACAGATGTACTACGGCACCTACAGTGCATAGGATATAGGGGCGGGAGCCGTTCCTATCTCCTAAGCTTCTGCCGTTCTAACTCTGAACTGCACATGCAGTGACATGCGCAGTTCACAGTGACCAGCGTAGAAGCTGGTTTGTAGGGGGAAAGCCAGCACCATCTTGTTGAAGCCCGGCAGCATAGCAGGTAAAGTATGCATGCGTTCTGGGGAAGTGTGTGTGTGTGCAGAATGCTTGTGTGGTTGGGTGGTGCGTGTGTGTGGGGGGGGTGCGTGCGCATGGAGGGGGTGTTTGCAGAGCGTCTGCATGTGTGGGGGTGGTTTGTGGGAGGGAGGTCCATGATGCACCAGAATTATTAATAACTATTAATATTTCTGGCACATCTCTAGGTCCCGTGCGCCACATTACAAACTACAGTTCATTGAACTCTAGTATTTATTGCGGCGCAGGGGAGAAGACTGCTGTAGGTGAGTATACAGTAAGTATTTATATTTTTGATATTGCTAACTTTATTTATTTTTTTTGCAGGTTCCGAGGGACCTATTGGACTACGTCGTGGATTCGGCGGACTGCTGCAAAGATCTACATTTTTAAAAAAAAATAAAAATGATTAACGAGGGTTGTGTGGAGGAGTTTTAATTTCAATAAAAATATTTTCTTGTGTCTCTGTGTTTTTTTAATAATTTATTAGCGTCTGGATAATGGCAGTTGTCTGTTTGACGACGTCCATTACTAAGGCGGTGCTTAATGTTACCCAGTAAAAATCCCCAATTATTACCCCGGTACCATTCTCGTGATCGGTTAGGGTCCCATCGGTTGGACCCCCGCCGATCAGATATTTATCACCTATCCTGTGGATAGGTGATAAATATTGGTTATGGTAAAAATCCTTTAATAAAGGCAGTATGGCATAAGAACAAATTGAAGGGGTACCCATACACTGAACAAGTGGTTATCTCCCCTCTCCCAGTAGTAGGGACTTCACACATCACATGCCTTTTATTTCCACTGCTCCATGCTCTCCCTCATTATCTTTGGAGGAATTGTGTTTCTCATAATGGGCAGCAGATAGGGTTAGTGTTGGTGAGCAGCAGAACAGTGTCTCAGTAGCAGATCTGCATTGTGTGTAAAGACAGACAGTAGTGACAGCACTACCTTACACCTTGTAACAGAGAGGCAGCAGGTAGCTGTAAATAGAGGCAATGGGGGAAATATATACAGACTGGTGTGTCAAACGACAGTTTTAAGCTAATGTACATCAGCGGAAATAGGTTCACACCTCTTAATATATTTGGTGCATCATTAGCTGTCCATGCGACAAAATTCCAAATCTACGCCTGCTATTAGCAGATAAAGATTTCCAACATAACTTACGCCAGTTTCTAGCGTACATTATGATAAATCAATTATTTCGGTGGAAGCACCGCCCCCTAAAATGACACACATTTTTGTGCAACTGTGGCGTGCTCTAAAAGCTTTTTTACATGTAATCCTGTTGATATAGTCCCCCTAATGTCTGTGAGGGGAATCATAGGACCTGTAGTCCTTTACATGGTAATCCCACAAACAGTAAGCCATCATAGTATCAAAACAGAGATGATGTACAAAGCTGGGAAAAACAATAAAAATTAAAAATAACTACTTCTGACTAGCGTCATTTGTGCATTCAGATGCATATAGGAACTTTTCCGTTTTTTTCATAAGCTTGCAAAACCCCTTTAAGCCCTTCCCAACAATTGTCCTATGGATACGTCATGGAAAGCTAGCCGTACGACAAATGGTGGACACCAGCTCAGAAGCTGAGTCGGTGCCACTATCCACGAGTGTCGGCTGCATCTTATAGCTGACACCCTGAGGTAATGTAGAGGACTGAAGTTTGCTTCGATCCCCGCCATTAACCCCTTAAATGCAGCTGTCAAAAGCGATTGCTGCATTTAAAATGTTTGCAGCTCATCGGATCCCCTGCAATTAAATTGGGGGTCCCGGTGGCTGCAATGGTAACCGGAGGCCTAATACTGGCCTCCCGGTATGCCTAGCATGGAAGCCTTCCAGGACCCACCTGGAGGCGGAGCCTGAAAGGCTTCCGTCGCCGACGGCAAGATGGCGCCGGCTCAGAAGCTGAGCCGGCGTCATCAGCTGAGCCAGGCGTCATCAGTGGTGGATGTCAGCTGTATGTTACAGCTGACATCCACCTGTAATGGAAGGAACCGGAGCTAGCTACGATCCCTGCCATCAACCCCTTAGATAAAGCGATCGGAAGTGATCGTTGCATCTTAGAGGTTGCTTGCAGATCGCCAGCCCTGCCATGCAATCAGGGCTGGCGACAGCTGCTATGACAACAGGAGACCTAACAATGGCCTCCTGCTCTGCCATTACGGAAGCCGATTAGGCCCCACCGGGGGGCGAAGCCTAATCGGCTTGCTGTCAGTGAATGACTGACAGATCTAATACATTGCACTACATAGGTAGCGCAACGTATTAGAAAAAAATAAATCTCACAGTTGGACCTTCAAGTCCCCTAGTGGGACTTGAAAAAAAGTGTAAAAAAAAAGTTTTAAAACATATAATAAAAGTTTCAAGTAATAACATAAAATACAATCGCCCTTTTCACTTATCAAGTCCTTTATTAATGAAAAAAATAAACAAACCATACATATTTCGTATCGCCGTGTCCGCAACGGCCTGAACTATAAAAATATTTAGTTATTTATTCCACGCGGTGAATGGCGTAAAAAAAAAACCTTAAAAAACTATACCAGAATTTCTCTTTTTTGGCTCTTGGCCCTACAAATATTGGAATAAAAAGTGATCGAAAAGTCGCATGTATCCAAAAATGGTACCTATGTAAACTATAGCTCGTCTCGCAAAAAACAAGCCCTCATATGCTCCGTCGACGAAAAAATTAAAACGTTATGGTTCTCAAAACTTGGCGACAGAAAAAAGACATTCTTATTACAAAAGTAATTTTATTGTGCAAAAAGTTGTAAAACATTTGATATAAATAAGGTTTCGCCGGAATCGTACTGACCCGCAGAATGAAGTTAACATGTAATTTATAACGCATGGTGGACACTGTATAAAAAAAAAAAAAAAGATGCCAGAATTGCAGTTTTTTAGTCACCTTGCCTCCCAAAAAATAGGATAAAAAGTGATCAAAAAGTCGCATGTACCCCAAAATGGTACCAATAAAAACTAAAGCTCGTCCCGCAAAAAAACAGCCCTCATACCACTATGTCTATGAAAAACTAAAATTGGATAAGGCTTCAATAAGTCAGGAAATAAAAAATATGCAGTTGTGCAGGCCCGAGGGGAACATTTCTTCTGTTTCAAGAGGCGAATTATCAAGGCACTAAAATTAGGGAACCAGGAAGGGGAGGGCCCAAACATATCTGCTGGAAGCGAGGGTGCCCGTATTATACCAGGACAACACTTCCCAGCAAAATGCCCCAAACTGCAAAGGTGCGAAGTGTGGACCAGAAGGGGGATAAAGAATTTATCAGTGCAACACTGGCCTGTGCAGAAAGGAATGCTTCACAGCGTAACACACATCTATGGATTATTTTACAATTTTTTTTAACCAAATTATTATACCACCTGACTATGCCCCTGATGTACTCTGCCCAGCTTACATATGCCCCCACATTATAATCGGAAACACCAGCAATACTCAAACAAAATTACTACCAAGCAAATCCACACTCCAAAAGCCAAATGATGCTCCCTCCCCTCTGAGCCCTACAATTTTTACTTTGCACCATCCGCAGAGCAATCATTTATGGAAAAGTCCAGTAAGGTGAAAATGCTCTCTACACCCTTTAATAAATGCCTTTAGGGGTGTAGTTTCCCAAATAGGGTCACTTCTCAGGGCTTTCTTTTATTATTTCACATCAGAGCCTCTACAATTGTGAACCAATACTTTGTAAATCGCCAAATTAGGCCTCAATTTTAAATGGTAGTCTTTCACTCCTGGGCCCTGTCAAAGGTTCAGGCAAAAGATTAGGGTCACATGTAGGGTGTTTCTAAAATCTGGAAACACAGCAAAATAATTAGAGAGCTGTGTTGTTATGGTGGCACAAGCTGGGCACCACATATTGGCATATCTATGGAAGAAATCCCATTTTCATCCTGCAACATCGAGTGCACACTAATTTCTGTATAACACCGGCGGGGTTAACATGCCCACTACACCCCTAGGTGAATTTCTTGAGGGGTGTAGTTTCCAAAATGGTGTCACTTCTAGGGGGTTTCCACTGTTTTGGTCCCACATGGGCTTTGCAAATGCAACATTGCGACCAGAAACCAATCCAGCAAAATCTGCACTTCAAAAGCCAAATGCCTCTCCTTCCCTTCTGAGCCCTGCTGTCTGCCGTACTCGGGAGAAGTTGCTTTACAAATGCTGGGGTTCTTTTTTTCCTTTATTTGTTGAGAAAATGAAAAATTTTGAGCTAAAGCTACGTCTTATTGATGAAAAGGGATTGTTTTTATTTTCACTGCCCAATTCTAATAACACCTGTCTGGTCAAAATGCTCACTACACCCCTAGATTAATTCCTCAAAGGGTGTAGTTTCCTAAATGGAGTCACTTTTTGTGCATTTTCATTGTTTTGTCCCCTCAGGGGCTTTGCAAATGCGACATAGCCTCTGCAAACTATTCCTGCTAAATGTGATCTCTAAAAGCCAAGTAGCGCTCTTACCCTTCTGAACCCTGCCGTGTGTCCAAATAGCCGTTTATGACCACATGTGGGGTATTGTTTTACTGGGGAGACATTGCTTTACAAATTTTGTAATTCTTTTCCCCCTTTAGTCCTTGTGGAAGTGAAAAAAAATTAGCTAAACCTACATTTTCTTTGAAAAAATTTTGATTTTAGTTTTCACGGCCTAATTCCAATAATTTCTCCAAATAACCTGTGCGGTCAAAATGCTCACTATACATCTAGATAATTTCCTCAATGGGTGCAGTTTCCAAAATGGGGTCTCTTGTGGGGGGTTTCCCCTGTTTTGTCCCCTCAGGGGCTTTGCAAATGCGACATGACCTCCGCAAACCATTCCTGCTAAATTTGAGCTCCAAAAGCCAAATAGCTCTCTTTGCCTTCTAAGCCGTTTACGACCACATATGGAATATTGTTTTACTCGGAAGAAATTGCTTTACAAATGTTGCGGTGCTTTTTCTCCTTTAGTCCTTGTGGAAATTTTAAAAAAATTAGCTAAACCTACACTTTCTTTGACGGCCTGCTTCCAATAGTTTCTGCAATAAACTTGTGGGGTCAAAATGCCCACTATACCACTAAATAATTTCGTTGAGGTGTGTAGTTTCCCAGATGGGGTCACTTTTGGGGGATTTCCCCTCTTTTGGCACCGCAAGAGCCCTTCAAACGTGCCTAAAATATATTCTAATAAAAACAAGGCCCCAAAATCCTCTAGGTGATCCTTTGCCTCTGAGGCCTGTGCTTCAGTCCAAGCAAACTAGGACCACATGTGGGATATTTCTAAAAACTGCAGAGACTGGGCAATAAATATTGAGTTGTGTTTCTCTGGTAAAACGTTCTGTGTTACAAGAAGAATGGATTAAAAATGAATTTCTGCAAAAACAAATGAAATTTGTAAATTTCACCTCTATTTTGCTTTAATTCCTGTGAAACGTCTAAAGGTTAAGAAACTTTCTAATGCTGTCTTGAATACTTTGAGGGGTGAAGTTTTTAAAACGGGGTGATTTATTGGGGGTTTCTAATATATAAGACCCTCAAAGCCACTTCACAACTGAACTGGTCTGTGAAAAAATAGCAATTTGAAATTTTCTTGAAAATGTGAGAAATTGCTGCTAAAGTTCTAAGCCTGGTAACATCCTAGAAACATTAAAGGATGTTCAAAAAACGATGTCAATCTAAAGTAGACGTATGAGGGATGATAATTAGCAAAAATGTTGTGTGGTATAACTGCCTGTCTTATAAGCATATACATTTAAATTTCAAAAAATGCTAATTTTTGTAAATTTTTCACTAAATTTTGGTGTTTTTCACAATTAAATACTGAATGTATCGAGCAAATTTTGCCAGTAACATAAAGTCCAATGTGTCACGAAAAAACAATCTCAGAATCGCTTGGATAGGTAAAAGCATTCCGAAGTTATTACCAAGTGAAACATGTCAGATTTTAAAAATGTGGCTCTGTCAGGAAGGCCAAAAGTGGCCAAAGAGGGAAGGGGTTAATGGATTGAGTGAGTGAGTGTACTAAAGAATTAATGACTTAACAAGCTAAACATTTTCCACGTGTGGAATCATTTGTTTTTAATTTATTGACCGACTAGAAAACAATAAACTGCAAGTTTCAATATTTAGTGTACCTATTAGACAAATCACTTGGGCAGGTTTGAGCACACAAAGCCCCTAATCGTTCAGTGACTGATGTATTGTTCTACTCTGTAGTGTATTGTAGGTAAAGAATGCAGAACTAATATTATTTTTGTACCTTTTTGTGCTATATACCAAAATGAGAGCCATTTTTAGAAGCAGACAAGCAGGTTTTAAAGAAGCATTCATGCACTAATATTTTTAAATAAGTAAAACAATGCCGTATCTGTGTATAACAGGTACAGCTTTGTGTGTCATTTTACTGTAAATTGTATGCTATTTACTCAGCTGATCCCTTTGATCATAACAGGAGCTACATAAAACAACCCAGATTCTGCTAACTAACTAACTATATATATATATATATATATATATATATATATATATATATATATATATATATATATATATATATATATATATATATATATATATATGTATATATATATATATATATGCACATGCACACTGATCAGTCATAACATTAAAGGCTATATACACCTTTGAAAAGTTTGTATGGCTTTTTTTTTAAAATAAAAATGTGTATGAGTGTGTTTGGTGCAAATTTCTGATTACTTTTTATTAGGGTGTGTACACATCGGCGTTCTGCTTCCGTCAGACTTTTCTGTCAGAGGAACCCATCAACAGAAACCATACTGTAGCTTCCATTTGAATTACCATTGATTTCAATAGTATTGCTTTTATTGATAATAGTTTCCGTTTGTCTCCGTTCTGTAAGGTTTCCATTTTTGTCGGAAACAATAGCGTAGTCGACTGCGCTATTGTTTACGTAAAAAAAAAAGAAACTTTACGGAACGGAGACAAACGGAAACCATAAGCAACGGAAAAGTTACCATTGAAATCAATGGTAATGCAAACGGAAGCTATGGTTTCCGTTTGCCTTTCCATTGATGGCTTCCTCCGACTGAAAGGTCTGACGGAAACCATCAACGGAAAATGAACGTTGATGTGAACAGGCCCTTACAAATAATTTTTACTTTTTGAGATACAGCTGCTTTGTATCCTGTATATGGAGCAGCTGTATCGTGCGCTGAGACCTGAATCCGTCCACCTGTTATCGATCACATCAAAGTTATGAACACTGAACCCGTCAGTCCCGCTGACCTGACGGATATAGGCTTCAGCGCAATATATATAGCTGCTCTGTACACAGAATACAAAGCAGCTGCATCTCAAATTGAGAAAGCTAGACGACTGGGTCAGAGCATCGCCAAAACGTCAGGTCTTGTTGGGTGTTCTCGATATGCATTGGTTAATACCTACCTAAACTGGCCTAAGGAAGGACAACCTTTGGACTTGTAACAGGGTCATGGGAACCCAAGGCTCACTGATTTGCGTATGAAGCAAAGGCTAGCCCATGTTGGAAGAGCCACTGTAGAACAAATTGCTGAAAAGTTAATGTTGGCTATCATAGAAAGGTGTCAGAACACACAGTGAATCGCAGCTTGTTGCGTTTGGGGATGTGTAGCTGGAGACCGGTCAGAGTTCCCATCCTGACCTCTATTCACCTCCAAAAGTGCCTACAAAGGGCACTTGAGCATCTGAACTGGACAATGGAGCAATGAAAGAACGTGGCCTGTTCTGATGAATCACGTTTGTCTTTAACATTATTTGCATGGCCAGGTGCCTCGCTTACCTAAGGAAGAGATGGCACCAGAATGTACTATGGGAAGAAGGCAAGCTGGCGGAGGCAGTGTGGTGCTCTGAGCATTCTTCTGCTGGAAAACCTTGGGTCCTGGCATTCATGTAGATGTTACATTGACACAAACCACCTGCCTAATTATTGTTCCATACCAAGTATACCCTTCAGCGCTACAGTATGCCATAATAGCAGTGGCCTTTTTCAACATGATAATGTGCCCTGCCACACTGCAAAAATTGTTTAGGAATAGTTTAAAGGAACATGGCTAAGAGTTAAAGATGTTGACTTGCTCTCCAAATTCCCCAGATATCAATCCAGTAAAGCATCTTTGGGGTTGCACTGGAAAGATAATTCAGATCCATACAGGCACCACCTCACAACTTACAGGACTTAAAGGATCTGCTGCTAACTTGTCTTGTGTAGTCCATGTCTAGACAGTTTAGAGCTGTTTTGGCGGCACAAGGGGGACCTAGACAATAGGCAGGTATTTTTATTATCATGGCTGAACGTTGTATATATATATATAGGTTTTAGGCACTTAAAGGTAGGTTCACCATTGGTGTACTCATTCTAATAAACTGGGGCAGTAATTCCAAACCTCTTTAGCATGGAGTAACCCCTGCTGGGTGTTGTACAAGTATGAGCATTCCAATAATAATTTTGAGTATTTGCAGGGTTTCCAATAATAATCTTGTAGGTCTGTGTCTGCTGACAGGCTAGGTGGTGTGAAGGCTAGATGGTGGACCCAGGAATAGACATAACAACAGGACCCAGGAGCTTCAAATTATTCCTTTGCTTGCAAATAACGATCACTTAGGATGCACTCACGTAGCAATGCATCCTAGGTCTCATGCACACAATCAGAATATGTCAGTAGCCAGGTACATACAGTCAAGTGATAAAGACCTCCCACGGTTTTAAAAATAGCCAGATGGACAAAATGGCAAACATGTAATTGGGGGGGGGGGGATTTGGGGTAGAATGTGTCAGATTCATCAACAGGGTACATACTAGATTGATTAATCTGACCTGGAGTTAGAAAAAACTCCAGGTCGGGCCAGGCATTGTTTTCTGCCCCGTTTCTGATCAGAAAAATGACACAGTAATTGGTAAAATGAGTCATGTGTGTAGAAACAGTGGTGTATGGGTTCTGTATATACAGAGTTAGGCCTGAACATCATATTTTTCCATTGAATTTTACAACAGAAAACTAATGTAAATACATTAATAAGTCTGCCTCAATTACATGGTTCCATGTTTCCAAGTTTAGTAAATCATTCATGAAAACGAAATAGAAGTATAATTTAAAGTACTTTCTCACATTTTTGGCAACTACAAAAATGCAGCAAAGCCTGAATAACAGCTCTTATGGATCACCGTGCTATCTTCCAGTAACACTGATTTTATTTATAGTGTATCGTATTTGACATGGGAAGAATGGGAAAATAGCATATTTCCATTTTAGAATGTTTTCTGAGCTACATAACTACTTTTTTTATGTAGCACAAAAGCAGTTCCATACAGGCTAAATGTTGCAAAAAAACAGGCCTAAAAACACAGAAAGACCATGTGTAGTACGCAATGTCTTAGTGTGATCAGCATTTCCTAAATCTGCTTCTAGCAAAACCTGTAACTCTGTTTTTTACATTTTTTTCAGCCAAGTTTTTCCGTTAGAAGTCAAGAAGAGAGTAGGAAATATCTCCACAAAAAGCAATAATTAAGGCATGCTGCAGTTTTTAGAATACTGGCATAAATACATTAATAAATCTGTTACAATGTGTCACGTGACCTAAATAGGATAAAAAAAAGGGATTTATACAAATTAGCTTTATATTTTCTAATCAGATCATAACTAGTTTTCTGTTGACATTTAAAATTTTAAACCCCTTTTAGGTCGCAGACTGTTTTGACCTTCAGGACACAGCCCATTTTACAAATCTAGCGTCACTTTACGTGGTAAAAGAATTGTAATTATTTTACTTATCCATGTTATTCTGAGATTGTTTTTCCGTGACACGTTGTACTTTATCTTGTTGGCAATTTTTTTGTCAACATGCTTTATGCTTTTATATATATAAAAAAACAACTAAAGTTTACAGAAAACGTTGAAAAATTTGTTGTTTTCCAAATTTTAAATACACTGGTTCAAAATGGATAAGGATACCATACAAATGAGTAAACAAATAATACCATTTACTTTTTTACTGTAGGCATACATTTTTTAGGACATTATAAGGCTTATAACTTTAATAGTTATGTCTCAAATTTAAACATTTTTAAAAAAAACAAAAAACATTTAGGCCCCTATTTACTGTGATTCTGAAGTTGCTTTGAGGTGCCCAAAAATCACCCCATTTCAAAAAACGACACTCAAAATATTCATTACAGCATTTAGTAACTCTTTAGGTATTTCACAGAAATTAATGAAGAGAAGTGGTGAAATTTGAAAATGTAATTATTTTGCAAATATTCAATCCATTTTCCATTTTTTCTGTAGCTCGGCAAGTGCCAATAGAGAAATGCAACTCAACATTTATTACACTGGTTGTTTTGTCTTCAGAAATATCCTATATGTGGCCCTAGTGTACTGCCTGAAATACACATGCCTCAGAAAGCAGTGATGTGAAGCATCACTCTGGTGATTGCGGTCACTGGCCAAAGTATAGAATTACTGTAAAGAGCAGCTAACGCTCTTGTGGATTCAGGGAAACCATGAATTACATGATCACTTATTTGTTAGCATGGGTATGTGTAATACAACATTTCTTTGGCTGCCCTCAGCTTAAAGGGGTTGTCCACTACTAAACAACTGATCCACCAGATAGGTCATCAGTATCTCAATGGTGCGGGTCCGACACCCGGACTCCGCACAGTTAAGCTGCTTCAGCTGCCTCCGGGCACCTAATCTTATGGCCCATTAAGTAAAGTACAGAGCTGGAAGCAGTTGGTTCCGTAAATAGCGTGGCAGCTGTGCTGCCAAACTGCAGCTCTGCTCCTATTCACTTGAATAGGAGCAGAGCTGCAGTATTGCAGCTCGGCCGCTATTCAGTGGCTGGAGCTAACTGCTTCCTGGCATGTATGTCCAGCGCTTGGAGGCAGCCAGAGCGGCTTAACGGTGCGGGGTCCGGGTGTCGGACGCCCACAGATAATGTACTGATGATTTATCCTTTGGATAGGTCATCAGTTGTCCAGTAGTGGAAAACCCCTCTAAGGAGCCAGTTCCACAGCATTCAGCTAATTGCCGGGGCAGTTTTCATTGAGATAAAGGATTGCACATATAGGACAATCTCTTAAACAGATTTCATAGTAAAGATTTTATGTGTGTGTGTAATGGATTTCCCTGACACAGCTTCTTTGTCGACGTTCGTGGTTAATCAGCCTGCATCTGTGCCTAGATCTGTTAGAGTGACTCGATCTGCCACCACTCAGGCTGGGAGGCTGAGGAGTGGGAGAACCTATCACAGCCTGGCCAGACTGAGCTAGCTCCCGCCCTCTGTCTTTTTATACCCTCATTTCCTGCTCCTCTTTTGCCTGTTATTCTGTTTGTTTCCTGGCTCTGCTGTGCCTGCTTGTACTATTGTCCTCTGCTTCAAATTGACCCTGGCTTTACTGACTACTCTCCTGCTCTGCGTTTGGTACCTCGTACACTCCTGGTTTGAATCGGCTCGTTCACTACTCTTGTTGCTCACGGTGGGCAACTGCCCCATTTCCCTTAGCTTCTGTACCATTGTCTATTGGTCTGTCGTGCACTTATTGAGCGTAGGGACCGTCGCCCAGTTGTACGCCGTCGCCTAGGACGGGCCGTGCAAGTAGGCAGGGACTGAGTGGCGGGTAGATTAGGGCTCACCTGTCGGTCTTCCTACCCCGTCATTACATAATCACAGGCCCAAATACCTTTTCTACCCTGGTCCCTGACACACTATGGACCCCCTTGAGGCCCTGGCTCAGCAAATGCAGGGTCTTTCCCTACAGGTCCAAGACCTGGCTCAGAGGTGCAACCAGCGTGATGCTACCCTGGTAGTGCCCCCCACCTCACCTCTAGAACCTCACCTCAAGTTGCCTGACCGGTTCTCAGGGGACCGGAAGACTTTTTTCTCCTTCCGGGAGAGTTGTAGGCTCAATTTCCGTTTAAGGCCCCACTCCTCAGGTTCTGAGAACCAGCGAGTGGGTATAATTATGTCCCAGCTCCAGGATGGCCCCCAGGAATGGGCCTTCTCCTTGGCTCTTGACGCCCCTGAACTTTCGTCTGTTGATTATTTTTTTTTCGCTCTCGGGCTCGTCTATGATGAGACTGACAAGACTGCCTTTGCCGAGAGTCAGCTGGTGACCTTACGTCACGGTAAGAGACCCGTTGAGGAGTACTGTTCTGACTTTAGGAAGTGATGTGTAGCTTGTCGGTGGAATGACCCTGCCCTGAGGTGTCAGTTTAGATTGGGTCTGTCGAACGCCCTGAAAGACCTGTTAGTTAGTTATCCCTCTTCGGACTCTCTAGATCAGGTTATGGCTTTAGCGGTACGTCTTGACCGACGTCTCAGGGAACGACGACTAAAAACGTTTTTGTGCCTTTTCCTCTGACTCCCCTATGATGGCTCCAGAGGCTCCGTTGCTTCGTTCTTCCACGGAAAACTCGGATGAACCTATGCAACTCGGGGCCTCCGTGTCTCTCCAACAACGTAGAGAGTTCCGCAGGAAGAATGGTCTCTGCTTCTACTGTGGGGATGACAAGCATCAAGTGAACGACTGTCCTAGGCGTAAGAATAAGCAGCCGGAAAACTTCCGCGCCTAAGTGACCATCGGGGAGGTCACTTGGACGCACAGGTATTTCCTGTAAATATGAAGCCTAATAAAATCTTGCTTCCCTTTCAGGTCTCTTTTGGTGGTAGGTCTACCTCCGGCAGTGCCTTCGTGGACTCAGGGTCTTCTGCTAATATCATGTCTGTGGAATTTGCTATGTCTCTAGCTATGCCTTTAATTGATTTGCCTAAACCTGTCCCGGTAGTGGGTATCGACTCCACTCCACTTGCTAATGTTTATTTTACACAGCATACCCCTGTATTTGAACTCATGGTTGGCTCCATGCATTTGGAGCAGTGATCTGTGTTGGTGATGCAGGGATTATCGTCCGATTTGGTTTGAGGCCTTCCTTGGTTGCAGATGCATAATCCCACGTTTAACTGGAATACTGGGGATCTTACTAAATGGGATAATGAATGCATGACTTCCTGTTTTTCTATTAATTTGGTTTCTCTCTCTGAGGAGGTGAACACTCTACCTGAGTTTATTCAGGACTTCGCTGATGTTTTTTCTAAAAGAGCCTCCGAAGAGTTACCTCCTCATAGAGAGTACGATTGCGCAATCGATTTGGTACCAGGAACTAAGCTCCCTAAAGGTAGGATATTTAATCTCTCTTGTCCTGAACGTGAAGCCATGAGAGAATATATCTAGGAATGCCTGGCCAAGGGTTAAATCCGCCCCTCTACTTCTCCGGTAGGTGCTGGCTTCTTCTTCGTAGGGAAGAAGGATGGTGGTCTTAGGTCGTGCATCGATTACCGGAACTTGAATAAGGTCACTGTAAGGAACCAATATCCCCTTCCTTTGATTCCTGATCTCTTCAATCAGGTTCAGGGGGCCCAATGGTTCTCTAAGTTTGATCTTCGGGGGGCTTATAACCTTATCCGAATCAGGGAAGGGGATGAGTGGAAGACTGCATTTAACATGCCCGAAGGTCATTTCGAATACCTCGTCATGCCCTTTGGGTTGTGTAATGCTCCCGCGGTCTTCCAGAATTTCATAAATGATGGTTTTAAGAGACTACCTGGGGGTATTTCTTGTAGTGTACCTTGATGATATACTTGTGTTTTCCAAGGACTGGTCCTCTCACATTGAGCATGTCAGGAAGGTGCTCCAGGCCCTTAGGGAAAACAAACTCTTTGCTAAAACTGAAAAATGTGTGTTTGGGGTGCAGGAGATACCATTTTGGGTCAAATCCTCACTCCTAACGAATTCCGCATGGACCCTGCCAAGGTTCAGGCTGTGGCGGAATGGGTCCAACCTGCCTCCCTGAAGGCTTTACAGTGCTTCCTGGGGTTCGCTAATTATTACAGGAGATTTATTGCTAACTTCTCGGTCATCGCTAAGCCTCTTACGGACCTTACTCGCAAGGGTGCTGATCTCCTCCACTGGCCTCCGGAGGCGGTTCAGGCTTTTGAGGTCCTTAAGAGGTGCTTTGTCTCTGCCCCAGTGCTGATTCAGCCTAACCAAATGGAGCCATTAATCGTGGAGGTTGACGCCTCCGAGGTGGGTGTGGGTGCTGTCTTGTCCCAGGGTACCAGGGATCTTACCCATCTCCGTCCCTGTGCCTACTTCTCCAGGAAGTTCTCCCCCACTGAAAGTAACTATGACGTTGACTACCGCAAACTCTTAGCCATTAAATGGGCATTTGAAGAGTGGCGCCACTTCCTGGAGGGGGCTAGGCACCAGGTAACGGTCCTTACCGACCACAAGAATCTGGTTTTCCTAGAATCTGCCCGGAGGCTAAACCCGAGACTAGCTCGATGGGCGTTGTTTTTTACTAGATTCAACTTTGTGGTCATCTATAGGGCTGGGTCTAAAAATATTAAAGCTGATGCACTGTCGCGTAGCTTCATGGCCAGCCCTCCTCCTGAGGAGGATCCTGCTTGTGTTTTGCCCCCAGGTATAATCATATCCTCTGTTGATTCTGACTTAGTCTCCAAAATTGCGGCTGATCAAGGTTCAGCTCCTGAGAACAAGCTGTTTGTTCCCATGCAATTCCGGCTAAGGGTACTCAGGGAAAATCATGACTCTGCACTATCTGGCCATCCAGGCATCCTGGGTACCAAACACCTCATTTCTAGAACCTATTGGTGGCCTGGGTTGCTTAAAGACGTTAAGGCTTACGTCGCCGATTGTGAAACTTGTGCTAGGTCCAAGACTCCCAGGTCCCGACCAGCGGGCTTACTATGTTCTTTGCCCCTTCCCCAGAGACCTTGAACCCATATCTCCATGGATTTTATCACCGATCTGCCTCCATCCCAAGGCAAGTCGGTGGTGTGGGTTGTAGTAGACCGCTTCAGCAAGATGTCCCACTTTGTACCCCATAAGAAACTACCCAATGCCAAGACGTTAGCTACCTTGTTTGTCAAACACATCCTGCGTCTCCATGGGGTTCCGGTCAATATTGTTTCTGACAGAGGGGTACAATTTGTTTCATTGTTTTGGAGAGCCTTCTGTAAGAAGTTGGAGATTGATCTGTCCTTCTCCTCGGCCTTCCATCCTGAAACTAATGGCCAAACTGAGAGGACTAATCAGTCTCTAGAACAATATTTAAGGTGTTTTATCTCTGACTGTCAAGATGATTGGGTCTCCTTCATTCCCCTCGCCGAATTTTCCCTTAATAACCGGGTCAGTAACTCGTCGGGGGTCTCCCCCTTTTTCTGTAATTCTGGGTTTAATCTACGGTTCTCCTCCATTTCACCTGGTGGTTCCAACAATCCCGAGGTAGATGTCATTCATCGGGAACTGTGCACAGTCTGGGCCAGGTTCAGAAGAACCTTGAGGTGTCCCAGAGCATCCAAAAGACTCAGGCAGATAAGAGACGTTCTACTAACCCCTTGTTTGTGGTCGGGGATCTGGTGTGGCTGTCCTCAAAAAATTTGCGCCTTAAAGTCCCGTCCCAAAAAATGTGCTCCCAGGTATATAGGGCCGTACATGATCATTGAGGTCCTTAACCCTGTCTCCTTCCGGCTGGAGTTACCCCCGTCCTTTCAGATACACAACGTGTTCCATGCCTCTGCTCTCCGTCCTTGGCTACCTCGTGGAAACCTCCGGTCTCTGTTCTCACTCCTGAAGGGGTAGAATTCGAGGTGGCCAAGATTGTGGACAGCAGGATGGTCCAGGACTCCCTCCAGTACCTGGTCCATTGGAGAGGTTACGGGCCTGAGGAGAGGACTTGGGTACCCGCCTGGGATGTTCACGCCGGGTTATTGCTCAGGAAGTTCCATCTTTGGTTCCCCAACAAGCCAGGTCCACCTAGGAAGGGTCCAGTGGCCCCTCATAAAAAGGAGGGTACTGTAATGGATTTGCCTGACACAGCTTTTTTGTCGACGCCCGTGGTTAATCAGCCTGCATCTGTGCCTAGATCTGTTAGAGTGACTCGATCTGCTACCACTCAGGCTGGGAGGCTGAGGAGTGGGAAAACCTATCACAGCCTGGCCAGACGGAGCTAGCTCCCGCCCTCTGTCTTTTTATACCCTCATTTCCTGCTCCTCCTTTGCCTGTGATTCTGTTTGTTTCCTGGCTCTGCTGCTCCTGCTTGTACTATTGTCCTCTGCTTCAAATTGACCCTGGCTTTACTGACTACTCTCCTGCTCTGCGTTTGGTACCTCGTACACTCCTGGTTTGACTCGGCTCGTTCACTACTCTTGTTGCTCACGGTGTTGCCGTGGGCAACTGCCCCATTTCCCTTAGCTTCTGTGTACCCTTGTCTGTTGGTCTGTCATGCACTTATTGAGCGTAGGGACCGTCGCCCAGTTGTACGCTGTCGCCTAGGACGGGCCGTGCAAGTAGGCAGTGGCGGGTAGATTAGGGCTCACCTGTCTGTCTTCCTACCCCGTCATTACAGTGTGTTTGTGTGTGTGTGTATATATATAATTTATATTACTTCACACTACTAACCAGTGTTGAACTGGAGCACCTGGGGCCCATCAGAGGAAAAAATTATTGGGGCCCACTCTTCAGCTATAAAGAAATAATGCAAGACCACTCTTAATTGTGTAGTAAAACGTGTTTAGTAAAACAAAGACCAATATTACCACCATACAGTGACCATATAGTTGTAGATACCAGTTCTACACAGGCGCTATGCAGACCATATAAGTTAATACAGTAACTTGAAATCCAGTGACTCACGGGTGTCATCTTCTCTGATTGAAGTCGTTCCTTCTCCCTTTTCTTCTTCATCCGGCCCCGAATGCCATGATGACTTCTCACAGCCACAACTCACCTCTGCAGAATTTGCAATAGAAACAACTTTTGCTCCTCGCTTTTCCAGACCCCTTCCCACTCTCCACAAAACTCACCATTTATAGTGCCTTAGATGGAAATAATGCCCCATCTTGGTGCACCACTCAGCAATAGTGCCCCCACAGTTATAGGACCCCATTCGTACTCCCTAAATAGTAGTGCCTCCTTATGTGCTCCACAGCGGAAAAAAAGGTGAGGGATAAACGGCACTCCTCCGAGACTCTGCGTGGAATGAGATGGTGTAGATTGCCGGCTGCCACCCTCTGCAGTCCCTCTGTGACAATTCCTTAGTACCGGGGAAAAGGCATATAGAGGATGAATGAGCAGGAAATAGGCTGTGTAGTATCGGGTAACAGCGCCAGGCTTTGGAGGACAAGGAACGAGGCTAGGTAAGGTTGATCAAGGTGATCTTTTTATTCAAAAGACGATGCGTTTCTGGACCGGACTGGTCCTTTCGTCAGGTCAGTTTACAATGTTTGCACGTGTAAGGTGCTTATATATGCATTAAAAAAAAACAGAAGAGAACCGGTGAATAGCAGTTGATTTTCCATTTAAAATCACAAAAGGCATTGCGGGATTGAAACCCTCCATATGGCTTTAAAATTAACACCAAGTTTACTCAAAACAGCACATAACATTCACATTTTTACATTTTTCAATTATCAGTGTACATTTATTCATTGAAATATTTCCAACTCTTGGAGTATAATTTATTCTAGAGTTTTGCTGTGATGGATTGTCGTCCCAAGTTTCCATTAAGTTAATGTTTATAAGTAAATATAAAAGCATATACTGTATTTATAAAAGAGTGTTTCTTATCGTAGATACACTTTACTTTTTTTGTATTGTCAGTACTTTACATCGTACTTATTCTTAATTTGAATAAAAATGTGTCTCATTCCATATTGATCCTCCGTATATCCCGTTTAACACGAAAAGGTGAAGGGAGTAAGATGGATATTTAATTTTCATAACTCATGTTCAGTTTCTTCGTAATTGAGAGGACAAAAAATATATAAAAAACATTTCTAAGGATTTATAAAAATTAATAATAAGAGCGCAGGACTAATTGTCATGCGTTGCCTGTAATAATAGCCTTTTTTATGTGCAGGAAATATATGATAGCCTAAGTACTATATTTATATGCATAAAACCAGGCATTTTACTGTGCTCAAGTCTCATAAAATTTGTTTTTTAAAACATGGAGTTCATAATTGCAATAAAAAACTATTAGTTTCGTTATATTCATTTGATGTATATATATACTCAAGGTGAAATCTGCTTTTGCGAGGAAGGCAGAATTAATGTCAGTGTGCAACTAATTAGGGGTACAGTAGATTTGTCAGTATAATCAATCAATTTCAATAGTACTGCACTCCGTGTCATTCATTTGTTAGTCCCATTTAGAAATGTCCAATCTTGGGGGAAAAGGAGGAAGATTCAATAATGTAAATGCGGTGATTAAATGACAAAAATATGTATATATATATATATATATATATATATATATATATATATATATATATATATATATAGAAGTTGTATATGCCAGGCTTTTTTGAACATCCTTTATCTGGAATATTCTCCGATTTCAATGTGCAGTCGGATCTATACTGCAAATGCATACTATATTACTTGTATTATTTTTTTATATCTAGATGTTATCTATTAATTCTGGATAACGCATGTTCCAGTGATGTTTTTTTTTAGATATCATTAGTATTTTCAATGGTTTCATTCAGTCCTTCAGGACTCAAGCTATGATACTTATAAATCCAGTAGGCCTCCCGTTATTTTAACTGGGAGAACCTGTTATTGGCGGCATTTGGTATGTGTTCCAGGGGTGTTACTGTTACTGAAATGACCCCCTCGTGATGGTAATGGAGGTGTCTGGATACGCTGTGTTTCAAAAAATGGTTATTAGTGTTGGACCTTTGTTTGTTAATTCTTGTTCTCAGGGACTGTATGGTTCTACCTACATATTGGAGGCCGCAAGTACATTCCAATAGGTATATGACATAATTAGAAGCACAGTTCATGAATTGTTTGATTGGGAAATTTTCTTTTGTGATATTGCAGGTTGATAAGGTTTTTCTGTGACTAATGGTGTCACAACATTGGCACCTCACTGAGTTGCATCTATAGGAGCCTACTATTTTTGTCATGAAGTCTGTGACAGGTTTTATGATGATTTCTTTTAGTCGACTCGGTGCTATTATATTTTTTATACTACGCCCTTTCCTGTATGTGAAACCTCGTCTTGCAGGAATGATTGATTTTAGGACCGGGTCACTACTCAAGATGTTCCAATGCTTCTATAAAATGGTCCTCAGGGTATTATTGCCACTATTAAAATCAGTGATGAAATTATGTTTGCGTCTATTTATTTGTGAAACATCTGCTGTCGATTTTGATTTATAGGGTTTTTTGTGTGGTGGTTAGGGAGGATAAATATGCTGATCTTATAATTTTTTGGGGATACATCTTTTCCTCGAACCTCTTCTTTAGTATAATAGCTTGATGACGATAGATTTTATTAGAACTGAAATTCTTTTTGATCCTTTTGAATTGAGTATGGGGTATATTGGTGAGCCATGGTTTCAAGAGGGCACTATAAAATTCAATATAACTATTGGTGTCCACATTTTTAAAATGAGTCATGGTAGTGATGCTCCCTCGGTTGATTAATAGTTAGATCCAAAAAGTCTATTTTATTGTTTGAGAAGTTCATGGTGAAAACAAGACCCCAATCATTGGTATTAATTAGTTGTACAAAATCAGTAGCCTCTTTTTCTGTACCATCCCATAGGATGAAGAGGTCATTTATAAATCTTCTATAGAAATATATGTTCTGTTGGTGAATCTTATTAAAATGAATATATAGGGACTCAAATAGTCCCATATATAAATTGGCGAAGCTGGGAGCAAAACGGCTCCCCATAGCAGTACAGCGTATCTGTTAATATTTTCTCCTTCAATAAAAAAATATATAATGTGTTAGAATAAAATTGATCAATTCGGTAATAAACTGGATTTGGGCGGATTTTAATATACCTGCATTGGATGCTATTTTTTGCATTAATACCTTTTAAGTGGGGAATGTTTGAATATAATGACGTGACATCCAGAGTCAGTAATTTACAATTGGGGGGTATATGTAGTGTATCTAATTCTCTGAGAATCTGGGTGGAATCCTTAAGATATGAAGGTAAATTGATTACATAAGGCTGTAAGTGAAGATCCATATAATGTCACAAATTAGAGGTGAGTGAGTTGATTCCTGATATGATAGGGCGTCCTGGCGGATTTTTGTCATCCTTATGTATTTTGGGTAGATGGTAAAAAAAATGGGCGTTGGGCTTCTTTAATGTTGATGAAGTCTCTTTCCTTTTTGTTGATTAATCCCTTATCGTAGGCTTTTTTAGTCATGGTATTACGTTTTGCTGAATAGGCCATGCTGGGGTCTGAATGTAATATTTCGTAATAGTCTAAATCCGACAGAATTCTGTTGGCTTCAGCAATATACATGTTCTTATCCTGTGCTACAATCCACCCTCCCTTATCTGCTGCCCTTATCACTATATCATTATTATTCTGGATCTTTTTGAGGGCTTGCCTTTCTGTCCTGGTTAGGATATTTTTATTATTATTAGTACAAAATTTGCTATTGTTCCTATGTGGCATATCTGATTTTTTACCTAATTCCCTGAAGTCATTGGAAACGAGAGACAAGAAAGTCTCGAGGTAATGTCCTCTACTGGCGAGGGGGTAGAATGAAGAAGCGGGTTTCACGTCTACATGACAGTATTCAAATTCATGGTGGACAGGTTTTTCATCTGTTTTAGTTTTATTATTTTGTATTAAAAAGTGTCTCTCTAGGGTTAGTTTCCTAATGAATCGGTTTAGATCTAAAAATAGCTTAAAATCATCAGGTCCCGAGGTGGGGCAAAAAGATAATCATTTTGATAACACTTCAGTCTTTTTTTGATCAAGTAAATAATGGGATAAATTAAATAGTTTCGTGGTTTTCAACTGTTTATGTCCTAATGGTTGTTTTTTTATTATTTAATTTTGTTTTTTATCGTCCTTATATTGCTTCTCTCTTTTATTGTGTTCGTGGGTGTGTTTGCTCCCTCTTTTACCTCTACAATGTCTTTTGCTGGAGGATTTGGTGACGAGATGTGTTTTATTCGAGGACTTAGATATTGAAGGATCGAGTTGGCAGGGATAATGGGTAATATCAATATTTCTGCAGGTGTAATGGGTGGTATGGTGGTGTGCTCTATTCTCGGGGGTAACCCTAAAAAAGACACACTAGTATTAAATGGGGGACTATTAAGATGTATCGATAGAGTAGGGTCTATACTAATATTTGTGAGGGGAATGGACTGAAGAGGAGATTCTGTTTCCTCATGTATAGTAAAAAGGGAATCCTCAAGGTAGGAGCAAACCTTTTGGTCGTATGTAACAGTGGATGTAGAGTACTCAATTGATGGGTCTGAATGAACGGGTGGTCTAGCGTCCATCAAGTCGATGGACAGGGGGAATGTGTTCCCTAGTTGGGTGGAACTGCTCACTGGGTCGTGTTCAGTGCTGGGGGGTATTGTACTACTAACCCCTAGGTGATGATTTTTGACATATGTAAATTTGCTGGGTTGAGATGTACCTAAAGGAGTCTCTTCACAGGTCTCTGTTGTGGGGGAATGTTTGTGATTGTGTTTGCTATTGAGAAAAATTCTTCCCATGGGACGTATGGGATGATGTTTGCTGTTCTGATCTAGGGATCTATCAGATTTAGAAGTAGTTGAAGGTACCCTACCATAGGGTGCTGAGGAGTGTACTAGGTCTACTCTTTTTTTGGGCTGTAATTCAGACTGGGCTGATGAGTGCGTTTTAGGTCTAAACTTATCTCTGCCATATTTATTTGATTTTCTCTCTATTGTATCCCTCTCTGTTTTTAGTAATCTGTTGGTTGTGGTCCTATTCAGGACATGAAAGTCTGGGTGTATGGAGAATTTCTCTAATTGTGTGAGGGTGGTCATGATGGCAGGATGTAATTCAGCACTGATATTATTGCGTTTGGCAATAATCCGTTCCATCATGCCCTAAGAACATGTGGACATACACTACCGTTCAAAAGTTTGGGGTCACCCAGACAATTTTGTGTTTTCCATGAAAACTCACACTTATATTTATCAAATGAGTTGCAAAATGACTAGAAAATATAGTCAAGACATTGACAAGGTTAGAAATAATGATTTTTATTTCAAATAATTATTTTCTCCTTCAAACTTTGCTTTCGTCAAAGAATGCTCCATTTGCAGCAATTGCAGCATTGCAGACCTTTGGCATTCTAGCTGTTAATTTTCTGAGGTAATCGGGAGAAATTTCACCCCATGCTTCCAGAAGCCTCTCCCACAAGTTGGATTGGCTTGATGGGCACTTCTTGCGTACCATACGGTCAAGCTGCTCCCACAACAGCTCTATGGAGTTGAGATCTGGTGACTGCGCTGGCCACTCCATTACAGATAGAATACCAGCTGCCTGCTTCTTCCCTAAATAGTTCTTGCATAATTTGGAGGTGTGCTTTGGGTCATTGTCATGTTGTAGGATGAAATTGGCTCCAATCAAGCGCTGTCCACAGTGTATGGCATGGCGTTGCAAAATGAAGTGATAGCCTTCCTTATTCAAAATCCCTTTTACCTTGTACAAATCTCCCACTTTACCAGCACCAATGCAACCCCAGACCATCACATTACCTCCGCCATGCTTGACAGATGGCGTCAGGCACTCTTCCAGCATCTTTCCAGTTGTTCTGCGTCTCACAAATGTTCTTCTGTGTGATCCAAACACCTCAAACTTTGATTCTTCAGTCCATAACACTTTTTTCAAATCTTCCTATGTCCAATGTCTGAGTGCTTTTGCCCATATTAATCTTTTCCTTTTATTAGCCAGTCTCTGATATGGCTTTTTCTTTGCCACTCTGCCCTGAAGGCCAGCATCCCGGAGTCGCCTCTTCACTGTAGACGTTGACACTGGCATTTTGCGGGTACTATTTAATGAAGCTGCCAGTTGAGGACCTGTGAGGCGTCTATTTCTCAAACTAGAGACTCTAATGTACTTGTCTTGTTGCTCAGTTGTGCAGCGGGGCCTCCCACTTCTCTTTCTACTCTGGTTAGAGCCTGTTTGTGCTGTCCTCTGAAGGGAGTAGTACACACCGTTGTAGGAAATCTTCAGTTTCTTGGCAATTTCTCGCATGGAATAGCCTTCATTTCTAAGAAAGGGAATAGACTGTCGATTTTCACATGAAAGCTCTCTTTTTCTAGCCATTTTGAGAGTTTAATCGAACCCACAAATGTAATGCTCCAGATTCTCAACTAGCTCAAAGGAAGGTCAGTTTTATAGCTCCTCTAAACAGCAAAACTGTTTACAGCGGTGCTAACATAATTGCACAAGGGTTTTCAAGTGTTTTCTAATCATCCATTAGCCTTCTAACACAGTTAGCAAACACAATGTACCATTAGAACACTGGAGTGATGGTTGCTGGAAATGGGCCTCTATACACTTATGTAGATATTGCATTAAAAAACAGACGTTTGCAGCTAGAATAGTCATTAGCACATTAACAATGTATAGAGTGTATTTCTGATTAATTTAATGTTATCTTCATTGAAAAAAAACTCTAAATTTCTTGCAAAAATAACGAAATTTCTAAGTGACCCTAAACTTTTGAACGGTAGTGAATGCACAAGAAAAAGGAATTATTAACCCTTTCGGGAAAACTTTGTCTCTTAGATAAATCGATAGAAAGGTTGTATCTAAATTCTGGATTAAATCTTCTAGTTTTAAAAATAAATCAGTCATAATTTTTGTGGTCTCAGGATTTGAGCATTCACTGTTTGAAGTCTCTGTAATAGAGCCAGATCGTGTGTCCTTGGTATAGTGTTCGATAAAATGGGTCCGTAGATTGAGGCGGTCTGTAAAGTAATCCATTGTTGTTCTGAAGAAAAGCTTGGGGTTCGCCTGTGCCCTCAGTGGGTCTTAAGAAAAATAGACCCTCCTGGGTGTAGGAATATGTTCTTGTAGCAATGCAGACCCAAAAAGAAGGAAAACAAAGGATGCAGTTCCAAAAACCCAGTGACAAATGTGTTACACAGCGGAAAAAAAAAGGTGAGGGATCAACGGCGCTCCTCCGAGGCTATGCGTGGAATGAGATGGTGTAGATTGCCGGCTGCCACCCACTGCAGTCCCTCAGTGACAATTCCTTAGTACCGGGGACAAGGCATATAGAGGATGAATGAGCAGGAAAAAGGCAGTGTAGTATCGGGTAACGGCGCCAGGCTTTGGAGGACAAGGAACGAGGCTAGGTGAGGTTGACCAAGGTGATCATATATTTCCTGCACATAAAAAAGGCTATTATTGCAGGCAATGCATGGCAAGCTGTCCTGCGCTCGTATTAATTTTTATAAATCCTTATAAATATTTTTTATATATTTTTTGTCCTCTCAATTACAAAGAAACTGAACATGAGTTATGAAAATTAAAGATCCATCTTACTCCCTTCACCTTTTCGTGTAAAACGGGATATACGGAGGATCAATATGGAATGAGACACATTTTTATTCTAATTAAGCATAAGTACAATGTAAAGTACTGACAATACAAAAAAAGTAAAGTGAATCTACGATAAGAAACACTCTTTTATAAATATATGCTTTTATATTTACTTATAAACATCAACTTAATGGAAACTTGGGACGACAATCCATTACAGCAAAACTCTGGAATAAATTACACTCCAAGAGTTGGAAATATTTCAATGAATAAATGTACACTGATAATTTAAAAATTTGAATGTTATGTACTGTTTTGAGTAAACTTGGTATTAACTTTAAAGCCATATGGAGGGTTTCAATCCCGCAATGCCTTTTGTGATTTTTAAATGGAAAATAAACTGCTGTGCACCGGTACTTTCCCGTTTTTTTTTAATGCATATATAAGCACCTTACACATGCAAGCATTGTAAACTGACCTGACGAAGGGACTAGTCCGGTCCAGAAACGCGACGTCGTTTGAATAAAAAGATCACCTTGATCAACCTTACCTAGCCTCGTTCCTTGTCCTCCAAAGCCTGGCACCGTTATCCTTATGTGGTCCGACACAGTAGTAATGTTCCCCTTTTGACCCCTCACAGTTGTTAGGTCCGCTTTCTGCCCTCACACAACAGTAGTCCTCTTTTGTGCCGCCATATAGTGGTTGTCTACTTTTGTGCCGCTATATAGTAGTTTGGTCCTCCTTTGTGCCCCCATGTAGTAGTTAACCCCTCTTTGTGTCCCTATATAGTAGTTAGGTCGGCCTGTGGCCACATATAATATTTAGGTACCAATTAGACCCCCAGATAGTAGTTCGGTCCCCTTTAGGACCCCATATAGTAGTTAGGTCCCACTTTGTGCCCCTATATAGTAGTTATGCCCTCCCATATAGTAATGAGGTCCCCTTTATGCCGGACATAGTAGTTAGGTTTTCTTTATGCCCCCATATAGTTAGGCCCCCTTAGGGCCCAAATAGTAGTTAGGTCCCCTTTGTGCCCCATATAGTAGTTAGGCCCCCTTTGTACCCCTATCTAGTAGTAAGGTCCACCTTTGTCTGTGTGACACAAGGGGTGTGTGGCACTCTCTATAAGGTAGGTTATGTGATACTATCTATAAGGGGGCTGTGTGTGGCACTATCTACAAGGGGGCGTGTGTCACTATCTACAGGTTGTGTGTGTGGCACTATATACAAGAAGGGGTGTGTAGCACTATCTACAAGGCGGGCCTGAGAGGCACTATCTACAAGGGAGAGGGATGTGGCTCTATCTACAAGGGGCTGTGTGTGGCACTTAGACAGAGACAGCACCAGGTATATGTGGGCCCTTGAGCAACACAGACTTAGTGGGACCCTTTGCAGAGGAACTCACGGTGGTGGAAAAAACGGCAGAAAACATCAGTTTATACCCCCATATAGAAGTTAGGCCCCCAGTTTGTGCCCCCATATATTTAGTGCCCACTGTAGATAGTGTCACAGTGCAGTGCCACACAGCCCCTGTAGGTAGCGCCACACAGCCCCCTTGGTAGGTAGTACTACACAGCCCCCCTCATAGCTAGTGCCACACAGACCCCTCGTAGGTAGTGCCACATAGTCCCCCTCATAGGTACTGCCCCACAGCCTCCTCCTAGGCAGTGCCACACAGCCCCCCTCCCAGGCAGTACCACACTGCCCCCTCCCAGGTAGTGCCACAAAGAACCCCTCCCAAGTAGTGTCACACAGCCCACCTCCCAGGTAGTGCCACACATCCCCCTTCCCAGGTGGTGCCACACAGTTCCCCCTCCCAGGTAGTGCCACACAACCCCTCTCCGTGTAGGTAACACCATTGGGGCTCCCTCAAGGTGTGGAATCCATAGCCAGAGCGTTGCCGCTGCACTGGCTGGGGATTCCTCTCCTGGATGAGCCCCTGATGTCACTATCCATATATAGATAGTAACATCAGGGGCTTCTCCAGGAGTGGAATCCCTGGCCAGAGCGTCGGAAACGCTCTGGGGGGATTCCGCTCTCAGACAGGGGCTCCCTCTAGGAGAGGAATCCCTGGCAAGTGTCTGCAACGCTCTGGCTGGGGATTCAACTCCTGGAGGAGCCGTCAGAACCAGGCGGCCAAGTGGGCCCCCCAAGGGTATTCGGCTCCGGCACTTGCCTGGGTTCGCCGGGTGCTAATGCTGGCCCTGTACAAGGGGGCTGTGCGTGGCACTATCTACAAGGGTGCTGTGTGTGGCACTATCTACAAGGTGGCTGTGTGTGTGGCACTATCTACAAGGGGGGCTGTATGTGCCACTATCTACGAGCGGGTGTGTGTGGCACTATCTACAAGGGGGTGCGTGTGGCGCTATCTACAAAGAGGCTGTGTGGCACTATCTACATGGGGCACTGTAGCACTATCTATGGGGGGCTGTGTATAGCACTATCTACAAGGGAGGTGTGGCAATTATTTACAGGGGACACTGTGTGGCACTATCTTCTGGGGGCTGTGCGTGACACAGAGGACTCTGTATGCTACTATCTACAGGGGACATAAAAAATGCCGAAAAAATGTTCAGAAACTGACCTGCGGTACGTTTTTTTAATTCGCAGCATGTCAATTAATGATTTAGAATCACTGCTTTTCTGTTACGGGTTTTCCCCATTGATGGGGAGGTACTGTAAAATTCGCAACTCAGAAAATAAAAAAAGGTTATACTTACCCAGATCTCTATGCTTTTCTGTTTAGGCCGGCCTCCTGGGATGCCGCAATGCCCCCCTCCCTGTAAGTAGCACCATTGGGGCTCCCCCTAGGTGTGGAATCCCCAGCCAGAGCGTTGCCGCTGCCCTGGCCGGGGATTCCTCTCCTGGAGTAGCCCCTGACGTCACTGTCCATATATAGATAGTGACGTCAGGGGCTACTCCAGGAGTGGAATCCCCGGCCATAGTGTCAGAAACGCTCTGGGGGGATTCCGCTCTCAGACAGGGGCTCCCTCTAGGAGCGGAATCCCTGGCAAGAGTGTCTGCAATGCTCTGGCTGGGGATTCAACTCCTGGAGGAGCCGTCAGAACTATGTGGCCAAGTGGGCCCCCACAAGGGTATTGGGCCCCGGCACTTGCCTGGGTTCGCCGGGCGCTGATGCTGGCCCTGTACAAGGGGGCTGTGCATGGCACTATCTACAAGGGGGCTGTGTGTAGCACTATCTACAAGGTGGCTGTGTGTGTGGCACTATCTACAAGGGGGGCTGTATGTGCCACTATCTATGAGCGAGTGTGTGTTGCACTATCTACAAAGGGGTGTGTGTGGTACTATCTACACGGGAGGCTGTATAGCACTATCTACATGGTACACTGTAGCACTATCTATAGGGGACTGTGTATGGCACTATCTATAAGGAAGGTGTGGTACTATTTACAGGGGACACTGTGTGGCACTATCTGCTGGGGGCTGTGCGTGACACAGGCTACTCTGTATTCTACTATCTACTGGGGACATAAAAAATATGCTGAAAAAACTTTCAGAAATTGACCTGTGGTACGTTTTCTTAATCCGCAGCATGTCAATTGATAATTTAGAATCGCTGCTTTCCTATTACGGGTTTTCCCCGTTGAATACAATGGGGAGGTACTGTAAAAATCGCAACTCCGAAAATAAAAAAAGGTTATACTTACCCAGATCTCTATACTTCTCTGTTCAGGCCGGCTTCCTGGGATGACGTTTCATCCCATGAGACTGCTGTAGACAATCACAGGCTGTAGCGGTCACATGGGATGAAACGTCATCCCAGGAGGCTGGGCTGCAAAACATCAAAGGGATGAGTCACCATGACTACAAGTATACAGTGAAGGAAATAAGTATTTGATCCCTTGCTGATTTTGTAAGTTTGCCCACTGTCAAAGACATGAACAGTCTAGAATTTTTAGGCTAGGTTAATTTTACCAGTGAGAGATAGATTATATTTTAAAAAAAAGAGAAAATCACATAGTCAAAATTATATATATTTTTTTGCATTGTGCACAGAGAAATAAGTATTTGATCCCTTTGGAAAACAAGACTTAATACTTGGTGGCAAAACCCTTGTTGGCAAGCACAGCAGTCAGATATTTTTAGTAGTTGATGATGAGGTTTGCACACATGTTAGATGGAATTTTGGCCCACTCCTCTTTGCAGATCATCTGTAAATCATTAAGATTTCGAGGCTGTCGCTTGGCAACTCGGATCTTCAGCTCCCTCCATAAGTTTTCGATGGGATTAAGGTCTGGAGACTGGCTAGGCCACTCCATGACCTTAATGTGCTTCTTTTTGAGCCACTCCTTTGTTGCCTTAGCTGTATGTTTCGGGTCATTGTCGTGCTGGTAGACCCAGCCACGAGCCATTTTTAATGTCCTGGTGGAGGGAAGGAGGTTGTCACTCAGGATTTGACGGTACATGGCTCCATCCATTCTCCCATTGATGCGGTGAAGTAGTCCTGTGCCCTTAGCAGAGAAACACCCCAAAATATAATGTTTCCACCTCCATGCTTGACAGTGGGGACGGTGTTCTTTGGGTCATAGGCAGCATTTCTCTTCCTCCAAACACGGCGAGTTGAGTTAATGCCAAAGAGCTCAATTTTAGTCTCATCTGACCACAGCACCTTCTCCCAATCACTCTCAGAATCATCCAGATGTTAATTTGCAAACTTCAGACGGGCCTGTACATGTGCCTTCTTGAGCAGGGGGACCTTGCGGGCACTGCAGGATTTTAATCCATTACGGCGTAATTCACTGAGTATATAAATGTCATGTAGTTCTCCCTAGTACAATTCTGAAATTCACTGGTTTATATCTGAAACCATAGTGGCAAAGAAAGCGCATCAACAGTTGAACCTGATAGATGATATTTTTTGCAATCTGTGCTGTGCATCTGACACAGACAGATTGCAATTTGGAAATATTGCAATGATACTGGTACCTTAAAAATATACATATCCCTAAAGATATAAACCTGTGAATTACGGCGTAATGTGTTACCAATGGTTTTCTTGGTGACTGTGGTCCCAGCTGCCTTGAGATCATTAACAAGTTCCCCAGTTCCCCCCGTGTAGTTTTCGGCTGAGCTCTCACCTTCCTCAGGATCAAGGATACCCCACGAGGTGAGATTTTGCATGGAGCCCCAGATCGATGTCGATTGACAGTCATTTTGTATGTCTTCCATTTTCTTACTATTGCACCAACAGTTGTCTCCTTCTCACCCAGCGTCTTACTTATGGTTTTGTAGCCCATTCCAGCCTTGTGCAGGTCTATGATCTTGTCCCTGACATCCTTAGAAAGCTCTTTGGTCTTGCCCATGTTGTAGAGGTTAGAGTCAGACTGATTAATTGAGTCTGTGGACAGGAGTCTTTTATACAGGTGACCATTTAAGACAGCTGTCTTTAATGCAGGCACCAAGTTGATTTGGAGCATGTAACTGGTCTGGAGGAGGCTGAACTCTTAATGGTTGATAGGGGATCAAATACTTATTTCTCTGTGCACAATGCAAATAAATATATATAATTTTGACTATGTGATTTTCTTTTTTTTTTTTTATATAATCTATCAATTATCTAATTAACCTAGCCTAAAAATTCTAGACTGTTCATGTCTTTGACAGTGGGCAAACTTACAAAATCAGCAAGGGATCAAATACTTATTTCCTTCACTGTATATAAGGTTTTGGCGGTCACATGGGATGAAAAGTCATCCTAGGAGCCCGGGCTGCAGGACATCAGAGAGATGCGTCGCCATGACTACAAGTAAGTATAAGGTTTTCGTTTTTTTTTAACTTGCTGTTTTCCGCAGCAGACATTTTGCCTGAAAAACTGCACCACAATTTGGTGCGGTTTTATGAACAGAACTACATGGGTGCTCCAGGGCGCATATGTTAAGTACTTTGTACGCAGTGTATCCGCCCTGTGTGAACATGCCCTAAAAGTTAGCAAGAACAGATGGAAACAATTCGTTGCTGTCCCGATACTTTGAGCTTCAGGTACGTTTTTTTAATTACCTATTATGACTATGAAACTGCATAAATAAAGTGGTTCTCCACCTTCTGACAACGGATGACCTACCCACCAGATATATGGACAGAGACATCAAGCGAAGCGCTCCAGAAGCGGAATCCCCGGCCATAGGGGGATTCCGCTTCTTCAGTGAGCTATGGTGCCGCTATATACAGTAAGGACGGTGCTATCTACAAGGGTGCGGTGCTATCTACAAGAGGGCTGTGTGGCACTACCTACAAGGGGGCTGTGTGGCTCTACCTACAAGGGGGCTGTGTGGCACTACCTACAAGGGGGCTGTGTAGCACTACTTACAAGGGGCTGTGTGGCGCTATCTACGGGGGGCTGTGTGGCACTACCTACAAGGGGGCTGTGTGGCACTACCTACAGGCGGCTGTGTGGCACTACCTACAGGGGGCTGTGTGGCACTTCCAACAAGGGGGCTGTGTGGCACTACCGACAAGGGGGCTGTGTGGCACTACCGACAAGGGGGCTGTCCTAGGACAGGATCACGCTGCCCTACGCAAGGATCCCGTCGTGGAGCAGCTCAATTCGTCGTGGGAACGGGGGTGGTTAGTACAAATTTTTTTGGGGGGCATTGTCTACAAGTGGGAGGATGGCACGATCAACAAGAAGGAGACACGGGATTATGGCACTGTCTACAGAGAGGCTGTATGGCACAATCTACAGGGGGCACTATCTACAAGGGAGGCTGTCTGTGGCTGCCAGGGGAGGCGGGCATTATACTCTGTGGGGAGCCAGTAAGTGGACATTATACTGTGTAGGGGTACTATAGGGGGCAATATACTGCGTGTAGCACTTAGGGGGCATAATACTGTGTGGGCACAATTAGAGGACAAAATACTGTGTCCTTGAAGGGGTCATAATATATTATATTATTATTATACTGTATAGGGGGAATTAAGGGGCATTATACTGTGTGGGGGCACTATATAGGGCATTATACTGTGGGGGGCATTATACTTTTTTATGGGGCTTTTTTTATGATGGGATGTGGCGCCGAAAGATAATTTTGCACGGGGCGCCATCTATCCTAAGGCCGGCCCTGCAAATAGGGTAAATATTACTTAGGCTATAGCAGTAGGATGTTATATTATATATGACATGAAACATTTTGCATGGAAAGGATAGCATTTGCTCCTTGAAATGTTTGTACTCAATTGGGTAGGCTTGTGAAGCTTCATTAATAAATAGAGTGATAAACAAAGAGTAAAAGCAAATGAATAGCAAAGAGGGAAAAAAAACAAAGGAACAAAAAGTTTTGTCCTAATAGGACAACCCCTTTCCTGAGGCAGCTCCCCAGATGAGTATTCCCAACAAATAGCTGGAGCTGGAAATGTAGTATTACATAGCGTTAATTAAAGTTGTGTCGATTATGTCATCCACTAAGTTTCCCAGAGTGAGAAATCATTGACGTCCATATTACCTAATATACCCAGATTGGACAACGCCATTAACATTCATTTCTCTGCAACTGCACAAAAAAAATTTTGCTGATGTGGTACCATATATGTTGCCTGGCTATACAATGTTCTAAATAAAATACAGCAATTCCTATAAGCTCCATTTCTATTCCTGAGGAATTGACCATACAGCAAACAAACCTATAACCCAGTGGCGATGACATCACTATTTTATGAAAAATACAAAAGTAATGAATAGTAAAGAAAAGACTTGTAAAAACGTGCCTAATACAGGGTACCACAAACAGAAAAAATGGGACATAGATATCATCAAAACCACAAAAAAGGCCATACTTACTAGGTAGGTAGGTGGGTGGGTGAAAACCCGTTCCCATCAGGACGCAGACGGGTCAAAGAATGCTGCAGAAGGAGTGTGCATTAAATAGTGATAGCCCCTCCCACTAGTCTTGAGGGGAGTGGCGAACTAAGTGCTCAAAGGTGTGCGATAAATGAGTGTCAGTGTAGTGCTAGGGTGTGAATGGATGGTAAAAAAGAAATATGTATGTATGAAAGTGTCAGAACTGTGTAATAATGTAATAAAAATAAATAAATAAAAGTGATGAATAGGGGTCAGTGCTGTGAATAGTACATGGGGTGTCAGTACTATGTGTAATACGTGGAGGGATAATGTGCTGGTCGTCAGGCATGGTGTATCTTGCCGAATAACAGCCTATTTGTAATGCCGCTAGTGTTAGCTAAAGCGGGCTGCTCTGCATTCCAAACCAAACGCCAGCACATCATGCCCTCCCAGCATATAAGACCCGGCTGCGTCCTGAAAAAAAGTGTAGTATACGTAGTAAGAAATATCCATGAAACATGGGGTATTAGTTGTTATTTTGGCCAAAATACGCAAAGCTCGCAACCCAACGCCTTCACTATTTAATGCACACTCCTTCTGCAGCATTCTTTGACCCGTCTGCGTCCTGATGGGAACGGGTTTTCACCCACCCACCTACCTACCTAGTAAGTATGGCCTTTTTTGTGGTTTTGATAATACAGGGTACCTGCCCCAAAAAGGGCGACCCCATCCACAGTCTGCCACTGAATCGAATTCACCCTGAAGTACCCCTAATGAAGGCCCCAATGCCCTTTGTCTGCAGACTTATCAGAAGATAAATATGGAAAAATACTGCTTTGAGGTGAAGAAATTGGTGGTTAAAGCTATGGAAGAACATCTAATAGTAAAAAATTAATTTGACTTTCTGTTGCTGTTACTTCCGCAAGCCACATTCTACAGTGTACCAAAGGTCCAGAAGGGTCCTCCGGTGTTGGAAAATTTTCTCAGAACTTGGGAATCTATATTGACCAAGTTCTGAGATCTCTTGTAACAGCACTGCCTTCCTATGCCAGAGACACCATTGATCTAATCTACTCAAGCGACTTTAGGGAATAAAAGTTGATCATGAATCCTGGCTAGCAAATTAATCCTTGTATTCCTTAATTCCGCATGAATGGGGTCTCAAGGAAATTTAGTATTTCTCTGCCACAAGGGGGTGCCAATGCCATGCCCACAATCCCTTTATTTTACAATTACTGGAATTCAAAATGATCAGGAATATTTTCCTCTTTAAGGCTATTTACATGTTTTTTTTATTCTTTAGTAATAATAACATCTTGTGTCATTGTGATTGGTGCAACTTCCTAATTAAATTTTATTAAAAATGATTTTAACTTTTGGAGATACAGATGCTTTGTATTCTGTTTACAGAGCAGCTGTATCGTTCGCTAAGACCTGAATCCGTCAGGTCTGCGGGACTGACGAGTTCAGTGCCAGCGGGTCCTGCGTGTTTCTGACATGCAGGATCCACCTGTAATCGATCATATCTAAGTTATTATCTTAGATGTGATCGTTAACAGCTCGATCCTGCGTGTCACAGACACGCCAGGCCCGCTGACACTGAACTCGTCAGTTCCGCGGACCTGACAAATGCAGGATTCAGTGCAAGATACAGCTGCTCTGTATACAGAATACAAAGCAGCTGTATCTCAAAAAGTAAAAATAATTTTTAATAAAATGTATTCAGGAAGTTGCACCAATCACACGGATGCACAATTTTCTAAAAAATAAACAAAAAACAATGTATATAGCCTTTAATTAGCAACAATTTTGTGTGGTATAGTTGTCTGTCTTACAGGCAGATACATTTAAATTTAGAAAAATTCTAATTTTTGCAATTTTTCGCCACATTTTGGTGTTTTTCACAATTAAATACTGAATTAATCTACCAAATTTTACAACTAACTTAAAGTCCAATGTGTCACGAGAAAACAATCTCAGAATCACTTGGATAGGTAAGAGAATTTCAAAATTATTACCACATAAAGTCAAACATGTCAGATTTGAATAATGAGGCTGTGTCAGGAAGGTCAAAAGTTAGCAGGAATGTTAAAAGTTTGCGGTGGCCATGTCGCATTTGCAAAGCCCCTGAGGGGACAAAAAAGTGGAAACCCCCCACAAGTGACCCCATTTTGGAAACTACACCCCTTGAGAAAATTATCTAGGGGTATAGTGAGCATTTTGACCCCACAGGTTTTTTTGCAGAAATTATTAGATGTAGGTCGTGAAAATAAAAATCTATTTTTTTTTTCATGTCCACAAGGCCTATAGGAGAAAAAGCACCACAGCGTTTGTAAAGCAATTTCTCCCAAGTAAAACAGTACCCCACATGTGGTCATAAACGGCTGTTTGGACAAACAACAGGGCTTAGAAGGGAAAGAGCGCCATTTGGAGCTCACATTAAACAGGAATGGTTTGGGGAGGCGATGTCACATGTGCAAAGAGGGGCTAAAACAGAGGAAACCTCCCAAAAGTTACCCCATTTTGGAAACTACACCCCTTGAGGAAATGATCTAGTGGTATAGTGAGCATTTTGACCCCAGAGGTGTTTTGCATAAATTATTGGAAGTAGGCCGCGAAAATGAAAATCTAAAGTTTTTCAAAGAAAATTTTTCTCATTTCCACAAGGACTAAAGGGGAAAAAGCATGTGTAAAGCAATTTCTCCCGAGTAAAAACAATACCCCACATGTGGTCATAAACGGCTGTTTGGACACAGGACAGGGCTCAGAAGCGCCATTTGACTTTTAGAGCTAGGATTGGTGCTGAAATGTTCAATGACTGGCATGCTTTTATCATTATAATGCAAGAATTTTAAAATTGCTTTAAAGCGTGTCCGGGTCATGGGCATGTGGTAAATTGGGGTGTTGTGAAAAAAATAAAAAATCTGCACTCCGGCATGTCAATTATATTTGCGAAATCGGTGCTTATTTGTTGAGGGTTTTCTACATTGAATTTAAAAAAATGCAACTCTTAGGGTATGTGCACACGACCTATTTCCAGACGTAATGGAGGCCTGCAATTGGTTTTACGATGTTCTGTGCAGATGAGGTGTAATTTTACGGGTCGCTGTCAAAAGACGGCGCAAAAAATTGCGCCCGCATCAAAGAAGTGCAGGACACTTCTTGGGACGTATTTGGAGCCATTTTTCATTGACTCCAATGAGGAACAGCTCCAATTACGTCCGTAAAAGACGCCGCGAAAAACGCGAGTACATGCAAAAACGCCTGTAATTTCAGACGTATTTTGCGCTGTCGTGTGAACATACCCTTAGTTCCACAAGAGTCTGGGTTGATTCCTCCCTCCAGCACGGCCTCCTGGGATGACGTTTCATCCCATGTGACTGCTAGCAGCCCGGCTAAATGATGCAGTTTCCGCAGCGGACATTCCGGGCGAAAAACCGCACCACAGTTTGGTGTGAATTTTCAGACGGAATTCCCTACGGCGCACAAGGTGGATACGCTGCGTGCTTTTACACAGCATATCCGCCCCGTGTGAACTCAGTCGAACAGTTGAGTTCCCCCTCCCCATGAAAAATGAAGTGATCCCTCTCACAGCCCCACTGTGATCCTTCCTTTTTTTGTTTGAGTCAAAAAAAAAAATATATATACACTACCTTTCAAAAGTTTAGGGTCACTTAGAAATTTCCTTATTTTTACAAGAAAAGCACCGTTTTTTTCAATGAAGATAACATTAAATTAATCAGAAATACACTCTATACATTGTTAATGTGCTAAATGACTATTCTAGCTGCAAACGTCTGGTTTTTAATGCAATATCTACATAGGTGTATAGAGGCCCATTTCCAGCAACCATCACTCCAGTGTTCTAATGGTACATTGTGTTTGCTAACTGTTAGAAGGCTAATGGATGATTAGAAAACACTTGAAAACCCTTGTGCAATTATGTTAGCACCGCTGTAAACAGTTTTGCTGTTTAGAGGAGCTATAAAACTGACCTTCCTTTGAGCTAGTTGAGAATCTGGAGCATTACATTTGTGGGTTCGATTAAACTCTCAAAATGGCTAGAAAAAGAGAGCTTTCATGTGAAACTCGACAGTCTATTCTTGTTCTTAGAAATTAAGGCTATTCCATGAGAGAAATTGCCAAGAAACTGAAGATTTCCTACAACGGTGTGTACTAATCCCTTCAGAGGACAGCACAAACAGGCTCTAACCAGAGCAGAAAGAGAAGTGGGAGGCCCTGCTGCACAACTGAGTAACAAAACAAATACATTAGAGTCTCTAGTTTGAGAAATAGACGTCTCACAGGTCCTCAACTGGCAGCTTCATTAAATAGTACCCGCGAAACGCCAGTGTCAACGTCTACAGTGAAGAGGCGACTCCGGGATGCTGGCCTTCAGGGCAGAGTGGCAAAGAAAAAGCCATATCTGAGACTGGCTAATAAAAGGAAAAGATTAATATGGGCAAAAGCACACAGACATTGGACAGAGGAAGATTGGAAAAAAGTGTTATGGACAGACGAATCGAAGTTTGAGGTGTTTGGATCACACAGAAGAAAATTTGTGAGACGCAGAACAACTGAAAAGATGCTGGAAGAGTGCCTGACGCCATCTGTCAAGTATGGTGGAGGTAATGTGATGGTCTGGGGTTGCTTTGGTGCTGGTAAAGTAGTAGATTTGTACAAGGTAAAAGGGATTTTGAATAAGGAAGGCTATCACTCCATTTTGCAACGCCATGCCATACCCTGTGGACAGTGCTTGATTGGAGCCAATTTCATCCTACAACAGGACAATGACCCAAAGCACACCTCCAAATTATGCAAGAACTATTTAGGGTACAAGCAGGCAGCTGGTATGCTATCTGTAATGGAGTGGCCAGCGCAGTCACCAGATCTCAACCCCATAGAGCTGTTGTGGGAGCAGTTTGACCGTATGGTACGCAAGAAGTGCCCATCAAGCCAATCCAACTTGTGGGAGGGGCTTCTGGAAGCATGGGGTGAAATTTCTCCCGATTACCTCAGCAAATTAACAGCTAGAATGCCAAAGGTCTGCAATGCTGTAATTGCTGCAAATGGAGCATTCTTTGACAAAAGCAAAGTTTGAAGGAGAAAATTATTATTTGAAATAAAAATCATTATTTCTAACCTTGTCAATGTCTTGACTATATTTTTTAGTCATTTTGCAACTCATTTGATAAATATAAGTGTGAGTTTTCATGGAAAACCCAAAATTGTCTGGGTGACCCCAAACTTTTGAACGGTAGTGTAGTTTTAGGGTTAGTTCGTTTGTGATAGTTAGGGATTTTATAGAAAATACCCCGAAAAAACAGTTAAGTCTTGCCGCCTATATACCAGTGAGGATGTGTATGCTATTGTCTGTTCGGACACAGACAGTGACGAGGAGTTCCAATTTTTTTTAGCATCTTCCTCCACTGATAATGAGGATATTGAGGAACCTCCTCAAAGGCGCAGAAGAGGTGGTGTTGAAAGTCAGCTTACCGCAAGCCCCACCATCTGGCTACCCCCTCAATGTATACACCCTATTTTCCTGATTTTGTTGCGCATTCAGGAATAATGGGTTACAGGGAAACAGATTTTTTTTAATTTCTTTTTTCTTCTGAGTTAATTGATCTAATAGTTGCGCAAACCAACTTATACGCAACGCAGTTTCTTGCCACTCGTCTCAAATCCCATTTTGCCAGGACCCAGAGATGGGAAATATCGATTCATTTGAAATTATGACATTCTGGGGGCTTTTTCTAAATATGGGCCTAATAGAGAAACCCACAATTAGGTCATACTAGACTACAGACGCCCTCTATCATACCCTAATGTACCGGGCTGTAATGCCCAGGAAACGTTTTGAGGCCATCGTAAAATTCTTACACTCACTGTGTCCACCCCCCCAAAAAAATTACCCTAATTTTGACTGGCTAAATAAAATAAGGTCACTAATACATTTTCTGAACATGAAATTCCAGGAGGCATATATCCCAGAGAAAAATATATGCATCAACAAGTCCCTAGTCCACTTTAAAGGGCGGCTACACTTTCGCCAATATTTACCTAATAAAAGGGCGATATAAGGAATAAAAATGTATAAACTCTGTGAAAATGATTCCGGATACACCCACCGATTTAGAATATATGAGGGGAAAGATTCGCAAATAAATCCCCCCGACTACCCCCCTTCTCTGGGAATAAATGGACGAATTGTGTGGGACCTCATACATCCACTTCTAAATCAAGGATGCAACTTGAACCTTGACAACTATTACACCAGTATGACACCTTTTAAATGCCTCCATTACAAAAACTATTTATAGCTGCTAAATTGAGAGCCGGGGAATGCAGAGAATTGTGCAGCGACCAGATACTGCGCATGAAATTTAGGGCCAAAAAAGACATCCTGATGCTGATCTCAATTCATGGCGATGACACCAGCCCTGTCCAAATACGCGGGCGAGCACCACAACCTCAACCTATATGCATACAGGATTATAACAAGAAAATGGTGGAGTTGACCTCGCCGATCAAATGATGCAGCCATATAGTGCCATGAGAAAAACCAGATCATGGTACAAAAAACTAGCTGTCCATCTGGTTCAAATGGCCATGTACAATTAGTTTGTACTTTTGAAGAGTGCCGACAATCAGGAAACTTTTCTTGGTTACCAAGAAAAAGTCATAAAATGTAGTTATTTTTGGAGATCAGGAGGAAGCGGGGGCAAGTAGGGCTGCTAGTGAGGCCATCAGGATCGTACCGGGGAAGCATTTCCCCAGTGAATTACCTCCTACTGCAAAAACAAAGTAAACCCCAAAAGCGATGTTGTGTCTCTTCTAAGAGAGGGATCAGGAAGGATACAACGTATCAGTGAGACACATGCCCTTCTAAACCCAGCCTCTGTATGAAACAATGCTTTAAGATTTACCATACCTCCCTTGATCACTAAATTAAATTATAATAATTTACTGGTATACCCATTTAACGATTTTGGCCATTAAAAATTATATATTTTTTAAAATTCTAAACTATTATTTCTATTATCAAAATGCTCACAGATAAATTGGCATTCCACCAAAATACCAAACAAAACTAAACATTCTCATTATACCCTTAGATGAAAACTTTGGGGATGTAGTTCTCTAATTCGTTTCTGGTGAATGCTTCTATGTTCTGGCACCCGAGGGCTAATTTAAAAAAAAAAACGGAATACAGAATTCTATCTCTAGTTTCGTATTCATACATCCCCAAAAAAACGGTGGGTCAGCATGATCATTACACCCCTTGATAAATACTTTGAGGGTTACTACTCAGGTTTTTTTTTTAATTTTACCTCGGAGCCTATGCAATTGTGGGCCAATACTGTGCAAATCCCAAAATTACATCTAAAAATGCACGTTGCCCTTTCACCCCTGAGTCCTGTCATATGTTCACGCAAAAGTGGAAAAGTTGTATGTCCAGGCACCTCAAAGACTTTGCAAATGCGAAATTTTGCCCAAAAGACATTTCATTTAAATCTGTGCTTCAAAAGCAAAATGCCGCCTTAAGCCCTTCTAAGGCCCCATGCGCACAAATGTATTTTTGCGGCCGCAATTCACCCGTGGGTTCCACGGTCCGTGCATTGCCTGGGAGCCTGGACCGCAAAAAGATAGGACATGTCTTATTACGGCCGCATTTTGCAGTCCAGGCACGTTGAAATGAATGCACACTGCAATGTGCGCGGCCCGTGATTTGCGGGCGGCCGCAGGTGACACTCAGCGGCCGTCCGAGCTGCAAATCACGGCCCGTGACTTGCGGGTGGCCGCAGGTGACACTCAGCGGCCGTCCGAGCCGCAAATCACGGCCCGTGCACACCACTACGGTTGTGTGCATGAGGCCTGAGCTCTGTTACCACATATGGGGTATTGCTGTGCTCAGGAGACTTTGCTTTACAAATGTTGAGGTTCTTTTTCTCCATTATCTATTGTGTAAATGAAAAAATGTGAGCTAAAATACATTTTATTGGAAAAAAATTTAGATTTTAATTTTTCCAGGCCTAACTAATAAATTCAGCAAAACACCTGTTGGGTAAAAATGCTGACCTCTCTTATCGGGGCCATCCATTTCACTTAAAGAGGCTCTGTCACCACATTATAAGTGGCCTATATTGTACATGATGTGATCGGCACTGTAATGTAGATTACAGCAGTGTTATTTATTTAGAAAAACGATCATTTTTGACAGAGTTCTGACCTATATTATCTTTATGCTAATGAGTTTCTTAATGAACAACTGGGCGTGTTTTCATTTTTGGCCAAGTGGGCGTTGTAAAAGTGTAAAAGTAGAGTGTTAAGAAACTTTCTAAATGCTGTTTTGAATACTTTGAGGGGTGAAGTTTTTAAAATGGGGTGACTTTTTGGAGGTTTCTAATATATAAGACCCTCAAAGCCACTTCACAACTGAACTGGCCCCTGTAAAACTAGCCTTTTGACATTTTCTTGAAAATGTGAGAAATTGCTGCTAATGTTCTAAGCCTCGTAACGTCCTAGAAAAATAAAAGGATGTTCAAAAAACTAGGTCAATCTAATGTAGACATATGGGGGATGTTAATTAGCGACTATTTTGTGTGGTATAACTGCCTGTCTTACAAGCAGATACATGTAAATTTAGAAAAATGCAAATTTTGTAAATTGTTCGCAAAATTTTGGTGTTTTTCACATTTAAATACTGAATGTAAGCAAATTTTGCCAGTAACATAAAGTCCAAAGTGTCACGAGAAAACAATCTCAGAATCGCTTGGATAGATAAAAGCATTCCGAAGTTATTTCCACATAAAGTGAAACATGTCAGATTTGAAAAATGAGGCTCTGTCAGGAAGGTCAAAAGTGGTTAAATCCTAGTGGGAAAGATTACTCCTCCTATTCAACACAAAACTAATCATATTCCAGGATTGGCTATATCGTTCTTCAGCACCCAGATATGAACAGATTGGTCAGGGCTTCTATAGAAAATATTGAATATCAGATCATGCACTGATAACTATGGTACTGGCTATGGGTGTTGATACAAGAAGAAGATTTTACTGGAAAATGAATGAAACTATTATATTAGACACTGCTGTTTGTCTGGAATTAAAAAGAGAGATACAAATCTTTTTTGATATACGACAGATGGGAAGCCTTATGGGAGGCTCACAAATGTGTAGTGAGAGGTATACTGATCAAACATGGATCGAGAATAAAAAAGAAAATACTTGAACTAACAGAACAAATACAGGAAATAGAACAGGCACGTAAGATGACAAATGCAAGAGAAGTAGGTGCTGCTTTGATACAGGTGAGAGAACAATTAAAAACACTGTTGTTAGAAAAACTAAAGTAATGCTGTTAGGGGGGATTCACACGAGCGTGTATTCGGTCCGTGCGGGCCGCGTGGTTTTCACGCGGCACGCATGGACCAATACAAGTCTATGGGGCAGTACAGACAGTACGTGCTTTTTGCGCAGCGTTTGTCTGCTGCGCAAAAAGCGCGACAGGTTCAATAACTCTGCCTATTTCGCGCATCACGCACCCATTGAACCCAATGAAAATCACGCGCACCACACGGAAGCACTTCCGTGGGACGAGCGTGATTCGCGCAACAGCAGTGAAAAGGATGAATGAAAACCGAAAAGCACCACGTGCTTTTCTGTTTCCGAACATCCAAACGGAGTGTCTTTGCGATGAGCGAAGCCGGACAAGCGTACCGAACTTCACCGGGTTCGGCCAAACTCGTTTTGGCCGATCCCGGCAAAAAAATTATCGGTACGCGACGTCGGGAGAGATTCACTGTGCATGGTGCTGAAAGAGTTAAACTGTTTCAGCACCATGGACAGTGACTTGCGATCCCAAAATACATGAACCTGTAAAAAAAAACGAAGTTCTAACTTACCGATTACTCCTGTCTCCTTCCTGCAGTCCGACCTCCCGGGATGACACTTCAGTTCAAGTGACAGCTCCAGCCAATCACAGGCCAAGCACAGGCTGCAGCCAATCACAGGCTGCAGCGGTCACTTGGACTGCCGCGTCATCCAGGGAGGTGGGGCCCGATGTCAAGAGAGGCGCGTCACCAAGGACGCGTCACCAAGGACGCGTCACCAAGGCAACGGCCGGGAAGTTCTCGGTAAGTAGGAACTTTATCTTTTTTTTTTACAGGTTTTTCGCTGTTGTGTTCGGCATTCACTGTCGAGGGTGCTGAAAGAGTTAGCTCTTTCAGCACCTTGGACAGTGACGGGCGTCGACAAGCCTCATCTCTATGATGCCGGCTGCGCGAAAATCACGCAGCCGCGCATCAGACACGCATGACACACGCAGCTGTCAAATGGTTTTTGCGCTCGCAAAACGCTGCGTTGTTTGCGCGCGCAAAAACGCAACGCTCGTGTGAATCTGCCCTTAAAGTGTAGAAAGATGTGCTAGGAATTGGGTAATAAACCAGGAAGAGTATTGGCAAGAAACTTAAGACAACATAGAGCGAGGACTTTTATTTCAGGGATTCGAGATATGGAAGGGAGGAAGGAGATAACAGAAAAAATATTAACCCCTGTTTTGGCCTTGTGGCACAGCCGATTTTTTAAAATCTGACATGTGTCACTTTATGTGGTAATAACTTGGGAATGCTTTTACCTATACAAGCGATTCTGAGATTGTTTCTCGTGACATATTGTACTTTATGATAGTGGAAAAATTTGGTCCATAAATGCAATATTTATTAGTGAAAAACACCAAAATTTAGGGAAAATTTGCAAAAATTTGCATTTTTCGAAATTTAAATGTATCTGCTTGTAAGACAGATAGTAATACCATACAACATAGTTACTAGTTAACATTTCCCATATGTCTACTTTATGTTTGCATTGTTTTTTTAAACGTCCTTTTATTTTTCTAGGACGTTACAAGGCTTAGAACTTTAGCAGCAATTTCTCACATTTTCAAGAAAATTTCAAAAGGCTATTTTTAGAAGTACTAGTTTAGTTCTGAAGTGGTTTTCAGGGCCTTATATATTAGGCTGGGTTCACACGACCTATTTTCAGACGTATTGGAGGTGTTTTATGCCTTGAATTACGTCTGAAAAAACGCCTCCAATACGTCGGCAAACATCTGCCCATTACTTTCAATGGGTCTTACGATGTACTGTGCCGACGACCTGTCATTTTACGCGTCGCTGTCAAAAGACGGCTCGTAAAATTACAGCCTCGTCAAAAGAAGTGCAGGACACTTCTTGGAACGTTTTTGGAGCCGTTTTCTCATAGACTCCAATGAAAACAGCTCCAAAAACGTCCGTAGAAAACGCAGCGAAAAACGTGAGTTGCCCAAAAAACATCTGAAAATCAGGGGCTGTTTTAGCTTGAAAACAGCTCCATATTTTGAGACGTTTTTGACTCTACGTGTGAACATACCCTTAGAATCCCCCAATAAATCACACCATTTTAAAAACTGCACCCCTCAAAGTATTCAAAACAGCATTCAGAAAGTTTCTTAACCCTTTAGGCGTTTCACAGGAAATAAAGCAAAGTAGAGCGGAAATTTACAAATGTCATTTTTTTTTGCCGAAATTCAATTGTAATGAAAAAAAATTCTTCTGTAACACAGAAGGTTTTACCAGAGAAACACAATCAATATTTATTGCCCAGGTTCTGCAGTTTTTAGAAATATCCCACATGTGGACCTAGTGCTCTAATGGACCGAAACACCGGCCTCACAAACAAAAGAGCACCTACAGGATTTTGGAGTCTGCTTCTTTTTAGATTATATTTTAGGCACCATGTCAGGTTTGAAGAGGTCTTGTGATGCCAAAACAGTGGAAACTCCCCAAAAGTGACCCCATTTTGGAAACTACACCCCACGGAATCTATCTAGGGGTATAGTTAGCATTTTGACCCCACAGGTATTTTGCTCTATTTATTGGAGTTAGTCTGTGAAAAGTCTGTGAAAATTAAAATCTACTTTTTTTTGGAAAAAACATAGAAATTTGTAATATTTACAAGGAATAAAGAAGAAAATACACCCCAACATTTGTAAAGCATCTTCTCCCGATTACAGCTATACCCCATATTTGGTAATAAACTGCTGTTTGGACTCACAGCAGGGCTCAGAAGGGAAGGAAAGCCATTTGTATTTTGGAGCCCAGATTTTCCTGGATTGGTTTTCAGTGCCACGCCCTGGAGGGACCAAAACAGTAGAAATACCCCAAAAGTGACCTCATTTGGGAAACTACACGCCTCAAGGAATTTTTCTAGGGGTATAGTTAGCATTTAGACCACACAGGTTTTTTGTAGAATTTAGTGTAATTAGGCCGTGATAATGAATATCAACAATTTTGTCCACTAAAATGTTGCATTTTTTCATTTTCACAAGGGATTAAAGAGAAAAAGTCGCTCTAAATTTGTAACACAATCTCTCCCGAGTATGACAATACCCCACATGTGGTAATAATTTATTGTTTTAATACAAATTAATTAACCTTTGCAGGACTGATCCTTTTTTGCTTTTCCATTTTAGTTTTTCACTCCCTGCCTTCCAAACGCCATAACTTTTTTATTTTTCCATCAAAAGAGCGACGTGAGGGCTTATTTTTTGCGGGAAGAGTTGTAGTTTCTATTGACACCATTTAAAGTACCATATAATGTACTGGGAAACCGAAAATAAAATTATTTGTGGGGTGAAATTGGAAAAAAACTGTGATTCCTCCATTGTTTTTCGGGTTTCTCCGTGCGGTAAAAACGACAACTTAACTTTATTCTGCGGGTCAATACGATTACGGTGCTACCAAATGTATATAGTTTTTTTTATATTTTCCTACTTTTACAAAGAAAAAACTATTTGTTAAAAAACATAATAACTTTTTTACTTTTTGGTCGATTGAGCGGTGTGAGGACTTATTTTTGGCGGGATGAGCTGTAGTTTTTAGTGGTACCATTTTTTGGTACATACAACTTTTTGATCACTATTTATTAAATTTTATTTAGAGCTAAGGTGACCAAAAAAACTGTGATTTTGGTGTTTTAAATTCTTTATTTCTTACGGCGTTCACTATGCGCTAAAAATTACAGTTTTACTTCATTCTGTGGGTCGGCACGATCATGCCAATACCATATGTATATATTTATTTTATGTTTTGCAGCGTTTGCACAATAAAATCACTTCTTTATAAAATTATTTATTTTTTGTCACCATATTCTGAGAGCCATAACTTTTATATTTTTCAGTCAAAAAAGCGGAGTAAGGGCTTGTTTTTAGTGGGACGGGTTGTAGTTTCTATTGGTACTATTTTGGGGTACATGCGACTTTTTGATCACTTTTAATTATATATTGTGGGAGGGTTGATGACCAAAAAATAGTGATTCTGGCATTGTTTTTAGTTGGTTTTTTTTTTGCAACGTTCACTGTGCAGGAAAAATAACATTATAGTTTTATAGATTGGGTTGTTACGAACGTGGTGATACCAAATATGTGTACTGTTTTTTAATGTTTTCATTTTTTTCCTATAATAAGAGACTTATTATAGGGAAAAAAATTATTTTATTTTTACACTTTTGTAAAACATTTTTATTAACTTTTTTTTAAAAAACTTTTTACACTTTCTTTTTTGACCTGCACGTCTGATTGCTGCTAGAATACATTACACTACCTAGGTAGTGTAATGTATTCCAACTGTCAGTCTGACGTCACAGTCACAGCTAGAGGCTGGTCCTCATAGGCTTCCAAACATGGCAGACCCGGAGGCCGTTATCTGGCCTCCGGATGCCATCACAAGCATCAGCAACCCCCACAATTGCATGGGGGCTGCTGATGTTCTACAAACCCCCTAAATTCAAAGATCTAAAAACGAGCGCCGCATTTAACGGGTTAATTGACAAAATCAGCGGCGATGAACCGCTTATTGGCAACAGTGGAGTGTCTGCTGTCGGGGACCGACTGTGCATCGCGCACGACACAGTGACGTCCTGTCACTCTGACAGGAAGTCTATCAGGAGGCTGGTCCTGATAGGCTTCAGTACATGGCAGACACGGAGGCCATTACTTGGCCTCCGGTCGCCATGCTAGCCTTCTTCAAACCTCACTATTTCATTGTGAGGTCTGCCGATGTGCTAGAAACCCCTAAAATGCGGCGATTGCAATCGATCGCCGCCTTTAAGGGGTTAATTGCCGAAATCAGCGGAAATGAGCCGCTGATCGGCAACAGTGGAGTGTCAGCTGTCGGGGACAGCTGGCCTCCCGGTGCACACTGTCGCCGACAGTGTGCACTGGGAACCGCGCAGTAACTGTACGTCTTGGTGCGCTAAGACACTGGCCACCCAGACGTACAGTTGTGTCGTGGTGCGCCTAGGGGTTAAAAACATTCCAGAATTTTTTATTGGGTACTGTATGGAGAAAATACAGAGGATACACTGAAGAGATGGAAAGGGCAAGAGCAGCATATATTGCAGTTACAGGGATGCCAACCTTGTCAGAGGAGGTAGAACTGGAAAAGAAAAGAAGATCTCAAATGATGAGATTTTAAAAGTAATGAAAGATACAAGTAAGTATAAGGCGCCAGGCCCAGATTGTTTTTCCCTGGAATACTTTAATGCCTTTGAGAATTTATTGATACCATATTTTGGAGTTGGGCTCAATGCAATCAAAGAAGGACAGCAGATCCCAATTGACTCTCTTAGGGCCATATAACCGTTATAGGCAAGGAAGGTAAAGATCTTGAACAATGAGCAAGCTACCGTCCAATATCTCTATTAAATATAGATACAAAATTGTTTTCTAGGATATTGGCAGCACGTTTAGCTCCATACATACAGGATATCATACATAGAGACCAGGTAGGTTTTATGCCCGGGCGAGATGCCAGGCACAATACGGTGAGAGCTGTAAATATCATCCAATACGTTAAAACAAAAAAGATACCAATGATGTTATTGTCAACAGATGCTGAGAAAGCATTTGATAGAGTTAAATGGTCCTTTATTGAGGCAACCATACACCATCTGGGATTAGGTCAAAATATGCTCTCATGGGTCTTGTCCCTGTACTCTTGCCCTATGGCACAGGTAAAAATAAATGGGAGCTTCTCTGACTATTTTAAGATCAGGAGAGGAACTAGGCAAGGCTGTCCATTGTCCCCGATAATTTTTAGTTTGACCCTGGAACCTTTTTTACAGAAAATTAGGGGGAATCAGGATATTATGGGGGTTCAAGTACAGGAGGAGAAACACAAGGTTGCAGCATATGTGGATGACTTGTTATTTTTTTTCACGCGACCAGATATTTCAGTGCCAAATTTTCTCCAAGAATATAAGAAATATTCAGATATGTCAACATTCAAGATTAATATGGCAAAATCAGAAGCATTGAATGTCTCATTGAAAGATGATTTAAAATAAAGGTTGGAATCTAATTACGCATTTAGATGGGCAGATAAGACATCTTGACATTAACTTGACTGCATGTGCTGCAACCCTGTTTATATACAATTTCCCCAAAAATTTAAAAAATCATAAAAGAGGATTTTCAGAGGTGGGAAAGAAACTATATTACATGGTTGGGCAGATGTGCAGCTATAAAAATGAATATCCTACCTAGGATATTCTATTTGTTCCAGACACTACCGATCAAGATACCAGGCAGTTTTTTCCAATATCTGTCTTCACTGCAACATAATTTCATTTGGGCCGGGAAACCGGCTAGAGTTTCGAAGGGAGTTCTGAAGAGACAGAAGAAAGCGGGTGTGATAGGTCTCCCAGATTTTAGGTCGTATTATCAGGCAACTCACCTGAACAGGGTGATAGATTGGTGCTGCCAAAAGGATAAAAGATGGGTAGGAGTAGAACAGACTTTTTCAGAGACCTGATTAGATTGTCTACCTTGGGCCAATAAAGAAATAAGGAGTAACTTGAGTAGTCACCCAACTATTGGAGCAACATTAAGAGAATGCAACAAAGCTTTTAAAGAGAAAAACATATCCCCTTATCCGTCCCCTATGATACCAATATTAGGTACAAGTGAGTTTGTACCAGGGATAGAAGATGTCATTTTTAAGAAGTGGCAGAAGAGAGGGATCTATAGAGGGGTTCACTTTAGGAAAGCTCAAAGCTGGCTGAACAAAGAACAGATTATGCAGATAACTGACCCGTGCCCGTTGGGATTTTGGAGAACAAATCAATTGACACATTTTCTAGTAGGCCTTCCACAAAATAGAGAGATTGATAGGAAATTTACAAAGTTTGAGGAAATGTGTAATAGTGAGGGGAGAACACAGAAAGCTTTATCTACTATCTATAGACTGCTGGTTAGTACAAATAGAGATAGTTCACCGAGGAATATGACCTCTTGGGAGCAAAATATGGGAATAAGATTTACAGCAGACCAAAGAGACAAAATATACACATTAACCCATAAGTATATGTAGTAAAACATGAGAAACAGGGTATAAAATAATGAACCGTTGGTACATGGTCCCGTTGAAAATTCATAAAATTTTTAAGTCGTATCCTCCAAATTGCTGAAGATGTGATGCAGAAAATGGATCATTATTTCATATATTCTGGGAATGTGAAAAGCTTAAAGTCTATTGGAGAGAGATCAGTAGAGTAGTAAGATTGGTAATAAAGGATGTGGGACCATTAGGTCCTGACCTCTTCCTTCTGCATCACAGTGATATCCCATATAAACAGTATAAAGATTCCCTAAAGAGCAGGTATTCCTATGAAATGGAAAGATCAGAACCCACCATCAGTGTATACCCGGCTCTTAAAAGTAAATGATATTATGAGAATGGAAGATCTGATATCATATGTTAATGAAAAGAGACGGAAATTTCAAAAAACATGGGCAGAATGGATTCATTTTTGTGGTTCTCCTGAGTATCGAGTTGAACTTTTAAAAGATCATGATAGAGGAGACTGACCGGGGGTCCCGTGTGGGGAGAGAGAAGTTTATTAAAAAAAATAATTATATTTTTATATATATATATATATATATATATATATATATATATATATATATATATATATATATATATGTATATATACATATATATGTATATTTTTTTTTATTGTTATTTTTTTTTATTGTTATTTTTTTGGGATGTTATTGCCTGAAGATGCTGTTTATATTTAAAACAGAAATTTGCAAGGAAAATGTAAAAAATAGAATAGTAAAATGTCTGTTTCTGTACTGTTTTTTTTTTTAATGTTATGTTTAAAAACATGTATAAATAAAAACAGCCTCTCCAACTGCATCACGCAAACAACTAGGGGGTGCCTCACCAGTGGGGTCCACCGTACCATTTTGAGAAGCTTTTCTCTGAGTATTCATTACATATAATCAGAAGTGATATATATGCATCTCATGAGGCCAGATTCACACGAACGTGTTAAACATCCGTGGGACGGCCGTTGAAACAGCGGCCGTCCCACGGTCTTGTGTAATTCAATGTGGCCGTTCACACAGCCGTTGTTTCAACGGACCGCGTGAAGAGTCCATGGGAAAATAAGACATGTCCTATCTTTTCACGCATCACTCCATAGACTCTCATTTATGCGGGATGCCTGACATCACGTCCCGCAGCGATGAGCACGGATGCACCTCGGACGTGAAAAACTGCAGTTTTTCACGTCCGAAATGCGCAGCGCTCGTGTGAATCAGGCCTAAGGGTCACCTAGTCAAATAAGGTTTAATCATTGCATAATGAAAAGTTCTACAACTTTTTAACACACTTTGGGGGAGATATACTAAGCAAAATGCGCCAGAATTCTGTCATAAGTTGTAGCAGAAAAAAGTGGAATACATGACTTGCACCAAATTTACTCTTCATTTTAGACACTTTTTGCCGTTTTAAAGAGTGTAGAAAAAAGGGCGTGGCTGAGAGGAGTCATAAAATGTGCCGGATTTGTCAAAGGCGTGTGCAAAATATTGATGTAAAGTATGTTAGCCAATGTGGTGGCGTAAGTAAGAAAAAAGTGTCTAACATGTCTAGCAAGATGTGCCAAATTTATCATACAGCTGTGATAAATTTGTGCAGTTTTTGCCTGTCTGGTCTAGTTTTATACTCAGAGGTGTAACTTGAATCTCTTAGGCCCCGATGCAAAAACTGTAACAGGGCCCCCAAATATTGTGTGTCTTTAATATTACTGGTCTCCTCATATATGGCAGAGGGACCTTTTGGTCGCACTCAGGCTTCAGAGCCCGGATATGTGGCACCCACTTCACCCTCTATACTTATGCCCCTGTGTATACTGCCTATCTTTACAGGATTATTCCCATGAGGGACATTTATGGATATGTCATAAATGTCACAGGATATGTCACACATGTCAGATAGATGCGGGTCCCACCTCTGGGACCCGTACCTATCTCTAGGCCGTGTCCCCTAAACTCCGTTCTAGCTTTTTGTGCTACTGTTGACTCCTGGCCACTGCCTGATAACATGGTCGGGAGTTACGGAAACAGTGTAACCCGCTGAGCTTCGCTGTTTCCGTAACTCCTATAGTATTAAATGGCAGTTACGGAAGCAACGTTGCATGCGAGCTACGCTGTTCCATAACTATTATTCAGTTCTATGGGAATTAAGGAAACAACGTAGCTCAGCGAGTTACGCTGTTTCCATATCTCCTGACCTTGTAATCAGTAAGTGGACGGGAGGCCCCGTTCTAGAGATAAGCACATATATGGAAAGACCCTTGGTAGTTGGCAGGCACAATATAATAACTAACAACTAAATGCCCACAGGCAAAGGAAGCCCTGTTTCCCAACTACCATATGACTAAATGGATATAAAATATTTCTTTATTATGCTATATAAAGCAAACAGACAGACCACACATATAAAATTAAAATTGTCAATGCTAGCCAGATATCGTAGGTGATTGCTGCAATGTGCATGGGTGTGGGGCACCTATTACACTAGATGTCCAGACTAAGTACGAGGGCTGCAGGGTATAGCAGCCAATTCACAGGTTTAACCAGCAGTGTACCTAGCAGCCAGGCATGTAATTAGAATTAGAGAAGCCCCCCCAATTTTAATTTTCTAATTTTAATTACATGCCTGACTGCTAGGTACACTGCAGGTTAAACTTGTGAATTGGCTGCTATACTCTGCAGCCCTCGTACTTAGTCTGGACATTCCCACACCCATGCACATTGCAGCAATCACCTACGATATCTGGCTAGCATCATGCATTGACAATTTTAATTTTATATGTGTGGTCTGTCTGTTTGCTTTATATGGCATAATAAATAAATATTTTATATCTATTTAGTCATATGGTAGTTGGGAAACAGGGCTTCCTTTGCCTGTGGGCATTTAGTTGTCCGTTCTAGAGATAGGTACGAGTCCCAAGATGGGACCCGCATCTATCTGACATTTATGACATATCCTGTGGATATGTCATAAATGTCTCTGATGGAAAAACCCATTTAAGACAGTCTTAATAAATCTCCCCCTTTGTGCTTTCACTGCTTAGCATTTTGAAAATCTCATGTCCAAATTCCTTTCATAAAATATTCCTATAATGTATTTGAAGCCATTACTTTCAGGAATGCAAACAATTATGCTTCCTCATTCGAATCTAAACTAAAGGTTTACATAGTAAAAGAGCAGCAATAACATAAAGACGGAAACAAAAAAAAACTCTGTTCCATAAGTTAGCAACAGCAAAAACTTGTTTTAGACATAATAAATTCATATAATGACAGTATGATATAGGATACCATGTAACATGGATTTACATAAGGCTGTCAACACAATTGCCGCAAAAAGTAAAGATTATATTCTATAGTTTGCCTTATGTGGGAATAGAGCACCATATTTTTTTTAACTATAGGACGCACCTAAGTGCAGAGAGTAGAAAACTAGAAAAAAACTATTCTATCTATCCATCCATCCAATTTCCTGGTAGACGGCTGCGTTGACTCTGGACTTAATATAACACAGGCCAAACATATGTGGACATTCGTGCTATTTATTGAGTTCTGGTGTTTCAGCTACACCCATTGAAAACAGGTCCATAAAATCAAACACACAGCGATGTAATCTCCATAGACAAACAATGCCAACAGTATGAGTCATACTGAAGAGCTCAATGACTTTAAAGAGATACATACAAAATGTTTTGGACTATAAGGACCCATGCCCAATTCAGTTTTTTCCTTCAGGGTGCTATCCGTTGTTGTCACGGATAGCACCCTGAACCCATTCATTTAAATGTGGCCATGCACACTTCCGTTGTTTTAACGGAACCGTGCGGCCGTTCCATCATAAGTAGTGCAGGTCCTACTCCTGCCCGTTTTTGACGGAACAGTCTCAGCCTTTACATTGAATTTGGTCCGTGAAACAACGGGCTGCACACGGAAGCCATCCGCGTGCAGCCCGTGTGTGATGGGACCGTCATTAAAGGCCGTACAACGGCCGACGGAATTGTGCATGAGGCCTTAGATGCAGTTTGTATCTTAGAATCTGTAATCTTCTGCTGCGTCTTATCTCCTAAAGGAAAACAGATGCCAGGAGCAGGAGACTGAGGTCTGAGCTTCAAAGGTCCTTGAAGTGTAGTGTAATGGCAGCAGCATGTCCTGTGCTGTGTATAAAAGATCTCTGTTATCTGTTCACTATGTTACACATAGACTCCTGTCATCTCACTGTTCAGTGAACAGATAACACAGACATTATTACACACAGCACAGTAAATCGGTGCAGCTACTGATCTGCAAGGACCTTCTAGCCACGCCCCCTCCTATGTACAGAGCCGCAAGAGGAGCAGATTCAACACCATTAACCCCTGCCTCTCCACATCTCTGATGTCTGGTGAGTTTAGGGGAGGGTGAGAGCACTATAACTGCCAATATCTTGCGTTTCTGTGCCTGACATTGTTATGGGGCACTGTGGCTGGCATTGTGTTGGGGCAATGTGGTACCCTATTGTCTCAATATTACCCAGGAAATGTACAGTTAAAGTCAAAACATTTTTTTTCTCCTCTTCTATGCTACAATTTATGGATGCATCTTATGGTCCAGTGCGTCCTATGGTCCGTAAAATACGGTACTTGTGTGATTTCCTCTTTTATTACTTTTATTTGTTAAAAACTTTTATTTCAAAATTATTTTAAGTATTCTTATTTTTAGTTTTATTTTATTAAGCTTTAATTTTTTGTCCTACGAAGGAACTTATCATTTACATTTTTATGATAATCCACTGAAATACCTATGTGTTCCAATTCATTACAGCCTCTGCATAGAAAATGCACAGATAGCTGTTAGGCTATACCTATAGTATGTCCTAAAGGTACTTTTACACCAGCCAATTTTGGCTGATGCAATGAGCACCAATCAATGAGACAGTTCGTTGATCGGCGCTCGTTTGCTCCTTTCATCGCTCATCCCCATACATTTGTATCATGTCAGCAGCACGTCTCCCTGTTTACACAGAGATGTGCTGCCGACAACGATAATATTTTACACATGTAAAATGGCACGATCAGCTGAGGAACGTTTGCTCGTTCATCTGCTGATCGCTGCCCTGTTTACACGGAGTGGTTATCGGGAACGAGCGTTCTTTGAAAGCTTGCTTGCCCGATAATTGGTCAGTGTAAAAGGGCCTTAAAACAGGGATTATCTCAGGATAGCCCTGGGGGCATGTGATAGAGCCAGAGCTGTCCCTTAAAACTGTATCTTCATTTGATCGTCGGGGCTGACTATTGGGGTACAAAGGGAGCTCTCTCGCTTTGTTTCATAGTTGCTCCTTGTGAGTGATCCCAAGAGTATAACTGTAAATGTACGGTGCTGAGCATCAAAGCGGTTTTCCAATGAAGGACATTTATCACCAAGCCACAGGATAGGGGAAAATGTTGTGATCACTGGGGGCCCCACCATTGGGACCCCACCGATCTCCCAAATCGGGGCTCCTTTTCATTGCGTGGTTGCAGTGAGGAGTTTGAATGGAGCGGTGGTCGCGCATGTGTGCTGCCGCTCTATTCAATGACTATAGGGCCAACACAGACATCCGAGTCTTGTGCTCAGCTGACTCTGTCAGCCCTATAGTCATTGAATGGATCGCAAGCACACATGCGCGACCAGTGCTCCCTAAAGTCTCCTCACTGCGATCGTGCATTTAAGAGGAACAGGGTCGAAACCCCCTTTCTAGAGATCGGTGAGGCCCCCAGCGATCATACAATTATCACCTATCCTGTGTATTGAAGATAAATGTCCTTCGTGGGAAAACCCTTTTAATGCTCAGATGCCAATGCTCAATACTTATGATGCTGTGTGGGTAGGGGTTCATACCCTATTACAGATTTTTATTATTATAACTTTCTATTAACCAGAACAATGCCACGTAAAATGTAGATTTTACAATTATAACAGTTAAATAATAAATTAGTACAAGGCTGAACATATTGCATCCTATTTACAATATCGGTATCATACATATAAGAGAAATTTGTATAAATATATAGCCCTATGCTATGATGAATACAGATTTAACTACTGCAGCAAATTTGGGTGTAAGTCAGAATTTTCAGGGTGTGTGTCCATAATAACCATTTAACCTTCTACTGTAATGTTTACTCATTCTAATAATTGAAACTGTTTATAGACTAAGATGATGAAACTACACATTATAATTCCAGACATTCTTCTTACATTAACATTTATTTTAACTTGGAAAGTATCACCAGCTGCAGTTTTCCCGACAAGTTTGAAACAGCATATGATGATTTATTATTTAATATGACTTGAACTACAGTTGGTCAATAAAATGAGTATAATTTAGCAGCAGATTCCACAGCTGATTTTTATGTAACAAGTGGCAGATATTACATAATATAAATTCCTTGCATATTAATATTTCACTTCGAATCCTTACTTAATAATATTTCACTTCTATTAAATGCTTGATAATAGTCATGTCAATTTAAATGGAATAATTGAGTATATAGTAAATTAGGGCATCTTAGATGCACTGCTATATATTAAATGGACCCTAACTTTTCAAACAACTTATGCTAATCGATTATTACTCCTTATACAGTTTAACTTTGTAATTTACATACTGTTAAAATTTCGTTGTTTTATCCATGCAAATTGTGTGTGAAGTTACTGCCACAAGGTGTCTCCCTTCATGTAATTTACTGTCCACTCCCTCTTGTCAAGCAAAATCCGTCCTTAGTTACAGAGCAGAATTGAGGGACTGCAGGGGGGTGTGTCTCTTCACCAGGGCCGACCTTAAAGAGGCTCTGTCACCAGATTTTGCAACCCCTATCTGCTATTGCAGCAGATAGGCGCTGCAATATAGATTACAGTAACGTTTTTATTTTTAAAAAACGAGCATTTTTGGCCAAGTTATGACCATTTTTGTATTTATGCAAATGAGGCTTGCAAAAGTACAAGTGGGTGTGTTTAAAGTAAAAGTCCAACTGGGCGTGTATTATGTGCGTACATCGGGCGTGTTTACTTCTTTTACTAGCTGGGCGTTCTGATGAGAAGTATCATCCACTTCTCTTCAGAACGCCCAGCTTCTGGCAGTGCAGACACAGCCGTGTTCTCGAGAGATCACGCTGTGACGTCACTTCCCCAGGTCCTGCATCGTGTCAGACGAGCGAGGACACATCGGCACCAGAGGCTACAGATGATTCTGCAGCAGCATCGGCGTTTGCAGGTAAATCGATGTAGCTACTTACCTGCAAACGCTGATGCTGCTGCAGAATCAACTGTAGCCTCTGGTGCCGATGTGGCCGACACGATGCAGGACCTGTGAGTGACGTCACAGATCTGCACTGCCAGAAGCTGGGCGTTCTGAAGAGAAGTGGATGATACTTCTCATCAGAACGCCCAGCTAGTAAAAGAAGTAAAAACGCCCCTATGTACACACATAATACACGCCCAGTTGTACTTTTACTTTTCAACACGCCCAGTTGTACTTTTGCAAGCCTCATTTGCATAAATACAAAAATGGTCATAACTTGGCCAAAAATGCTCGTTTTTTAAAAATAAAAACGTTACTGTAATCTACATTGCAGCGCCTATATGCTGCAATAGCAGATAGGGGTTGCAAAATCTGGTGACAGAGCCTCTTTAAGGTGGATGGCACCCTGTGCGGGACTCTCTATTGCTGCCCCCCACAAATCAAAAATTAAGAACATATATACACGCACATAATGTAATATATATACTGTACATACTTAAATGAACATTTATACATACAGGAAAATATATATACACATACATACTGGAACTCATACATTTATAAAGGTAAATATATAGCCATACAGACACATATTTACACACACACAGGAGGCAAGTATACACACAGGCACATATATACACACATACTGGAACATACAGTATAAAAATACATAAGGGCACATATATACACGCACATAATGTAATATATATACTGTACATACTTAAATGAACATTTAGACATACAGGGAAATATATATAGACATACAGACACATATTTACACACACAGGAGGCACGTATACACACAGGCACATAGATACACACATACTGGAACATACAGTATACAAATACATAAGGGCACATATAGACTTACAGGCAAATATATAAACACACACATGCACATACAGTAAATCCACAAAACTACATATATAAATGCACAGAGACACATATACACATACAGACCGATAGAGATATATATATATATATATATATACCCACACAGACACATATGTACACAGTACAGATAATGCAGGAGATGTTACCTGCAGTCCTATGTAACACCACAGCTAACACAGTGACAACGCTCTAATTGCATTTAATGTACATGTTACCTGCAGTCCTATGTAACACCACAGATAACACAGTGATGACTCTCTGAATACAGATAATGTAGTAGATGTTACCTGTAGTCCTATGTAACACCATAAATATCAGTGATAACTCTCTGCTCTGAGTACAGATAATGTAGGAAAAAAACCAAAACAGAAGCAGATGATCCAGCGCAGTAAAGTTAAAATAGAACGTTGTTCCAATTTTATTTGAATTTCTTAATCGAGACAAGGCATGAGGAAGGACGTTGTATACGTCTGAAACGCGCAGGCATCAAATCTATGTGTTTACCCTTGCATCTGGGAACTATCCTCTTTTAATCAAAATAAAATTGGAACAACATTCTATTTTAACTTTACTGCGCTGGATCATCTGCTTCTGTTTGTTTTTTTTCCTGTCTTCAGCACCGTGTGCCGTCACGGCGATCCAGGCGCAGGGCGCAGTGAAAACCTGCCACAAGGTGAGCTGGAGGATTCCTCCCACATATTGTCTGTACAGATAATGTAGTAGATGCTGCAGGCTTATGTAACACCACAGATAATACAGTGATAACCCTCTGCTCTGAGTACAGATAATGTAGTAGATGCTGCAGGCTTATGTAACACCACAGATTACACACAGTGATAACACTCTGAATACAGATAATGTAGTAGATGTTACCTGCAGTCCTATCTAACACCACATATAAGGCCCTGTTTACATCTGCGTCAGGGAATTCCGTCGTTCTGCTCCGTCAGAGGAGTCGGACGCAAAGGTTCTGTTGCAACAAGGACACCACCGGTGGCCAGTGGAACCCATTGACTTTAATGTTTTTTGTTGGCTTTCCGTCTGGTTGTCCCTCATTTTAACGGAAGCAATAGCGCAGCATGGTGTGCTATTGTTTCCGGAAATCCTCACCAAATCTGTGAGTACTTATATATGTTAAAAACAGTGACAGATGGAAAGTTCTTAGAGTTCCAACACTGAGAGAACTTTGGAGAGACCATTGAAGTTAAATTTTTTAGCAAGTTTCTTCTACAATAAACCTTTTCTTTCCCTGTCAGTAACTAGTAAGTAGGAGTCAGATGAGGACAAAACAATGTACATATTAACATAATGCCCTTTCAAATCTGTGACTTGATGGAGCGCCAGGTACTGTGTTTGCATTACATTGTCTACAGTAATGTTTTCATTATTAAAACACTATGCATTCCTTTTAATGTGACAAAGAATTACCATGGCAAATCAAAACATAGAAATGACTATAATTATTACGAATGACTATAATCATTTCACCTAAAAAATTCTTATAACATTTACTTTTTACTGATGTCTCAAACACATAATTGTCAATTGTGAGCATTGCATTCAGAGAGAATGGTCATCAAAAACTGACCATGTTCCAATAACAACAGCCGGAGTGTCCCCATTTACAATACCATAATTTCACTATAAACAGTGCCAAGAAGAGAGTGCCCTAATAAATAGTACCAGTCAGAGAGAACCACATTAAAAATGCAAGGCATTCTGCCTCCAGGCAGAGTGTCCCCTTAAGAGCTAGTTCGTACTGAGTTTTTGGCGTAGTTTTTGCCGTGGAAACCGCGTCAGAAACAGCTTAAAAAACGTCCGAAATCGCCTTCCATTGATTTCAAGCTTGCGGGAAAAAAATGCATCACGCTCTTTAGTCCCACGTTTCCATCTGACCTCCCATTGACATCAATGGGAGGCAGAGAAAGCGTTTTTCGCTGAGGTTTTCGCCCGTGGCGCACAATAGCCGTGGCCAAAAACAGCCACAAAGAAAGCGGCAAGAAACTGTAGGCAGGTCAAAATGTGGCTTAAAATTCCTGAAGGAATTTTGAAGCAGATTTTTCTGCAAAAACTCTGTGTGAACATACCCTAATATGCAAGAAATTTTCCTGCACTGTTAGAAGTTAGGCTATGTTCACACAGAGTTTTTTTGCAGGCGGAATTCTGCCTCAAAATTCCGTTTGAAAGTTTGAGGCAGATTTTCCTCTCCCTGCACGCCGATTTTCGTGGTGTATTTTTCCCGCGCCGCGAGCATAAAACACAGCGAAATACGCTTACTCTGCCTCCCATTGAAATCAATGGGAGGTCAGAGGTGTAAACGCCCGAAGATAGGGCATGTCCCTTCTTTCTCCCGCGAGGCGGTTTTACCGCTCGCAAGAGAAAACCGCCCCCATTTCCCATTGAAATCAATGGGCAGCATTTTCGGGCCGTTTTTGACGAGTTTTGTGGCGTGGTTTCCGCGTCAAAAAACTCTGTGTGAACATAGCCTTAAGGAGAACATTTCGCTACCCCATACATGTGCAGCTGAGTGCACCATCTTATAGGCGCTGCTGCACAGACCCTGGGGCACTTTAAGTTACCTGTCTAGCCTCTACCGTTCTAGAGCTATCGGTACCGTTATTACTGCCGCCCGATATGTAAATTAGCCCCTGTACTGTCAGTGGGGTGTTCATGGAAAGGGCAGGGGGGTGATAGTCAGCGCTCTGACACTGTCCAATGTGCTGCGGACTGTGCCAGAGCGGCTTCTGCTGTGTGATCTCTCTCGCGAGATAACAGTCTTCTCATCACTGACTGACAGGAGCTGGAGAGAGGAGAGCGCACCCACGCACACACACAGAGGTGATCCACAGTACAGACGCCGCTGAAGGAGATGTTCTCCTCTTCCCTTCTGCTCCCGTCAGCCGCTGATGTGAGGACTGTGATCTCACTAGAGAGATCACACAGCAGAAGCCGGTCTGACACTGCCATTTTTAGCACGAGTTAGTTAAATGGCTATAACTTTTTTATTTGTTGGGCTAGCGACGTGTTTTTTGCAATGTTTTTTCCATAGACAATGCAGGTTTCTTTTTTTATCAATTTTATACACATCCTTTTTGCTGTTTTAGTGTAAGCTTTTTTACTTTTCAGCTTTTTTTTTCGTAATAACATAATTTTACCCTAAAATAGACCTTTTATTTGTGATCGTCATTGTCTACCGTAAATTTTAATATATGTCTATATTAGGTAATTGGGTCAAGGCTAGCGTTATAACAATGATTGGCGGGGGGACGACGTTTTTTTGGGGTGGGTATTTTATGTGCATTTATTATACATTTTTTTTGCACTTTACTTTACTTTTATTTTTTATTACTATTGTCTGTCCCTCAAAGGTCAGAAAAGTCGTAAATAATCTATGGCGCGGGTTTTAAAGACTAAGGTGTGAACACACCCTAATAGGGAGAAATGGTAGTGTTAAAGGTAGACATTAGTAAGATGTTGGAGTTAAACGATTTAGCTCTGGGATTTTGGGAGAGCTGTACTCTGCTATGGCCTACTGGCTTATCTGGTGAAGTAGGAGGTGCATTCAGGGGTGGGATCCGACTGGTTTGCCCTGGTTCTCCCGAACCGGTTGTTAAAATGACAGCCGGTTCGCAGAGCCGGGTGAATCCGGAACCGGTCCCCTGCACTAAATTGTATCCACGTCTATAGGACACGGATGCAATTGAGTTGACTAGCGCTGCCCTGGCGAGGTACACGATGCCTCGCCATTCGGCACTTTAGTGATGATGCAGTCGGCGCGATGGCGTCATGGCGCCGCTGCATCGTTCCGATGGAGGAAGACTGACGTTGCTGGAGGATAGCGCGGCAACGGGTCATGTAAGAAAATGTGGGTTTTTTTTCCTTCTACTGTGGGCACTACATAGGGGACTATACAGGGAACGAGAACTACAGAAGACTATATAGAGGACTATATAGGGGGACATACTAAAAAGAATGAACATTATTACTAATGAATTTTTCGTAGACATAGCATGAACAGATTTCCTTTGTAGTTAATGAGGAAATAAACACAAATTCCATATAAACAGACACCTTGGGAAATTCCTGTGCTTGATAGACCTGGAATGAACAGGATATAAGTGCAGTTTATAAGAGAATGAACACATATTCCATAGAAACAGATGCGTAATTATTTTCCTGTGCTTGATAGACCTGGAATGAACAGGATCTATGTGTAGTTTATAGTGGAATCTATCAAGCACAGGAAAACAATTACACATCTGTTTCTATAGAATATGTATTCATTCCCTTATAAACTGCACTTATATCCTGTTCATTCCAGGTCTCAAGCACAGGAAAATAATTATGCATCTGTTTCTATTGAATATGTGTTCATTCCAGGTCTATCAAGCACAGTAAACATTTTTACACATCTGTTTCTATGGAATTTGTTTTTATTTTCTCATTAACTACAAAGAAAATCTGTTCATTCCATGTTTTCGAAACATAAAAAACTCATATATTTTTTTATATTTTCGCCCATTACTAATATTGTTCATTCTTTTTCTTCATTCTTTTTAGTATGTCCCCTATATAGGGGCGTTTATCTACAGGGAACGCCTCAGGGGGCCCTTATCTACAGGGAACACCACAGGGGGCCCTATCTACAGGGAACGCCACAGGGGGCCCTATCTACAGGGTAACGCCACATGGAGCCCCATGTGGTGTTCCCTGTAGATAGGGCCCCCTGTGGCGTTTCTTGTAGAGACCCCTGTGGCATTCCCTGTAGATAGGGCCCCATGTGGTGTTCCCTGTAGATAGGGCCCCATGTAGCATTCCCTGTATATAGGGCCCCATCTACAGGGAACGCCATATGGGGCCCTATCTACAGGGCCCGCCACAGGGGCACAGGGGGCTCTATCTACAGGGAATGCCATAGGGGGCTCTATCTACAGGGAACGGCACAAGGGGCTCTATCTACAGGGAACGCCACAAGGGGCTCTATCTACAGGAAACACCACAGGGGGCCCTAGCTACAGGGACCGCCACAGGGGCACTATCTACAGGGGATGCCACATGGGGCCCTATCTACAGGGCCCACCACAGGGGCACATGGGGCTCTATCTACAGGGAACGCCATAGGGGGCTCTATCTACAGGGAACGCCGCAAGGGGCTCTAGCATAGAGGGAACGCCACAAGGGGCTCTATCTACAGGAAACGCCACAGGGGGCTCTATCTACAGGAACTGCCACAGGGGCACAGGGGGCTCTATCTACAGGGAACACCACATGGGGCCCTATCTCCAGGGACAGCCACAGGGGCACAGGGGGCTCTATCTACAGGGAACACCACAGGGGGCTCTATCTACAGGGAATGCCACAGGGGCTCTATCTACAGGGAACGCCATAAGGGGCTCTATCTACAGGGAACGCCATAGGGGGCTCTATCTACACGGAACGCCACAAGGGGCTCTATCTACAGGGAACGCCACATGGGGCTCTATCTACAGGAAACGCCACAGGGGGCCCTAGCTACAGGGACCGCCACAGGGGCACTATCTACAGGGGATGCCACATGGGGCCCTATCTACAGGGCCCACCACAGTGGCACATGGGGCTCTATCTACAGGGAATGCCATAGGGGGCTCTATCAACAGGGAACGCTGCAAGGGGCTCTAGCATATAGGGAACACCACAAGGGGCTCTATCTACAGGAAATGCCGCAGGGGGCTCTATCTACAGGAACGGCCACAGGGGCACAGGGGGCTCTATCTACAGGGAACACCACATGGGGCTGGCCCTATCTCCAGGGACCGCCACAGGGGCACAGGGGGCTCTATCTACAGGGAACACCACAGGGGGCTCTATCTACAGGGAACACCACAGGGGGCTCCATCTACAGGGAATGCCACAGGGGGCTCTATCTACAGGGAATGCCACGGGGGCTCTATCTACAGGGAACACCACAGAGGGCTCTATCCACAGGGAACGCCTCAGGGGGGCCTATCTATGGGGGCACTATACAGGGAACGCTACAGGGGGCACTATACAGGGAACTCTACAGGGGGCACTATACAGGGAACGCTACAGTGAATGCCACAGGGGGCAGTATCTACAGGGAATGCTACAGGGGGCCCTGCCTGCAGGGAACGCTACAGGGGGCACTATCTACAGGGAACACTACTACCTACAGAGGGCTCTATGGGGAGAACTTTCTATAGAGGGATCTACTGGGAGCAGTATCTACAGAGGGCTCTATGAGGGGCACTATCTACAGGGGGCACTGTGTGTGGTGCATTAATTTACAGTGTTTGACACAATTTTATTCAGGGGCACAGTGTATGTTACTATTAAATTCAGTGTGGTACCATAAGAATTTGCTCTTCGTTTATAGGTGCAGAAATGTTGAAAAAGTGAGCTTCCGAAGACATCTGAGCAGCAAATTTACCCATTTCCGCAGAAATGGGTCATGGCCAGAAGGCATCATAAAGTTCTGGACCAGATGGAAAAGTAAAGAGAACGACTACAATCTGAGAAGTCGTCAACGGTGAGTCACTAAATGTAAATGTTTATTCTCCCTGTGACTGCTCAGTACTGTAAAAAATAAAGTATTTGAAGCAGCACAAATCCCAATATCTCGAGCGGTGTCACGTTGTAAAATCAGACAAACCTAGTCTGATGTAATGTAATGCTCAGTATTGTAGTCACTGTATGATCTGCAGCGACATGATGTGTGTATCGTTCTTTTTTGTGAAACAGCAACTTCCAGCATATTCTTACCATCGTTCTGGCTATACTGGGAGCTGTAGTTTTATGCTGTACAAACTTATATGGCAGGGGTTAAACTAAATTAGCAAATTATCTCTTTACTGAGCTGTATTTGTAGTGGTGCTGTATATATGTACTGAGCTTTGTTCTGGTGCTGTATATATGTACTGAGCTTGGTTCTGGTGCTGTATATATATATATATATATATATATATATATATATGTACTGAGCTTTGTTCTGGTGCTGTATATATGTACTGAGCTTTCTCCTGGCGCCGTATCTGTGCATTAGCTGGGAGAGTTGTCTTGGCTTACTGCGCACACCGCACTGTCCTCCACCCTTCTCATGTGCACAGCCTAACTAAATAGGCTGAGCACGCTTAGGCTATTGAATGTGCACATATAGGCCTATACGTAATGGATGAGTTTAATATAATGTGTGGGTAGGTAATGTCTGAACGCTTATGTCATTATATAAATAGTGTGACAATCCACACTAAAACATTCTGGACAGGGAATTTCTTTATTTAGAGTCCACTTTAATGTAGGAGGTATTTGGAATATCATAATTGTTTTATTTTATTATTAGAATCATTTTCAATGGCCCGATACACCGCAAAACACAGTGAACCCCCCCGGATGTCTTCGTCCAAAAAACAGGGAACCTGTTGTTAAAAATTTGAATCCCACCCCTGAATGCATTATTTGTTAATCCCAGAATATCTCTCTACCTAAGTTTATCAGTTTCACCAGGAGACCTTGTTAGTTCACAAAATGCATGGGGATGGGTGGGAAATGTAGTAACAGTTTATGGCCTCGTTCACACAGTGCAGATTTTGATTGCCTTTTTTAAGCAAAACCAGAATTGGATTTAGGAGAGAAGACCTATAAGGTCTTCCTTTATATATTTCTTCTGTTTAGCTTTCACTCCTGGTTTTGGCTTAAAATATAGATGCAAAATCTGCGGCTTTTACTATATGTTATTGTACAAACCTCATCACAGTTCAATATAAAGCTTATTTATACCTTTATATAATACATAATGTCATATAAGAGTAATAAAGATTAATTTGGCACCAGTGGTGTAAATATAGACAGAACAGTTTATTCAAATTGTAAGAGCACCTTATAGTTTATAGAGATATAAACTAGCTAATTTCCGGATGATAGCTGTAGTGTGACTGTAGCAGTACTGCATAATGGCAGCAAATAAAAAAATGTACAGTTGTACTTAAATACACTATTACAGAGAAAAACCTAACATGAAACACTATGATCAGGTCATTGTGGTTCTAGAGGGTAAAGATATAAATACATTTAACAAAAAATCTTCCATATCTACAAATCCTGTTTAGATGAGAAATCCCTTGCTCCACCCCATAATTATTTTTACCTTACGTGTATGGCGTGCCGAGACCCAACAAGTATTGTCCAACATAAAGGGGTTTTCCAGCCAGTAAAAATTGATGGCCTATCCTCAGGATACGCCATCAATAGCTGATGGGTAGGGGTCCAACTCCCGGGATCACCACTTATGAGCTTTTTTGAAGGGGGTGCAGCGCTCGTACGAGCGCTGCTTCCCCTTCATTTCTACTCATTCACTGTGAATCTTCTACACACATTTAGCGGCGATTCACAGGTATTGTAGCATATTCTCCCATTAAAGTGAATGGGAGAAGGCTGCAATACCTGAGAATCGTCGCTACATCCGTGTTGAAGGTTCACAGTGAGCAAGTAGAAATGAAGATGAAGCAGCGCTCGTACGAGTGCTGCACCCCCTTCAAAACAGCTGATCGGCAGGGGGTCCCGGGAGTCGAACCCTGACCCATCAGTTTTTGATTGCCTATCCTGAGGATAAGTCATCAATTTTTACTGGCTGGAAACCCCATTTAAGGCATTGATGTCCTGCAAGACTGTTTCCATAACTTCCGTAGACTTCAATAGGGAAATGTTTGTGCAAGTCTCCACTTCTACACACTGCCTAGACGTGCATGTAATGTCTATGGCCGCGGACCTTCGTTCAGACTTATCCTCTAACGGCCGCGGCCATGGACGTCTGTGTTCTCGGCGGCATCTCCCTCCAGGGAGACGCTGGCACTCACTTCCGGGTTCTCAGACTGTTTCCCGCAGGGCGTGCGTGCCCGTGCGTGAATGGCCTTAAAGGGCCAGTACGCGTCCAGTTGTCAATAATCAGTAATTAGCCCAGAATGCTGCTTGACTATAAAAGGGCTCTGCCCACTTGATCCTTGCCTGAGCATTGTTGTATGCCTAAAGTTTGTCTTGCAAATGGTCTCCTAGTGTTTTCCAGTTCCCAGTGTTACCCGTTCCTGCTGCCTGTACCCTGTATCCTGTGCCATCTACAGTGAAAGTCAAGTCATGTCTTCCGCTGCATCTACTGTGCCATCTACAGTGAAAGTCAAGTCGTGTCTTCCGCTGCATCTACTGTGCCATCTACAGTGAAAGTCAGGTTGTGTCACCGCTACTGTCTACATTTCCTCAGGTACCCTTTCTGTACTATAGACATTGTATTGTATCTAGTTGGCCAGCTACTATCCCGCTACGCGGTACGGCCCAGTGGGTCCACATCCCGCGCCGTTACAGTGCAGAAGGCCCCCTGGCCTGCTATCTTTGTCCTCCTATTAAGCCCTTAATAGGAGAGCCATAAAAATAAAATATACAAAAATACATAAGCATTACAGTGTATTCTAGCAGAGATCTAACTATCGCTTGTTCAAGTCTCCTACTGGGACAAAAATGTCAAAATTATTTAAAAGATTTGCTGTTTTTTGATCAGACCAACTCCCCAAAAAATTTAATAAAAAGTGATCAAAAAGTCACATGCATCCCAAAATGGCACCCATAAAAAACGACAGCTCATCCTGCAAAATACATTGCTATCGATGGAAAAATAAAAAAGTTATGGATCTTAGAATATAGCGACCCAAAACAATTTTTTGTTTCAAATTGTTTTAATTTTATAAAAGTAATAAAACATAAAAAAACACTATATTATTTTGGTATCGCCGTAATCGTATTGACCTGCAGAATTAAGTAAACATATCGTTTTTAACGCACGTTGAATGCTGTGAAAACAAAATCCAAAAAGACGATGAAAACATCGTAGTTTTTTTTTTTCTACCACCCCACAAAGATTTTTTCCTTCAGTACATTATATGGTACAATAAATGGTGCAGCTAAGAACTACAACTGGTTCCGCAAAAACAAGCCCTTGTATGGCTATGTTGACAGAAAAATAAAAAAGTTTGGGCTTTTAGAATACGGAGAGGAAAAAAAACTAAACTGAAAAGACGAAAAATGACTGCGATGGGAAGGGGTTTTTCCCAGAAATGGAAAAAAAAATTTCGCCCAAAAAGTTAAAATAAAAAAACATCTCATTATATTTACCTTTAGGTCTGCTCATTGTTCCCTTGAGGACGCTCCTCATGTCACTGCCCACATCTATGTGTACACGCGGACCCAGTGCAGTGACATGTTGTCCATAGAGATGTCACTACGGAAGAACATGATTGACTGTCCAGCTTACGTGACATGCAGCTCATGCAACCGTGAAGGAGGTTCGATGGGGCTCTGAGCAGCAGTGGTGAGGGAACAGTGAGTAATTCTAAAGATCATTAGGCTATGTTCACACGGGGTATTTTGCCGAGTTCTTTGACGCGGAAACCGCGTCGCAAAACTCGGCAAAAACGGCCCGAGAACGCCTCCCATTGATTTCAATGGGAGGCGTCGGCGTCTTTTTCCCGTGAGCAGTAAAACTGCCTCGCGGGAAAAAGAAGCGACATGCCCTATCTTCGGGCGCTTCCGCCTCTGACCTCCCATTGACTTCAATGGGAGGCAGGAGAAAGCGTATTTCTCGCTGTTTTATGCCCGCGGCGCTCAATGGGCGCGGGCGAAAAACGGCGCGATAATTGCCGCGAAAATCGGCGTGCAGGGAGAGGAATATCTGCCTCAAAGTTCCAAACGGAATTTTGAGGCAGATATTCCTCCCCCAAAATACTCCGTGTGAACATAGCCTTATATTGACAAGTATATATTTTTTTAATATTTAGGGCTCAATATTTTTTATTTTTTTAAATTGAAAATTAAAACCCTTTTATAAAAAATCAACATTGATCCTTCTCTGAGCTTTATCTTGTACATTTGTGGACATTTATTGATACTCTGCGGCTTATACAGAATCATATCGCATGACTTTTTCATTTTCTTTTCCATTGATGCAAGTGCCATGTGACAGAATGCATTGCACAATACACTTTTAATGCAGCAGCAGGACTTCTGGTGGAGCTACATGTAACAGACATACATATGATTAAAGAAGCACTCCCATGAAAATTTTTATTGCTTTGCCTGTCTGTAATGGGCATCTTGTACATGTATATAATAATTATTTGCTCACAGAGTGTCTAGTTTTCAAAACGCAGGCTCCGTTCGGCTGCCCGTGTGGTCACGTGATCTCTAATCTGACTGGCCAATTCACACAGCATCTTATGTGTGGACCGGAAGCCAGTTTCTCTATGTAAGGGCGGATTTACATGAGCGTGTGCGTTTTGCGCATGCACAAAACGCGTCATTTTGCGTGCGCAAAAGGCACTAAACAGCTCCGTGTGTCATCACATAGGATGTGCGGCTGCGTGATTTTCGCCCCGCCATCATTATGACACTCCGTTTGAATGTTTGTAAACAGAAAAGCACGTGGTGCTTTTCTGTTTGCAAACATACTTTTGACTGCTGTTGCGCGAATCACGCACATCCTGGTGCGCGTGATTTTCAAGCACCCATTGACTTCAATGGGTGCGTGATGCGCGAACAACGCAGAAATATAGGACGTCGTGAGTTTTACGCAACGGACACACGCTGCGCAAAAATCACGGACTGTCTGCACGGCCCCATACACTAACATAGGTCCGTGCGTAAAAATCACGCGCGTTGCACGGACGTATATCACGTTCGTGTAAATCCGCCCTAAGTCTATGAGACTCGGTGAGCAAGTAAATAACATATACTTGTACAAGATGCCCATTGCAAATGGGCAAAGCAGTACAAATTTTCATGGGAGTGCTTCTTTAAGTTGTCCTCTACTGTCAAATTGTTAAGAAGTTTATTCAGTCTTTCAGTCATGTTACCCAGCTTTTTCCTGACTTTTGCAATAATACAATAGAAAGTGATATAACATTACTGCAGATATGTGAAGAAGATTAACGCACACTAATAGAAGTAGATTCAAAAGAAAAATGTTTTATTTTATGCTAGTGTGCAATGTTTCACACTGGCATAAAATAAAAAATTCTTCTTTTGAATCTACTCCTATTGGTGTGTGTTATACTTCTTCACAGTCTACAGTGGGTTGGGCCCCTATTCACCCATCGAATAACCTAGTGCTATCTGAACCCTCTATATTACTGCAGATATGCCATCCAGGGGTATTGGGAAAGCAGGGCAACGACTCCTACGGACACTGCTATTATCGAGACACCATAGCGGCGCATGCGCAGTAACTAGATTTAGGGCCCAGACGCAGCAGGGAAGGGTGTTGGACCATACATGACAGGCGCATGCGGGCTATCTCAGACAAGATTTGACATTCAGGGCGGGCCAGTTTTCGGCGGTGGACGAGCATAAGAACAGGAATGAACAAGACTGCCGAATTATTACCATAAAAGGCGCAAAATGTTTGCAAACCGCTATTTACTGAGTTTGGGAGAGGGGATAATGCCAATGAACTTTTGACAGCAGCAGCCAGCGAGGGGAGATGAGAGTTCAATGGGTGAAATGCTGGTGACATGTTCCCTTTAAGAAGACATCTCAGGAACTTACATTTGACGGATTTTACTTGACAACAGGGGGAGGACAGCAGATTACAGGAAGGGAGACACCTAGTTGCAGTAATGTCGCACAGAATTTGCATGAATAAAATAACCAAATATTAACAGTAAGTAAACTACAAAGTTGTACTTACCCCTGCCTTTAAATACTCATACAAGAAGACGATCAGTGACAGAGAATGAGGGAAACTGACTTCAAGATTTTCTTCTTGCTGAACAGTCTAGTGCCAGTGATTAAATTTATCTTGAAAAAGTGCTTAAAGTAAAACTCCAGTACAATTTTCAAAATTTGTGAAGTGGAGCTACTTGGGGTATTTAACATACCATGATTATTAATCAAATGCAAGTTTCCAAAGTGCTCTGTACAATTTAGGTCCTTAACAATGCATGAAATAAGAAAACTGCTGAATGTTACTGGACTGTACAGGAGAAGTTACCAAAACGGTATCCCCTTCTCTGAAATCAGAGCACTCTTCAACTATTGCCTGAAAAATAGAAAACGACAACATTCCTCCAAATACTGATATCTAGGTATATTAAAACGATACATCTAAATGGATCATATAAGAAAAAAGATTGCAGCAAGGTCCAGTAACAAAATTTGTGGTTTTATTTCTCCGTGTTTAGAGCCAAGCGACATTTCAGTTCCACCATGGCGACTTTTTTTGCTTGAAAAAAGTTCCATGGTGGAACTAAAACGTTGCTTGGCTCTAAACACGGAGAAATAAAACCACAGATTTTCTTACTGGACCTTGCTGGGGTGCTGCAATCTTTTTTCTTGTATGGCATTTGAAGCTGTAGATTAAGCTCTAGTTGCTTTGCTTCAGTCACTTTATTACAGGAGTGCTGCTTCATTTAAATATTTTTGGTACCAAATGGATCATATAAATATATATTTATTAATCACAGTTAATAATCACAGCTGAAAAAAGACAATTAAAAACACAAAAAAACAAAACTATGTTGGACAATGCCGTCTGCAAAGTCAGGCGTAATCCACAATTCATAAGCGTTAAAAATAAATAAATAGTGTAGTAGAGGTAAATAAATAAGGTAAATTTCATACCAATAGCAAAAAAAAAAAAATCATAGAAATTTTCTCCAGATTGCACCATAATGACACTATCCGAACCGCAACCAGATAAGAATTACCCACAATACACCATGAGATAATCCTTCATTAAACTGTCCAGCACCCCAACACACGTTTCTCACAGGCTGATAGCTCTCTACTCCTTTTAGGTACAGTAATCCTCTATGTTTTCTGGTCTAAATGCAGGAGAAGATCTTCGTGGTGAAACTCAGCCTTTGGCATGTACTCCTGTACAGCCCAGTGACCTGCAGCCATTTTATTACTGCATGTGGTGTTAAGAACCTATAGTGTACAGAGCACTTTAAAAGCCTGCTTTTGAGGGACCATAGTGGAAGAATTAAGGGCCCTAGTAGGAGCATTTTGATAATTACACAAATATGCCCAGAGAGTGAAAACAAACAATAGTGTTAAGAAAAATCTATGGGAGAAAAAAGAAGCAGGAAAATACCATTAGGCCAGGTTTCCACAGGTCGGATACGCAGCGTAAAATCTAAGCAGCGCATACGACTTGAAACCTGCAGCACATTCGATCTGAAAACCCCATTTTTTCGGCCGGAATTTCAGCTGCGGAAAGCAGCGGTAGAGAAAAAAGATGTTTATACTTCTCGCGGCCACTGCCATGGTGACACATCCCTCCTTTGCCGTCCGATCCAGCCTCCCTGGATGACGATGCAGCCCATGTGACTGCTGCTCCCTGTGATTCGCTGCAGCAGTCACATGGGATGAAATGTCACCCCAGGAGGTTGGACTGGAGGAAAAAGCAGGGAGTTCTGGGTAAGTATGATTTTTTTTTTCTGAGTTGTGATTTTTGCGGTGGAATCGCTGGCATTCCACTGCAAAGATCGCAAAACACTTGGCTATCTGTTGCGGGTTTTGCATCCCCATTGAAATCAATGGGGAAAACCTGCAAAAAAAAGGCATCGAAAACGCGGATTTAAATTCTGCACTACAGATCAATTTATTAACGTTTACGCTGCATTTATTTTCCACAGGCTGGATTTGAGATTTTCAAAATCTTATCCAATTTGCTGCAGCTGTAAATGTGGTGGAATTTCCGCACAGAATTCCATTCCGGAAATTCCACAGCTTTTTCGCTACGTGGGAACCCGGCCTTGGGCTGCACCTGGTAAAAAAAAGTCTTGTAAGACTAAGGCTGGGTTCACACGACCTATTTTCAGACGTAAACGAGGCGTATTATGCCTCGTTTTACGTCTGAAAATAGGGCTACAATACATCGCCAAACATCTGCCCATTCATTTGAATGGGTTTGCCGACGTACTGTGCAGACGACCTGTCATTTACGCGTCGTTGTTTGACAGCTGTCAAACGACGATGCGTAAAATGACTGCCTCGGCAAAGAAGTGCAGGACACTTCTTTGCAACGTAATTTGAGCCGTTCTTCATTGAAGTCAATGAAGAGCAGCTCAAGATTTACGAGCATCAAAGACGCCTCGCATAATGCGAGGAGGAGCTTTTACGTCTGAAACGACGCAGCTGAAAACAGTCAGTCTTTTCAGACGTAAAAGCCTCTCATCGTGTGCACATACCCTAACCCTTTTACGACCGGGGAGTGTTTTTGGCCCATATGACCAGACCAAAATGTCACCTTTTGAAATGCTGCATTTTCACAAAGGTGATATTTTTTTTTTGTTTCTAAGGGTATGTGCACACACAGAATAAAAAACGTCTGAACTTACTGAGCTGTTTTCAAGAGAAAACTGCTCCTGATTTTCAGACGTTTTTTAAGCAACTTGCGAGTTTTTTAGCTATTTTTCTATAAAAAACGGCTGAAGAATTGGCATGCACTTCTTTTTTGTGGCTGCTTTTCAAAACGGCTGCGTAAAAAAATGGCCTGTCGGAACAGAACGCCGTTCTCCCATTGAAATCAATGGTCAGATGTTTGGCGGCATTCTGCTTCCAATTTTTCGGCTGTTTTTCGCCGAAAATAAGCCGTGTGAACATACCTTAAGTCTACCTCAAAAGTTTTGGTTTCTTTCTTTGCAGGACACATAGGGCTTTCTTATCATTTAAAATTGGATGCCAATTCATTTTGTAGGTCTTTTTTAGGGAAAAATGGTCAGAAACAAGAAAAAAAAATAAGTTTTTTCAAGCTATGTTTTAAGACTGGCCTGATATTTACTCCAAAAATGAATCCTCAAATTCTCTGGCACATAGTGATGTCAAATATGTCTGTATTGTGTAACCTATTATGTCGCTACAGCACCGAGAACAAAAACACTATTTCAGCTTTAAATGTATCTCCCTCACTTAGCTTTAGACTCAGCATCTGTACATGGAAGATAATCGTCCAAGTACAGAGATTCTTTTGTAAACAGTAGAAGAGACTAAAGTTGGTGGCGGGCGGGGGGGATAAATATTTTGTTTGGTGTAACGTACATTCTGCCTGACCGGGACATATTAATGCCTGAGCAGCTGATGTCCATGCAAAATGCGTTCCTGTCTAAAATTGGTGCGTGTCGATTGAGAGAAATGTGCACTTTTGTGAAGGAGGGGCTATTTTTTTTATTTTTAAAAAAAAAGAAATATTTTTACATTTTACTGTACTAGTGTATTTTTATATTTTTTTACTTTAGGGGCACAGGATAGCAGGAAACATTATCTTTGTGTTCCCTGCAGTTCCCATATAGAGATCACTAATAACAGTGATCTAAGGGTAGCAACAATAATGATAGATTACAGGTTGGACCTGTCAGAGACACACAGGACCCGCTAAAACTGAAACCGTCAGGTCTCAGGATACAGAGCAGCTGTATCTCAAAAAGTAAAAATCATTTTTTATTAAAAAGTATTTAGGAAGTTACGCCAAACACACTGACTGACCAGTTTATTAAAAAAAAAAAAATGCCACTCAAAGGGCTTGTCCACACGTAACAGAATGACTGCAGAAAGTTTCTGCAGCAATTCCCCAGAAACAAGCAGGATTTCCGCTGCAGAAAAAATTCACCATTTCTTGTGTTTTTTACTGCAGAAAATGGTGCGGATTTTGCTGCGTTTTTCTCAATGCTGGGAGATGGTGACATCTCCTGAAAAATGTAGCAATTCAGTCCACTTTCTGCAGCAGGAATTGACATGCTGCGGTACGAAAAATACACACCACGGGTCAATTTCTGGTCGGGCGGAGATTTGTTAAATCTCACACACTTTGTTGCTACTGTATTCTGCTGCGTATTTTCAGTCCGCAATTCCGGACGGAAAATACGTAGCAATTCCGCTAAGTGTGGACAAGCCCAAAGGTTTACATAACCTTTAAGGCCTGCTTCACAGTTGGCAGTCCTCTTTCATCACCCGCGATCCACCCGCAAATCGCGAGCCGTGCACATGGCCATTATTTGCTATCAGCCTGGACAACTACGGTCATGTGCATGGCCCCATAGAAATGAATGGGGCCGCAATTTTCACGTGGATTTTCGGGGGAATTGTGGCCGCAAAAGCACGTTCGTGTACATGGGGCCTTATGGATGCTACACTTTTGGAAAAGACAGCTGTTAGACATCAAGATGATGAAACATGATTTATCTTCCCAGAAAACAAGCTTCCACTGCTAGAGAATCCTATACAATGGCAGTGTGTTTTGCCACCACTTCAGCTGACCCTTGGCTTTATGTTTGATAATCTCATCTCGGCAGCTGCTTAGCCACAGAAACCCAGTCTATAAAGCTGTCAACAAACAGTTATTGTGCTAACATTGTATTCAGGGCCAGTTTGGAGCATCATAGCCAAATCTAATGGCTTCAGAAATCAGTGGCCCAGTTCTGTTAACTTAAGTAGTTTACCGCATTGAGTTGTTGCTATTAGAAGTTTTCACTTTACAGTAACATGACTTACAGATGAGTGGAGCACCTGCAGGAGGAAAAATTTACAATGGGTTTCCGAGACTTGAACACTGATGGCTTATCCTATCCTACGGACGAACTGCTGAGCCTTTGAACAGTAAATTATGAACTTAGATATGATAGATTACAGGTAGATCCTGCGTGGACCCTCTTTGACTGAACCCGTCAGTCCCGCGGACCTGGGGGGAGCAGGATTTAGCGACAGATGTTCTGTATAGAGAATACAGAGCAGCTGTATCTCAAAATGTAAAGATAATTTTTAATAAAAACTATTTATAAAGTTGCACCAATCACACTGACTGACATTTTTGTAAAAAAAAAAATGCCATTCAAAGGTTTACATAATGTTTAATGCCCAATGTCAACCCTAATGCACATTTGACTGAATCCACAAAACTCCCTACAACCATGTTTCAAAATCATGGGGAAAGTATTTCCAGAAGAGTGGGAACTATTGTAGGATGTGATGTTCAGTTGTGCACATAATTTTGGTCATGTAGTGTACACATGTATGTGTTTTGTAGCTTGTATGCCTAGATTTCTTTGGATTCATTGATAAAATACTTAATTAGTTACGGAAAGCCGCTCAATCTGAAATTAACTCCTTTTCAAAGCTCTGCATGATTATTCACATTCATATAGTACTGCTGTTATACAGCTGCAACATGGATGTAAAATAAATCGTGGTTCTGTTACTGGGTTTTCTAGATTTCAGCTTACAGACCAAATTTTGAGTAAGTTACAAAAATAAATGTTTATTTACATCAAAGCAATCCAAATGCAATATGGGCATTTAGCGTATCAAGCGTTAAAAATGAACAGCTTGTCCCATATTTATAAAGGTTGTCCCACTACACCCCTGCATTTAACAACACAGCTTTATTCTAGTCAATCATAGGTGAGGCCACAAATGTCACACAGGTAAAACCATGAAGTCAGCGAGTGATATGCTGGCTACCTTCCTAAATGACCAGAAGGTGCCTAATATCTACAGGATTAAGTGCAAAATATATTATATAAATCATACACATAAGTCATATAATATCATAAAAATGATAGAGCCTGATAGACTCAATGTAATGAATTTCGCAATAAATAATACAATAGATCAGATCATTTTCTTCAATATAAAAACACACCTGTTCCCTAGGGGGCTTTACAAACACATCATATGGCTCATGTTTACCCATATCCCTTCCCTTTCTCCCATCCCTTGGTTGAACTCGATGGACATATGTATTTTTTCAACCATACTAACTATGTAACTGTTCTGCCATGACCTAAATGCCTATAATTGAATGTAATAAATATGTTTTTATTTCCCACATTATACATGTAGAATGGAAGCATTTTGACTTACGGTTTAGATTCAATACTGGAGACAAGAGCGACATAGTTTGCTGGCACGAATCCTTCAGCTTTTCCTCGAGGTGTCAAGGCTTTAGCTTTCCACCAACTCTCGTGAGTAAAATTTAAGATAAACATTTGGTCCCCGGCAAAAAAACTTAGCTCCTCACTTGTGCGAGCCTCATAATCATATAAAGCCACATAGGCTTCATTTACATTTCTGTCTCTTCTTGAATGTATAATTACATTTTGGGGTGTCTCTGGGGGCTGCACAGGATGTGAACCAGGGCTCTCCACATGAATATTCACAAAAACGATGTCACTTACTTTGTCATTTTTCTTTTTACTTTCTCCTTCAGAGGAGCTACAAGACAGTAAGCAACAGCTACAATGCTTCCTGCAGAGGTTCCCCATATTCACAGTTGAAATGCTAATTCCTGGTTCTCTCAAATAAAGTTTCTATTACAGATTATTTCTCCTCGTCATATCGGTGAGTATGATCTTTGAGTAAAAATTTTTGTCTCTTTGAAAATATATTACTTTTCTATACAAGTCCGATAATATGTTAAATAATCCCAGCTTTAGAGTTGATAGAAATGGTAATAAGAAGTACGCAGATAAAACTGAATGTCCACAGCTACTGAGGTCCCTGAGTCTGTATGCATTTCGCATTGAATGAAGAGCGCACCTTGTTAAAGACTGTACCCAGGTAAACTGGTTTACTGGAATATCTCTTCAGTTTACTTCCTGGTTCAGGTATGTTTGTTTCTTTTTGCAAGTGCCGCCTACTGTGCAAAGTAAATTCTCTGGCTCTAAAAGATTTACCAATACGAGTATAGCCAGACGAATAACCTTCCTGATACCAGATGAGTGAGATAGAAAGGATTTTGCTATAGGCAATTTTCCAGTAAGACAAATCACAATGCCTCGCCGCACAGTTTATGCAAATGCTGATACGTTTTCACTGAAGTAGGTGTGATCACCTTTCACACAGGAGGCTTGGTGGGTGGGAAAACTGAGAAAAAGGTTCCGTCCCTGGAATGTGACAAGAGTCTGTATGGTGCAAAGAGCTGTGCTTGAAGAAGACTTTTTAGACATTCTTCAGGCAGTTGCTTATACTTTACCTGTTATATGACACATGACATTTCTATTTTTAACCTTATGACAAATCCGAGTTTCCTTAAAATGTGAACTTTACACTTTCCTAAAGCTATTCCTCTTTTATTCTGTCATAATTTGTATTTATCTTACAGTTCAAAGAGCAGAGACTGATAAAAAAACATGACTCATACTTTTTATCTAGACAATATTTTAAAAAAAAAAAAAACTATAACTAAATTTATGACCAATTTTATTGTCAAGTCAAGTAATATTGTCGAGTCATTTTCAGACATTAAGGTCAATTTTACCATGGTCATATTATAAAAGGTCCTGATATGATCTAAGATGTAGAAGGGGAGTCACATATGTCCTATGTTGGCAGTGGCATAAACTGGGGTTCTAGTACCCACCCCAGTTGTGGTGTATGAGTTAGAGAAATGTTTTCTGATTTTTTCATGAGTTCTGAAGGGGCTGTGCCCTGGCAATATTCCTGTGTTGGTGGTGTGCAGCCTACGCAGCAGTAATCCATCTCGTGGCAAAACACTGCATCTTTTGTAACTATCCTCCTGTGAGCTTAAGAATTTTGATGTTGAAATGCTTAATTTAAAAATAAAAAATTCAAGAGTATTATCATTTTGCCTAAGTGTGTGTATTGGAGTGATTAGAGGTGTGAAAAGTGAGGTGTGGTTTCCGGAGTTGCCACGCATATCTGACAGACTTTTATGCCATATCCTGGAGATATGCCATCAAGGTCTGGGGCAAAACAACCTCTTATCTAACATGTTATAAAGGCAAAATTAAGAGTCAGTAATTCAAAAATAATTTTTTAAACGTGGACGTTTTCCGTCAAAAAACAAGAACATATTGCTCACAAACAAAACAGGCCCTCGTACAAATACACTCCAAATCAGTGATAATGAACAATATCACTTAGGAACCAAGAAACCACACCCTCACACTGACTCAAAAGAAGGACCAGGAGAAAGGGAAAAAACAAAAAGTGCACGTCAAACAAAAACAGCAAAGCTAGGGGAAGGTATGATATCTAGGAGGGGAAAATGGGGAACACGAAGAGGGGACAGAGGAGAAGGTAGTGTTAGGAACGTTGTAAGAGGAAGGAGAATGGATATGAAGAGGAGGAATGTTAGAAAAGTAAGAGCTAGCGGGATAAGAAGAAGAATATGTAGATGGGGGATTTGGGAAAGAACGGTATGAGGAAGAAGAAGTAGGAGGAGCAGACCAGGTAGAAAAAGGAGGCTCTTGGTGAACTGAGTGGCCAGAGTGGGCAGGTGGCGCGTGTGGCTCTTGGTGAACTGAGGACCAGAGTAGGCAGGTGGCGTCTGTGGGGCACAGCAGTAGAAGGGTCAGCCCTACGCCCAGTAAGTGTGTGCATGTGGAAAATTAAATCTGCCACATCTATTAGGGGCTCGGGGGCTTCAAAAAAGTCAGAAAGGGCAAAAACACATGTCATGAAGGCAGCCTGCCTATTCTGAGGCATATGTCGACAGCGACCAGCCACAGAGTATCCAAAATTATGCAGGTCATCCTCTGCCTCTACCCTCCTTATCATAGTCAAGGCCTGGGACTCGACAGTGTTGCCTTTGTCTGTGGTATTCGCCCTTTTTCGCCCCCCCCCCCTCGACATTGCTGTGGACGGGGAAGTACTGTCTGGGTTGCTGAAGAGGTGCCTTGCACAGTTGCTGTGGCCTGTCCAGACTCTTGAGGCTGAAATTCTTTGCCCATGTCTTCTGGCTCAATTTGTGGGCCAACATTCTGGGAAGATTTTCCCTCCGTGTGCTCCAGCATCTGGCTAAGGCCAGTCACTTGCTGATGACGAGGTGGCACATTGCCCTAAGATCTACATTCCAAAAATAAAAACATTGACATTGGATAATTTTACTAGTTTATTTTACACTTCGTCAGGATAAAATATAAAAAACAGCGGTCTTTGTCATTAAACCCAAAAACATCTGACAGCAATCCTCAGACTCAAAAATGCAGACTAATTCCCTTCCAGAACAGTTTGAGTTATATAACAAGATCAGAGTCATATGTCATAATGTGTAACATTAACTAAAATTTTCTTGGTAACCAAAAAGACATCCAATGAAACATATACAGTTTAATGGCAAAAGGTTTCAAAGATAACTCTTAATGATCGTAATCAGGTGTTTCATTCAGTCCTAGAAAAGGAAAATGGATTTAAACCATACCTAATAGAGATCCCAAAATATGAAATAAATATATAGCACGGTGCCGTTTCAGAAAGCAGATATACAAAACAAAAGAAAAAAATTCCAGAAACAAGACAAGCACACTTTGGGATAACATACATTTTGTATAAATTTTAATAAATTCTATAAAAAGATTTTTCCCTTTAATTACGAACTTCTACAAAAAGGGAAAGGTTTGGAAAGAGTTTTTTCCAAACTGAATGTATTAGTTTAAATTTATTCTTTGAAAACGTTTTCCCTTTAAATATAGTCTCACAGAAAATGTAAAGGATCTGCCAGACACAGCTTCTGTGTCGACGCCCGTGGGTAATCAGTCTGCACCTGCTCCTAAGTCTGAGAGAGTGACACGATCTTCTACCAGTCAGGCTGGGAGGCTGAAGAGTGGGAGAGCCTATCACAGCCTGGCCAGACGGAGCTAGCTCACGCCCTCTGTCTATTTATGCCTGCATTTCCTGCTCCTCCTTTGTCTGTGATTCTTTCCTGTTTCCTGGCTCTGCTGCTCCTGCTATGATTATTGACCTTGCTTCATTTTTTACCCTGCCTTTACTGACTACTCTCCTGCTCTGCGTTTGGTACCTCGTACACTCCTGGTTTGACTCGGCTCGTTCACTACTCTTGTTGCTCACTGTGTTGCCGTGGGCAACTGCCCCATTTCCCTTCGCTTCTGTGTACCCTTGTCTGTTGTGCACTTATTGAGCGTAGGGACCGTCGCCCAGTTGTACGCCGTCGGCTAGGACGGGCCGTTGCAAGTAGGCAGGGACTGAGTGGCGGGTAGATTAGGGCTCACCTGTCTGTCTCCCTACCCCGTCATTACATAATCACAGGCCCATATACCTTTTCTACCCTGGTCCCTGACATAACTATGGACCCCCTTGAGACCCTGGCTCAGAAGGGCAACCAGCATGATGCTACCCTGGTAGTACCCCCCACCTCACCTCTTGAACCCCACCTCAAGTTGCCTGACCGGTTCTCAGGGGACCGGAAGACTTTTTTCTCCTTTCGGGAGAGTTGTAGGCTCTATTTCCGTTTAAAGCCCCACTCCTCAGGTTCTGAGAGCCAGTGAGTGGGTATAATTATGTCCCGGGTCCAGGACGGCCCCCAGGAATGGGCCTTCTCCTTGGCTCCTGACGCCCCTGAACTTTCCTCCGTTGATCTTTTTTTTTCCGCTCTCGGGCTCATATATGACGAGACTGACAAGACTGCCTTTGCCGAGAGTCAGCTGGTGACCTTACGTCAGGGTAAGAGACCCGTTGAGGAGTACTGTTCTGACTTTAGGAAGTGGTGTGTACCTTCTCGGTGGAATGACCCTGCCTTGAGGTGCCAGTTTAGATTGGGTCTGTCGAACGCCCTAAAAGACCTGTTAGTTAGCTATCCCTCTTCTGACTCCCTAGATCAGGTTATGGCTTTAGCGGTACGTCTTGACCGACGTCTCAGGGAACGACGACTGGAAAATTTTTGTGCCTTCCCCTCTGACCCCCCCATGATGGCTCCCGAGGTTCCGTTGCTTCATTCTTCCACGGAAAACTCGGATGAACCTATGCAACTCGGGGCCTCCGTCTCTCCCCAACAACGTAGAGAGTTCCGCAGGAAGAATGGTCTCTGCTTCTACTGTGGGGATGACAAGCATCAAGTGAACAACTGTCCTAGGCGTAAAAATAAGCAGCCGGAAGAACTTGCGCGCCTAAGTGACCATCCGGGAGGTATTTGGGCGCTCAGGTATTTCCCGTATATATGAAACCTAATAAGATCTTGCTTCCCTTTCAGGTCTCTTTTGAGGGTAGGTCTGCCACCGGCAGTGCCTTCGTCTTCTGCTAATATTATGTCTGTGGAATTTGAAATGTCTCTAGCTATGCCATTGATTGACTTGCCTAAACCTGTCCGGGTAGTGGGTATCGACTCCACTCCTCTTGCTAATGGTTATTTTACACAGCATACCCATGTTTTTGAACTCCTTGTTGGCTCCATGCATTTGGAGCAGTGCTCTGTACTGGTGATGCAGGGGTTATCGTCCGATTTGGTTTTAGGCCTTCCCTGGTTGCAGATGCATAATCCCACGTTTAACTGGAATACTGGGGATCTTACCAAATGGGGTAATGAATGCATGACGTCATGTTTTTCAGTTAATTTTATCTCTCTCCCTGAGGAGGTGAACACTCTACCTGAGTTTATTCAGGACTTCGCTGATGTTTTTTTCTAAAAAGGCCTCCGAAGTGTTACCTCCTCATAGAGAATTCGATTGCGCAATCGATTTGGTACCAGGAGCTCAGCTCCCTAAGGGTAGGATATTTAATCTCTCTTGTTCCGAACGTGAAGCCATGAGAGAGTATATCCAGGAATGCCTGTCCAAGGGTTACATTCGCCCCTCTACTTCTCCGGTAGGTGCTGGCTTCTTCTTCGTAGGGAAGAAGGATGGTGGTCTTAGGCCGTGCATTGACTATTGAAACTTGAATAAGGTCACTGTAAGGAACCAGTATCCCCTTCCTCTGATTCCTGATCTCTTTAATCTGGTTCAGGGGGCCCAATGGTTCTCTAAGTTTGATCTACGGGGGGCTTATAACCTTATCTGCATCAAAGAGGGGGATGAGTGGAAGACTGCGTTTAACATGCCCGAAGGTCATTTCGAATACCTCGTCATGCCCTTTGGGTTGTGTAATGCTCCCGCGGTCTTCCAGAATTTCATAAATGAGATTTTAAGAGACTACCTGGGGGTATTTCTTGTAGTGTACCTTGATGACATACTTGTGTTTTCCAAGGACTGGTCCTCCCACATTGAGCATGTCAGGAAGGTGCTCCAGGCCCTTCGGGAAAACAAACTATTTGCTAAAACCGAAAAATGTGTGTTTGGGGTGCAGGAGATACAATTTTTGGGTCAAATCTTCACTCCTCATGAATTCCGCATGGACCCTGCCAAGGTTCAGGCTGTGGCTGAATGGGTCCAACCTGCCTCCCTGAAGGCGTTACAGTGCTTCCTGGGGTTTGCTAATTATTACAGGAGATTTATTGCTAACTTCTCGGTTATCGCTAAGCCTCTTACGGATCTTACTCACAAAGGTGCTGACCTCCTCCACTGGCCTCCAGAGGTGGTCCAGGACTTTGAGGTCCTTAAGAAGTGCTTTATCTCGGCCCCTGTGCTGATTCAGCCTAACCAAATGGAGCCATTCATCGTGGAGGTTGACGCCTCCGAGGTGGGAGTGGGTGCTGTCTTGTCCCAGGGTACCAGGTCCCTCACCCATTTCCGTCCCTGTGCCTACTTCTCCAGGAAGTTCTCGCCCACTGAGAGTAACTATGATATTGGCAACCGCAAACTCTTAGCCATTAAATGGCCATTTGAAGAATGGCGCCACTTCCTGGAGGGGGCTAGGCACCAGGTAACGGTCCTTACCGACCACAAGAATCTGGTTTTCCTAGAATCTGCCCAGAGGCTAAACCCGAGACAAAATCGATGGGCGTTATTTTTTACTAGATTCAACTTTTTGGTCACCTATAGGGCTGGGTCTAAAAATATTAAGGCTGATGCACTGTCGCATAGCTTCATGGCCAGCCCTCCTTCGGAGGAAGATCCTGCTTGTGTTTTGTCTCCAGGTATAATCATTTCCTCTGTTGATTCTGACTTAGTCTCCGAAATTGCGGCTGATCAAGGTTCAGCTCCCGGGAACCTTCCTGAGAACAAGCTGTTTGTTCCCCTGCAATTCCGGCTAAGGGTACTCAGGGAAAATCATGACTCTGCACTATCTGGCCATCCAGGCATCCTGGGTACCAAGCATCTCATTACCAGAAACTATTGGTGGCCTGGGTTGCTTAAAGACGTTAAGGGCTACGTCGCCGCTTGTGAAATTTGTGCTAGGTCCAAGACTCCCAGGTCCCGACCAGCGGGCTTACTATGTTCTTTGCCCATTCCCCAGAGACCTTGGACCCATATCTCCATAGATTTTATCACCGATCTGCCTCCATCTCAAGGCAAGTCGGTGGTGTGGGTTGTAGTAGACCGTTTCAGTAAGATGTGCCACTTTGTGCCCCTCAAGAAACTACCCAATGCTAAGACGTTAGCTACCTTGTTTGTCAAACACATCCTGCGTCTCCATGGGGTTCCTGTCAATATTGTTTCTGACAGAGGGGTACAATTTGTTTCATTGTTTTGGAGAGCCTTCTGTAAAAAGTTGGAGATTGATCTGTCCTTCTCCTCGGCCTTCCATCCTGAAACTAATGGCCAAACTGAGAGGACTAATCAGTCTCTAGAACAATATTTAAGGTGTTTTATCTCTGACTGTCAATACGATTGGGTCTCCTTCATTCCCCTCGCCGAATTTTCCCTTAATAACCGGGCCAGTAATTCGTCAGGGGTCTCCCCCTTTCTCTGTAATTTTGGGTTTAATCCACGGTTCTCCTCCGTTTCACCTGGTAGTTCCAACAATCCCAAGGTTTGCGCCTTAAAGTCCCATCCAAAAAATTTGCTCCCCGATATATAGGGCGGTACAAGGTCATTGAAGTCCTTAACCCTGTCTCCTTCTGACTGGAGTTACCCCCCTGTCTTTTCGAGTACACAACGTGTTTCATGCCTCCCTCCTTAAACGCTGCTCCCCGTCCTTGGCTCCCTCGAAGAAACCTCCGGTCCCTGTTCTCACCCCTGAAGGGGTAGAATTCGAGGTGGCCAAGATTGTGGACAGCAGGATGGTCCAAGGCTCCCTCCAGTACCTGGTCCATTGGAGAGGATACGGGCCTGAGGAGAGGACTTGGGTACCCGCCCGGGATGTTCTTGCTGGGGTATTGCTCAGGAGGTTCCATCTTCGCTTCCCCAATAAGCCAGGTCCACCTAGAAAGGGTCCAGTGGACCCTCTTAAAAGGGGGGGTACTGTAAAGGATCTGCCAGACACAGCTTCTGTGTCGACGCCCGTGGGTAATCAGTCTGCACCTGCTCCTAAGTCTGAGAGAGTGACACGATCTTCTACCAGTCAGGCTGGGAGGCTGAGGAGTGGGAGAGCCTATCACAGCCTGGCCAGACGGAGCTGGCTCCCGCCCACTGTCTATTTATACCTGCATTTCCTGCTCCTCCTTTGCCTATGATTCTTTCCTGTTTCCTGGCTCTGCTGCTCCTGCTATGATTATTGACCTTGCTTCATTTTTGACCCTGGCTTTACTGACTACTCTCCTGCTCTGCGTTTGGTACCTCGTACACTCCTGGTTTGACTCGGCTCGTTCACTACTCTTGTTGCTCACTGTGTTGCCGTGGGCAACTGCCCCATTTCCCTTCGCTTCTGTGTACCCTTATATGACCGAGAAGAGAACAAATGCCAATACACAAGAACATTTAGAAAAATGAGCAAAATATTTTATTCAAAATGACATATACATACAAGAATGATAAAAAGAATCCATGAACCAACAGGTTAAAAAAGACCAAACCGCCATACAATGTATAAGGAAGGTAACGTCTGAAGTTGACGTGTAATAATGACAACCAAGAGATATGATCTAATAATCAGGGTACATACATGCATGAGTATGAAATGAAACATTAATGAAAAAATGCAAGAAAATATGTGAACATCAAGCACATACCCATAGATCAACCAGATGGAAGCACGGCGATGTGTCTGCCCCAACGCGCGTTTCGGCGCAACTGCCTTCGTCTGCCCGTTGGGGCAGACACATCGCCGTGCTTCCATCTGGTTGATCTATGGGTATGTGCTTGATGTTCACATATTTTCTTGCATTTCTTCATTAATGTTTCATTTCATACTCATGCATGTATGTACCCTGATTATTAGATCATATCTCTTGGTTGTCATTATTACACGTCAACTTCAGACGTTACCTTCCTTATACATTGCATGGCGGTTTGGTCTTTTTTAACCTGTTGGTTCATGGATTCTTTTTATCATTCTTGTATGTATATGTCATTTTGAATAAAATATTTTGCTCATTTTTCTAAATGTTCTTGTGTATTGGCATTTGTTCTCTTCTCGGTCATATATTATGTTTTGGATGCCTTATGGGTATACACCCCTGGATCTGGTTCATATTCAACATGCTTGCTGACAGCCGCATTCTTACTTTATTTTGAACCATTCTAGATCCATGCTGTGCTTTTTGGTCATATTATTCTGTGTACCCTTGTCTGTTTGTCTGTCGTGCACTTATTGAGCGTAGGGACCGTCGCCCAGTTGTACGCCGTCGCCCAGGACGGGCCGTTGCAAGTAGGCAGGGACAGAGTGGCGGGTAGATTAGGGCTCACCTGTCTGTCTCCCTAACCCGTCATTACAGAAAAAGGGGAAAATTTGGATAGAGCTACTTTTTCCAAGCTAGTACAATCCTTTAATTAAAATATCTCCTGGCCTGGATACAAACACACATATTTATGGCAATGCTTGCATTCTTATATCTCTCTTCATACAAAGTACATTACATAAATTATGAAAGATAATTTCAAGGGAGTTAGCTTTCTACAAATAGTGAAGGCGAAATCTCACAAAAATTTTTGCAGAAAAACCTTTTTACTTCATCTTTAGAAAAAAGCCGCTGTTCTCAGTTCACACTTGCGTTTTTTACATATTTACAGATTTCAGTCAGAAACTGGCCAGAGCGATTCATCTAATAGGATGGTAATCACAATATGAGGTGAAATGTTAGCTTTATCTTCATTTCATACTCATCTGTTCGCAGATTGTACGCAGATGGGGTTGGAATACACTTGTGATTCTTTCCTTTGGTACATATCCTATTATCAGGAGCGAGGGTGAGTGGTGATATAGATTTTTAGACTAGTCTGGTCAGATTTCTTTTCCCCTCTTTAGATCTCCGAGTGGATATCCATAATCGCCATACAGGTACTTTTATGTGTCCATCCAGTCTCAAGACTCATCTATGTTGCAGAGTCACAACTTCCAAAACTCGGAGGCAACCGAGAAAAAAGATGGAGAGAGACAAAGTCGAGAGGGAAGCACAATTTGCCAGAAAAGTACAATTATGTACCGTGTTGTACTGCGTTGTTTTTCCATGTGGTGCTTCACCACCGCCAGAGGTTGCAAGGCATGGTTGACGACACTAACTGCCGAGCGCACCTTGATTAGATCAGCGGACGCGTTTCATCCCAGTCCAGGATTTCCTCAGAGCCATTTCACAAGTGAAATAAGGTATGGCATCTTTATGGTGCCGGGTTTAACCCTTTCAGGACCAAGGGTCATCGATGCCTCAATGACCAGACCCATTTTTTCAAATCTGACATGTGTCATTTTAGGTGGTAATAACTCTGGAATGCTTTTGCCTATCTAAGCGATTCAGAGATTGTTTTCTCGTGATATGTTGTATCTTATGTTAGTGGAAAAATTTGGTCAATATATTCATAGCTTATTTGTGAAAAACACCAAAATTTTAAGAAAATTTGCAAAAATTATAATTTTTCTAATTTTATATGTAATCTACTTGTAAAACAGATAGTAATACCACACAAAATTGTTTCTAATTAACATCCCCCATATGTCTACTTTTTATTTGCATTGTTTTTTGAACATTATTTTATTTCTCTGTGGCTTGAAAAAACAAGTGGGTTGTAGATCAAGTGGAGTTCCAAAAACCGGATTGACTTACTGTGTTGTGTGTGACAAAGTGGGGGGCCATTGTATGTGATATATGTATTGATTGCTTGATTGCTACAAAGTTTGCAAAAGTGAGATTATTTAAAACCATTTTTCCCTTGCAGTTTCCTTCCTGAGTAGCTGAGTAAGGGGGAGGGGTTAGCTGGTCCCAGGTGCTATAAATCAGGCCTCAGTACTCTGTAGAGCCTGCTCTGTGGCTTGAAAAAACAAGTGGGTTGTAGATCAAGTGGAGTTCCAAAAACCGGATTGACTTACTGTGTTGTGTGTGACAAAGTGGGGGGCCATTGTATGTGATATATGTATTGATTGCTTGATTGCTACAAAGTTTGCAAAAGTGACATTATTTAAAACCATTTTTCCCTTGCAGTTTCCTTCCTGAGTAGCTGAGTAAGGGGGAGGGGTTAGCTGGTCCCAGGTGCTATAAATCAGGCCTCAGTACTCTGTAGAGCCTGCTCTGTGGCTTGAAAAAACAAGTGGGTTGTAGATCAAGTGGAGTTCCAAAAACTGGAGTTGAAAAGAGGAGTTAAAGCCCCAGTAAGTACTCTTCTACTTCTTTTTCTTTTTGATTAACACCTGTTCGCTGTTTTTTTTGTAACTTGGATAATGGATAGCAAGATTGGAGGTTTTCTTCAGTGCACAGTTTGCCATATGTATGCACGACTGGAGCCGGAGTTCCAGGGTGAATATCTCTGTAGCAGATGTGAGCATGTTGGTCACCTGGAAGCTCGTATTAGAGATCTGGAGGAGCAGAATGCAACACTGAGGAGGATAGACAATCTTGAGCTGAGCTTGCTGCTCACGGAGCATGCAGTTAGTGGGATGCAACTGGAGGGTGAAGACATGGGTGAGCAGGATCAGGGAAGTAGCTGCGTTAATGTAGTTAGGGGCAGTAGACAGGGGTCAAAGAAAAGGAAGGCCGATCCGGTTTCTGACATTCCAGGCAAAATTGCCAAGTTGGGTGATGATGCGAGGGTGTCAGTCTCAGAAATGGCAGCCCTAGTGGATACTGATCTCCTTAACAGCCGGGAGAACAGCCCAGCTAGTAGTCGGCGGGATGGTAATGCAGGTAAGACAAGACAATTGATAGTCGTAGGGGATTCTATAATCAGGAAGACGGATAGAATAATTTGTCGCCAAGACCACCTCAACCGAATGGTTTGCTGTCTCCCTGGTGCCAGGGTTCGGCATGTGGTGGAACGGGTGGACAAATTGCTGGGAGGGGCTGGTGATGATCCAGCTGTCGTGGTCCATGTCGGTACCAACGACAGAATAAATGGTAGGTCGTTAAGAATAATTTTAAAGAACTAGGCTACAAGCTGAAGGGAAGGACCTCCAAAGTAGTATTCTCAGGAATACTGCCTGTGCCATGCGCATCACAAGAAAGACAGCGGGAGCTCAGGGAGTTAAATGCATGGCTGAAGTCTTGGTGTAGAGGAGAAGGATTTGGGTTCCTAGAGCACTGGGCTGACTTTTCATTGGGGTACAAACTGTATTCTGCAGATGATTTGCACCTAAATGGAAGGGGTCCGCTGTGCTGGGGGAGAGAATTCTAGCTGGGGTGGCAGAGTATTTAAACTAGGGCTGAGGAGGGAGGTCAATGTAGAAAAAAAAGGGGTAGCCAGGTTAGAGAGGGATCAGACTATATTGGTGGGGGGAGAAACAGAATGTGGGGAGAGGACTAGACAACAAGATAAGGAGATCCTTTCGTTACAAAACATCAGTGCAAATAAAAAGGCCCGATTAATGTCAAATCACATTTCTGATAATAAAAGTGAAAAACTGACAGGCAAGTTAAAGTGTATGTTCACAAATGCCAGAAGTCTAGCAAGCAAAATGGGGGAGCTGGAGTCCTTGATACTGGAAGAAAATATAGATATAGTTGGTGTTGCTGAAACATGGCTGGACTCTTCACATGACTGGGCTGTAAATCTACAGGGTTTTACACTTTTTCGGAAAGACAGGACAAATAGGAAAGGTGGTGGTGTATGTCTGTATGTTAGAAATGATATGAAGGCGAGTGTGAAAGAGACAATAGTGGGTGAATACTGTGAGGAGGTTGAAAACTTGTGGGTGGACCTAGAAAGGGAGGTAAACACTGAAAAAATTACTTTTGGTGTAATCTATAGACCCCCCAATATAACTGAGGAGATGGATGTTCAGCTATATAAACAGATGGAGCGGGCTGCACAGGCGGGTACTGTAGTGATAATGGGAGATTTTAATTTCCGGGATATTAATTGGTGTCATGGTTTAAAAACACCGAAAAAGGCCATACTTCCAAATGGACACAGCCAGGTCTGAAACGCTGATGAAGGCGAGTGAGCAGGTGCTTTAAATAATAATAGCCACTCCCACTAGTCTTGAGGGGAGTGGTATGTGGTGCATGGGATGTGTAGTAAGAAATAATAAATGAATAGTGTATGTGCAAGTGTAATAATGTGAGTGAAATATAGGGGGCAGTAATGAGTGAAGTGCCTAAAAAATAAATGAATAATGGGATGCAAGTGTGTGAAACATGGAGGAATAGTGTGTAAGTCATGAGGCGCAACGTGACTAGCCAGGTAGAAGCCTATTTGTGACGCCTTGATAATTCATAGAGCGGGCTACCCTGCTTGCTAGGCCAAACAACAACACACCATGCTCTCCCAGCATCAAAGACCTGGCTGTGTCCAAAAGAAGCGAATAGAAGTAATAATGAAAAATACCTGGGGTATTAGTGATCATTTTGGCCAAAAGGACGCAAGCTCGCAATCCACGACAAGGATCCCCAGACTTGCGAGTCCCTAACTGGAGCGAAAAGCTCCTGATGTACAGACAAAACAGATAAAAACAAGGACATTTATTCAAAAACACCGAAAAAGGCCATACTTCCAAATGGACACAGCCAGGTCTGAAACGCTGATGAAGGCGAGTGAGCAGGTGCTTTAAATAATAATAGCCACTCCCACTAGTCTTGAGGGGAGTGGTATGTGGTGCATGGGATGTGTAGTAAGAAATAATAAATGAATAGTGTATGTGCAAGTGTAATAATGTGAGTGAAATATAGGGGGCAGTAATGAGTGAAGTGCCTAAAAAATAAATGAATAATGGGATGCAAGTGTGTGTGAAACATGGAGGAATAGTGTGTAAGTCATGAGGCGCAACGTGACTAGCCAGGTAGAAGCCTATTTGTGACGCCTTGATAATTCATAGAGCGGGCTACCCTGCTTGCTAGGCCAAACAACAACACACCATGCTCTCCCAGCATCAAAGACCTGGCTGTGTCCAAAAGAAGCGAATAGAAGTAATAATGAAAAATACCTGGGGTATTAGTGATCATTTTGGCCAAAAGGGACTCGCAAGTCTGGGGATCCTTGTCGTGGATTGCGAGCTTGCGTCCTTTTGGCCAAAATGATCACTAATACCCCAGGTATTTTTCATTATTACTTCTATTCGCTTCTTTTGGACACAGCCAGGTCTTTGATGCTGGGAGAGCATGGTGTGTTGTTGTTTGGCCTAGCAAGCAGGGTAGCCCGCTCTATGAATTATCAAGGCGTCACAAATAGGCTTCTACCTGGCTAGTCACGTTGCGCCTCATGACTTACACACTATTCCTCCATGTTTCACACACTTGCATCCCATTATTCATTTATTTTTTAGGCACTTCACTCATTACTGCCCCCTATATTTCACTCACATTATTACACTTGCACATACACTATTCATTTATTATTTCTTACTACACATCCCATGCACCACATACCACTCCCCTCAAGACTAGTGGGAGTGGCTATTATTATTTAAAGCACCTGCTCACTCGCCTTCATCAGCGTTTCAGACCTGGCTGTGTCCATTTGGAAGTATGGCCTTTTTCGGTGTTTTTGAATAAATGTCCTTGTTTTTATCTGTTTTGGTGTCATGGTTTAGCTTCAACTGCAAAGGGGAGACATTTCCTCAACCTGTTGCAGGAAAATTTTATGGGCCAGTTTGTGGAAGACCCGACTAGAGGTGAAGCTCTGTTGGATCTGGTCATTTCTAATAATGAAGATCTTGTTGGGAATGTCAATGTTCGTGAAAACCTCGGTAACAGTGATCATAATATAGTTACATTTTACCTATACTGTAAAAAACAAACGCAGGCTGGGAGGGCAAAAACATTTAATTTTAAGAAAGCCAATTTCCCCAGGATGAGGGCTGCAATTCAGGATATGGACTGGGAAGAACTAATGTCAAATAATGGAACAAATGATAAATGGGAGATTTTCAAATCTACTTTGAGTTATTATAGTGCAAAATTTATTCCTATAGGTAACAAGTATAAACGACTCAAATTAAACCCCACATGGCTTACACCTTCTGTGAAAGGGGCAATACATGACAAAAAAAGGGCATTTAAAAAATACAAATCTGAGGGTACAGCTGTAGCCTTTGTAAAATATAAAGAGCTTAATAAAATCTGTAAAAATGTAATAAAATTAGCAAAAATACAAAATGAAAGGCAGGTGGCCAAGGATAGTAAAACAAATCCCAAAAAATTCTTCAAGTATATAAATGCTAAAAAGCCAAGGTCTGAACATGTAGGACCCCTAGATAATGGTAATGGGGAGTTGATCACAGGGGATCAAGAGAAGGCAGAGTTACTAAATGGGTTCTTTATCTCTGTATATACTACTGAAGAAAGAGCAGCTGATGTAGCCGCTGCCAGTGCTGTTAATATATCAGTTGATATACTGAATTGGATGAATGTAGAGATGGTCCAAGCTAAATTAAATAAAATAAATGTGCACAAGGCCCCGGGACCAGATGGGTTACACCCTAGAATTCTTAAAGAGCTTAGTTCAGTTATTTCTGTCCCCCTTTTCATAATATTCAGAGAATCTCTAGTGACTGGTATAGTGCCAAGGGACTGGCGCAGCGCAAATGTGGTGCCTATTTTCAAAAAGGGCTCTAGGTCTTCCCCAGGTAATTATAGACCAGTAAGCTTAACATCCATCGTGGGGAAAATGTTTGAGGGGCTATTGAGGGACTATATACAGGATTATGTGACAATAAATAGCATTATAAGTGACAGCCAGCACGGTTTTACTAAGGACAGAAGTTGTCAAACTAACCTAATCTGTTTTTATGAAGAGGTGAGCAGAAGTCTAGACAGAGGGGCCACTGTGGATTTAGTGTTTTTGGACTTTGCAAAGGCATTTGACACTGTCCCCCATAGACGCCTAATGGGTAAATTAAGGAGTATAGGTTTAGAAAATATAGTTTGTAATTGGATTGAGAATTGGCTCAAGGACCGTATCCAGGGAGTTGTGGTCAATGATTCCTTCTCTGAATGGTCACTGGTTATAAGTGGTGTACCCCAGGATTCAGTGCTGGGACCACTATTATTCAACTTATTTATTAATGATATAGAGGATGCGATTAATAGCACTATTTCTATTTTTGCAGATGACACCAAGCTATGTAATATAGTTCAGTCTATGGAAGATGTTCATGAATTGCAGGCAGATTTAAACAAACTAAGTGTTTGGGCGTCCACTTGGCAGATGAAGTTTAATGTAGATAAATGTAAAGTTATGCATCTGGATACCAACAACCTGCATGCATCATATGTCCTAGGGGGAGCTACACTAGCGGATTCACTTGTTGAGAAGGATCTGGGTGTACTTGTAAATCATAAACTCAATAACAGCATGCAGTGTCAATCAGCTGCTTCAAAGGCCAGCAGGATATTGTCGTGTATTAAAAGAGGCATGGACTCGCGGGACAGGGATGTAATATTACCAATTTCCCCAGGATGAGGGCTGCAATTCAGGATATGGACTGGGAAGAACTAATGTCAAATAATGGAACAAATGATAAATGGGAGATTTTCAAATCTACTTTGAGTTATTATAGTGCAAAATTTATTCCTATAGGTAACAAGTATAAACGACTCAAATTAAACCCCACATGGCTTACACCTTCTGTGAAAGGGGCAATACACGACAAAAAAAGGGCATTTAAAAAATACAAATCTGAGGGTACAGCTGTAGCCTTTGTAAAATATAAAGAGCTTAATAAAATCTGTAAAAATGTAATAAAATTAGCAAAAATACAAAATGAAAGGCAGGTGGCCAAGGATAGTAAAACAAATCCCAAAAAATTCTTCAAGTATATAAATGCTAAAAAGCCAAGGTCTGAACATGTAGGACCCCTAGATAATGGTAATGGGGAGTTGATCACAGGGGATCAAGAGAAGGCAGAGTTACTAAATGGGTTCTTTAGCTCTGTATATACAACTGAAGAAAGAGCAGCTGATGTAGCCGCTGCCAGTGCTGTTAATATATCAGTTGATATACTGAATTGGATGAATGTAGAGATGGTCCAAGCTAAATTAAATAAAATAAATGTGCACAAGGCCCCGGGACCAGATGGGTTACACCCTAGAATTCTTAAAGAGCTTAGTTCAGTTATTTCTGTCCCCCTTTTCATAATATTCAGAGAATCTCTAGTGACTGGTATAGTGCCAAGGGACTGGCGCAGCGCAAATGTGGTGCCTATTTTCAAAAAGGGCTCTAGGTCTTCCCCAGGTAATTATAGACCAGTAAGCTTAACATCCATCGTGGGGAAAATGTTTGAGGGGCTATTGAGGGACTATATACAGGATTATGTGACAATAAATAGCATTATAAGTGACAGCCAGCACGGTTTTACTAAGGACAGAAGTTGTCAAACTAACCTAATCTGTTTTTATGAAGAGGTGAGCAGAAGTCTAGACAGAGGGGCCGCTGTGGATTTAGTGTTTTTGGACATTGCAAAGGCATTTGACACTGTCCCCCATAGACGCCTAATGGGTAAATTAAGGAGTATAGGTTTAGAAAATATAGTTTGTAATTGGATTGAGAATTGGCTCAAGGACCGTATCCAGGGAGTTGTGGTCAATGATTCCTTCTCTGAATGGTCACTGGTTATAAGTGGTGTACCCCAGGATTCAGTGCTGGGACCACTATTATTCAACTTATTTATTAATGATATAGAGGATGCGATTAATAGCACTATTTCTATTTTTGCAGATGACACCAAGCTATGTAATATAGTTCAGTCTATGGAAGATGTTCATGAATTGCAGGCAGATTTAAACAAACTAAGTGTTTGGGCGTCCACTTGGCAGATGAAGTTTAATGTAGATAAATGTAAAGTTATGCATCTGGGTACCAACAACCTGCATGCATCATATGTCCTAGGGGGAGCTACACTAGCGGATTCACTTGTTGAGAAGGATCTGGGTGTACTTGTAAATCATAAACTCAATAACAGCATGCAGTGTCAATCAGCTGCTTCAAAGGCCAGCAGGATATTGTCGTGTATTAAAAGAGGCATGGACTCGCGGGACAGGGATGTAATATTACCAATTTCCCCAGGATGAGGGCTGCAATTCAGGATATGGACTGGGAAGAACTAATGTCAAATAATGGAACAAATGATAAATGGGAGATTTTCAAATCCACTTTGAGTTATTATAGTGCAAAATTTATTCCTATAGGTAACAAGTATAAACGACTCAAATTAAACCCCACATGGCTTACACCTTCTGTGAAAGGGGCAATACATGACAAAAAAAGGGCATTTAAAAAATACAAATCTGAGGGTACAGCTGTAGCCTTTGTAAAATATAAAGAGCTTAATAAAATCTGTAAAAATGTAATAAAATTAGCAAAAATACAAAATGAAAGGCAGGTGGCCAAGGATAGTAAAACAAATCCCAAAAAATTCTTCAAGTATATAAATGCTAAAAAGCCAAGGTCTGAACATGTAGGACCCCTAGATAATGGTAATGGGGAGTTGATCACAGGGGATCAAGAGAAGGCAGAGTTACTAAATGGGTTCTTTAGCTCTGTATATACAACTGAAGAAAGAGCAGCTGATGTAGCCGCTGCCAGTGCTGTTAATATATCAGTTGATATACTGAATTGGATGAATGTAGAGATGGTCCAAGCTAAATTAAATAAAATAAATGTGCACAAGGCCCCGGGACCAGATGGGTTACACCCTAGAATTCTTAAAGAGCTTAGTTCAGTTATTTCTGTCCCCCTTTTCATAATATTCAGAGAATCTCTAGTGACTGGTATAGTGCCAAGGGACTGGCGCAGCGCAAATGTGGTGCCTATTTTCAAAAAGGGCTCTAGGTCTTCCCCAGGTAATTATAGACCAGTAAGCTTAACATCCATCGTGGGGAAAATGTTTGAGGGGCTATTGAGGGACTATATACAGGATTATGTGACAATAAATAGCATTATAAGTGACAGCCAGCACGGTTTTACTAAGGACAGAAGTTGTCAAACTAACCTAATCTGTTTTTATGAAGAGGTGAGCAGAAGTCTAGACAGAGGGGCCGCTGTGGATTTAGTGTTTTTGGACTTTGCAAAGGCATTTGACACTGTCCCCCATAGACGCCTAATGGGTAAATTAAGGAGTATAGGTTTAGAAAATATAGTTTGTAATTGGATTGAGAATTGGCTCAAGGACCGTATCCAGGGAGTTGTGGTCAATGATTCCTTCTCTGAATGGTCACCGGTTATAAGTGGTGTACCCCAGGATTCAGTGCTGGGACCACTATTATTCAACTTATTTATTAATGATATAGAGGATGGGATTAATAGCACTATTTCTATTTTTGCAGATGACACCAAGCTATGTAATATAGTTCAGTCTATGGAAGATGTTCATGAATTGCAGGCAGATTTAAACAAACTAAGTGTTTGGGCGTCCACTTGGCAGATGAAGTTTAATGTAGATAAATGTAAAGTTATGCATCTGGGTACCAACAACCTGCATGCATCATATGTCCTAGGGGGAGCTACACTGGCGGATTCACTTGTTGAGAAGGATCTGGGTGTACTTGTAAATCATAAACTCAATAACAGCATGCAGTGTCAATCAGCTGCTTCAAAGGCCAGCAGGATATTGTCGTGTATTAAAAGAGGCATGGACTCGCGGGACAGGGATGTAATATTACCACTTTACAAAGCATTAGTGAGGCCTCATCTAGAATATGCAGTTCAGTTCTGGGCTCCAGTTCATAGAAAGGATGCCCTGGAGTTGGAAAAAATACAAAGAAGAGCAACGAAGCTAATTAGGGGCTTGGAGAATTTAAGTTATGAGGAAAGATTGAAAGAATTAAACCTATTTAGCCTTGAAAAAAGACGACTAAGGGGGGAGATGATTAACTTATATAAATATATTAATGGCACATACAAAAAATATGGTGAAATCCTGTTCCTTGTAAAACCCCCTCAAAAAACAAGGGGGCACTCCCTCCGTCTGGAGAAAAAAAGGTTCAAGCTGCAGAGGCGACAAGCCTTCTTTACAGTGAGAACTGTGAAGCTATGGAATAGCCTACCGCAGGAGCTAGTCACAGCAGGGACAGTAGATGGCTTTAAAAAAGGGTTAGATAATTTCCTAGATCAAAAACAAAATTAGCTCCTATGTGTAGAAATTTTTCCTTCCCTTTTCCCTTCCCTTGGTTGAACTTGATGGACATGTGTCTTTTTTCAGCCGTACTAACTATGTAACTATGTTACAAGGCTTAGAACTTTAACAACAATTTCTCACATTTTCAAGAAAATGTCAAAAGGCTATTTTGTCAAGGACCAGTTCAGTTCAGAAGTGGGTTTGAGGGCCTTATGTACTAGATAGACCCCATACATCACCCCATTTTAAAAACTGCACCCTCAAAGTATTCAAAACAGCATTCAGAAAGTTTATTAACCCTTTAGGCGTTTCACAGGAATTAAAGCAAAGTAGAGGTGAAATGTACAAATGTCATTTTTTTTGCCGAAATTCATATGTAATACATTTTTTTCTGTAACACAGAAGGTTTTACCAGAGAAATGCAACTCAACAGTTATTGCCCAGATTCTGCCGTTTTTAGAAATATCCCACATGTGGCTCTAGTGTGATAATGGATTGAAGCACCGGCCTCAGAAGCAAAGGAGCACCTAGAGGATTTTGGGGTCTCCTTTTTTTAGAATATATTTTAGGCACCATGTCAGGTTTACAATTTTTATCAAAATATCGTTTGAAAAGAGAGGCAAACAGAGAATTATTTAAATATAATTTTAGGTCCCAGCAAACCAAATCCAGGTCAGAAAATCGCAGGGAGGAGGCTCCCCACCAGTCACAGTATTGTATAGTTTGGCAATGGATGCGCCAAGATCCCTGGGACGTTGGTATACAGCCAGCCCAGCGAAAATCCACGCATCCCCCGCCAAGTAAAAATGGTAAGCATGTCATAGAAACATGTTACATTTTCACAGTAATGTATAGTTTGGCAATGGATGCGCCGTTTCATTCAGTCCCATTTAATACAGGTGTTTCACATCAAGCAACTCGCCACTCAGTCGCGTTTAGACACATGTGTAACTCCATATTGTAGGCTATGTTTTTCGAATGTGATGTCATATAAGCTTATGTAGATGTAATTTGTAGGCAGAACCAGCTCAAGGTTCATGTGGGCCCTTGGGCGCCACAGACTTAGTGGGCCCCTTTGCGGGTAAACTCATGGCGGAAGTTAAACAGCTGAAAAGGGTAATTTGTTACCCCTTATAGAAGTAATGCCCACAGTTTGTGAACCCATATATTTAGTACTCCTGTAAATAGTGCCACTGTGCCCCTTGTAGGTAGTGCCAGACAGCACCCTTCCCAACTAGGGCCACACAGCCCCCCTTGCTGCCATTCGGGCTCCCTCTAGGAGTGGAACGCGCAGGCCGACCGATGCTGACGCTGTGGCCCGGGGATTCCTTTCTTGGAGGAGCCCCTGACATCACTGCCCATATATGGTCAGTGATGTCAAGTGCTGCCTCTACAAGCGTAATCCTCGGCCAGAGCGTTGCCAACGCTATGGCTGGTAAAATCACTCCTTGAGGAGTCATGACGGCAGTTTCATCATCCGGCGGCCAAGTGGGCCACCCGACGAGTAGTGGGCCCCAGAAACTTCACCGGGTGCTGACACCAGCCCTGTGTGTAGGTTTCCTTTTTTAAATTTCAAAAATGTCACAAGTATATATGTTTGTGTGTGTGTGTGTGTGTCTATCTGTGTCTGAAAATATAGACTTACGATCGTAGCTCCCTGCTAGGAATAAGGAAAGCCAGCTCCTCAAAGTGAGCAATTGTGGCATGCCGAGATGGAGAGGAGCCACTTTTCGTTTGTTTCGCCAGTTGCTTCCTGAATCTATCGCGTACTGTACGACACCGGTTCTGCACGTCATTTTCTGCAAATGTTAGAAACAATATAAAATGAGGACACGGGGATGATGTGAGGTGTATCCCGAACAATCACTTATAATGCCCTATTCTGAGGATAGGCCATCAATCCACCAACATCACTGGGTCATTTGTAGCCTATACAGTGTATATGGCCTAAAGTTTGAATAAACGCTAGAGCAACTTCTGACATGTCATAGTGAGATGACAGAAGTTGGTCTAACGTTTAGGTAACCTTTAACCCCTTAATGACCGGGCCTGAAAAGACCTTAATGACCAAGCCAGATTTGTTAAATCTGGTATGTCTGACTTTATCAGAGAATAACTGTGCGAAAGTTTTGAATATCCAAGTAATTCTGACATTGTTTTTTCGTCACATGTTGTACTTTATTTTAGTGGTAAAAGTAGACTGATACGATTTGCGGAAATTAATGAAAAAATAGAAAAATTGAAGACATTTTGGAAAAATTATCATTTTTCCCTATTTTTAACCGCAATATGTCACATATGTACATACATACTGTACAACTTTTTTTTATTAAATATATATTTCTATCTCTTTACTCTATTTTGGCAGCACTTTTGAAAAAAATATTTTTTGGAGCAATTTAGAAGACTTACAAATTTAGTAATCATTTTATACATTTTGAAGTACATTTTGTTTAAATGCACCAAGCCAGGTTTTCAGAGGCTCATAGGTGTCAGAATGGTGGAAACCCCCACAAGTGACCCCATTTTGAAAATTACACCCCTTAAGGTATTTATTAAGGGGTGTTGTAAGTATTTTGACCCCACAGTTTTTTTGTAAGAATTCATGCAAAGCAGGCGTAAAAAAATATAATTTCACTTTTTTCATAAAAGTATCAATTTGAAGACCGATTTCTTTGTAAAGCGACCATGAGAATGAAGAAACTAACCCCAAAATCTATCCCCCTGTTTCTCCTGCTTTCAAAAATGCCCACATTGTGACCCTAATGCGTTGCCTGGACACACGGCAGGGCCCGAAAGGAAGGGAGCAACCGGAGGCATTCAGGTCTCATATTTTGCTTGAAAATGTTTTAGGCCCCACTGTACATTTGGAGAGGTTTTGAACTACCAGAACGATAGAAACTCCCCATAAACGACCCCATGTAGAAAACTAGACCCCTTAAGTTATTTATCTAGGGGTGTAGTGAGTATTTTGACCCCACAGTTTTCTGCTAAATTTAATGCATAGCAGGTGAAATTAAAAAAAACAACACTTTTTATATAAAAGTATCACTTTGAAGACCAATTTCTTTGTAAAGCGACAATGAGAATGAAGAAACACACCCCAAAATCTATCACCCTGTTTCTCCTGTATTCAAAAATATCCCCATTGTGGCCCTAATGTGTTTCCTGGACACACGGCAGGACCCAAAAGGAAGGGAGCACCTGGGGGCTTTCAGGACACACATTTTGCTTGAAAATGTTTGAGGCCCCATTACACATTTATTTTTTTCCTCAAATAGTTCATTTTTATCACATATTTATCACAAAGTGCATGCAACTGGTGAAGTACTCCTTAAAGGTATTACCATTGTATGCCTTAGTATAGAAATATGCCGAATACTCATCATTGGGGGACAAACAGAAGGAGAAGTGAAGTGGATTTCATGTTTTTATAACTTTTTGTGGAAAAGGAGAGGATTCTACTTTTCTAGATTGAGAAATATATGTCCCTAACAGTTTCTACACCCTATGACTATGTCGTGCTAAGAAAGCAGCTGTCCTGCAATCATGTCAGTCCATAGACATTATGATTATCAACCCGCTCTGACATATAGTAAGTTAGAGTGGGAAAATGTATTAAACTGTTAGCGGAAAAAGGCAATATATAAAAAAAAAAAGGAGGAAGAATGTATCCAGCTATGTGGAAAACTAGAGCATGTTCACAGGATGAAAGAAAATTTGTAGGGCTGTAATGACTTTATTATTCAAAGTGACTGGTCATACAACGTCTCTTTAGCTCCATCAATCCCTATATAAGGGACGAATGTGCCAAGTAACGCGGTACACCATAACAAGCCCCTGCCTGGCAAGGTAGGAACCGCCATGTGCACAAAACAACCAATCACCTGTAGAATATATAAAGGGGCAGTGTCCCACACCGTATGTATAGATACAGTAAAGGACCACTACTCCCCAAATTAATGTCGCTATTTCTAGAAGTATTGTCGGGTGTAAGAGGTCCACCAAAAACCCGAACGAAACTGTAAGGCTATGTTCACACGGAGTATTTTGGGGGAGGAATATCTGCCTCAAAGCTCCAAACGGAATTTTGAGGCAGATATTCCTCCCCCAAAATACTCCGTGTGAATAGCAATTATCGCGCCGTTTTTCGCCCGCGGCCATTGAGCGCCGCGGGCATAAAACACGCTTTCTCCTGCCTCCCATTGAAGTCAATGGGAGGTCGGACGCGGAAGCGCCCGAAGATAGGGCATGTCGCTTCTTTTTCCAGCGAGGCAGTTTTACTGAAAATCAATGGGAGGCGTTCTCGGGCCGTTTCTGCCGAGTTTTGCGACGCGGTTTCCGCGTCAAAAAACTCGGCAAAAGACCCCGTGTGAACATAGCCTAATAAAGCCCATAGTGTATTGATAAGGAACAGCTTATTAGAAATCCTCAGAATAAAAAGAAAAAATTATGCCGCATCCCCAGTGAGTAACAGCTATTTATGGCAGGACATAGTCATAACGGAAAAGGAAATAAAAAGCTTTCAGGGCACAATTTTATCTTGAATGAATTTCAGGGCCTTATTCCACTTTCTATAACTCGGTTATATCCCAAAATTACTCAATCTAGAAAAGTATATTTCCCTCCCTCCCAAAAAAAGTGATAAAAAAAAGAAATCTCTAAAAGAACCCTAAATTTTGGCATCTCCTAAATATACAGCGAAGCTGCTTCCCTAGAAAAAAAAAAAAAAAAAGAGGTGTAAAGAAAAATAAAATCCTAAATAAATTCTGCATTTTAACTTTTATAGCTCACAAAAGAAAATTAGTAATGTGCGACGGTATGATAGATTTCAAAACAGGGACTTATGCATAGACCAGGGTTGGAAGGACAAGCGGAACAATAATATCGTGACTCACTTCGCTGTCCTCGTTTGCTGCAGACCCGACACCGTTTTTTGGGGTATTTTTGGTTAGGTGTTGAAGGGATGGGGTGTAAAAAATGTTTTTCAACAAGTCGGCGTACATCCTCTGACTCATGGACTACTCTCTGGTCTGCAGATTGAAATAGGAGATCTTCAATCACTTTCTCCTGAAATTCAAAGAATGTAGCCCTGCCCGCTGATTTTTTTGTACAGGACAAATGCATTGTGCATTGCAACCTGGATGAGGTATATTGCCACTTTCTTATACCATGTTCTGGTTTTCCTTTTAACCAGATAAGGTTGTAAAATCTGGTCGCACAAATCTATCCCACGCATGAATTTGTTATAGCCGATGACACACACAGGCTTTTGTCTATCTGCAGAGGCCCCACGTTCTCTAACGCTGGGTTCACACGAACTATTTTCAGACGTAAACGAGGCGTATTATGCCTTGTTTTACGTCTGAAAATAGGGCTACAATACGTCGGCAAACATCTGCCCATTCATTTGAATGGGTTTGCCGACGTATTGTGCAGACAACCTGTCATTTACGCGTCGTCGTTTGACAGCTGTCAAACGACGACGCATAAAAATACAGCCTCGTCAAAAGAAGTGCAGGACACTTCTTTCAGACGTAATTTGAGCCATTCTTCATTGAACTCAATGAAGAGCAGCTCAAAATTTACGGCTGTCAGAGAAGCTGTTATGGCAGGAAGGAGGTGAAGGGAACAAGTGAGCCCTAATCTACCCACCGCCCTGTCCCTGCCTACTTGCAACGACCCGCCCTAGGCGACGGGTACAACTTGGCGGCGGTCCCTACGCTGTCTAAGTGCAAGGGAATACAAACAGGGAACAAGCAAGGGAAGGGGCAGTAGCCCACGGAACGCCGCGAGGAAACGGAGCAGTGAATGAGCCAGTCAGGATCAGGATGTAGTGGAGTATACAAACGGGAGCACGGAGCAGGAAGCAAGCCAGGGGCAGAGCGAAGCAGGATAAACGGAACTGAAGCAAGGCAGAAGCACGGCAGAAGCAGGCTGGAGCAAGGCAGCAGTGGGGCCAGGAATCCAAGAAGAATAACAAGCAAAGAGGAAGAGAAAACAGCAGGTATAAATGGACAGGGGGCGGAGCTAACTCCGACTGACCAGGCCGCGATAGGCTCTCCCACTCCTGAGCCTGCCACCCTGATTGGTGGGAGCCGGTGTCAGTCTCAGAGGTCTGGCCTCAGGTGTCGACTGATTAATCCTGGGAGTATACTTAGACGTAATGCCTGGCAGATCCTTTACAGTACTCCTCCTTTTATGAGGGGCCACCGGACCCTTACTAAGAGGACCCGGTTTAGTGGGGAAGAGAAGGTGGAACCTCCTGATCAATACCCCAGCGTGAACATCTCGAGCAGGTACCCAAGTCCTCTCCTCCGGCCCGTATCCTCTCCAATGGACCAGGTACTGGAGGGAGCCCTGGATCATCCTACTGTCCACAATCTTGGCCACCTCGAATTCCACCCCCTCAGGGGTGAGAACGGGAACAGGAGGTTTCCTCGAGGGGGACCAGGACGGGGAGCAGGGTTTAAGGAGGGAGGCATGGAAGACGTCGTGTATGCGAAAGGATGGGGGCAGCTCCAGACGGAAGGATACAGGATTGAGGACTTCAATGACCTTATAAGGTCCAATAAATCGGGGAGCAAACTTCCTGGACGGGACCTTAAGGCGCAAGTTCCTCAACGACAACCACACCAGATCCCCGACGACAAACCGGGGGTTAGCAGAACGTCTACAATCAGCCTGAATCTTTTGTACGCTCTGGGACGCCTCTAGGTTCTTCTGAACCTGGGCCCAGACTGTGCACAGTTCCCGATGAACGTCCTCTACCTCGGGATTATTGGAACAACCAGGGGAAATGGAGGAGAACCTTGGATTAAACCCGAAATTAAAGAAAAACGGGGAGACCCCTGACGAGTTACTGACCCGGTTATTCAGGGAAAATTCGGCGAGGGGAAGGAATGAGACCCAATCAAATTGACAGTCAGAGATGAAACACCTTAAATATTGTTCCAGGGATTGGTTAGTCCTTTCCGTTTGGCCATTAGTTTCGGGATGGAAGGCGGAGGAGAAGGACAGATCAATCTCCAACTTTTTACAAAAAGCTCTCCAAAATAAGGAAAAAAATTGTACCCCTCTGTCAGAAACGATATTGACTGGGGCCCCATGGAGACGCAGAATGTGTTTAACAAACAAAGAAGCTAACGTCTTGGCGTTAGGTAGTTTCTTAAGGGGCACAAAGTGGCACATCTTGCTGAAGCGGTCTACTACCACCCACACCACCGACTTGCCCTGAGATGGAGGCAAATCGGTGATAAAATCCATGGAGATATGGGTCCAAGGTCTCTGGGGAATGGGCAAGGAACGTAGTAAGCCCGCAGGTCGGGACCTAGGGGTCTTGGACCTAGCACAGACCTCACAAGCCGCGACGTAAGCCCTAACGTCTTTAGGCAACCCAGGCCACCAATAGTTTCTGGTAATGAGGAGTTTGGTACCCAAGATGCCAGGATGACCAGATAGTGCGGAGTCATGGTTTTCCCTGAGTACCCTTAGCCGGTATTGCAGGGGGACAAACAGTTTGTCCCCAGGGAGGTTCCCGGGAGCTGAACCTTGATCAGCCGCGATGTCAGAGGCTAAATCAGAATCAGTGGCAGAAACAATTATACCAGGGGGTAAAATACAAGCAGGATCCTTCTCAGAAGGAGGATTGGCCATGAAACTACGTGACAGTGCATCAGCCTTAATATTTTTGGACCCAGCCCTATAGGTAACCAAGAAATTAAATCTGGTAAAGAATAGTGCCCAATGAGCTTGTCTAGGATTAAGCCTCCGGGCAGATTCTAGGAAAACCAGATTCTTGTGGTCAGTAAGGACCGTTACCTGGTGTCTGGCCCCCTCCAGGAATTGACGCCACTCTTCAAAAGCCCATTTAATGGCTAAAAGTTTGCGGTTGCCAATATCATAGTTACTCTCCGTGGGCGAAAACTTCCTAGAGAAGTAAGCACAGGGGCGGAGATGGGTGAGGGAGCTGGTACCCTGGGACAAGACGGCCCCCACTCCCACCTCGGACGCGTCAACCTCCACAATAAATGGCTCCCTTTGGTTGGGCTGAACCAGCCCGGGGGCCGAGATAAAGCACTTCTTGAGGGTCTCAAAAGCCTGGACGGCCTCAGGGGGCCAATGGAGGACATCAGCACCCTTGCGAGTGAGGTCCGTAAAAGGCTTAGCGACGACCGAGAAGTTGGCAATAAATCTCCTGTAATAGTTAGCGAACCCCAAAAAACACTGTAGCGCCTTCAGGGAGGCAGGTTGGACCCATTCCGCCACAGCCTGAACCTTGGCAGGGTCCATGCGGAATTCATGAGGAGTGAGGATTTGACCTAAAAATGGTATCTCCTGTACCCCAAACACACATTTTTCGGTCTTGGCAAACAGATTATTTTCCCGGAGGACCTGGACCTTCCTGACATGCTCCACGTGGGACGACCAGTCCTTGGAAAACACCAGTATGTCATCAAGGTACACTACAAGAAAATTACCCAGGTAATCTCTCAGAATTTCATTAATAAAATTCTGGAAGACGGCAGGGGCATTACACAACCCAAAGGGCATGACTAGGTATTCGAAATGACCTTCGGGCGTGTTGAACGCAGTTTTCCACTCATCCCCCTCTTTGATGCGGATAAGGTTATATGCCCCCCGTAGATCGAACTTAGAGAACCATTGGGCCCCCTGAACCTGATTAAAAAGATCCGGAATCAAAGGAAGGGGATACTGGTTCCTTACTGTGACCTTATTCAAGTTCCGATAATCAATGCACGGCCTAAGACCACCATCTTTCTTCCCCACGAAGAAGAAGCCAGCACCTACAGGAGAAGTCGAGGGGCGAATGAAACCCTTGGCCAGGCATTCTTGGATATACTCCCTCATAGCTTTACGTTCAGGACATGAAAGATTAAATATCCTCCCCTTAGGAAGCTTGGCACCAGGCACCAAATCGATGGCGTAATTGTAATCTCTATGAGGGGGCAACACCTCGGAGGCCTCCTTAGAAAACACATCAGCGAAGTCCTGAACAAACTCAGGAAGCGTGTTTACCTCCTCCCGGGGAGAAATAGAGTTAACCGAAAGACATGACATCAGGCAATCACTACCCCATTTGGTGAGATCCCCAGTATTCCAATCAAACGTGGGATTATGCAGCTGCAACCAGGGAAGACCTAATACCAGATCGGACGATAATCCCTGCATCACCAGTACAGAGCACTGCTCCAAATGCATGGAGCCAATAAGGAGTTCAAAAACAGGAGTATGCTGAGTAAAATAACCATTAGCAAGAGGAGTGGAGTCGATACCCACTACCGGGATAGGATAAGGTAAATCAATAAAAGGCATTTTTAGAGACATAGCAAATTCCACAGACATGATATTAGCAGATGAGCCAGAATCCACTGCCAGTGGCAGACCGGCCAGCAAACGAGACCTGAAATGGAAGCAAAATTTTATTGCGTTTCGTATTAACGGGAAATACCTGTGCGCCCAAGTGACCTCCCCCATGATCACTTAGGCGCGGAAGTTTTCCGGCTGCTTATTCTTGCGCCTGGGACAGGTGTTCAGTAGATGCTTGTCGTCCCCACAATAGAAGCAGAGACCATTCTTCCTGCGAAACTCTCTACGTTGTCGAGGGGACACGGAGGCCCCGAGTTGCATAGGTACCTCCGAGTCCTCCGTGGAAGAGCGAGGAGACGGGACCTCGGGGGGAATCGCAGGGAAGTCAGAGGGGAAAACATTGAAACGTTCAAGCTGACGTTCCCTGAGACGTCGGTCAAGTCGTACTGCTAGGGCCATAACCTGGTCTAGGAAGTCAGAAGAGGGGTAGCTAACCAGCAGATCCTTCAGGGCGTCAGATAATCCTAACCTAAACTGGCACCTTAGGGCCGGGTCGTTCCACCGAGAAGCTACGCACCACTTTCTAAAATCAGAACAGTATTCCTCAACAGGTCTCCTACCCTGACGTAAGGTCACCAGCTGACTCTCGGCTAAGGCAGTCCTGTCAGTCTCGTCGTAAATGAGTCCGAGGGCAGAGAAAAAACGATCAACGGAGGAAAGTTCAGGGGCGTCAGGAGCCAAGGAGAAGGCCCACTCTTGGGGCCCTTCCTGTAGTCGGGATATAATGATACCCACCCGCTGGTTCTCGGAACCTGAGGAGTGAGGTCTTAGGCGGAAATAAAGTCTGCAACTCTCCCGGAAGGAGAGAAAAGTCTTACGGTCCCCTGAGAACCGGTCAGGTAACTTGAGGTCGGGTTCTAGAGGTGAGGTGAGGGGTACTACTAAGGCAGCGTCAGACTGGTTGACCCTCTGAGCCAGGGCCTGGACCTGTAGGGAGAGGCCCTGCATCTGCTGGGTCAGGGTCTCAAGGGGGTCAATGATAGTGTCAGCGTAGAAGAAATGGTAGACTAGGTATGGGCTTGTTATTATGTTATGGCAGGAAGGAGGTGAAGGGAACAAGTGAGCCCTAATCTACCCACCGCCCTGTCCCTGCCTACTTGCAACGACCCACCCTAGGCGACGGGGTACAACTTGGCGGCGGTCCCTACGCTGTCTAAGTGCAAGGGAATACAAACAGGGAACAAGCAAGGGAAGAGGCAGTAGCCCACGGAACGCCGCGAGGAAACGGAGCGGTGAATGAGCCAGTCAGGATCAGGATGTAGTGGAGTATACAAACGGGAGCACGGAGCAGGAAGCAAGCCAGGGGCAGAGCGAAGCAGGATAAACGGAACTGAAGCAAGGCAGAAGCACGGCAGAAGCAGGCTGGAGCAAGGCAGCAGTGGGGCCAGGAATCCAAGAAGAATAACAAGCAAAGAGGAAGAGAAAACGGCAGGTATAAATGGACAGGGGGCGGAGCTAACTCCGACTGACCAGGCCGCGATAGGCTCTCCCACTCCTGAGCCTGCCACCCTGATTGGTGGGAGCCGGTGTCAGTCTCAGAGGTCTGGCCTCAGGTGTCGACTGATTAATCCTGGGAGTATACCCAGACGTAGTGCCTGGCAGATCCTTTACAGAAGCCTTGCAAAATGCGAGGAGGAGCATTTACGTCTGAAACGAGGCAGCTGTTTTCTCCTGAAAACAGTCTGTCTTTTCAGACGTAAAAGCCTGCTACCGTGTGCACATACCCTGAGGGTATGTGCACACGTAGTGACCAAAAACGTCTGAAAATACAGAGCTGTTTTAAAGGGAAAACAGCCCCTGATTTTCAGATGTTTTTTGAGCAACTCGCATTTTTCGCTGCGTTTTTTACGTCCGTTTTTGGAGCTGTTTTCATTGGAGTCTATGAGAAAACAGCTCCAAAAACGTCCAAAGAAGTGTCCTGCACTTCTTTTGACGAGGCTGTATTTTTACGCGTCGTCGTTTGACAGCTGTCAAACGTCGACGTGTAAATGACAGGTCGTCTGCACAGTACGTCGGCAAACCCATTCAAATGAATGGGCAGATGTTTGCCGACGTATTGTAGCCCTATTTTCAGACGTAAGACGAGGCATAATACGCCTCGTTTACGTCTGAAAATAGGTCATGTGAACCAGCCTAACAGTTGCTGTTGCACTTGTATGGATAGTGCTGATCATGTAGACGTCCTTGCGGTCACTACATTTTAAAGCCAGCATCTTCTCAATTTGAAAAGTGCATGACTCCCCCTTTCGTAGTTTTGTATCCACAAATTGACGTGGGAAACCTTTGCGATTCTTGCGTATTGTGCCACAGGCTCCAGTGTTGGCACAATGAAGGGCGCTAAACAATGGCACACTGGTATAAAAACTGTCAGTATATACATGATACCCCTTGTGTAGGAAAGGGCCAATTACATCCCACACAATCTTACCAGTGGTACCAATATTTGGAGGGCACCCTGGTGGATTAAATTCACTGTCTTTACCCTCGTAGATCTTAAACACACATGTGTAGCCAGTAGTGCTTTCACATAATTTGTAGATCTTTACCCCGTATTTTGCACTTTTTGAGGGTATGAATTGGCGGAATGAGAGACGCCCTTTGAAATTCATTAGCGATTCATCCACTGCTAAATTTTGTTCAGGGGTATATGCTCCTAAAAAGGAGGAATTAAGAAAATTTAGCAAAGGCCTTAATTTATACAGCCGGTCACGGCTTCTGTCACTGGAAGGGGGTGCCTGTAGGTTGTCACTAAAGTGGAGAAATCGCATAAGTATTTAATACCTGCTGCGTGACATAATGACAGAAAAAATGGGGGTGGCATGTATAGGGCTTGATGCCAAATATGACCTAATAGAGGTTTTTTTTTATAATTCCCATGTTAAGGGTGAGGCCCAGAATTTTTTTATTTCCATTGCATTTGTGGGATTCCACAACCTGGCATGAGGTGACGAAGGCTTATTTGCAATGTACTGCCTGGCATACAAATTTGTTTCCTGCACAAAATGTTCCAAAACTTGGTCCGTAATAAAAATATTAAAATAATTTAGCGGTGGGACTTATGCCAGGAGTAGCAATAAAGTCATTTATGGTGGGAGAAAATAAACTTGTGGGTTCCCACACTAAATCGGTTTGGTGGGGTTGTGCAATTTCAGGGGCTGCACTTTGAACGGACGTTGTGGCAACTGCACCGTCTCCCATATCACTGGTACTGGCTCTCATATCCATAGAATCCCTTGAAGCGACACTATCGCTGTCGCTTTCAAGTAAAAGCTCAACTTCAGATGCAGAATCCGTATCTGAGCATAGCATCTGATAGGCTTCCTCAACGCTGTATCTTCTGGCAGCCATAATGATTATACAGTCTAAACCGCAAATAATAAATGTAACTAGTGGTTTAAAAATTTTTTATCAACTAATCAACTAAGAACACTAAAGGAATGAAACGTTTTTTTTTGGGGAATTTTTTTGTACGTTTTTTTTTTCTTCAAACCTAAACCTAAACCCTACGCCTAACACAAACCGTAAACCCAAGCCCAGAACAGCGCCCTACGCCGTCTAACAGCGTACACGACGTCTAACAGCGTACCCTAAAAAGAAGTTTATAGTACGATTCTTAGTATATACAGTAAATATACTTATATTTATATATATATATGTATATACTATATACTATAAAATACTGAAAAAAAAGTTGTTGTTTTTTAAACCGTGTGTGAGGAACAAGTGATTTTGTGTGGGGACACTGACACACTTGTATCTGTTTCTCTCCACAGCTAGAACAGAGTGAGGAGAAACAGATACATGTTTTTACTTTTATTTTACTATAGTGATCACTATGATTGAATCTCATAGTGAACACAAAAGATCAGGAACCAATACTATTGGCTCCTGATCACTGCTCTAAGAACAGAGCTGGTACCAACAGCTCGTTCTTAGAGCAGGAGCTGTCATTTAGACTCCCTGCCGGCTCTGTACACAGTAAGAGCATGTGACCGCTGTGATTGACTGTCACAGCGGTCACATGATGTTATGACAAAATCGGCAGGTCCTGATGGCTGCACTAAGAACCGGACCTGATACTTACAGCCGGTTTTTAGTGCAGACTTCACCAGGGTGCCGCTAAACCCCCTCTACTACAGCGACGCCAAAAGGCGTCGTTGTAGACTGAGTACCTGCACCGCCTGACGTCAAAAGACGGTGGGCGGTCGTTAAGGGGTTAAAGGCCAAACATTTTAATACACATTTAAACCTTCTTATGATGAAAATGTACGTTAAGGTACATGAATGTGTTTTTGTTACACTGTGCACATTCTTGCATTTAAGCAAAATGCCTAAATGTGTTTACAGTATTTAAAACACTGTGCAACCAAAAAAAAAAAGAAAAACTTACCAATCACACCCTGCTCTCTTTCCAGCATCCCATCCCAGTCTGGGTAGAGACCTCGACACACATACATCCAGCCTTCATCTCGTGTGTTGCGCTTACTATAGCCTGCACTGGGGGTGTCCCACAATTCTGGATGGTTATGTACCTGAAAAACAAATAGACATATTGAAGTTTGATTTGTACTTATGAATAATGTTATATATGTTATATGTTTATCTTTGTTATAATGTTTACATACTGCAGATGCTGCTAGTCAGACATCATACAGTGAAGGAAATAAGTATTTGATCCCTTGCTGATTTTGTAAGTTTGCCCACTGTCAAAGACTTGAGCAGTCTAGAATTTTTAGGCTAGGTTAATTTTACCAGTGAGAGATAGATTATATTTTAAAAAAAAAAAGAAAATCACATTGTCACAATTATATATATTTATTTGCATTGTGCACAGAGAAATAAGTATTTGATCCCTTACCAACCATTAAGAGTTCAGCCTCCTCCAGACCAGTTACACGCTCCAAATCAACTTGGTGCCTGCATTAAAGACAGCTGTCTTAAATGGTCACCTGTATAAAAGACTCCTGTCCACAGACTCAATTAATCAGTCTGACTCTAACCTCTACAACATGGGCAAGACCAAAGAACTTTCTAAGGATGTCATGGACAAGATCATAGACCTGCACAAGGCTGGAATGGGCTACAAAACCATAACTAAGATGCTGGGTGAGAAGGAGACAACTGTTGGTGCAATAGTAAGAAAATGGAAGACATACAAAATGACTGTCAATCGACATCGATCTGGGGCTCCATGCAAAATCTCACCTCGTGGGGTATCCTTGATCCTGAGGAAGGTGAGAGCTCAGCCGAAAACTACACGGGGGGAACTTGTTAATGATCTCAAGGCAGCTGGGACCACAGTCACCAAGAAAACCATTGGTAACATTACGCCGTAATGGATTAAAATCCTGCAGTGCCCGCAAGGTCCCCCTGCTCAAGAAGGCACATGTACAGGCCCATCTGAAGTTTGCAAATGAACATCTGGATGATTCTGAGACTGATTGGGAGAAGGTGCTGTGGTCAGATGAGACTAAAATTGAGCTCTTTGGCATTAACTCAACTCGCCGTTTTTGGAGGAAGAGAAATGCTGCCTATGACCCAAAGAACACCGTCCCCACTGTCAAGCATGGAGGTGGAAACATTATGTTTTGGGGGTGTTTCTCTGCTAAGGGCACAGGACTACTTCACCGCATCAATGGGAGAATGGATGGAGCCATGTACCGTCAAATCCTGAGTGACAACCTCCTTCCCTCCACCAGGACATTAAAAATGGCTCGTGGCTGGGTCTTCCAGCACGACAATGACCCGAAACATACAGCCAAGGCAACAAAGGAGTGGCTCAAAAAGAAGCACATTAAGGTGTGGAGTGGCCTAGCCAGTTTTCAGACCTTAATCCCATCGAAAACTTATGGAGGAAGCTGAAGATCCGAGTTGCCAAGCGACAGCCTCGAAATCTTAATGATTTACAGATGATCTGCAAAGAGGAGTGGGCCAAAATTCCATCTAACGTGTGCAAACCCCATCATCAACTACAAAAAATGTCTGACTGCTTTGCTTGCCAACAAGGGTTTTGCCACCAAGTATTAAGTCTTGTTTGCCAAAGGGATCAAATACTTATTTCTTTGTGCACAATGCAAATAAATATATATAATTGTTACAATGTGTATTTTTTTTATAATCTATCTCTCACTGGTAAAATTAACCTAGCCTAAAAATTCTAGACTGTTCATGTCTTTGACAGTGGGCAAACTTAGAAGGAGAAATTCCGCAACAAGTCCGCAACAAGACCGCAATAGACTGTGCATGCTGCGGACTGCAAATTCCGCACTGCAGCCTATGTTCCGCAGCAGAGTTTTCCGCAACATCTGCACGAAGTTAACTAAAAAGGTGTTGAAACCAATGGAAAAACTGTCTGCTGCGGGTTTCCACTGTGGACTGTCAGCAGCGGAATTCCAGAGCAATTCCACCACGTCTGAACGTGCCCTTACCTCCTCTTGCTGGATTATTGACCCTTTCTATGGCATACGTCTTTAGTGTTTTAACAATTTTCCTCTGTCTTCTTTGCTATGTATTTTCACTTAGTATACAATAACTGAATAATACACAGTACGCTGGCCAACTTAACTGACACTGGTATACTATTGCTACCTTCATGTGAAAACGGTTGAACAGATTCTGCAGGAATATAACATAGAGTATGTATGACAAATGTTGTACTGTATATTAAATGAAGGTCATCTGTGCATTTGAAATACAATGGACATGTAAGTGTATGTTCACACAACCTATTTTCGGCTGTTTTACGGGCCGTAAACGCCCGAAAAACAGCCGATAAATCGGAAGCAGAACGCCTCCAAACATCTGCCCATTGATTTCAATGGGAAAACGGCGTTCTGTTCCGACGGAGCGTTTTTTGCTGCTTTTTTTACGTGTAAAAAAATGGCCGCGAAAAAGAAGTGCAGGACACTTCTTGGGACGTTTTTGGAGCCGTTTTCCATAGACTATATTGGAAAAAGCTTCAAAAAACGCAGCGAAAAATGCTGCGAAAATATTTTCCCTTGAAAACAGCTCCGTATTTAGAGAAGTTTTTGAGTTTGCGTGTGAACATAACCGAAGACAAAATTGTACCATCTAATAAAACATTACAATTCAATTAAATTTAAAATAAAAAAAAAAACAGAAAGAGCCTTGACCGCATAAAATGGGTAGACATGTTTATGGATGTAAACACAGATATGCTCAAAGATTAGTATATTCTGTCGGTTTACTTAATGTTCTGAAGACCTATAAGGCTGGGTTCACACGACCTATTTTCAGACGTAAACGAGGCGTATTATGCCTCGTTTTACGTCTGAAAATAGGGCTACAATACGTCGGCAAACATCTGCCAATTCATTTGAATGGGTCTTACGACGACGCGTAAAATGCAAAGAAGTGCAGGACACTTCTTTGCAACGTAATTTGAGCTGTTCTTCATTGAAGTCAATGAAGAGCAGCTCAAGATTTACGAGCGTCAAAGACGCCTCGCATAATGCGAGGAGGAGCTTTTACGTCTGAAACGACGCAGCTGTTTTCTCCTGAAAACAGTCTGTCTTTTCAGACGTAAAAGGTAGCTAGCGTGTGCACATACCCTAACAGTATACACCTACATAGAGTAAAGAGGAAAGTCAGCAGCACCACCAAATAAACATCCAGAGGAGAAAGGCCAAGAATCCCAGCGAGGGATGGTGCACGCAGCACAAATGTCCCAGGTCCAGTGGGGCAGCTTGCACAGAATAAATGTAAGAAAGACCGCAGCACTCAAATATCCAAAATAATTGGTCTTTATTCACAAAGCAATAAAAAACTGCAACGTTTCAACCCCTGTTGGGTCTTTGTCAAGCATACCATTAGTGAATCAGTGCAGACCTTATATAGCGTGTCATATGACATCACTTCCTGTACAAATTTCATATCAACAATTGGTGTTTATCCAGAAAAAATACATAATAGAACAAATAAATATCCCCCATATTATCAGTTATATATCATAATAACCACACATATATAAATTGCCCAGAGAGTACCTATGGATCAGTAGATTCGGGCTCAGTGCGTTAGCAGCGTCTCTAGATCCTAGTTGCGCATGACAGGAACTTCCTGTCATCGATATCCAGCGTCAGCCATCTCTATGGTTGCGCATCGCAATCTTAATGCGGACTGCGCATGCGCACCAGGATAACATACGCGATAATACCTGCTATTAGGCATAACACTAGTCATCTGGGAACAGATAATCTAAGCAACAAGGAAGATGCTAGCACTTCCCAAATGGAACACATAGTTTCCATAAAGTCCTGCGTGTCTCATCTAAAGAACAATTTTTTCCTAAGACATATAGGTAATTGTTATTTAGATGAGACACGCAGGACTTTATGGAAACTATGTGTTCCATTTGGGAAGTGCTAGCGTCTTCCTTGTTGCTTAGATTATCTGTTCCCAGATGACTAGGGTTATGCCTAATAGCAGGTATTATCGCGTATGTTATCCTGGTGCGCATGCGCTGTCCGCATTTAGATTGCGACGCGCAACCATGGAGACGGCTAATGCCGGATATCGATGACACACAATCTTCTGCTCTATAAGGTATAACCGCCATGAGTTGAAATAAATCAGCTTGCAATTCTCGACTATGTAGAGTAATCTTTGACACAAGAAATAGGTCTTCATTTTACTACATAGTCACCTCTGGGAGATACAAAAAAACTATTGGCATAGATAGCAAAAATGCCCCGTAGTAGAAAATTTAATGTTTTTAACAAGTAATAGAGTAGAGGGTGCATGATGAGCCATTATATATATATATATATATATATATATATATATATATATATATATATATATATATATATATGCATTTATGCTGCAGAAGCTCAGAGAATCATGAAGCTGCTGCCTGCTCATCACTATATACACTCTTAAGTGATAACATTAAAACCACCTGCCTAATATTGTGTAGGGCTCTCTCATGACGTAAATACAGCTCTGACACATCGAAGCATGGATTCTCTCTCTATAAGTGTCCTGTAATATCTGGCACCAAGATGTTAGCAGCAGATCCTTTAAGTCGTGCAAATTGCGAGGTGCGGCCTCCATGAATCAAACTTGTTTTTCCAGTACATCCCAGAGAAGTTTGATTGGATTGAGATGTAGGGAAATTTGATTTTCTGCAGTGTGGCAGGGCGCATTATCCTGCTAAAAAAAAAGGCCACTGACATTTGGTAATACCGTTGCAATGAAACAATATACTTGGTCTGCAACAATGTTAAGCTAGGTGGTATGTGTCAAAGTTACATCCACATAAATGCCAGGACCTAAGGTTTCCCAGCAGAATATGGTCCAGTAAATCCATGGTCCAGTGCTGAGGTTCACCTGCCCATTGTAGGTGCTTTTGGCATCAGACAGAGGGGTCAGCATGGGCATTCTGACCAGTCTGTGGTCTGACACCTTCATATCATACTTCGCAATACTTTTTTCATCAATTTGTGCTATAGTAGTTCTTCTGTGGGATCGGATAAGACGGACTAGCCTTCGCTCCCCACACGCATCAATGACCGTTAGGTGCCCCTGTTGTCGGTTCACCGGTTGTCCTTCCTTGAGACACTTTTGATAGGCACTAAGCATACCCCAGAAAACCTGCCGTTTTGGAAATGTTCTGACCCAGTCGCCTAGCTGTTTTTCCTTTGTCAAAGTCGCTTAGATCCTTACACTTGCTCATTTTTCTTGCTTCCAACACATCGACTTCAAGAACTGACTGTTCACTTGCTGCCTAATATTTTCCACCCATTGACAAGTGCCGTTGTAATGCGTTAAACAATGTTATTCATTTCACCGGTCAGTGATTTTTAATGTTATGGCTTTATGTTACTTGCATGTACAGTGGCATAATCGTAAAAAGAAGTAGTGTTGTTCATTGCTTATCAGTCAATTGGTCTGAAATATAACGTTAGTCACACAATTCTCTGGCCTCTTTCATTATGGCCGTCATGAACTGAATGTGAGCTGTAAAAATATCTATGCCGTGAGCTCCCCTTAGTGGTGGCTGCAGGAAAACACTATGACTGTACGTCGGTATGAAAGAGAAGCAATACAGTGCCTCCCAGCTAGGCCTCCGCCGTAGAAATCAAGTGATCTGCTTCTATGGAAGGTACACCACTGGTGCTATAGTGAATACAATTGAGTGTACTATATAGAAAATAAATTAGGAACGTTAATATAAAACAAACAGGCTGTGTTCATACGTTGCGACTGAATCACATCGCAACATATGAACAAAACCCCATTCACGTGTATCGGAAAACAACTATGGAATGAACCTGCTCCATACGATGCCGGTGTCGGCTGTATGTTACAGCCAACACTTGAGAGTAACGAGCGGGGTCGCGCTCGATCCCGCTCGTTTAACTCGTTAAGTGCCGCGGTCAATAGCGACCGCAGCATTTAAATTGTTAGAAAGAGGGGGGCGATCCCCTCTAACAGGTCATCGCGCCCCTCGCAACGCCTCCAGCAGATAGAAGCCTGTTAGAATCACGATATACTGCAATACATTAGTATTGCAGCATATCGTGCAAGCGGTCTAACGATCGCTGGTTGAAGTCCCCTAGGGGGACTAATAAAAATAGTAGAAATTAGCAAAATAAAGTTTGTTTTTTATGTAAAAAAAAAATAAAAATAATTAAAAGTTCAAAAACCCCTTTTTCCCATTTTCCCCCTAGAGCACAGTAAAAAAAAATAAAAAATAAACATAATTGGTATCGCCGCGTCCGTAAAAGTCTGAACTATTCCAATTTATTATTATTTAACCTGCACGGTGAACGCCATAAAAAAATAATAAAAAGTGATCAAAACGTTGCATGTACCCAAAAATTGTTTTATTAAGAACTAAAGCTTAACCCGCAAAAAATAAGCCCTCATAACAATTAATCGACAGAAAAATAAAAGAATTATGGTTCTCGGAATTTGGCGACACAAAATAAATGTTATTTTTTACACTTAGGTTTTTACTTGTAAAAGTAGTAAAATATAGAAAAAACTATATATATTTGGTATCGCCGTAATCGTATTGACCTGCAGAATAAAATTCACATGTTGTTTTAATTGCACAGTGAATTACGTAAAAACAACGCACAAAAAATAAAGGAGGAATCACTGTTTTTTTTCATTTTCTACCCCACAAATAATTTTTTTCTCTTTTCCTAGTACATTATATGGCACAATAAATGGTGCTACGAAAAACTACTACTCGTCCCGCAAAAATCAAGCCCTCATAGGACTATATAGACGGAAAAATAAAAAAGTTATGGCTTTTGGAAGGTGGGGAGGAAAAAATTAAAATGAAAATCTGAAAAAGGGCTGTTGCGGGAAGGGGTTAATATACCAGAATTTTCCGTTATACAGCACATAAAATGTCCTGAGGATATCACAGTTTTACTATAGATAGACAGAGACAATACTAAATTAAAGTGAATGTCCACCTTTTCATTTCAAATCCCAAGTTCCGTGCTGAGAAATTACACTACCGTTCAAAAGTTTGGGGTCACCCAGACAATTTTGTGTTTTCCATGAAAACTCACACTTATATTTATCAAATGAGTTGCAAAATGACTAGAAAATATAGTCACGACATTGACAAGGTTAGAAATAATGATTTTTATTTCAAATAATAATTTTCTCCTTCAAACTTTGCTTTCGTCAAAGAATGCTCCATTTGCAGCAATTACAGCATTGCAGAACTTTGGCATTCTAGCTGTTAATTTGCTGAGGTAATTGGGAGAAATTTCACCCCATGCTTCCAGAAGCCCCTCCCACAAGTTGGATTGGCTTGATGGGCACTTCTTGCGTACCATACGGTCAAGCTGCTCCCACAACAGCTCTATGGGGTTGAGATATGGTGACTGCGCTGGCCACTCCATTACAGATAGAATACCAGCTGCCTGCTTCTTCGCTAAATAGTTCTTGCATAATTTGGAGGTGTGCTTTGGGTCATTGTCCTGTTGTAGGATGAAATTGGGTCCAATCAAGCGCTGTCCACAGGGTATGGCATGGCGTTGCAAAATGGAGTGATAGCCTTCCTTATTCAAAATCCCTAATACCTTGTACAAATCTCCCACTTTACCAGCACCAAAGCAACCCCAGACCATCACATTACCTCCACCATGCTTGACAGATGGCGTCAGGCACTCTTCCAGCATCTTTTCAGTTGTTCTGCGTCTCACAAATGTTCTTCTGTGTGATCCAAACACATCAAACTTTGATTTGTCTGTCCATAACACTTTTTTCCAATCTTCCTCTGTCCAATGTCTGTGTGCTTTTGCCCATATTAATCTTTTCCTTTTATTAGCCAGTCTCAGATATGGCTTTTTCTTTGCCACTCTGCCCTGAAGGCCAGCATCCCGGAGTCGCCTCTTCACTATAGACGTTGACACTGGCGTTTTGCGGGTACTATTTAATGAAGCTGCCAGTTGAGGACCTGTGAGGCGTCTATTTCTCAAACTAGAGACTCTAATGTACTTGTCTTGTTGCTCAGTTGTGCAGCGGGGCCTCTCACTTCTCTTTCTACTCTGGTTATAGCCTGTGTGTGCTGTCCTCTGAAGGGAGTAGTACACACCGTTGTAGGAAATCTTCAGTTTCTTGGCAATTTCACGCATGGAATAGCCTTCATTTCTAAGAACAAGAATAGACTGTCGAGTTTCACATGAAAGCTCTCTTTTTCTAGCCATTTTGAGAGTTTAATCGAACCCACAAATGTAATGCTCCAGATTCTCAACTAGCTCAAAGGAAGGTCAGTTTTATAGCTCCTCTAAACAGCAAAACTGTTTACAGCGGTGCTAACATAACTGCACAATTGTTTTCAAGTGTTTTCTAATCATCCATTAGCCTTCTAACACAGTTAGCAAACACAATGTACCATTAGAACACTGGAGTGATGGTTGCTGGAAATAGGCCTCTATACACCTATGTAGATATTGCATTAAAAACCAGACGTTTGCAGATAGAATAGTCATTTAGCACATTAACAATGTATAGAGTGTATTTCTGATTAATTTAATGTTATCTTCATTGAAAAAAACTGTGCTTTTCTTTCAAAAATAAGAAAATTTCTAAGTGACCCTAAACTTTTGAACGGTAGTGTACATCAGATCCCTTTAGAAGGGTTTGCAGTTTTCTAACACATAGCTCCAAATCCCCTACTTCAGAGCACAAGACTGGCCTACTAGAGGACTAAAGAATGTTTAGTGAGACTAGTTGCTGCCTTACCTGTAAAGGATCTGCCAGGCACAACTTCTGTGTATACGCCCATGGGTAATCAGTCTGCACCTGGTTCTATGTCTCTGAGACTGACTCCATCTTCCACCACTCAGGATGGCAGGCTTAGGAGTGGGAGAGCCTATCGCAGCCTGGCCAGACGGAGCTAGCTCCCGCCCTCTGTCTATTTATACCTGCCTTTCCTGTTCCTCCTTTGCTTGTGATTCTTCTCGTGTGGTTTCCTGGCCTTGCTGCAGCTCCTAGATATTTGACCTTTCTTCATACTGACCCCGGCTTACTGACTACTCTCCTGCTCTGCGTTTGGTACCGCGTACATTCCTGGTTTGACTCAGCTCGTTCACCTCTCTTGTTGCTCACGGTGTTCCCGTGGGCAACTGCCCCATTTCCCTTGCTTGTGTCCCCTTGTCTGTCGTGCACCTACTGAGCGTAGGGACCGTCGCCCAGTTGTACCCCGTCGCCTAGGGCGGGTCGCTGCAAGTAGGCAGGGACTGAGTGGTGGGTAGATTAGGGTTCACTGACTGTTTCCCTACCCCCCTGTCATTACATAATCACAAGCCCATATACCTAGGCTACCCTGGTCACTCACTCTATTATGGACCCCCTTGAGACCCTGGCTCAGCAAATGCAGGGTCTCTCCCTACAGGTCCAGGCCCTGGCTCAGAGGGTCAACCAGCCTGACGCTGCCATGGTAGTACCCCTCACCTCACCTCTTGAAACCCACCTCAAGTTGCCTGACCGGTTCTCAGGGGACCGGAGGACTTTTCTCTCCTTTCGGGAGAGTTGTAAGCTCTACTTTCGCTTAAAGCCCCACTCCTCAGGTTCTGAGAGCCAGCGGGTGGGTATAATTATGTCCCGGCTCCAGGAAGGCCCCCAAGAATGGGCCTTTTCCCTGGCTCCTGACGCCCCTGAACTTTCCTCCATTGACCGTTTCTTTTCTGCTCTCTGACTCATTTATGACGAGACTGACAGGACTGCCTTTGCCGAGAGTCAGCTGGTGACCTTACGTCAAGGTAAGAGACTTGTGGAGGAGTATTGCTCTGACTTTAGGAAGTGGTGCGTAGCTTCTCGGTGGAATGACCCTGCCTTAAGGTGCCAGTTTAGGTTGGGTCTGTTGAACGCCCTGAAAGACCTGCTAGTTAGCTATCCCTGTTCTGACTCCTTAGACCAGGTTATGGCTTTAGCGGTACGACTTGACCGACGTCTCAGGGAACGACAACTTGAACGGTTTTGTGTTTTCCCCTCTGACTCCCCCATGATGCCTCCCGAGGTCCCGTTGCTTCGCTCTTCCATCGAAGACTCGGAGGTACCTATGCAACTCGGGGCCTCCGTGTCCCCCCGACAACGTAGAGAGTTCCGCAGGAAGAATGGTCTCTGCTTCTATTGTGGGGATGACAAACATCAAGTGAACACCTGTCCTAGGCGTAAGAATAAGCAGCCGGAAAACTTCCGCGCCTAAGTGATCATCGGGGAGGTCACTTGGGCGCACAGGTATTTCCCGTAAATATGAAACGTAATAAAATCTTGCTTCCCTTTCAGGTCTCTTTTGGTGGTAGGTCTGCTACCGGCAGTGCCTTCGTGGATTCAGGGTCTTCTGCTAATATCATGTCTGTGGAATTTGCTATGTCTCTAGGTATGCCTTTGATTGATTTGCCTAAACCTGTCCCGGTAGTGGGTATCGACTCCACTCCTCTTGCTAATGGTTATTTTACACAGCATACCCCTGTTTTTGAACTCCTTGTTGGCTCCATGCATTTGGAGCAGTGCTCTGTACTGGTGATGCAGGGATTATCGTCCGATTTGGTTTTAGGCCTTCCCTGGTTGCAGTTGCATAATCCCACGTTTCACTGGAATACTGGGGAGCTTACCAATTGGGGTAATGAATGCTTGACGTCATGTTTTTCTGTTAATTCTATTTCTCCCCCTGAGGAGGTGAACACGCTGCCTGAGTTTGTTCAGGACTTCGCCGATGTTTTCTCTAAGGAGGTCTCCGAAGTGTTACCTCCTCATAGAGAATACGATTGCGCTATCGATTTGGTACCAGGAGCTAAGCTCCCTAAGGGTAGGATATTTAACCTTTCTTGTCCCGAATGTGAAGCCATGAGAGAGTATATCCAGGAATGCCTGGCCAAGGGTTACATTCGCCCCTTTACTTCTCCGGTAGGTGCTGGCTTCTTCTTCGTAGGGAAGAAGGATGGTGGTCTTAGGCCATGCATTGACTACCGTAACTTGAATAAGGTCACTGTAAGGAACCAGTATCCCCTTCCTTTGATTCCTGATCTCTTTAATCAAGTCCAGGGCACCCAATGGTTCTCTAAGTTTGATCTACGGGGGGCGTTTAACCTTATCCGCATCAAGGAGGGGGATGAGCGGAAGACTGCGTTTAACACGCCCGAAGGTCATTTCGAATACCTCGTCATGCCCTTTGGGTTGTGTAATGCCCCCGCGGTCTTCCAGAATTTCATAAATGAGATTTTAAGAGATTACCTGGGGGTATTCCTTGTAGTGTACCTAGATGACATACTTGTGTTTTCCAAGGTCTTGTCCTCCCACATTGAGCATGTCAGGAAGGTGCTCCAGGTCCTTCGGGAAAACAAATTGTTTGCTAAGACCGAAAAATGTGTGTTTGGGGTGCAGGAGATACCATTTTTGGGTCAAATCCTCACTCCTCATGAATTCCGCATGGACCCCGCCAAGGTCCAGGCCGTGGCGGAATGGGTCCAACCTGCCTCCCTGAAGGCGTTACAGTGTTTCTTGGGGTTCGCTAATTATTACAGGAGATTTATTGCTGACTTCTCGGTCATCACTAAGCCTCTTACGGACCTCACTCGCAAAGGTGCTGATATCCTCCACTGGCCTCCTGAGGCTGTCCAGGCTTTTGAGGTCCTTAAGAAGTGCTTTATCTCGGCCCCGGTGCTGGTCCAGCTCAACTAAATGGAGCCATTTATCGTGGAGGTTCACGCATCCGAGGTGGGAGTGGGGGCTGTCTTGTCCCAGGGTACCAGGTCCCTCATCCATCTCCGTCCCTGTGCCTACTTCTCCAGGAAGTTTTCGCCCACTGAGAGTAACTATGATATTGTCAACCACGAACTCTTAGCCATTAAATGGGCATTTGAAGAGTGGCGCCACTTCCTGTAGGGGGCTAGGCACCAGGTAACGGTCCTTACCGACCACAAGAATCTGGTTTTCCTAGAATCGGCCCGGAGGCTAAACCCGAGACAAGCTCGATGGGCGCTATTTTTTACCAGATTCAACTTTTTGGTTACCTATAGGGCTGGGTCTAAAAATATTAAGGCCGATGCACTGTCGCGTAGCTTCATGGCCAGCCGGCATCCTTCGGAGGAAGATCGTGCTTGTATTTTGCCTCCTAGTATAGTTGTTTCTTCTATTGATTCTGATTTAGTCTCTGAAATTGCGGCTGATCAAGGTTCAGCTCCCGGAAATCTTCCTGAGAACAAGCTGTTTGTTCCCCTGCAATTCCGGCTAAGGGTACTTAGGGAAAATCATGACTCCGCACTATCTGGTCATCCAGGCATCCTGGGTACCAAACACCTCATTGCCAGAAACTATTGGTGGCCTGGGTTGCCTAAAGACGTTAAGGCCTACGTCGCCGCTTGTGAGGTTTGTGCCAGGTCCAAGAGTCCTAGGTCCCGACCAGCGGGCTTACTACGTTCTTTGCCCATTCCCCAGAGACCTTGGACCCATATCTCCATGGATTTTATCACCGATTTGCCTCCATCTCAAGGCAAGTCGGTGGTGTGAGTGGTAGTAGACCGCTTCAGTAAGATGTGCCACTTTGTGCCCCTCAAGAAACTACCCAATGCTAAGACGTTAGCTACCTTGTTTGTCAAACACATCCTGCGTCTCCATGGGGTCCCTGTCAATATTGTTTCGGACAGAGGGGTACAATTTGTTTCATTATTTTGGAGAGCCTTCTGTAAGAAGTTGGAGATTGATCTGTCCTTCTCCTCTGCCTTCCATCCTGAAACTAATGGCCAAACTGAAAAGACTAATCAGTCTCTAGAACAATATTTAAGGTGTTTTATCTCTGACTGTCAATATGATTGGGTCTCATTCATTCCCCTCGCCGAATTTTCCCTTAATAACCGGGTCAGTAACTCGTCAGGGGTCTCCCCCTTTTTCTGTAATTTTGGGTTTAATCTACGGTTCTCCTCCGTTTCACCTGGTAGTTCCAACAATCCCGAGGTAGAGGTCGTTCATTGGGAACTGTGCACAGTCTGGGCCCAGGTTCAGAAGAACCTAGAGGCGTCCCAGAGTATACAAAAAACTCAGGCTGATAGAAGACGTTCTGCTAACCCCTTGTTTATGGTCGGGGATCTGGTGTGGTTATCGTCTAAGAACTTGCGCCTTAAGGTCCCGTCCAAGAAGTTTGCTCCCCGGTTTATAGGGCCGTATAAGGTCATTGAAGTCCTCAATCCTGTCTCCTTCCGACTGGAGTTGCCCCCATCCTTTCGAATACACGACCTGTTTCATGCCTCCCTCCTTAAACGCTGCTCCCCATCCTGGACTCCCTCGAGGAAACCTCCTGTTCCCGTTCTCACCCCTGAGGGGGTGGAATTCGAGGTGGCCAAGATTGTGGACAGCAAGATGGTCCAAGGCTCCCTCCAGTACCTGGTTCATTGGAGAGGATACGGGCCTGAGGAGAGGACTTGGGTACCCACCCGGGATGTTCACGCTGGGGTATTGCTCAGGAAGTTCCACCTTCGCTTCCCTAATAAACCAGGTCCACTTAGAAAGGGTCCGGTGGCCCCTCATAAAAGGGGGGGTACTGTAAAGGATCTGCCAGGCACAACTTCTGTGTATACGCCCATGGGTAATCAGTCTGCACCTGGTTCTATGTCTCTGAAACTGACTCCATCTTCCACCACTCAGGATGGCAGGCTTAGGAGTGGGAGAGCCTATCGCAGCCTGGCCAGACGGAGCTAGCTCCCGCCCTCTGTCTATTTATACCTGCCTTTCCTGTTCCTCCTTTGCTTGTGATTCTTCTCGTGTGGTTTCCTGGCCTTGCTGCAGCTCCTAGCTATTTGACCTTTCTTCATACTGACCCCGGCTTACTGACTACTCTCCTGCTCTGCGTTTGGTACCGTGTACATTCCTGGTTTGACTCGGCTCGTTCACCTCTCTTGTTGCTCACGGTGTTCCCGTGGGCAACTGCCCCATTTCCCTTGCTTGTGTCCCCTTGTCTGTTTGTCTGTAGTGCACCTACTGAGCGTAGGGACCGTCGCCCAGTTGTACCCCGTCGCCTAGGGCGGGTCGTTGCAAGTTGGCAGGGACTGAGTGGTGGGTAGAATAGGGCTCACTGTCTGTTTCCCTACCCCCCTGTCATTACACTACCATATTCCCTGCATATAGATTTACACAACTCCCATTGAACTTATTGTGAGCTGTATAAGTCTGCATGCAGCAAGCTCCCCCTAGTGGTAGCTGCATTTAGTCTGAATCTTATCATTAGAGGTTATTTTGAACTCCGACGTTAATTAAATATCCACAGGATATGGCAAAAATGTCTGATAGATGCGGGTCCCACACCTGCCTCGAGATTGGAGGTTCCCCAACTCTCGTCCTGTGTGGTGAGCAGTTTGTAATATATGGCTGTCAGATGTCATGAAAAAGAAAATGTCTGCAACTGAAAATCCATTCCATACATCTAAATGGGGTTGTTTCTGCAGTATGCACATGGATTTCTGAAAACCCCATCCAGATGAATGGGACAATCACAGAAATGTCTGCACCAAATTTGCTGCATGTCAATATACCTTTAACATTATTATGTGCTGTGCAGAGAGCAAACAGGGGGGGGGGCTGAGCAAGGAGTCTGCGTGATGGTGTGGTGCATCTTCAACCAATAGCCACAGAGCTCTTGGCGATATCAGAGAATAGGAAGTCACTGGCCTTATTTAAAAAATAATGTGGTTCACGTTACTCAGTCAGTGACTGACATAAATACCCCGCACTCCACAAGTCAATCCAATTTCTTTTATTAGAATATTTCAGTGTTGGACAATCCAATCATACACAGTAAACGTTTTCGGTCATCAAGCCTTGATCTGACTAACTACATGGATTATATGCAAATATAAATATGTATCACAATGTAGCAGGAGCAATTGTCCCTCTTAGAAGTCATCCCAAAAGTCTCAGCTTGACGTATTGTGGATAACAAATGATGAAGATACCGACATAGGGCAAACTTATTAAACATTTCCTGAACTTGTGTATCTCTACGTTTAGGGTTGCTTACTATTCTCTGTACTTTTTAGAGTTGAGATTTAAAGAGGCTCTGTCACCACATTATAAATGGCCTATCTTCTACATGATATGATCGGCGCTGTAATGTAGATTACAGCAGTGTTTTTTATTTAGAAAAACAATCATTTTTGACGGAGTTACGAACTATTTTAGATTCATGCTAATGAGTTTCTTAATGGACAACTGGGCGTGTTTTAATTTTTGACCAAGTGGGCGTTGTGGAGAGAAATGTATGACGCTGACCAATCAGTGACCAATCAGCGTCATACACTTCTAACCAATTCATTTACACAGCATATAGTGATCTTATTACATCACTATGTGCAGCCATATAACGTTACTCAAGTGTCCTGACAGTGAACATGCAGTCCAGCCAGGACGTGATGTCTATTCAGAATCCTGACACTTCTGTAGCATTTGTTTGAGATTTACAGCAAGGCAAGCGTAATCTTGCGAGATTACGATGTAACTTGTCATTTAAAACGAGATTACGTTTGCCTTGCTGTAAATCACACACAGACGCTACAGAAGTGTCAGGATTCTGAATAGACATCACGTCCTGGCTGGAGGTAATGTATATTCACTGTCAGGACACTTGAGTAACGTTAGTGTGTATGTGGCTGCACATAGTGATCTAGTAAGAACACTATGTGCTGTGTAAATGAATGGGGAGAAGTGTATGATGCTGATTGGTATTGATATCAATGGTGACTGAAACGAAAGCTGTGGTTTCACTTTCACTTTCCGTTGCGGGGTTCACCCGACGGAAGCCTCCGACAGAACCCCGGAATGGAAAGCGAACGGTGATGTGAACAGGCCCTAATGTCATTCAGGCCTCCAGGGTGCAAACATGATAGTTTGAAAATCCAGTAGTTTTCTCGTTGTTTTAAACGAGAAAATCTGTTAGAAAGATCTGGAGAAATTTGCTCAATGGGTGTAATAGATATGTTATCAAAGTTACAGTTGTGTGTTTGTGCAAAATGCCTAGACACACTTTGTTTGAGGAAACCTTTGTTTACATTCGAGCAGTGTTTATTAATCCTGCAGCGTAGGGGCTGTGTTGTCCTACCAATATATTGTAAGTTGCAGGCGCATGTCAATAGGTAAATCACATTTTCACTCCCACAATTTAGAAAGGTTTTAATATTGACAATTTCTTGAGTTACCGCAGAGGAGAAGGAAGTGAGTCTATGTGATATATTGGTACAGCAAAAACATTTTGGGTGGCTACAACGAAAAGAACCAAGTACAGAGGGGAATATACTGGGGCTGCTAGGTTTTAAATCACATAATTTGCTCGGGGCAAGGATGTTCCTCAGGGTTTGTGGTCTTCTGAATGTGATTTTTGGGCGGTCAGGTAATATGTATTTCAGGTAAGGGTCATTTTTTAAAATGTACCAGTATTTGCTTAAAATGGAATTTATACGGTTACTCCGAGTGTTAAAAGTGGTAATAAAATAATGTGGGTTTTTTTTTCGTGTAGGTAGGCTTAATCAATGGTAATATGCAGTCCTCCAGGGTTAGACTAGCAGGTTTCAGATGTGCACCTTTTATCAAGCTATTTGGATTTTTTTTTTATTTAAAGCGTTTGGTTAGAATGTTGCATTCTGAATTAAAAACTTTATCATTGGAACAATTTTTTCTGATTCTCCTAAATTGGCCAAAAGGTTGTTTCTCAACAAGGGGGGATAATGAGCGCTATTGAAATTGAGGTAACTATTAACATCAACTGTCTTAAAATGTGTTTAAGTGGCAAAATGTCCATAGATATCTTTGTTGATGGTGAGATCCAAAAAATCAATTGATGTGTCCGAGAAATTATGAGTAAAATGTAATCCAAATTGGTTGAAGTTTAAAGGGAATGTGTTGACAGAAAAACATGTTTTTTTTTTAAAAATTAAACATTTAGTGTGTGGGTGATTAAACACTGTTCAAATTTTTTTTATTTTTTTGCACGAGTCCAGGTAATATTATAAATTATTTCTAATTTATAATACTACCCATTTTTGGTCACTAGATGGAGCTGTTCCCAAAATTGCAGCATTGCAACATTGTGTTAAAAGCCCTCGCTCTAGTGAGCTCTCAGCATCCCCCCCTCCTTTATCCTGGCTAGTGCCGGGATAAACGAGGGGTTTGAACGATGTAACCTCCTACACTGTGTGTCGCCATTTTTTGAGCTAACCCACAGTGTAGTAGGTTTACATACAGTAGTAAACACACACAAACACGAACATACATTGAAATCTCTTACCTGCTCCTGCCGCCGCGGCTCCCTCCGGCCCGTCCGCTCCGTTTGCTGCCGCTGGTGCAAGTGCACAAATCCGGAAGCCGCGACCGGAAGTAGTAATATTACTGTCCGGCCGCGACTTCCGGTCCACAGGAAAATGGCGCCAAACGGCGCCAATTTCGAATAGGACTGTGTGGGAGCGGCGCATGCGCAGTTCCCACACAGACGCCGTACACTGCAGTCAATGGGACGGGAGCCGTTCGCAGTCCCTATGGGACTGTGGCTGCCGTATTCCATGTCTGTATGTGTCGTTAATCGACACACACAGAAATGGAACAAAAAATGGCAGCCCCCATAGGGAAGAAAAAGTGTAAAAATAAGAAAAAGTAAAACACAAACACACAAATGAATATAAACGTTTTTAATAAAGCACTAACATCTTTAACATATACAAAAATAATTTGTGATGACACTGTTCCTTTAAGGATTCCATGAAAAGAAGGGCCTCATTAACATCCTCTTTCCAGATAAAAAAAAATAGATAATCAATGTAACGTTTATAATATAAGATGTTATTTTTAAATACAAGGTTGCCATAAATGTGATGCTCCTCGAAGGCATCCATGTAAAAGGTTGGCATATGAGGGAGCAAAACGTGACCCCATAGCACAAGACCCTGATTTGTTTATAAAATTTGTTATCGAAAGTAAAAACATTATGGTGTAAGATAAAATCGATGCAATTAGTTAAACAGGATGTTTGGTTGACAGGGATATTTCGATTGGAATGTAGATAAAACTCAATCGTTTCTAGGCCTTTGTTATGTGGAATATTAGTGTACAAAGCAGATACATCTGCTGTAAGGAAACTAAGGGATGACAAATCGTGTTCAGTATTGAGTGAGCGAAGCTCTCTAATTAATTGCGTTGAGTCTTTTAAGTAGGACGGTAACCCAAAGACAAGAGGTTGTAGGTGTAAATCCACAAAATGGGAGAGATTGCTGGTGAGGGATCCCATGCCTGAGATAATGGGGCGTCCAGGGGTTGAAGTTACAGATTTGTGTATTTTAGGCAAATGGTACATAAAGGGCATAGTTGGAAAGGGAACAGTTAAGAAGGTTTTTTTCTCTTTTGGTGTTGAGATTTTCAATGAAGGCCAAATCAATGAGGGATTTATATTCAATGATGTATGAAGATAAGGGGTTGGTTTTTCGTTTTTCATAGAAAGAAGTATCTGCTAATAGCCTAAAGGCTTCGAGAAAATAGTCATGCCTATCTTGTAATACAATCCCCCCACCCTTGTCTGCAGAACGGATCACTATGGATGAGTTGTTCTTTAAGGATTTGATAGCTCTCCTTTCGAGGAGAGTGAGATTATCTTGGTTAGTAGAAGGGTTGGCAACTGACTTAAGGTCATTACCTACAAGGGATGAGAAAGTGTCAAGGGCCGACCCAAGGTGGTGTGCTGGGTAAAAGTTTGATGTGGGGTGTACATCTACCTTGATTGGGGACGGGTCAATATCCCTTGCTATATCGGTGGGTGGAGGAACTGATGGAGTAATGGCAAAATGGCGTGAAAGTGTCAATTTCCTTATAAATCTGTTTAGGTCCATAAAGAGTTCAAAATCATCGGGAGGTGCTGTAGGACAAAAAGATAATCCTTTTGATAGTAGTTCAATTTCATTAGGGTTGAGTTGATAGCTTGAATATTTTTAGTTCTTGTGCCTGTATTTTTTAGCTTTTGCTATTGGAGCTATTATTTCTATTTCTACCTCCTCTGCAACCTCTGTATCTACTTCTATTTTTCGTTTTGTTGTGAATCTCTGGACAGTGGGGAAGAAATTGGTGATGATTTGTGAATTTGGGCTTATGAGAATGGCGAGAAGGATATCTCTTGTGTGAGATGGGAGGCCTAAAAAAGAGATGGTGGAGAAGGTATTATCTATTGGAAGCAGTGGACTATCAGTGTGGGTGTAGTTGAGTGCTGTAGTGTGTTTATTATCTGGGTTTGAGGGGGGTAATTAGTGTATGGAAAGTTGGAGAAGAGAGGAGGGGATCCGTTGAGAATTGGTGGTCTCTATAGAATCACTAAAAAGGGGTGATGTGGGGGGCTGGTGTCGAGGTTTAGATGTTAGCGATGAGAGTCGAATTCAGAGGATTAAAAGGCAGTAACAGGAACTGAGCCTAGGGGTTTGAAACGGGATGGAAGGTATATTGGTCTGGGAATCGGGTCTATGGAGAGAAGGGGAGGAGATTTTATTAATGTCTAGCTTGATGGCGGAATCAGTGTTAGAATGTTTGCGGTGGTGCAGATAAGTGGAATCGTTTCTTTTAAACCCAGTATTTCTTTTAAAAAATCTTGGTTTGCTGGCAGTGTTCATCAGTGGGTAACACCTGGGTGTCAGGGTGCCCATTGGAGGAGTTGGTATGTTCAGATGGAAAAGGTCTTGCTGCAGGAACGGGCGGAGGAGCCAGGGAGGGAACGCCTGCTCTCCAATCCCCTATTCTGTTGGATGAATAGTAACATTTGTCTCTTCTCAGTTTTTTAGCTTTTTTGGACACTAAATCATGTACAAATGAATCTAGCCGATGCTTAGTGGATATTTCCAGTTTTACAAAGTCAGGATGGTCACAGTATGGCTAGGAGTTGTTACTTGATGCTTTCAATCTCTACTGTGAGGTCAGAGCAAAAGGCAGTTCTTTTCTTGAGTAGTCTGTTAAGAAAACCACTGGCACATTGGTCAATAAATTGAAACCAATCAAGGGTGAAAACATTTTCAAGTCAACTTGAAAATGCCTTCATAGAGGAGGTGAAACGTTGTGGTTCCATGTTCTCTTTTTTGGATATCTAACACATAAGGAGAGGTCACTCCTTTATTTTTGAAGCTTTGCACCAGCCTAGTCAGGCATTTGTTCACAGTGCTGCTCCAATCCTCTGCTTTTTTCTGCTTTTTATATATAATGTTACTGTGTCATTTCCAACTCTAAGTGTTGTTCACTCACCATGAATACCGTTATATTAGTCATTTTGTATGCCCCCTTTTTTATATGTCCGTTTTCCTTCTTCATCCCCTATAAGCATTAAACTTAACCCCCCTTCTAATTTTTGTTATTATAGACCACTCTACAATCTTTCTACTCTTTTGACATATTAGATTTTTCTACCTCTCTTTTAACATATATAGCATTTCAATCCTCTGATTTTATATTATTATATTATTTTATTATTTCTTCTCATACTGTGGTCCCATTAACATTGCTTAATCACATCATGCCAACCTTTCCAATGATTATATTCTAAGCCCCTCTCATCTCCCCCCCCTCCCCTTGTGCTAATTATTTCACACTCACCAAGTGCAGCTTCTAGCGATGCGTTTGTACCCCTCCGGCTCCCGTAGTTTTCGTCCAGTCGAGGTTGCCACGACGCCGTGAATGACATTTGAGTGCGATCTCGTGGAACCTTTGGCTGCTATGTCTTTCCTTACCAGGAGGTAAGCGATATCACCTACAGTCATATCTACAGACCCCCCTCTCCCAATACATTGTATGTTCCCCTGTTTTTTTTTTCAAAACCTTGTTTTTTTGTAATCACACCACTTATATTTTAGGAGACCGGTTTTTACTGTTTTGTATTCTTGGCCTGATGATGACGCTGGTTCAGCGTCAAAACGCGTAACCTCTTGCAATAAAGCTTATGATATTCCCTATATCTCCTATTTTCTTTCAACCTCATACCAGCAGCACCACTATGGTTCACTACTTATTATTTTTTTTAAATAATATTCTTTTTTTCTCTTCTACATTCTAAGTCTTTTTTGATAGCAAAGATTCTTGGTCTAACTGCGATGAAGCATGAGTAAGAGGAGGTTGAAGTGGGAGCGGCATATATTTGCAGCTCTCCCTTTAGTGGGGAGAGGGAGGGGGTGGCAGGGGACGTACAGGTAGAGAAAGGAAACTGTCATCCTCCTCATCCTTGTAACATGTATCCTTCTAGCGATACATGTTACACGCTACAGTCATAGCGATAAAGATTATTACTAGAATGTGTTCACACATTGCGATAAATTTTTGTTTTACTGTAATTTTCACAGAATTGTGGCATAATGAAAAAAAAAACTTGCGCCATAATTTTTTTTAAATCTCAGAATTATCATGATTTGACAATGAGGTGTGAACACAGCCTTAACCCCTTAAGGACGCAGCCACTTTTGGACCAAATGACAGAGCCTCATTTTTTTAAATCTGACGTGTGTTACTATATGTCGTAATAACTCGGGAATGCTTTTACATATCCAAGTGATTCTGAGATTGTATTCTCGTGACATATTGTACTTTATGTTAGTGAAAAAATTTGGTTGATATATTCAATATTTTTGTGTGAAAAACACCAACATTTAGAGAAAATTTGTAAAAAAATAGCATTTTCTAAATTCAAATGTATCTGTTTGTAAGACAGATAGTTATACCACACAAAATAGTTACTAGCTAAGATTTCCCATATGTCTACTTTAGATTGGCATTGTTTTTTGAACATCCTTTTATTTTTCTAGGACGTTACAAGACTTATAAGTTTAGCAGCAATTTCTTACATTTTCAAAAAAAATTCAAAAGCCCATTTTTTTAGGGAACTGTTAAGTTGTGAAGTGGCTTTGAGGGCCTTATATATTAGAAACCCCCACAAATCACCCCACTTTAAAAACTGCACCCCTCAAAGTATTTAAAACAGCAGTCAAAAAGTTTTTTTTAACTCTTTAGGCGTTTCACAGGCATTAAAGCAAAGTGGAAGGAAAATTTGCAATTTTTCCTGTAATACTGAAGGTTTTACCAGAGAAATACAACTGAATATTTAATGCCCTGATTCTGCCGTTTTTAGAAATATCCCGCATGTGGCCCTAGTGTGCTAATGGACTGAAACAAAGGCCTCAGATGCAAAGGAGCACCTAGTGGATTTCAGGGCCTTCCTTTTCTTCGATTATATTTCAGGCACCATGTCAGGTTAGAAGAGGTCTTGTGGTGCCGAAACAAAGGGAACACCCCAAAAAATACCCCATTTTGGAAACTACACCCCTTGAGGAATTCATCTAGGGGTGTAGTGAACATTTTGACCCCACAGGTGTTTCATAGATTTCATTAGAATTGGGCAGTGAAAATGAAAAATTACATTATTTTCCAATAAGATGTAGCTTTACCTTTTTTTTTTATTTTCTCAACAAATAAATGAGGAAAAGCACCACAACATTTGTAAAGCAACTTCTCCAGAGTACGGAAATACCAAACATGTGGTCATAAACTGCTGTTTGGGCAAGCGGCAGGACTCGGAAGGGAAGGCACGCCATTTAGCTTTTGGAGCGCTGATTTTGCTGGATTGATTTCTCTGCACCATGTCGCATTTGTAAAGGTACCAGTGCACTGGAAACCCCCCAAAAGTGACTGCTTTTGGAAAACTACACCCCTCAAGGAATTTTTCAAGTGGTATAGTGAGCATTTTGACCCCACAGGTGTTTCATACACTGGGCAGTAAAAAAATAAAATGTAGATTTTTTTTCAAAGAAAATGTTGCTTTAGCCTCAAATTCATCATTTTCACAAAAGGTTAAAGGAGAAAAAGCCCCCACAGTTTGTTACACAATTTCTCCTGAATACGGCAATACCCCATTTGTGGAGATAAACTGCTGTTTGAGCACGTGGCGGGGCTTAGAATGTAAAGAGCACCACGCAACATCTGAGGCCTACTACGATGGCATTTACTGCCCTGTGTCATGAAAACAGAGGCTCTGGGGTGTCAAAACATTAGAAACCCAGAAAAGTGACCCCATTTTAGGAAACTAAACCCCTCAAAGAATTCATCTAGCGGTATAGTGATAAGATTTAGATTGTAACGTAACACCTTTCAAGGTATTCATCTAAGGGTATAGTGAGAATTTTTAATTTGTGAAGTGACAACCCTCTAGATATTCATCTAGGGGTATAATAAGAAATACTTTCATTTTAGTAACTAAGGAGGGCAACCTGGAAACCCCGCAATGGAGGGAGAGGGAAAGGCAGGTCCCACTACCAACCTACCCACCATTCCATAAGATCCAGCCCAAAAAATAAATCAAAGGCCTCAGCAAAAAAAAAAGATTTGCTGAGACAACCAATCTCATCTGGATTTATTCCTCTCACCCATATTTGCAACCTAGGTGAGAAAGACACTCCCTCGGGTCCTTGGTATAGTGAGAATTTTTAGTTTTGTTTAAGGTGGTTTTTTACAAATTTTAAATGATCAAATTTTAAATGGGGCTGGTCAGTAAAAATTTTTTATAATTGTTCATGAGAGACAGAAAAGGTGAATGAAGAATAAATAAATTAAAAATCAAAGGAGGTATGGTATATTTTGAAACATTGTTTCATGCACAGGTCGGGATTTGTGGTACACGTCTCACAATGGTATGTGGTGTCCTTACGAATGGCGCACACACGGCTTTTTTTGGGGGCTTGTTTTTTTTTCAGTGGGGGGGATTTCTGTGGGGAAATGCGGGCCGGGAATTATCCTGCTGATGGAAGAACCAGATGAACTGCCCTCTCCTACCTGGTCATCAAATATCAGGGACTTGATGACCTTTTCCAGAAATTGCAGGAACGTATCCCCACTGCCGGCATATCTGCAGAGGACAATGGCGTTGTATAATGCTATCTGTGTAAGATGCACAGACAGCTTTTTATACCATACCTTGGTCTTGCTTATGGCGCTATATGGTTTTATGACCTGGTCAGACAGGTCAACGCCACCCATATATTTGTTGTACTCCTGTACACAATATGGTTTGGGAACTTGGGTGGTGGATCCACGTACAGGGACAAGGCTGCCTCTGCTGTCATGAATGCTGGTCAGTATAAGGACGTCCCTTTAATCCCTATACTTCAGGAGGAGCAGATCGTCGCTGCAGACAGCTCTGCTCTGTCCTAATTTTAGGATCTAACCCAGCAAAGTTTTGGGGAGGCCCTTCTGATTTCTGCGGATTGTTCCGCACACCAATGTGGATCTGTATGAGAGAACTTTTAGCAATGGGAAACTGTTGTAAAAGTTGTCCAGATAAAGATGATATCCTTTGCCAAGTAAAGGATGGATAAGATTCCATACGATCTTTCCACTAATTCCTAGGAAGGGGGGGCATTCTGGGGGATCTATATGGGAGTCTTTCCCCTCATAAACCCTAAAAGAGTAGGTGTAACAGGTGGCACTTTCACAGAGTTTGTACAGTTTTATGCCATACCGGGCTCATTTATTGGGTAGATACTGCCTGAAGTGCAGTCTACCCCTGAAGCTTACCAATGACTCACCCACCGAAATATTTTGTTGGGGGGTATAAACTTGGGAAAAACTTTGAGAGTAGTGGGCAATCAATGGTCTTATTTTATACAGCCTATCAAAATGTGGGTCCGGTGGGGGTGGGCAGTGACTATTGTCATTGTAATGCAGGAACTTTACGATGGCTTCAAATCACATCCTTGTCATTACTGTGCGGTAAAGGGGGGTATTATATAAAATATCAGGGGACCAATAGTCTCTAATACTGGGCTTTTTTATGAGACAAAAACGTAAAAATAAGCCCCAAAACTTCTGCAATTCCACTACGTTTGTGGGGGTCCAATTCTGGCCTCTCCTATAAAAAGACTCGGGGTTCTGGGTGATTAACTGTTCCGCATATATGTTGTAAGCAAAAAATTGAGGACAAGGAGTCATAACGCCACAGATAATGAAACTAAATACAACATTTTATTAAATACACAGTATGATACAATACAGATAAAAACATAATACAAGGATCTAAAATACAATATGTGGGCCATACAGAACAGTTTATGTTTATCACGGGTATATTTAGTAGAACATACCAAAGAACATGTATACGATGTGGAAATAGGTAAACATTCAATTAGTGCTGCATCGTCATAGCGTCTTACCAATAACATCAAAAAAATGAAGTACGTGTACAAATGTAATAAGGTGCACAAAGAAGCCTAGTGACTTTAGTAAAGGTTATAAAGTGGACGCTAGGAGGAAACAACATCCAAACAACGTGAACCATTACCATGAATGTAGGTAAACAAAGGAGGCATCTCCTGGCATGTACTATGGTGATTGGTCAAAAGAAATCTGCCTGTAAATGGCAGATATCATGGTGAAAAAACGGGCTTACCCATGGAGGTAGAAAGAGATCAGACGGCCCACGAAATGTAGCCTGGTGTAATGGCGCCCCAACGCGCGTTTCGCTATCGTAGCTTCCTCAGGGGGTAGTGGTAAGTCTATGTGAGTGTCCAAGTTATATATCCGGGTCCTAGTGATCAAAGGGAAGATGTTCCGGTGTGTCCAAACCAGTCCGGTCTCTGGCGCATGTGTGTGAGACTGCCAGAGCCGCACAATCCCCGCCTCCTGTCGTCACACTCGCACTGCGCCTGCGTGCCCCCGAGGACGCGTATCCAGGGAGACAGCACAGGCGCAGCACGAGCGTGTAGACGAGAGGAGAGCGGGGCGGGCCCCCAGTCTCACCTCAGACCTGCACAACCCCGGGATGGAGGATAATGCTGTGAGTATATATGTGAGTGTGTTTGCACGGTAATCACGCAGGTTATAAGTAAGACGCTATGATGATGCAGCACTAATTGAATGTTTACCTATTTCCACAGCGTATACATGTTCTTTGGTATGTTCTACTAAATATACCCGTGATAAACATAAACTGTTCTGTATGGCCCACATATGGTATTTTAGATCCTTGTATTATGTTTTTATCTGTATTGTATCATACTGTGTATTTAATAAAATTTTGTATTTAGTTTCATTATCTGTGGCGTTATGACTCCTTGTTCTCAATTGTTTGCTTATGACGTATTGGAGTTATGCTACGTTATACATACAATTTGGAGGTGCATCGACATTGTGTTAGTGGCACCTAACCAGTGATTCTGACCTGTGAGTATATATTTATTAAATATATGTTGGTATGCTGAACCATTAGGCTGGGTTCACATGACCTATTTTCAGACGTAAACGAGGCGTATTATGCCTCGTTTTACGCCTGAAAATAAGGCTACAATACGTCGGCAAACATCTGCCCATTCATTTGAATGGGTTTGCCGACGTACTGTGCAGACAACCTGTCATTTACGGGTCGTCGTTTGACAGCTGTCAAACGACGACGCGTAAAAATACAGCCTCGTCAAAAGAAGTGCAGGACACTTCTTTCAGACGTAATTTGAGCCGTTCTTCATTGAACTCAATGAAGAGCAGCTCAAGATTACAGGCGTCAAAGACGCCTCACATAATACGAGGAGGAGCTTTTATGACTGAAACGAGGCAGCTGTTTTCTCCTGAAAACAGTCTGTCTTTTCAGACGTAAATGCCTGCTATCGTGTGCACATACCCTTAAATCTAAAAGGGCGTCTGAAAAAAACCTTTAAAATAATCAATGGGGCTGAAATCCGTAGTGTCAATTTTAATGCCTGAGGGGGCTGTAAATTCAGCCACCTGGGGGGTATAATTACCAACGGCTCTTCTGTGCCGACGGGGGGGGGGGGGTGGCAGACTCAGAGTCACTCGATAACGATGAAGAAGAAAGCACGAACTGTGCTTCACCTTCACTTGCGCTGTCCGTATCAGAACACAGCATTTCATATGCTTCCTCGGCTGTGAAGAGCCTTTTGGCCATAAATTAGTTCAGCTACTAACTAACTAACTATTTTTTTTACATTTTTTTTTTTATTTTTTTAAATGTACATTTTTAAAAAAAACTTTTTTTTAACAAAAAACAAACAGTGCTACTCTGAACTGCGGAATGAGAACAGTGGGCACAACAGGGGCAGATCGCTGGGTTTTGGTTTTTTTTTAACAATTGTTCACTTTCCTCTCACTGGCTTCTGACTCTGACAAGCTCTCTGACAGAAATGAGCTTGTCAGAGCTGGAGATGCCGACAAAACAAGTCTCCTGCGCTGTGATTTGCCTGTCAGTACTGACTGGCCAATCACAGTTCATGCCGGCACGGGACCACTCTGATTGGTCCTGTGCCGCGAGTCCTGCTCGGCAACTGTTTATGACAGTTGCGATCATGACGCTGTCACCATGTCTGTTGATATGGTGACAGTTTAAAGCTTGGGCGTAACTGTACGCCCTATTGCGGGAAATCACTTTGATTTCGTATGTACAGTCACGCCCAAAAGCGGGAAGGGGTTAAAGTTTGGTGTAAAATTATATACCTATAATGTCCCAAATTTAATTTGCATACAAAAATTGGTTGGTGCATTTCTGTGGTTTTGGCCCTTCTGTAAATTTAGACCTTTGTGGTATGTATCAACTGCTCACACCTCACAGTTCTTTGCAGAGTACATTTTGGATGCATAAAAGGTCTGCTTAAGTACGAATTTTAGTTACAAAGATTAATTTTTATGCTGTTTTTTATTTTAATCAGTGTTTTATGCAAATTTGCGTGAAGGTGGTCATGTGTATAAATTATTAAGTTGTATTTTTATGCACGGTATGCTGTGCGCCTTAGTGTGCTAATAGACTGAAACACAGGCCTTCGAAGCAAAGGAGCACCTACTGGATTTCAGTCCTCCTTACTCCTTACTATCAGAAAATATTTTATGCACCATGTCAGGTTTGAAAACGTTTTGTGGTGCCAAAATATAGGGAAAATCCTCAAAAACACACTATTTTGGAAACTACACCCCCAAGGAATTAATCTAGTTGTATAGTGAGCATTTTGATCCCACAGTTTTTTTGCTAAATTTCATTGAATTAAGCCATAAAAATCTAAATATAAATCTTTTCAAATAAAACATACAATGTTTTCATTTTTACAAGGAATTAAGGAGAAAAGGCACCCCAACATTTGTAAAGCATTTTCTCTTGATTACGGAAATACCCCATATGTGGTCATAAACTTATGTTGAAACACACGACAGCCCTCAGAAGGGAAGAAGCGCCATTTGGCTTTTGGAGCTCGAATTTTCCTATAAATGTTTTCGGTGCCATGACGCATTTGCAAAGCCCCTGTGTAAAGGATTTGCCAGCTTCTGTGTCGACGCCCGTTGGCAATAAGTCTGCACCTGCTCCTATGTCTGTGAGACTGACTCCATCTTCCACCACTCAGGATGGCAGGCTTAGGAGTGGGAGAGCCTATCACAGCCTGGCCAGACGGAGCTAGCTCCCGCCCACTGTCTATTTATACCTGCCTTTCCTGTTCCTCCTTTGCCTGTGATTCTTCTATGCTTGTTTCCTGGCTTGATGCTGCTGCTTGTACTACTCATCCTCTGCTTGTTATTGACCTTGGCTTTCTGACCACTCTCCTGCTCAGCATTTTGTACCTCGTTCTCTCCTGGTTTGACTCGGCTCGTTCACTACTCATGTTGCTCACGGTGTCTCCGTGGGCAGCTGCCCCGTTTCCCTAGCTTCTGTGTACCCTTGTCTGTTTGTCTATCGTTCACTTACTGAGCGTAGGGACCGTCGCCCAGTTGTACCCCGTCGCTTAGGACGGGTCGTTGCAAGTAGGCAGGGACTGAGTGGTGGGTAGATTAGGGTTCACCTGTCTGTCTCCCTACCCTGTCATTACACCCTTAGGGACAAAAACAGTGAAAACCCCCTACAAGTGACCCCATTTTAGAAACTACACCCCTTATGGAATTTATCTAGGAGTATTGTGAGCATTTTGACAGCACAGATTTTTTGCAGAATTAATTGGAAGTTAGCTGTGAAAATGAAAATCTAAATTTTTTCCCATAAAATGTAGTTTTAGCTTAGAATTTTACATTTTCACAAGGGCTAAAGGAGAAAAAGCACCCCAATATTTGTAAAGCAAATTCTCCTGAGCACGGCATTATCCCATATGTGGACATAAATTGCTGGCAGGGCTTAGAAGGGAAGGAGCGTTATTTGACTTTTGGAGCTCAAATTTTGCTGGAATGATTTGCCTCGCCATGTCACATTTGCAAAGCCCCTGTGGGACCAAATCAAGGGAAACCCCCCAAAATTGTCCCCTAAAGGAATTTATTGAGGGGTATAGTGACCATTTTGACACCACTTTTTTTTTTTTTTTTTTCGCAGAATTTAGTGTCAATTTAGTGTGAAATTCAAAATGACATTTTTTCGGATAAAACTTGGAAATGTTAAATTTTTCAAGTAATAAAGGAGAAAATGCACCCCAACATTTGAAAAGTAGTTTCTACCAATTACGGCAATACCCCATAAGTGGTAATAAACTGCTGCTTGGACACACGGCAGGGATCAGGAGGGAGGGAGCACCATTTGGCTTTTTCTCGAATTTTGTTGGAATAGCTTTTGGGTGCCATGTCGCATTTGCAAAGCCCCTGAGGGACCAAAACAGTGGAAACCTCCCAAAAGTGACCCCATATTGGAAACTAAAGCCCTCAAGGAATTTTTCGAGGGGTATATTGAGCATTTAGACCCCACAGTTTTTTTGCTGAACTTAGTGGAATCAGGCCGTGAAAATTAATATCAACATTTTTTACACTAAAATGTTGAATATTTTCATTTCCATAAAGGATAATGGAGAAAAAGCACCCCAACATTTGTAAGCCAATTTTTCCCGAGTACGGCAGTGCCCCACATGTCTTCATAAACTGCTTTTTGGAAACACGGCAGGGCTCAGAATGTCAGGAGCGCTATTTGGCATGCATAGCTTGCTGATTTGATTTGCAGGCGCCATGTCGCATTTTCAAAACCCTGACATACCAGAGTACAGTGGAAGCCCGCAAAAAGTGACCCCATTTTAGATATTACACCCCTTAGGGCATTTACCATTTTCCTGGACAAATGACAGGGCTCAGAATTGAATAGCACCATGCGCATTTGAGGCCTATTTTGGTGATTTTCACAGCATTGGCCCACAATTGGGGGGCTCTGAGGTCAAATAGTAAAACAAACCCACAAGTAGTGACCCCTATCTTGGAAACTACACCCTGTAGGGCATATTAAGGGATGTTTTGAGCATTTTGACCCCACATGTTTTTTCTTTAGAAATGAATGCATAGTGGATGGTGCAAAGTAAATATTAGGGTATGTGCACACACACTAATTACGTCCGTAATTGACGGACGTATTTCGGCCGCAAGTACCGGACCGAACACAGTGCAGGGAGCCGGGCTCCCAGCATCATACTTATGTACGACGCTAGGAGTCCCTGCCTCGCTGCAGGACAACTGTCCCGTACTGAAAACATGATTACAGTACGGGACAGTTGTCCTGCAACGAGGCAGGGACTCCTAGCGTCGTACATAAGTATGATGCTAGGAGCCCGGCTCCCTGCACTGTGTTCGGTCCGGTACTTGCGGCCGAAATACGTCCGTCAATTACGGACGTAATTCCCTTGTGTGCACATACCCTAAGGGTTTGCACACACACACAAAATAAAAAATAGGGAAAATAGCTCCTGATTTTCAGACGATTTTTAAGCTACCCGCGGTTTTCGCTGCGTTTTTTACGGCCGTTTTAGGAGCTGTTTTTCTATAGAGTCTAAGGGAACGCCATTTGTCTTTTGGAGCGCAGATTTAGCTTGGTAGTTGTTCTGTTTGGCGTTTTACTGTTATTCCAGTTCATAATGTGGGGGGCATATGTAATCTGTGCGGAGTATATTAGAGAATAATAAAAGGGTATAATAATGGGGTAAATAAATAATAATCCTCAGATGTGTGGCCAGTGTCGCACTGATAAATGGTGCTCAATCTTATCTGCTTTTGAAACACTCTGCACATTTTGCATCGCCATATTCTGAGAGCCAGAACTTCTTTATTTTTTCTCCACCGGAGTCGTGTGAGGGCTTATTTGTTGAGGGATAATCTATAGTTTTCATTGGTACCATTTACCATAAATGTAATTTTACTTTATTCTGGGGATCGATGCGATTACGACGATGCCATATGTATATCGTTTTTTTTTATATTTTACATCGTTTACACAATAAAATCACTTTTTTTTTTTTTAATAATTTCTTTTTTGTGTCACCATATTCTGAGCCAAAAAAGCTGTGATGGGGCTGGTTTTTTTGCCGGATGGGTTGTAGTTTTTATTGGTACTATTTTGGGGTAAATGCGACTCTTTGATCACTTTTTATTCTGTTTTGTGACGGGTGGTGACCAAAAAAATAGCGATTCTGGCATTGTTTTTTTTTGCGGTGTTCATCGTGCGGGAAAAATAAGATTATAGTTTTACAGTTTGGGTCGTTACGGACGCGGTGCTACCAAATATGTGTATTTTTTTTTTAACAATTTCATTTTTTCCTATAATAAAAGACTTATTATAGGAAAAAATGCAGTTTGTTTTTTTGAACTTGAAACTTTTATTTTTACACTTTTATTCAACATTTTTTATTAACTTTTTGTTTTGTCCTACTAGGGGACTAGTGCAATACATTAGAGCTGTCAGTTATTCACTGACATCAAGCCTATTAGGCCACGCCTCCGGGAGGGTGTCTGTGTCGTTTAACACCTGCCGGAAAAAATAGGACAAGTCCTATTTTTTTATTATATGGACTATGCTCCTATACTTTATAATGGGAGCATGGCCCGTAAAAATGGTTGGCTGTCTGCGTCGTAATTACGGGCACGGTCGTGTGCAAGAAGCCTAAGGGTATGTTCACGCAGTGAGCAAAAAGGTCTGAAAATACGGAGCTGTTTTCAGGCGAAAACAGCTCCTGATTTTCAGATGTTTTTTTAACAACTCGCGTTTTTCGCGGATTTTTTTACAGCCGTTTTTGGAGCTGTTTTTCAATGGAGTCAATGAAAAACGCCTCCAAAAACGTCCCAAGAAGTGTCCTGGAACAGAACATCGTAATTCCCATTAAAAGCAATGGGCAGATGTTTGTAGGCATATTAGGGGTGTTTTTTCAGGTGTAATTCGAGGCGTAAAACGGCCGAATTACGTCTGAAAACACTGCGTGTGAACATATCCTTAGTCTGAATCAAACTAAAAAAACTGAGCACAGCTGCACCAATTTAGTCATTAGGAAAAAATTATAAACATAATTCTGCACCCTATTTTATCAAACTCCCCGGCATTTTTTTTTGTCAGCTACATTTTTGTGGGCGTTAGGCTATGTTCACACGGAGTATTTTGCAGGAGGAATATCTGCCTCAAAATTTCGTTTGGAAGTTTGAGGCAGATTTTCCTCTCCCTGCACGCCGATTTGTGCTGCGTTTTTCACCCGCGGCCATTGAGCGCCGCGGGCATAAAACACCGCGAAATACGCTTTCTCTGCCTCCCATTGAAGTCAATGGGAGGTCAGAGGCGTAAACGCCCGAAGATAGGGCATGTCACTTCTTTTTCCCACGAGGCAGTTTTACTGCTCGCGGGAAAAAGACGCCGACGCCTCCCATTGAAATCAATGGGAGGCATTTTAGGGCCGTTTTTGCCGAGTTTTGCGACGCGATTTCCGCGTCAAAAAACTCGGCAAAATACTCCGTGTGAACATAGCCTTAGAAGTAAGGTTGTGTTCACATGAATGTTGTCTTTCCGCTGAGAGGTTCCGTCGGAAGCTTTCTGTCGGAGGAAACCCTAAACGGAAACCATAGCTTCCGTTTGCATCACCATTGAGCTCAATGGTGACGTATACTTTGCTAATGGTTTCCGTTTGTCACCGTTGTGAAAGGGTTGTTGTTTTTTTTACGGAATCAATAGCGCAGTCGACTGCGCTATTGATTCTGTGCTGAAAAGTTGCAAAGTAAATCCATTGTATCACATTGGGGCTTAGCTGTGTTCGGATCCGCTGGCCAATCCACGGCAGAAAACCACACATTCGCATAGCAAATCCGTACCGTGTGAACATGGCTTAATTACATACCGACGTAAATGTGCCACATTGCCAGGCAGCATGTTCCGAGTGGAACGTCAGTACTATACTAACATAACACTTGTAGGAACAAAATTTAGAAAATTAGCCCCAGTAGGGTTACCCCATTTCTGACAGCGACTATTCGCCAAATATACGTAGATACATGACTGGACTGCTGCAGGTATCTAATCCCTTCTCAGCAAGATTCACCATAGTAATAAAGGCAAAGCTGTGCCTGCGCTTGAAGTAATAGGCCAGCTGCAGGTATTGTACATGGAGCAGACTGGTGATCTGAAAACTAGCGGGAAACAGTGAAGAGCGGCGGAGCTTATTGAGAGCAGCTCAGCCGCGGGTCAGGGAGCTCCACAGTGCACTGTTCACCGCACACACCGCTCTCCCTTCTTTCCCGCCCAAAAATGAGCGATCACTTCTCACTGTCTGACTGCGATGTCATAGGCTTTGACCTGGACCACACACTGTGCCGATATCGGCTGCAGGAATCCAGCAAGGTGAGTGTATAAAGCAGGGCGGCGGCTTCAGAAACGCCCAGAGGTTGCGCAGTACTCCTGAAGCACAGCGCCATTCACGGCTCTATTCGTAACGGGATGCTAGACGAGCCTGTCACTACATCGTTACGGCTTGTCGCCCGCTCTGTCTCGCTGTTCGCGAGGAAATAGTTAATTGACAGTTGCCAGGCAGACAGGCCCAAATAAATGCTAGTGAGTCTGTGTGGGCATGCGCTCTGGTGACGAGCTGCTCTGTGACGTCACCAGGTGCTGTGGCGACCTGAACTGCTTGTTATCGCAATGAATGATTTCTATGGATCAGGGAGACGTGTTCGCTGCTACTGTGGATCATTGTGCGATGTTTTGTGCAAATTCTCTATTCATTGGCGAACTGGGGGGAGGGGTTGTTAACAAGGGGAAATAATATTGTTTTGCTATTTGTGGTGATGTGGTTTAGGGCTGGTTCTATTATTACACCGATACGTACATACAAATATATATATATGTCATACTGACGCTTTTACTGGCACAATGATGGCTGTCGTCTGTGCACATGAAATAGGGTGTCATTTCAGTCATGCTTTGAAAGCTTTCTGCCATTTTTTGTTTTCAAAAGTGATGGTGAACAATGACTGGTAGAACCCGCCATTGTTCTGCAGCACTATATTCCTCAACAAGTGGCATGATTAAAATTACAACTGACACAGGTGGTGGTGGCAGTTTTTCTAAAATGTCAAAGGTCGAATATCAGTATTTATCCTGCCATTTTATTACTGGGAAAATCATGATGGCAGCGGAAAGTTGCAACGGATAAGGGCCAGTTCACATCGGCGTTGGCTTTCCGTTGAGGGTTTCCGTCGGGTGAACCCCTCAACAGACAGTCAAACAAAAACCTTAGCTTCCGTTTGCATCACCATTGATATCAATGGTGACGGAAACGTTGCAAACGGTTTCCGTTTTTTCAACGGAATTAATAGCACAGTCGACTTGAAACCACAATTGGCTTGTTCCTTAGACCTCATGCACACTTCCGTGAGCCGTTGAACGGCCGCTGATGGCGGTTCCTTGAATGACAGACCGCACACGGATGGCTTCTGTGTGCAGTCCGTTGTTTCACGGACCAAATCAATGCAAAGGCCGAGACTGTTTCGTCAAAAACAGGCAGGAGTAGGACCTGCCCTATTTTTGACGGAACGGCCGCACGGTTCCTTTTAAAATAACGGAAGTGTGCGTCACGGATAGCACCGTGACCGCTTCTTCTATCCTTTCAGAAGAGATAAGAGCTCGATCTTGCCGGGCAAAGAGAGCACACAGCAGCTGTCATGTAATGATCGTGTTGTGCGCTGTTCTTACATCGCTCTCTGTCAGCTGAGATTGATGCAGGAAACTATACAAGAGGCTTATTGCTGGCTGCTTTATGTAGATTCTTGTATCGGTAAGGGCCTGTTCACATCAGCGTTCGGTTTCTGTTCCAGAGAAACCCATCAACAGAAAGGCAAATAGAAACCTTTGCTTCCGTTTGCATTACCATTGATTTCAATAAGAACGCATCCATTGCTAATGGTTTCTGTTTGTCACTGTTCCGTAAGGTTTCTGTTTTTTTGGTGGAAACAACCTAAATCTTGCTTTGAAAACTGGTTGGGAGGGGGGTAATTCTTGTGTTACAACTGGGAGGGTGTAGTCCCTAATATGATCACTAATATGGGGCGTCCTGCTGTGACTACTAGGGGAGTGGGGTGGGCTGCTGTGACTACTGGGGAAGTGTAGGGGGCCTACTCTGATAATGGGAAAAGTGGAGAGGAGAGCATGGGACCAGAGAACTGCTCTATTACTGCAACCTAAAATAACACGTATTTACATGCAACTTTTCCTCGGTGCGGTTATTTCCCACACCATTACCACCCCTTGTTAATGTGTTCCTACACCTGTTTAAGGAGGCTCTGTCACCACATTATAAGTGTCCTGTCTCCTACATAAGGAGATGGGCACTGTAATGTAGGTGACAGTAATTCTTTTTATTTAAAAAAAAACGATCTATTTTCACAACGTTAGGAGCGATTTTGGTTTATGCTAATGAGCTTTCTTAATGCCCAAGTGGGCGTATTTTTACTTTCAACCAAGTGGGAGTTGTATAGAGGAGTGTATGACGCTGACCAATCTCATGAGATTTCGTATCCGTTGCTGGAATCTCACAGAAAAGATTCAGAAGTGTCAGGATTCTGAGTACACATGACGTCCAGGCTGGATGGTCATGTGTATTCATTATCAGGACACTAGTAATGTTAGGGCTTGTGTATGAGGCTGCACATAGTGATATAACTATATCGCTAGTGCAGTGTAAATGAATGGAGAGGAGTGCATGATGCCGATTGGTCAGCGTCATGCACTCCTCTATACAACGCCCACTTGGTCGAAAGTAAAAATACGCCCACTTGGGCATTAAGAAAGCTCAGTAGCATAAACCAAAATCGCTCCTAACGTTGTGAAAATAGATTGTTCTTTTAAATAAAAAGCATTACTGTCACCTACATTACAGCGCCCATCTCCTTATGTAGGAGATGGGGCACTTATAATGTGGTGACAGAGTCTCTTTAAGATTTGTTCAGGCCTGGTGCAAGGCTACACAGATTGACAGCTGCAGTTTCAACTGAAAGTCGGACCGAACACACTTCAGGGAGCCGGGCTTCTAGCATCATAGTTATCTATGACTCTAGGAGTCCCTGCCTCGCTGCCGGAAAACTGTCCCGTACTGAAAACATGATTACAGTACGGGACCGTTTTCCCGCAGCGAGGTAGGGACTCCTCGTGTCATAGATAATATGATGTTAGGAGAACGGCTTCCTACAGTGTGTTTGGTCCGTATATCACGGACCGAACATGCTCGTGTGAATCCGGCCTTAGGGTATGTTCACACGGCCTATTTTCAGACGTAATTCTGGCGTTTTAAGCCTCTAAAAATGGCTCCATTACGCCTACAAATATCTGCCCATTGCTTTCAATGGTTTTTACGATGTTCTGTTCCCACGTGGTGTATTTTTACGCGTCGCTGTCAAAAGACGGCGCGTAAAAAGACGCCCGCGATAAAGAAGTGCATGTCACTTCCTGGGATGTTTTTGGAGCCGTTTTTCATTGACTCCATTGAAAAACAGCTCCAATAACGTCCGTAAAAACGCTGCGAAAAACGCGAGCAGTTACAAAAACGTCTGAAAATCAGGAACTGTTTTCAGGCGAAAACAGCTCTGTAATTTGAGCCGTATTTTGCTACTGCGTGTGAACATACCCTAAGGGTCAGTTCACACGTTGCGTAAATAGTGCGGATTGTCCGCAATGGAATTAGATGCAGCAAATACAGTAGCCGCAAAGTGGATGAGATAGAACAAATGTCATCCACACGCTGTGTAACTAGTGAGCAGAAATAATGCTCAGAAATTGACCTCGGGTGTGGAATTTTATTTCGCAGCATGTCAATTGTATTTGCGTAAACGCGGCTTATTTGTTGCAGGTTTTCCCCATTGAATTTAAAGGGGAGGTAAAACCCGCAACAAATAGCAGTTGATGCGGGTTCGCATCAATTCCGCCGCAAAAAACACAACTCCGAATTTTTTTTTTTAGACTTACCCAGGAGTCTGTGTTTCTTCTTCCAGGACTGCCTCCTGGGATGACGCTTCATCCCATGTGACAACTGCAGCCAATCACAGGCTGCAGCTGTCTTCTGGGATGAAATGTCAGCCTGGGCTATTACGCAGCGTATCGGCCCAGTATGAACCTTGTGTAAAGGTACACAGCGTATCCGCCCTGGCGACTGCAGAGAATTCTGACTGGAAAACCAAACCAAATTGTGGTGCAGGTTTTTGGACGTTATGTTTGCTGCGGAAAACAGAGGAGAGAAAAAAATGTGTATGCTTTCCCTCTAACGTCCTGCAGACCCTGCCGCCTCGGATGATGTTTCATCCCATGTGACCGCTGCAGCCTGTGATTGGGTAAGTATAAGATTTTTTTTTTCTGAGTTGCGCTTTTTGTGGCATAATCGCTGTTTTTCTGCTGCTGCAAAGATCGCAACATCTGCTATTTGTGACGGGTTTTACCTCCCCTTTGCATTAAATGGGGAAAGCCCGCAACAAAAAACAGCGATTACGCAAATACAATTGACATGCTGCGGATTAAAAAACAGGTACATTTCTGAGCGTTTTTTTCCGCTTATCATTTACACAGCGTGTTTGATGAGATTTGTTTAAATATCATCCTCTCTGCTGCTAGTGTATTATCCTATGGATTTTCGACAACTAAATAAGTTGCGGAAAATCTGCAGTATTTTCGCTACGTATGAACTTACCCTTAGGCCCCATGCACACGAACGTAAAAACGCCCGTAATTACGGGCCCATGGACTTCTATTGGCCACGGGTACCTCCCCGTATGCTTACGGGAAGGTGCCCTTGCCGTTGAAAAATATAGAACATGTCCTATTTCAGGCCGTAATTACGGCACGGGCAGGCCCATAGAAGTCTATGGGGCTCCCGTAATTACGGGTGACTACGTGTGTGCACCCGTAATTACGGGGGCGTTGCTAGGCGACGTCAGTGGATAGTCACTGTCCAGGGTGCTGAAAGAGTTAAACGATCGGCAGGAAGTCTTTAAGCACCCTGGACAGTAACTACCGATCACAATGTAGATCAACCTGTAAAAAAAAATAGACGTTCATACTTACCGAGAACTCCCTGCTTTTTCCTCCAGTCCGGCCTCCTGGGATGACGTTACAGCCCATGTGACCGCTGCAGCCAATCACAGGCTGCAGCGGTCACATGGACTGCCGCGTGATCCAGGGAGGTCGGGCTGGATGTCGAAAGAGGGACGCGTCACCAAGACAATGGCCGGGTAAGTATGAATTTCTTTTACCTTTACTGCGGAAAGGGCTGTCCCTTCTCTCTGTCCTGCACTGATAGAGAGAAGGGCTGCCGATTAGTGCAGTGCAATTTTGCATTGAAAACGTGCCCATAAATACGGGTGGAATACGGGTGACACCGAACCTGTATTTACGGGCACGGGTCCGTAAATACTGGTGCAATACGGGTCGAATACGTGTGACAAAGGACCCGTATTTACGGACAGGAAAAAATACGTTCGTGTGCATGGGGCCTTAGGGCTTATTTAGACGAACGTGTAATACGTCCGTGCAATATGCGTGATTTTCACGTGCGTTGCACGGACCTATGTTAGTCTATGGGGCCGTGCAGACTGTCCGTGAGTTTCACGCAGCGTGTCCGCTGCGTAAAACTCACGACATGTCCTATATTTGTGCGTTGTTCGCGCATCACACACCCATTGAAGTCAATGGGTGCGTGAAAATCATAATCTCATAAACCCGCAGATAAATAAGTTACAGAAATCTTCAGCAATAGTGCGTTATTGGTTCACAGATTTCTATGGAAACGCAATGTGGATTTAGTGTGAAACATTGATTGTAGTAAACTTTTATTTGCAGCTGCAGGATTTACTGCGGTTTGAACTCAGATTTGCAGCAGAATTGCTGTAAAATCCGCCGTGAAATACAGGTTTGATTTTTACTATGGTCCTTATGCTCCCGTATACAAGTCTATGGGGAAAAACACAGCATTTCCGCTCAGAATCCGCAGAATAAATTGACATGCTGCAGATTATAAGGGTGTATTCACATGGTATGTTTTTTTGCAGCACGGTAGACAGTAGAAATGCATGCGTTTTTTCGGTGCAGTTTTTGGTCGAGCGGCAAAACCGCACAGTGTGAATACACCCTAAAGTCGGACCACAGCAACATTTCTGCACATGGTAACGCGTCCCTCCTTTGCTGTCTGGTCCGGCTTCCTTGGATGGCGCTACAGCTCATGTGACCGCTGCAGCCTGTTATTGGGTGCAGCGGTCACATGTGATGAAACGTCATCCCAGGAGGCTGTACTGGAGGAAGAAGCAGGGAGTTCTGGGTAAGTATGATTTTCTTTTTCTTATTAGTTGCGATTTTTGAGTTAGAATCACTGCGATTCCGCCGCAAAAGTCGCAACACTTGGCTTTCTGTTGCGGGTTTTCCCCTTTGAATTCTATAGGGAAAATCAACGAAAACGCAGCATAAATTGACATGCTGCGGATATAAATTCCGCACAGCAGGTCAATTTATCAACGTTTTCGCTGCGTTTTTTTCTGCAGCGTCGGCATGACATTTTCAAAATCTTATCCGCTTTGCTGCTACTGTAAATGCTGTGGAATTTTCACACATAATTCCGATGCAAAAAAAAACATTTGAATTCGTACCGCAGCGCCTGTAAAAAGGTCAAAACTTTACAATATAACATTATTTAACCCACAGGGTGAACGCCGTATAAAAAAAACAAAAACGCCAGAATGAGTTTTTTTAGTCACCTTAGCTCTAAAACAATTTAATAAAAAGTGTTTATGAAGTCGTATGTACCAAAAAATTCTACCAATAAAACCTTTTTCTTTTTCAGTTTTCCAGTACATTTTATGGTTCTTTAAATGGTGATAATAAAAACCAGCTCATACCCCAAAAAGAAGCTTTCACACTGCTCCGTTGACGGAAAAATAAAAGTTATTGCTATTAGAAGGCAGGGAGGGAAAAACAAAAACGTATTCATCTGGATTGCAATAGTCAAGAGCTTTTGCGCTACTTGTTAGTCCCTGACTTTTAAGTTGACTTCTAGACTTGGGTTTGATTTGTCTTATCCTGTTGCTTGTAAACCGTCCATCCGGTGACATCCTTTTACATCTTGCCTGAGCTGCAAAGGTTCGTAGATACAAGATTGTGAGTAGATCCGATAAAAATTTGTGAAATCCGGTGATAAAAAAGTCTAATGTTTTAGGGCACACTAAGAGCCTTTTTTAGGGTGTCGATTACGCTATTGTTTACGCTAAAAAAAAAACAGAAACCTTGCGGAACGGAAACAAACAGAAACCAACTGCAACGGAAGCATTACTTTAGAAATCAATGGTAATGCAAACGGAAGCTATGGTTTCCATTTGGCTTTCCGTTCATCGGTTCCTACGACAGAAAGTTCTAATGGAACCCATGAATAGAGGGCCAATGTGAACAAATATATAAGATATATATTTACGGGGACGTGGCTTGGCTACCGGTCTGAATGGCGGCTTGAAGGATCCGCTCCGCACTGCATCAGCGACTGTCCATGACTACTACACACCCTGGCACCCTCAATTGCACTCCACTGCGTATTTCAGGTGACCAAGATGCCCAGGAGACAAAAATCGGTGGCCAAACCGGCAAAGCGAATGGATTTTTACTTCCCTCCTGGTGTGCGGGCAGACCAAGATGGCGCTGATGACTGCTCTCTAACGTGATCTTTAAAATCAGACCCGGGCTCTCCTCTTAGACCTGTCACAGCACCCCCGCGTAGAAGCAGCTCTGTCCTGGTGTTATCGCCACACGCACTAGCGGACATTCAAAGCTCTCCTTCAGAACAGCTTGTGTCTCCACACCCTGTGCTGCCAGAGCGCCGAGGTCACCATTTTAAGAAACGCTCACGGGGTCCTCCATCTTCTTCACCTCCGTCTCGTCCAGGAGCCCGGCTAAACAAAAACAATGCCTGCACACTGCCCAACACTTGCTGGAGAATGTAGGAGAACAAATAAGAGATGACTATATAACTTTTGTGCAGAATTACATGTTTGATACTTTCCCGTCTACATCTGATCCTGTCACAGGACATGCTCTTAAATCTATGCTACAAGTTTTACAACACTCTTCACTCTGGATTCACACAAATACTTAAACCAATGTCTGCAGCTATTCATGCCGTAGAAGACAGGGTACAACATGTGGAATCCAAAATGGGTGCCTTTGCTTCATCTCACAACGAACTTACTGACACTCATTATGACCTAGAATCAGACCTGTGCCAAATGAAAGCAAAAATTGCAGATATGGAAGACCGATCTTGCCAAAACAACGTTATATTTCGGGGTATCCTGGAAGAAGTAGCAGCCAAGGATTTGACTCCTTACATTCAGGCATTCATTAAAACTCTTCTTAACCCCTTAATGACCGGGCCTGTTTGGGCCTTAATGCCCAAGCCAGATTTGTTAAATCTGGTATGTGTGACTTTATCAGAGAATAACTCAGCGAAAGTTTTGAATATCCAAGTAATTCTGACATTGTTTTTTCGTCACATGTTGTACTTTATTTTAGTGGTAAAAGTAGACTGATACGATTTACGGAAATTAATAAAAAAATAGAAAAAATGAAGAAATTTTATAAAAATTATCATTTTTCCCTATTTTTAACGGCAATATGTCACATATGTACATACATACAGTACAATTTTTTTTATTAAATATATATTTCCATCTCTTTACTCTATTTTGGTAGCACTTTTGGAAAAAAAAATATTTTTTTTGAGCAATTTAGAAGACTTACAGGTTTAGTAATAATTTTATAAATTTTGAAGTACATTTGGTTTTCCTGCACCAAGCCAGGTTTTCAGAGGCTCATAGGTGTCAGAATGGTGGAAACCCCCACAAGTGACCCCATTTTGCAAACTACACCCCTTAAGGTATTTATTAAGGGGTGTTGTAAGTATTTTGACCCCACAGTTTTTTTGTAAGAATTCATGCAAAGCAGGCGTAAAAAAATATAATCTCACTTTTTTCATAAAAGTATCACTTTGAAGACCGGTTTCTTTGTAAAGCGACCATGAGAATGAAGAAACACACCCCAAAATCTATCACCCTGTTTCTCCTGTTTTCAAAAATGCCCACATTGTGACCCTAATGCATTGCCTGGACACACGGCAGGGCCCGAAACGAAGGGAACACCCGGAGACTTTCAGGTCTCATATTTTGCTTGAAAATGTTTTAGGCCCTACTGTATATTTGGAGAGGTTTTGAGCTACCAGAACGATAGAAACTCCCCATAAACGACCCCATTTAGAAAACTAGACCCCTTAAGGTATTTATCTAGGGGTGTAGTGAGTATTTTGACCCCACAGTTTTTTGCTAAATTTAATGCATAGCAGGTGAAAAAAAATAAAAAATCACTTTTTTCATAAAAGTATCACTTTGAAGACCGATTTCTGTGTAAAGCGACCATAAGAATGAAGAAACACACCCCAAAATCAATCACCCGGTTTCTCCTGTTTTCAAAAATACTCTCATTGTTGCCCCAATCTGCTTATTAGACATGTGGCTGGGCTAATAAGAGAGGGAGCACCCTTTGGCTTTCAGGGCACAATTGAATAAATTCTAGGCCCCATATCATGCATTTAGAGGCATTGAGCTGCCTGAACAAAAAAAAAAAACACGCAGAAATGACCCCATTTTAAAAACTAAACCCCTAAAGGTATTCATCTAGTGGTGTAGTGGGCATGCGGACCAAAATTTTTTTAAAGGAGGAAATAATGGGTATCATTTCAGACACTATGGGTATATAATGTTTTCTTCAAACTCTTATTACGTTTCCACATGAAATAGAGGAGACGTGGTAGAAGGTTATTTTGTTAGAAATATGCCACATTAATAAATTTGTGCGGCATACAGAAGAGAAGTGAAGCCGTGTATTCATAACGGATACATGTCGCTATAGACGTATTTGCCTGTACTTATGACTATGTCTTGCTGAAGAAGCAGTTGGTGCCATTATGATGTCATTGTGGACAGAATTCTGTCCTAATATAAAATCAGTCAGAGAGGAAAAAATAAACTGTACTGGAGTGACGGGCAATATCTTCAAACAAATGGAGGAAAATGTATCCAACTATGTTGCAAACTCGAAAGTCTGTTGCAAAGTCTGTTCACTAGATAGAAGAACACCTGCAGGGCTGTCAAGACAAGGTTTGTTTTTTTCAGTGACTGGTTGTACAACGTCTCTTTAGCTCCATCAATCCTTATGAGGGACGAATGTGCCAAGTGACGCGGTACACCATAACAGGCCCCTGCCCGGCAAGGTAGGAACCGCTATGTGCACAAAACAACCAATCACCTACAGAATATATAGAGGGACAATGTCCAAAACCATCTATAGGAACAGTAAAAGATCACTAATCCTCAAAATGATGTCAGTATTTCCAGAAGAACCGTAACAAAGCCCATGGTGTATTGATAAGGAACAGCTCGATTATTAGAGATCCTCCAAAAAAAAAAATATGCCCGTATCACGGTACAGAATTAGGAATGTAACAGCCGTATGTGGCAGGACATAGTCATAAGAAAAAGGAAATACATCCCCAATTTATTCTTGTAACCATTGCTAAAATGCACGACTTCCACTAATTCAGGGGCGGCACGGGCCGCAGGTGTTGGATTTATCTACTAATAAATGCAATGCCCACATTTATTTTTTATTTCAAGAACACATGTGGGGTCAATGTTCTGAATAGACAGATGTGGGCTCCTGCACAATAAACTGTATTCATTTGTGAGTGATCAAGTCCTGGATTTAATTGTCCAAGAAATGTATAAAAAAAAAATCAAAAAAGGGGAAAATTAGTTTTACAGTCTGAAATAAATACTTTACTACCTCCCCGTGAGAATCCCTCCCTCCCTTGGAAAGCTCAGAAACGAAAAATAAAATATGAATAAATGAAATTGACTCCCTAAAAAGAATCTCCCCCACCCCACCCTTTTTGGTGTTCCCTAAATTATAGATAAAATTAATAATTAGAAACGGTGTGGTAGGTCTCAAAACAGGGGTAGTTGCACAGGCCTGGATTTGAAGGGCACATGGGGCAGTAAAACCGGGTATCCCTCCTCCTTCCGTGTTTACTGCACACCCGGCATCTCCTTTGGGGGTATTCCTTACTCTCAGTGGCAGGGACGGGGTGAAGGAAGTGGCACTCAGTGAGCCTTTTCACATTCTCTGACTCAAAGGAGTCTCCAGGTGCGGGGGAGTCAAACAGGAGGTGCTCTAAGTTTCTCCTGATACTGGAGGAAACTGAGCGTTCCCTGGGTCTTATAGAGCACATAACTGTTATAAGTGGCCATCTGGATAAGGTAGATCGCTGCCTTTTTATACCAGGCCCTAGTTTTGCGCTTGACCAGGTACGATTGTAGGACCTGGTCAGATAGATCGACTCCCCCCATGAATTTGTTATAGTCCACCACGCAGACCGGTTTCCTCTTATCAGAGGTAGCGCCCCTCTCTCTTACTGCCACTGTGGTGTCCTCGTGCACGGTGGAGAGCATGTACACGTCCTTTTTGTCACTCCATTTTATTGCGAGCAACTGGTCACTGGTGAATGAGAGTGACGCACCCCTTACTAGTCGCCTGGACACCAGCTGTTGAGGGAAGCCGACTCTATTTTTTCGTACCGTCCCACAGGCCCCTGTATTCGCAGTATGGAGGGACTTATACAGGGGGACACTGGTGTAGTAATTGTCGGTGTACACATGGTACCCTTTCGGTAGGAATGGCACCATGAGTTCCCAGACAATTTTCCCACTAATGCCAATATCCTCTGGGCATCCTGGGGGATTAAGGTGGCGGTCTCTGCCCTCATATATAAAAAAGGCACAGGTGTAGCCCGTTGTGCTCTCGCACACCTTATAGAGTTTCACTCTGTATCGGGTTCTTTTGGAGGGGATATATTGGCGAAACGATAGACGGCCCTTGAAGGCCATAAGGGACTCGTCTACCGCTATTTTTTGGCTTGGGGTGTACAACTTGTTGAGGCGATCATGGCCTGGGTCACTTCTTGGGGGGATTTGGGAGTTGTCCGAGAAGTGCATGAAGCGCATTAGCGTCTCATAGCGCGTTCGGGTCATGACAGCAGCAAATACAGGGGTGCTATGGATAGCGCTAGTAGCCCAGTAGGAGCGGATAGACTTTTTTTTTTTTACTATCCCCATATTTAGGATAATTCCCAAATTTTTTTTCATTTTACAGACTGTTGTGGGGATCCATCCTCTGGAATAGTAAGAACTGGGATTTTGGGTGACAAATTGCCTGCCGTATAAATTAGTCTGCTGGACGATTAGTTCCAGGACCTGATCGCCTATAAACAAATTAAAAAAATTATAGGGGTTAAAATTTGTGACATCAGAGTTGATGCCTGGAGTCGCTGTGAATGGCAGAATTTGGGGGGAGAAAGAAACTGCAGGATCCCACATTGCGGGAGGGACTGCAGTACTAGGCTCGGCTCCTGACGCTTCACCGGTGACCGCTGCGTCCACCACCATAGGGCTAGGGGGTCCAGTGGCAGAAGCAGAACTTGTGTCGCTTTCTGAGCCAAGTTCTGCTTCTGACGCAGTGTCTGTATCACTGCCGGAACCGCTAGTGCACAGCATGGCGTATGCCTGCTCTGCAGAGAACATTCTGCGGCTTCTGCGGTTCATTATTTTCTAACACTAAACTAACAAGTAAATTTTTATTTTTTTTTGTATTTGTAATTTTTTGGGGATTTTTTTTTTTTTTATATAATATAGACACAACACTAACGTAAAAAAATAAAAAAATACGGTAAACCACAGTTAATTACAGCAACTAAAACGAATTCAGCGGAAAAAAAAAAGAATTACGGAGATAACAAGTAATTACGGGTAATCTGGCGTGATTACGGACAATATCGGAACACTGGCGAGTACGTATGTGGTGTATTTCACAGTATAATACAGCACAAGATTTCTATAGTATTTCTCTCTCTCCTCTCACAGATCAACTACAGTGAGAGAAGGGAGGGAAAGAGCACAAATCTTGTGCTGTATTGTGTAAATATGGGACTATGGTCACTGTGATAGGTATATCACAGTGACCATCTGATCAGGGACCAATTATCAGAGTCCTTGATCAGTTTATATTTACAGGCAGAATAGCTGCCTTATGTCACTGCGCATGCGTGCGCCATTTTCTTTTTTTCCTGGCAGTTAGGGACGGGGGGGGGGGTGGCACGGGGGGACGACGGGGGACACGATCGGAGGCAGCAGGGGGGCTAAGAAGCAGTTTTTTTATCTTCTCTCACCAAACATACATGGTGAGAGGAGATAAAATCATAATTTGCTGAGGCACATTTATTGTAACGGCGGTCGCCGGTATTCGTTGAATACCGGCGATCGCCGGTATGGGGACCGCAAACAGCGGTCCCCAGTCACTGCTCCCAGCCCTCAGCTACCTCCGGCAGCTGAGAGCAGGGAGCTAAACCTCCCCCCGGCGGCGCTATTTTATTCCGATGCCGCGACGTAAAAAGTCTATGGCATCGGAATAAAGCCCGTTAGTGACCGACGTAGAAACACGATGGGTCGGTCACTAACGGGTTAAATGTTCACCCAGGGATCTGATAATAGACAGGGCTCATAGGGTCCCAAGACCAAAACACTATGCAGATGATGTCCCAAGAGATGTCTTAGCCCGCTTCCATTTTTACCACATCAAGGATCTCTTCATGTCGACAAAAGGAAGCACTACCTGCTCGGTATAACATGATCGCCGTCTATACAGACCTATCCGCCACCACCTTGCAGCTTCGGAGACAACTCTCCCCTATTACTACTGCCCTCAGAGATAACAAGATTCTTTGTAAATGGGGATTTCCGGTCTGTTTGCTGATCAACAAGAATAATTCTATGCATTTTAATTAGATCTTTGGAAGATTGGATTTAGTTGCTAAAACTGTGGGACATAACTATCGGCCCCTCAAAGCCTATCCTCAGGGCTTCTCCACAACCTCTCAGAGATGAATGCCAGTCAGCCAAAACCTGCACCCGTCCATATTGCTGAGGTAACTTGTATGGTACATGCAGTGTTGCGCTTGATACCTGAAAGTCTGGTTTACACACTGACTGACTGTATTTCCTTGACCTCCGGTCATGAACTGACTGTTCCCCCATTTACTCATCTGAACACTACTACTGTTTAGACAACTCTTTACGTTAGACTTTGATTGTCTATGTTTTGTTACTATGTATTTTTCATTTGTTTTATGCAGATTTTGATCCATATGCTCATCTTCCACTGTACTCTATGTATATATGGTACCAACTTTGACAATGTAATCTTTCTTGATCAGATGCTATATGGTTATTCTCTTCCATTGGGATTGCAGTCACCAGCATGCTCCTCACGATAGTGCCTCTTAAATTTGCTTCCCTTAATGTAACGGACTAAACAGGGTGCACAAATGGGCTTACATGTGGACAGAAGCCAAACAGTTGACATTTGGCATATTTTGTGCGCAGGAAACACCTCTACTACAAAAAGATGCACATCGAATAAAACACCCCTTGTTTCCACATATCTTTCAGTCACATTACACTACAAAATCCCGGGGGGCATGCTGGTGACTGTAAAAAAAACAAAAAACGTTGCTTTTCAATTGATTCAATCGTTAGTCGATCCTAATGGTAGATATGTCCTTACTGCCTGATAAATAATGTCAAATATACTATACTATCAATATATGTGCCTAACAGTCACCAACTGAGATTCTGACACAAAGCTCTCCGCTTGCTCTCCAAACATAAACAAGGAAAACTGATCGTATGTGGAGATTTTAACTCTATTATAGCTGTCGACATAGATTCCACTTCTCACACCATCTGCACACTACCCTCAGTGACTTGTTCTGGAGGGAAGAGATGTATGATGTTTGGCACATGCATCACAGCTCGGAAAAAGATTTCTCATATTACTCTCCAATGCATAACAGCTATTCTAGGATCTACATGTTTTTGGTCGATAGGGAAACGCTATTTCTAGGAGACGTTCGTTGGTCAGACCACGCTCATGTCACTTTAATGATTACAGAAGTTTATAATTCCCCTCCGAATTATATGTGGAGATGTAACTCCTTTCATTTATCCCACCCTGGTCATAGGCAAACTGTAGAAAGGGATCTTAACGATTATTTTCTAAATAATGATACACTGGATATCAATATTTCTTCCCTGTGGAATGCCCATAAAGCATATATTAGAGGCACCTTTATCCGTCTGGGACATATTATTAAAAAAACAAAAATTGATTAAAATCTCTTCAATCACTAACAACATTCGTCTCTTGGAAGCGAAAAATAAATTACTCCTTCTGAAACATGGGCTTCATGTTTGCTCCTCCTAAGACAACGGCTTTATCACTGTTCAGTGTCGGACTATGAGAAAAATCTTAGGCTAAAGCTAGGTATTCTTCCCAAAATAATAAAGTTGGGAAACTTCCGGCTGCTCGCCTTAAAACGCAACTTCAAAAATCTAGAATTCCGTACTTAATAGACTCCCAATCTCAAAATAAAATTCTAGACCCCAGAGATACAGCTGACCAATTCCATAAATACTGCTCCGCCCTATATAATTTACAAAATGACCCATTTGTTGAAGACCCTTCCCGCCCCCATATATAGGACTTCCTGCAGAAAGCCTCTTTGCCTAAATTATCCACAGATAAATTAAGTGCTCAAACTCCTCAATTACCGACCAGGAAATTTTGAAAGTTATTAACTTGCTCCCCCAGGGCAAATCTCCCGGCCCAGACGGACTTACTAATTCATGTTATATAAATCCTTCTCCTCCATGTTGACCCCATTCTTGAGAAGATTCTTTCAACACGCAGTAGATAGTGGTTACTTCCCGAAGGAAAACCAATCTGCTATTATTGTCACGCTCCAAAAACCTGGTAAACCTCCCGATGTCCCATAGAACTTCCGGCTTATAGCGATTCTAAATTCGTACCTGAAACTATATGCAAAACTATTGGTAATACGGCTTGTACCCATGTTGTCCGCTGTAAAGGAAAGTGTATCCCCTTTAATGGAGATGGAGGGGGGGATACGTGTAATGTATGTGTAACCTCTATGGCCACGGCCCGTCGTTCTGACTTACCCCTCGACGGCCGTGGCCATGGACATATGTGTTCTCTGCAGCGTCATCCCCCAGTGAGGCGCCGGCGCTCACTTCCTGGTATCGACACTGTCTCCCGGAGGGCGCGCACGCCCGGTCTTAAAGGTCCAGTGCGCGCATAATTGCAGGAATGCCACTGGACTATAAAAAGGACTCTGCCCTCTTGTTCTTTGCCTGAGCATTGTTCGTTACCCAAAGTTTGTCTTACAAATGGTCTCCTAGTGTCTTCAAGTTCCAAAGTGTTCCCTGTTCCTGTATCCTGTTTCCCGTGCTATCCAGATCAAGTACCGTGCTGAGCTATTGTCGTGTTGTGCTGCATTCCACGCCTGTTCTGCTACGCCACGCCTGACGTCTACCTACCCGCATGGTCCCAGCCGAGCCTGCCTTGCTACTGTCCGAGTTGCCACAAGTACCCTCTCTGGACTATAGACTCTGTGCTATACCTGTTTGGTCAGCTTCCGTCCCGCTATGCGGTACGGCCCAGTGGGCCCACACCCGCATCGTGTGTGTGTGTGTGTGTGTGTGTCTTAATGTTCCATGAGCAAGGTCTGTAGAAACACAGGCCCGGCCATGGGAACATACACATAACAGGAAAGTGACAATTAGTCACTGTCCTGACTTGATTATCAGAGAATGAGACTACCTTTGATCTCCCGTCTCCACACTCTGTAGGTGGCCGGAGAGGTAATTGGGGATGCATCCTGTGGTGCACTTCTGCACCACAGGACATCCTCCACTGATTAGACTTGTCCCCCTGGTCTCCTCTCCCTGGCTCACCGCTCCACCGACGTCCTCCACTCCACCAATTATACCCTGGACAACGAGCGCTAAGTATCTCTCCCTATACAACAAGCTAATACCTATACCTTCCCAGTAACCCTTTCCTGCAACCCTCACATAACCTATACCTACCCAGTAACCCTTTCCTGCAACCCCCACATTACGAGCACCCCTACCTGCACATTCCCATACCCCTGGTTAACCCTTACATCCCTAGTAACCCTTCCCATTTGCTTGCACATTCATCCCTAGTAACCCTTCCCATCTGCCTGCACATACATCCCTAGTAGCCTTTCCCATCTGCCTGCACATACATACGTAGTAGCCCTTTCCCACCTTACCTGCACTTCCACACAGCAGCCCATTCCCCTTGTTAACCCTTTATCCTCCTTATCTTATGTTAACACTTTAGTGTACAGGGGCAGTTCTATTTAGGAGGAAGTGGGACAGATACAGCGAGCGTGTGTATTTTATTGTAACTGTATTCATATGTATGTTTAGGTAAGTGGATGGTGGTATAAAGTAGGATTGTGTTACTGTGTTTATACCGTACTACGTATAGTGTGAATATACTCAATATAGATTAACTTGTTACATGTATTGGGGTATACTGACACTATACTGTGATCAGTTACTGTGTTCTGTGTTTGGTGTATTTTATATGTAAGTGTAATTATTGTTAATAATAATTATACCTGTATTTACTGTACGGTCTTATTCCCTTAAGTAGCAGCAAAAGCAAGTAGAGCAACTTTAGTATAAAGGAAAGGTAGGGGAACTAGGCATAACCCTAGTGTCCCTGATTATAAAGGAGGTAGTAATAGTGGGTGATACGAGTGGGTGAACCCCGCTATTACACCAGCCCTTTAACATCCACCTTGATACATGTGGATCAAGTTGGCTTTGTTAAAGGACGGCAAGCCTTGGATAATACAAGACGGGTTCTAAATTTATTCCACCTCATCAAAACAAATAAAACTCCAGCAATCATGCTGGCATTAGATACTGAAAAGGTTTTTGACCGCATCAATTGGGACATTCCTTCTTGACCCTTCTGGAAATGGGTTTCTCTATTCGGCCCCGTCAGCAAAAGTATATACCAACTAGTATAGAAGACCCGTTACACAAGTTTGCTAGCAAAAGGAATTAAGTGGTCTGTTATATATATATATATATATATATATATATATACACAATACTGCAGTTGTCTATTAACCACTTAAGGACGCAGCTTTCTTTTGGCCTTAAGGCTCCGAGCCCATTTTTGAAATGTGACATATTTCACTTTATGTGGTAATAACTTCGGAATGCTTAAACCTATCCAAGCGATTCTGAGATTGTTTTCCGGTGAGACATTAGTCTTTATGTTAGTGGTAAAATTTGGTCGATATATTTAGTGTTTATTTGTGAAAAATTGCAAAATTTTGAGAAAAATGTGAAAGGCAGATGGTTATACCACACAAAATAGTTACTAATTAACATTTCCAATATGTCTTTAGATTTGCATCGTTTTTTGAACATTCTTTTATTTTTCTTGGACGTTACAAGGCTTAAACAGCAAATTCTCATATTTTTAAGAAAATTTCACAAGCAATTTTTTTAAGGTACCTGTTCAGTTCAGAAGTGGCTTTGAGGGGTCTATGTTTTAGAAACCCCCATAAACGCCCCATTTTAAAAACTAGACCCCTCAAAGTATTCAAAACAGCATTTAGAAAGTTTTTTTAACCCTTTCACAGGAATTAAAGCAAAGTAGAGGTGAAATTTGCAAATTTCATTTTTCTTGTTGAATTTCAATTTTATTCAATTTTTTTTCTATAACACAGAAGGTTTTACCAGAGAAACACTACTAAATATTTATTGTCCAGATACTGCAGTTTTTAGAAATGTCCCATATGTGGCTCTAGTGTGCTTGTGGACTAAAACACAAGCCCCAGAATCAAAGAAGCACCTAGTGCATTTTGGGGCCTCTTTTTTTTATTAGAATATATTTTAGGCAGCATGCCAGGTTTGAAGAGGTGTTGAAGTGCCAAATCAGTAGGAACCCTCAAAGTGACCCCATTTTGGAAACTACACCCTCCAGGAATTCATTTATGGTTGTTATTACCATTTTGTCCCCACAGTTTTTTCACAGCACGAATTTGAATTGGGCTGTAAAATTAAAAAAAAAAATCTCTTTCTTATTTTTACAGGGAACATAATATCCCCTTTTGTTGCCCAATTTCTCCTGAGTGCAGCAATACCCCATTTGTGGTGATAAACTTCCGTTTGGGCCCATGGCAGAGCTCCGAAGGAAAGGACCACCATTTGGCCTACTGGGGATTTAATGGTGCGAAGTCATGTATGCAGAAGCCCCTGAGGTACCAGTACAGTTGAAACCACCGAGAAGTGACCCCATTGTCAAAACTACACCCCTTAAGACATTCATCTAAAGTTGTAGGGAGCATTTCGACCCCACAGGTATTGTGTAAAGGATAATGCGCTTCAGATGGTGCAGAGTGAGATTTGCAATTTTCTATATACAGTGAAGGAAATAAATATTTGATCCCTTGCTGATTTTGTAAGTTTGCCCACTGTCAAAGACATGAACAGTCTAGAATTTTTAGGCTAGGTTAATTTTACCACTGAGAGATAGATTATATTTAAAAAAAAAAGAAGAAAATCACATAGTCAAAATTATATATATATGTGATTTTCAGTTTTTTTTTTTAAATATAATCTATCTCTCACTGGTAAAATTAACCTAGCCTAAAAATTCTAGACTGTTCATGTCTTTGACAGTGGGCAAACTTACAAAATCAGCAAGGGATCAAATACTTGTTTCCTTCACTGTATATGCCATGTCAGTGTCTGGTATATTGTGCCCAGCATGTGCCACCGGAGATGTACACCCCATAAACTGTAATGTGTGTTCTCCCAGGTTCGGCAATACCCTACATGTGGCTGTTATCTGCTGCCTGGGCACACGGCAGGGCTAAGAAGGGAAAGATGAGGTGGATAAGCTGTGCGGATGTATGATAAATTCTAAAGCAATCTTTCATACAGAGCCCTGGTTTTTCGGCACACGTATCACATTGGTATATTGTGTCCTTCCTAATTCCCCTCTTTGAGCAGACTCTGCACCTCTTTTGACTTTTTTCCCCTTCTTGCCAGTTTGGGGAACTTCTCCTGGAAAATGTTGCCCTGGTACTATGCGTGTGGGCTCGCTTCCTGAAGTACTGGGTGCCCCCCTTCATGGTCCCTAAAGATTAGTTTCTTGATAACCACCTCTTGAAATTCCCGGAAAGTTCCCCTCTGGCCTGTACATCGACGTAGCACGTACGCATTGTACAATGCCATCTGTATGATGTGCACGGCCAGCTTCTTATACCACACCCTCCATTTCCGCAAAGCGCTGTAAGGCTTCAGGACTTGTTCTGACAAGTCCACCCCTCCCATGTACCTATTGTAGTCCAGGATGCAGTCTGGTTTGGGGTCTCTGTATTGGTACATCATACAGGTACATGGGTACTAGTGTGGTCATGTATTGTTGTCAATACAAGGACATCTCTCTTGTCCTTGTACTTGACACACAATATATTGCTGCTAGATTGTGCCCTTCTATCACCCCTTCTGAGTGTTTTCCCAAGCAGAGTCTTAGGGAGGCCTCTCAGGTTTTTTCTAGAAGTGCCGCATGTGACAGTACTTCTGGAGCGAGGCAGTTGAAGAGTGGGACGCTGGTATAAAAATGATCCAGGTAGAGGTGGTAACCCTGGTTCGGCAGTGGGTTCGCCAAATTGCACACAATTTTTGCGTTAATTCCCATTAAGGGGGGGGCACTCTGGGGGCTGAATACTGCGGTCCTTCCCTTCATATATTCTAAATGTGTACGTATACCCTGATGCACTCTCGCACAGCTTATACATTTTCACGCCATACCTTGCCCTCTTACTCTGCAGGTACTGGCGGAATTGAAGCCTCCCTTTAAAATGTACCAGGGACTCCTCAACAGAAATACACTTCTCGGGGGTGTATGCTTGGGCAAACTGGGCACTGAAATGGTCTAATAGGGGTCTCCGTTTATACAAACGGTCAAAACTGAGGTCATCTCGGGGTGGGCACTGCTCATTATCAGCATAATGTAAGAAGCAAAGTATTGCCTCATAACTCATCCTGGACATGGCCATGCAGTACATCAGGGTGTGGTATAACATGTCTGTACTCCAGTAGGTCCTTTTTCAGAAGCCCCATGTTCCTGAGCAATCCCCAGAACTTGCCCAACTCTGCTGCGTCTACAGAAGTCCACCTGTGGGATTGGGCATAAAATGATGTGGGGTTCTTTGTTGTATACTGTTGGGCATATAAATTTGTCTGGGACACCATAAGCTCTATAAATTCATCCGTGAAAAAGAACTTGAAAAAGTCCATCTCCCTGAGCCCTGCCGTATTAAATTTTATCCCTGGGCTGCCCGTGTACTCGGATTTGGGGCTCGTAATTGTATGGTGTGGTGGTGCAAATGGGGTCACTACGCTCAGAAGTTTCAACAGTGGTGGAGGTCCTGGGGCGTCTCCTAGGGGGACCTTCCTCTTCATCACTGGATGAGGAGGTTGATAAATAAAAGAGTCTCACCATCTGACGAGTCTGTGTCAGAGGCAAGAAACGCATAGGCCTCTTCAAGAGAAAATGACCTTTGGGACATATTTTTATTATTTATGTGTCACACGTGTAAATTGTGTGCTTAGACACGTGTATACAGCAAAATGTGTTCTCTTGAACAGTACTTTTATTAGTACTAGTAGAAGCAATAGACTACCTAAAACTTTAATTTTATTTTTATAGAACGATTCCCTGACAATAACAAACCCTAATACTAGCTGAGATGCTGCAGATAACTAAATAGCGAAACTTTTTTTTTATATATATATTTTTTTGTTTTTATAGAACAAGTGGACTTCCCCGACACTAAACCTGACTAGGGCAAGGGTTCCTAACACTGAACCTAACTAGATTTTATGTGAACTTCCCTTACACTAAACCGAACTACGGCTATGATTCCCTGACACTAAACCTACCTAGATTATTCCGAGCTTTCCTGACGCTAAACCTAATTACGGTGACTGATGCCTGACACTAAACCTATCTAGATTATTCAGAGCTTTTCTGGTGCTAACAACTGATTTTATGTGAACTTCCCTAACTCTAAACCTAACTACAGTGATGGATCCCTAACGGTAAACCTAACTACGGTGACAGATTCGTGACGCTAAACCTAACTAACTGACTGATTCCTAAAGCTTAATTCCTGACGCTATACCTAACTACGCTTTTTGACGGTTCCCTGACACTAACTAACCCTAATACTAAACTATCTGCTGACTTTCTAAACTGCCTTTTGTTTTGGTTTTATTATTTTATAAAGAAAAAAAAAAAATAACAATAATCTCCAGGGACCAGGGAAATGTGGCCCTGAAGACTGAAAAGTGGTCAGTGTTAGAGATCGCTGACCAAAAACGTGGGTGACAAGGGGAACACAAGGACAGGAGTGGGAAGTGGATACAAGTTGGTAAAAGCAAAAAAATAAATGATATATTTGTTATGTTTTCTAACTGCTTTGCTTTGACTCTCTCCACAACCGTTCTCTTCGATTAACTAACTCCAACAGAGAGCGGGTGCGGCAGGATCTGAGGTCAGAGCAGGAAATTACGTATGTGATCCCTGCTATTGGTTGGTCGTCACTAACTAACCAATAGCAGCGATCGCGAAGGCGGGACCGCTATGATTCGTTCCTGCATACTGAGCTGTGATAGCCTGCTGTTGGAAACCGCAGGCATCACAGCTCGATGAAACGCCGGGGGAAAATGATGATGCATTTTCCCCTGGACGTACTATTCCGGCGCTGGGCGTGAACGATGCACTTAGCACGACGGAATAGTACGTCGCTGAGCGAGAAGGGGTTAACATATATTAATGCTCCCCATAGCTGCCCCCACAGTATAATGCCCCCATAGCTGCCTCCACAGAGTGTAATGCCCCCATAGCTGCCTCCACAGAGTATAATGCCCCCATAGCTGCCTCCACACAGTGTATTGCCCCCATACCTGCCCCCACCGTTTAATGCCCCCCATAGCTGCCCCCACACAGAATAATGCACCCCATAGCTGCCCCCACAGTATAATGCCCCCATAGCTGCCCCCACAGTATAATGCCCCCATAGCTGCCCCCACAGTATAATGCCCCCATAGCTACGCTGACACAGTATAATGCTCCCCCATAGCTGCCCCCACACAGTATAATGCTACCCATAGCTGCCCCCAAAACAGTATAATGCTCCCCATAGCTGCCCCCATGCAGTATAATGCCCCCATAGCTGCCCCACAGTATAATGCCCCCACAAAGTATAATGCCCCCATAGCTGTCCCTACAAATTATAATGCCCCCCATAGCTGCCCCACGGTATAATGCCCCCACACAGTATAATGCACCCCGTAGCTGCCCCCACAGTATAATGCCCCATAGTATAATGCCCCCCATAGCTGCCCCCACACAGTATAATGTTCCCCGTAGCTGCCCCCTCAGTATAATGCCCCCATAACTGCCCCCACAGTATTATGCCCCATAGTATAATGCCCCCCATAGCTGCCCCCACACAGTATAATGCTCCCTGTAGCTGCCCCAGACAGCATAATGCTCCCCGTAACTGCCCCACACAGCATAATGCTGCCCCACACAGCATAATGCTGCCCATAGCTGCCCCACACAGCATAATGCTGCCCATAGCTGCCCCACACAGCATAATGCTCCCCATAGCTGCCCCACACAGCATAATGCTCCCCATAGCTGCCCCCACAGTATAATGCTCCCCATAGCTGCCCCCACACAGTATAATGCTCCCCATAGCTGCCCCCACACAGTATAATGCTCCCCATAGCTGCCCCCACACAGTATAATGCTCCACATAGCTGCCCCCACACAGTATAATGCTCCACATAGCTGCCCCCACACAGTATAATGCTCCACATAGCTGCCCCCACACAGTATAATGCTCCACATAGCTGCCCCCACACAGTATAATGCTCCACATAGCTGCCTCCACAGTATAATGCCCCCCATAGCTGCTCCCACACAGTATAATGCCCCCATAGCTACGCTCACACAGTATAATGCTCCCCATAGCTGCCCCCACACAGAATAATGCCCCCATAGCTGCCCCCACAGTATAATGCCCCATAGCTGCCCCCACAGTATAATGCCCCATAGCTGCCCCACACCGTATAATGCCCCCATAGCTTCACTCACACAGTATAATGTACCCCATAGCTGCCCCCAAACAGTATAATGCTCCCCATAGCTGTCCCCACACAGTATAATGCCCCCATAGCTGCCCCCACAGTATAATGCCCCATAGCTGCCCCACACAGTATAATGCTCCCCATAACTGCCCCCACATTATAATGCCCCCCATAGCTACCCCCAAACAGTATAATGTACCCCATAGCTGCTCCCACACAGTATAATGCCCCCCATAGCTGCCCCCACACAGTATAATGCTCCCCATAGCTGCCCTTACAGTATAATGCCCCCATAACTTCCCCCACAGTATAATGCAACCCTATAGCTGCCATCATATCAGACAGCCCCCTCCCATACCCAGTGTAATGCCCCCCATATGTGCCTTATAGAAAATAATAGCATAATTACTTACCTATCCCCGTTCCCCCGACAAATGAGGTTCGCTCTGATTGGCCGCGGGTCTTAGTCCAGGTTTTGCTGCTTGTTGATTGGATAGCAGAATACAGCCGTCAGTTATGGCCAAGCTTCGCTCTGATTGGCCGCGGGTCTTCGTCCCAGTTTTGCTGCTTGTTGATTGGATGGCAGAATACAGCCGTCAGTTATGGCCAAGCTTCGCTCTGATTGGCCGCGGGTCTTAGTCCCAGTTTTGCTCCTTGTTGATTGGATGGCAGAATACAGTCGTCCGTCACGGCCAAGGTTCGCTCTGATTGGCCGCGGGTCTTAGTCCTGGTTTTGCTGATTGGACGACAGAATACAGCCGTTGGTCATGACCACAAAGCTGAAGAGGACTTGGTACAGCCCGGGCCTGAGGTTTGACACCACCACAACTAAGCCAGGGGTGTTGCTAGGGGGCGGCAGGTGGGGCATGTGCTCCGGGCGCAACTTAGAGGAGGGCGCCAGGGCCGCACCGTCCATGACAGCGGCCTGCTGCCTCTCTGAGGGGTCGGCGTCGCCACTGAAACCAGCCGCCGCCACCCCCTTCTGCACTATAATTGTACCTATGTCTATAGGACACAGGTACAATAAGAAGCAATGAATGGCTGGGTAAGTTCCGTTCCCAGCCATTCAGCGCCTTTCTACGAGTGAAGCGGCGCGATACTTTGCACCGCTTGCGTCAATGAAAGGCGCCGATTAACATGGAAAGTCATTCTGCCCTGCCAATATGCGCCTTTCATAGATGCAATAAAGATATGAACAACGCAAGCAGCGTGATGACGTGAATGGAGACCCGCAAAGAAGACAGCAGGTCTCCATTGCCGCCGGACGGCGCGGGAATGGGATTAAGGTGAGTTTTTGTATCGTTTTTTTATCCTAATAAAAAAGTGTGTGGCATTATCTACGGGGGGGGTTGCTTTATTTACGGCAGGGGCCTCTATCTACAGGGGGGGGCTATATACTGGGATGGGCTATATGTGGAGCACTATATACAGGGGTGGGCTATATGTGGAGCACTATATACAGGGGTGGGCTATATCTTCAGAGGGGCTATATACAGGGGTGGGCTATATATACAGGGGTGGGCTATATATACAGGGGGGGCTATCTGTGGAGCACTATATACAGGGGTGGGCTATCTGTGGAGCACTATATACCGGGGGGGGGCTATATGTGGGATACTATATACAGGGGTGGGCTATATGGGGGGCTCTATGTCAGGCACTATCTACAGGGGGCACGGTGTGTGTGTGTGTGTGTGGGACACAGTGCATGGAGCTATTATAATTAGAGGTGCAGTGTATGGCGCTATTATATTTAGGGGCGTAGTGTGTGGCATCATGAGAACTTTATCTTTGTTCATAGGTGTAGAAATGTTTGAAAAGTGAGAAGCTGAAGACATCTGAGCGGCAAATTGCAGAAATGGGCTGTGACCGAGAGAAGTCATCATAGAGGTCTGGACCGGATGGAGAAAAAGAACTAGAATCTGAGACGTTACTTAATGTAAATGTTTATTCTGCCTCTAATCAGTGCTGTAGTCACTGTATTATTTGCAGCGAGATGATGGGTGGTATGATTATGATATGATTTTTTTTGTGAAACAGCAACTCCCGGCATCCTTACCATTGTTCGGGCCATGCTGGGACCTGGAAACAATTTAGTGCAAACCTATACGGCAGTGATTGCACTAAATTGAGCTGTATTTGTGCTGGTGTTGTATATATGTACTCAGCTTGGTTCTGGTACTATATATATGTACTGAGCTTGGTTCTGGGGCTGTATTTATGTATGGAGTGTAGCGTCCATGGCCGCGGGCCGTCGAGTTTACTCACCTCCCGACGCCCGCAGCCATGGATCAGTGAGCGCTGGCTCGCATCTAGTTCCTAGGAAACGCCAGCGCTCACCTCTGGTCCGCTGTGTCCCGTAGGGTGCGCGCGCATGCTCGTGCCCAGTCTTAAAGGGCCAGCGCACGCACATGTGAACAATCATCATCATCAACTACCTTGATTTCCTGGACTATAAGAAGGGCCCTGACCTTCTGATACTTGCCTGAGCGTTGTTAGTGTATCCCAAGTCTGTCTTGCAAATGGTCCCTTAGTGTTTTCCCGTTCCAGTTGTTACCCGTGCCCTGTTACCTGTTCCTGTATCCCGTGCTGTGTTCTTGTTCCTGTACCCACTAGTGTTGGAGTCGTGTCTACTGCAACTGCTGTTGTTTGCCACGTCCAGTTCCATCTTCCACGTCCAGTGTGATCCGCCATGTCTCGCATAACGAGCTGCACCTGCTGTCATCTGCCACGTCTGGCGTAACCTGCTGCACCCACCTCCATCCGTGCCAAAGCCTTGGCCACTGTCTGGACTATTCAGGTACCCTTGTGCGGGACTTTGTACACCGCGTTCCAAATTATTATGCAAATGTTATTTTTCGCTGATTTTCCTAAATAGTCGATGCAAATGACAGTCCGTATAATCTTCAAGCCATCAACCGTTGGAGTATAATGCAAATTTTATTGAACAAATCTCCTAATGATAACAGATTTTTTTTTTAGAAGTAAAAAACTCAAAATGCACTGTTTCAAATTATTATGCACAACAGAGATCAAAACATTTTAAAGGTTGTAAAGAGAACTAAAATGGTAATTTGTTGAATTTGCAGCATCAGGAGGTCATATTTACAGAAATCAAAAGCTCTTTCAATCAAAAATAACTTAGCAGGCCAAGTTACATGTTAACATAGCATCCATTGAATTTTTTGAGTATTTGGACAGTTTCTGCTTGAATATCTTTGCAGGATATCAGAATAGCCTCCCAGAGCTTCTGTTTTGGTGTGAACTGCCTCCCACCCTCATAGATATTTTGCTTGAGGATGCTCCAAAGGTTCTCAATAGGGTTGAGGTCAGGGGAACATGGGGGCCACACCATGAGTTTCTCTCCTTTTATGGCCGTAGCAGCCAATGACAGGTATTCTTTGCAGCATGAGATGGTGCATTGTCATGCATGAAGATAATTTTGCTACGGATGGCACGGTTCTTCTTTTTGTACTACGGAAGAAAGTGGTCAGTCATAAACTCTACGTACTTTGCAGAGGTCATTTTCACACCGTCAGGGACCCTAAAGGGGCCTACCAGCTCTCTCCCTATGATTCCAGCCCAAAACATGACTCCGCCACCTCCTTGCTGACGTCGCAGCCCTGTTGGGACATGGTGGCCATTCACCAACCATCCACTACTCCATCCATCTGGACCATCCAGGGTTGCACGGCACTCATCAGTAAACAACACGGTTGGAAAATTAGTCTTCATGTATTTCTGAGCCCACTGCAACCCTTTCTGCTTGTGAGCATTGTTTAGGGGTGGCTGAATAATAGCTTTATGCACACTTGCAAACCTCTGGAGGATCCTACACCTTGAGGTTCGCGGGACTCCAGAGGCACCAGCGGCTTCAAATACCTGTTTGCTGCTTTGCAATGGCATTTTAGCAGCTGCTCTCCTAATCCTATTAATTTGTCTGGCAGAAACCTTCTTCATTATGCCTTTATCTGAACGAACCCATCTATGCTCTGAATCAGCCACAAATCTTTTCACAGTGCGATGATCACACCTTCGTTTTCTTGAAATATCCAATGTTTTCATATCTTGTCCAAGGTATTGTACTATTTCACGCTTTTCGGCAGCAGAGAGATCCTTTTTCTTTCCCATATTGCTTGAAACCTGTGGCCTGCTTAATAATGTGGAACGTCCTTCTTAAGTAGTTTTCCTTTGATTGGGCACACCTGGCAAACAAATTATCACAGGTGTCTGAGATTGATTACAATGATCCAAAGAGCCCTAAGACACAATACCACCCATGAGTTTAATTGAAAAATGAATAATTAAATGTTTATGACACTTAAATCCAATGTGCATAATAATTTGGAACACGGTGTATTGCTGGGGTGCTCTGTGGTTTGGCTAGCTGCCTTCCCTCAGCGGCGGTGCGGACTAGTGGGTCCACAGACCGTGACACTGAGCTTGGTTCTGGAGCTGTATTTAGGTACTGAGCTTTGTTCTGGTACTGTATATATGTAATGAGCTGGGTTCTGGTGCTGTATATATGTACAGAGCTTGGTACTGGATCTGTATTTATGTACTGAGCTTGGTTCTGATGCTGTATTTATGTATTGAGCTTGGTTCTGGGGCTGTATGTATGTAATGAGCTTGGTTCTGGTGTTGTGTATAGAACTATATTGTTTGTAAAATGTACAAATGTTTTTATGCTCGAGTAACATTAAAAAATTGAATCTTTGCCCTGGGTGCTGGAGAACCTAGCTACGCTTCTGACTAAGCTCTCCATAGAGGAAAACATAGGTGAGTGCCTCCAACGTTCTTTATTATATATATTGAGGGAAGACGTGGTGTCCAATCAACTGTGCCTTGGAAACCACGTGGTTTATCTGAGCTTCGGACACCACGTCCTTCTCTGTTATATAATAGATGGTATTCTCTCTGAAGATTTCCATATAACCAATGGCACACGACAGGGATGCCCCTTATCCCCAATACTATTCATACTACGCATAGACCCGTTGCCACAACAGATCAGACATCATAATGAGTTCTCAGGAACAAAGGCCCTTGACATATCACACACTATTTCTTTATACGCTGATGATGTTATATTATCTTTAACGAATCCAGAGTCTTCATTAGCGCACGCCATTGACATAATTAATAATTTTGGCAAACTTTCCTATTATAAATAAAATCCCAAATACTCCCGCTCCACTTAGACCCTTCCACTTTGCACTTCCTAAAGAGAAAATATCCCTTTGATTGGCAAATGAAGGGTATTCAATATCTTGGAATTGCCCTCACTTCCTCGTATCGTGACCTATTTAACGTCTCACACGACCGTAGTGCCACTCGGGGTGTTTTTGACGGCATCTGAGTAGCACCCGATAGTCTTCACGGACCCATTCACTTTAGCGGGTGAATCGGGTCCGTGAAAAATGGTCCGAGTGTCCGATCCGAGGAAAGATAGAACATGTCCTATCTTTCCTCGGATCACTGACGGAACTCGGACGGCACACTCGGTCGTGTGCATGAGGCATAAGGCCAATTACGAACCTCTTCTACAATCCATTCACACTGAAACCGAAAGGCTACCTAAATTCGAAATATCCTGGATAGGCAGAATAGCGACCTCCAAAATGCTTCTACTGCCGAAATTAATATACCATTTTAGAACGCTTCCTATTAGTCTTCCCAAGAGGTTTTTTTTAACAGCGCACAAAACTCTTTCCCATTTTATATGGGCAGGTTGTAAGCCTAGAATAGCATTACAAATACTTACTAGAGACAAAGCAATGGGAGGCCTGGGTATACATGATATTCATAGTTACTTCATAGCGACACTAGTATTGCAAATATCTAATTGGTGGACTAACGATGAGAACAAACATTGGTTACAATTAGAAAACTCATATCTCACCACCAAGCTTCTGGGACATTCCATCTCCTCGGTCACTGTCCCTGTTGACAACAGCTACATTGGAATGCTGGTCACACATCCAACGTGATGCACCAGATCGTATCCGACTACTGAAACAATATATTCCCCTTGAATTTTTTATGTTCGTAATTTCCACCCTTTCTTTGATGTTATGGGTCGCGAAAGGCATCGCTGATATATCCCTATTGTTTGTAGACAATCAGTTAGTACGTTTTGAATACCTTTCGTTCAAATACTCCCTGCCTAACTCTGAATTTTTCAGGTACTTGCAAGTCAGACACTGCATTACAAAAAACAATAACTTAGACACCTTATGCAACTTCAAATTATTTGGTATCTTGTCCAAACGTACTAAAGAATTGAACGATATAAAACCACGTTAAATTCCCATTATTGCTTTTCTAAGTCCCGTCCACTCATAACATGGGAAAAAGAATTTGGCCGTTCTTTTGACGACAAAACTTGGATGGCTTCCTTTAAACTTATACATGCTTCTCTTCCATGTACACAAGATGTATTGCCAGCCATTAAAATGTCTTTGGTATGGTACTATACTCCGGACCATCTGCACAGGATGTTTCCTGAATCTTCACCTATATGCTGGAGAGGTTGCGGCCATATAGGCACTCTTTACCATATCTTATGGACATGTCCTAAATTAGATGTCTACTGGGCCCAAGTGTTTGGCCTTCTATCACAAACTTTTCAATGTCAACTTCCACATGTATAAGCGCCCCAATTTGCATTGCGCTTTATTAACATGGACAAAATACCTCTTAAAATGAGGTGTCTGGCTTGAAAAATTCTTGTAATGGCAAAACTAGTTATAACTCGACACTGGAAAGAGGTTGATACTTCTCCGCTGAAAGAACTAATATCCCTAATTAACATATGCATATGAAAGACTCTTAGCCTTAGGCAATTCTGAATTCCTGGTTTCAGAGTATTTATCATAAAAGCTGATTTTGTTTTGTTTTGTCTTTCCATATTACCATGTATATTCTAAAGCTGTGTATAAATGATATCTTGCAGTATTCAAACTAATCTGAAGTTCTCTCCGATATCTGCACTAGTTATTGTTTTTTCATTCTCTACTGTTTTATTTGTTGTACTTTCTAATCCAATCGCGCCAGTCACGGCTTTCTTCTTTGAATGTGATGCGTTTTTTTGTTTTTTTTTTATTCAAAGTTTTTATTGAATTTTGTAATATAAACAAGAATAAGACTAAGCAATTTTACATGTGACATACTTCTGCATCAACACGTAAGGACAACAACTAATAACGACAATTGAAAAATAAATAAAAGGGGGGTGAAGGCGTAGGGAAAAAGGGAGGGGAGGGGAAGACGGAGGCAATATGCAATTATGCAAATTATGCAAAAACAAAATATGCAGAATATGCAAAAACAGACATAGTTTTTAAGCATCAAAATACTAGAATCACAAGAGATTAGTAGATCACCCGCTATCAGACCGAACCCCTAGAACCAAGCAAAGGAGAAGTTAACGAGAGAGCACATCCGTATTATAATTGTGCCATGGCGCCCACATAGACATATATTTATCATGAGTTCTATTCGCCCAACTGGATAATTCCTCAAATCTAGAAAGGTGGCTAACTTTGGCTCGCCATTGTTGTAGAGTAGGAGGGAGAGTCTGCAGCCAATGAAGGGGTATTAAGGTCTTAGCCGCCGTAATAATGTGGGTGACTATTTTGTGTTTGGAAGGAGTAAACAGAGTACTCGGTCTAGCCAATACAATCATATCTATGGTTAAGTCAAAATCGGATCCCATAATAGTACGTATACTCTGTCTGATTTGCTCCCAAAAAGACAAAATACCAGGACAGTGCCACCAAATATGTGCGTGGGTGCCCACATCACCTTGACACCGCTAGCAGAGATTGGAAGCAGAAATATTGCTTTAAATAAAAACTCTGGTGTTCTGTACCCTCTTGTCCATAATTTATAATGGATCTCTTGCAGCAAAACACAAGAAGAAAAACCATGGGCATGAGATAGTATAAATTTGGACTCAGAGTCAGACAGGGTAATATTCAATTCCTTTTCCCAAGCTAATAGGAAATTCGGTCTGCCAGCTGTAGGGGTAATCAGAAAATTACGGTGTAAATTTGATATCTTCCTAGAAAAAGTAGACTTAACAGCAATCACTTTCTCAAATTCCGTGAAAGGTCTAGTAACAACATGAGACTTCAGAAACAAGGAACAAGACTTTTTAAAATATTGGTAATGAAGAAAGGTTGGGATTAGTGGAGAAACCATTTGTTTGAAAGAAGGTTCATCAGGTACCGCAATTTCAGTAAACATATGAACAGATAAAGTACCAAAAGAATTCCACATAGGCATCATTGAGCCTAGTCCTGCAACCAACATAATGAGGGATGAGACTTACAGGGGAGAGTGGGGATGAGGTAGGCGCGAGTAATGTATGTCTCTCATGCCAAACTTCAAGAACCCCTTTTAATAAGGGATTAAACTCAGGAGCTTGGTACGTCTTTGGCTGAGGAAGCCAAATGTCAGATAGAAAGGATGGACCATATGCATCTCTAGCGATTGTCACCATCTCATAATTCTTACACGGATTAACCAAGTCTAACCATCTATTAAGTTGCATGGCTTTATAATATGCTAAAATTTCAGGTAAACCTAATGTGATGCGTTCTTTAATGCAATTGTACTTCATATGTCTAATGTAGTTCATGTATTTCATGTCTGTTCCTTTTACATTTACTAAAACTTAATAAAAAACTATTGAAACGAAGATATGTATTTACCACTATACAACTGGCTTGCATGGGAGCTTGTCTAAAACCTGAGATAGGCTCCTTTAATAGACGAGTTATAGCTCTGTCGTTCTATACTATACTATGACTATACCCAAGTGAAATATTTATACATATTAGATTTTTTTTTTTTGTGTAAGACACTGTTCACGTTATTGTCATAACTTTGGTTCTTAATTGGGCCTTGACCAGTATGATAGATCTGTTTTCACACAGATCCCATAAAATCCTGACTGCTTCTATTGACTGATAATGGGGTCCATCAGGTTTCTGTGCGGTTCCCATGTTTTGCCCGCAAGAAAAGTGTTACAAACTATATAATTCTGCTGTCCAAAAGAAGCAAAAACCCAAACGGAATGGAAAAAATGGTGATGCTTATAGAGCCTAAGCATCAATAAAAAAGGGTAATTTGCCCTTTCATTACCATAATCATCAGAATGTGATTGTGCAAGCGTCTGAAAATAAGGCATAACAGGGCACTTACTTTGTGTTACTTATGTAACCATAGTATATTGTGTGTGGTAAGTAGTTCAGCCATTAAAATGGGCATTTAAAGAAGCACTCCAGTTGTTTTTGTTTTTTTATATCATAAGGTACCTATCCCCCTAATATATATATATATACTCAGTGAGTATTACCTTATTTAGTTATTCCTTTCTATCTGAAGTCTTCTTTTTAGTTGGGTAATGTGACCTCACTCTGACCTGATAAAATCTACAGCAGTTAATGTAGACAAGAGTCAGCCTCTTCACTTCCTGATTTATGGACTGTACCAATCAGGTTCTCTACAGAGGGGATACAGAAACGACTGTCACTAACTACTGATGAGCAGACATATAACTATCCTACAGTTACAATCAAGGTGGTTGCAGCTCAGCCTCCTGACTTATGACAGTGTGACAGTTATGTGTCTGCTCATCAGTAGTTAGCTTGGTACAGTCCATAAATCAGGAAGTGAAGAGGCTGACTCTTCTCTACATTAACTGCTGTAGCTTTTATCTAGTCAGCGGGACGTCACATGACCCAGCTGAAGAGAAGACTTCAGATAGAAAGGAATAACTAAATATGATAACACTCGCTGAGTATATATATATATATATTGGGGGGAAAGGTATCTAATGATAGAAAAAAACAAAACGGAGTGCTACTTTAATAACTGATGATAGGATCACACCGCTACTCCTCAAAGAAATGCTTTGGGAAAGGCTCTCCTGATCTCACAGAAGAGATCACATCATAGTTTGTCCTTGGCTGTAAGAATAAATGTATAAATAAAAATGACAGTGTATATGTATATCTATGTTTTTAAAATAATGTTTCTTTTTTGTCTTTAACAGTTAATTTATGACAGTTTTGCTCAGTACCTAGTGGCTGAAAAAGGTTACAAGGAAGACTTGCTATCAGTTACACCTGAAGAGTGGGATTTCTGGTAAATCCTCTGTATTTATGATAAACAAATGATAAGATATTAAGTCACATTTATCAATAAATTTCCGCATTTTTGGGTGCGGCATTTTACTCAAAGTGTGTATATTCTGCTTTGCGGCATACTTATTAACCATTTGTGCAAGAATTAAGAACCATTTGTACCATGTTCGTCAGTTTGTACAAGTGGAGTGAAAAGTGGGCGCGGCTTACTGCTTGTCCAGGTTTTTTTTAAAGATTTATGAAATGCAATTTTTCAAAAGAAGACACAAAGGAGAGTAAAAAAGTTAGTTAGGCGCTCTTCACGACACATTTTAGGCAGACAGTTGAGACCTACATTGATATGTCTGTAATTGACATTTATTATTTAGAAACCTGTACTGTAGTGTATAGGATATTTTTAACGTAAAAAGCAGCCTTTATTATTCTGTGTAGTGAAAAAAAAATGTGTCTAGATAACCCTTTGGCTTAAGTTTAGCCTATAGAAACATATGGGGACATCATAGTATAAGTTTTTGTATTTTTTCCTATCCAAACATATACGTCTAATGTAGCCAAAAAACATGGTGTGAAATGGGCTTAAGATAAAGTATAACATGTTCATTTATTCCATACCTACTTATATAAAGACCCTTGAGTATAAACATACACAGATAAGAAAAAATTGAATGTGGCTATAGTACAACGTTCAGATGTTTTTGCCATGTCTCCGTCATAGTTTTATTTTTTTATAAATAATTTTTTGTGTTTTTCTAACTTTTTTTATTAATAAAAAAAACCCCAATAAATTAGGCTATGTTCACACTGTTGCTCGAGGCACCGTTTGGCAATTCCGAAGCATTTGCGCTCCATTGTGTCACGCTGTAGGGGTCTGTCGTACAACAAATCAGGCACAATCTCATAGTTTCGTTATGAATGGAAGCCATGATTCAGATATGATCTGAGCCTTAATGAAATTCAGATGGATGGTTACAAAAAAAGCTAGCTATAATGTCTCACAATAAATAAAAATAAATAAATTAAAAAAGCTAGCTATAAACAAACAATTTAATTGATAAGTAAGACATAAAGGGGTAATTCAGCTATTCCAACAGGTGGCATATCGTTTGGATATGCCCTCACTCGCAGTTTGTTAGGGGTTCGACTGCTAGAACTCCTACCGTTCACGAGAACTAAGTGGCCGAGGTGCCGCTCCCATCTAGGAACTGTGCAGAGAACTGCTAAAATAAGGGACTTCTCTAATATTAGTCCCACTTTCCTGTTGCAGAGTGGCAAACCAATGCCACTGTCCACAGCCATCTGATGCCCACTCTCAGTAGAACCTATGATAAGTAGCAGAGAGCTATTCACAGTTTAGCTGAAATACAACTCACGATGCCACAAGTACCGGCATAACAGTAGATACCCCAACGAGTGCGCTGGGGGCCTACTGAGGGCATCGGGTGTCGATGGGTGAGTCTGAACGTCAGATGCGAGAGAGAATTTTAAACATAGAGGTGGTCCTAGGTGGACAAAGCATAGGGTGCCCAGCTACTGATATCACAGGGGGCTCCAGTTTTCACTACATGGAAGTACTTGAACAATTAAACTCCGGTCCCTTGTGCATGAGAGGTTGCAACATGTTTTAGACTGTTGTGCTGCTGGGACCAGTGATCAGTTTAAAAGGGTTGTCTGGTTTAGAAAATCCTGTTAGGGAATTCAGAGTTAATAGAGGGGGATCCTCTGTTCAATATTCTTATCTCCATAGCCAGAATGGAGAAAGGTTCCTGGGGGACAATGCATTTATTTGAATGGGCACTGTGCAATGCTTATATTTTCGAATGTTGGTGCTGCAGAGAAATTGAACACTTATGGTCCTCTTACACGGTCTGCCCTGGGCCGTGTAAACGAGCGCCGATCAACGAGACAGCTCGTTGATCGACGCTCGTTTGCTCCTTTCACAAGGAGGTATGTATGGGGTCGAGCGCTCGTTGCTCCCCATAGATTATTATGTCGGCAACACATTTCCCTGCTTAGACAGGGAGATGTGCTGCCGACAACGATAATATTTAACTTTTTTAAAATGATACGATCAGCAGATAAAAACGCGTTTTGCTCGTTCATCTGCTGATCGCTGCCCTGTTTACACAAGGCAATTATCGAGAGAGCGTTAATAAGTTGCCTTGTGACGTGCGCTAAATTTAGTGGATTTTAAGCCACAGTTATTAACTAAAGTAAGGGAAAATGGAGTAAAATTTGTGGAGCAAGTCTGTGCCTCATACCAGACAGATTAAATAGACGCTCTTCCTTACATCCAAAGACTGAAAACTTGTACAGATCCAGTTCGTCTTACAGCTGAGATTATGGCGTAAATGCATTGAAAAATTTGAGGTTCACGCTGAATGCAATATTTATGAATTCTCTGGGCCACTTTTTTCTAATGCTGGCGTTGTTTCTAGTTTATCAACAGAGCATGTGTCAGTGTTAATACTTTTCTACCAAAGTATATTAGAAAGTTGTATAACTTTTCATTATGCAATGTTTAAACTTTATTTACATTAAACTGCAAAACCCTTTAACAATCAGTTCAACCATGAGGTAAACGATGCACCTACTCTCAGCCTCCTGACAGCGGTGCCATTTTCAACTGTATCCGCGTCCTCTGGGTGCAAATACAGTTGCAAACAATTGCAAAGCAGGTAGTAATTGGCTGCCTTCACGACATGTCCGGTTTGGGTCTGCAGCCTAGCAGATGTCAGTGGGCCAACGCAGGCGGCGCGTTGACATTACTGCATTTCTTTGCTCGGCGTGGGAATGGGGTTAAGTATGAGGTTTTTTTTATTTTTAGGGGTACAAAAGAGAACATCCCTGTGTGTGGGGTGCACAAAGGGGTGATTAAATTTGTGGGGCACAAAGAGGGGCCTTATTTCTGTGTGGGGACACAAAGGGGGCACGGTTACTGTGTAGTATACTAGGGCGGACACTTAGAGGAGCACTATTACAGTGTGGGGCTTAAATATGGAATAAAATTGTGTGGAACCTAAAAGGAGGCACTATTACTGTGTGGGGCCTAAAAGGATTCACTATTACTGGACAAAAAGGGCTGTATAAGGCTGTGTACACATGTCGCAGTGATTTCGCGTTTTTCCACGCTGTTTGCAAAATCGCAACTGATCTGCGCCAATTTGCCACAATTTTTGCAAAATCATGGCAAATAACACAGATTGGCTGCGGTGTGTGAAAACAGCCTTATTTGTCTGGTCACTATCTGGCACTATTGTTTTTAGGGTAACTATAGTTATGACACCTATATTTCTGGCTTTTTGAATTTGTTACAGTATTTCTGAAGTACAATATTTGGGGGCACTGCAACACAGCAGGTTTAGTAATGGGGCAGATGAGACCGCAACAGGTACAGCATTGGAGATCGCAGCAAGAAGGGGCGTTTGTGTAGAGGGTGAGAATAGGTGGGGAGGATGTAGTCGTGAGCAGAAGAAGTCTTCATGGTAATCTGAGTTGTATAGAGAAGGAAAAGGAGTCTGAACATATACAATCAGCGAAGACGTCACCTGTGAGTCAAAACTCTTAGGCTGGATTCACACGAGCATGTTACGTCCGTAAAGGACGGAACGTATTTCGGCCGCAAGTCCCGGACTGAACACACTGCAGGAAGCCGGGCTCCTAGCATCATAGTTATGTACGACGCTAGAAGTCCCTGCCTCTCCGTGGAACTACTGTCCCGTACTGAAAACATTATTACAGTATGGGACAGTTGTCCCGCAGCGAGGCAGGGACTCCTAGTGTCATACATAACTATGCTGCTAGGAGCCCGGCTTCCTGCAGTGTGTTCAGTCCGGGACTTGCGGCCGAAATACGTTCCGTCCTTTACGGACCGAACATGCTCATGCGAATCCAGCCTAACCATTAATGTGTAGAAAGAATTGCTCCTCTAAATAGATCGATTTAATTGTTTTTATGATGTTTAAATTGACTTCATAGATATCAGAAGGCAATGTTCAAAATGGCACTCAAGAAAAATGTGCCCTGCGCCCACCAATGTGTTAAAGCGGCCCTGTAAAATCCCTCAGAAATTGCTGTTGCTGGATATACATTGGGTCCCTTTAAAATAGCTGTGACCAAGCCACTAGCAATTTATTTTGCTGCTTGATGGGATTTCAGAGCTGTTTTAAAAAGCGGTTTGACTTTTTTCCTCCTAAGTATAATTTTTATATTATTATTACTGAATGGAAAAAAAAGAAAGACAGACAAACAAACAACCAAATGTTTGTGTGTAGCCCCAGCCTAAAACGACATTATACTGTATTTTCAAAAATTAAAAGAATAAATTCTGCTGACTCAAATTGCCATATGAGTGGGCTAAAATAACTGAAGGTAAGCTTTGTCCATAGTTACATAACACATTTTTCTGTTAATTGTTTTAGCTCCAAAGGCTTGGTGCTTGATTTGGAAGAAGGAAACTTTCTTAAACTTGCTGCTGATGGAACTATTCTCAGGTATCCTCCACATGAATATCATTTTTCTCCTCTTAGGCAATTTCAAGTAGATTATAGCAATTTGTGAATTTATTTCTATATATTTTGAGAAATTGCTTGCTTAGTGAGCTATCGCCTACATAAATTGCAAACAGTCATTTTTGCTGGATGAACTAATATTATAATGCAGCCTGTAATATTTTTGAATGACCGTACATCTTGGCGTACAAGTTAAAATTCATGATTGGTAGCCAGGCAGTGCTATAATCATATTGCTTATGCTTAGAAAGTGCATATTCTGCAACCTAGTCATTCCAATAAAAAAATGATTTCTCTTAGGTTATAGGTCCACTTTAAACAGGCTTATGTTGCGTTGGGGAATATATTTTACATTGACTTTTAGGAAACTAATAGTTGCAATTCTTAATATGAATTGTCTATAATGAAACTATATACTGTGTATAGGCTAATCAACAGAGATAATATAATAAAAATAGCATGTCATCCTAAAGGAGTTGTTTTACCAAGTCAAAACTATTATAAATAGAAGATGGCCTGGCGATCGGCTGATCACCAAAGGTCCGGCTTCTCTAACCACCATCAATCGGCTGTTGTCGCCATGGGAAGCCGCAAATGGCCATACGTTTGCCCTGCGGTGGTCGTAAATGTAATGTAAATGAAATGTAGTATTACATGGCAGAGTGAGAGGCACTTTTTGAGAGTGGCTGTCTACTCTGGCACATTGTTATCACGAGACAAGTTTAAACTTCTATTAATTTTTTTTTTCCCCGTCCTCTAAACAGGGCATGTCATGGTACTAAGACAATGACAGCTGAAATGATTGAAGAGGTTTATGGTGAAAAAAGGGAGTGGAAACATTTTAAAACAATCAATGGAACATATGCACGATCAGGTATGACATTACCACATGAGCAATCGTACCTTCAGGACATCATATGTACGTACACTTCTCCAACTGAGGACCCCACTTCTGCTTTGTATGACTCGGCGCAACCATATATTCTATTGAGAAAGGTTTAATTGCATTTATAAAATTAACCCTTTAATGACCAGCCTATTTTAAACCTTAATGGCCAAGCTATTTTTTATGTTTTTCCATCGTCTCATTCCAAGAGCTATAACGTTTTTATTTTTGCGTCGACATAGCTGTATAAGGTCTTGTGTTTTGCGGGACAAGTTTGTGTTTTTTAATAGCACCATTTTGGGATACATATAATTTATTGATTAACTTTTATTAACTTTTTTTTGGGGGTTAAAAGAAAAAAAGCAGCAATTTCGCCACACTTTTTTGTGTCCTAAATTTACGCCGTTTACCGTGTTTTATAAATGACACAATAACTTTATTTAGCGGGTTGTTACGATTGCAATGATACCAAATTTATAAAGATTTTGTATGTTTTACTACTTTTACAGAGTAAAATATATATATTTTTTTCAAAATTATTTGGTTTTGTGTCTCCATATTTGAAGAGCCATACATTTTTTTATTTTTCCGCCGATGCAGCTATATGAGGGCTTTTTTTTTACGGGACGACTTGTAGTTTTTATTGGTACCATTTTGGAATAGATGCAACTTTTTTATCACTTTTTTATCACTTTTTTTTTTTAAGGCAGGATTCACAGAAAACAGCAATTTTTGCATTTGTATTTAATTTTTTATGGCGTTCCCCGAGCGGGTTAAATAATGTAATAACGTTCTTAGTTGGGGTCGTTACGGACGCGGCTATACCAAATATGTCTAACTTTTTTTTTAATAATAATAAAGCCGTTTGTAAGGGAAAAAAGTGGGTTTTTCCATTTTTATTTTTATTTTCACTTTTTTATTTATTAACTTTATTAAACGTTTTTTTTTTTTTTTTTTACGAGTCCCACTAGGGGACTTCACTATACAATCGCCTGATCGCTATTATAATACACTGCATTACTTCTGTATTGCAGTGTAATACTGCCTGTCTGTGTAAAACGGACAGGCATCTGCTAGGCCATGCCTCTGGCATGGCCTAGCAGGCATTAACTGGGGCAGACCTGGGGGCCTTTATTAGGCCCCCCCGGCTGTCCTAGAAGAGACCGACACCCTGCGATCACACGCAGGGTGCCGGTGGGGTGAGAGAGGGAGCTCCCTCCCTCTCTCCAAAACCACTCAGATGCGTCGCTATTGAGCGCCGCATCTGTAGGGTTAAACAAGAGGTCGATACTGATATCGATCTCGCCCATTCGAGCAGGGAAGCTCCCAGCCCTCAGCTACCAAAGGTAGCTGAGAGCAGGCAGATTTAACGGCTCCCTGCTCTGTGTATTTATTCTGATGCAGCACCGTAAAAAGGCACCACACAAACCACTCCCCTCAAGACTAGTGGGAGTGGCTATTATTTTTAGAGGACCTGCTCACTCTCCTTCATCAGCGTTTCTGACCTGGCTGTGTCCATTTGTAAGTATGGCCTTTTTCGGTGTTTTTGTATATGTCCTCTTGTTTTTATCGGTTTTGACAGTAAAAAGGCTATGGCATCGGAATAAAGCCTGTTACTGGCCTCTGTAAAAATACTAATGGGCGGTCACTAACAGCTTAATGTTCAGCATAAATGCTATATTTATCAAGTTCCATTGACGCTTTTTTTAGTGTTCACAATATTTTCACCCGTGTTTGAGAAAAGGGGAGTGTTTTTTCCGTTCACCGCATATCCTGTATTATACTGAAAATGCATACTAGTGTAATCAGTGATCGCAATAACACGTTTACAGGAGATATTAATGCCTTAGACGCCTGGATTTCTATGGATTGGCAGGTAGGATTGGTAGGGAATTGCTATTCCCTATTCGCTCCAGTACAGAGATTCCCCTAGCCCAAAGCCGTACAGGTATGCCCACTGGGCTATTTAGGGCTGCAGTGAATGAAGTACAGTGTCAGAGCCTGGGAAACCACACAAGGAAAGTAGAGAGAGCCTGACCCACGGAACACTGGTTTTACTATAGGTGAGGAATTGTGCCGTTCAGTTAATGCCCAGACGGGCAAGGTATTTGTTTTATTTATATGCTGCAATTCTTGTATGCTGGAGAAGCACCTGTTTAATTTTGGACTGCAATAAAGTCAAGTGTGGGCTTTAAATCTAAAACGTTATTAACCTTTTTATTGCCAACCGCACTCCACCATATGCACAGATCTTGACTATAAATATATATACAGTACTGTGCAAAAGTTTTAGGCAGTTGTGGAAAAATGCCTCAAAGTAAGAATGCTTTCAAAAATAGAAGCGTTAATATTTTTTTCTTATCAATTAACAAAATACTAAGTGAATGAACAGAAGATAAATCAAATCAATATTTTATGTGACCACCCTTTGCCTTCAAAACAGCATAAATTCTTCTAGGTATGCTTGCACACAGATTGTGAAGGAACTCGGGAGGTTGTTTCAAACATCTTGGAGAACTAACCACAGATGTACTGTGTATGTAGGCTTCCTCAAATCCTTCTGTCTCTTCATGTAATCCCAGACAGACTCGATGATGTTGAGATCAGGGCTCTGTGGGGGCCATATCCTCACTTCCAGGGCTTCTTGTTCTTCTTTACGTTGAAGATAGTTCTTAATGACATTGGCCTTATGTTTCGGGTCGTCGTTGTGCTGCAGAATAAATTTGGAGCCAATCAGACGCCTCCCTGATGGTATTTCATAATAGCTCAGTATCTGCTCGTATTTCTCAGCATTGAGGACAGCATTAATCCTGACCAAATCCCCAACTTCTTTTGCTGATATGCAGTGCCAAACTTCCAAGGAACCTCCACCATGCTTCACTGTTGCCTGCAGACCATCATTATTGTACCACTCTCCAGCCCTTCGGCGAACAAACTGCCTTCAGTTACAGCCAAATATTTCACATTTTGACTCATCAGTTCCTATGTTTTCTTGCATAGTTGAGTCGCTTGGCCAGACTTCTCTGAAAAGTAGATGGGAGTACGTGGGTCCCACTGGTTTCTGCCAGTTCTGAGCTGATGGCACTGCTGGACATCTACCATTTAGAAGGGAAGTAAACACGATGTGTCTTTGATCTGCTGCCCTAAGTTTCCTTGGCCAACCACTGCGTCTACCATCCTCAACGTTGCCTGTTTCTTTGCGTTTCTAAAAATGCTTTGAAATCTTTACATGGGAGAGACCTTGCTGATGCAGTCTAACTACCTTGTGTCTTGTTGCTGTGCTCAGTTTTTCCATGGTGGACCTGTGACATGAAACTGACCTGTGGTGGATAAGAGACATTAACAGCAGAGTTTGGCTGTTCCTCACCCAGTTTTAAGCCTCCTACACAGCTATTTCTGTTACAGTTAATGTCTGTGTTTCAACCTACATATAAAAATGATGATCATTATCACCTCTTTTGTATAATTGATTAATCATACACCTGACTATTATCCTACAAAATCCATGACTTTGTGCAAGTATACCTAGAAGAATTGATAATATTTTGAAGCCAAAAGGTGGTCACGCCAAATATTGATTTGATTTAGGTTTCTCCTCTGTTCATTCACTTTGCATTTTAATTGATTAAAAAAAACAACTATTAACTTCTATTTTTTTCAAAGCATTCTTAGCTTCCAGCTGTTTTCACTACTGCCTAAAACTATTACACAGTTGTGTGTGTGTGTGTGTATGTATGTATGTATATATATATATATATATATATATATACACACACACATAGTAGCAGACCTTCTGCTGTAAGGGATGTGCCCACGCATCCCGGTCGAATTGCAGTTTTTGCATAGAATCTGTAAAAATCGCACAAAGAACACGATTTGTTTGTGACGACGTGTGAACACCGCCTCATTGCTGCAGCCAGTCAGCGTGAACAGAAAACACTGTTACTAAATACGTTTTCAGCATATGCCCTATATATTGTTTAGTGTAATGTGATTTTATATTGGTGGAGTTTATGTTTTTGGCAGTAGGTGGCGCTCCGTCAATATGACAAGGGCTGAACAGTTCCGCTGTGTCTATTTTTCAGGCTAAAACATGCATTTTAAAGAACAGCTTTAAAATATATTTTTTAATATGTACCTAAATTAATTTTATGTCCTCATGTTGTGCTGTCACATTTTCCTTTTTTTTTTTTTCTTTACGGTTTTCTACTTTATTAGCTCATGCTTACCCAATATAATTATTTAATGTTTCCCAATTGATTGTAAGGCTATGTTCACACAGAGTTTTTTTACGTGGAAACCGCGCCGCAAAACTCGTCAAAAATGGCCCGAAAATGCCTCCCATTGATTTCATATAAGAGACATGCCCTATCTTCGGGTGTTTATGCCTCTGACCTCCCATTGACTTCAATGGGAGGCAGAGAAAGCGTATTTTGCAGCGTTTTATGCCCGCGGCGCTCAATGGCTGCGGTCGAAAAACGCCGCGAAATCGGCGTGCAGGGAGAGGAAAATCTGCCTCAAACTTCCAAACGGAATTTTGAGACAGAAATTCCATCTGCAAAAAACTCTGTGGGAACATAGCCTTATATTAAAGTGCTATGAAGAAGTTTTTCCATATATCCTATTGCATTTTTGTGATTTTCAAACAAAATGTTATATTAGACAAAGAGAATTTGAGTAAATAGATAACTCAGATTTTGAGTTACTACTCCTTAACCCTAAAATGGTTTCACACTATTGTAAAATAAGGTGATACGGTTTGAGTACACTGAGTACTCACAATTGTTAAAATTGTGCAGCACAGATCAACTACACTACAGCGGGTCTGAACAAGGAGAATGTAGATGGCTGACAGTGATTGTTTGTGCAAGCAGCTCTAAAATGAGTTTGCTTATATAAAATTCATTGCTTAATGACTAATTGTTTACATTTAGCAGCAAAAATTGCAACCACATGCTTCCTATAACTTGAGTTGCTTTTAAAGAATTTTAACCCACCTTCCTTTGCAAAATGGATCTAGTCCATATACATTGGCAGGTTTAATGTGTGAACTTCTCATTTTAAAGGGGTTGACCAGATACGGACTATTGATGACCTATCTAGGTCACCAGTATATGATCGGCGGGGGTCCGACAACCGAACCCCGCACTGATCCGCTGCCTGGGCACCGGACGTCCATGCCGGAAGCAGATGGCTCTGGTCACAGGGTGGCGGCTGAGCTGCAGTACTGCAGCTCTGCTCCTATTCCTATTCTGCTCCAATTTAGCTGTATTTATCAGCGCCAAAAAAAGGCTGAAATTGTCCCCCATTGATTTCAATGGGAGTAAGAGGCGTTTTTTTCCTAGGCGGCTTTTAGCCGCTCGCGAGAAAAGAAGTGACCTGTCCTTTAGGCCTTATTCACATGAACGTGTGCGGTTTTTGCGCGTTGCAGTTCCGTGTCATGAGTATTTGCTGCGTGACTGCGTGATTTTCACGCATATGCCATCCTTATGACACACGGTTTTGATGTTTAGAAAAAGAAATGAAGGAAGTGCTTTTATTTTTCCCTTCATTTCTTGATCTACTGTTGCGCGAATCACGCGCGACACACAGAAGTGCTTCCGTGTGCTGCGCGTGATTTTCACGCACCCATTGTCTTCAATGGGTGCCTGATGCGTGAAAAACAGCCAAGTACAGGACATGTCATGAGTTTTACACAGCGGACACATGCTGCGTGAAAATCACGGAATGCCTGAATGGGCCCATTGACTAACATAGGTCCGTTCGACACGTTCGTTTGAATTAGGCCTTATTGCTGCGGTTTCTGCCTCTGACCTCCCGTTTTTTACCCACAGTTCTTGCAATAGCTTAAATGACCACGGGAGAAAGACGCAGCAGAAAAATCGGTGAAAACCGGGCAAAAAAGCGCAGGCAGGTCAAAATCTGCCTCAAAATTCCTGAAGGAATTCTGAGGCAGATTTTTTATGCATGCAAAAACCTCTGAGTGAACGGGGCCTTAGCCTGCCCTTGCTGAATGTGATGTACGGCCCCGATATATTGGGTTGACCACAACTGTTTTACGGTATGCTGTATTTTTGCCTTTGGGGGGGGGGGGTGTTCAAGCAGCTGCTTAGCAAACAGTGTTTAAAATAGGCCCTAATCAATAGTTGCAATGAATCTGTTTGTGGCTCAATTTTGCTTTATTTTATTTGTATTTTGGGATTTTGCTTATCATAATGTATCAGACCTAAATTCTGTTTTTTCCTGTTACAGCTAAATACTACTTCTATGACAACTATTTTGACTTGCCAGGAGCTCTTCTGTGTGCTAAAATTGTTGATTCTTTAGAAATGGTGAGTATAAAATCAACAATTTTGTGATTGCAAAGAAAATGTCACTTTATATATTTGGGATTAACAACCAGGGTATAATATTGACTGTTTTTCATATTTGGTACAAATAATCTGAGAGAAATATATTTCTATATCTATTTAATTTTTGCACCACTTTAAAAGAATAATAAAAAAATATCTACATGCCATTTTTATCTACATGACTACCTATTGAAGCACACCAGAATCAGTATATAACACATTCCCAGTATCAGGGGCGTAGCTAAGGGCTTGTGGGCCCCAGTGCAAAAGTCCTTCTTGAGCCCCTTCCCAAATTCTTATAACCGATAGCCCGCCGCTTTCAGCTGCATCTCTGTGTTTCCTAAGTGACCCAACGATGCAGCACTAGCAGCCAGGGGGGTCGCTAAGGTCTTAAAATGCCAGGGACAAAAGCCCCAACATATATGTCCGCCTCAAAAAAAATGTGTATGTATCTATATGTGTGTGTGTGTGTGTGTTTTTTATATATATATATATATATATATATATATATATATATATACACTACCGTTCAAAAGTTTAGGGTCACTTAGAAATTTCCTTATTTTTTAAAGAAAAGCACAGTTTTTTTTCAATGAAGATAACCTTAAATTAATCAGAAGTACACTCTTTACATTGTTAATGTGCTAAATGACTATTCTAGCTGCAAACGTCTGGTTTTTAATGCAATATCTACATAGGTGTATAGAGGCCCATTTCCAGCAACCATCACCCCAGTGTTCTAATGGTACATTGTGTTTTCTAACTGTGTTAGAAGGCTAGTGGATGATTAGAAAACACTTGAAAACCATTGTGCAATTATGTTAGCACCGCTGTAAACAGTTTTGCTGTTTAGAGGAGCTATAAAACTGACCTTCCTTTGAGCTAGTTGAGAATCTGGAGCATTACATTTATGGGTTCGATTAAATTCTCAAAATGGCTAGAAAAAGAGAGCTTTCATGTGAAACTCGACAGTCTATTCTTGTTCTTAGAAATGAAGGCTATTCCATGCGAGAAATTGCCAAGAAACTGAATATTTCCTACAACGGTGTGTACTACTCCCTTCAGAGGACAGCACAAACAGGCTCTAACCAGAATAGAAAGAGAAGTGGGAGGCCCCGCTGCACAACTGAGCAACAAGACAAGTACATTAGAGTCTCTAGTTTGAGAAATAGACGCCTCACAGGTCCTCAACTGGCAGCTTCATTAAATAGTACCCGCAAAACGCCAGTGTCAACGTCTACAGTGAAGAGGCGACTCCGGGATGCTGGCCTTCAGGGCAGAGTGGCAAAGAAAAAGCCATATCTGAGACTGGCTAATAAAAGGAAAAGATTAATATGGGCAAAAGCACACAGACATTGGACAGAGGAAGATTGGAAAAAAGTGTTATGGACAGACGAATCGAAGTTTGAGGTGTTTGGATCACACAGAAGAACATTTGTGAGATGCAGAACAACTGAAAAGATGCTGGAAGAGTGCCTGACGCCATCTGTCAAGCATGGTGGAGGTAATGTGATGGTCTGGGGTTGCTTTGGTGCTGGTAAAGTGGGAGATTTGTATAAGGTAAAAGGGATTTTGAATAAGGAAGGCTATCACTCCATTTTGCAACGCCATGCTATACCCTGTGGACAGCTCTTGATTGGAGCCAATTTCATCCTACCACAGGACAATGACCCAAAGCACACCTCCAAATTATGCAAGAACTATTTAGGGAACAAGCAGGCAGCTGGTATTCTATCTGTAATGGAGTGGCCAGCGCAGTCACCAGATCTCAACCCCATAGAGCTGTTGTGGGAGCAGCTTGAGCGTATGGTACGCAAGAAGTGCCCATCAAGCCAATCCAACTTGTGGGAGGGGCTTCTGGAAGTATGGGGTGAAATTTCTCCCGATTACCTCAGCTAATTAACAGCTAGAATGAAAAAGGTCTGCAATGCTGTAATTGCTGCAAATGGAGCATTCTTTGACGAAAGCAAAGTTTGAAGGAGAAAATTATTATTTCAAATAAAAATCATTATTTCTAACCTTGTCAATGTCTTGACTATATTTTCTAGTCATTTTGCAACTCATTTGATAAATATAAGTGTGAGTTTTCATGGAAAACACAAAATTTTCTGGGTGACCCCAAACTTTTGAACGGTAGTGTGTATGTATGTGTGTATATATATATATATATATATAGGAGACCGCATATATATAGCACTACGACCCTATTAATATAATAGGCTTAGATATAGGGCCCAGCTCGCTGACATTGCGGCTCCAGCGCTGGACCCAAAAAAGGTAAGTATAATAATTGCTTTGCTTTTTTATGTGTTACTAATTTTTTTGTGTGTGTTTGTGTTTTTTTACAGCTTTGGTTGTTGGACTACTTCAGATTCAAGGACTACTTCGATGACGAAATTTTTTTTTTTATTCTCAATAATATGGTTAACGAGGATTGTGTGTTTTTTTTTTTATTTTAATAAAATATTTTTTCTGTGTCTGTAGTTTTTAAAACTTTATTACTACCGCCTTAGCAATGGCCGATAACTGATTGACAGCGTCCATTACAAAGGCGGAACTTAATGTTAACTGGTGAAAAAGCTAGCACTGACTCCCATTTTTACCCCATCACCACCAGGGGTGCCGGGTGCCATCCACTAATGAGGGTCGAGCACTGGGGCGGCTGTAGGCTGGTATTACTAGGCAAGGAGATGTCAGAAACCACCCTGGTAATGCTAGCCTGCTGCTGTAATGTTGTATCTGGCTGGTTATGAAAAATGGGGGGTCCCCAAATAATTTTTTCCAATTATTTATTAAAAAAAATAAAATAAATAACGTGTGGGTCCCCCCCCATTTTTCATAACCAGCCAGATATAACATAGCAGGAGGGTGAGAAGGACCACGATTTCTGGCCTTTCCCAGCCTAATAATACCAGCCTGCAGCTGCCCCAGTGCCCAGCCACTGCTGATGGTTGGGTACTGGAGATTGCACCCGACTTTTACCGGTACCCCTGGTTGCGGTGGGTACCAGGGTTATAATGGGGGTTAGTGTTAGCCTTTACACTGGCTAACACTAAGCCCCCTGCCTTAGTAATGGATGCTGTCAATCAGCCAGCGGCCATTACTAAGGCGATAGTAATAAAGTTTTCAAAAATACAAAGACGCAGAAAAAATATTTTATTGAAATTAAAAAAAACATTCATCGAATCCGACATAGTCCAACAACCGAACCTGTAAAAAAACCAAAAACATTAGTTACTCATAAAAAAGCAAAGCAGTTATCATACTTACCTTTCCTGGGTCCATTAAAGTAAACAAAGCAGTGACAGTCTAAGCTGTCATTGGTTAGTTTACATCATGTGGTCCTGGGTTATCCCCATTCATAGACCTGCTTTTAAAAGTAGGACAATGAACTGAGGTAACCGGGCACCATGTGATGTAAACTAACCAATAACAGCTTAGAGCTGTCAATGCTTAGCTAACTGATGCTTGTAAGGGACGCAGGATCAACCCGAGATGTACCAGAATTCCGGTTCATCTCGGGTGCGTGCGGCACTAAAATAACCTAGTGCGGAGATTCCTTCAGATACAAAGGAGTCCCTTTGCTAGGAGTTATTAGCAGTCATTCACCTACTTTCAAAAGTAGGTGAATAATCGCTTCTATCCAGGTAAGGCACTGTTCACATCTGCGTTCGGCATTGCATTGTTCTGCTCCATCAGAGGAGCAGAACAACGAAAATACTGGAAGTGCAGGAGACAACCGGCACCCGACGGAACCCATTGACTTTAATGGGTTCCGTCGGGTGGTCCGAGGTTTTACTAGAAACAATAGCGCAGCATGTTGCGCTATTGTTTCCGGTACTTTTGGCTAAATCTGCGAAGGAGGCCCCTAACGGACTCTCCAACGCAGATGTCAATAAGGCCTGGGTAACTGATGCAACAGTATGGCATCCGTCACAGGTATATACGTTAAATGTATACCTTGGGGAACTCCTGACATCACTGTCCATATATGGACAGTGACGTCGAGAGCAGTGCTGGAGTCCCCAGGCAGAGCAGTAGTGTCTAGGGGCAAATACGGGCCTGGATACAGGGCCCAGTAGACAGTATCACACCGTATGTGCTGGGCCCTGTATCTAAGCCTATCACATAGTAGGCATAGATACATGGCACATGTGTGATCCTGTCTGCTGGGCCCTGTATCTACTTTTGAGTGAAATTAGATTGGCTAAACATTAGAAATATGAATTCGTTATAGGGTGGAGTTACATAATACAATTTTAAAGAGACATTAAAAAGGTTATCCAACTTGTTAAGTTTTTGTAAAAACACCTGCAAATGTGATAAAATAAAAAACAAATCGGAACTCACATTTTTTTTTTCCCCAGCGGTGACGCTCCAGCAACCCTCTCGGACCTTTGTTCTAAGCAGTCAACGTGTCGGCCTTACTGACGGCCTTACTTTACCCTACTGTAAGACCCTCCTGCCAGTTCCTTTCCTCACTCCCCACCCATTCCTCCTTCACACGGGCCCCTTTACAAACTGGTCTGGTGAGGGCCCTGTGAGAAGTAGTCTTTCCCAAATTTACGCCCTCCTTCTTACTCTTTCTGACCAGGCTCCCCATTTGTTTCTCAGTGGGAGGCAGATTTGGGGATAACATTTATTCTGAAACTGCATTATTCTGGAACATTTTCCCATGCATCAGCCACAATGTTGCATTAAACACCAGCCGTTCATATGAATGGCCGTTCATGCAATGCATGAATGCCCCTGGGAAACGCTCTTGCAACGCGACTCTTTGTTCTGGCACATAGAGAGTCCCGAGAAGAGAGATATTTGACGTCTATATCTGCTAACGGAGCATATTAACAGGCGTTCTTGAAGTGAGACAACCCCTTTAGGATTCTCCAAGAGAAGGTGTATGGGTAGCACAGTAGAACAAAAACCTCCAGGGCATAAGGGTGCAGGCCTCCAGGGATCCAACTTGTGAATCCCCAATGGTATACAAATGTAAGGAGAAAGAGGCAGCACTCCAAGGTTCAAACAATAGAAAGTTTATTCACCCATCAGTGAAAAAGGTGCAACGTTTCGGCTGCTCAATGCAGCCTTAGTCAAGTAATATAAAACAGACAGTTTGTGCTTTTATACAACCCACAATGGGAGGAGTTACAAAACGGATGTAAACATTCAGTACAAAATTTAAAGTTTATAAGTGTATATCAAATCGACCATTAAGGTCCATCATCATAATGTTATGGGAGAAATCAATGCACATGTGTGTATATTTTATAAATAAACATACAAACATTGGCACTCACATAAAACGAAGGTACATAACATGGGACGTGTAGTGCGCCAAGTTCAAAAATCTACGGTGTTCATGTAGTCCAACTGTGCATGCTCAGCACTAAATCACGTGATAAAAATATCACGGGAACGGCTATCAAAACAGCCCCATGTTAGCGTCTTAGCAACCACACATACGTACAAGAACGCCGGACAGAAAACAAAGTACAGGCATCAAGAGTATAGATCCCAGACCCCAGCGTAAGTCTATTGAAATCAAAGAATCCTACTTGACCCGACCAATATCACCAATATCGGTGGCATGGTCCGAAATCATGACAAATATGAATGTGGATAAAACCACGTCATAGTGTCTAGATACGAAAGGGTTCTAAGGATCTCAAAGAAAATAGAGCAATTCAGGCGATATATATCAATGGGGGTCATGTGTAGTAATAAAGTACAATAATATTATACAGTATCTACATCCACAAAGAAAAAAGCACTCTAAACGTCCATGTGTCCCTCGGCTTGGGTCAGCATCCAGAGAAGAGATTCCGTTATTTATAAATCAGACCTGAAAAATAAAAAAAATAATAATTATTATTAAACTTACAAAAAACTCAAAATTCCAGAAAAATTATGTGCGATCTAAACATAAAATAAATATAAAATGTGTGTGTGTGTGTGTATGTATAGTGTGGGTGCAAGCCCAAGGGAGCAGACCAGGATCCCAATGATATAAAACGCAAAAAACAGGCAGCACTCTGTTGGTTTTAGGTGACAAAAAAGTGGGTACTTTATTGCCCCATGTACAACGTTTCAGCTCCTTCCCCTGGAGCCTTTCTCAAGCTTGAGAAAGGCTCCAGGGGAAGGAGCTGAAACGTTGCACATGGGGCAATAAAGTACCCACGTTTTTTCACCTAAAACCAACAGAGTGCTGCCTGTTTTTTGCGTGTTATATATATATATATATATATATATATATAGATACCCCTCATAATAATAGAAATAAAATAATTAAATTAACTCTTACTACATAAGGGGACAATATCATCCAGTAGCAGTATGGGAAAATATCACAATCCACAGTATCCTAGGCCAAAAGAAATCTATGTAAATGCTTTTAAATTCTACTCAAAGTTGAGTCCCTTAGGTTGCAGCGTATCAAGTCTACTAATCCACTCCACTTCTTTCCTTTTTAATACTTTCTCCCTATCACCACCCCTTCTAAGAGGGGGTACATGATCTATGATAAGAAAGCGAAGCTGGTTAACCCTATGTTGGGCTTCACAGAAATGTCTGGGGATAGGTAATTCAGTCTTATTTGTATTGATCGTAGATTTGTGTGTATTGAGTCTAATCCTACATTCCGTAGTAGTCTCTCATTTGGACTGACACACAGAACTCTCTTCAAGAGTTTTTTGTGGATCTCAACGGGATGAACCAAGATATTAAGTTTACCATGGTTAGCTCAACCGAATCAATACAGCTTCTTGACACTGTTCTTATTAGAGACGACCATCTAGTGACAGACCTCTTTATAAAGAGTACAGACCTTAATAACCTTTTAAGGTATGAGAGTCAGCATCCTAGAAAGATGGTCAAATCACTTCCGTTTAGTCAGATGCTGAGGATTAGGAGGATAGTGGACGAAAGAAGTGGAGTGGATTAGTAGACTTGATACGCTGCAACCTAAGGGACTCAACTTTGAGTATAATTTAAAAGCATTTTCATAGATTTCTTTTGGCCTAGGATACTGTGGATTGTGATATTTTCCCATACTGCTACTGGATGATATTGTCCCCTTATGTAGTAAGAGTTAATTTAATTATTTTATTTTTATGAGGGGTATCTATCTATATATATATATATATATATATATATATATATATATATATACACATTTTATATTTATTTTATGTTTAGATCACACATATTTTTTCTGGAATTTTGAGTTTTTTGTAAGTTTGGATAATTATTATTATTTTTTTATTTTTCAGGTCTGATTTATAAATAACTGAATCTCTTCTCTGGATGCTGACCCAAGCCGAGGGACACATGGACGTGCTTTTCCCTTTGTGGATGTAGATACTGTATAATATTATTGTACTTTATTACTACACATGACCCCCATTGATATATATCGCATGAATTGCTCTATTTTCTTTGAGATCCTTAGAACCCTTTCGTATCTAGACACTATGACGTGGTTTTATCCACATTCATATTTGTCATGATTTCGGACCATGCCACCTATATTGGTCGGGTCAAGTAGGATTCTTTGATTTCAATAGACTTACGCTGGGGTCTGGGATCTATACTCTTGATGCCTGTACTTTGTTTTCTCTCCAGCGCTCTTGTACGTATGCGTGGTTGCTAAGACGCTAACATGGGGCTGTTTTGAAAGCCGTTCACGTGATATTTTTATCACGTGATTTAGTGCTGAGCATGCGCAGTTGGACTACATGAACGCCGTAGATGTTTGAACTTGGCGCACTACACGTCCCATGTTATGTACCTTCGTTTTGGGTGAGTGCCAATGTTTGTATGTTCATTCATAAAATATACACACATGTGCATTGATTTCTTCCACCTGAGTTTGCGCAGCTGCAGAATATTTTGACTCTAATCAGGATATCTTGTGCGATCTGTCACTATGTCACTTTATTTGAATAAAACACCTTCTTGGATGTTCACTAAACACAATCTTATAAATGTCATAACATTATGATGATGGACCTTAATGGTCGATTTGATATACACTTATAAACTTAAAATTTTGTACTGAATGTTTACATCCGTTTTGTAACTCCTCCCATTGTGGGTTGTATAAAAGCACTGAACGGTCTGTTTTATATTACTTGACTAAGGCTGCATTGAGCAGCCGAAACGTTGCACCTTTTTCACTGATGGGTGAATAAACTTTCTATTTTTTGAACCTTGGAGTGCTGCCTCTTTCTCCTTACCCTTTATAATTCTGATGTATCCTACCTCTTGGGAATCCTTTTCCTAATTCTATAACAGTCAAGCAAACAGGCTCTCTTCATATCTGCGTTAGAGGCACGGTCAGGCGCCATTGGTCTCCATCGTGCAACAGATCCAGCGCCTCCGTTTTTCCCATTTTTCTGTTCCTCTGATGGAACAGAGCAACAGAAAATATATCACAGATGGGAACATAGCTTTAGTTGTTTTGTCTAATAAAAGAGATTTTTTCTTTTTTACTTGGTTACAAAAATATTCATATACACAGTGCTTGTGTTTTTAACATACAGATTGATGGGCAAAAGAAGTATGATTTCTGGAAAGACGTTATTTCTTCAATAGAGCACAACTACAAAACAACTGCCTTCAAAGGTAAGGTATTAAATTACTATTTCTTCATATTGGGAAAAAAACATTTTTGGTGATTATTAGAAAATGGAGTAAATGTCTATTAGGATACATTCACACTCGGCAGAATTGTTGCAGAATTTTATGCGAAAATACATTGCATATTTGGGGATGAGGTTGTCATATTGTCAGAACACCCCAATGCGCGTTTCGCACCTGGCTTCGTCAGGTGCCAGGTGCGAAACGCGCGTTGGGGTGTTCTGACAGTGTTGTGGCAGTGGAATGGCGCATGGTGGGTCTTTTGGTATGCGTATCTTGAGGTCTTAATGAGTTTCTTCTCTATGACTGTGACTTTACAATTTTTGTGGCCATTCTATAGGCCCTTGTTATGGTGATCATCATCAGTATACATACTGTATAATCGTTGATATTGTTATACTACCATTGTTTGCCCTGCCTCATATTCAACACTGTCTTCTGTGTACTGTTGTACATTGTTTTTATGGGTGGTAATTTTTAAATTGTCTTGATCAACTGTGCTGTCTGTCTTTAATAAAGTCATTTTGTATTTTTTCTAAGATACGTTTGATCTTGTCTCATTATAGCATATGGGGATAACTTTTGGGTGTTTCTATGCATGGGGTCCCATATATGCAACTTTATTCATTGATATATGACCTTGAATTTATAGGTATTCTTTTTTGGCTTAATCAATGTTTAGTTAAGGCACATTTGGTAGGATTTACAGCTTTGAGTCTGAGTGAGTTGTCTCCAGGGCCTATGAAGGATTTTATGAAGGGGACGGGGCATAGGTATGATATATTAATAGCACCTTCATAGCCATCAGAGTGCCCCCTATAAACAGTGACAGCGAAGATCCCCCTATATACAATATTGGCACCAGACTGCCCCATAAGCAAGCAGAGTTAAGTGGTGTTTTCTCTGGCAGTAAAGAGGTAATGGGTACATCATAGGTGGTCTAGGATAGTAAAGGGGTTAAGGTGTCGCTATCATTTTGATTTATTTATTTAGATAGATGTAGAATTCTTTGCTATTTAATGTTATAATATATCTTATAGAATGTTATAGGATCCTGAGCTCCATTTTTCTGTTAGATTTCTCTAGATCCCCCTGAATAATAAGCTGGTCACTGCATACAGATTTGTGCCGCTCCTATTCAGTTAATGGGCGCTGTATAAATGCATATGCAGTAAGCTCTCCCAAACTGTGACTGCCACCAAACAGGCTGTATCAGAGATCAGCAACCACTGGGGTATTAAGGGGATTACAATGACACAATAACCTACTTCCCTTCTTCTGTACACTATTGGTTGTCTCTTCTGCCAGATTCCATTGTGGAAATGGACAATTTTTTTCCCTATGGAATATATAAACTGTTTAGTATGTTAGCCAAGTGGACCAGTTTTTGTTGTTTGACCAAGTCGATTGATTATAGTATTGCTTCTAATATTTTCAAAACTTCTCATGCTGTGGATCTCCAGGTCAAACTAGGCTTGACAGTAGGTAATTTTCCAATCATATTTCACGTTTCTCTGATGGAAACACTTGATAACTGAACAAAAATTTGTTTTTTCCATTCTCTATATTTCATATGAAATTGCAAACGCTAGCAATGTTTCCTTTTTTTTTTTTCAATGCTTCTGTTATTGTCCATTAAAATGCTTATCAAATAATACCATACAAAAGCAGTTTAGTGATGTGGCCGTATTTTAACTAGATCAGCCGAAATCTTTTAAAGCACTGGCCAGAAGTCCCTGAAAAAATGCTTTATTAATGTTGCCAGGAAAATAAAGTAGATAATTTTAGCAACTACTGTTGGCAGACATGTTTATATTTATTTATGTATTAATCAATTCTATTAAAAAAAAAATTTTTAATTGCTTTTGCTTTGTAAATGAGTACATACACAATGCAGTGCATTGGCATTACACATATTAAACTTTACTATCCTGCCATCTTTAATCAGTGAAAAGTTTAGGTTAATCGTTCAAGTGGTGAATAGAAAACTGTCTGCTGCTTTATGGCGCCTTCTCCATCTTTCTTCATTTGGACTGGAAAACTGCTCCCAGGCTGGGTTCTAAAATTTCTATACTGAAAAGAATATAACTTTTGCTCCAAGAAGTCCGAACAGTTATACTGTTATTTTATCTCACATGGTAGGAGGCTGCGTTGTTTCTGCCTACATAAATATCGGATAATGATGGTAAGCGTAGCTGACAACACATTTTTTAACTCCGGCAGCACGTTGCTATAAAAAAAGAGCCACATTCACACAATCTGTTGGGCGCTACTACTTTATTAAATGAGTTGTGGAAAACGTAGAACACTGTTTGTTATAAATTTACATTAGTATTAGGTGCACAGGCTTTTTGGTTTATGTAGTTTGAAATTCCAAGTGTGCACGTGTATAGGAGAGTGTCACGAGCACCCTCAGTAGAGTCCGTGAAAGGTGTGGGTGTGCCAGGGTTAATCAATACAAAATCACCTGGCCTATTGGAAATTATTAATATCCAACAATATATATATATATATATATATATCACACTAAGGCTGGGTTCACACACACACCCTATTTACGGACGTAATTCGGGCGTTTTAGCCGCAAATTACGTCCGAAAATGCGGCTCCAAAGCGTCATTTTTTTTACACGCCGCTGTCAAAAGACGGCGCGTAAAAAAGACTCCCACGTCAAAGAAGTGCCTGTCACTTCTTGAGACATAATTGGAGCCGTTTTCCATTGACTCCATGGAAAAACAGCTCAAATTACGTCTGTAATGGACGCAGCGTAATTGCGCCTGCACTTGCCATTACGTCTGAAATTCCGGAGCTGTTTTCTCCTCAAAACAGCTCCGTAATTTCAGCCGTAACGGAGGCTGCCGTGTAAACATACCCTAACTATTAATCACTCAAATCTGCCACCACTAAGGTTTGTATTCGGGTGTATTCACACCGTGAGGCTTTAAGAAAACGCATACGTTTTTCCCACGGTTGGCGCTTAACGCATGCGTTTTCTCGATGCGGGTTTGCCACATTTTTTGCAGAGCGGTGGAAAACTTTATCGAAAAAACGCACTCGTATCACTCTAAGGCTGGATTCGCACGAGCATGTTCGGTCCGTAAAGGACGGAACGTATTTCGGCCGCAAGTCCCGGACCGAACACACTGCAGGGAGCCGGGCTCCTAGCATCATAGTTATGTACGACGCTAGGAGTCCCTGCCTCACTGCGGGATAACTGTCCCGTACTGTAATCATGTTTTCAGTACGGGACAGTAGTTCTACGGAGAGGCAGGGACTCTTAGCGTAGTACATAACTATGATGCTAGGAGCCCGGCTCCCTGCAGTGTGTTCGGTCCGGGACTTGCGGCCGAAATACGTTCCGTCCTTTACGGACCGAACATGCTCGTGCGAATCCAGCCTAACAGGAAGCTTTCAGTTACTCCCTTACTTATCTACACATATGATCCCAATTTACCTAAATAAAATACTGTTCGCCAAATAGTTATCTGTTCAGGGGCTTATTCAGATGAACATATAAATAGTATGTGTGACGGACGTTTGTTTTTTTTAACGGCCGTCACATGGCTGCATGTATTTCTATGGGGCTGTTTACACGGCTGTTGTTTTAACTGATCGTGTGAAGGGCCCGTGAAAAAATAGGACATGTCCTATTTTTTCTGTTTTAACGGACTCTCAATAGACTCAAGTCTATGAGGCATCCGTGAAACCCGGTTCCGAACGATATTTCACACCTTCCTCTGAATATTGCCTTAGGGTATGTTCACACGACCTCTTTTCAGACCTAATGGAGGCGTTTTACGCCTCGAATTACGCCTGAAAAGACGGCTCCAATACGTCGGCAAACATCTGCCCATTGCTTGCAATGGGTCTTACGATGTTCTGTGCAGACGAGCTGTCAAAATATGGCGCGTAAAATGACTGCTCGTCAAAAGAAGTGCAGGATACTTCTTGGGACGTTTTTGGAGCCGTTTTCTCATAGACTCTATTGAAAACCGCTCCAAAAACGCTGCAAAAAACGCGAGTTGCTCAAAAAATGTCTGAAAATCAGGTGCTGTTTTCCCTTGAAAACAGCTGTGTATTTTCAGACGTTTTTGGTTAAGCGTGTGAACATACCCTGAGACTGAGATTTCACTCGGCATTTTGATTGCGTTTTTACTGCAGTTTTCTTAGCGATTTTCATGTGCCCTTTAATTGCTATGAAAAACACATGGTTTTGGGATGAATTGGAACGTCGATGCAAGCCAGACCTTCTCATCCAACATTGGTGCCTGACCTCACAAATGCTCTTTTGGCTAAATGGGTACAAATTCCCACAGTCCCACTCTAAAATATTGTAGAAAGCCTTTCCAGAAGAGTGGAAGCTTTTATAGCTGCAAAATAGGGGCCAACTCCATCTTAAGGGTATGTCGACACTTAGCGGAAACACTGCGGATTTCCCGCAACGTGTTTTATCCCATGTGACTGCTGCAGTTGTATCCGCCATGTGTGAACACAGCTGAATTCCCATGGTTTTAGATTGTCCAACAAGCTCATATAGGTGTGATGGTCAGGTGTTAACGTACTTTTGGCCAGATCGTGTGGCATCTCTCTGCTCTGGCTAATAGTGTTGTCAAGATTGGGGGACCCACTCTATTACTATCATATACCCATTTATGCCATATGCAAAGTGGTTGTCTCGAGTTGACAATCTCTTTGAACACTAGGGCAGGACTTAAGCTCAGCTTTAAGACACTTTTTTTTACATTAAATGTCACAAATTATTGTTCACGCCATATTTGCTCAATAATTTGTGACTTTTTACCATTTTTTTTTTTTAAACTCGGTTTATTGTAAAAGTACATACAAAAATCATCAGCAAATGGAAACAGAATAATGACATTAACATTAACGTTCCTGCATACCATGAATACACATTAGAAACAAGAGTTTGCAATTTACATTTATACATGAAAGCGAGTCACAGGAGACTCCAAATACTCACTGCACGCAGGCAGGTCAGTGTCACACTTATTTGTGAATCTATAGACATACAGGTCGCCGTTATTTACCAGGATCAAGCTCCATTCTCACATCTAGGGCATCAAAATACCCGGTCATATAGATCTCAGATCCCTCCTACTTGAAGTGGTAAGGATTCTCTAAGGTCACCCACGCTGAAAGAGGCAAGAGGTGAGGAGCACCACTCTCCCCAGATTTTCAAGAATTTATATTGACATCCTCTATGTTTATATACTATATTTTCATATGGGAGAATAGCATTGACCAGGCTTTTCCATTGCGATGTATCCGGAAAAGTGTCCCCCATCCATCGGATGGCTATCGCTTTTCTGGCTAAGAACAGGGCTTCTCGCAGGAAGATACCCTCATAGTGTGTCCGGGGTCTCTCTCCCAACAGCCCCAATAAACATAGACCTGGTTCACATGGAATCGGGTTGGTCATAATTGAGGACAGTATTTGCGTCACTTCTTTCCAGAAATTGGCTATGACTGGGCATAACCACATCATGTGATCAAAGCCAGCTTGATCTTGAGAGCATCTAGGACATTGTGTGTTAGGTGCCCTTCCCATCCGATATAATCTAATGGGGGTAATATAACATCTGTGTATGATGTACAATTGTGTCAATTTATTGTTCGCTGCAGGCGAGACCAAGAGATGTGATCCCATGGCCTCCCCCCAGTCCTCACTAGATAATGTAGGAATAAGACCCCTCCATCCAACCTCAACCGACACCTCAGCGTGAGCGACCCTCTGCGACAGGAGGTAAGTATAAAGTGCAGACACCATCCCCCTTGGTCCCTGTGTTCTCAGAATACCAATGAGTGGAAGTGAAGAAATGGATCTCTGATCTTCCCTGAACTGGGATTTTAAAGCATGCCTAATTTGTACACAGCGGAATGCGTCTCTCTCAGGGATCCGGAATGTATCCTGTATCTCTCTGGCTGATATCATATGTCCCTCGTCATCTATCAGGTTTTGCACCTGCGCTACACCTACTTCAATCCAAAAATCAGAATCCTGCATCCCCTTAAAATGAGAAAGACCCTGATGAGACCAAAGTGGCAGCTCTGCAACTATGTCCTCCCATCCCAGAACTTTCTTAACGTGTGACCAAACCTGTTTGGCTAGTTTAATTATTGGCAAGGAATGCCTGGGGCTATATCCATGCGGCTCAAGTATGGGCCACAAAGAGGGAATCCTAAGAAAATGGGCCAAGTGGAGATCTGCATTAGGCATTGGTTCCTCAGCCACCCATGTTTTAATAAATCTTAATTGGCCTGCCAAGTAATACAAAAACACGTCAGGTAGAGCAGCCCCTGCCTGTTCCTTGGGTCGTTGGAGCGTGCCAAGTTTAAGTTTGGGGCGACTCTCCCCCCATACAAATGAGGAAAATAAGGAGCTTACCAAGTTGAAAAATCGTTTAGGGACCAGGGTGTCCGCGTGTTCTAGGAGGTATAACATTTTGGGCAGCACTATCATCTTAATTAAATTTATTCTTCCTGCCGTCGATATAGGGAGCGCCTTCCAAACAGCAAATTTATCCCTCAGATATGTCAACAGGGGATATATATTTAGGTCATATGAAGCGCCACTATCCCTAACTATATGGACCCCTAAGTATTTAAAACCGGAAACCACCTGCAGGCCCTGGAAGTCCCTATCCCACCCACAGTTATCGGGTCTAAGGGGCATAAGAAATGACTTACTCCAGTTGATATATAGGCCTGAGAACCGTCCAAACTCTTCCAGTATTGTCATTGCTCTTGGTAAGGAGGCGTTTGGATTAGCCATATACAAAATCATGTCATCGGCATAAAGACCAATCCGATCCTCCCGTGGTCCTATGCGGATACCCTGAAAAGCCGCATCTAGACGGATGCGGATAGCCAGGGGCTCAATGGCCACTGCAAACAGAAGAGGGGACAGGGGGCATCCCTGCCTCGTACCTCTATGGAGACAAAAGGAGGGAGACAAAATCCCATTGACCAACACCGATGCCTTCGGATCTTTGTATAGGATGTTAATCCATTTAAGGAATCTCTCGCCAAATCCAAATCTGCGAAGGACCTCAAACAAATAAGGCCACTCTACTGAATCAAAGGCCTTAGCCGCGTCCAGCGAGGCCAATGCCCAGTCTTGCTGCTCCCACCACCCTATCTGGGTCACTACCTGAGCTCTGCGGATATTATCCGATGTTGATTTGCCTGGGATAAAACCGGATTGGTCCGGATGAATAATATCTGTGATAGCACCACTAAGTCTATTAGCTAAAAGTTTGGTTAGGATTTTATAATCCACATTGAGTAGGGATATCGGGCGGTACGACTCACATTCCTCTGAATTTTTTCCCGGTTTCAAAATGACAACTATAGTGGCATCCTTCATCGAGACTGGCAATTCACCCTTCTGAAAGGCGTCCTCATATACAGTTAATAGCTGGGAATTTAGAGTATCTGCATATTTAATATACACGACTTTTTACCATTTTATGCTTTTTCTCTTCACTTACCAGATGTAGCTTAGCAGGAAGGCACTGGGTCACTCATGGGCAGATAGATTTACTATAATTTACACCTGAAGCTAGTGTAAATTATAGCGGAAATCTAAACCAGCTCGATTTCACATTGTGGCACATGTACAATCTTTTTAAGAGGCGTAAGTGGGCTTCAGTCCGGGCCTAGGTTTTAGTACATTGAATAAAACATTTTATCCAGAAATTATTAAAGTGGAACACTTTTTTATGTTATGTCAAATTTTTATGACCAGTGGAAATATTTAACAGTCAGTGCTTGTATTAAAGTGGTAAGTGGTATTAAAAAAGTATCCAAGTTGTTATAGGGTAAAAACTTATTTCAGTAACATTTGTTTGATTCACAATAATTGCGGATCAATATAAATAAAATATGAAGGGTTAATGAAAATAATGCAGTGTTGCATATATCTTCAACTCTCCTACAAAGAAACCATTGTAAACCATTATTTTAAACCATAGCATCTGAATATTGTTATAATGCTTGTTACAAGTAAGAAATCTGCTATAATATGAGTACATTGTACAATGACCAATTCACATTGAAACATGATTCATGGAAGTATTGTCTATCATTCATTTTATTGACAGTTCTTATAAAATATCTACAGTACATGTTTTTTGCATTACACATCTTGTCTATGTATAAATGGCGTTCAAAGGTAAAAATGCTATTTAGAAGTGTCTGTTGCCTACCATAATGATAAAAACGTATAAAACTCGGGAGGTTTACTGGGTGCACCCACTAACATCTTTTGTTAGGGATTATTCACACATACAGGTATCAAATTGGCTGTGAAAAACAGTAGTTTTTCAAGGCCGATTTGCACCGTTGTGGGACCAGATTTCACAGATCCCTCATAGACTTGAATCTATTGGGGGATTCATGAAAACGGGCAAAAATAGGACATAGGACCGTTCACACGGTCTGTTAAAAAAACGGCCGTTTGAATAGCCCCATAGAGGTACATTTATTTTAATTTAGGTCACACGGCCGATTACCCCGTTCGTGTGAATAAGTCCTTATTGCATATTATATACACCTTAATATTAAAGAGCCTGCCAATGACATGAATAATTCTATTATGAATAGGTAATATACAATAAAAGTAATCATTTATAACACTGATAGGTCATACTGCAGGGCGACCAACATGAGATTTGTTAAACACCATTAACCAGGTAAATAATTTCTTTGGTGTGGAGCATATGTGCATATTATTCAGTCTGTCCCTGCAGTTTGTAAATTAGTTTTGATGTTTTAATGACTACCGGAAGAATGTACATATAGGAAAATATTACTACAGTTTATGTATATACAATTGCACAAGAAAAATTAAAGTTTCTTCATTTGACTCCTTTATTCAACAATGTTTCTACTGATTATTGGTAATTAAAAGGTAAATTGACATGAATAGACTTTTTATTAAAGAGAATTTTCTCCCAAAAATAGTTTTCCTAGGCGACTTGAAAAATCAGTCGTTTAATCTCTGGAAAAATACACTGCTGCAATACTTCTATACTATAGTGTATTGTCATTTGTACCGACTCCTATAATAGGAGCATATGATGGCAAACCTGGGGGCCTTGTTTAGTCCCCCAGGCTGCCATGACTATTATCGGCAGGAGGTCGATAGGGTGACGGAGAGCCCCCTTTTCTAACGGTTTAGATGCGGTTGCTATTAACCACGACATCTAAGTGGTTAAAGGACCGGGATCTGACTTATCTCTGAACCGGCTGTTGCAGTGTAGAGTCATCTGTAACATACAGCCGACACCCGCTGAGTATGGAGGGGCTCAGACGTAAGCTGGCTTCATACTCTCCCCTTCGCGGCCGTGACCTACAGTTGTTACGCGTCATCAAAGGGTCAAATAGGTTTTCTCATGAAAAATATGATTTATAGAGTGAAAGAAAGTGGAAAAATAAGTAATTTTTCTATTTAAATGTATTGAACTTTTTCTTCTGTGTCCGTTGTGTGTGTCCACCTTCTACATCGGGCAGCAATGGACATACATTCGCCCATTGTTGTCCTTTTCACTGCTCCAGCTCGGTGCTGCGCAGTGATTGCTCCTTGTGATGTGACCCATTGAATATACCTATCCTTCTTCTTTACTTGTCAGAGCAGAAGTGGAGCATGCTCAGTTGCATTCTACTCCTCTGGCTCTGACAAACTAGTCTTTTGGCTGCCTAGGGAGGGGGACTACAGAACGAAGAACCTGCTTCAGAGATTTCAAGGAACTACTGTGAGCTAGAGCGGCAGGAGCGGCACGTGATGCGGTGCTCCTGCCCGCTCAAAAGCCACCAATCGAACGGAAAGAAGGGGGTAACAAAGAACAGAAAAAAAGGTGAACATAGTGTATGAGTTTAGACATTATTTTCATTCATTATTAGCATTAAATAGGTGTATCCTATAGATGAGTGGCGTTTTTTTGTGTTCAGGAGTTCGTGGGACAACCGCTTTAAGATAAACCGCGGAGAAAGTAAAATTAGGGTAAGTTCATACGTAGCGTAAATACTGCAGATTTTCCGCAAAGGATTTTGATGCAGAAAAACTGCAGCATAATACAGTAACAGAAAAGTGGATGAGATATGAACAAATCTTGTCCACCTCGTAAATGATAAGCGGAAAAACACTGAGCAATTGACCTGCGGTGTGGTTTTGTAATCCGCAGCACGTCAATTGTATTTGCGTAATTACTGTTTTGTTTTCTCCATTGCAAAAAAACGCAACTCAAAAAAAATGTAAAATCTTATACTGAGCTTCTTTGTCCAGTCAGGCTTCCTGGGATGACGTTTCATCCCAGGAGGCAGGACGGCAGAGGGATGTGTTTCCATGGCTATGTAAGTAAGAAACTTTTTCCTCTAACATGCAGTTTTCCACATCAGATATTCCGGACGAAAAACCGCACCACAATTTAGTGTGGTTTTCTGTCCGGAACTCCCTGCGGCGCCCAGGACGGATATGATGTAGGCTTTTACGCAGCGATTCCCCCCTGTCAACATAGCCTTATAAGCAAAAACAATTGACAAAGGGAATGGTATTTCCAGTTGTCAATTTATTCATGTGTTTCCAGGAAGAATAAGGGTATGTTCACACGCAGTGTTTTCAGACGTAATTCGGGCGTTTTACGCCTCGAATTACGCCTGGAAAAACGGCTCAATTTACGCCTACAAACATCTGCCCATTGCTTTCAATGGGTTTTACGGTGTTCTGTTTCCATGAGGTGTAATTTTACGCGTCGCTGTCAAGACGCCTGCGAAAAAAAAGAGCATGTCACTTCTTGGGAAGTTTTTGGAGCCGTTTTTCATTGACTCCATTGAAAAACAGCTCCAATAACGTCCGTAAAATACGCCGCGAAAAACGCGAATTGCTACAAAGACGTCTGAAAATCAGGAGCTGTCTTCACCTGAAAACAGCTCCGTATTTTCGGACGTTTTTGGTCACTGTGTGAACATACTCCAAGAGGAATGGCACAATGCAGAGTTCATGTCAGGAGAGCTGAAACATCCCTTTTTATGTGTGAATTGATGCTACTGTTGTACTGTAATACCTACCGCAGTGGCAAGTGCACCTAGGATCCTCTTTATCTCCTATTATGCTGTCCTTACTGCCGCATGGTCTTTGACTGCACCTGGTAGAGCTCCCCATTGTTTTCGAGCAGCTTTGTTGATGTTGTGCCTCTTGTACAAGGGAGCAAATACTAAGCCCTTGTGCTCGTATTAATTACACAGGCAGTAAAAGTATACTGTCCATGAAATGCTTTTCTGTTCCTTTGTGTAGTACATCTCACTTATCTTCCAAAACAGTGACAATTTTTTGTCGGTTGGTAAGACACTAATGCAAAAATGACAAGAAATATGACGTCACATCCAGTTGTTTTTTTGGTTTTTATTTTTTACAAAAATACCCGTCCCATCAACACAGAAAAATGGCAATATCTCGAGGTAAAAGAGAACATAATTAAAAAATGTTGGCTGCTGGTCAAACATCTGCTTTACTAATATATGACCATTTTTACATATTCACTGAAAATTCTCTGTAACATAGTGAATTATTATAATGCATAACACAGCTGTTAAATGACTGTTAATGTCTGCTATATGTATATTTATACTATACTTTTACCTTTAAACTAATCTTTTGACACTTCCAAATTTTTTTTTGTTGGAATTATCATTTAGTTATTCTTAGACACAAGTTTACTTTCTATGTGGCCACTTTGTATTATTAGGGGTATTCCTGTTTCAGCAATTAAATGTTATTCTTGGTATAATGAAAAGTTATTACAATTTCAAATATACTTTCTGTACCAATTCCTCACAGTTTTCAGGAACTCTGCTTGTAGTGATTCAGTAGCAACCTTCATTGTTTACTTCAAGAGGAAAAAAATTGTCCTGGTCTGATGGACACACAGGTGAACGTTTTGTTACAGTAAAGGTATCAGAACTGCATCTTGTAACAAGCCAAGCAATCTGTGTGTTTATCACATGACCAAGACAGTTTTTTATCTTCTGCAATTAAATGAAGGTTGCTATTGAATGGCTGCAAGCAGAGATCTTGAAAACTGAGGAATTGATGCAGAAAGAATCATGATGCAGAAAATCGTATAGCTTTTCATTGTAGAAAGAATAATGTTTATTTGCGAAAACTGGAATATCCCTTTCAGTACAACAAAGTAATGTTTCATGCATTTAGATGATACAGCATTGCATCGTTGCTTTTCACTTATATTGAGCTGGATTTAAAAGGGTTGTCTGCTTTGGACAGCCCCTACTTGTTAGAGGGGTTCCTTGACAATAAGTTGATCACAAAGTATCCTCCTGCTAGGACCCCAAGCGATCAGCTGTAATTTGTGGGGAGAAACTTGCCAGTATGTGTTACATTTTGCTGTAGCTCCACCACAGGGTATATCAAGCATTGCACATGCCCAGTTAAATAAATGTTTCGTCTGTAAAGCAGGACAGAACAGGTCCTTAAGAGCAAGAGACTCTCTTTGTAATCGTTCTTCACTGTGGTCAAGAGATTGGAATCCTGTACAGGGGACCCCTCTCTATCAACTTAGAATTCTCTAATAGGGAATATGAAAGGTTTTATAAACTGAACAACCCCTTTTAACAGAAAAAAAAAACTTAATATACAAGAGAAAAGATTTATATGGTAACTGTGTTATAAAACTTCGTATTCATTTTTATGAAAGTGACATCACTATGCTGTGCACTTATTTTGTAGGGTAAAAGGGCTTTAAAATACAGCTTGTAGATGCAATGAGCTGTAATATAAATACAAGTACGGCAGTGTTATATGTTAAAAAAAGGGATACCATTTTGTTTTTTTCAAAATTGGTCAGAAATTCTGTACCGGGTAATTTCTTAATATACCTTTACAATGGTCACAGATCTGTTTTTCTGATCCAGAGCTCCTAATTCTCTGCACAAGCATAGTTAAATGCTAAAATTATGTCTGTCTGCAGTCATCACTAGAGGGATGCATACATTTATACATTGAACTCAATAGTAAAACAGTATGCAGTAAGCTCTTTAGCTCTCCCTAGTGGTAGCTGCAAGCATGAGATCAAGGATTTTTTTAAGTTTTTCAGCTCTGTCTTCGAAAAATATGGTAGACATTCACTTTAAAGAAGACCTACCAGAGAAATATTGAAAAATACATTATAATGTGAAAAACGTTGTTGTTTTTTTATATATATTTTCTATGTTTACATATAGTCACCTTACGTTACATGCCCAACGGTTGGGGCTGCATTACTGAATGCTTCTTATAATAACAGGTCCTCTTCTGGTTTCTGTCAGGTGCAGTGTTGTCATGTCACATCTTTTGTGAATCCGAATCACCAAATACAGTACAACAATATAAGCTTTATAACTTGAGTAGTGGTAGTTGTGTGTGTATATGGTTGATGGATTTGGTGATTTTGAGCCATACGGGTTCCCCATGACAACACTGCACCTGATTGAAATCAGAAAGGGACTTGTTATCATTAGAATCTCTCAGTACTGCTGCTTTAGGCCAGTAACTTCAAGCAATCAGATCCATGTGTAGGAGGAGTAAGATAGGTACAATAGATTTTCTTAGTTTTCATTTTTATGGGGCTATTTTTTTATTTTATTTTGGTAGTGTTTCATTTTAAAGTGAAGGTGCTCTTTGAAGCCACATTAAATCTATTACATAATAGATTTATTAGTCTAATACAGGATTCATGATTAAAAAAAATGCCCTAATGTATCTCTGTTTACCCAGTAATGCTGTTTATGAGGTGAAGTGATTTATGTAATTAGGTAGGCTAAACAAACAAAACAATTCCCAGTGGCTTCCTTTTTTATGCTGTCAGCAGAATACAGGCACCATTTTTATGGCGCCTGTCATCACATTGCATACAGCCACTTTGCCCACTATATTTGTAAATGATGCAAGGGGGCAATCCAGATAATAGAGAATTACAATGTAGCTTCAAAGTGTTGCTTCACCTTGAAATTTGTTTCACTAAACAACTTATATGGCTCACATATCAATGAAGTGCAGTGCCAGGTTTAAATTCTTGGTATGATTCAAATACAAAAAAAATCTGAAAATCACTTAAAGGGAACCTGTCACCAGCATTTCACCTATTAAACCAGCAATACCTGGTAGGAGTCGGTGAAAAATCATTTTTATGTAACCTATAATTTAGATTCTAACGCCTCATTCACATGACCGTTGTGCCACTTGAGCCGTTTTTGACGGCATCCGAGTGGCACCCGATAGTCTTCACGGACCCATTCACTTTAGCGGGTGAATCGGGTCAGTGAAAAATTATCCGAGTCTCCGATCCGAGAAAAGATAGGACATGTTCTATCTTTCTTCGGACCGCTGACAGGAACTCGGCCGGCGCACACGGTCGTGTGCATGAGGCGTAAGTAGTCTCTGTACCTTTAGTATTCCGTTTTTTAGTGTTCCTGTGCTGTATGCTAATGAGCATAAAGGAGTCATATCTTCATTCCGCAAGCCTTTCTGTGTTAACCCTGCCTCCTTACTGTTGATTGACAGCGCACATAAAATCCTGCGCTTGCGCATCGATGTTCTGGTCCGCGCACACAACAGGACACCATAGCATTGCATGCACAGTAACTAGATTTGAGGTCCGGACGAAGCAGGGAAGGGTGTTGGACCACACATGACGGGCGCATGCGCGCTATCTCATATGAGATTTCGGCAATCAGGACGGGCCAGTTTTCGGCAGTGGGCGGGTATAAGAAGAGGAATGAACGAGACTGACAGATTATTACCATAAAAGGAGCAAAATGTTTGCAGACTGTTATTTCCAGTCAGGAGGAGTTTAGGAGAGGGGATAACGGCAATGAACTTTTGACAGCAGCTGCCAGCGAGGGGTGAATAAAGTTCAATAGGTGAAATGCTGGTGACAGGTTCCCTTTAAACCCATAGCAATTAGCCATGCAGTTAACAAAATAATACAATGCACTATATTGTATTCATCTCAACACATAATTTTTGTTGTTAAAATAACACCAATTTTCAAGCATTAGATTTATAATTGAGCATTAACGTATCATGTTAGGCCGAATAAGAAACCTGAAAAAGAGGAATGTATGTAGTCGGAGGAATATAGACCATTAGATTCTGCACTAGGTAACTGCAGCCAAACCTGATCATTTTCAGTAAGGTCTATGACGGCACTACCAGATGCCTCATCAAGGTATCCTTTTTTGTATTCATCATAGGTATACATTAATGGCGTACCGTTTTTATATAATGCCACCCAAATATTTGAGCCTTTCACATGTACATGGTAAGAAAAATAATATAGCCCTGGTATCCTACATGTAAAAATTCCAGTTCGGACATCGTAGTGATTTTGCCTGTTATATAAGGTCTTGTCAAATTTTATGGGTACTCCGACTGCTGGAAATGCTTTGGATAGAATAGCAGTAAATGCTGACACTCGAAGCTCTCTTAGACCTTGAATTTGCCCTGATTTTGCATAGCCATCTGGCATTTGATGTGGCATTATTATCTGACCAGGCTGGCCTGGTGGACCGGGTGGTCCTGGTAAACCTGGCTCTCCATTCATCCCTCTTGAACCAGGAATCCCAGTTGGTCCCATTGGTCCTTGCATGCCATTTGTTGCAATCCCAGCTGGACCTGGTAAACCAGGGACACCTTTTTCACCCTTCTGACCAGGTAGACCTGGAATGCCTAGTGTTCCTGTTGGCCCTCTCATGCCTGGTATGCCTGTAGCTCCTCTTGGTCCCTGTTCTCCACTGTAACCAGTTTCTCCTCTGGGGCCTACTTGACCAGTTATTCCAGGAATCCCGGGTGGCCCTACAATACCTTTTTCTCCTTTCTGGCCTGAAAGACCTGAAATCCCTTTGGGGCCAGCAAGTCCTGGCTCACCTGGATAGCCTGGTTTACCATCTAAACCAGGTAAACCTCTTTCACCTTTAGGTCCAGGTGCTCCAAGAGAACCTTTTGGACCAATGTCACCTTTATACCCTGGCAAGCCACCTTCTCCAGGAAGCCCTCTATATCCCTGTATACCTGCAATTCCTGAAAAACCTGGTGTCCCGGGCTGTCCTGGATGGCCTATTTCTCCCTGATCACCTTTTATCCCTGGATTTCCAGGCATTCCTTCAGGTCCTCTTAACCCTTTCACTCCTGCTAAGCCTGGCTTTCCATAGCCTTGCATCCCTTGAGGGCCTGGCATGCCTGGGAGTCCTGGATGTCCTTTTGGTCCAGAAGGCCCTGAAAGACCGGGAGCGCCATTTATTCCAGGTTTACCCATTCCTGTTGGTCCAGGCTGTCCAGCTAGTCCGTGGGGCCCGGGTAGACCTTGTATCCCTGGTACACCAGGTAGACCTCTTTCACCTAATTTTCCTGGTTGTCCAGGAAAACCATTTATGCCAGGGTTTCCTATTCCAATGGGACCTTGAGGCCCATGTGGCCCAGGCATACCAGGAGGCCCTTGCTCACCTGGTTGACCTGGAATTCCATAGCCATTTTGTCCTTTGTAGCCATTAATACCAGGCATACCAGGTTCACCTTTGAATCCAGGATTTCCTCTTAGCCCAGGGTTTCCTAATGCTCCTTGAGGACCTGGATTTCCAGAAGCAGAAATTCCTGCTGAACCAGGTAATCCGGATGGTCCCTGTAGACCTCTTGGTCCTGGTAGTCCAATAGGTCCAATGTCCCCCTTTTCTCCTTGTAATCCACGCTCCCCATGCTTCCCAGGAATACCTGGCTGGCCTGGTTTTCCAATGGAGGAGAATCCTGGTGGCCCTGGTACTCCTTGAGCTCCTTGTTGTCCAGGTGTTCCATAACCTGGTTTTCCTGAAGGGCCTGGTGGTCCAGGCAAACCTCTTGGCCCAATTGGTCCTGGGGGGCCTGGTAGCCCCTGTTCTGGCACGCTTGAAATAACTAAAAGAGAAGAAAAAAGAAAAACATATTAAATGTAAATAAGAGAGGTTCTCCTTTGTAAAAGTCTAACCCTAAAGGAGTTGTCTCATCAAGACAGCCCCTTTCTAAATAGAAGACAGCCCGGCAATCAGTTGTTATTGCTGGGGGAAGCTGCATGTGGCCATTCATTTCCCCTACAGTGGCCAACTTTGCTTGCAGATGAGGGGTCAGGGTATTAGGCAATATTTTGCCCATTCAGTTGAACAAATGGCAGAAATGTGTGGCAGCCCGCAGCTTGTCTCCATGGTTACATGGAGCGCAGTTTGAACCTGCAGTCATGTGTTACTCCCATCTCGCCTTATCTTCTCCCCTCCCCTACTGTCTGTAGGTTTGTCTTAAAATGGCATTTTCACACCATATATCCAGGTTTTACCATCACATTGTGATTTGTGCGGCTCCGACCACATGAACCCCCACAATTGTTAGAATGAAGAGACTGTGGTGCTCTGTGGCTCCTTCTGAATTTTTCCCTTCACAGCGTCCCTGCCATCCACGTGCTGTCCAGGTAATTCAACCAAACTCCATTCCCTTGGCTCCTCAGACCCTTTATTCTCATGATTGGTGGAGTTGCCTAAGATTCCAGTGATTCACTTGCTAAGATGGAAAACCCCTTTAATAATACTATTGCTGACGTGTGGTTTTGCTTACATTTTGGATTATGCTCTACTAACCGCAATCTTAAAGCATACCTAATCTTTCAGATGACTTTTCAGAATAAACTGTCATATGTGTCTATATGAGGGATACCACTATTTCTGGCCATTATATGTGTTGTATTCTACATGTTTTGTTTTTTTTTTCTTATCAGTTTTCCCCTCCGCATTCCCTATTTCTAAGGCCGGATTCACACGAGCGTGTGTGTTTTGCGCGTGCAAAAAACATGGCGTTTTGCGCGCGCAAAAGTTCTGAAAATGCTCTCTGTTTCACCAGCATATGATGCGTGGCTGCGTCATTATGACACTGTTTTTATGTTTGTAAACCGAAAAGCACGTGGTGCTTTTCTGTTTTCATTCATAGTTTTGACTACTATTACACGCGGCACACAGAAGTGCTTCAGTGTGCCGCGCGCAGATTTCACGCACTCATTGACTTCAATGGGTGCGTGATACGTGAAAAACAGGGCAAATATAGGACATGTCGTAAGTTTTACGCAGCGGACATACGCTGCATGAAAATCACTGACAGTCTGAACAGCCCCATTGACAAACGTAGGTCCGTGCGATGCGCATGAAAATCACGTGCGTAGCACGGACTTATTATACGTTCGTCTGAATAAGCCCTAATTCTTAGTTTTCTCTGAACTAATGGATGGAGCCTAACTTCTATCTTATCATAGCTCATATACACCGCACGTATAGAGGAGAGCACATCCTGCTCCCCAATCTATGTAAGAATTAATGTTTATTTGTACATTCCAGCTCTATGCAAGTCTACAGGCTACAAACTAGTAGTAGTGTTTCTTAGGCTGGGTTCCCACGTAGCGTAAACGCTGCAGAATTTCTGCAACGGAATTTTGTGCAGAAATTGCGCAGCATTTACAGTAGCAGCAAAGTGAATGAGATTTAGAAAATCTCATGCCCACTCTGCAGAAAAAAAACGCACAAAAGTCGTGCGGAAAGTGTTCTGAGGTTCGTTTTTCAATTCCACAGCATGTCCATTTATGCTGCATGTTCTATGCGGAGATGCTGCGTTTTTGGCCCATAGACTTCAATGGGGAGCAGAAATTCTGCAACAGATTTATGCTGTTGCGGTTTCCACGGCGGAAACGCAGTAAAAACCACTGGAAATCCGCAGGTGCACATATACTTTGCTATAACCAATGTTTAACACCAAATCTAAAACCCCTACGGCAAAAACACAGATTTCTACAGCAATATGAGAAAGAAAAACACACTATTTGGTGTGGATTTCTGTGACCGATTTACCAGCGTTTTTCTAGAGATTCTGCAGCACATTTTCTGTTGCAGAAAATCTGCTGCGTATCTTGTGTGTGGGAACATGCCCTTATGCTGACTGCCACTCATGATAGCACTCATCCATTATCTTGGCCATCTGAATCTCCATCCTAGTAAAGGACAGCGGGGGAGCTCTAGAATAGTCCAATATAGGTCAATTAAACTCAAGTAAGTAAAAAAAACAAAAAAAAAACAACTTTGGAGTACAGGAGGTTCAGTAGGTTGTAGCTTGTTAGACTAATTAAAATTTCCTGAAACCCCACAAAGGGGACACTTAAAGAAGATAAAAGTGTACTAAATATATTATGCACTATTATTTTATTTACTAATATTACGCCTACAGTGCTGCAGAATATGAACATAGATAGCCATCAACCACATCTTGATTATAACTTCTCTGTATAGTCCAAAAAGAGATTAATCATTACGGGTAACTTAGGTAATCATATTACTAAAAATCGCTTATGTCTTAACCCCTTTAATGACCAGCCTATTTTAGACCTTAATGACCAAGCCATTTTTTACCTTTTTCCATCGTCTCATTCAAAGAGCTATAACATTTTTATTCTGTTATGAGGGCACGACTTGTAGTTTTTATCCGTGTGGGTTAAATGATGTAATAACTTTATAGTTTGGGTCGTTACGAATGTGGCGATACCAAATATATGTAACTTTTTGACTTTTATTTTGTTTTTTAATAATAAAGCAGTTTGTAAGGGGAAAAGTGGGTTTTTAATTTTTATTTTTTTCACTTTTTATGAAACTTTTTTTACGTTTTTACTAGTCCCACTAGCAGACTTCACTATGCGATTATCCGATCGCATTTATAATACACTGCAATACTTCTGTATTGCAGTGTATTATGCCTGTGTAAAACGGACAGGCATCTGCTAGGTCATGCCTCTGGCATGACCTAGCAGGCATACACTACAGGCAAACCTGGGGGCCTTTTATTAGGCCCCCCGGCTGCCATAGAAGACACTGGCACCCTATTATCGGCGGGTGTCGGTGGGAGAGAGAGGGATCTCCCTCCCTCTATCCAAAACCACTCAGATGTGGTGCTCGCTATTGAACGCCGCATCTGAGGGGTTAAACGGGTGAGATCGATACTGATATCGATCTCATCCATTAGAGCAGGGATGCCCCTTTGGTAGCTGAGAGCAGGGAGATTTAACGGCTCCCTTCTCTGTTTATTTATTCCGATGCAGCGCTGTATAAAGGCTACTGCATCGGAATAAAGCCGGTTAGTGGCCGCAGTAAAAACACTATGGGGCGGTCACTAACGGGTTAAAGTGTATTTGTCACCAATGTTTGGGTGTAATCTGTATTAGTTTATAATATTTTAATAGTTTTCACTTTGAAATGTATGAGTCTGAAAGGTTGTCTTGTGCCTGAATGAATCTAAAGGCTGGAGCTGCAGTGAAGGCTCTGACTAATCAGATTCAGCAGAGTATATCATGTGACATTATTGACCAATCCACTGTTAAATCCTTTATTCAATGAGGGTAGGAAAATTATAGGGCCCCTGATGAATATTTATCAGCAGCCATTTTGTAAGCAATTTTTTTCACTTATTTATTTATTAATAACTTTATTAAACTTTTTTTTTTTTTTACTTTTTTACTAGTCCCACTAGGGCACTTCACTATGCGATCGTCCGATCGCTTTTATAATACACTGCACTACTTCTATATTACAGTGTATTACGCCTGTCCGTGTAAAACGGACAAGCATCTGCTAGGCCATGCTCTCTCTCTCCAAAACCACTCAGATGCGGCGCTCAATATTGAGTGCCGCATCTAAGGGGATAAACAGGCGGATTTTGATCCACCCACTCTAGCAGCGCTGCCCCAAGTTCTCAGCTACCTCTCGTAGCTGAGAACAGGAAGTTTTAACTGCTCCCGGCGCTGCAGATTTATTCTGCTGCAGCACCGTGAAAAGGCGTATGCATCAGAATAAAGCCTGTTAGTGGCCGCTGTGAAAAGGCGTATTGGCGGTCACTAACGGGTTAAGGCAATGTTTGTCAGTTTTATTAAATAGATGTTCTTTTAAAGGGAACCTACAAAATAGTCACAACAAAAGGGTCACATTATTGACTGTGACTCTTATGGTATATATTTTTTAAATGTTTTTAACCTGTTGTCGGATGTATTGTTACTATACAATATATGTTAACTATGTAATATCATGGGTGTGCACAATCCTTTTTTGGTTTGTCGCTTGTTTGTCGCTACTCTTCAAAGGAACCTGACAGATTGAAAATGTAGTCCAATTTGCAGAGAGCATATTATAGAGCAGGGGGAGCGGAGCAGATTGATTATATATATTTTTGTGGTAAAAGATTCAGGAGAACATGTATTTTATTCATTTAAACCTCTACTCATTCTGGCCTTAGACGCCCAGTGGGCGGTGCTAATCTGTATTGACACCCATCCCGTGAGTGCAGTTAATCGATGTGCAGGATCGTCCACTAGACTCCTAAACACAGAAAGGGCAAAGGTTTAAATAATTCAATTAAAAGTTATCCTGAATTGTTTCCCTACAAAAATATATATCAATCTGCTCAGCTCCTCTTGCCATATAACATGCTGCCTGCAGATTCTACTGCATTTTCAATGTGACAGGTTCCCTTTAAAGAGGATATGTCACCAGATTTCACAATACAAACTGCATATTTTTTAAATAGATCTTAGACCTGATGAGGCTGGTGTACTTAGTGTTTTAAAAATCCATATCAGAATGGCTTCCCACCGGATACTAAAATAAGAATTTTATGAGTCCTGATAGAGCTGTACTCATAAAATGTTAATTTCAATATCTGGAGTGAAAACTTTGAAAAAGGATTATACCGTTACCGCTAGGTACTTTTAACCCCTTCACGTCCGCAATTGGGCTATATACAGTTAGGTCCAGACTTATTTGGACAGTAACACAAGTTTTGTCATTTTAGCTGTTTACCAAAACATATTGAATATATAGTTATATAATCAATATGGGCTTAAATGCAGACTCTCCGCTTTAATTTGAGGGTATTCACATCCTAATTTGAGGACGGGTTTAGGAATTACAGCTCTTTAATATATATCTGCCTCTTTTTTAAGGGACCAAAGGTAATTGGACAATTATCTAAAAAGCAAATTAATGGGCTTCATGGGCTCATTAATCCATCATCAATTAAGCAGGTAAAACGTCTGGAGTTGATTCCTGGTGTGGCATTTGCATTTAAAAGCTGTTGCTGTGAACCCACAACATGAGGTCAAAGGTGCTCTCAATGCAAGTGAAACAGACCATCATTTGGCTGAAAAAAATGAACAAATCCATCAGAGAGATAGCACAAATGTTAGGAGTGACCAAATCACCAGTTTGGTACATTCTTGAAATAAAAGAGCGCACTAGTGATCTTGTGAACTCCAAAAGACCTGGACGTCGGAGGACAACAGTGGTGGATGATTGCAGAATCCTTTCCATGGTGAAGAAAAGCTCCTTCACAACATCTACCCAAGTGAAGAACTCTTCTGGAAGTAGGTGTATCGGTATCTAAGTACCATAAAGAGAAGACTTCATGCGAGAAAATACAGAGGGTTCACCACAAGGTGCAAACCATTAATACAGCCTCAAAAATAGAAAGGTCAGATTAGACTTTGCCAAACGACATGTAAAGAAGCCAGCCAAGTCCTGGAACAGCATTCTATAGATAGATTAAACTAAGATCAACCTGTACCAGAATGATGGGAGGAAGAAGGTATGGAGAAGGCTTGGAACGGCACACCACATCCTCTCTAAAACATGGTGGAGGCAGTGTGATGGCATGGGCATGCATGGCTGCTAAAGACACTGGGAGACTAGTGTTTATTGATGATATGACTGAAGACCGAAGCAGCCGGTTGAATTCTGAAGTGTTCAGGGATATACTTTCTGCTCAGATTCAACCAAATGCAGCAAGGTTGATTGGCCATCGCTTCCCAGTACAGATGGACAATGACCCAAAACATATCGAGTTATTTTAAGCCAAAGAAGTGGAATATTCTGCAATGGCCAAGTCAATCACCAGATCTCAAACCGATCGAGCATACATTTCACTTGCTTAAGACAAAACTTAAGGCAGAAAGACCCACAAAAAAGCAACAACTGAAGACAGCTGCAGTAAAGACCAGGCAAAGCATCACAAAGGAGGAAACCCAGCGTTTGGTGATGTCCATGGGTCCCAGACTTCAGGCAGTCATTGCCTGCAAAGGATTCTCTACAAAGTATTAAAAATAAACATTTTATTTATGGTAATGTTAATTTGTCCAAATACTTTTGAGCCCCTGAAATGAGGAGGCTGTGTAGAAAAATGGTCGCAATTCCTTAACATTTCACAGGATATTTTTGTTCAATCCCTTGAATTAAACCTAAAAGTCTACACTTTGATTGCATCTCAGTTGTTTCATTCTCATTCAGACGAACGTGAATAACCTCCGTGTGCTGCGCATGGAAATCACGCGCAGCACACAGACCCATTGAGTTCAATGGGGCTGTTCACACATGCAGGAGTTTTCACGCAGCGAGAGTCCGTTGCGAGAAACTCACTGCATGTCCTATATTGGTGCGTTTTTACGCACCTACGCGTCTCATTGAAGTCAATGGGTGTGTGAAAATCACACACCACACATGGACGCACATACGTGTACGTTGCGTGTTTTGTGCATCAATTCAATTGAGAATAACAATTTTAAAAAAATTTGCTTTTCGAGTGCGTAAATAACGCATGCCACTCGCAAAGCACACTGATGCATAACGCAACACACACGGACCAGATTCATACATGTGAATCTGATACGCTCGTGTGAATGTAGCCTTATTGTATGTTCCAACTGCCGTGGCACCGTGCAGTTGTCATGTATATAAACGTCGGCAGCCTGGAACAGGATTTAATGTGCACAGTGCTGCTTCAGTGTGAGCAGCGCTGCACTTTCCTGTATGCTGGCTCTCTCCACAAGTGCCAGTACCACTCCCCCTTAGTTTCATCAAGCAACCATGTGTTTAATCACTGTTAGGGGGCTTAGAAGTACAAAGCTGCACACACTGAAGCAGTGCTGCACTTTCCTGTCTGTCGGCGCTCTCCCCAATGGAGCCCTGTCTTTGGAAAGCCCTTGTGGTAATTGTCCATATATGAACAGTGACAATAGGGGCTTTGAGATGCCTAAATACAGCCCCTGGTAGATAGAAACACACACCACCCCCCAAATGTGTATAGCACCACAAAGCTCCCTCTGGGAGCGTAATTTCCGGTTAGAGCATTGCCAACGCTCTATCTGGGGATTCCGCTTCTAGAGGGAACGCGTGATGTCACTGTTCATACATGGATAGTGGTGTGAGGTGCTCCTCTGGGAGTGCAATCCCTGGCCAGAGCATTGCCAATGCTCTGGCCTGGGATTCAGCTTCTAGAGGGAGCCCCTGACATCAGTGTTCATATATGAACAGTGACGTCAGGGGCTCCTCCGGGAGCAGAATCCTCCGGCCAGAGCATTGGCGACTCCCTGGCCGGGGATCCCGCTCCTAGAGGGAGCTTCAGTGGTGCTATCTACAGATGGCTGGTGGCGCCATCTACATGGGCACTGTGGTGGTTTCAGACAAAAAATACATTACGAATGAAATTCATCCATATGTTTTTTTTTAACGCCCATGAATGACGGATGGCAAATGGTGGTTAAAAACTCAAACGGCTGAGAAATTGATGACAATTTTGAGACACACAGATACAAAATGGCCAACTTACAGTTGATCCGTTTTTAACGGCCGTTTATTTTTACAATCGTGTGAATATAGCCTTCTTCACCCCCCCCCCCCCCCCCCACAGCAATCCAGGCTGACCGAGAGAAGACAACTAATTTACAGAACTGTGTGTGTGTGTGTGTGTGTGTGTGTGTGTGTGTGTGTGTGTGTGTGTGTGTGTATATATATGTATATATATGTATGTATATATCATATTAAAAAAATAATTATATATGCACACAGGGTGATTTCAAAAGGGAAGGTATAAAAGTAAATGCTTGTAGTTAAAGTAACATCAGTGGTAAAATGGTCAGTGACTGAAATTCAAAGCAAAACTGTCTTAGTTGCCCATAGCAACTAATCACAGCACAGCTTTCATTTTCAAGAGCCAAATTTGAAATGTGCTTTTAATAGTATGACATAAGATGGAGACATCGAAGAAAGAAAAAGCTTTTTGCGTGTTGGAATTTGCAAGAACGGGGTCTGTTCTGACAGTAACACAAAACTTTCAGAATAAATTTGGTAAATGTGTTCTGTATAGAAATTGCATTTTGCGTTGGGTGAAGCAATTCAAAACCGCTGGTTGTTTATGTCTTGGGAAAATTCCCGGCCGCCAAAAAGACTTTGGAAGAGACAGTGAACAGGATTCGAGCCAAGTACGAGCATAGTCCTAGAAAGTAGACCAGATGACTAGTATGGAACTACAGGTGCCACAAATCTGGGTATGGCGTATCTTACGAAAATGTCTGCGGTATTAATCATACAGATTACATCTTCAGGAGCTGAAACCAGATGACAAACCAAGACGCTGTAACTTTTGCATTAACCTGCAGGGCCGATTTGAAGAGGACAAATTCACTTACAGGCTGTTGTTCAGCTCTGAGGGTACCTTTCACCTCAGTGGGAAAGTCAATCGCCCACAACGTTAGAATTTGGGGCTCAGAAAAACCATTTGCATTTATCGAGCACATGAGGAACTTACCCAAAGTAAACATGTTCTGTGCAATGAACAGGCGCAAAGTCTACGGTCCCTTTTTTGCCGTGGATACTGTCACTGGCCACTAATACCTGGATATGTTAAAGGAAGGACTTATGCCACAGATTAAGGAAGATCTGCCAAACGTAGTCTATTAGCAGGATGGTGCACCTACACATTTCCATTTGGATGTTCGCCGATACCTGAAAGAAATGCACCGCGCCGAAAACATAGATTCACCAATGCTGCATTGGCCTTCACGAACGCCAGATCTAACACCCTGCGAATTCTTTCTGTAAGGCTATATCAAGGACTCAGGACCTTAACAACCTGAAACAGTGGAGTCCATATCCGAGGATATGCTGGCACGCGTCTGGACTGAACCGGACTACGGCTTCGACATCTGCCGTGTCACCAATGTAAATCACTTTGAACATTTGTAGTGTATATGTGTGCAGATGTTCAGATAGCACTATTTTTTTCTCAGCTGCTCAGAATAGAGTCCCAACCCAGTTGAAGGAATGGAAAGAATTGTATTTGGTGCACTCATAGAAAGGTAAAGTGAATTTTTATTTTTTTTATCGTGATGCCAGTGGCTATATGTGCAACCTTTCGGTCATCAGACCTTCATCAGGCTGTGAGCCGTACTGGGGACTGTTTTTATGAAGCTGGCGCTCTGTAAATAATGGCGCCAAACTTTAATAGTATGTATTTTCATGTTAATAAACTTGTTATGTTCTCTCGGTTATAAATTGTTCTCTCCGTTATGGCCATATTTTGCACCATCCTTTTTGAGTTACCCTGTGTGCAACTATATATATATATATATATATATATATATATATATATATATATATATATATATATATATATATATATATATATATATATATATATGTGTGTGTGTGTGTGTACAATTACAAAAACTTTCTTTTTCACATTTTTTGTGATTTGTGTGCTCATAATAAAAAATTAGAAACATGTAATTACACTAATCTAGAAAATTATAGCCTCATAGGTCTTGTAAAAAAACAAAGTGGAAATAGTTATAATATACAAGGCGATTGCAAAGATATTATTGTTTAAAGAAGTGCATATCAGAAATGGAAAATTTGACCTGGACAAATGACCCTTGGTGATGAAAGTGTTAATTACTATGTTTTATTGCATTGACTTTGCTTATGTTCTCTGAGTACTCAACTCACATTGTTGTGTTTCTGTATACTGTTTGTATTTGGTTGCTTCTTTTCTAATAAGTGATTTTACTATAAAAAGGATTATACAGCCATTCTTATAGTCTAATTATCATGATCGATCTACAGAAAATGCAGATTTTTTGTGTCATACAAATATAGATTCTTATTATGAACTCTAGCTATCTAGATCATATCTATCTATCTATCTATCTATCTATCTAACTTGTATATATTGATATATAGTATAGTTTCAGGCTGGGACAACACAAGTCGCACAGCCAAGTAAAGTTACCGCGACGCGACCACATTGACTGTCATTACTTGCGATTTAGGCTACAGGACATAGCGATCTTTGGCCATGGGACCTGTGGCGTGGCCAGAGTCAACATGTAGCCCCAGCCTAAAACGATACTATATATCAATATTTATGCGATAGATGGGTAGAGACAAATAAATCTGCATTTAGATCATGATAATTATATGATCTTTATTATGGATAACATAGATTGTATGTGTGTGTGTGTGTTACATTACTAAGGGCTTATTAACACGAACGTGAATATCGTCCGTGTGACGGCCGTTAAAACAACGGCCGTCACACAGACCTATGCATTTCGATGGGGCCGTTCACACGACCGTTGTTTCAACGGAGCACGTGAACGGTCCGTTGAAAAATAGGGCATGTCCTATTTTCCTGCATGTCGCGCATCCCTCCATAGACTATAGTCTGCGGGGGATCCGTGACCACGCGTCCCACGCGGGTTCACTTCGGACGTGGTAAAACTTCAGTTTTTCACGTCCGAGGTGGGCTACTTTTTGTGTGAATATAGCCTTACTCTTCTGCCTATATGATAGTCTGCCAGGAGAGGAAGAAGATAAAACCAATACAAAAGTTTTGTATTATTTTGTTTAATAACAAACTTTTCTGTGAACGCTGTGACAGACTGTTACAACAGTCACATGCCCGGAAACTTCACCGATTTGTTTCCGGGTCAAGCTCCATGATGTCAAATGTCTAGAGGCAGCTGTACCACAGAGCTCTAGGCAGCCGGAGAGGGGTGCGCCAAGGGAGGAAGTATTGTGATCGTTGTGACAGGCTGTCACAATGGTCACATGCCCAGATACCACGCTAATTGGCCTCTAGGTAATATCAGCTGTCTAAAGAGAGCTGTATCATGGTGCTCCAGGCAGTGGGGGGCGCCAAACGGGAAATCTGCAGGACGTTCTAAAACATCCTTGCAAAGATGGGTGCGGACCACCAAGTCTATGGGCGGTCCACAACTGGTGTAATGATGGGGTAGGGAGACAGATAGGTGAGCCCTAATCTACCCGCCACTCAGTCCCTGCCTACTTGCACGGCCCGTCCTAGGCGACGGCGTACAACTGGGCGACGGTCCCTACGCTCAATAAGTGCACGACAGACCAACAGACAAGGGTACACAGACGCTAAGGGAAATGGGGCAGTTGCCCACAGCAACACTGTGAGCAACAAGAGTAGTGAACGAGCCAAGTCAAACCAGGAGTGTACGAGGTACCAAACGCAGAGCAGGAGTAGTCAGTAAAGCCAGGGTCAATTTGAAGCAGAGGTCAATAGTACAAGCAGGAGCAGCAAAGCCAGGAAACCAGACAGAATCACAGGCAAAGGAGGAGCAGGAAATGAAGGTATAAATCGACAGAGGGCGGGAGCTAGCTCCGTCTGGCCAGGCTATGATAGGTTCTCCCACTCCCCAGCCTGAGTGGTAGCAGATTGAGTCACTCTAACAGACCTAGGAGCAGGTGCAAACTGATTAACCACGGGCGTCGACAAAGAAGCTGTGTCAGGCAAATCCATTACAACTGGTTAACAAGATCATAGTGGACCAGTTCAGTGTCTTTCCAAGTAAAGGCTATAGACACGTTTTGGTGTTTTCTTTTATGTTTTTGTTTTTAATAAAATTTATGTATTTTATATACTGACTAGGGTAAAATTTCCATAATCGGCTTAGTGTACATTCAGTAAGATTTGAGCATTTATTGAGATTTAACAAAATGCCTTCTTTATATCTTATCTTTGAAACAGCAATTAGTGTGCTTAATCCCTTCTTATTTCTTTGCGGAAAAATATATTTTTATTTCTATATTAACACCCAGAGCAGCTGCATGTTTTTGCTAGACACTGTTTTCTTAAAACAACACAAATAGATAAAGCTTATTACAATAGTTCATTGATTTTTCTTCTGGTTGCATCTGTGAGCTAGGAATAGTAAGTTTTTCCAGTTTTACTCTTCAGTTTCCATGAAAACATAAGAGAATTATGGGCTTTAGCTAACAAGAAACCAATCTAATTCAAAAGCCTTGACTGGTACTAAGACTACTCGCAGTTTTAGTTTATTTATATATATCAAAGCGTATGAAAATTTGTACTTAACGTCTGAATGGGGTTGTTTCTGCAGCATGTGCATGGTTTTTTACAAACCTTTTCTAGATGCTTACTCTCTTTAGCCTCTTTCACACAGCAGTATTTTGCATCAGTATCTGTAAGCCAAAATCAGGAGTGGCTCCAGAACATGGAGTTCCATATCTTTCCATTATACTTGTTCTCTGTGTAGGTTCCACTCCTGGCTTACAAATACTGAATCGAACGGCAGCGCTTAGTTCAGTATTTTGTAAGTGGCTTTGAAATTAATTTTTGTCATTAACAATAAAACAAATACAAATTTATTAGCAAAACAGGTAGTCATTGCTTAGCTGTACTTCTTTCTATTAGATACATCTTACCAGTTGTATGGAACTATATACATAATACATTTTTTTAGTTGTGTTGGAGCTATTTTGCATGTCCTTAATAAATTACTTTGATTTAATGCTTTTATTACATTCTAAAATGTTAGGTTATTAATGTATTTCATATCTAAGTACAGTTGGGATAGACTGAGATATACACATTTTTTTTAAATTTGTTTGCTGCATTTTACTACATATGAATTTGTGCAGAACTTTTAATATTTTGGCACCTGAAACTGCCAAATCTAAATATTGTAGCCTATATAGTTTTATCAGGACGCATCTGTATGCTTCCTATACATCGTATGCAGTGAAATAAAGTAAAATAGACTTCGCTTAAGGCAAATTTATTGTAAAACCTGAGAGAGGTAATTTCTCCATATATTCAATCTGAAACCCAAATGAATGCAAAATAAATCTTACCTTGACTTTTTGCATTAAATGGTAGAAAAGGTGGCGGTCCTTTCACACTGGATTGCTTCGGATGTCTTTCAGGAAAATAGCCAGATGTGTAGATAAAATTTGGAAACAGCAAGAGCAAGTAGATGCTGGTTTGTAAATTCATGTTGCCAGATTTGCTCTGCATAAGAAAGAGAAAGTCACTTTCATTCATTTCTGTCATATGAAATAAATGCGCCAGACTTACAAAGCCATGACAAAAGCCTCAAATGTGGTCGCTATGTCTCAGAAAGCGTGGCTTCCATAAGACATTGCAAAAATTACTCCTGTGTGAAGTTTTGGAAATAAAAAAGTATGACTAAATCAAGCATGTAAAACAAAAAGTCTATTTCTGTTCTGAAATTTCAGCATAGCACAGACCAATAACTGACATTTCCCTGAAGCTTGTTTTATATGATCTGACTCAAAAAAAATAGAGTTTGAAAAGAAAACATATAAAATACAGAAAGCCATATAACCTTACCCGGGTTTATATGCTGCCGTAATGAGTTCTGAACGTATTTTTCTGCCGTCTGCTATTAGTTTGTTGAGGCTATATTTAGAAGTGCATGTCTGGTCCCAGTTCTTTAAAGATGCCACATTTTAATGTAAAAATATCCTTCGCAATATAGTAATGATCGCTCATTCAGTTATATCCATCCCCTTGCTGGTGAAAGGAGCAGTGCCATTTAGTGCCCATTTCTAAATTCATTTATTTATACTTTTATGCAAATATAACAATATGCATAAGTCAAACTCCTCCCTCAGAACGGGGAGCGCTAATTATCCAGACCGTTATTAAATGCAGGAATGTGCGGTCAGGCCAATTTCAGTCATTGTTGTGGTATTAGTCATGTTTGGTTGTGAAATTGATTCTTAACTGGTAATCAAGGTGTATCAGCCAAAAATAAATAAATAAATTTACTAAAATTTTTAAAAGGAGTTCTTGAAAGATTGTGTTTGCAAAATACATTTACAACATTCTTAATCATAGTTTTGAAAGTGACAAATTTGATACAAATGTTCTAATTTTCTTATATTTCTATAAATATTTATACACATAGCAACAAGTCAGATGCTAGATTTCATTGGTCTAAATTTAAATCAATCTTCATCAGACCAATAAATACAGTAAATCGATTTGAACAGGGCCGGATTCAGCACCCGTCAAGGTTGGGCAGATGCCAGGGCCCATGGCGTAGGACTTCTGCTCTCTACCCTGCATTAAGCCCTGTGCAGTTTCTCTTACACAGTACAGCGTGAGGAACTACACAGGACTCTGCTACGTATTAGGGTATGTTCACACGCACTATTTACGGACGGAATTCGGGCGTTTTTGCCCAGAATTACGTCCGAAATAGCATCTCAATAGCGTCGGCAAACATCTGCCCATTCATTAGAATGGGTTTTACGATGTTCTGTGCAGACGGTCATTTTTTTTACGCCCCGCTGTCAAAAGGTGGGGCGTAAAAAAGACGCCCGCGTCAAAGAAGTGCCTGTCACTTCTTCAGACGTAAATGGAGCCGTTTTCCATGGACTCCATGGAAAACCAGCTCCATTTAACGTCCGTAATGGACGCAGCAAAAAGCGCCTCAACATGCCATTACGGCTGAAATTACGGATGTGTTTTTTCCTGAAAACAGCCCCGTAATTTCAGCCGTAACGGACGCTGCCGTGTGAACATACCCTCATTCAGCCTCTTGTACCATTTCTCTAATGGGTCTCAAACTCAGGACCTGCTGTATGGGCCAGTGAGCCAGAGGACTGACTTTCTCACTAAAAACTTTACAGGCATACTATAATGGTATATATATATATATATATATATATATATACACACTACCGTTCAAAAGTTTGCGGTCACCCAGACAATTTTGTGTTTTCCATGAAAACTCACACATATTTATCAAATGAGTTGCAAAATGACTAGAAAATATAGTCAAGACATTGCCAAGGTTAGAAATAATAATTTTTATTTGAAATAATAATTTTCTCCTTCAAACTTTGCTTTCGTCAAAGAATGCTCCATTTGCAGCAATTACAGCATTGCAGACCTTTGGCATTCTAGCTGTTAATTTGCTGAGGAAATCGGGAGAAATTTCACCCCATGCTTCCAGAAGCCCCTCCCACAAGTTGGATTGGCTTGATGGGCACTTCTTGCGTACCATACGGTCAAGCTGCTCCCACAACAGCTCTATGCGGTTGCGATCTGGTGACTGCGCTGGCCACTCCATTACAGATAGAATACCAGCTGCCTGCTTCTTCCCTAAATAGTTCTTGCATAATTTGGAGGTGTGCTTTGGGTCATTGTCCTGTTGTAGGATGAAATTGGCTCCAATCAAGCGCTGTTCACAGGGTATGGCATGGCGTTGTAAAATGGAGTGATAGCCTTCCTTATTCAAAATCCCTTTTACCTTGTACAAATCTCCCACTTTACCAGCACCAAAGCAACCCCAGACCATCACATTACCTCCACCATGCTTGACAGATGGCGTCAGGCACTCTTCCAGCATCTTTTCAGTTGTTCTGCATCTCACAAATGTTCTTCTGTGTAATCCAAACACCTCAAACTTCGATTCGTCTGTCCATAACACTTTTTTCCAATCTTCCTCTGTCCAATGTCTGTGTGCTTTTGCCCATATTAATCTTTTCCTTTTATTAGCCAGTCTCAGATATGGCTTTTTCTTTGCCACTCTGCCCTGAAGGCCAGCATCCCGGAGTCGCCTCTTCACTGTAGACGTTGACACTGGCGTTTTGCGGGTACTATTTAATGAAGCTGCCAGTTGAGGACCTGTGAGGCGTCTATTTCTCAAACTAGAGACTCTAATGTACTTGTCTTGTGCCTCAGTTGTGCAGCAGGGCCTCCCACTTCTCTTTCTACTCTGGTTAGAGCCTGTTTGTGCTGTCCTTTGAAGGGAGTAGTATACACCGTTGTAGGAAATCTTCAGTTTCTTGGCAATTTCTTGCATGGAATAGCCTTCATTTCTAAGAACAAGAATAGACTGTCGAGTTTCACATGAAAGCTCTCTTTTTCTAGCCATTTTGAGAGTTTAAGCGAACCTACAAATGTAATGCTCCAGATTCTCAACTAGCTCAAAGGAAGGTCCGTTTTATAGCTCCTCTAAACAGCAAAACAGTTTTTTCAGCGGTGCTAACATAATTGCACAAGGGTTTTCAAGTGTTTGCTAACTGTGTTAGAAGGCTAATGGATGATTAGAAAACACAATGTACCATTAGAACACTGGAGTGATGGTTGCTGTAAATTGGCCTCTATACACCTATGTAGATATTGCATTAAAAACCAGACGTTTGCAGCTAGAATAGTCATTTAGCACATTAATGTATAGAGTGAATTTTTGATTAATTTAATGTTATCTACATTGAAAAAAACTGCTTTTCTTTCAAAAATAAGGAAATTTCTAAGTGACCTTAAACTTTTGAACGGTAGTGTATGTGTGTGTGTATATATATATATGTCAGTACATTATGGGTGGAAAAAAAGATCAAAAGTTATTTTTTTTTTCTAGAAAGTCCACGTCACTAAAAAGAATGGCACAAAAACAATTGCAATAAATTAAATTTTCAATAAACTTTATTAAATAAACATCACAAAACTGTAAAAACATATTTGGTACATTACAGTGAACACATTATTTCTAAATAAAAATGGTGCAATTGCTGTTTTCCCCCGTGTATTAACCAATAATAAAAGTTAATATAAATTACACGCTTACTTATGTGTATGACAAAATAGGGCTTAAGGAAAACTACTTCTTATCTCGCAAAAAACAAAACCTCATTTACCTATGTTAATGTAAAGATAAAATATAATTTTTTTTGTTTTGTTATGGCTATGAATGTGGGAAAGCAAAAACCCAAAAAATTCTGCCCCTCTGAACAAGTTCAGCACCCACATCATCCGACAATACATTTTGCGGCATACAGCTGCCTCTCTCATTCTTAGGCCTCATGCACACCAACGTAGTGGTGTGCACGGCCGTGATTTGCGGCTCGGATGGCCACGGAGTTTCATCTGTGGGCCGTGCACATGTCATTAATTTCTATGAGCAAAGCACGGCCGTAATAAGACATATCCGTTCTTTTTGCGGTCCAGGCTCCTGGGCCATGCACGGACCGTGGAAACCATGGTCGTGTGCATGGGCCCATTGAAATCAATGGGGTCGCAATTCACCTGCAGATTTGCGGTTGAATTGCGGTCGCAAAAATATGTTAGTGTATGTTCGCTCGTGATTGTGTAAATGTCATTTTTGCTGAAAAACACACATGAAAAAAAAAATGCCACAAAAACGTCACTGGAGACATTATTGTTATATAGTATACTGGGTGGATGAAAGAAATGAAGGGGGAATTCACACTGCGGATTTACAGTGCAGATTCCGCACCACAAATCCACAGAAATTTACAGTACAACGAATGTGAAGGGCGTTTTGAAAACCGTCGCCCACATGTAGAAAAAAAAATCCATGCAGCAAAATTATCATACTGCAGATCTCCAAATTCATAGCATGCTCTTTATGTGGTCGAAATGCCATGGATTTCACCCATTTAATGTAAAGGAGGAAATCGGCTACAACATACGGTGTAGGCGCCGCATATTCACCGGGAATTTGCGGTGATAAGTGAGGAGGAATTTTTCCACTTCATGAGCCTAAGTGATCCCTCTGTGACTCTAGCAACCAAAGGACCTACGTAAACCTAGAGCCGGCCCTGGCTTCAGTTCACTACATTGTGCATGTTGGTACCGATTTTCGGATCTACGCTTAATCATATACCCTTTCAAACTTACACATTTTGAACACCATTTTTGCAATACATATAGATATATATTAATTTTAAAAAAACAAGTAGTCTTATAAATATATTGTAATTTTCTATCTTACATCTGCTATTATAGCCAGAGCTCCATTAACAATTCTGTTGATTTATATTGGTAACAGTTAACAAGCTTGTAAACCGACACATCCCCAACTACTATGCTCCTGTAATGTAGTGAGGCAGTGCCTGGTGTAACGACTACACAGAATGCACATTTCCAGAGGACTCTCTGTGCAGACAGTGAGCCAGCAAGGGTTGCTGGAAAGTTTCAGCTTTGAAGCCTGTAGAGGTATGAAGGTCTGGGCTATAATGTATCTTTTAACTTAGGATCCATTCAAGATACATTGCATTTACACTTTTTATGTAGATTCAGTTTATTTGTAAACTAAAATAGTTTACAAACTTAAAAATATCATTTAAATGACTGTGAAATGTTTCTCCCAGAGACATGTTTAGAACTTCTTAGTGTTTTCCCAATGGCCAGTTTCTATAGTTAGGAGTATTGGTATTATTGTACACATCATGTGTAGGCAGGTTAGCGACTGGGCACTTTCCCGCCAACGTAAATTAGTTTAAGACTAAACGCCACTCTTAACATATTTGCCCAAATAAGCTCAGTTTTGAGAAGATTTAATTTCAAGTAGTAAGAGGACATGACAGCTTAAGACAATTTTTTGGGGTTTTGAGCATGCACCGAATTATTTAAGTGCATGTAACAGGCTTTCTAACATTTTTTTCGCCGTTAAAACTAAGCCTGGTTAGACCAAGCGTACATTTGCAAAAAGTCATAGATGCAATCTTTCATTAATTTTGTGACATTTGCATGACATTTTACACTACAGTGAGCATTCTCCAAAGGTGAATAAAGCAAATTGACATACATCTATGCGAGATGTTGAGAATTTTGTGCGTGTCCAGTAAATTTTGCACCATTTTAGTGACAAGAAAATCTGTTGGGACAAAACCACTTTTTTATACATTTTTATATTTTCCCTATTGTGTTTTGTGCAACTTTCAAAATACTTTTTATTAAAAATTATTTTTACTTTTTCAGATACAGCTGCTTTGTATCCTGTACACAGTGCAGCTGTATATAGCGCTGAAACCTTTATCCGTCTGGTCAGCGTTACGGACGAGTTTAGTGTCAGCGGGTCAGGATCGAGCTGTTACTGATCACATATAAGTTCATAACTAAGATGTGATTGATTACAGGTGGATCATGCATGACCCGCTGTCGCTTAAGCCATCAGTCCCGCGGACCTGAACGATTTAGGTCTTAGCGAATGATACAGCTTGTCTGTATACAGGATACAAAGCAGCTGTATTTCAAAAAGTTACAATAATTTTTAATAAGATGTAATTACAAAGTTGTACCAAACACACCGATATATATAAATAGGAAGAAGGAAAAAATGTCTGGCACTGCTGAACCAGAATCACTTGTATGAACGGAGTATATCAAATGGTTTTCTTATCTTTGCTGATTATAGCAGCCAAGTTGCCCGGAGGTGCTCATCGATCAGTACAGCACAATATAGCTTGAATAAAACGAGATAGAAGATATCGAGGCACTCACCGGATTATCAACAAACTTCTTTATTTCTGGATCTCGGTCAGGATGTGGAATTAGCCTACGGCCGTTTCACGTGTACACGCTTCCACAAGGCCTTGAGGAAGCGTGTACGCACATGAAACGGCCGTAGGCTAATTCCACATCCTGACCGAGATCCAGAAATAAAGAAGTTTGTTGATAATCCGGTGAGTGCCTCGATATCTTCTATCTCGTTTTACACCGATATACAGTGGAGAAAATAAGTATTTGATCCCTTGCTGATTTTGTAAGTTTGCCCACTGTCAAAGACATGAACAGTCTAGAATTTTTAGGCTAGGTTAATTTTACCAGCGAGAGATAGATTATATTAAAAAAAAAAAAGAAAATCACATTGTCAAAATTATATATATTTATTTGCATTGTGCACAGAGAAATAAGTATTTGATCCCCTACCAACCATTAAGAGTTCAGCCTCCTCCAGACCAGTTACACGCTCCAAATCAACTTGGTGCCTGCATTAAAGACAGCTGTCTTACATGGTCACCTGTATAAAAGACTCCTGTCCACAGACTCAATGAATCAGTCTGACTCTAACCTCTACAACATGGGCAAGACCAAAGAGCTTTCTAAGGATGTCAGGGACAAGATCATAGACCTGCACAAGGCTGGAATGGGCTACAAAACCATAAGGAAGACGCTGGGTGAGAAGGAGACAACTGTTGGTGCAATAGTAAGAAAATGGAAGACATACAAAATGACTGTCAATCGACATCGATCTGGGGCTCCATGCAAAATCTCACCTCGTGGGGGTATCCTTGATCCTGAGGAAGGTGAGAGCTCAGCCGAAAACTACACGGGGGGAACTTGTTAATGATCTCAAGGCAGCTGGGACCACAGTCACCAAGAAAACCATTGGTAACACATTACGCCGTAATGGATTAAAATCCTGCAGTGCCCGCAAGGTCCCCCCTGCTCAAGAAGGCACATGTACAGGCCCGTCTGAAGTTTACAAATGAACATCTGGATGATTCTGAGAGTGATTGGGAGAAGGTGCTGTGGTCAGATGAGACTAAAATTGAGCTCTTTGGCATTAACTCAACTCGCCGTTTTTGGAGGAAGAGAAATGCTGCCTATGACCCAAAGAACACCGTCCCCACTGTCAAGCATGGAGGTGGAAACTTTATGTTTTGTGGGTGTTTCTCTGCTAAGGGCACAGGACTACTTCACCGCATCAAGGGGAGAATGGATGGAGCCATGTGCCGTCAAATCCTGAGCGACAACCTCCTTCTCTCCACCAGGACATTAAAAATGGCTCGTGGCTGGGTCTTCCAGCACGACAATTACCCGAAACATACAGCCAAGGCAACAAAGGAGTGGCTCAAAAAGAAGCACATTAAGGTCATGGAGTAGCCTAGCCAGTCTCCAGACCTTAATCCCATCGAAAACTTATGGAGGGAGCTGAAGATCCGAGTTGCCAAGCGACAGCCTCGAAATCTTAATGATTTACAGATGATCTGCAAAGAGGAGTGGGCCAAAATTCCATCTAACATGTGTGCAAACCTCATCATCAACTACTAAAAATGTCTGACTGCTGTGCTTGCCAACAAGGGTTTTGCCACCAAGTATTAAGTCTTGTTTGCCAAAGGGATCAAATACTTATTTCTCTGTGCACAATCAAATAAATATATATAATTTTGACAATGTGATTTTTTTTAGATTTTTTTTTTTATATAATCTATCTCTCACTGGTAAAATTAACCTAGCCTAAAAATTCTAGACTGTTCATGTCTTTGACAGTGGGCAAACTTACAAAATCAGCAAGGGATCAAATACTTATTTCCTTCACTGTATATATACATATATATATATATATATATATATATATATATATATATATATATATATAATATACACACATATAAATGTCTATGTATTTCTGAAAGAAAACAGTATTTGCAGAGGTTAAACGTTGTGAAGTTATGTACACTTATTATAGTAATCTATGTTAAAATATTATTTATATAAAGAAAATAATTTATTAATGAAGCACTCCCATGAAAATTTGTATTGCTTTGCCCGTTTGTAGTATAATAAGTCTATGAGATTTATTGACAAATGGGCAAAGTAATAAAAATTTCACGGGAGTTCTTCTTTAAATGATCTCTTGGTATTTTTTTCAGTTTATTTAATAGTAATAAGAAAATCGAGATTCAAATCAAAAATCGGCCATATGGTTGAAAAAAAATCTAGATTTTATTTTTGGGCATAATCGCCGAGCCCTACCTACAGCTCTTAAAAATTGTTTGCTTCAACATTTTACTAGGAACATTTCTGGATCATGTCTAGATCAGAGTATCCCATACTCAAATAAATTACATCAAAGTATTCCCAAGGCTATGGATCATACATAATACCTATTAAAAGCGCAATATGAGGACTGGGCAATTATGACCTAAATCAAAATCACGATTAATTGAACATGTAACCTTGATTACGATTATTTAGGCCACACCACTTTTTGCATGTCACGCCCCCTATTTGCAGGCTACTCCATTGAATTAATATTTATCCCCTGAGCCTGCTGTATACTACTAGTATATAATATATCCCCTGAGTCTGCTGTATACTACTAGTATACAGAAGGTTTAGAGCCAGGGGCTATACATACAGCATATATATTATACGGCAGGCAGGTACAGGGGGTATATATTATATACAGTAGTATACCATACCACTAACACTTGGCTGAGGCATCTCAAAGTCAGGTTCTTCCTGACTAGTGTGTTCTTAATCTTCGAGGTCCTTCTACCCAGCTTCTTTTCAGCATCAAGAAAAGTACACAAACAATGAAGAGCAGCAATTTATAAGAGAGGAATCATAGGCCTGTTTAACATACCGTATGTCGCCAGAGGTGGTCAGGACATGCTCAGTGCGCAAAGTCAGCTGCCTCTCTGCTGCGGTCGTGCGGTCGCCGCTCACCCCCGACAGTCCCCATACTTTCTGCTTTGTTCCGTCTGCTTCCTCTCTGATGCGGTCGCCTCTCACCCCCCCCCCCCCCCCCCCCCCCGCCGGACGGTCCCCATGCTTTTTGCTTTGTTTTGTAAATAAAGCAGAATGCATGGAGACCATCCGGCGGGGGTGTGAGAGGCGACAGAAGCAGAGAGGAAGCTGACGGAACAAAGCAGAAAGTATGGGGACTGTCGGGGGATGAGCGGCGACGGCTGACCAAAACAAGGTGGACTAGCTGTAAATAGTGCAGCGACTGCACTGTGCCATTTGCTGCTCGTGTGGGAGGTGGGAGACAACTCTTGGCTCAGACAGGGCCCACCAGCTGATTTGGTGGTCTGCTTGTACCTCAGCAGCCAGCATAAACATTCTGTAAATGATAATCCCTGCTCTCCAGGCAGCCATAACTTCGGCGTTCTGCAGGAGTAGCGTCGATACTGTCACATTGAGCCTGCTCTGCCATTGGCTATCCGAAACGTCAGTAACTGCATGCTATCCAATCAGAATCGCTGATATGTTAATCACATATCAGCGATTCTAATTAGATAGCATACAGTTGCATACGGCAGAGGCTGGCCTGCATGTAGTAAACGAACCGAAATGCGAAGATGATGTCGGTTATCTGCGCTGATTTTCGGTTTCGGTTATTTTTCGATTAATTGCCCAGCCCTACCCCTAGGGCAGTGTTTCCCAACTAGCGTTTCCTGGAATTCTGGGGATCCTTGAAAACTAGTGAAGGTTTCTCTATAGGGCTGGGCGATTAATCAAATTAATTTAATTAATTCACGCTCAAGGACTCTCACGATTCTGTTTTTTAACGATTCTTCAGTGGCCCATCGCGCTGTGCTGCAGGAGGAAGCTCCGCCCCGCCGCCTCGTCACTGCCTGGTCCGCCCCGTTCTGTCCCTGCTTCCCCACGGAACTGCTGTTCTGTACTGAACAAAATGATACAGTACGGAACAGCGGGGAAGCAGGGACTCCTCGTATATAGCGATACCACCCCGCTGTAGATAACAGCTCCCTTGCAGATCGCACCACCACCCCCTGCCGATTGCACCACCACCCCCCCTTGCAGATCGCACCACCACCCCCCCTTGCAGATCGCACCACCACCCCCTGCCTATCGCACCACCACCCCCCCTCGCATAACTAACCCCCACTGTAGATTGCACCACCACCCCACCTTGCAGATCGCATCACCACTACCCCTTGCAGATCGCACCACAGTAGCTCCCACTAGGAGCTGAATCCCAGGCCAAAGTCTCGGCAACCTCTGACCGGGGATTCAGATCCTAGTGGCAGCTACAGTGGCGATATCTACAAGGAAGAAGGGGGGTGCTATCTACTTGTGGGGGTGCGATCTACAAGGAAGTGGAGGTTCTGCTGCGATCTACAAGGGGTGGGGTGAGACCTACATGTGGGGTTGCTATCTACAAGGGAGGAGGGGTGCTGCGATCTATATGGGGGGTGGGGGTGCTATCTGCAAGGGTGTGTGGCACTATCTACATGGGCACTGTGGCACTATATTTGGGGGTGGCACTATGTGGGTACTCACTATATGTGGGCACTGTGGAACTGACTATATGGGCACTGTGGCACTATGTCCCTATATGTGGGCACTGTCGCACTATGTCACTATGTGGGCACCGTGGCACTGTCACTATGTAGGCACTTTGGCACTATGCCACTATATGTGGGCACTGTGACACTATGTGGGCACTGTGGTACTATGTGGGCACTATCTCCAGGGACATTGTGGCACTATCTACATGGGCACTGCTGTCTTCAGGGGATTAATACAAAAACCGTAACAAATTAAATCCATCCTTTTTTATTTTTTATTTTTTTTTAACGACCATGAAAACGGATAGACGGACTGGAAATGGATGAGAATTTGGAGACACTGATGCAAAATGGACATGAAAAACTGACATTTGATCAATTTTTAATGATCATTTTTTTTTTCACTGTTGTGTGACTGTAGCCTAAGTGTCTATGTTTCGTTCACATGTACCGTGATCGGGCTGGGAAATCCGGCGGACACACGGACCGTTTTTCACTGTCCAATCACGGTCGCGTGATTCTAGCCTTAATGTAATTTATTAAAACTACCATCGTGGGGCCGGTACAGCACAGGGTCCTGCTCAGACTTCAGATACCATAATGTAATCTCGCCCCAGAGTGCCCACTCGGCGCTATCCGTCTGGCCCTGCTGCAATTTACACTGCTCTCGTCTGCAATGTCGGGGACCGGCTGAGGTGGTGATAGGCAGAGGGGGATTTTAGTACACGCAGTGCATCATTGATTATAGTTTCTGTTAACATGTTCCCTGTCGGTGAATCAAATAGATAGACATTTTCCAATTGTATTTCTGATAAAAAAGTATTTGCAGAGGTTAAAAGTTGTGAAGTTACGTACAATTATAATAGTAATATATGTTAAAATGTTATTTATATAAAGAAAATAATTAATTAAATTATCTCTTGGTATTACTGTTAAATAAACGAAAAAAAAAATAAGGAAATCGAGATTCAAATTGAAAATCGCCCAAAGTGTTGAAAAAAATCTGCATTTTATTTTTTGGCAATATCGCCCAGCCCTAATAATCTAGAACATAGCAGCGGGAAAAAAAACCTGTCAATTTCAGGGTGGGCTCACACATATCGTAATTGCTGCAGATTTTCTGGATTTGCAGGTGCAGCGCATTACAGTAGTATAAAAGTGGATGAGATTTGAACACATCTCATCCACACGCTGCAGAAAATTTCTGTGCAGATGTAACAATTTGCAGCAAGTCAGGAATGGTTGTGTATTTGTTGCAGATTTTCCCTATTGAGTTTAATGGGGAAGGAAATTCCCATCAGATACTAAATATTACTCTTTTGTTTTTTTTTTGCTGTGGAATATCTGTGTGTCCGCAGCAAAATTGCAATTAGAATAAACAGCAAAAAACCCTGTTTCCATGTTAAAAAACAAAAACACTATACTCACCTCTTCTGGCGCTCTCATAGCAACGCGTTCCTACTCCTCCGACTGGTCTGTGCAGCTCCACTGACTGGTCTTTGCGCATTTTGTCCAATGTGACCACTGCAGCCTATCCCAGGCTCTATCTCCTCTGCTTTTCTCAGCAGTGGTAAATCTAGCCAAAAATGTGCATCAAATGAAACACTATTTGGGGCAGACCTTTAGCTGAAATTCCCTGCGGCATCTGAGTTGGATTTCCCGCCGACTTTTCCGCAGCAAATCCAGCCCGTGTGAATATACCCTTATCGTAGGGACAGCAAAGTGATTTCAGCCTACTAAAATATACTTGGCAGAGCAGTCAATACATGTCAGCCAGAATATAGAGCTAAACAAGAATTCTAGTATACTTTACCATCTGCAACACCAAGCTGCTTTAAGGTAGGAATGGTTGGTGTTCCTCAGAAGTAAAAAAAAAAACTATTATCAGAGGTTCCTCCATGGTAATAAAACAGATTAACTGCCCATGAACATGCCATTTACCCCCTGGGGTACATGTAACACCGTTTCAGAACCATGAATCTAGAATGGAATGTATTTACTCAAATGAGTCCCTGTTCCTTCTAATATAATTTCCCTATCTGACACACAAAAACACATATAGCTGTTGGCTGTATCCTTGTTCAGGATCTCCCCCAACCTCCCCATAAACGTGCATGCCTGAAACCTCTGACAGAGGTTTATCTCCTGGCAGACTGAATTATCGGGCATGCTGAAAGACCGCATGCCGGATTCTAGTTTCCCCAGACATCTGCCCCCTTACACATTAGATTTCCCCTAGACATTTATGGGCAGCTGTAAGCCAATTTAATTGAAAGTCAGTTGACTCTTACTATTTGGGTACGCTCACACTTGGCATACCTGCATTGTATTTCCGCAGCGTAAACATAAGCTGAGGAAAATGTTACAATGTATGCCTATAGGAAAAATATTCAGCAACTCAGACAGATTTCTCTTGTGCTTGCATTGCGGAATATATTTTTCCCAAAGACATATACTGTTAAGTTTTCTGCAGCATATGTTAACACTGCGGAAATACAATGCAAGAATGCCACGTGTGAGCGCGATTTTTAAGTGTTTGTGAAAGTTGGAGTAGCAGGAGAAAACCCATGCCAACACATGGAGAATATACAAATATTATAGAAAATTGCCATTTATGGTGGGTTTTCAATGACTGGCAAGCAGCTTCTTGTTATTTCTTTCTTATGTGTGGCTCTTGAATTGAATACTGGATACCTTCAGAATATGGTTTTAAGAAAACTGATTTTATGAAATTTATTTGTCCCATCAGAATAGAATGAAGCCTATTATTTTATACAACATTTATGCAGAGCCACTTTTATTTAGACAGATTTGTAGGTTTTTAAGGGGATGAGCTGTTTGCTTCGGGTCCTCTTTTGGGTCAAGTGAGAAGTTTGAGTAGGCCAAAACGTTAATTTTATTTCTCATCTGTCATCCAAATGTAGGTTTACTTAAATGTTTTGGGTAACTGTCTTTCTGCAATGCCCAATTATACTTCAGCTTATGGACGCAACAGACATTCTACTGTACTTTAAAGTACACTCCACGCAAAACTGATACAATCGGTTATGCCAAGGGCAGGGCCTCAAGGGGGAGGTAGATAACACAGGAATTCTTTTGTGTAGTCTATAAAAATCCCTGTGTCATGCACCACCATCATATTTGATATGCAGAAAGTATTTTTTTTGAATGGTCACTAAATTTTAATAAACTTTGCATAAATCAAAAGTAAGAAATAAAAGAAACTTTGCAATATATCTTATTAGAGAGAAAATGCCTCTTTTCTCCACATATCAGGCTTCCCCTTCCCCCAACTGTTTACTGCTAAATTTATCTCCTCAAGTCGAGATGGACTATGATCTAACTCAAGGATCGGGTTATTTACAACCATAGAAGTCTGTGGAGAGGGGGGAGGAGGGAGCAGAGTGTGAGAGAAGAGGCTGCATCTTCTGGTAAGTGTTATATCTCACCCCAGTGATGGATTTACAACTGCACTGCTCAGTACTGCTGTCTTCCATGCTGCCGATGTTTCCGAGGGTGTGCTACAAAGAGATTGGGGAGCCGAATTCTCTCTTCATTATGTGCAGGAAAGGTGATAAGTGTCTGATCACTGGGTGGCCCACCGCTGGGACTCCCATCGATCATGAGTGTCCCGTATCCCACATTTGAATAGAGCAACAGTTGGACATGTGCGCTGCCGTTCCATTTAATACTATGGGACTGCTGGAGATAGCCAAGCACTGTTCTGAGCTTTCTCTGTCAGTTCCATAGAGTTGAATGGAGCAGTTCTGGTGATCAGATATTTATTACCTATTCTGTGGATAGGTATTAAATGTAATTTGTGGGAAAACTCCCTTTATTAAGGGAGCATTTGCAGACGGCAAATATTTTAGGTTCCATTCATCTAAATGTGGTAGTTTCTGCAGCAGGTGTATGGATTTCTGCTTTTTTTTATTCACATAAATGGAACCGATTTTCAGTCATAGAAATTCGGATATTCAGTCATAGAAATTATGATTTTCAGTGATAGAAATTAATGCTTAAATATCTTCCGCATGACTGCACCCTAACTTTTATCCCCATGCTTGTTTGTCTGATGTTTTTACTCTGTATTTGTCAGAGGCCCATTTGTCAGAGGCCCATTTGTCAGAGGCCCATTTCTGTCGATAGAACATTATCCGAAACCACTTTTTCACAAATTTGAGATAAGCAATGGTATTAATTGTTTGAACATTTTTGGCTTCGTTATTATGAACACTGACCTTAGGGACCTAGGGTGGCCTGAAAATCTATTGATATTATTCTGGAATGTGTTATTGTTTTTTTTTCCTGGATGAGTTGTCGCTGTGCCCTTAAGTTTGCCACACTAGCCATTCTAAAGGAAGATTTATCACCGTTCCTAATCATCATTTGGAGATAGTAGCTCCTACTGAAGTACAATAGAGCCCGAGAGCCTTATCGCTTTGGGATCCTTTCCATACCAATCTACATTATCATGCAAAAGTTTGCATCAATAAGAAAAATCTTTGTTTAAAAAAATAAAATGAGGTTTTAGAGTCAATACAATGCTGTAAATGATCTCAATCTTATATTTACCACATATTATGTTCCTAAAAGACTTCTACTTTTGCAGCAATAATAGCATTACAGATGAAAATAATGTTTTTCCTGAAAAAGCTATTTGTCTATATAAATGTTTAGAAAATAAAATAATATTTAGTTTCAAAGTGGTAGCAAATGAAAGTCCTCTATGCACTACAGAAAAAACAATTAATGAATTATTTACCAAAAAAGATTAATCTTAAGAATACAATGGTCTGAAAGGTTACATTTTGTGGTCACCATGGCTCAAAAGATGTGGGTTAACAGCCCACAAACCTACCTAACCCATTTTTTATTGATAGACAATGCTAGTAATGGTAGCTTACAGAGCTGTGTATGACAGTCATTTCCATGAAATTACTATTCCTTCACCCCTCTGTGTCCCAAGCGCTTTACAGAACATTATTTTCTCCGGGGAGGGTGGGGGGGGTTCCTTACACAGACTAATTCCTATTGCATTATTATTCAAATTCTATCAGCCAATCCTGATGTAGAAGCTCTGTAGGTCCTGTATCCTGCTTCTTTTATGTTTAATTTACCCATTAGAGACCTTTAGTACTTTTGCTTTACCTTGTAGTCCAAGAGGAACCACAGTGACTGTGTATAAGTGAAGAGATCCTGTTCATATTAGAGCTTGTACAGGGTTCTCTGTACAAAACTAGGGTTGCAAACAGACTGGCAAATTGCCATCTCACAGCTAGGGTAATAGTGGTAGCTTTCACCATGAACAGGACTCTAAGAAGCCTCAGATATGTGATAAGGCCTGCTATAATCATTATGCCCAAAATTCTTCTTTAAACCAATGTCAAGCTGTTTTTTATAACCAGCTCTCAATTTCAAATCTGAAAACAATAATAATTGCAGAGAAGTATAACTATAGTGTTTAGTACTGATACAATGCTATGAGTTAGATGCATTACCCTATCAGTCCACTATATGTGCTAAATTTACATACAAATAAAGATATCCTAAAATGTGGTTCCTACCTAAAACCTATGCTCAGGACTTTCTATGAGTGCGTACGGTCGGCAATTTATTACATGTTCGCCCATTAATTTGAATTTTAACTACTGATTGTCTGGGCTGCTGTTTTTATTGTTGAGACAACCCCTTAAAGACAAAACATCTAAATATTGGCAAATACAGCAAGGAAAAGAAACAAAAACACCCTTTTATATAATGTCTGATTGGCCTTTGATTGTACAATTGTATAATAAACTTTAGGTTATGGCCAAGAACAACTGAACAATATTTTGACAGATTGTCTGATGGTTATTGGTTGTTTGCATGGAAGAAATGACAAAATTAATGGCCGATAATCAGGGGAAAAAAAGTTGAAATGAGACCTTCTTATGTCTGTAGTCCCCTTAAATGTGCATGAATAAATTGCCCATACAGAATTTTTACTCTATTTTAACACTGTATCACAAGCAAATGTTAACAAGATGTTGGTATGACTTTGTTTTGTAGTTTGTAATTAACCGATAGAAATCTTAACCACAATAAACTCAAATTTATTTGAAATAATAAGCCTCTCACTAGGACACAACAGTGGGTGGTCTTGTTTTATGGGAAAGTAAGAGCTCTCCTTTTCCCTGTGTGTGGGCCTTTTTCTTTTTTTCTATTCGAACATCTACAAGAGGCCATCCGCAAAAGCATCCCTAGAAACCCTCTGTGTTGGCTTAGTGCCTATTAATAACTTTATACAGCATAGGCGTACATTATTCATTATTATTTACTTATAACTACTTATATTTGTTTATTTATAAAGTAGCAGATATAGTTCCCAGTACAGCTGGTAAGACTGCAAAAATGCACAATACACACTTATTCTTAAATAAGAGTTTTTCCTCATCTCAGTTGAGAAAAACCAGAATCATATTAAACGTTTTTCTGGACTCGTTTAGTGTTACTTTATTATAGCACAGAAAATGTGCCGTCTTTCAGAAACTAGCTTCTGCTTTTCAGTTGTATTCAGCCTCTCTTCACCTGTATTCTCCCTCTATTCCGCTTTATAGCTGTATTGTAAAGGATCTGCCAGGCACAACTTCTGTGTATACGCCCATAGGTAATCAGTCTGCACCTGAGTCTATGTCTCTGAGACTGACTCCATCTTCCACCACTCAGGATGGCAGGCTTAGGAGTGGGAGAGCCTATCGCAGCCTGGCCAGACGGAGCTAGCTCCCGTCCTCTGTCTATTTATACCTGCCTTTCCTGTTCCTCCTTTGCTTGTGATTCTTCTTGTGTGGTTTCCTGGCCCAGCTACAGCTTCTACTATTTTGATCCTGCTCCATACTGACCCTGGCTTACTGACTACTCTCCTACTCTGCGTTTGGTACCTCGTGCACTCCTGGTTTGACTCGGCTCGTTCACCACTCTTGTTGCTCACGGTGTTGCCGTGGGCAACTGCCCCATTTCCCTTAGCTTTGTGTACCCTTGTCTGTTTGTCTCGTGCACTTACTGAGCGTAGGGACCGCCGCCCAGTTGTACCCCGTCGTCTAGGGCGGGTCGTTGCAAGTAGGCAGGGACAGAGTGGCGTGTAGATTAGGGCTCACTTGTCCGTTTCCCTACCCCGGTCATTACATGTATTCTGCCTCTGTCCTCCCGCTTTATAGCTGTATTCTACTCTTCTCTTGTCCTTCTGTATACTGCCTCTTTACTGTCCTCCTGTATACTGCCTCTTTACTGTCCACTTGTATACTGGCTCCATACTCCTGTCCTGTATACTGTGCTACTTTAAAAGATATTTGTGGCCGTGTTATTACTGCACACACTACAGTCAGCACTGTTAATGATGACGGCGCTGACTGATTCAACACACTACCAAGTAGAGGGAGGGAGGATGGAGGTCACATGAAGAGCAAGAGCCAAGTTTATTGGCTCTTGCACACTGGGCAGCGGAGGAAACTGTCATCTTTGTCGCAAGCAGGCGCCAGCTTCTTTCACCAGCGCTTAGTGATGCTGAACGCGGGTTTAAGGTATCCTGTTGCTGCGAATCGCTGAGGCCTGACTATGGCTGCTGGTGGTGGGTCATGTGACCCATCCCATCTATCAGTGCCCATATTGGTGAGTGGCTTATGACCCTGCGGAGGTCCTCAAACGACAACCCAAGGGGTCATGACCCACAGTTTGGGAAACACGGTATTAGAGAATAGGAATAACAGGTTGCATTCCAGGGTGTTTTGAAAGCATACAAGGCTCAGTGGTGAAAGGTATGTTGTATTTATGTGGTGTCCATGTAATGTTGGATTTTGGTAGATCGATATGCATTTCTATCCTGGAAACATACTTTACTTTTGCAAAAAAAACAAAAACAATTATTTTATCAAGAACACCTTCAAAGTGATAATGGAAAATAATTATGTAAGAATGGGTTCTATTAAGGCCTCATGCACACGACCATAGCTATGTGCACGGCCGTGATTTTCGGGTCGACCGGCCGCGGAGTGACACCCGCGAGCCGCTCGCAAATCGCGAGCCGTGCACATGGCCGCGTGCATTATTTTCTATGAGCCTGGACCTCAGAACACGGCCGTAATAAGACCTGTCCGTTCTTTCTGCGGTCCAGGCTCCTGGGCCATGCACGGACCGTGAAAACCATGGTCGTGTGCCCATAGAAATGAATGGGACCGCAATTCTCCCGTGGATTTTAAGGGGACTTGCAGCCGTAAAAGCACGTTCCTGTGCATGGGGCCTAAGTCTTGCTGCAGTGGAATGTTACTGGATACTGCAAACTCTAAATTACTATAACCCACTAAGCTAATATCAATCTAGCTCACCTTTTCTACCACTGTTTAAGTTACTTTTTGCGCAGATTCCTTGTACATGCCTGTTTGACATAATCAATCTGTTTTATACCACTTAACCTTGAAATGGTTTTCTGGAATTCTTTCCTATGGCCATACTGGCTTGGCTATACTTTGTCAGCTGCCAAAGCTGCCTGTCGCTCCAGACTTGGCTTCATACTGATGTCTGCTTGTTTCAATTGGCTATAATCTTTTCCTTTTTGTGACTAAACTGCTTTGGCAGCACTTTTCCTATTAGTCCAATTTGAGTCCAGTGTTTCTTGAATATATCAGCCAGGTGAGGTGCAGGAAATCAGAGATTTAAAAATTTGCCCTGTTTACATTTCGAAAATATGAGAGCTGTCAAAAAAGGAGGTGCCTTGTCTTAAATTGCTGATTGACAAATTGCTCTTGCCTTTTTCTATATAAATATGAATAGAGAAGAAACATTCAGTTATAATATTTGTAGAATTCTTAACAATTTAAATACTGGAGACATTTTTATTAAAACCTTATGTGGAATAATGCATACCTTAATTCAATACATACATCAGGCTTGGACATATCGTAGCCAGGTCTAAGAGCCAACTCCAAAAGTAAGGAGCCAGCAATGAGACACGTTGGTCCACATAATGGGGCAGATTTATTAATCAAAATGCACCAGAATTCTGGTGCACATGGTGTGCGCCACATTTAGAGTAGGAACACACAGGGCGGATAGGATGCGCAACAGTATACAGCATATCCGTACCGGAAAGTGCAGGGAATTGTAGTGCAGTATTTTGGGCGGCATGTCCGCTGCATAAATACGGCAGGAAAAAAATAATTTATAATTACTATCCGGGCGTCGTCATGGCGACGCGTCCCTCTGTTCTGAGCACAGCCCGGCCTCTAGATGCCGCTGTAGTTCATGTGACCACCCCAACCTTTGATTGGCTGCAGCAGTCACCTATATCTTTCAAAAGTATGACAGGGAGGTTATTTTATCTTCCTATGTTTATTGGTCTGTTCTTTTTTGTTTCAATTCTGTTACTTTTTGTTTCATTTCTCCTCCCTTTTTATGTATTTCTTATATCTTTAGTAGTGTCCAGTATAAACAAATACATACTATATAAAACTTTTTCAGTAGTTTTTGAAGGAGGTGGTGGAAGAAACATATAGAGAAATGTATGTATGATTTAATGGAAATGTAGAATTTTCAAATGTATTTATTTGTGCCTGCTCATTTAGGGTATGTGCACACACACTAATTACGTCCGTAATTGACGGACGTATTTCGGCCGCAAGTCCCGGACCGAACACAGTGCAGGGAGCCGGGCTCCTAGCATCATACTTATGTACGATGCTAGGAGTCCCTGCCTCTCCGTGGAACTACTGTCCCGTACTGAAAACATGATTACAGTACGGGACAGTTGTCCTGCAGCGAGGCAGGGACTCCTAGCATCGTACATAAGTATGATGCTAGGAGCCCGGCTCCCTGCACTGTGTTCGGTCCGGGACTTGCGCCCGAAATACGTCCGTCAATTACGGACGTAATTAGTGTGTGTGCACATACCCTTACATATAAGGGTATTGGTGGAGCAGAGAGCCGCACTATTCCTGCAGCATGCAAACTACTTTCAGGTTTTATTGCAGTTCACAATTTTTTTAAAGGGTCGGTTCTAGTAAAATGTATAAAAAAAATAATTTTTTTTGTGTTGTTTTACCTATTGAAGTCAATAGGGGATGCTGCAGCAGAATCGCAATAAAACTGGCATAACCACGACCATTAGACAATGCTGCATTTTTAAAAACATCACAGCATGTCCTGAAAACCAGTTTTTTTAACCGCACTATGTGAATGGGATTTCATAAAATCCTATTCACTACAGTGTAACATCTCACAGCTGAGAAAATGTACTCTAAGGGTAGGAACACACTAGGCGTATCTGCCCAGGAACGAGCAGGGAATTCCACCCAAAAAAACGCACCAAATTGTGGTGCAGTTTTTCGGACGGCATGTCAGCTGTTTATACTTACCCCGGCTGTAGTCATAGCGACTCGTCCCTCTTTTCTGAACGTAGCCTGGCCTCCTAGGGTGATGCTGCAGTCCATGTGACCGCTGCAGCCTTTCATTGGCAAATGGGATGGGTCTTCCCAGGAGATAGAGGATTGCATTGCTGTGATCACGGTCAGAGGTAAGTATAAGCTTTTTTTATTATTTTAAGATTTAAAAAAATATATATTTTTTTTTCTCATTTGCGATTTTTGCGGCAGAATCACAGCTTTCCTGCCGCAAAGTCACGGTACATGGCTCTTTGTTGTGGGTTTTTCCTCCCAGCAACAGCGATTCTGCAGCATAAATTTACATTCAGTGGATTAAAAAAACACACCACAGGTCAATGAACAGTTTCTATGCCAGATTTTTTTGCTGCGTGTGGATGAGATTTGTTCAAATCTTATCCACACTGCTGCTGCTGTATTATGCTGCAGATTTTCCATAATGAAATTAGTTGCAGAAAATCCGCAGTGTAAACTACCCATAAAAAATGTTTTAGACGCTTTTTGCGACTCACTCGACAAGACGACGTGGTTTAATAGAAAAAAGGCCATGGCTTAAAATATGCACATTTCGCCAAAATTTTGGCGCAAAGAAAGTAAACTTGGCCCATATATTCTAATTCTAAGCTGTCTAAATTAAAGACCAAAAAATTCCAAGCCTAATATTTAGAAGAAAAAAAAAGAAGAGGAAAATAGGATTAAAATCTAGAATGCTGTATTGGTCCCGAAAAAATGCAGCAAAAATCATGTCGATATATTCCAAAAAATTAAAAAAGGTTATATCGGTTAAACGAACATACACTAAAAACAGCTAAAATTTTTCTGGTTCTGAAGTATTAAAATACACTGAATCTAAGGGTATAGTCACACGCAGTGTTTTCAGCCGTTTTTCGGCCATAGGCGTCCCGAAAACCGGCTGAAAAATCGGAAGCAGAACGCCTCCAAACATCTGCCCATTGATTTCAATGGGAAAAACGGCGTTCTGTTCTGACAGGGCGTTTTTTACGCGGACGTTTTTCAAAACGGCCACGAAAAAGAAGTGCATGTCACTTCTTCAGCCGTTTTTGGAGTAGTTTTTCATAGACTCTAAAGAAGAGCTCCAAATACGGCCTTAAAAACTGAGTATTCAGCACAAACCTCCCTTTAATGGCAGTTACAGCAGTGAAATTTTTGCTCCCACTTCCCCAGTCTTCACAGCAAGCTCCCCACTTCCACAATAACCACAGCAGCCCCCTCACTTACCTAATAGTCACAGAAGCCTATCCCCACTTCTCCAGTAGTCATAGCAGTGCCACACACTCCCTAGTAATCACCGCAGCCCCCACATTCTCAGTCGCCACAGCAGTTCCCTATTAGTCACAACTAGTGATCAGCAGTACTTTCCACATGTACCAACCTCCAGCACGCTCTCGTGATGCCCCTTCTGCTGGCAGGAAGCTTCCTGCATCAGTCTGTGCTAACAGCCATTATGAGTCTTCTTTGCCTCTTCAGGAGCGGTCTGTTACCTGTTCTTTTGAGAGGGATGGATCTTGATGCCGTCATTGACAACATCCAACTTCATGAACTCTGGACCGGATGGAAGTAATACGCTGCCGAATGCATAAAGGGCAGGGAGTAAAATCTGGTTGCCAGGGGCTACTATTTAGTCGTCATTATGACCGGTTGGTGACCGGTTTTATCCACCTCTGACATACATGCATGTATGTCATATATTTTGTGCACATGGACTTTTAAGAATAAATATGGAGGTTAAAAGTTTCTTTATGTTACAGGTCAAGCTCCCTCATTATAGTTCTGAAATATATACACTATTGCTGAGACATCAAAAAAGATTCTCCACTTAAGCAGAGAAAAATGTTAATAATAAAATTAAAAGCAGTTATGTTACTACATTTCTAGCCTTAAGGATATGTTTTAACATTGTTTCATCCGATTTGCTGTCAATGAATTTGAGCCATTGCCAGACCAGAAGAAAAGGCTCATAAAGTCACCTCTGTCTTAAACTATTGGCGAACAATACATTTTACCATTTCTGCTTTTTTAAAAGAATGCATCAATCTAGGCCAGCATCATGCAGTCAAGTCCTGCTTCTAACATCTATATGAAATACATAAAAAAAATATTCACAGCTATCTTTTTGGTGTCTGATGTTGAGCTTTGTTTGTAACCTTCTACTTGTAATTTTATTTAACAGACCTCCTCAATACTAGAATAATTTAATCAAATAGAATATAGTGGTATAGTAGCGCTGAAAGAACTTACCAATGCTGTTTTAAGATTTTCCCGGGGGGATTCCAGCTATCTATCTAATGGATAGATGGATGGAAAATTGATCGGTGGCCCACCAGGAAGCAGAGATGTGGGCAGCTATATGCAGGGTGCTCACTTTGGAGAGCTGCGTTGGATATGCTCACACGCCGCAGGTTTGTTGCAGACATTTCTGCAACTGAAAATCCATTCGATACATCTGAATGGGGCTGTTTCTGCAGCATGTGCATTGACCCCATTCAGATGAAAAGGACAGTCTCAGATATCTCTACAACAAATCTGCTGCGTGTGAACTAGGGTTGTCACGATACCAGAATTTGGACTTCGATACTGATACTTTGTGTAGTATTGCGATTCTCGATGCCAAAACGATACTTTGCCAACGATAATAATAATAATTAAAAAAAGTTCTTCCATTTTCTGATGTGAGGCACGTGCTGTGATGAATTTTGAACCTCCATGTGCCTCATATTAATAGTAATTAACCCCAACATGTTTCTCACAGTCATAATGGACAACATTGCGTTAATGTGTGAGGTACATGATGGGGTTAATTACTATTAATGTGAGGCACATGGAGGTTCAAAATTCATCACACCAAGTACCTCACATTAATAGGTGAAAGACAGCATTTTATTTTATTTTTCTTACAACGTACATATCATAAATTACGCTATAAATTTGTTGTGCAGATTATTAAGGTCGCATCGATACCGAATGTATGTATATTTTATGTGTTGAGACTTTTTTTAATTTTAATGTTTATTGTAAAACGTGTGGTTTTTTTTTTGTTGTTTTTTTTAAATTTAAAATAACTTTTTTTTACTTTTCTGGTTTTAAACTTGAATGTACTGGCATATATCTATATGCCAGTACATTAGCCTGTGTACTGATAGTACATGGGCAATTGTTGGGACATACCTAAGTATGCCTTAACAACAGGAAATATGGTCAGACAGCCCTGGGGTCCTTCAATGGACCCTGGGCTGTCTGCCCATATATGGTATGTCCCTTGATCGTGTCACAGGGATTCCACTTCACATTTTCCACTTGAATACTGCAGTCAGCTTTGATCGCAGCATTCAAGGGAATAGAGGTTTTTCTTATCTCTACCATTAGAGCAGTTCTGCAGTTGTGTAATACAGCCATTGCCCGGCCCCTGACAACAAGTGTGTGTGTGAAGTCAGTATGATGTGATGCGGGCGGCGCTGCACAAATGAGCGGCGCCAGCACTGAAGACAGAACATGCGAGTGTTTTGCAGTGCACCCGCCATGTTTTCTGTCTTCAGTGCCAGTGCTCATTAGTGCAGCGCCGGTCACATCACCTCATTCTGACCACGCGCGCACACTCGTCAGGAGCGGGGCAATGGCTGTATTACACAGCCGCAGCCCCGCTCTGACTACATTCACGTGTTAAAAATACTAAGCTGTACGGCCGCTCAGATTATTATCTAAATACATGAATAAACAGTATTCAACCGTTTGAGGGTGCACAGCATCGAAATAGTATCGATATTTCGATGCATCGTGCAAACCTAGTGTGAACATAAGTAAAAGGGCAGCTTAAGGGCTGATTCAGACGTGCATGGCGTTTTTGCGCATGCAAAACACGTGGCGTTTTGCCTGCGCAAAAGCCACTTGCCTGCTCTGTGAGGCAGCATCATATGATGCGCGGCTGCGTGCTTTTCGCGCAGCCGCCATCATTATGACACGCCATTCGGATGTTTGTAAACAGAAAAGCACGTGGTGCTTTTCTGTTTACATTCATCCTTTTGACAGCTGGTGCGTGAAACAGGCAGTTCGCACGGAAGTGCTTCCGTGCGACCTGCGTGGTTTTCACGCACCCATTGACTTCAATGGGTGCGTGATGCGCGAAATACGCGGAGATATTGACCATGTCACGCTTTTTGCGCAGCGGACAAACGCTGCGCAAAAAGCACGGACTGTCTGTACTGCCCCATAGACTTGTATTGGTCTGTGCGTGGCGCGTGAAAACCACGCGGCCCGCACGGACGCAATACACGTTCGTGTGAATCCACCCTAAGAGTAAGTACATGGACCCTGCATAAAGAAGTCCAGATCTCCGCTTCCTGGAACCCTATGTGTATGACTTGGAAGTGGAATATTCAGCTTAAAGCTCCAGACAAACCTTAATTTTTGGGGTTTTGGATGAAGATTTGCTTTACGGTATGTCAAGAGTACATTTCCATTACCTCTGCAGCTGTCTAAAGAAAACACATCCTTTTGCAGGAAGAATTTATTTTCCATTCACCTAAAAACCATAGAATGCAAAGCAACATATTCACTCCCTAAATCTTATTTATATATTGTGTCCAACAGAGCCCCAGATCCTGTCAGTTCTCATCAGAAACTGCTTATTTGCACTATTTTTATGTCTGGTCCCATCCACAATTTTACACAAACTGAATGCACTATGTAAAATACTTGCCAGTTTAAACTTTATGGAAAACATCACGTTACAATCCCAAAAGTGAAGTGCATTGACAAAACCCAGAATTTCTTTTATTTGCAAAACTCATTTTATTTCTATTAAATTTTCTTGTCGTATATATTTTATTTTATTTTTTTAATTAAAGACACAGTTCTAGAAACTTTTCTTAGAACTGCTTTTATAGAAATGGACACAAAAAAAACAAAAACAACACAATAAAAACACAGTGTAAATGGGAATAGCATATTTTTGCCATTTATTTGTTATTTATGAGAAAGGACAAACTGAAGTGGGTAGATGTGTATATTCATGAAAATGCATAGTATTCTGAGAGTCGTTTTTACAAGTAAAAGTAATTGACAATTGGGCGTTAACATTTCCAATATCAATAGGGTGTGCCCCAACAGAATCTGGCACTGCTTGGACAGAATCAGAGTATTTAGGGACACACCCTATTGACAAGGAGGACAAAAGAAAGTGAGGCAGCACTACCAGATATTTGGATAAGGATCCTTTTATTCCACGTGCGACGTTTCAGCTCAGTTTTTTTCCTGATCCTGTGCTGCTGATCTGTATCTATCTATCTATTGACAAGGAGAATGGTAACGCCAAGTTGTCAATTTGTTCCTACATTTCAAGAGAAATAACCGGAATGGCACGAAACAGTTCTAAGAAAGGATGTTCCAGAATTGTTATTTTATGGGGAATACAAGTATTTCCTTAAACAGACATGTCAGGTGAGGTGACTGGTGCTCTTTAAAAAGAACCAAATCCAATTATGAAAACTATTTTTTTCGGTATTCAAACTCAACTGATTAAAATACGTAGCCTATGGGTAAGAATGTTTGTTGTTTAAGAGGCTCTTTCACCTCCGCAACCCCCCTAATTTACAATAATCCGTATATGGTTTAAAAGACGCCGATTCCAAATCTGTAATTTTTATCTTTCTACTCCGTTACATTTTCTCACTATAAGCTTGCAAACGTGCCATTCGCTGCATGTTGATGCATAGAGAGGACTCCTAAGCTCGGCAATGGAATAGAGAGGACTCCTAGGATTCTTTATTAACATACAGCGCTCGTGCAGTTTGCGGGCTTACAGCGGGTGAATGCAAGTAAGAAGAAAGATAAAAATTATAGATTCGGAATGAGTGTCTTTTCAGCTATTAACTGATTATTGTACTTTAAGGGGGTTTTCGGAGGTGGCAGAGTTCTGTTAAGGATATAAAATAGTGCCTTATATATGTTACTGTAGTAAATGTAAAAGAGATAAAGATTAAATTACTAGAATCCAATTTCTTATCTGTAAATGACCGCTTACAGCATGACCTCGCGAGATCACGCTTGCTGTCATTAAGTCCCACACAAACATTACCGAAGTGTCGAGATTGTGAATAGACAACTGCGTCCTGGCTGGAGGTGATGTCTATTCATTCTCAAGACACTTCAGTAACGTTAATGTGTGAGTAAGTGACAGCTCATCATGATCTCGCAAAATCACTGTGCTAAGTACATGAATGGAGAGAAGTATATGACGCTGATTGGTCGGCGTCATACACTTCTCTTTACAACGTCCACTTGGTCAAAAGCTAAAAAACGCCTTAAGAAAGTCATTAGCATAAATCTAAAATAGGTCATAACTCCATCAAAATTGATCGTTTTTCTAAATTAAAAACACTGCTGTAATCTACATTACAGTGCCGATCACATTATGTAGAAGATAGGGCACTTATAATGTGGTGACAGAGCCTCTTTAAACAAGTAAAATGAGGCAGGGATACCGAGCAGGGGTTCTCTGGAGTGTTTGTGAAATCTACCTATGCCTATGTACAGTAGATAAAGTGTAAAGCTGGGCACAGCATGACTACCTAGAAATGTATAAATAAATTGACAACTGGGTATTACCATTCCCCTTGTCAAATGGGTGTGTTCCGACACAGTGTCGCTCAGTCAGCACTAATTGGACAGTGTCAGTCTGTGAAGGGACACACCCCCAACTGGTAACACCCAGTTGTCAGTTTATTCATAAATTTCTAGGAGGAATACCATTTGAACGGCGAAATGCAGGGTTTTAAGAAAAGATGCTTCAGAATTGTTACATTTTTTTCTTTTTTTAGTCTTACTGTGGAACTTAAAGGTCTAACTGCCTGATTTATGTTCTAAAACATTGCACTACCTATGTAGTGCAATGTATTAGAACTATCAGTCATACACTGACAGCAAGCTGATTAGGAGCAAGCTGATTAGGCGCTGCTTCTGGGTGGGGCCTAATCGGCTTCCGCAATGGCAGTCCAGGAGGCCATTTTGAAGTCTGCTGTTGCCATAGCAGCCATCAGCACTCCTGCGATCGCATCGCAGGGCTGCCGATTTGGTAACAAATTTGGCTACAAAGATGCTGCAATCACTTTTGATCGCTGCATCTAAGCGGTTAATGGCAGGGATCGGAGCTAGCGGCGGTCCCTGCCGTTACAGCAGGGTGTCAGCTGTAACGTACAGCTAACAGCCTTCCTGTCGATACATGAAGCCTTTCAGGCCCCGCTTCCATACTAGTCAAACCGGGCGGCCAGTGTTATGCCTCCAGTTGCCATTGCAGCCATTGGCACCCCGGCAATTTTGACGCTGGGGTGGTGATTGGCTACAAACACCTTAAATGCAAGCAGTCGGTTTTGACCCTGCATTTAAGGGGTTAATGGGAATCGGAGCTAACATCAGTCCCTGCCATTCAGCTTTTTCCGGAAATAAAGGTATCGGTGCACGGGCTCATAGACTTTCTATTGAGTCCGTACACCGATACATTTATTTCCGGAAATAGCCGAACAGACACGAAGCAGCTGAGTGCTCACATGAATGCTTCAGCTGCTTCGTTCTAGCGATTGGTGGGGGTCTCAGTGCTCGGACCCCCACCAATACAAACTTCTGACATGTCACTATGACATGTCAGAAGTTTGTCGAACGTTAAGCTACACTTTAAGTTTCCAGATGGCAACTTTTTTTTAAAAGTAATTACATGAATTACACCGTAATTGATTTGTACCCCCAAACTGGGCTTGGAAAAATGGGCTCATACAGCCACATCAATGAAAAAATAAAAAGTTATGGCTGCTGAAAGGCAGAAACAAAAAAATATAGGTGATCATTAAGAGGTTTAATGGGTATTATTCAAGTATCATGGTCCCCCACTGCTAAAATAAATAATATTGTCAAATACAGTCAATTACGGTACTCAGAATGAAAGTTTCTCCATAAATTCATCCGAAAAGGACCCCATGTGATAAGCTTTTTTGTACCTGTTGCTATAAGTTACGTTGTCCAGTAGTTCTTTCATGCGCAACACGAGCATACGCAGTCTAAATCTGCCTGTCTTCTATAGTCCATATCTCCCTTGTTCTGTGCAGACGGTGCATGCGCGGGCTCGCCGTCTCCACTTACACAGGGTGAGCGTGGTATGCATAGGAAGCCTGTTGCTTGTGGGAAATGTAGTTACCCACAAGCAAACACCGTTTACACGTGAAACTCTGCAGGACCGCCCCTTTCCTTTCATTAAAAATACTCTATGCATCCAGTCCACTTAAAAGAGCAGTAAGATATAGCTTATTTATTATTTTTGTAAGGCATAATTGTTAACTGCCTTTCTTCTTAAACTAAATTAAAATAATAATAAAAAATTTAATCATAGACGAAAAGTACATCGATTAAATAGCTAGGCATGAATTAAACCCACAAGACCAACTCCCTAACCACTGTACCAGACCTCCTCCCAAATGGAATTGTTATTCCTAACATTTGGAAAATACATTTCTTTTGCCAGCCCTTCAGTACATTTTTCTCCAGCACAGCAGGATGTAAAACAGCATGAAGGAAGGTGATTTGAGGAAAGACTGGATTATTTATGTTGGTAAAAAGAAATTCTGAGTATTCCTTTATAATAAGGCATTATTGTAATATAAATATTATGCTACTTATACTATTATTAATATTTTCTATAATAGTAAAATGTGCTAACTTAAAGTTCCATGATGCATAAAGCCCACCCCATTCAAAAAGAAGAGTGAGTGATCTCTTAATCATTGAGTTCATGTTTCAGTCACACATTGTAAACTGTTGCATAGAATCAAGCACACAGTCATGCAATCTCCACAGGCATACATTACTATTAGTATGGTGCATACTAAGGAGCTCAGTTACTGGCACGGTCATAAAATGCCACCTTTTCCACAAGTCAGTTTGTAACATTTCTGTTTTGCTAGATCTGCGCCGGTCAACTGCAAGTGCCATTATTGTGAAGTGGAAGCGTCTTGGAGTAACCGCTTAGCCACAAAGCGGTAGACCACGCAAACTTACAGTGTCGAGTGCTGAAGCATGCTGTTGCGCGTAAAAATCACATTTTCTCTGTTGCATAACGCATTACAGAGTTCCAAACTGCCCCTGGAAGTGACATCAGTTCGAGAACTGTGCGTCGGGAACTAAATGAATTGGGTTTGCATGGTCGAGCAGCCGCACACAAGCCTAGGATCACCAAACTTTGGAGCAGTGGAAAGGTATTCTCTGGAGTAATAAATCACATTTCACTATCTGGGTGTCTGATACTAATTTTTGTCTGGAGGATACCAGAAAAACGCTACATACCTGAATGCATAGTGCCGACTGAACAATTGATGGAGGAGGGATCAAGGTCTGGGGCTGTTTTTCAGGGTTTGGGCCCCTTAGATCTAGTGCAGGCTAATGCTAAGGTTAGGGTATGTGCACACGATAACTGCATTTACGTCTGAAATTACGGAGCTGTTTTCAGGAGAAAACAGCTCCTGAATTTCAGACGGGAATGCTCGTACTCGCGTTTTGCCGGGCGTCCATTACGGACGTAATTTGGAGCTGTTCTTCATTGGATTCGATGAAAAACGGCTCCAATTACGTCCCAAGAAGTGTCCTGCACTTCTTTGACGAGGCTGTTATTTTACGCGCCGTCTTTTGACAGCGACGCGTAAAATGACAGGTCGTCGGCACAGTACATCAGCAAACCCATTGAAATGAATGGGCAGATGTTTGCCAATGTATTGGAGTCGTGTTTTCAGACGTAATTCGAGGCGTAAAATGCCTCCATTACGCCTGAAAATAGGTCGTGTGAACCCAGCCTTACAGCATACAAAGACAGTTTAGACAATTGTATGTCTCCAACTTTGTGGCAACAGTTTGGGAAAGGCCCTTTTCTGTTCCAGCATGACTGCACAAAGCGAAGTCCAGAAAGACATGATTTCATGAGTTTGGTATGTAGAAGGTCAAGTGGCCTGCACAGAACCCTGACCTTGTAAACCCCATGGAACACCTTTTGGATTAATTGAAATGCCGATTACGAGGCAGGCCTTCTCCAACATCAGTGCCTGACCTCACAAACAGAAAAAAGAGACATTTGGACTTGATCCAGACCATTTTTTTTTCCAGGCTTAAATAGTCTAGTGTCTATTACTGTATGTCTCCAAGACAGGTGTATTTCCAGTTTAGTTGACCGAAGCAGAATGTCATATTCTATTCTATTTTAGCTTATGCACTGCAACATTCTTTGAATTATTTTTTTTATGACGTGTTTTATTGTTTAACTGCTTGTCAGTTTGCACAAGATTTGCCAGTCTACATTGAATTTGATCTTCAAGCAGGGCTTTTTGAAAATTTGCATGTTGTGCACTGTGTATTGCACCATTTGTTGTAGGCTTTCTCTGCTTAGACCAGCCCTTCATATAGGAGCACACTTGCTGTCTGTTAGATACTAGTAGCAGAGTCAGGGGCATACATAGAAACCAAAGAGCCCCTATGGTGAAAAGGATGGCCACATTAAAATGCCAGAAGGGGAAAGTAAAAAAAAACACATCTATAATTGTACTATTGTTATTACCCATATAATACCCATGGGTATAGTTGACCTGCTTCAGTCAACTAAAAAATATCACCCAAATACCAGCCATATTCATAGTGCCAGCATAATCACAGCTTATCCAGCCATGGTGCCCACATAACAGCAATCATAGAACATATATTCCAGCCATAGTGCCAATCTATTACCAGATATAGATCCAACATAGTACCAACAGTATTGCTTATATAATGCTACATGGTGGTTTAGGGGTTTTCTTATTATTTTCCTGGAGGAGTACATTAGGGGGGTTAATTAAAATATACCTGTGATCTAGGATAGTTTGGAGTTTAGTTATAGTATTTAAATTCACGTAGCAGCTAATTATAATAATTATTATCTAGAGCGAAGTGTGGTTTGGGGGTTAATAATTATAACTATGGTGGTTTGTGAATTAGTTCTATTATGTTTGGTGACCAGGGAGGTAGAAAATCTATTAGAAAGGTCATAAAACCAGGAGCGGAGCTTGGATGCGGACTGAAATGATGGCTTGGTGAGTCCTTTACCACCTAATAAATAGCTCAGAATCGGCTCACAGCGGCAACCAACATATTTGTTACCCCTGCTCTGAATCATTGTCTCCCCAAACAGTGTGGGCAGCAGCTGGGACAATGACCAAAAAGAAGTTACTATGGGTAGAGCAGAAAAAGCTCCCGAATTATTTCCCTCCAACAATCTGCTTACAAGATGGCGAAAAGGCGACTATAGGAGTGGATGCCCTGCCTCACCGATATTTAGCCTCCTCTCCCGGATAAGGTCTGTTACCTGACCGAGATGTACCTCTCCCTGGCAGAACAGTAGACCTGGTCAGTCCTGAGAAGCGGGATGCAGACAGATCCACAGGCTCCTCTCCTAAGGGCCCTGTGCATAAGAAAGCACATCTCACATCCTCACTGACATAACATATGGGCTATGTCTCTGCTCCTATGCCAGGCCTGTCTGACTTTCCAGATGATGCCCCTTTGACCACATCTGTCATGACAGGGATGCTGCACACTCTGCACCATAGTATATCTGGTGCTTTAGATAAGATTTATCTCATATTCAAACAAATGTGGATGACCTAGGAAACTGAACTGATCATATTGAATGTAGAATAGGCCAACACGCAATAGAGCATAATGAGCTCATAGCTGCAGACAGTGAGCTTACGGAGGAAGTAAAATGGAAGTTTAAGATAAATTTATGGATCAAGAGAATAGGTCCTGGAGGAATAACCTTTGTGGCTTTCCTGAGAATGTATCTCCATCAGAGATATGACATTTCCTACATGTTATGTTCAAGACTTTGGTTCTCTCCACTTGATCTGACCTTACAGAATCACAAAAACCTGCTTAGCTCCTGACTGTACACCTAGGGATGTCCTGAAGAGGGTCTACTTTTATCAGGTCAAGGACAGTTTTCGACAAGAATATCAAATACAAGTGGGATTTCCGCATCAAGCTCATTGTATCCAGTGAAGATTTCTGTATTGCACCAATGGAACATGAAAATTCCACAAGCAACATTCCACTCTTCAAGCAAGACCCTGCAGATAAAGCAATTAAATTTTTGTTTGCTTAGTTTTATAACATTATACATGTATGAGCTGTGTCTTTCCTCCATGGAGGCCTTTGCAGTGTAGAGAAGACACCATGTTTCTTGTACTTTTTTTTTAATTTTTTTCAGTTTTTCTTTTTACCTGTTTGTTCAGTGTTTTCTAATTTACCTTCCTGGAGTTTGTCACTCTGTTGCTTTTATAATGTTGTCATTGTGGCGGCGCTAGCTCACATATGTGACGTGATGTTTACACAAGAGACTCACTTTTCTGCATCAAAACTTCCCAAATGCTCACACCCTTAGGCTATGTTCACACGGAGTATTTTGGGGGAGGAATATCTGCCTCAAAGCTCCAAACGGAATTTTGAGGCAGATATTCCTCCCCCAAAATACTCCGTGTGAATAGCAACTATCGCGCCGTTTTTCGCCCGCGGCCATTGAGCGCCGCGGGCATAAAACACGCTTTCTCCTGCCTCCCATTGAAGTCAATGGGAGGTCGGACGCGGAAGCGCCCGAAGATAGGGCATGTCGCTTCTTTTTCCCGCGAGGCAGTTTTACTGCTCGCGGGAAAAAGACGCCGACGCCTCCCATTGAAATCAATGGGAGGCGTTCTCGGGCCGTTTCTGCCGAGTTTTGCGACGCGGTTTCCGCGTCAATAAACTCGGCAAAAGACCCCATGTGAACATAGCCTAAATCTCCAAGTTTTTTCCACATTCGGCCCTACCAAAAAAAAGGTGGTACTAATAGCAGTTAAGTATTCAGTTGCCTTCTTATTTTGTATTCTCAGTGTCTGTTCATTATTTTAGTTTGTGATGTGAATATTGAACGGTACACCCTGGTTAATATATACCTCTCACCAAATCAGTACCTTCCATAAAATTCTTTGTAAAATAAAGAAAGTCACAAGGGGGCTATTGATCATTGGGGTGATATTAATGAAGTTAGCAACCTATCTATAAATTCTACCAATACTCACAGACCTCACTCTAATTTGAATCAATATGGAGGAGTTATCTGACACTTGGCCAGGGGCGTAACTAGGAAAGACTGGGCCCCATAGCAAACTTTTGACTGGGGCCCCACCCTCCCCTGGGTGTCACACAACCCCCCCTTGTAGATAACGCCATACAGCCCCCCCTGTAGATAACGCCATACAGCCCCCCCTGTAGATAACGTCATACAGCCCCCATGTAGATAACGCCATACAGCCCCCTGTAGATAACGCCATACAGCCCCCTCTGTAGATAGCGCCATACATCCCCCTGTAGATAACGCCATACAGCCCCCATGTAGATAACGACATACAGACCACCTGTAGATAACGCCATACAGACCCCCTGTAGATAACGCCATACAGCCCCCTTTGTAGATATCTACAGAGGGAGCTGTATGGCGTTATCTACAGGGGGGGACTCTGTATGGCGTTATCTACAGGGGGGGACTCTGTATGGCGTTCTCTACAGTGGGGGCTGTATGGCGCTAACGCCATACAGCCCCCACTGTAGAGAACGCCATACAGCCCCCACTGTAGAGAACGCCATACAGCCCCCCTGTAGAGAACGCCATACAGCCCCCCCTGTAGAGAACGCCATACAGCCCCCCCTGTAGAGAACGCCATACATAAAAAAAACTTCAGTTGTTCTTCTATCTTCATGGTAATAAACCAGGAGCATTATTAGCCAAAATGCTCAAAAAGAGAGACGCTAAACAAAGAACTGCATAAAAATGGCAATTGTATTACTCACCTCTAAGACATTAGTGAGCAATTTAGGAAATAATATTGTGGCCTTTATCATTTTAACCCCTTAAGGACACGGCCAATTTTAGTTTTTCCCTCCCCTCCTTTGAAGAGCCATAACTTTTTTTTATTTTTTCATGGACATAGCTGTGTGAGGCCTTGTTTTTTTGTGGGGAGAAATGGGAAAAAAACAGCGATTGTGCTATGTTTTGGTGGGTTTAGTTTTTATGGCGTTCATTGTGCGGTAAAAATGACACTTTATTTTATGGGTTGATAGATTACGGGGCTAGCAAATTTATATATTTTTTAATGTTTTATCACTTTTATAAATAAAAAGCTATTCTGAGAGCCATAACTTTTTTATTCTTCTGTCGATTGAGTGGTGTGTGGGCTTATTTTTTGCGAAGCAAGCAATCGTTTTTATTGGTACCATTTTGGGGAACATGTGACTTTTTGATCACTTTTTCCCCAAAAATTTTGGTGCGTTAAGGTGACCAAAAATAGCAATTTGGGCGTTTTTTTTTACTAAATTATTTTTTTTACGGCGTTCACCGAGAAGGGTAAATAATACTATATTGTAAAAGTCCAAACTTTTACAGAAGCAGTATATTGTGATTTTTACAGGCTTCTGTTCATCCCTGCAGAGGCTTGGCTTAACAGAGGCAGAATGATGGCAGGCCTGGGGGCCTTCATTAGGCCGCCGGGCTGCCATGACAACTACCGGCACCCCGCGATCGCGTCACGGGGGGGGGGCGGTGGACGGTCAGAGGGGGCCGCCCACCGCTTTCTATGGGCTTAGATGTACGATCGCTGTTCCTGGCAGTTAGTCCCGGGTGTCTGCTGTAATACACAGCTGACATTGGCAGAGTATGGATCGGAGCCCGCTCCATACTTCAACCCCCACACCAGGATGTACCAGCAGATCCCGGTGGGTAAAGGAGTTAGAGACTGTAGATACTCATTAGCCAGCTCCGGTAGAAATCAATCAGTTTCTTAATTCCTTGCACCTCCCATCCTTTTATGAGACAGATTTATCCCCTGTTTCTTCCCCCTTTTTGAAGAAATCACGAAAAATAATGCATTTACACCATGATTAGAAAATTTAATAAGGGTGGTATGGTTGTCCATGACATCCTAAAATATGATTATTTTGCTACTACGCTTGACCACCTGCAATATTAGTGTTCTTCGATTCTGTGTATAAAATGGATCCAAATTGAACATAATATGTTAGAACGACCACTTATACTTTTGTTGGTCATCAGACCAAGTAAACCTCCCATTATCAAAGCGCTATGGTCTTCACGCTTACAAGTTTCCATGTTTGTATGGAAGTCCTATGCCACTGTTTTGCCCTGGGTTGCACTCACGCCTTTATGCGATGTTTCCTTATCGTACCTGCGGACGGGACTGCCGAATCTCTGCCGAAATTGTTTTTTTGGAGTATTACACATATTTGGTCTCTATTTGAAGGCTCTCAGATGCATGCATTTTTGGAATTAACTCGTAAATTTTCTCTTCCTCAGAGATTTCTATAAATATCCTTGTATTAGACATTTATTCTCTTCTCTGAATATAAAAAAGAAGGTATTTCTGTCCTTGTGTATCATTTCTTCTGTAATCTATTATACATTAGGGCAGGTATCTCAGGCTTTTACGAGAACTTCATTAATCACCAACTGGTGCATAAACCTTTCTTTTGTTTAAAGTGGGAACATGAATTGCAGTCATTTTTTCCTTTTAGGTATTGGTTTAACACCTTTAACTGGACCATAAATTGTTCTGAAAGTGTTATCTAACCCACTCGCAAATTCCTAGCCAGTCATATTTGGGGCTATGCTGGAGGGGCTTACAGGTTCATATAATCATATGTGGTGGCATTGTCCTTTCGTGTATTCAGTTTGGGTAGATGTGTTTAATTTAATTTCCACGATTACCACATGTAGAATTATTCCTGAACTGGCTATGGCACTATTTTTCTTGAAAATAGAAAATATTTTAAAGAAACTGACAGCTGGTGAGCCATATTATTATAGTTGAAACCATTGGTGTGATCTCCATCTTATTGAATACCCTTGATGTGCAATTATACATGTCTCTTTCTTGACTATGATGTGAGTGGTGATGTTCTAGGTAGATTTTACTATTGTTTATTCATGTGTATTTTTCCTTTCCTCTACCCCTCTTTTCCTTCTGCTTAAGCTACTGTAGTATCTTCTGTATATTTACCCCCTGTGTGGAGGTACGCTGCTGTTATTACGACTACTGTCTGTATGTATACAGATGATGACTGTGTATAAGCTTTTTAATCTTTCTCCTGTAAAATCTCAATACAAATCTAATGTAGGAAAGATCATAAAACTGTGATCGATGGGAGTCCAACCGCTTGGACTTCAGTTTGAAATGGACGAGCAGGCAGCACAGCTTTTACTGGGGGGTTTCCATATTTCGTATTGATAACAATAGGGAGAGATCATGCAGGACTAAGGCTTTATTCAGACGAACGTAAAATACGCGCATTGCCCGGACCTATATTAGTCTATGGGGCCGTGTAGACATGTGCGTGGTTTTTGCGCAGCGTTGCTCCGTTGCCAAAAAGGCACGACATGTCCGTTGATTCAGCGTTTTCAACGCATCACGCACCCATTGAAGTCAATGGGTGCGTGAAAACAACGCAGGGCACACGGAAGCACCTCCGTACGCACAGCGTTTTTCACGCAACACTTGTTAAGTCTATGTAAATGAGTTGAGCAGACTAGACAAAACAACTACAAACCAGGAAGTGGCTTTTCACTTTCAGAGCACATGCGCACAGTGTAAACTGACATCTGCAGCAATAGTAGTTTTTTAACCTGTAAAACCACCCAAAAACAACAAACACGGGCCAAAGTGTGAGGTAACGTGAAATCTTGATGCGAACATGTGCTCACAGCAAGCAGGTGTTGGAGAAGGTGTCTTTTTGTAGGCTGCCCTCTCCATTACTTCACCCTCCGTTGTTTTGACGCGCGTAAAAAACGCATGCCATACGCGCGTTAAATACGCTATCACGCTGCCCAAACGGATGCCACACGCAGCTCCAACGCAACCGAAACGGCGCGTTTTTCACGCGCGCAAAAGCGCAACGTTCGTGTGAATCCAGCCAAAGACTGTCGGTGGTGGTTCCACAAGTAGGTCATAAAACATTGTTGTGGACAAACTGCAGCGTCAAAATTTTATACAACTATGAATGATATATGGGGGGGGGGAGAAAAAGAACTCACTTTTTGTTAAAACTGCACATTTGTGCGGGTTTAATGCAGTTTTGTAACTTTGCAGCATGACCTATTAGTCAAGATTTTGCCACATTTTTCTCTATTGACTTCAGTAAGAAAATCATATGTTAAAACCTCATTCGCAGCCATATTTTATACTAGCAGTACTGTGATGCAATTTTCCATAAAAGGAATTCTAGGAACATTTCAACAAGAAACACCACCGCCATAACCGGATCACACTGAAGAGTATGAACCTGGCCTAAACATGTCTTATCTACTGTATGCTTTTTATTTGAAAACCTGGTGCTCAATATCTTTTTCAGTAGGAATACATGTCAGCTTGAGTAATTCTTGCCAATATCATTTTACAGACCAGAAATATTATGCAACGGGCACAGATTCCCAAAATCTTAAAACAAGCTTGTTCAAATGTCACGTTTTTTTTTCAACATGACAACAGTGGAGCCTGATATTTGATATATGCAAAAGACCAATAAATGAAACATTTTCAAGCTTCTTTTGGAAGCTTTAACTGTGGAAAAAAGAAAAAAAAATTCCACAGTTAAATGAATGCAAAAAAAATCTCAGTGAAAAGCACTATGTAAATCTTCAATATTTGTTGCCTAATAGTTTACATTTATTCTGTTTACATACTGAGTATTAACATTTTCAAGGATATAGCATGACGAATGTGGTTGAAGATACTGTATGTCCATTTGAAATGAAACTATTTTCGTGGTGTGTAATATAGCTCTATAATAACCCAGTTCTGGTTATTTTAATATGTCCTTGAAATCATTTAGAACGACAAGACTAGGATGAAATTACAAGCCAATCTCTTTCCTTCTAAACCGATTTGTGTTTTTCATTTGTCATCAAAGCATGAAAGTCTTGGAATGACAAGTAAATCTAAACCACAGTTCTCAAATGGACGTGATTTATTATTTTCATATTTTTGTTTTTCCATTAATGCTCTACCTTTGTTTGGTTATTTCTTCTTCAGTTCAGCGTCACATCTCCTTACCTTACAATTTGCATTGCACTGTGTATGATTTGCATGGTTAAACTTTCAGAGCAATTATTTAATTTGATTAAAGTGATTTAAATAGCTTGGGTTTGCATCTTAGTTTATCATATCAAATGTGAAACTGAATTGTTTACTAACTGCATTGTTTACAAAGAATATTCACTTGTGTATTCAAATTGAAGATCATCATGAAGCTTGAATTTCACCCAAAACCGAATACGCAGACTTAAATTTATATACCTGAGCATTTTGTTTTCCCTTACACATGCTCTGACAGTCCTTAAAGTGACCCTCCAGTCTCAAGACACAATTATATATGTGATGGGGTATATGGATTAATATTACCTGGTGCCCTCCAGTTGTGTCCCTCTGCTGTGGATCTGACGTTTTAGGGTACCTGTGCTTGAACTATGGACTACCCTGTCATACTTTGCAGGCTTAGCTTGTTCTAACTTTGCCGATGTGTTTTCTGCACCTAGTGCATAGTTAATGGATTACACTTGCCTTGTGGCCAATCACAGTAATTGCTGCTCTATATTAACCCCGAGCCTAGTACTTTCTGTGCTTGATAATTCTGGCTTTTCAGTGTTCCAGTTTTCCTGTGCCTATTTTCTATTACTCTCCTTGTGTACCGAACCATGCATTACACCTGACCACCGCTGATCTCTCTACTTATTTACCTAACCCTTTATTTCGTCTGACCATGGCTGTTTTCTCTACTTGTATACCAGGCTCTACACTATGTCTGATCATGGCTGATCGGAACCCTGTATTACATCTGACCACGACTGATCTCTTTACTTGTGTAACAAACTTACATCTGACTATAATTGAGAACTTTGTTGCTAGACCCTCCTATTGGATTCCAGATCTAAGAACCAGCATTGTCCCACACTATGAAATTCCTTTGTTTTATTTGAACTTGTTTTTTCTTTTCCTGTTGATGCACCAACAATTATTACGCTTTTGATATACACAAATGAAACCTGAATTATAAAATAGAAAGAAAACAAAATAATCAAATTTTACCCCTGTAGCCATATGTATTCTGAAAGAAGACCCCCTTACGCATTGTAAAAATGCAATCCTTTACACTCATGGGTGCTTTTATACACTTTTGAATCAAAGAATAATGTTTTGTAAAAAATAAATAAAAAAAATGCATAAAAATTTACGTTTGTGGTTAAAAGCAGAGCCTTGGATGCACAACACCTCCTAAAAATAAAAGTTGTAGAGGTGCAGATTTCACACATGTCACTAATGCTTATGTCAGTATACATGTACGTGTATGGGCACAAAATCATCAAAATTGAAAAGACCAAAAATCTCCACGATCCAGATGTCCGTAAACATTTGAGACAGAGACAAATGACCTACTTGGTTAGATGTGCAACTGCTCATCTTCTTACCCCTTTAGTAGAAAACAAAAAAAGCCTGCCCCATATATATGACAGTCTGAGAGCAAACATCCTCTAATTGGCAAAGTGCATAATGACATTAACAACAGTTCATTGTATCATCCCACCTGGAGTCACTGGTAGCTTCTTTCTACCACCTTCTCCCCTTGGAAAATTCTAAAAAATGTCATGGATTTAGAAGCAAACTTAGTGAACTCTTTTAAAGATTTTTCTTTTGTGATTAGGGCATATGGAGGTCACAAAGTGGGTCTACTACTTGGGACCCCTCTTTGTCAGCCGGAGTGGAGATTCACTGCAAAAAGCAAGTCCCTCTCAAGTTTGACTATGTATTTCATGGTCACCTATTCATTTGAATAGGAGCAATGCCGTACACTGCTTATGCAGCGGCCGCCTTCAGCTTTTAGGATTTTAGCTGATCAACAGCGGATCCTCATTTTGAGAAGGGATTGTCAGGATGAACACAAGTGACTTTGTGCATCAATCATGTTGTGTACTCCAAATATAAGTGAACAGCTTGAAACAGCTTTCCCAAGCTAGGATATGGCATGTTTACATAGGATAGTACATTATGAAAGAGTCTACTGCATCCTACTGTAACTACTGTATGAGCGGAAGGGGCCAATAGTGAAAGGGGACCTACTGTGACTACTGTTAGGGGGTACTACAATGTCTGTAGGGGAATTGGGGTAGTTAGCCTGTTGTGACTAGATCAGTTTTGTGAGGGGCTGTTGTGAATACTTGGAAAGTGTGAAGGCTGCTTTAACTACTCTAGGAGGTTGTTTTGACCATGGGGAGGAAGTAAGTGCGAGATGAGTGCCGATTTGATTAGTGTGGTGGTGGTAGCTGCTGTGACTACTGGGAAAATTGTGGGTAAAGCGGCTCTGACTGCTAGGAAAATGGGGAGCTGGCTGTGATAATTGGGAAAGTTTTGGGGGGCTGTGTCTACTGGGAAAGTGGGGCGCCACTTCTTGCTACTAGAGTGGAGGAAGGGTACGATGCTATGAGGACCTCAAGCGACGAGTAAGGCCAGGTTCACACATCATGGACTGCAGTGCTTTTTCTGATTTTTGTTTTTTCAAATGTGTCGTAAATCATTAGTCAACTGGGCTGTGTGAATCCATCACTGCAGCATGTCGTTGCCTGCTCCTACTGGCTAAAAACAATTCAGGCCTGGTTTACTGTATACCAAAATGGTAATTTTAAGTCCAGCTATTATGTGGTCATTGTGGCTTTCAATGGGCACTGATTAGTGTTAACAAGTAATAAAATGTGCCCATGAGTATTACTGTTGTCTTGGATAAGTTAATTGTCAGGTATTTTAAAGATCTGAATTTTTTTTTTCTTCACCTAGTGACCCACCTGCATACACACACTTCTTTGCTTCCTTCTCCTTACTTCAATCTTTCCACATGTAACATTCTTATTTATGTTACTCCCACAGTCATTCCCCTGTGCCTTGGGTTAGCGCACATTTAAAAGCCCCTTGATGGAATGCCCATATTATTGCTCACATACTCTGGAAACTAGAAAATGTAAACTCCACCTGTTAGGATTTCAATTAATTTAAATAGGGGTCACAGCCTGTGCAAAAACGGCTATACAAATATTCTAAGACTTGCAATGCTTGGACAAAAAAAGTACAGCAATGCACCCTATGTCACCCTATGTCAGTCTTTCATTTCTATTGTCAGTCAGGTATAAGAATTTAATGGTGTCCACGGTCTTACTACCATGTCACAGGTAGGCAGCCAATCTGCTTGAGGGGCCCACGAAACTGATCCCTATATTTCAGCTTCCTCTACAGTGAGTGAGACATTCGGGGGTGATTTAATGTTTTTACTTGCAGTCTGCTCTGCCATATCACCTCAAATGACCCTGAATAAGGCAACCACTTTAAAGGGCTTGTATTTACGTGACGGAATTGTTGCAACTTTTCTGTCCAGATCTGAGGGTGGAAAATCCGCAGTGGATTATAGCTCCACCAAAGTGGATGAGATTACAACAAATCACATTCACACCCTGAAATCTTTTTCCATGCGGAAATCGGCCTGTGGTGCAGACTTAAATCCACAGCATATCGATCTCCTATGTGGATTTATTGCGGCTTTTCCCCATTGTGTTCAATGGAGGAGTCAAAATCCGGAGAAAAACAAACTAATTTGTTCCGGGTTTTGCTGTGGATTACCCGTGCATCCGCAGCAAAATCTGCAGGTGTGGACAAAATTACAATTGTAAAAAAATAAAGGAAAAGAACAGAACAAACACCGGGTACTCACCTTTCCATACTTCTGCTGCTCCCCTGGTAACACTACATCGGTACTCTGCCTTTCTCTGTATCCCGGCTTCCAGACATGACATGTCTTGATGTCATCGCCAGAGGACAGGATACTTGCGGAGGATCAGGCTATTGTTACCAGGGGTGTGGCAAAAGATTGGGAAAGTGAGTATACAGTTTTTCTTTTTATTATAGCTGATCTGCAAGCAAAACCAAAACCCATACAATTTCGTGTGGATTTGACGCTTCACAATTCCCTGCAGCTTTTTCCTGATTTGCTTTGGAAATTTTCTACAATAAATCCGATATGTGTGAACCTACCTTAACTACAATACATAGTAAATTACAGCTGTAAATTACAAATATGTCTAGATTATTTTATACCAATTTCAAGTGGATTTATTACTTGATTAATGGGACAATATTTATGGAATAAATGGGGCTCTTTGTGTGGTGACTTTTTTTGGGCTCACCATGCAGCACACGGGTTTGTACTTGGTCTAGGGCCCTCATGTTTGGTTATTTCCTGGTGCTTATGAAATTGTATTCTTTTTTCATAATTGACCCATGTACATGTAATTTGCTTTTTCGTGTAACTTACTAAAGCTGTATTACGTCCTATTCCGTTTGTATGACAACAGTATGTCTTTTTTGTAGTCCCTACTCATCACCACACTATTGTATTTTAATTTTATGTCTATTTTTAGGTCTTGATGGTCAACCTGTTTTTATTATAAATCTAATAAAGTATTTGTATTTTGCATGGTACACATCTTGTACTTTGTAGTATTATTTTTTCTTGGATATTGATATGTCCTCACATACACTTATAGGTATTGATTTTCTATGCTTTGATATGTGCGGACGCTTACTGAGACGTTTATCTGTGGTCTAGATCAGTATAGGTATTTATACAATACATATTAACTGTAAATTGCAAATCTGCCTAGATTATGTTATACTAATTTCAAGTGCTACTGGATTTATTGCTTGATTAACAGGACAATATTTATGGGAAAAAGTTTTGGTGTTTAACCCCTTGGCAACATTTGACATACATGGTGCCAGTAATAGTGATGGTTTCATCAAGTGGTTAAGCACTTGAGGGGTCTCGCAGGGTCTTGCAAATGAGTAGTGCCGGGGGTTACCATGGCAACCAGGGGCCTATCAAGGCCTTCCTTGTGTGTATTCCTATTAGGCAGGACCTAGAAGCTGAAGCTGAGCCCACACCACACCATCAGCCGCGGGTGTCTGCTAGCTCAGATCACCGCCATTAACCCCTTAGATGCTGCGGTTAAAAGTGACTGCAGCATCTTAGGGGTTTGTAGCCAATCAGCACACCTGCGATTCGATCACGGGGGTTCTGATGGCTGCAATGGCACCTGGAGACCTAAGATGCTTCCTGTAGCGACAAGAAAACGGCGCGGGCTCAAAAGCTGAGCCCGCACCATCAGCTGGCAGGGACCTCCGATCCCTAACATTAACTTCTTACATGCCGTGGTCAAAAGCGAACGCAGCATCTAAGAGTTTTGCAGCTCCTGGTCTGCCTAGTACGGAAGCCAATTAAGCCCCGCCCAAAGGCGGAGCCTAATAGGTATGTTGTCAGTGAAAGATTAGCCGTTCTAATGCATTGCGCTACATAGGTAGTGCAATGTATTAGAATAGAGATCAGACATTGAAAAAAAAAATGGAAAAAAAAATAAAAAAACAACATCACCTGCTGTTTTTTGGTCACCATGGATCCCAAAAAATAGGATAAAAGGTAATCAAAAAGTCGCATGTACCCCAAAATGGTATCAATAATAACTACAGCTCGTCACGCAAAAAAACAGCCCTCATACCACTACGTCTATGAAAAAATAAAACAAGTTATGGCCCTCATCAATTAAGAAAGAAAAAATATGCAGTTGTACAGGCCCGAGGGGAACATTTCTTCTGTTTCAAGAGGTGATTATCAAGGCCCTAATATTAGGGAACCAGAAAGGGGAGGGCCCAAACATATCTGCTGGAAGCGAGTGTGCCCGTATTATACCAGGACAACACTTCCCAGCAAAATTCACCAAACTGCAAAGGTGCAGAGTGTGAACCAAAAAGGGCAAAAGAAAGGTCACCATTTATCAGTGCGACACTGGCCTGTGCAGAAAGGATTGTTCAGCTTACATATTCCCCCACATTATAAACTGAAATATTAGTAATACTCATTTTATGGCGGGGGCCGGTTGATTTTTTCAGGAATTTGTTACCATCCTAAATGAAAATGACATGGGATTAAAATTCACTTCCGAATCAGATAAAAGGTCCCTTCCATTTCTGGATGTTTTGATCCAACGTGATCATAAAGGCAAGATCAGTACTCAGGTATACCTGAGAAACCACCGCTACTAACAGTCTCCTGAGGTGGGAGAGTGCCATTCCAAAGGGCCAATAACTCCACCTCAGGCGAAACTGTTCTAAAATTCTGATTTTAAGCAGCAAGCTGAGGACCTGAGACTATGATTTGAAAACAGAGGGTATCCAGATAGGATTTTGAGAGAATCTTTTGATACAGCTATTCGGGGTGAGTGGAATTTATTATTACTTCCAAAAAATCAATTGAAACCTTCTAAGGAATTTAGGATTTATTGGAAAATTTGAGGCCCATTCAGAGATTAGATGCATATTGGAACGTCACTGTAGAATCCTACTGGTAATGAGGATCTTGGAAATGCCCTTAGTAGGAGACCACAGATCACCCTCCGTAAGGGAAGAAGCCTTAAGGAACGTTGGTCAATAGTCATTACATGCCTCCATAATTGGCTCTCACGAAAACCCTGGGGCACTTTCCGTTGTGGTGACTGTATAGCTTGTGACCAAGTTCATTGAAATGGCAAATCTTAGGAAAAATTGCAATTTTTACTATGCAACATCCACATCGCATTAATTTATGGAAAAGACCTGTGGGGTCAAAATTCTCACTACACCCCTTCGTAAATGCCTTGAGTGTAGTTTACAAAATGGGGTAACTTTTGAGGGGTTTCTTTTATTATTTCACATCAGAGTCCTGCAGTTGTGAACCAATACTTTGTAAATCGCCAAATTGGGCTTCAATTTCGCATGGTACTTTTTCACTCCTGGGCCCTGTCGTACGTCCAGGTCTTTATGATGCCTGTCTAAATGTTTCAAAGTATATATTACATATACATTTGTGAGACATAATAGAATTTGACATCTTTATTACCAATAATGCTGCTAGATATCTGCTTTCATTAGCAGTCAAAGGAAGCATAAGGACTTGTTCACACAGTGCAGATTTGCTGCAGAATTTTGAGGTTTTTAAAGTCAAAACCAGAATTGGATCCAGGAAAGCAGACCTATAAAGGCCTTGTTCACACAGTTCAGATTTGCTGCAGATTTTATATGCCTTTTTTTTAAGCCAAAACCAGAGTTGAATCCAGGAGAGCAGACCGATAAGGCCTTCCTTTATATATTTCTTCTGTTTACGTCCTCTTCCTGGTTTGGGCTTAAAAAATACCTGCAAAATCTGCACTGTGAACAAGGCCTTCATCTGAATGTATCTTGCAGAAATCCATTCACCTACTATAGAAACAAACTTATTCGGATGAATTGAACTGATTTTCTGTCACAGAAATTTCTGCAACAAAAGCTGCCGCGTGTAACTCCACCCGAATACTCTCTAACTTATATTATTTGCTACAGATATATAGATCGATGTACACTACAGTAATTTGATTTGCTTATAAAACACATGTAATTTGACAGTCCAGATGTGTCGTCACTTGTTTCTTAAGAGCAGATCTTTAACATACTTCTTTTGTCTTCTTGTGCTAAGACCTTGCATGCAACCCATGTTAAAGTAATTTAAACATTCCTCAGGCCTCTAGACACAGGGAACTTCAATAAGTATGCAAGCTCCTTTTTTTTGCTAGATTATTTTACGTTTAGCTGAAATGCTAAGCTTGCCAATTTATTTCTTTAAATTTCTTCTCCACTGAATGTAAAGAGAAGCCAAGAATATTTTTATTTGTAAATACAATGCACAATTTTGCTTTCAATGTATGTTTTTGTCATTATTTGATTGAGTTAAAGGTTAAAAGGAACCTTTTAGTTTTTATGCATCTTGCCACCTCACACATATTTAAGCTGCTCTGTCTGTCTTCTAGTAAAAGAAGAATGTAAAGTATGCAGAATAAAACGTCAATATTTCTCTGATATATAAACCTGTTTACAAATTCACGTACATCAATCAGTAAAGAGCAGGAAGGGTCCTACCTTTTGTGGAATCGAGAGGTTCTAATTGTCCAGTTCCTGTTAAATTGTGCAGGTCATCACCAAGTCCACTCTCATTGGGTCAGTCTATTCCTCAGATGTGAACATCAACACAGCCTGGCCACTCTGATCTGCAAGCTTTGCTAAGGAAAGCCGTTTTTCCTTAAACAATGTTTATATGATAGATTTTGAACTTTTTTTTCACTTTTTATACCGAGTTGAATTATATTCTGGCTACCGAATGGTGGTGTGTCTTCTGATTCATTTCCAGAGGAAAATCATTTCTTTGTTTCCCAGCAGTAAGACACTCTTTTTGAGAAGTGGAAGGGGAATTGGATTTTCATTCATCTGCTCCCATGTGTTAAATTAAGGAAGGCTATGACATTTATCTTGGCAGTTGTTTTATACTGAGGTTGGATCAGTGTGGCTTGGAAAATACATTCCTAAGTGTTTCTAATTAATAAATCAAAATTATTTATATATCTTTCAAAAGTATGACAGGGAGGTTATTTTATCTTCCTATGTTTATTAGTCTGTTCCTTTTTGTTTCATTTCTGTTCCTTTTTGTTTCATTTCTTTGAGCTTTCAATTTTAAATTTGTATATCTTTATATTTAATGGTTAGTAGTGTCATACAGACATACTATAAAACTACTTTTTCAGTAGTTTTTGAAAGAGGTAAATATAGAGAAATTTATGCATGATTTAATGGCAGTTTATAATTTATTTGTGCCTGTTCATTTACATATAAGGATATTGGTGGAGCAGAGAGCCGAACTATTCCTTCAGCATGCAAATTGCAGTAAAAGACATAAATACTTTCAGGTTTTGTTGAAGTTTACAACTTTTTTAAAGGGTCGGTTCTAGTAAAATGTTCTTTATGGAAAACCCCATTGTGGTACTGCACATAAAAAACAGCGATTCTTGTTTTTACATGCGGTTTTAGTGTTGAGTTTTTCCCGTTGAAGTCAATGGGGGAAGCTGCAGCAGAACCACAATAAAAGTGGTTTAACTATGACCAATAGGCAATGCTGCATTTGAAAAAAATCGTAGAATGCCTTGAAAACCAGGCAGTTTTTAATCGCACTGTGTGATCGGGATTTCATAAAATTGTTTTTTCGGTGCGGTTTTGTCGTGTTTTTTTTGCCAAGTGGCCGAAAACTGCACCAAAAAAACTATTCTATGAAATCCCGTGTGAATACACCCTAACACGTAACCAACAGATCACTAAATGCGATTTAACTGTGAAACACTTTTTACAGTGTGATTCCAAGGAGAGAAGTTATACGTTGATATGACTATATCAAGTTCATATTGTAGCCTTTGGCTTTGTAAAGGTAATATACCCCCCCTTTCCATACCACAGCTCCCGTTCCAGAGATCAGCACTTGAAACCTTAATCAGACTATGCTGCCCGGAACATATTTTAACGACAGGTCTATTTGAACTAATATGTCAAAAAACATTGTAACATTTCATTAATTACTGCTAAGAAAGAATACATTGGACTCTTAGGTATGAGTGCTGTATTCATGAGGAGAGATCTCCCATTGATGAGTGGGCAGGAGGAGGCTGGGGAGGGAGATCTGCTATAAAAAAAAAATACTGCACTCTACTGTATTCTTTCTTAGCAGCTATTTCCGAAACGGCACAATATTGTTTTGTGCCGTTTTGAATAATAGTCTAGCAGACCGGTCATTACATTATGCTTCAAATAAATAATGCAGCATATTCTCATGACAGATCTGCTTTAATTATTTAAATATAATAGGTTAGGTTAGCCAGGGGCGTAATTACAAAGTTCTGGGTCCCATACTTTTATTTGCGCCCCCTTGTAAGGCATTTATCAGATCTATGTGAGTTAGGGTGAGGGCACACTTGCCAGTCAAGTCGCAGTAAAAGTACAACTCCCAACATGATCTGACAAATGATCAGAGCAAGCTGGGACAATAGTATCAACGTAGCGTCCACGTCTGCGGACTTTCGGAATTACTCACCCCCCGACGGCTGCAGCCATGGATCTGTGAGCGCTGGCCCGCATCTCCTCCCCAGGAGACGCCAGCGCTCACTTCCGCTCCGTTCTGCTGTGTACCTTAAAGTGCCAGTGCGCGCACATGAAAATAATAATTATTTACCCATGATCACCCTGGACTATAAAACAGGCACTGCCCCTTTACTCCTTGCCTAAGCGTTATTGTGTTTACCCATGTTAGTCTTGCAAATGGTCCCTTAGTGTTATTCTGTTCCCAGTGTTCCCCGGCCCTGCTACCTGTATGCTGTGCTACCTTTGTTCCCTTAGAAAGTTGGAGTCGTTTTGTACCACCGGTCACGCCTGCTACGTTACACCATACCTTGTGTCTGCTGCCAAGGTCCCATCTGTGACTAGCCATTGCTACTGTCTGAACTACTACAGGTACCCTTGTGCTTGGACTATATATATATAAATTGACTTGGTACACTGTTTGGCCAGCTGCTATCTCGCTACGGCGGTAAGGCCCAGTGGGTCCACATACCCACACATCGTGACAACCACGGACTATCAGTCACATAATTAGATAATTCAGGATGGGGGCATGGGAGGCATCAAACCCCAGACCTCAAAATATATTCAGGCCCTAGACCAGACCTCAAAACTAAATTTAGAGCCCATGCCAAAACCCTACATTAATAAACCTGCCACAGCAGTGAATTACAGGATTTGGGGGTGTAATTGGTTAGGGTTGACCAATCACTTCTGACTGTACTGGGGTCAGGCAGATCGGCAGTTTGAGGGTCAGGCAGAATCTGGGCACTAACCCTCCTACGACTACGAGGAGGTTCCTCACTGTCACTGGAGGAGGATGAGAGAAAGAACTGTGGTTCCTCACCACTCACTCGGTCCGTATCGGATGTGATCATGACATACGCCATATATATATATATATATTATGTAGTGCTTACACACACGTAGCTCGGTGAACTGTAACAAAATATAACAAAATTTTATTCTTTTTTTTTACATAAAACACTAACTAACGCTAACACTGAAACACTCATTTTCCTCTTGAATGCCGTGTTCAGCTTTGATCACAGCATTCAGGAGAATAGCGGCGGAGATGAGAGGTTTCTCTGATCTCTGCCGTTATAGAGCGGGGCTACGGCTGTTTAAAGGGGTATTCCAGAACCAATTCATACAATCTAGTTAAAATAAATATATAAAACAAAATCTTTTTCTAATGTACTTGTGTTTCATTAGAAGTTTCTAACTGCGTATCTCATATACGATAACGTGATGTGTCCCTAAGCCGAAATTCTAACTTCCGCCGCAGCCCCATACATAAGCTGTAACTTCCTTTTTCCGGCGGTCTGAATGTACGGTCACGTCACTAATGACGTAACTGTACACTGTGGGATAGGGTTGAACCGGATACTCTTGATCCTCCTATGAGCATGCATGGTTGATGCAATGTACACCACACATGCTATATTCTCTGTTAGCCGTCTACATGTCTCGTACTGTGAGTTCCCATTGCGCATGCACCCGTTCTGAGCGCTGTGAGAAGAGAGCCGGACTGCTTTGATGCAGGAATAATAAGATTGAGATGGGAGAGGAAGTGGCTGTGAAATATATATATATATATGAAGGAGGGGTTTGGGGAGGATCTGGAGCGGGGAGATGCTACTCTGGGAGGTCACAATGGCGCTATGTATATTGGGATTTGGAGTCTTTGACCAGAACAGGAAACGGCCGGGCATAGCAAAATAGACATGTAAACAAAGTGCAGAACAACTGCAGCGCAAGTAGAAAGAAGAATTTTTGCGATCAAAACAGGTGGGCAACATTGGTTCAACATAACCAACAGGTATAGAACTTTTTAAAATTTCAAAAACGATATCGGAAAACCCCTTTAATACAGCCATTGTCCCGCTCCTGACCGCAAGTGTGCGCAGTCAGCATTAGGTGATGCGGCCGGTGCTACACTAATGAGCGGCGGTTCAGGCACTGAAGACAGAACATCGGGCTGTTTCGCAGTGTGCCATCCATGTTCTGTCTTCAGTGCCGGCAATCATTAGTGCAGCGCTGGCCGCATCGCATCATCCTGATGGCGAGCACTTGTCAGGACTCCGGAGCGGGGCGATGGCTGTATTACATGAAATAACGATATCGAACCGTTTTGGGGTGCACAGTATCGAAACAGTATAGAAGTTTCTATAAAGTACAGTGAAGTTTACCGCTCAGACGGCACTGGTAACAGTCCAATATCATTCAGTATGGGCTCTCTCCCAGAAAAATGCAGTGGACAGTCTGCAATCCAATGAGGGTGTGGATGGTAATTCTTATCCTTGTAGTTCCACCAAGCTCCTTATCGTCTCTCTCCACATTCAAAGAACTCCTGGTAGGAAAAGGATCTTATGTCTCTAATAGATGGAAAAAGGAAGACACATAGTGCAACACCCAATGCAAAAAGATTGCTCCACACCAAGTTTAATCCATACTCACAGAAGTAACAAGAAATAAAAGCATCAAGGTAAGTAAAAATCTTTAAAATTTCTAGGCGGCACGCCAAACACTCTCGCCCGACCCTGGGTTTCGCCCTTCCGGATTTTTACTTACCTTGATGCTTTTATTTCTTGTTACTTCTGTGAGTATGGATTAAACTTCGCGTGGAGCAATCTTTTTGCAGAGGGTGTTGCACTATGTGTCTTCCTTTTTCCATCTATTAGAGACATAAGATCCTTTTCCTACCAGGAGTTCTTTGAATGTGGAGAGAGACGATAAGGAGCTTGGTGGAACTACAAGGATAAGAATTACCATCCACACCCTCATTGGATTGCGGACTGTCCACTGCATTTTTCTGGGAGAGAGCCCATACTGAATGATATTGGACTGTCACCAGTGCCGTCTGAGCGGTAAACTTCACTGTACTTTATATATGCTATTTAGGGTATTTGTTGGATCATACCCAATTTAGTTTTGCCTGCTCCGGTCTGAGAGAGATTTTGTGGGTATTTGAGCCAAGAGAAACCACCATTATATTAGTATAGAAGTTTTGATGCATCGTGCATCCCTAGACAAGACCCCTAAATTCATTTAGACCTGACTCCTAAATTAATTCAGATTCCAGACCAGTCCCCTAAATTTATTAAGTCCTCAGACCAGACCCCTACATTTATTCAGACCCCTAAATAAATTCAGATTCCAGACCAGGCCCCTAAATATATTCAGTGACCAGACCAGTCCCCTAAATTTATTCAGACCCCACACCAGACCCATAAATTCATTCAACAGATCAGATCCCTAAAATAATTTAGACCCCAGTACCGACCAAAAGGAAAGTTTAACATCCAACTTTTTACACCAGAAATTGGTGTTGGCTGAATGGAAAAGGTATATACTGCATGTGACTGCTTCTGCTGGTTAAGTAAGTCTAGTCCCCCTTGAAAATGCTGAATAGTTAAGCGATATTCCCTGCAGTGAGCAAAAGTGCTGTGTGTGCAGTTTTTCTAAACTTCTCATGTATCTTCTGAATGTATAGACTCCACTAATTGTGCTTTGCTTATTAATTTGGCATGATCTACTCAGAATAGTCAAGCATGCATGTTTATTTCAGTGGAGAAAAGGGGTCGTTCTCTTCTGTTGGAACGAAAAATCCAACATGCATTAGCCCTATGCATACCATACATTAGTGATTTCAGACAACCGTTTTCTGATCTACTTGTTGTTCACAGTTGGTCTCTGAAGGTTGTTGTTTTGGACGACAACGCAATAAGTTAAAATGACTAATTGCCAATCAAACTATCTTAATCTGTGGCCTGATCTAGGCTTCTATTGATGGGATGCAGATCTGTCATTTGGCATGAGCTACTTTCCAAGACTGCACCCCATAACAACCAAAATAATACAACAAAGCATATCAACTTTTCCACCAATAACTGCCTGCGGTCTGCATCTGTCACGCTCATTCGAGTTACAAAGATGCGCCGACAGCCTGCAGAAAATTTTGTAAATCGGCCTTTTCAGACATAAAAAAATCTCCAGTACATATATCATACCTCCCAACCGTCCCGGATCCGACGGGACAGTCCCGATTTTTCACCGCTGTCCCGGCGGTCTGAGCAATGCCCTGCCCCGGACCCTCCCTGTTGCCAGCCACGCCTCCCTGTAACGACGCTGCCTGCGCAGCAGTCTGCCTGGAGCAAGGGAGCAGAGTGCAGCAGACACACCGAAGCGGAACACTGGAGAGGAGAAGAACGAAGCCACAGGACAGTGGTGACTGGTGAGTACACAGATTAAACTATTTAGTGCCTGGGAACACTAGAATTTCTAAAATCATAAAATAAATTACATTATTTTATGGTTTTAAAAAATCTTGTGTCTCCAGGCACATTCTTTTAACGGCTCCTGCCCCACCTCGCGACCCCCATGTGCCCCCCCTCGCTGGACTTCTGTAACTTCTCCCTCTCCTGGCAGGAGAGGGAGAATAGTAATAATAGTGGTAATAAAATATATCATATCTATCTATCTCATATCTATCTATCTCTCTATCCATCTATCTATCTATCTATCTATCACATATCATTCTCAATAGATGCAAACAAAGCAAAAACAAATGTTATACCCAAGTTACGAAAACAAAAACAAAGAAGATGTAACCGGATCCATAATATTTATAATATCCATATCGTTTTTTTTGTAAGTCTAGAGATCCGCAGTGAGAATATGCTCTTGTTATTTGAAGGAGGAGCTGGGCATGATTTGATGTGCTTATGCGAGATATCGGGTGTGGTTAGGGGACGTGGCTTAAAAATGTCCCTCTTTTCAAGATTCAAAAGTTGGGAGGTATGTATATATGGCCAACTTTATTTACCCCAACAACAGACATTAGGGCACTATCGGGCTGCCCCATACACATTAAATCTTCGGCCGATTCTTTCAAAATTTGTGGTTTTGGCCTACTTTGTCTTTCTTACAGATATCTCCCAGAGGTAACAAAATTAGTGCACCATTACTTAATTGTGTCTTCTCATTATATCAGTTTGTGACATATTTTCCTGCTTTTTTCAATCAGATTTGTTCCTGACCTTTTCTTCGTCCTGTAGCTGAATTCATGAAGTAGCTAAGTTACAGCAGCCATTTATAGCAGTTATGCCGCTATGGTCCGGTTACAGTATCACAGATTCCTCATAGAGATAAATGGATCATCTCTCTCTATGTTTTTTTTTTTGTAATTGTTTATTTAACAGGAAGAACCATTATACAATGGGCCACCCAAGCTTTGAGGTTGGGGGAGGGTTCAACCAAAGATTAAAAATAATTACAAAGTAGCAAAAGCCAGAGAACCATCTCAGGGAGTAAAGAGAGTAACTATCCATTCCTTGAGGTCTCATAATAATTCCACTACTTCCAACCTGGACAAATTTCTCGATATCTTCTGTGACTTCTATCAAAAGTTATATTCTTCCGAACCTTTTAATACTCCTGCTCTTCTAGACTTCTTTTTATCTTTGATGCATGTTTTGCATTTTACACTTTCCTGTATTGACCTGCTTAAACTACCCATCTCGCCAGAGGAAATTTGCACATTTATCAGAAAAGTTAAGATTGGAAAGGCCCCAGGGACTGATGGGCTTACAACTTAATACTATAGAAAGTTTGCCAACACTTTAGTCCACTCTTTACAACTCTTTTCTAAATGTAGACAAACTACCTGATGAAGCTCAAATCACAGTACTACCCAAATCACGTAAAGACCATACATTAGCCAAAAACTACAGGCCATCTCACTTTTTAATATAGATTACAAACTGCTCACTGCCATTTTAACCACCAGACTAAAAACTTTCCTCCCCACATTGGTGCACAAAGACCAGGTTGGGTTCATTTCATCCCGTCAGACACTCGATAATGTAAGAAAAGTCCTTAACATTATTGCCTACTTAAACCGACATGGAGTGATCTCGTCAGTTTTGGTTCTTGACATGTTAAAAGCGTTCGGGATTATAAAGTGGCTGTCCTATTCAAGGCTGGTGTCAACGGACACTTCATATCAGCTTTTCAAAACCTATACTAGACCTCTTCAGTTACCCTAAATCTTCCCTCTTCACATTATCCTCCAGTCTTTAATAGAAGAGAAACTAACAAAGAATGTTCCTCCCTTTTCCCTGCCCTTTTTGCTCTAGCTATGGAGTCTCTGGCCCAATTAATTAGATTTATCCCAAATATATCTGGTATCAATATAGGAAGTCCACCGTCCAACAGCACCAACTTTAAAAGTATAGATGGGTGCACGCCTTGGGAACCCGATCACAGTTCCATATCCAATAAAACATCCAATGATAGGCAGCACTCCAATGTCAAGGTGAAAAAATAGCTTTAATAGCCCTCGTGCGAAGTTTCGGCTCTGTGCAATGAGCCTTTCTCAAGCATGTTAAACAGTGCAAAACATGGTGATATATATAGGAGCTGAACAAAGTAGTCCCAATCAGTGAGTGATTAATACATAAATTTAAAATCAATTCAATGTCATATATTGTCATCCATTAAAGAATGCAAACCGTGTAAGCAATAGTAAAACTGTTAAAGAGATAAGTCCAGCATTACATCTGGAACTTTAATAAAGTGCAAAAAGTGCTGATTGCTGCTAGCAATATTAGTTATGTACACCTGTGTATAATTAAAAACAGCCACATTACCATATGCATACAGTGGATCCATGCTCGTATGTGTTCATGTTTCCGGCGTTCTCTCCTTCCTGGTTCGCATGATAGTGAATTACAGCTGAGGAGAAAATCCTCATTGAGATACCCTCTATCCCCCAAATTTCCTAATCCAACCTTCGCCCACAGCCTACAATTCAATCACAATCCAATTACTTTCACTAGTGGGTTTAGAGGGTCTTACTATATATACACAATTTTTTTTCAGACGCGAAGGCCCTAAAATGTCAACAACTTATTAGAAAAATATTATACTTCCACGACCGAGCATTTTTGACTCAAATAATGCACTTTGTACAGTCCTTACTAGGACCGTATGCGACATCAACCCCCCCCCCCACTATCTTTGAGATAATCTGCGTCTAGTCACCTCACAGTCCAGGTATTATATTCCTTCTGACATAGTCTCTGTCACAAACTAAACTGCTATTTATGAACAAGATCCAATTTAAAGTGTAGCTAAACGTTTGACAAACTTCTGACATGTCATAGTGACATGTCAGAAGTTTGGATTGGTGGGGGTCTGAGCACTGAGACCCCCACCAATCGCTAGAACGAAGCAGCTGAAGCGCTCGTGTGAGCGCTCAGCCGCTTCGTGTCTTTTCGGCTTTTCCAGAAATAAATGTATCGGTGTACATACTCAATAGAAAGTCTATTAGCCCGTACTCCGATACATCAGCTTTCCGGAAAAAAACGAACAGACACGAAGCGGCTGAGCGCTCACACGAGCGCTTCAGCTGCTTAGTTCTAGCGATTGGTGGGGGTCTCAGTGCTCAGACCCCCACCAATCCAAACTTCTGACATGTGACTATGACATATCAGAAGTTTGTCAAATGTTTAGCTACACTTTAAAGATGACATTACCTAGATGGCAACATTGCTGTACAGTCATCACCAAGGGAAGTCATCAGGTGAATATTAGCCGAAACATCCATACGTTTTTCACTGGATTTTCCCACCAAATTAAATCATATTTATCCCGAAGTCTCTCCTGTTTCCAGGGCTGCCAGGATCTAGGTACAACCCACCACATTTGATGGACTTGCTTTCGGCTTGCTATGTTCTGATCACAAGTGGTATCCATGATCTCCTCAGTGTAAACAACTGACTTCCAAAAACGACCCTCAGTTCTTCTCTTAGCAGTTAAACCCAAGGGTTATAAAATGTAGATGCATGAATTATCTCAATTTGTCTAAAGGGGGTTTTATACAGGATGATTATCGGGCAGACGATATTAATATAATGCTCGTTGCCGGTAATTGCCCTGTGTAAAAAGGGCAGCGATCAGCAGATGAACGAACAAACGCTCGATTATCTGTTGGTCGTATAGTTTAAAAAAAGTAAAAGATTATCGTTATCGGCAGCACGTCTCCCTGTGTAAATAAGAGACGTGATGCCGACATGATGATAATGTATGGGGACGAGCGATCGGAGTAACGACCGCTCGACCCCATCCATAGCTCCGTGTGACAGGAGCAATCGAGCGCTGATCAACGAGTGTCGGCCAGTGTAAAACGGTCTTAAGTACAAGCCATAATACAATACTAGATGTAATTTAGTTTACATAGGAGAAGGAAATCTAAATAACTCAGAGTCACCTGAAGAGTTACATAAGAAGTGTTTGGAGTCTGTAGTTGCTAAGGGAAATCTTCACCGTAGTCTCCATACCTTTTAAAATGTATTTGGAAAATTTTGATGCTTAAATACTGCTACATAGTGTATGATTTGATTAACTTGAAGTTACCACATATTCAATGTTGGGTATTAGGATTATACCATCATAGTTTTGTGCTAATAAAAATAATTCCCTTAGGGTTATTGCTGTGTTTTGTGTCCACTCCTCCTCTGGAAGGAGTCAAAGAAGGAATTTTTCAAAATGGCATAGGTGGCCAGAAGTGAAAGGAGGGTGGATATAAATTCTGAAGTCTCCTAAAACCTGGCAATTTGAGGGCAGGACCAGAGTATGTGCTAAAAGTCTGCATCAGAATTATGATACAGTATCTATGGCAGTCCGTTGAAGGTGCCATTCCTAATTTGTACATATGTACTGGAGGGATATATGTTTGATGCATCATGTTTAGTGGTGGTAATCTATTATTCACTGATGGTGAGACTTTTAATGTTCGACTTTAATAAATCAGACATTGTTTCATTAAAGGTGTTTTCCGAAAATCAAAAATTATCCCCAACCCTCAGGATATGTGATAATTTTCTGATCGCTGGGGGACCCACAGCTCCGACCCCCTTCCACGATCGTGAGAACAGGAATTTCGAAAACGCAAATCCTCCACACTGCACCCTCCCCCCCCCCCCCAGTGATGAGACGCTTGTATAGAGTGGTGGTCGAACATGCGTCCGCCGATTCATTCAACGTTTATGAGAATAACGGAAAAAGTCAAGCGCTGCATTTGGCTATTCCGGTCGTTTCTATAGCTTTAAATGGAGCGCTGCTCCATTCAATGTCCTCTTCACTGCCGTCGAGAAGTGAGGAGGAATAGGGGGTTTGGGACCCCTGTTCTCATGATCGGTGGGGGTACCAACAGTGAGGCCCCCAGCGATCAGAAATTTAACTTCTATCCTGTGCATTAATGATAATTAAGAATTTTGGAGAAGCGCCTTTAAATGTCAGAATTGTTTTTTTCCATTTATCAATTACATTTAAAGAGATTCTGTCACCACATTATAAGTGCCCTGTCTCCTATATAAGGAGATCGGCGCTGTAATGTAGGTGACAGTAATGCTTTTTATTTAAAAAAAACGATCTTTTTTCACAACGTTAGGAGCGATTTTAGTTTATGCTAATGAGCTTTCTTAATGCTCAAGTGGGCGTACTTTTACTTTCGACCAAGTGGGCGTTGTACAGAGGAATGCATGACGCTGACCAATCGGCATCATGCACTCCTCTCCATTCATTTACACGCCACTAGCGATATAGATATATCGCTATGTGCAGCCTCATACACAAGCCCTAACATTACTACAGTGTCCTGATAATGAATACACATGACCATCCAGCCTGGACGTCATGTGTACTCAGAATCCTGACACTTCTGAATCTTTTCTGTGAGATTCTAGCAACGGATACGAAATCTCGCAAGATTACGAGGTAAACGAGATTTCGTATCCGTTGCTGTAAATCTCACAGAAAAGAGTCAGAAGTGTCAGGATTCTGAGTACACATGACGTCCAGGCTGGATGGTCATTTGTATTCATTATCGGGACACTGTAGTAATGTTAGGGTTTGTGTATGTAGCTGCACATAGTGATATAACTATATCGCTAGTGCAGTGTAAATGAATGGAGAGGAGTGCATGATGCTGATTGGTCACTGATTGGTCAGCGTCATGCACTCCTCTGTGCAACGCCCACTTGGTCGAAAGTAAAAGTACGCCCACTTGGGCATTAAGAAAGCTCATTAGCATAAACCAAAATCGCTGATAACGTTGTGAAAAAAGATCGTTTTTTTAAATAAAAAGCATTACTGTCACCTACATTATAGCGCCAATCTCCTTATGTAGGAGACAGGGCACTTATAATGTGGTGACAGAGTCTCTTTAATGGGGTGTTTGTGACTTTGTTTAGTTTTATTTGAGTATATATAACGGAGACTAATTCTCCAAACTTTGGCATATAAAGACTCCAATCAGTGGGTAATGTGAGATGGGGGTTCGGAGAGGAGGAATTGTGCTGAGATAGCAGGCCAAAGGTTCAAGTAGCAGAAGAAATAGGATCTAAGAAGTTCATATTTTTGTTGTACGTCAGTGTAGGAAGACAAGATGTCTTGAGCAAATTAGGGTTGTCACCATAACAGAATTTAGACTTCAATGCCGATACTTTGTGTAGTATTGCAATTTTTTATACCAAAACTATACTTTGCCAACAATAAAAAAAACACAAAAATAAAAAGTACTTCCATATTCTGATGTGGGCACATTGTGTTATCAATTTTGAACCTCACATTAATGGTAATTAACTCTATCATGTTCCTCACAGACATAATGGGCCATATTGGGTTAATGTGTGAGGTACATGGTCAGGTTAATTACTATTAATGTGCGGCACATGAAGGTTCAAAATCGCATTAATAAGTGACCCCATAATTTCCCTCATATAATTGCAACATTGGTGTTAACCCCTTAGGGATATAACAATGTTATTATTTTTTCCTCTTTGCATCCCGCATTTTTTGCTTGACCTAGCTGTATAAGACTTTTTTTTGTGTGACAAGATGTACTTTATAAAGGCGCCGTTTTTGGTACATTTACATTATCGTTTAATTTATTAAAATTTTTATTTTGAAAAAAATGCAGAGATAAAGCTGTTTTTCTTTTCTTTTTTTTACAGCATGCATCAATCCTCATAAATGAGGCTATAAACTTGTTGTGCGTGTTGTTACAGTCACAACAAAACCAAATATGTGTATATTATTTTATGTATTGGGACTAATATTTGAATGTTTATTGTAAAAAAAATTGCATTTGTGTACTTTTTTTTAAAGATTTATTTTATTTAACATTACTTTTTTCAATTAATTTTACTTTTTTATTTGTATTTTTTTTTTACTTTAATGTACTGGCACATATCCATGTGCCAGTATATTAGCCTGTGTACTGATAGTACACAGGCAGTTGTTAAGGCATACCTAAGTATGCCCTAACAACAGGAAATATGGCCAGACAGCCCTGGGGTCCTTCAATGGACCCTGGGCTGTTTGTCCATATTTGGAAGTATTTCCTGTCATGCGATCAAAGTGTGGTCCTCCCTTCTCATTTTTTCTTTAAATGCTTCAGTCAGCTATGGTCGCGGCATTCAAGGGGATAACTGCGGAGATCAGAGGTTTCTCTGATCTCTGCCATCAGAGTGGAGCTAATACAGCCATCAGAGTGGAGCTATAATACAGCCATTGCCCCACTCCTGTTGGCGTGGGCCCGCTTTCTGCGCCCGCGCGATCAGAATGATGTGATGTGTCCGGCGCCGCACTAATGAGTGGCACGCACTGAAGACAGAGGATATGGAGGCGCCTCTCATTAGTGCAGCACTGGCTAAATCACTTCATGCGAGTCACTAAATTAATGTATTACAATATTAAGCTGTGCTGCCGCACAGCTTAGTATCGAAATACATGAATTTACGGGATTGAACCGTTTGCGGGTGCACAGCATCGAAATAGTATCAATATTTTGATTTATCGTGCAACCCTAAAGCAAATATATCTTCCAGAGCATTTATCCCAATTTCACACCAGACAGTGGTCCCCTCTAGTGTACGGAGGTCGGGGAAGTATTGATTATTCTGGCATATCCACCACAATATCCTGAAATCCTGATATAAGTTTAGTCGCTTTCGAGACCCGGATCGCAATTCTGTGGAAGGGGAGCAAGGTTGATCCTGAGTTCAAATTTCTTTCTTATATGGGCCAAAATAAATTTAGATAGCGGCATAGCTGATAATCAAATTTGGGCTGTGCACACAGCAGAACCCAAGTATACAAATACTTTCGTTTCCCGACCATGTAGCACAAAACATTATCTAGATGTGCCTGGTCTTTTGGTCTAGTGAGTGTTTCTAAGCTTAATTTTGGGCGGGATTTTTAGATGGCATTGGAATTCACTTCTCTAAATATTCTCTGTGGGATGGGGACTGCAGGATGTTGCAGAATATATAAGTATATAATTATGTTGTAATGCGTTATTGTGCGAGTTCGTGATTATTCAGTTACCATTTTCAATCAAGAAACAAGGCCCTTTCCCTGTGGTTTGTCCCAAGGGCATATATACTAATTTTGAGGCCATAGTATTTTTCTAATTCCTTGAAGATGTTGATAACCTGCGGAAGCAAAGGGGCTGGTTAGGTACAAGAAAAGGACCGTATCATCTGCGTAAAGCCCGACTCAATCCTATCTCAACCCAATTTGATACTGGAGTATGTTCTGTCTTGTCTGATTTTAACTTCAAGTACTTTGATTGCAAGGGCAAATAATAGAAAAGACAATGGAAATCCTTGTCGTCTACCCCTACGGCAGGGTGAATTTGGGGGAGAGATTAGCATTAAATAAAATTTTACTGTTTGGTGCTGTATACAAGGTTTTGAAAAATTGACGGAAGGCCAGATCAAAGCCAAAAAAATGTAGACAGCCCTTGTGTCTAAAGTGGCAACAGCCCAACATATTTGACTATGTATTTGACCAAATTGTGTTAGGACTTGAACTCGCCTATTGTTGTGTGATGTGAATTTTCCTGGAATAAAGCCAATTTGGTTCAGATGTATCAATGACAGAATCTCTGTATTGAGTATGTAAGCAAGAATTCTGGAAAGTATCTTATAACCTGTATTTAACACAGTTCTTGGACGATAAGAGCCACAGTCTATCCGACCTTTGTCTGGTTTTAAAATGAGTTCAACAATGGTCTCAGTGAGAAAGGTTGGTAGGGCCTGATCACGTAAGGCTGTGTTGTACATGTCTAATAGGGCTGGGAGTAGACGGTCTTAGTATTGCTCATATACCTCCTTCGGGAGCCCATCTGGGTTAGGTGATTTCCCATTGTTTAGGTGGAATAAAGCTTGTGTCAACTCTTCTAAAGTAATTAGTTCCTCTACAGAGGACTTTTGGGAATCAGATAAAGTGGGGAGAGTGAGGGAGTCAAGGTATTGGGTGATTTCCATTTCTGATTTGGAGATGCTAGATTGGTATATGGTAGTATCAAATTGTGTAAATCTATGTAGACTCTCTTCCGGTCTGTGCAGAAGATCTCCAGTAGGAGAGCAAATGGCTGAAATAGTCGAGAATTGTTTGGTTTGGTCACGTGCACTATTAATTTGCCGGACTGATTGTCTAGTTCAAATGCCGTTTGTCTGAAGAACATGTAGATATAGGCAAATAGTTCCTAGCCATGCAATTCTATATTGTGGCGTCGGTAATGTATTGTCGTTTCAAGTCTTTACAGAGTGTTGCTAGCTCTGGCTCCCTGCGAGTGGATTTTTTCTTGAAGTATGAGATGAAAGACTGTAAGTAGCCTTGAAAATAAACCTCTAAGCGTACCTAACCTTTTAGGTGACTTTTCAGAATTAGCTGTCGTATATGTGTAAAAGAGGAATAACACTATTTCTAGCCATTATATGACTTGTATCCTGCATTTTTTTTTTAGCAGTTTTCCCATCTACAGGCTCTATCTCTAATTCTCAGTTTTCTGTGAGCTAGTGGTTGTAAACGAATTGCTATCATGTCTGCCATACATTGCGCACATAGGAAAGATAACAGTCTGCAACTCCTATCACATATATGGAAGCAGCATGAAGGAGATAACACAGCAGTAAGTAGCAGTGTATCTATGAATGCAGCAATGGGGTGAGATATATGACTTACGAGGAAGCTGCTGTAGCATCTATGTGTCTCTCTCTACTTCTTTCTCTGACTCTGCTCCCTCTCCCTTGTACCCCGTCCCTCTTCATAGACTTCTTTGGGCGTCTGTAACCTGATCCCTCAATGAGCTGCTAGACGAAACAGCAATAAATTCTAAGTGAGTTAACAGTTAGGCAAGGGAGGAGGGGCTAGAAAAGGAGCCTAATAAGTTGAGAAAGAGGCATTTTTCCTAAATAAGATATATTACATAGGGTATTATATTTGCTAGTACTATTGACTTATGCAAAGTTTGATGAAAAGTTATAGACCTTTCAAGGGTGTCCCATTGTAGTCTGGCATTTGCTAGCAACTTTAACGCCCCCTCCATATAGTTTCTATTAATGCCTCCTATCCATTTTAACAACTTAGGTCTTATTGCCAATTGTTGCATTGTTGTTGTTTGTTTTGGTATATCGATAGGTGTAAAAAAAAAAAAATACAATTTCCCCTTTTGTACTGTGTTAACAAAGTATACATATCTAAATTTTGCTGTACGTTTGGAAAACTTTTTAATAAATATTCATTTTTAAAAATGAGTAAACATTGCAGGCTGACAAAAGAACGAAAGACGGCCTGAGGCATCTAAATAAGCAATGTCTTAGATACAGTAGGTACAATACCTGCATTCCCCCTAGTGTCTAAATACAGTGCATTGTCTTGAGGGACATCCCCCACATGAAGCTTTACCCACACACGTGGCGTATTTGATGAGTATTTTTCAGCAAAATTTTGGTACGGGTTTTGCCGCAGATTCAACTCAGATTTTACTCCCACATTTAAAAGGGTGAAATCGGCTGTGAACATCCTTAACAGAATGAGATAATCCACAGCATGGTCTGATCTGTTCTGTAGACATGTGGACGAGACTTGTTCTGTAATCCGTTGTAGATTTTCTGTGCGCAAATCCACATGGAAGATCCGCAGTATTTCCATCTTGCATGCAGGGGGCATTATGGTAATGACTATACATACTAAACCACCTGCATACAATAAAGATTTCATAATCTGTTTAATTGATATCTTCATAAATGCAAATATTTAGTTTTATTTTTTCTGTTCAGGTGAAAAGTCTGTAAAATATTTAATTCAAATTACAATTCAAAGCTGGTTTCTATCAAGGATTTGTGAACTTAAATTGACCAGCAATGTTACCTTATATATGTGGTTTTAAAAAGTATGATTTCTGGCCCTATGTTTGTTAGACAGTCACAGTTCTTTCCAACATCTCTCTTTCACCCGTCTGTATATCTTTTGACGCTTCTAATGACTGATTTTTTTTTATGTAAGACTACTATATTTTAAGTATTTAAATATACATCATTTGGCTGTATTGCTGAGAGAAATATGTACACTCTCCAAATGGTTATTCATTTTTGTTAACCATCTAAAGATTTTGATAATAACTATGTGAGGAAAATATGAAAAGGAGAATAGCTAAGATAACTCGAATACAGCTCAACTATTCCCCATTATCCATTACTGAATGGCAGACAGTTCTCTAAAGGCATCCCAACAAAACTAAGCCTTATGGTAGAGTACCTAAGATTTCCTCTGTGAAGAACCTATCAAGTTCTCATTTCTTCTTAATCAGATAGGGAGGGTTGGAGTCTGAATAACTCCTGTTTTAAAGCAATCCATTGACTACCTATGTCTTGTGGGACGGGAAGTAGATTGGGAACGTAGGATTTCAAATGGTGAAAAGGCCAGTAGGTCAAAAATAGAGATGGTCATATAACCGATAGAAAAATGTGGAATATTAAAGAGAGGAGTAAAAGGTCTGGCTAAGAAAAGAAATCCATTTTTATCACTTAGGGGATGTTTACACGTTGTGCTTTCAGGTGTTTTTCGGGGCGTAAATGCCAGAAAAAATGGAAGCTGAATGCCTACAAACATCTGCCCATTGATTACAATGGGAAAAACTGCGTTTTGTTCAGGCGCCCCGTAAATAGAAATAGCATGTCACTTCTTGAGCTGTTTTTAGAGCTGTTTTTCATTGGGTCAATAGAAAAACAGCTCCAAAAATGGCTGCAAAAAACGCATAAAAATTTTTTTGATTCTTTAAAAACGACTGTAAATCAGAGGCTGTTTCCCATTAAAAACTGCTCCGTATTTTACAGCCGTTTTTTCTTTAACGTGTGAACATACCCTTAAGGAGACCCAAACCAAAACAAGCACCCTAGAGAAATGAGGAATGTCAGCAGTATAAGGGTATACAGTAGGAGCAATCCACAACAATATAGCAGGATGTAAAGGAGAGATCTAGGACCTCTGGCTTTTTAGTCTAATTAGAGCAAGAATACAGGAACATATTGAAGCAACTTCGTTTAGTTAGAAGCCCAGGAGTCCCAAATCTTCCCCCGGTATCTGCACACTACTAAAAGGCAATATTTAAACTTAAGACCAATCAACGAGTAAATAAGCCCAATAGCTACAGTTTTCAGCTTACTAAAATAACAACAAGGCATGAGAAGAGTCTGGAGCTATAGTATATTGGCAGTATATCTGCAATGATATTATAATGTGCTATCTTTCATATTATCTGGCTATTGCACTGTCTGTAACTGTTCAGAAACTCTCCACTTTTTGGAAAACCACGACAACTATGAGGTAGGAAAGTCCTCTAAAAGATTACATTACATAGTGCAGAGCTGCATAGGGAGTGTGTGGGCAGGGGTACCCTACACGCACATGCACACGCGCGCACACACACACACAGTTGAATTGCTTGCTGAACATATCTTCTAGTAAATATTAAACTATCTCACACCAGTTCGGTAAACTGCTTACACAGGCAGATATTTGCTTGTGTTTACCACTTCTAAATGAATGCTGACTGACAATACAGCTTGTCGATCGGTGCTCGTATGCTCCAAAGCGAGCAATGATCGTTAGTATGAGGCGAACGATTGTTACTATGATCGTTCGTCCCCATGTGTTTGCATCATGTCCCTTTTTACACGGATATGTGGTGCCGACTAGCAACAATTTTTTCTGGCCGTATAAAAGATGTGATCAGCTGATGAAGAGCGTGTGCTAGTTCATCGGCCGATCGTTGACCTGTTTACACAGTGCACTGATCGGGAACAAATGTTTGTATAAACGCCGGATCACCTGATCATTGCCCCCCCCCCCCGCAGATCTTTAAATGATGGGGCAGTGGCCAATTTACCTATCGTCCCTACACACCTCATTCATGTCATACACTCATGTCAGTATTCTGAGCCACAAATTGTGAATAGTGGCAGTTATATATGTATATGTGGTGATCAACAAAAAAGAAAAAGAGATGCCTCCAGCTCACCTTATGGACGGACCTGTGTTGAATGGTCCTCTGCGCACGGGTCCTCGTGACGGCACACGATTAACTGACTGCTTGTAGAAGAAGAGGGGGGTGGATCCAGCGCTGTGGTTATTAAAAAGAAACTATTTCTAAGTTTTAATTGTATCCATTAAAATTAGGATCGGTTGCAAAGTTATGATGATGTCCTGGAATGCTGGGAGTGTAAAAATGAAGGTAAATAGCCTACGCGTTTCGAACGCTGCCTGCGTTCTTATTCATGGCTTGAGGTATTTACCTTCATTTTTACACTCCCAGCATTCCAGGAAATCATGATAACTTTGCAACCGATCCTAATTTTAATGGATACAATTAAAAATTAGAAATAGTTTATTTTTAATAACCACAGCGCTGTATCCACCCCCCCCCCCCTCTTCTTCTACAAGCAGTATATGTGGTGATGTTAATGTATTTGGTGATTGGAATTCACAAAAGGTCTCCATGACATCAGGTAACCTGACAGACGTCAGAACAGGAAACGTTGTCACAGTCTTTTAGGATTGCAACCTCTTGGCTGTGGCCCTATAAATTCCATGGCTCGTATCCCTTTCTACTGCCAGGTTTTTTTCAATTAAGACAATTTATTGATTTGTATATTTATAGACTCTGTTCACACCTTTTTATGTTAAATTTAAAGGGGTTGTCCAGGATTAGAAAAAAAAGGGTCTGCTTTTTTTTTTCTAGAAACAATGTCATGCCTGTCTATGAGCAGTGTCTGATGGTGCTGTTTCTGGGAAAAAAGGGACAACGGATGGAAAAACTGATGTGACAGATGATCACTTATCATCAGTTGCGTCCAATTTTTTTACTCGTCATTCATTGCTACACTAAAAAAAGGAACGATGACAAAATGAAGGATGACAAATTAAGTTAGTAAAGTTTCAATCTTGCCTTTTTTGCCCTAGTGTATTCATGCCATGTACTGAAATAGCAAATACTTTTCAAATCCTGGGAATTTTATGAGGGCATGGAAAAAGTGTGGAGAGAATTACTTTTGGTTTGCCAACGGCGATTTGCCTAAAGTGATGTGTTGCATTTATAGCCTGCTTAAAATTCCCAGTTATAGATTGTACACACTTTCTACCATGAAATATATGGTAAACTTACAGACTGTGAAGGGTTATAATTTATTCAGATACAGTACTTTTTATTAATGCAAGACAGTCTTGTACTGTATATGTATCCGTTCATACTATGTTTTCCAACTTTTGCTGCAGTTCCAATAGCATGTGATATTTCCTAAGACTGTTTTACTGTGCCAGTCCATGATTCAGTTCAGTTGATGGATTAAAGGTGGAAACTAATTCTAAACCAGCTGAGACATGAATGTCTAAAACTTCACTAATAAAAGCTTCAACATCTGTTGGAAATCACACTTGTGTCTTCAGAAACATTTCTGTTTTTCATTTGGAAGCAGAACCTTTCATACTTCATTTTCTTTGGTCAGTCCTGCAGTGCCAATACCTTTGTAACGCTCCATACACACTAACTTTTTTCGCCATTGCTGTCACCCGTGCCGATTTTGACAAAGGAACACTAACGTTTAAATAGAAGAACAAGCATAAGTCCTAAACTTTGGGCCAGTGTGTCATTCACATTGACTGCTTGATCAGGTACAAGCCAGCCATTTCACCCCTTGGTCTAATCATTGGAGTGTTGTAGGCTCCCTGAAATCTGGCTCTGTTGTTATAAAATACCTTCATACATTGCCTGATGGATACTGTTAGCTGTTATCTTGACCATGCTCCTCATTCACTTCAATTACAATCATTACAATTTTATTTTGATTAAATGATATTATTAGTATTGCAAAAATCAAGTTTTAGCTATAAAGCATTATATAGCTATCTATCTATCTATCTATCTATCTATCTATCTATCTATCTATCTATCTATCTATCTATCTATCTATCTATCTATCTATCTATCTAATCTATCTCATCATCTCATATATATCTATCTATCTATCTCATATCTATCTATCATTATTATTTTTATTATTGTTTGTATTATAATTATTATTATCATTATATATTAGGGTTATTATAGTTACTAAGAAAAAACTTTATTTGACATAAAGCACATTTGCCTTTTATACCTAGTAAGGCTTAATAAAATTAGAGACCCCATATTTGAACTGACTTAAAATTAAAATGTCTGCTGTATGTTAATGTCTACCAGAAATCACTTTTATGGAGAAACATAGAGTACATTAAATGTCTGGCTAGTGAGAATAAATGCATGCCAACAACATTTCTTAAGTTTATTTTTCGAAAAATCGTGTGAGAACGCCTTTGCCAGGAATGCTTTGTGGTTAAAGTGTCTAATATCATGTCTACAAGTGTATCCAGAATAAACTTTTACATTCTATTAGTTGGTGTGAATCTTCATTTGGAAATACATGAAACAGTGCATAGTTACAGGCTGATGGTAACAGTATGCACAGTGTTATACCAGCTGAATCAGCACAAGGTGTCTGTGGTTCTTTCTTAGGGCCTTTTTCTGTCCAAATGGCTAACTGAATTAGTGGGCAAATACATAAGTTCATCGGAACCTTGGGCCATCATTGAAGCTGTTCTGTTTCGTCTCTCTCTGACTGCATAAATTGCCTAATATTCAGTGTACCTGTCACACGCTCTGCTAAATAAGGTTGGCACTACTGCACAGGCGACCCTCTGCACACACGTTATTAGCCAATAAAAATGCTTTTTTGGATAGCGACAGCAGTACTGTTGTGGTTGGCATTGCTATTTGACATCACGATAGGGTGTACTACTTGCACTATGAAGCAGTTGTCACTAATAGTTCACCAGAACTACCAGGGCCACCATTAGTTCAGTATAAATGATACTGCGGTGAGGGGCCCAGCTGCAAGTCTTAAAAAAAAAGGGCCCGCTTGCAGCTACCACCAACCCAACATAAAAGAACACTTATAGCTTAACTTAGGTGATGGTTACCGGCCCAATAATGTTGCAGGGCCCATTTCCTCAACCTATGTAAAATTGTATGGGCCCCAATCTACAGGGTGGGCCATTTATATGGATACACCTAAATAAAATGGGAATGGTTGGTGATATTAACTTCCTGTTTGTGGCACATTAGTATATGGGAGGGGGGAAACTTTTCAAGCTGGGTGTTGACCATGGCGGCCATTTTGAAGTTGGCCATTTTGTATCCAACTTTAGTTTTTTTCAATGGGAAGAGGGTCATGTGACACATCAAACTTATCGAGAATTTCACAAGAAAAGCAATGGTGTGCTTGGTTTTAACGTTAATTTATTCTTTCATGAGTTATTTACAAGTTTCTGACCACTTATAAAATGTGTTCAAAGTGCTGCCCATTGTGTTTTCCATTATCAATGCAACCCTCTTCTCCCACTCTTCACACACTGATAGCAACACCGCAGAAGAAATGCCGCCCGATCTGACCCCCTTAGACTTTTATCTTTGGGGTCATCTGAAGGCAATTGTCTATGCTGTGAAGATACGAGATGCGCAGAAACTGAAACTACGGATACTGGAAGCCTGTGCTAGCATTTCTTCTGCGGTGTTGCTATCAGTGTGTGAAGAGTGGGAGAAGAGGGTTGCATTGACAATCCAACACAATGGGCAGCACTTTGAACACATTTTATAAGTGGTCAGAAACTTGTAAATAACTCATGAAAGAATAAAGTAACGTTGAAACCAAGCACACCATTGTTTTTCTTGTGAAATTCTCGATAAGTTTGATGTGTCACATGACCCTCTTCCCATTGAAAAAACTAAAGTTGGATACAAAATGGCCGACTTCAAAATGGCCGCCATGGTCAACACCCAGCGTGAAAAGTTTCCCCCCTCCCATATACTAATGTGCCACAAACAGGAAGTTAATATCACCAACCATTCCCATTTTATTTAGGTGTATCCATATAAATGGCCCACCCTGTACAGTAGGCATCCGCCCCGCACTCAAATTGTCAATGCAATATTTTATGTTTTAATTTTTAATAAATTAGCAAAGATTACCGACATTCTGTTTTCCCTTTGTCATTATGGGGTATTAAGTGCAGAGTGATTGGGAAAAACTAGAATTTTTTTTTTTTCTAAATGTGAAAAAAATTGAAAGGGTCTGAAGACTTTTCAAATGTATTGTATGTACCAGCGGTCCTGTACAGTTAGGTCCAGAATTAGTGACAGTGACACAATCTTCATGATTTGGGGTCCGCATGTCACCACATTGGATTTGAAATGAAACAACTGAGAAGCAATTGAAGTGTAGATTTCAGGTTTAATTCAAGGGGTTGAACAAAAATATCCTGTGAAATGTTAAGGAATTGCAACCATTTTTCTACACAGCCTCCTCATTTCAGGGGCTCAGAAGTAATTGGACAAATTAACATTACCAAACATAAAATGTTTATTTTTAATACTTTGTAGAGAATCCTTTGCAGGCAATGACTGCCTGAAGTCTGGAACCCATGGACATCACCAAACGCTGAGTTTCCTCCTTTGTGATGCTTTGCCGGGCCTTTACTGCAGCTGTCCTCAGTTGTACATTACCTCTAGCCGGGACGTGATGTTTATTCAGAATCCTGACACTTCGCTAACACAATCCCGACACGACAGCACAGCAAGCGTAATCTCGCGAGATTACGCTGTAAACTCATTTCAAACGAGATTACGCTTGCTTGCTGTAGTGTTGGGATTGTATTAGCGAAGTGTCAGGATTCTGAATACAAATCACGTCCTGGCTGGAGGTACTGTATATTCATTGTCAGGACACTGCAGTAACGTTATCGTGTGTTTATGTGGCTGCACATAGCGATATAGCTATATCGCTATCTGCAGTGTAAATGTATGGAGAGAAGTGTATGACGCTGATTGGTCACTGATTGGTCAGCGTCATACACTTCTCTCCACAATGCCCACTTGGCCAAATAGTAAAACACGCCCAGTTGTTTATTAAGAAACTCATTAGCATTAAGCTAATATAGGTCATAACTCTGTCAAAAATGATTGTTTTTCTAAATAAAAAACACTGCTGTAATCTTCATTACAGCGCCGATCACATCATGTACAATATAGGCCACTTATAATGTGGTGACAGAGCCTCTTTAAGCAAGTGAAATGCCTGCTCGATCTGGTTGAGATCTGGTGATTGACTTGGTCATTGCAGAATATTCCACTTCTTTGCCTTAAAAAAAACTCCTGGGTTGCTTTCCCAGTATGTTTTGGGTCATTGTCCTTCTGCACTGTGAAGCGACGTCCAATCAACCTTGCTGCATTTGGTTGAATCTGAGCAGAAAGTATATCCCTGAACACTTCAGAATTCATCCGGCTGCTTCTGTCTTCAGTCACATCATCAATAAACACTAGTGACCCAGTGCCTTTGGCAGACATGCATGCCCATGCCATCGCACTGCCTCAGCCATGTTCAACAGAGGATGTGATGGGCTTTGGATCATGAGCCATTCCAAACCTTCTCCATACTCCCTTCCTCCCATCATTCTGGTACAGGTTGATCTTAGTTTCATCTGTCCAAAGAATGGTGTTCCGGAATTGGGCTGGCTTCTTTACATGTTCTTTGGCAAAGTCTAATCTATTTGAAAAAAGCCGCCAATGTATAGAGGTCAAAGTGCAGTTGTGACGTCATTGTTAGAAAAAACACGCACTGTACAATGTACAAAAAACTCTGCAAGGACATTAAAACTACACACAAAGATATATTCCTCTCTTTGTGTGTAGTTATAATGCCCTTGCAGAGTTTTTTCCGTACTGCTCTTATCTTTTATTCTTTTCGAATATAGTCCTGTTGTATCTGTTTTTTCCCCCTTTTTTTCCTTTTACTCAATTATATTACTAAAGTTTTATTCATTCATACGTTGTTATGCTGATGTTTTATCTCCTCATTGTAATGGTTGAACCAATTGTACATTGTGTGTTTTTTCTAACAATGACGTCTCGACTGCACTTTGACCTCTATACATTGGCGGCTTTTTTCAAATATCCTAATGTATTTAATGAGCAAACCTGTTTGTGTTTTGTAAAGCCTGAGGAATACGCTTGTCCTGCGTCGAAACGCGATGCCTGTATTATTATTATTATCTTTATTAAATTAATTACTTCATTTTTACTTTGCTTAGTTTCCGTACTCCTTCGATCTCTATTGTAGCAGGGCCGTGTATCGTCCATTTTTTCCTGTTTATTGCCCCACAGTTGCTATATATCAGGTATATTATAAGATAAGCATAAGTTGTTTTAAAAGTTAGTGTCTGTTTAATGTATTAATTCTTAACAGGTTCCCGCTCCAGGATGTATCAAACAGAGTCTATAACTGCGGATGCAAGGTTAGCTATTGGGGGGTGCTGAGGTAGCAATCACACCTGAAAGCTGGTGCCAGAGGGGGCACAAGGGCCCCTTTGCCACATTAGAAGACAGTTACGCATCTGTGTAACTTGAGTGTGGTTTATGATTCACAGCAAAACCTCCTGATCAATGGACGTATTTTGCGAAACTTCTAATACTAGCTATTTACCATTAGTACACCTTTATTAGCATTGAGAAACATGTTTTAAAGTGTCAAAAAGGGAGAAGCTTTTATTTGTTGACTTACAACTTTGAACCCCAGCAATGCCTGGTTCACCTTTAAGGTATGTTCACACAGGTCAAATACGCTGCATAAAAGTACACAGCATATTCAACCTAGAACCCGCAGGGAATTCCTGCCAAAAGATTGCACCAAATTGTGGTGCAGGTTTTCATCCGGCAACGCCACTGTGGAAAACAGCAGAAAAAAAAGCCATTATTTACCTTCACTGGCGTTGCCATAGCGACGTGTCCCTCTAGTCTCCGTGCATCCCGTCCTCCTGTAATGACACTGCTGCCCATGTGATCGATACAACCTGTGATATGCTGCAGCAGTCACATGGGATGAAACATCATCCCAGGAGGCCAGCAGCACTTAGAACAGCCGATGCGTTTTTTTGTAGTGAAATTGCAGCTTTTTCATCTCAAAAATGCATAATTTGCTATTTGTTGCGGCTTTCACCATCCCGTTGAACTCAATTGAGAAAAGACTCACCAAATTGCATGTCCACAGCATGTCAATTTAAAAGTGCATGGGACAGTGGTTCAATACCTTTCACAGCCGCTACAAATGTAACGACACGTGCAATGTATGATCTAATATTAATGGCCTATCCCAAGTATAGGCCATCAATTTTACAAACCTGCATAACCCCTTTAAATAATTACATTTGTGTTTCATAGTATTTTTTGGAATAAAAATAGGTGTTTCAACTTTCTATTTGTACTAAACTCAGCAGTTTTATTACATCAATATTCATGTCTGTCAACCAGTTGTTGTACATCTATAAAAAAAAAAAGCCATAGACACACACCCACCATTTGAAGGTTCAATATTTTTTCTTTATTAAAAAAAATGACAATTTAATGTACTTGGGCTAAACACCCTACAGAAAAGTAGCCAGATCTTCACCATACTTCATAAAATCAACACTGACATACTTTTTGTTTGGGAATCCTACGTTGGACCTCAGCGTATACCATCTCTATCCCAACCTGGTACCATGGCACACATACCTCAGCTTCGCCTTCCGTAGATACATACCCTTTCAATTATCCACATGCATTTCTGACCCTGAAGGGAGATACCTATTTCTAAAAGTTACTATTGTCAACTCTCCTGTAACATTAAGCAACCTCTACTCTGGTGAGTTTGACGGCCTCCCGGACTATTTGTTTTGGAAAAAGCATGACATCACAAGGACATCACATTTATTTAATAATGCACAACTAAAATAGTTTACGGAACTGCAGAGACTGTAAAACGTCCCTGATTACGGTCTGTTTAGATATTTTAAAATTAAACATTTCTTTTTGGGCATTAAACATAAATCACGGTTTGTTCTTACACCTTTTCAATCATTAGAATGTTTAAACGGTAAGAAAGGACTTTTGTCCTCACTATATATAAAATTCCTCTTAGGAGATGAAAAAAATCACAGAGAAAATGGGATAAGGATCTTGATATTAGGATCGATTGGGGGTTAGTTTATAAACATATCGAATAAGCATCATTAAATCACGATCACCGATTTATTTGTTTTATGATCAATCATAGACTTTATTATACACCGAAAATCTTAACCCCTTCCTGACATCCTCCGTATATATACGGCACAAACCGGGTAGGGGAATATGGAGCGGGCTCACGGGCTGAGCCCGCTCCATAGAGCGAGTGTGTCGGCTTTGTGTTACAACTGACACTTCCGGGTAACAAACGGGATCCCGTTCCAGCGCGATCCCGCTTGTTTAACCCGTTAAATGCCGCGGCAGGGCTTCATAGGAGACTGTCAAAATCACAATATACTGTAATACATTAGTATTGCAGTATATCATGCAAGCGATCTAATGATCGCTGGTTAAAGTCCCCTGGGGGGACAAGTAAAAAACTGTAAAATAAAGTTTTTTTGAACAAATAAAAAAAAAAAAAGATATTAAATGTAAAAAAAAAAAAAACTTTTCCCATTTTCCCGTAAGCACAATGTAAAAAAAATAAAAAGCTAACATAACTGGTATCGACGTGTCCGTAAAAGTCTGAACTATTACAATATATCATTATTTGGTCCGCACGGTGAACGCCATAAAAATGTTAAAAACATCAGAATTGCTGTTTTTGGTGTCATCATCTCCCACAAAAAAGAAATAAAAAGTGATGAAAAAGTCTCATGTACCCCAAAATCGTAACAATATAAACTACAGCTCGACCCGCAAAAAATAAGCCCTCATACTGCTAAATTGACGGAAAGATAAAAAAGTTATGGCTCAGAATATGGCGACAAAACTCAAATTTTATTTTTAACAATCAGTTTTTCTCCTTTTAAAGGTAGTAAAACATTTAGAAAACTATATTAATTTGGTATCGCTTTAATCGTATTGACCCACAGAATAAAGTTAACATGCCGTTTTTACCGCACGGTGAATGCCATAAAAACAAAACCACCCCAAAGATTGAGGCATCGCTGTTTTTTCCCTATTCCACCCCATATACACTACCGTTCAAAAGTTTGGGGTCACCCAGACAATTTTGTGTTTTCCATGAAAACTCACACTTATATTTATCAAATGAGTTGCAAAATGACTAGAAAATATAGTCAAGACATTGACAAGGTTAGAAAAGATTTTTATTTGAAAAAATAATTTTCTCCTTCAAACTTTGCTTTTGTCAAAGAATGCTCCATTTGCAGCAATTACAGCATTGCAGACCTTTGGCATTCTAGCTGTTAATTTGCTGAGGTAATCGGGAGAAATTTCACCCCATGCTTCCAGAAGCCCCTCCCACAAGTTGGATTGGCTTGATGGGCACTTCTTGCGTACCATACAGTCAAGCTGCTCCCACAACAGCTCTATGGGGTTGAGATCTGGTGACTGCGCTGGCCACTCCATTACAGATAGAATACCAGCTGCCTGCTTCTTCCCTAAATAGTTCTTGCATAATTTGGAGGTGTGCTTTGGGTCATTGTCCTGTTGTAGGATGAAATTGGCTCCAATCAAGCGCTGTCCACAGGGTATGGCATGGCGTTGCAAAATGAAGTGATAGCCTTCCTTATTCAACATCCCTTTTACCTTGTACAAAACTCCCACTTTACCAGCACCAAAGCAACCCCAGACCATCACATTACCTCCACCATGCTTGACAGATGACGTCAGGCACTCTTCCAGCATCTTTTCAGTTGTTCTGCGTCTCACAAATGTTCTTCTGTGTGATCCAAACACCTCAAACTTCGATTCGTCTGTCCATAACACTTTTTTCCAATCTTCCTCTGTCCAATGTCTGTGTGCTTTTGCCCATATTAATCTTTTCCTTTTATTAGCCAGTCTCAGATATGGCTTTTTCTTTGCCACTCTGCCCTGAAGGCCAGCATCCTGGAGTCGCCTCTTCACTGTAGACGTTGACACTGGCGTTTTGCGGGTACTATTTAATGAAGCTGCCAGTTGAGGACCTGTGAGGCGTCTATTTCTCAAACTAGAGACTCTAATGTACTTGTCTTGTTGCTCAGTTGTGCAGCGGGGCCTCCCACTTCTCTTTCTACTCTGGTTAGAGCCTGTTTGTGCTGTACTCTGAAGGGAGTAGTACACACCGTTGTAGGAAATCTTCAGTTTCTTGGCAATTTCTCGCATGGAATAGCCTTCATTTCTAAGAACAAGAATAGACTGTGGAGTTTCACATGAAAGCTCTCTTTTTTAGCCATTTTGAGAGTTTAATCGAACCCACAAATGTAATGCTCCAGATTCTCAACTAGCTCAAAGGAAGGTCAGTTTTATAGCTCCTCTAAACAGCAAAACTGTTTACAGCGGTGCTAACATAATTGCACAAGGGTTTTCAAGTGTTTTCTAATCATCCATTAGCCTTCTAACACAGTTAGCAAACACAATGTACCATTAGAACACTGGAGTGATGGTTGCTGGAAATGGGCCTCTATACACCTATGTAGATATTGCATTAAAAACCAGACGTTTGCAGCTAGAATAGTCATTTAGCACATTAACAATGTATAGAGTGTATTTCTGATTAATTTAATGTTATCTTCATTGAAAAAAACTGTGCTTTTCTTTCAAAAATAAGGAAATTTCTAAGTGACCCTAAACTTTTGAACGGTAGTGTATATATTTTTTTCTCATTTCCCACTATATTATATGGTACAAAAAATGGTTCTGTGAAAATCTACAGCTCGTCCCGCAAAAAACAATTCCTCATACGGCAATATTGATGGAAAAATAAAAAAGTTATGGCTTTTGGAAAGTGGGGAGGAAGAAATAAAAGTTAAAATCCGAAAAATGGCTGGGAAGGGGTTAAAGGTTATGGGGTTAAGGAATAGGGATAATTGTCATAAATGTGGTATACATCAAGCGGATCTCTTCCACTTGTGGCGTTGTCCCAATCTACATAGATACTGGAGTGGGGTGGCAGCATCTATTTCTAAATTAATTCTGAAGGAGGTTCCAATCGAACTGATGCTTATTTTTGGCATCTCTGGTCTTCCGAAAGTCTGTGGTTATAGCGAACTAATTAGAAAGATTTTGGTTCTGGCAAGATTGGTTATCATTTATAAATGGATCTCAAAAGATTTCCTACAGGAAGTAGAATGGCACCATAAGGTGAATAGAGTGATGCTTTTAGAAAGATTATACTAAGGGGACGATTATACGAAGGGGAATTTTGATCTGGAACAGATGGATTGTGGAAGTATCCCCTGAACATAAAAATACCTTAGGACTGGTTTAAAATGTGTTAGTAGCAGTTTGAGGAGTAATGTTTTTTGTTTTTTTTTCTATCTCTCTCTTTCTTTCACACGCGATATTTTCCAATGCTTTAGGGGGTGATTGTTGATTTTCCAGCATTGACTTTTGGGATAGTGTCTGTGCTACATAATATTTTGTTTAATGTAATGTTAACTCGGAATATTTTCTTAGTTTTTTTGTTATGTTGTATAGAATATTTTGTTATATAAATCAACAACAATAAAAATGATATTCTACAAAAAAAATAAACCTGTACTCATTGAATACCTCCTAGATCAAATGGTTGACATCTACGCTTAACTTGATACTCACACTTGCGTGAGGGGTTCTACTTGTTGGGGGGAGATTTTAACCTCGCTATCAACCCTATATTAGATACCTCCAAATAGATAAGTAGCTTACCCCACAAAGCTTTGAGATCACTCAGAACTACCCTCTCTTTTTTATCTCCCTCGCACCACTCTTACCATAGGTTGGACTATTTCTTTGTCTCAGATAGGCATATGCAGGTGACAGTACGTACCTAGAAATCATGAGGTCAAAAACCAGCCGGGAGCAGATAATCAAAATCGGTAAACAATCTCCTGATATCAAGTACTTCTGTTCTCTTGAGGGTTGCGACATCCCTGTTTCCCCCTTGGTACCTCCCCTTTTTTTCTCTTTTGCTTCTTTTCCTCCCACTTCTTTTTCTCTTGTACTATTTGTCTGACTCCCTCTTTTTTTTTATAGGGTTATTTTGATATAACATATTTTGACCTGCTTTGATCAATGTTTATTTTGTTTTGGCATTTTGCCATATTCTTCTTATTTAACAACTGGATAGTTCTGAGTCTACTTTGTTACTATCTTATATTGATGATTTGTTCATATTTACCTTTTATCTTGTTCATCATTAGGCCACTCATGCAACTTATTCTCCGTAAAAATTGCCTATGCGTTGTATAAAACATTCATTTTTTGAATGGGTTGCAATTAGTTCTGGTAAAGGTGACATGACCAGTTATTTATTTTCTGGGGGCAAACTATCAATAACACGGTAAGTATCTTTATAGAGACGGTTAACACGACAATGATGGTTTTTATTTATTATTGTTCTTGGAAAAACGTGAAGAGAAGATTCAGTTAGTGGGGTATTTTACATGTCAGATTGTGTTAATTCAACCCTGCGAGTTTTTCAAGATGAACAGGATTATCATTTAAGGTTATGTGGAGTTTATAAATTTAGCGCTAGGCTGAAACATGCGATCCATTACCCAAGTTTGAAGATGCTATCAGTAGTGGAAAATATTTTAACATACTATCTACCTGGTCCTGGGCTTTTAAGCTTTGCCATTGTATAGTTTAGATGTCCTACATTCTAGAAGGAGCACGTCAGGTTTCCGGCTGTCAGAGGCTCTAAAAAGAACACAGAAGTGGTTTATTACTGCGCTGTATACTAAATAGAGGCAGTGTCAATACAGCTGCTCCCTAGCATAGCAAAAATATTGGGTCTTAATAGATTTAAATCAGCTCTGCCAGGGACTTCTGTCACCACAGGGTCTATTTTCCCCTGTAACTAGGTCTCCTATATAAACAAAAAACTGTAAATATCCCCAGAGATCTTTTGTAGCCTCTGGGGACATATTAAAATATACGTAAAACTATACGTAAAAAAATAAAAAATAAATAAATAACAAAAAGTATACAGATAAAAACATACACAGCATGCGGCAACCCAATCCGTTGTCATATCCACCCTGATCACCATAGAGCATTCTGTACATTTTATATATCAAAATGACTGGGAAAAAAAGGTTAACTCAGTCTAAGGCTTTATTGTAGTGTGAGTTTGAGATAAAAAAAAAAACTATAAATAACTATAACCTAAAAAATTATGGTATATAAAAAGGGATGAAAATACAGCACTATGTGCCACCGCAAAACAACTCCAAATTGTTTTTGACAGCCCAGGAAATAAAAGTTAGAACTTTTAAACCACGTGCGCAAAATCCCTAATAAAGGGTTAAGAGGTTAATGTATGTAATGGGGCTGATTTGGATAAATACTGTACGCAAATCAATATTGGACTGTGATTATGTGTATTGATTAAATTAGAATAAGTCGAGCAGTAAACTGAATTATCATATGGAAATGGTGTATAGTGAAATAAAACAAAATGTGCGTTCTACATTCCTTACTGGTTTAAGGATAATAATTGAATGTTCCAGGCGCTAGATATGAAAAATGTTCAACAACGTTATTGCCAAAAGGAAAAACAGTTTAAAATCAAGAGATTTGCTCGGTCGATGTCAAGAAGTTCCTAAAGAAATAGGATATGTTGGAACGGAGTTCAAAGTCTTGTAGTTTATTTTCATAGAGTTTATATTTGACATCCACCCTTTTTCTTCTACTCTTCAAAAACATCCTATGACCTGAAAGCAATCCTGTAAATGTTTCTTATTACTTAAAGACGTGATATAAAATATCATTTGAATAAGAAGCATGCTCTTACAAAAACAACCATGTTTGGAAGCATTTTTTAAAACAACTCACTGGCCAGTAGTTTGCAGATCATATATTCATTGGTGAGTATTACTTTTCAGCTTCAAAATCAGGTCCAGACATGTAGTGAATATGCCTATATAGGTTAAAGCCTTGCTTTCATTTATTCAGAATGTGAGTGACTACCATATATTATCATTTATAAATTCAGTATCATTTTTCTGCTACATTTTTGATTGGTTGACCCCGTTTTCAAAAGCTAACATATCTTCCTTAAAAAAAAATTGTTTTGTGATAAAAATAAAGGCACTAATTGCCGTGTGCCCAAACAGCAGTTTATGCCCACATATGGGGTATTTCCGTACTCCGGAGAAGTTGCTTTACAAATGTTAGGGGGCTTTTTTTGTCTTTATTCCTTGTGGACATGGTTTTGTTTTTTTTAGCTAAACCTACATCTTATTGGAAAAAATTAAATTTCACATCCAAATTCTAATAAAATCTATGGAACACCTGTGGGGTCAAATGCTCACTACATCCCTAGATGAATTCCTTGTGGGGTGTCGTTTCCAAAATGCTAAATGCTGTTTTGAATACTTTGATGGGGGCAGTTTTTAAAATATGGTGACTTATGGGGGTTTGCATTGCATCGACCCTTTCAAAGCCTCTTCAGAACTGAACGGGTTCCTGTAAAAATAGCCTTTTGAAATTTTCTTGAAAATGTGAGAAATCTCTGCTAAAGTTCTAAGCCTTGTAACGTTCTAGAAAAATAAAAGGATATTAAAAAAAGGTTCAAACAAAGTATACATGTGGGAAATGTTAATTAGCAAGTATTTTGTGTGGTATTACTATTGTTTTTTTCAAGCAGATCCATTTAGAAAAATTTAAATTTTTGTCATTTTTAGCTAAATTTTGGTGTTTTCCACAATTAAATACTGAATGTATCTAACAAATTTTACCACTAACTTAAAGTACAATGTGTCACGAGAAAACAGTCTCAGAATCGCTTGGATAGGTAAAAGCATGTCAAAGTTATTACCAGATAAAGTGACACATGTCAGATTTGAAAAACAAGGCTCTGTCAGGAAGGTCAAAAGCGGTTGCAGCGTAAGGGGTTAAAGAGGTTCTCCAGCCATGGGGCGGTTTTTCATACTGATGACCTATCCAGAGCATAGGTCATTAGTATATGATCAGTGGGGGCAAACACCCGGACCCCTCACCAATCAGGTGTTCTGGCACAGGATGTTATGCAGTGGTCAGTGACAAAATCAGATGGCTCCAGTCACAGTATAGCGGCAGTAATGCAGTACTGCAGCTCTGCTCCTATTCAAGTGAATAGGAGCAGAGATGCCGTACTGCAGCACGACCGCTATACAGTGTATGGAGTGATCTGCTTCCGGCACTGAACACTGAGTTACATCCAGTGCCCGCAATCATCTGGAACAGCTGATCGGTGCGGTATCAAGGTGTCAGACTCCCATCGATCATATACTAATGACCTCTCCAGTGGATAGGTCATCAGTATGAAAAACCGCCCTCTGCCTGGACAACCCCTTTAAATAGATTTTTTTAAACCCGATGAAGCTGGTGTACTTTAAAAATCCATGTCAGAACGGCTGTATGATCTTTTCTCAAATTAAAATGAACATTTTATGAGTCCAGGACACCAGTTTTTTATGAGGTCTAAGAGATCTACACTGAATGGTGTGCTTTATCAGAGACACCCATCTAGTAGCGGGTTGGACCTCTTTTGGCCCTTAGAACCGGAGCAATTCGTTGTGGCATAGGTTCCACCAGGTGTTGAAATCGTTCTGGAGTAATATTGGCCCATGCGAACACGATAGCTTCTCGCAGTTGGAATGAACTTGGTAGGCTACAGTGCTTAGATAAGACCTACAGTTAAAACGTCCAACCACAGGTATCAGAGGAAGAAAACATTTGCCACCCCATTACTCCACCTTTACCAGCCTGAACTGTTGACACATGACAGAAAGGGTTCTTCAATTCATGCTTCTTGCACCAAAATTTTGACCCTCCCATCAGTACAATGCAATAGAAATCTGGATTACCTAACTAGGCGATGATTTTCCTCTGCTCGGTGATCCAATTTTTGCACCCTTTTGCTGTCAGAATGATTCTTGACATCTTCCTCTGATCCCTTTCGTCGACGTGTTGTTGACGTCCACAGTTTCGCTTTTGCTGGATGTTTTTCCTCCAAGTGGCCAATCGGTGTAGTGAATAATGTATCCAATTTGTAGTTTGTTATCTCGTGACAGATCCTCTGTGACCCACCTTTTGGAGATAATGAAGGGGGGATTTATTAAGATTGGCATTTCATACACCAGTCTTACTAAACAACTGGAATAAAATGTGACACATTTGTTAAGAGGCGAACTGGATCGGGGGGAAGGTACGAGACCCGACACGTGCTGTTACATTGTTATGTCCCACAGAGTGAAATCAGATTTCATTATAATTGGCGCTAGTTTTTGCCATAAAATAGGTAAACTTGTTGGGCTGCGGGTGGTCTTACCCCTTTCTGCTTAGCCTCACCTACTTTTTTCATTAGTCGCGTGAGCGGTTTCCCCACAAATTGTGACTTTTAGGCCCTTTTCGACTTTTGTACACCAGAAAACTGCAGTGGAAAGGTTAATAAATTCTCCCCACTGGCTCAGTATACAGAAAAACATTGGACTGGATTACAAAGGGATACTGAATGGGGCTGAAAAATTTAAGTTCTCCCCTATTGAACTCATTGGAGGAAAAATGCCACCAAAACACTAGGGATACAAGCATAATATGGCTGGAAGAAATAAAAACAAAGCAGGGGCTCAAAAATACCGCACTTTGTGAAGTTGATCGACCAATCTATTAACTCATATGTAACATCTGATTTAATTTCATCCAGCACTGGAAGCTTTTGTGTTAATTGCTGCAATAGGGTGTTTGTGCAGCAAAATGTCAAAAGCGTCACACTGTATGCACCTGGACCCAATTAATCGAAAACTTGATAGTCTGTACTTCCAGATTTAAGCAAAAAGAAAAGTGCTGGATTACTAAACAAATCACCAAATATCCCAGTATTTCTATACTCTTAAATGCTGGAGTATAAACAGTGGTAGCATTGGACCAACAACAAGTAGTTTCACAATTCGTTTTTGCAGAAGCTGAAGATCTGCTGAAGATGACCTGTCATTACTCGGAGAGGTATTACATAAAACATCCAACAGTCCCAAGTATGTAGGATTGTCAAAGTTTTACTGAACATGACTTCCACGGTTTTGTATTTCTTTTACACAAAGCCTACCCTCTTTGAAGAATGCTTAACAAAATCCTTTTTTCATTTTGCACCTTTTTATTGTTATATAACGTTAATATTCCTTATTTTATTTTTTTAATCACAAAATTATCAAGTCCTAGGAGGAATGCCAGTCATAGCAGATTACTGCAATTTGTGGTTTTTGTGAATAGGCAATATTTTAGCTGGTTGGGATACTTCGAATTTCTAGCTTGTGAGGTTTTGGAAATGTATTCAAATACAAACAGGTGTGAAGTCTTTTATGAAAAAAGGGTTTAGTGAGCAGAAACTGGTGAAGGTTAATCTTTCAGAAACAAGGCTTCATCAGTAATGACATGTTTAGCTTCTTGTTAAAGATAATTTTGTATGTAGTTTGCAAATTTTTCTGAGGTATATAAAGTAAATTATTATATAAATTGTATGCCCGCACACATTAATAACATCAGGAAAATTGTACAGGAAGAAACACTACCAGTAAAATCTAGATAATAATGTAGATGAGGTAACCAGTGGTGTAGTTTATTTTCCTACCGGGCACTTAATTTGTGCATTTTACACTCCGTTCATTCTGTTGTCCTACGTGACCATGCTTAGTCTCTCAAATGCCTACAGCCACTCATTCCTATGAAACGCTCCATGTGGCTCTTGCAGGAATGCATAGAGAAACTGACTTCCAGTTCACACAAAAGACTGTAGGATTCTGAGGGTCTGTGCACAGTCACGTTGGACAACAGGAATACCAGAACAGAGCGGACAACTCACAGAAAAATGAACCACTCTACTAGTTACCTCATCAACATCACTATCAGAGGTATATATATATTTTTTTTTCCAGGAGTTATTCTTTAACCCTTTAATGACCTATGATGTAACTATATGTCATGGCCGCTAGGCGGGGAGTATGGATCTGGCTCATGGGCTGAGCCCATTCCATACTTAGTGGGTGTTGCTTGTTTGTTACAGTTGACGCATACTGTAGCGACCGGAATCGGAGATAACTCCGATTCCAGCCGTTTAACCACTCAGATGCCGAGGCCATAGAAACCTAAGCAATTGTTACCTCAATCCCTCTCCATGCAGTGACACAATCGCGGGGTGCCGATGGTTGTCATGGCAGCCCAGGTCTGCCATCTTTGTGCTCCTAATAAGGCCCTGAAGCCGGAAAAAATTGCAATACACTGCAATACATAGATTTTGCAGTGTATTGTACCAGTGATCAAACAATTGTGTACGCTAGGGGGACTAAAAATAATTAAGAAGCTGTTAAATAATGTTTTTAATAATGAACAATAAAATATTTATAGTTCTAAAAACCCTAAAGTAATTTAAAAAAATAAACATAACTAGTATCGCCGCATCTGGAAAATTCTGAAATATTAAAATTCTACCAAATTTATCCCACATGGTAAATGGAATAAAAAAAATAAAAACCACTGAAATTGCTGTTTTTGATCACCTTTCAGCCAAAATAAAAAGTGATCAAAAACTCATATGTTCCCCAAAATGGTACCAATAACTACAGGTCGCCCCACAAAAACAATTTCTCACACCTCTCCAGTTATGGGTCTGAGAATATTTTTGACAAATATTTTTTCCTATGTAAAAGTAGTACATCATAAAAAAAACTGAATAAATTTGGTATCGCCGTAATCATATTGACCCACAGAATAAAGGTAACATGTCATTTTTACCTCAAGTGAACGGCGTAAAAGTGAAACCCAAAAAAAACAACAGAGGAATCGCTTTGATTTTCCCATTCCACCCACAGAATTTATTTTGCAGTTACCCAGTACATTATATAGTACATTAAATGGTGCCTTTAAAAACTACAAACCGCAAAAACAAGCCCTTATGCAGCTACGTTGATGGAGAAAATAAAAAAGCTATGCCTTTTGGAAGGCGGAAAGGAAAAAACAAAGATGAAAAAATGAAAAATGGCTGCGGCACCAAGGGGTTAAAGCATGGCATTTGGTGCTCCTTAATTCAGGATCCGGTGTATGGCTGCATTTACACAGCTGTATTTTTAGTCCATGTGGGATTCATATATTTTTTTGCTAAAATTGGAGCAAAGAAGCAGGAAAATCTTGGGAACCCATTTAAAGACAAACATTTCTGGGGGTAGACCAACTCTCCACCTCTTACACAAAGTGTGGTGGGAATGTAAGCGACTGATGAGGATTCCAGGATGCTCGCAGTATATGCCGTTGTGAAATAATGATTATTTATGGGAATTTTGAGTCCTGGAGGGCTTCTGTTCTTGGGACCTGAAAGGGGTGAGATATGTCCATCAGTTATTTACAGAGGGAACCTTTAAGACCTTTTTAACAGCTTAAAGACTAATTTGGTTTAGATCATCATATGTTTTATCAGCATTTACAGATAGGACAGATGAGTCAGTGGAACTTACCTATCACTCCTCTGATGTGCTTGATAATATCATAACCTCAAAACACACTAATGCCTCGTGCTCACGACCGTTGTGCCACTTAAGCCGTTTTTGGCGGCATCCGAGTGGCACCCGATAGTCTTAACGGACCCATTCACTTTAGCGGGTGAATCGGGTCCGTGAAAAATGGTCCGAGTCTCCGATCCGAGGCAAGATAGAACTTTTCCTACCTTTCCTCGGATCACTGACGGGACTCGGGCGGCATACACGGTCGTGTGCATGAGGCGTAACACTTAAAGGGGTTCGCCTATCAGGGACATTTATGGCATATCCACAGGATATGCCATAAGTGTCAGATAGATGCGGGTCCCACCTCTGGGACACGCACCTATCTCTAGAATGGGGTCCCCTAAACCCTGTTCTATCTTTCTCGGCTTTCGCTATCTTTCTCAGAGAGCTACATTGTTTTCGTAACTCCCGACTATCTAAATTAGGAAGTGGCCAGGAAGCAGCGGACACCGAGAAAGGTAAAACTGGGTTTAGGTCTAGAGATAGATGCGGGTCCCAGAGGTGGGACCCGCTACTATCTGACATTTATGACATATCCTGTTGATATGCCATAAATGTCCCTGTGTGGCAAACCAGAATATACAGAATACAGAGCAGCTGTATCTGAAAAAGTAAAACTAATTTTTAATAAAGACTAATTAAGAAGTTACACCAATCACACTGACTGACCTGTTTATTTTTTTTTTTTAAATGCCATCAAAGGTTTACATAGCCCTTAATGTGGGCCAGAATCTCTACTTTTACACAAATAACTGCCAATATTCAGGCCAGATAATAAGAAGGTATGGCTAAATTTGGTAATTTACATCTTAAACTATTGGGAAACTACCTATGTTCTTGAAACAGGCACTGAGTAGTTTTAGCTGTCTCTGTGGACTGGCATTGAAGAAAAATAGTGGTCTCTAGTGAATTTCTCTGACTAGAAAAATAGTGCGCATTGTAAAACACAAGCTATTATGTGTATATTATCTTGTAGCTATTATATATTACGCTGTCATAATTTTACTTTTAAAAAGCCCTTCGGGCAACTCTTTTCCCTATGCCCAATTTGGGTGAGTTCAGACGTAACGTAAATACTGCAGATTTCAAAATCCACAGCATAATACAGTAGCAGCAGAGTGGATGACATTTGAAGAAATCTCATCCACACACTGCGTAAATGCTGAGCGGAGAAAAAATGCTCAGAAATTTACATACGGTGCGTTTTTTTTATCCGCAGCATGTCCATTGTAGGCTGCAGCGGTTACATGAGATGAAAAGTCGTCCCAGGAGGACGGTGTGCAAGACGGCGGCGGGATGCGTCGCCATGGCTACATAAGTATGAAACAATTTTTTGTGCAGTTTTTCTCAGTGGACATTCCAGCCGAATAACTGCACCACTGCTTTTACGCAGTGTATCCACTCTGTGTGAACATAGCCTTTAAGCATATGTAGTTGAGTAAGTTTGTGTTATAAATCCATATGCATTTGGCTCCCTAGTGGGGGCTGCATCCAGCCAGAATTATGGAATTTACCATTATCTTTTTTAAATGTTTATATGTTATTTAATGCCATCAAGGACCCCAGTGATCTTCCATCAAGGACCCCGATCATTGGTCCATATAAAAAAGGCTTTAGTAAAGTCATGTATGTTTGGTGAGACCTACATTTTCAAGTATTTAAGTATTTAAAAGCTAAATCTTCCACTATCACCTGTAACAAGCCCATTACTTTTTTTTAATTAGTTTTAATTAAGGCATTTTCAATTGAAACATAATTCCATATAGAAGGAAAGAGATCTATATGCAAATAGAATATACATACAAAAGACGAAGTTAAATTGCAATCAACGAATAGTGACATGGTCATATTTAACTAGTAACAACAAAGTAGATATATTTTGGGCATTTACCATGGAAATTTGTCGAGGGATAAGCGAGTCATACCTGAAATGACAGAAAGAAGACACAAGTCAAATAACAATCATAAAGTTTCCCCACGTCTCTGACCCTTGTCTGGATGATCGGTGGTAAATAAATACAGGTTCTAAGGGAACAAGAAAAGTATATAGTCTATATCCTACAGTCTCACAGCGACTATAAAGAGAATGGAATTTTCTGTGTAAATATATGAGTAGGAAGACATTGCGGTGTAGGTTGTCCATGGAATCAAATTTTTTTAGAATGCAGATGTCCTATGGTTCCGGAATGCATAAAGTTGCTCATATGCTTAAGTAAGGGAATCACTGGTTGAGCAATTCCCTAGAGTGTAAGTTATGGAATTGTTCTATAAGTGATTCCCCAAAGGCAGCTGGAGACTGTCTGGATAAAGCGTTCAGGTTATCCGCTACCTCAAGTCCATCACTACTCTGATCAGCAGAGTCTAAGGCTACTCTATGGTCTTCACCAGGGCCCACCGCAGGGCAGGTTGGATTTGGCTGTATAGAACCCAGGTTGCATTAACACAATACAGTGTTGGACAGGAGGTGAAATCAGGCAATACCAGAATGGAAACCAGACAGACAGAGGGTAAACAGCAAACAGAGTACACAAGCAGGAGAGACTGTAAGTCAAAATCAGAAAGCAGAAGAATACCAGGAGTTGCAGAGGTCAGAACCAGCCGAGAGCAGAATGTCCAAATCAGTGAGCAAAGGGGTTAATCTAAAGACAAAGCCAAGGTCCATTTCCAATCATCCAAATAGTCAGGTTATGCAGGGAGTAGCCAGGAGCTTGATCAGATACTTGCATACACAAAGTAATCCACAAGCAACAATGAAAGAACTGCCCAGACTTAAATACTCCACCCTAGAATCTGATAAGAGGCGGACGTTTCCTAACAACCTGTCCATTGTTGGGTCTGATATTGCAGCTCAGCTCCATTGAAGTGACTAGGGCTAATATCTGTCTTGTAGTGTATGTGAAAATAGAACTTTGTAGAAATTTAAATTACATCCTTTCATTTTCTGAGACAAAGAGTAAAAAATGAAAGCCAACCTTAGAAATAAAAAAAACAAAAAACGATACATTTTTCAAGTGTATGATATGAAGGATCCTTAAAAATGTATAGAAGTCCTTATTGGGATGCCATAATGTTGCTTAAGAAAACTTAACTCGACAATAGGGCTGGTCGATTATGACCTAAATCAAAATCACGATTAATTGAGCATGTATCCTCGATTTACGATTAATGAACGATTATTTAAGTCACACCCCCTAATTGCATGCCACGAAATTTAATTAATATATATCCCCTGATCCTGCTGTATAGTACTGCATATAATATACCCCATGATACTGCCCCAGCACAGTATAATGCCCCCATAGCTGCTGCCACACAGTATAATGCCCCTATAGCTGCCCTCCACACATTATAATGCCCCCATAGCGGCCCCCACAAAGTATAATGCCCCCACACAGTATAATGCCACACAGATGCACCCCATGCAGTATAATGCCCCCATATATGCCCCCGCGCAGCATAATGCCCCCATAGCTACCCCCACACACAGTATAATGATCCCATAGCTGCTTCCACACAGTATAATGCCCCCATAGCTGCCCCCACAAAGCCCCAGTAGTGCCTAATAAAATATGTTCTCACCTAACCCCGTTCCCACGATGAGTGTAGGAGATCTCTGTGCTCCTCCAGTCTATGTGGCTCGGTGCAGACATGCCCGAGGACGTCACTGCCTTGCGTCGGCCATTGTCAATCTACTCATGCACAGACAGGCTTGAGGCAGTGACGTCATCGCGACTCAAATACAGTTAAACCCGAACTGAAAAAAAACGGAATGCACAAGATGACGTCTGTTATCTTCGCTGATTTTCGATTTTCGTTTTTTTTCCCAATTGTACAGCCCTAATTATGGGATGCCATTCAACAACTAAATCGCTTATTTGTTTATGTCTGCATGCGCTTAACCCCCTTTCCCCTGCTTGCATTCTGGGCCCTAATGACCATTCAATTTTTTCGTTTTTCCATCGTCACATTCAAAGAGCTATAACTTTTATATTTTCACCTGGACATAGCTGTATGAGGACTTGTTTTCTGCGGGATGAGTTGTATTTTTCAATGCCACCGTTTTGGGGTATAAAGAATTTTTTTATTGATTAACTTTTTTTTTGGTGGGGGGGGATATAAAAAAACAGCAATTTAGCTATTGTTCTATGCATGTACGCGATTTACTGTGCGGTGTAAATAACATGCTACCTTTATTCTATAGGTCGATACAATTATGGCGATACCAAATATGTATAGGTTTTTTTTATGTTTTACTACTTTTGCAGAATAAAAACTCTTTTGAACTAAATTAATTTTATTTTGCATTACTGCTTTCCATGAGCCATAACTTTTTTTATTTTTCCATCAGTGTCGCCATATGAGGGCTTGTTTTTTGCGAGACTACATTGCTACCAATTTAGAGTACATGGGACTTATTGATTAATATTTTTTTTTGGGGGGGGGGGTGGGAAAAAATAGCAATTTTGCCATTGTTTTTTTTACGGCATTCACCTTGCGGTTTAAATAATATGCAAACTTTATTTTTTGGGTCATTACGATTGCGGGGATACCATATATGTGTAGTTTTTATTTTATTTTTACACTTTTTTACTAAATAAAACCATTTTTTATGTGCACCTTTATATTCATTTTTATTTCACATTATATATTTTTTCAGTCTTACTAGGAGACTTCACTGTGCGATCTTTAGATCGCAGATATAATGCTTTGGTATACTTCGAATACCAGAGCATTATAGCCTGTCGGTGTAAAACTGACAGGCATCTATTATGACATGCCTCTGGCACGTCCTAATAGGCTTATAGCCTTTGTTAGGCCCCCGGCTGCCATGTCACCCCATCGGATTGCATTTGCGGGCCGCCGATGGGAGACAGAGGAAGCTCCCTCCCTCTGTAAACAACTCAAATGCAGCGGTCACTAATGACTGCGGCATTTGAGGGGTTAAACGGCCGCAATCAAAGTAAACTTCGATCGCTACCGTTGGAGCAGGAGCCCGGCTGTCGTTAGGAGACCCATGCAGGACGTTGATTAGGCCGCCGTGAAAAGGCGGCGGCCTAGAATAAAGCCCATTAAAGAGGCTCTGTCACCAGATTTTGCAACCCCTATCTGCTATTGCAGCAGATAGGCGCTGCAATGTAGATTACAGTAACGTTTTTATTTTTAAAAAACGAGCATTTTTGGCCAAGTTATGACCATTTTTGTAGTTATGCAAATGAGGCTTGCAAAAGTCCAAGTGGGTGTGTTTAAAAGTAAAAGTCCAAGTGGGCGTGTATTAGGTGCGTACATCGGGGCGTTTTTAATACTTTTACTAGCTGGGCGCTCTGATGAGAAGTATCATCCACTTCTCTTCAGAACGCCCAGCTTCTGGCAGTGCAGACACAGCGTGTTCTCGAGAGATCACGCTGTGACGTCACTCACAGGTCCTGCATCGTGTCAGACGAGCGAGGACACCGGCACCAGAGGCTTCAGTTGATTCTGCAGCAGCATCGGCGTTAGCAGGTAAGTCGATGTAGCTACTTACCTGCAAACGCTGATGCTGCTGCAGAATCAACTGTAGCCTCTGGTGCCGGTGTCCTCGCTCGTCTGACACGATGCAGGACCTGTGAGTGACGTCACAGCGTGATCTCTCGAGAACACGCTGTGTCTGCACTTCCAGAAGCTGGGCGTTCTGAAGAGAAGTGGATGATACTTCTCATCAGAGCGCCCAGCTAGTAAAAGTATTAAAAACGCCCCGATGTACGCACCTAATACACGCCCACTTGGACTTTTACTTTTAAACACACCCACTTGGACTTTTGCAAGCCTCATTTGCATAACTACAAAAATGGTCATAACTTGGCCAAAAATGCTCGTTTTTTAAAAATAAAAACGTTACTGTAATCTACATTGCAGCGCCTATCTGCTGCAATAGCAGATAGGGGTTGCAAAATCTGGTGACAGAGCCTCTTTAAATGACCGCCATGAATAGGTGTATCGGCGGTCATCAAGGGGTTAAGGCAGGAAATCAATAACAGGCACAGAAGAGAATAGTATATGCAAAGGGTGGACGAATATTGGAACACAAGGAAGGGATTTTTGAGCAATCTGTTTTATGAATTTTGACCAAATCAATGTTGTGGCTATAATTTTATTCACATTGGGGAAGAGACTGTAAAGGTTTCTCGGTTAGGAGGTTTAATAAAGATATCGGTGTAGCCCCAAGTAGTAGTTTCTCCATAGAGACCCAATGTTTACAGGTACAATCTTGCCACCAGTATGTCTGGTCTGGTAATAAAGTTTGACAGGGACACTTATACCGGCAGCTAGAGAAATTGACACAAGCTTTTAAACTTGTCCAGACATAATGGTTAATAATAGCCTGCAGTTTGGATTAAAAAGGATAAAAGTAATGGTATTGGAATGGCTCTAAATAAATATAATATGTGGGGCAATACCATTATTTTTATAACCACAATACATCCTGCCCACTTAATAATAGGTTTCCTAAATCTTTGTAAAAGCTGTGGGATTGTGGTTAGTAAAGCAGATTTTTTTTTGAAAAGGTAAAGAACTAGGACTAGTTAAAAATATGCCTTAATTAGGCACATGGCCCTCTGTCACAGGGTCCGTGGACATTCTGTTACAAGGCCAGCAGAGGGTGGTGTGAACCCACTTTGTCACCAAAGAATTTGACATGGGTCTAAACCTGGGAGCAGAGTTTAAGGGTACTCCTGGTATTCACCCTTTCACCCTATACAGGGATCTGGACTACCAGGTCACTACCCCCAGAGTAGTCTTCCTTTGTGGCGGCCAACGTAACAGGTGTAGTGCCAGTAAGCTTTGTCCGGTATAGCAAAAAAGTCAGGACAGGCGGCAAGATTCGTACCGGTTCACGTAGCAAATGGTCAGGGCATGCGGCAGGCGAGGATGGCCAAAGGTAAAGGCTGAGGTCAATAAACGAGAAAGCTGAGAAATTCTACGAACAGTAGGAAAACAAAATTGCTCCTGCAAGGAATGTAGAAAAGGGAGGGCCTTAAAGGGGATATATTGGGATGTGAATTTTATACATTAGGGGCTGGAAATGAAATAAATAAACCAAAAAAGCAATACTTATCCTTTCCCCCGGCGATCTAGCGCAATCGCTCCGGCGGCACTCCCGTTGGTTGTTTACATGCACGTAGCATATAACCGCTGTAGCCAATCAGAAGGCTTAGCGAGGCTCACTGTTGACTAATTATATTTCTGGCATAATGCCAGAATTACAATATATGACTGCTGAGCCCTCTGATTGGCTTTCATCGGTCACTACGTGCATTTAAACAAGCGACAGCGCTGGATTGCTGGGGCAAGCAGAGGTAATTATTGCTTTTTTGATTTATTTCCTTTCTAGCCTCTAATAAAAAAATGTTCACATCCCAGATAACCGCTTTAAGTATCCAGACACAGCTGAGTCGAAATAATTTGGCGCATGCTGGCCCTTTAAGAATCAAAAGTCAGTGCTTGCGGACTAGGACCCAGGGTAGAGCGTCGGCAGCATGGGTGACCACCAGGCGCTGAGCTGGAAGCAGAGGAGCGGCGTGGACCAGGAGGAAGAGGACGCCGAGAGAAGGTGAGTACCAGGTGGCGGTGACAGCGAACCATGGCACCCTCTTTCCAGATTTAAGGAAACCTGTGCTAAATAAAGGATCTGGGGTCCTTTTCTATTCTCAAGTTTAGACTTTGGGATTTGGATTTATACATTTTATAATATGAAACCTTGCTGAATTCCTGCAATCTATTTTGCACATTAGTTATGTAGACCAATTTTATGTTCTTGTTTACTAATTTAAATACCATACATATGCCGATTGTCTCAGCCAAGTGCTCCATTATCAAGGCAAAAATAAGACGTGAAAGGGGCATACCCTTTTGCGTCCTATTTGAGATTAAAAGGGAGCTGAGAGGCATTCAGGCGTGAAAACCACGGCCGAAGGAGCCGGATATAACACAAGTATTGCCGATCAAATTGGACCCCAAAAAATGAATTTGTTTAACGTACTGTCTAAGTTGAACGCCTTCACCACGTCCAAAGAAAGTATGGCTTTTTTTTTATTTATTTTTTTAATGTGTTAAAAATACTTTTGAGGGACTTTATAATATGATTTTTATTTTTCTACTTCTTCCCTGTAACTAGAACTGCCATAGCAGCCACAGCTAGATAGGAAAATAGTCTGACTGGGCATCTTAGTCACGGCTGCACATGTTCCTGTGTATTCATATAAGGTGACACTCTAGAAAAGGCCCATTAATCCCTTTCCGCCACAACCATCTTCCAAAAGGCAGAACTGTTTTCTTTTTCCGGCGAAATAGCAGTATGAGGGCTTGTTTTCTGTAGGACGATTTGTCGTTTTTCACTGTACCATTTATAAATTGCAGTATTACATGTTTTTTTACTGGCTCTTATTAAGCCCTCTCAATAGGAGCACAAAGATGTCTATCTGGGGGGCTGTCCCCTCTTTCTAACGACTTAGATGCCGCAGTCGCTATTGATCGTGGCATCTAAGAGGTAAAACGAGCGGGATTGTAGTAATCTATTATCTGGCTCGTTGCAGTGGCGTGCTGGCTGTAATATACAGCCAACACCTGCAACTTATGGAGCTGGTTTAACCTGTGAGTACGCTCCATACTTTCCCTGCCAGACTCGACAGTATAAATACGGCAGATGATGGGAAGGGGTTAAGGATCACTGTCAAAAGTTATAGTGGCAGTTATTAAAGAGGTTGTCTAGTTTAGAAAATCCATTTTCATATATCCTATTAGGAAATTATTAAGTTAATAGAGAGAGGTTCGATGTTAAAAATACTCATCTCTTGGCCAAAGTGGAGAGCAGTTACAAGGAGAATCTCTCACTCTAAAATTAAAATTACACTGGTAGGCCACAAGATGGCAGGACTAGGCTTCACCTACAGCAATCCCTAGGACGACAGTAGGGCTGAATTGTGAATTTTTAGAGCACGTATCACAATACACCCTCACTTTCCCAAACACTGTAATGGGCTTCCTAATCTGCAGACACTGTCCCTAACACAGCATCAGGAACCAAAGACACTGAAATCAAAACTAACATATATAAATCTCAATGAAACAAGGTAAGCAGAACAGGGAACAATTGAGTAGGATAAAACCGAACAACTAAACAAGACCAAACACTAAAGCAAACAAGGACTGAGGAAATACGAGACAGATCTGGAAAACAAGACTTGGCTAAAAACACACTATCAGTTTAGCACAACCAAACACACCTAGCAAACTCTAGAACCGACACAGGTACTCTTAAAGTGTAACTAAACTTTTAAAAAACTTTTGACCTGTCATAGTGATATACCAGAAGTTTGGATCAGTGGGAGTGAGCGTGGTGCCGCTTGTTTCTGATCATCCTTTCTCGGAGCAGTATACGGGCTCAATAGAAAGTATATGAGTCCACTGCTCTCTTGGATTTTCGAGGAAAGCTAATCAGAAATGAAATGGCACAGCACTCACCCGAGCGCTTCTACAGCTTCATTTTCGCGATCAGTGGGTGTCCCGGTGCTCGGACCCCCACCAATCACTATGACTTTTCAAAAGTTTTTTAAACGTTTAGTAACCCTTTGAGTAGTGACCTGCACTGTTGAATCAGCTGACAAATCAAAGAATCCCTTTAAGGAGTTAATTATGATAGTTTACTTGCTTTTGCAAAGACTTAAACTCCTATCCATAGTTTTTTTCATTACAATCATTTTAATGAAAAATTGAGATTCATACTTGGTACAGTGTTAAATGTGTCTATTTTTGCACATTTCCAGCTATACAAACATACATTTGTCCATGTTCTCAGTAAGTTAAAATACAGGGAGGTGTTCTGGGAAAAGAAATGGATTATGTGCAGTACTCTGGCTTTGTTTCTACAGGGGCATGTTGTAGGTAAAAGAATGTTTCACTAATTTTCAGTCTCAGTCTTACTCATGGTTCTTTAGAAAATCTCTTTGGTTTAGAGAGTTTTGAATAAATTCATACAGGAAAGATCTGAGACCAATAAGACTGCCAAAAATGCAGTGGTCTCTGGGAGCGTGACAGTTGAACTAGTAGACCTTTGTGGTATGTGAAACTGCTGGAAAGAATTGCTTTACTCAGGAGCCAGTGACGGCACGGCTGGATCTGAACATATGGGTACTTGCCAATGTGTCTGTACAAAAGAGATTCTCAAAGCAAGTGAGCTAGTGGTCAGTCTAAAGGATTATGTAGTTCATTGACATTGTTTTTTTTATTATTGGAGCCATACAAAGACACTTTGCATCTACTTGTGGGGTAAAATATATTCTACTGCCACTTGTTTACTCAAACTCATTGTCATTGTCCTAGTTATCTGCACTAGCACTTAGCGTCTGAGCATTTGTACTGTTAATTTGTAATGGTAACTTTACTATAATGATGGAGATACCTTGACCAAACATAATTTAAAGCGTACCTAACTTTTCAGGTGACTTTTCAGAATAAGCTGTCATATTTGTGTACATAAGGAATAACACGATTTCTTGCCATTATATGACTTGTATTCTGCATTTTTTTTTTAGCAGTTTTTCCCTCCGCTGTATTTATCTCTAATTTTCACTTTTCTCTGAGGTAGTGGGTGGAGCTCAACTGCTATCATGTCTGCCATACATTGCACATATATAAGAGGAGAATCCTGCTCTACTTTCTATATCCATCACATATAAATAATAATATATCGGTCAAGTTCTCATGACTAATGTAAAAGGGGGGCCAGGGAAATTAGCCAGATTAGAGAATGTTATAGGTCTGTCTAAAAAGATGTGTTTTCAGGGCACGTTTAAAACTGTGGTTGTTGGGAATTAATCTCATTGTCTGGGGTAGCACATTCCAGAGGACTGGAGCAGCATGAGAAAAATCTTGGAGACGGGAGTGGGAGGTTCGGATTATGGTGGATGTTAGTCTAAGGTCGTTGGCAGAACGTAGGGCGCGATTGGGGTAGTAGACAGAGATGAGGGAAGAGATGTAAGGAGGTGCAGCACTGTGGAGAGCTTTGTGGGTGAGAGTAATAAGTTTGAATTTAATTCTGAAGGGGATGGACAACCAGTGCAGGGACTGGCACAGGGTAGAGGCGTTGGTGTAGCGGTTGGTCAGAAAGATGAGCCTGGCTGCTGCATTAAGGATAGATTGGAAAGGGGAGAGTTTATTGAGTGGAAGACCGATTAGTAATGAGTTACAGTAGTCAAGGCGAGAATGAATCACAGCGACAATGAGAGTTTTGGGTGTTTCCACAGTAAGAAAAGGGTGGATTCTGGAGAGGTTTTTGAGGTTAAATTGACAGGAGTGTGTAAGTGATTGAATGTATGAAGTAAAGGAAAGCTCTGAGTCAAAAATAACCCCAAGAAGGTGCCTGGGAGTTATGGTAGTGCCACACACTGAGATGGAGACATCAGGTTTAGGGAGGTTAGTAGATGGTGGGAACACAAGGAGCTCTGTTTTAGAAAGATTCAGTTTCAGATAGAGAGAGTGAGAGAGGACATGATGTTAGAGACAGCTGATAGACAATCACCAGTGTTTTGTATTAGAGCAGGAGTAATTTAATGGGAAGAGAAATATAACTGGATGTCATCAGCGTACAGTTAGTAAGGGGGAGAGAAGAAGTAGAACCAGCAAATGACACACTGAATGAGCAGTCAGAGAGATAGGAAGAAAACCAAGAAAGTGCGGTGTCTTTAAGGCCAATAGAGTGGAGCATGTTAAATAGGAATTGGTGGCCTACAGTGTCAAAGGCTGTAGAGAGATCCAGAAGAATCATTAGAGAATATTTGTCGTTAGATTTAGCCGCCAAGAGATTGTTTGAGACTTTAGTAAGGGCAGTTTCTGTGGAGTGTAGAGTGCGGAAACCAGATTGTAAGGGGTCTAGAATGGAGTTAGCAGAGAGATAACGGATAAGGTGAGAGTAGACCAAGCGTTCCAGGAGTTTGGAGATGAAGGGGAGATTAGAGGCAGGTCGGTAGTTAGCGGTGCTGAATGGGTCAAGAGTTGTTTCAGTAATGAGTTTATAATGGCATGTTTAAAAGAGGAGGGAAAGATTCCAGAAGAAAGAGAGAGGTTAAATATTTTAGTCAGATGACTAATGAGAGACTGGGAGAGTTACTGGATGAGGTGTGAGGGGGATAGGATCACTAGGGCAGGTAGTAGGATGAGAAGAAGAAAGGAACCTAGAGACGACTTCTGTTATTGGGTCAAATGCTGAAAGTGAAGAAGAGGGAGTGCGGGAGGGAAGGGAATCGATGTTACTAGGGGACTGGGAGATAATATCATGCCAGATGTTGTCAATATTAACTTTAACCGGTTAACCCCTTAGTGACCAGCCCATTTTAGGCCTTAATGACCAAGCTATTTTATTCGTTTTTCTATAGTCGCATTCAAAGAGCTATAACGTTTTTATTTTTTCGTCTACATAGCTGTCTGAGGACTTGTTTTTTGCGGGATTAGTTGTGCTTTTTATTGGCACCATTTTTGGGTACATATAATTTTTATATGAACTTTTATTAACCTTTTTGGGGGGGATTATAAAAAAAAAATGAAATTCCGCCATTGTTTTATGCGTTTTTAAATTGACGCCGTTCACTGTGCGACGTAATTAACATGTGACCTTTATTCTATGGGTCGGTACGATTACGGCGATACCACATATGTGGAGGTTTTTTTATGTTTTACGACTTTTGCACAATAAAAACACTTTTGAACTAAAATTATTTGTTTTTGCATCGTCGCTTTCCAAGAGCCGTAATTTTTTTATTTTTCCATCAATGTAGTGATTTTTTGGGCTTGTTTTCTGCGGGACAAGACGTAGTTTTGAATGGTACTGTTTTGGGGTACATGGGACTTATTGATTCATTTTTATTATGACTTTTTTGGGGGGCAATGGAAAAAAATTGCAGTTTCGCCATAGTTTTTTGCGTTTTTTTTTTACGGTGTTCACTTTGCGGTTTAAATTACATATTAACTTTATTAATGGAGTCATTACGGTCGTGGCGATACCACATATGTGTACTTTTTTTTACACTTTTACTAAATAAAACCACTTTTTATGGAAAAAAATGGTTTTATTTATTTTTTTACTGTACTTTTTATTAATAATCTTTATTTCACTTTGATGACTGATTTTATTAGTCCCACTAGGGGACTTTACTGTGCGATGTTCCGATCGCTGCTATAATGCTCTGGTATACTTCGTATACCAGAGCATTATTGCCTGTCAGTGTAAATCTGACAGGCAATCTGTTAGGACGTGCCTCCGGTGCGTCCTAACAGGCATATGTCCAGGGCAGACCTGGGGGCTTTTATCAGTCCCCCGGCTGTCATGACACCCCATCGGAGACCCGCGATTGCATTCGCGGGCCGCCGATGGGTGACAGAGGGAGCGCACTCCCTCTGTAAACAAAGTTAAATGCCGCGGTCGCTATTGACGGCGGCATTTAACGGGTTAAACGGCCGCGATCTAAGTAAACTTCGATCGCGGGCGTTGGAGCAGGAGCTCAGCTGTCATCAGACAGCAGAGCCCCGGCTCCTGCCTGCACGGGAGACCCGTGCAGGACTTAGACTAGGCTGACGTGAAAAGGCGTCAGCCTAGCCTAAAGCCCATTAGTGAATCACGTAAAAAGGCGTATTAGTGGTCACTAAGGGGTTAAGGACTAGTTTGTTTTACAGCTAAATGACCATAGCAAATTTCACAATTTTGTAATGCGCTTCTTTAGATGACTATAACTCTGCAGGTGAATAAAGTTCATCTTTGAATTTTACACTCTTTTTAAAGGACAGATAGGGCTTTGTTTTAGTGCCATTTGTCAGTATACATCATTTTTATTTTTTTCTCTAAAGTGGGCAAAATTGGAAAAAAATGCAAGAATTTAGCAATTGCGTCAGTTTATGCTAGCATTTTTCACACATAGTATGGACCACGGACAAAATTCATCTCCTTTCACATTCTTCCACTTCTCCCGTGCATGGGGATACCAAATATGTGTGCTTTATTCACTGTGCGGGCATGTGCCAGTGCTTGGCATAAAAGGAGGCTTTTTGGCCTTTTCGGTCCAGGAATTCTGCTTTTGATTTTATAGCTGCATACTGTGTTCTGGGGGGCCTAATGCTGCTGAAACATAAGAAACACTCCATAAATAAATTCATTCACACAAGTAGACCCCACAAGGTTTCCTTCAAGGGGTTTATCATATTTTTAGAAAGTCCAGTTTTCTCCTGAAAGTTTCTTGAATAAGATGGAACAAAATAAAATTTTCTTTTTTTTTAGCAAATGCGTCAGTTTATACCAGCATTTTTCACACACGGTATAGACCACGGACAAAATTAATCTCCTTTCACATTCTGCCACTTCTCCTGTGCATGGGGATACCAAATATGTGTGCCTTATTTATCACATAGAGATGTAGGAGGGCGGACGATAGAAGAAGCTTATTTCACAAATCGCCTTTTTTCAAAGCTGGTTTTACAAAATGCAACAGAGTTTCTATAACACTTCCAAAATATCTGCTCTTGATACAGAGATCCCAAAATATTCATCTAGGGGTATAATGGGAATTTCTTTTTTGGGGGTTTTTCTAAAATAAAAAAATTGCAGGTTTATGCAAATGGAGCTCTCTAGCAGATGAACTTTAGAAATATGCAAACATAACATCCCTAAAATCAGGGGAAAAATAAAAATGTAATGTAGGGCAAATATATTTTCAACTAATTAACTAAAATCTAATAATTCAGAACAGTGTGGTATTTTTTAAAACATTGGTCAATGCACAGGCCTGGTTATGAGGGACAGAAATATCGGGAATCTTTGCGGTGCCCGTCTTTTCTGCAGACGCGGCACTTTTTCTGGGGGTTGCTTCTAGTTGGTGTTGGGGGAATGCTAGTGATGAAATGTCTTTCAGTCAGTGGCGTGACAACCTCAGACTGGGGGCATTCTCTGGTGTCCTGAACATCAAATATGAAGCCTTCGATAATTTTTTCCTGGAAATCCAGGTATGTGTCTCTGCCTCTGTTTTTTTTATAGCGCACAAATTAATTGTGCATTGCCACCTGTTACAGGTAAATGGCCACTTTTTTGTACCACGTTTTTGTTTTGAGTTTTACTAAATACGGCTGTAAAACCTGGTCGCTTAAATCCACCCCCCCATGTACTTGTTATATACGGACACGCTCACTGGTTTGTGCTTGTCCGATGTTGCCCCTCTTTCCCTCACTGCCACTGTTCCTGCGGTATAAATCGTGCTTAGCACATATACATCTTTGTGATCCCTGTGCTTGACCCCCAGCAATTCCTCAGATGCATAAGCACAGGAGTCCTCCTTTACTATGCGCTTCCCCACTAATTGCTGCGGAAAACCAATTCGTTTTTTGCACATGGTACCACATGCCCCAGTCCTTGCAGCATGCAAATGCCTAAACGGGCACACTCGAATAAAAATTATCGCAGTACAGGTGGTACTCCTTGTGAAGCAGAGGCTGCATTATCTCCCAAATGATCTTACTGCTGGTGGAAAGATTAGGGGGGCATCCAGGAACATTTATTGTGCGATCCCGCCCTTCATAAACCCTGAAGGCGGTGGTATATCCTGACCCGCTTTCACACAATTTGTAGAGCTTAACGCCATAGCTTGCCCTTTTGGAAGGTAGATATTGGCGAAAGCTAAGACTTCCATGGAAGTTGAGGAGGGATTCGTCCACGCTTACATTCTGTTCAGGGGTGTAAAGTTGCAGGAATAAATTATTGAGGGAATTTATGAGCGGTCTTATTTTGAACAACCGATCACGGTTTGCATCGGTACTTGGGGGGGGGGGGGCCTGTGCATTGTCATTGAAGTGGAGGAACCTCATTATTGTCTCATAACGAGACCTGGGCATTACTGCAGAATACACTGGGGTGGCTTGGGCGGGTCTTGTTGACCAGTAAGACCTAAAGAAGGGCTTTTTGACAATACCCATATTTAGGGTGAGGCCCAAATTTTTTTTTAATTCCTGCGAATTGGTGGGCGTCCAATCTCTGGCATGGGTGGATGAAGGTTTCTGCCTTATATACTGAGCGGCATATAAATTTGTTTTGTGGACAATGATATTTAGGAGGTCGTCTGTAATAAATAAATGGAAGTAATCCATTTGGACAAAATTTGTATTGTACACAGTTATACCTGGAGTGGCAGTAAATCCGTGGATTCTAGGCCCAAAAGATGGAGCAGGTGCCCATACAAGAGCCTGAACTGGAGGGACCAGGCTGTCCCGTTCTACAGCGCTGCTAGGCCCTGCGCTTCCATGTTCTGCAGTTTCAACTGCATCAGGGACAACGTCCCCTGAAGATGAACCTGAAGTGACGTTCACTACCCAAAACAGGTTCTATTTCTGACGCCATCTCTGATGCAGTCTCAGACTCAGACCACAGCATGGCGTATGCCTCCTCAGCGCTAAAAAACTTCCTCACCATAACGTCACTAACACTAACTAAACAAACTTTTTTTTTTTTTATAAACACACAAACTAACTGGTATATATATATATATATCTACACTACCGCTAAAAAAAATATGTGGATATATATATAATTATATATTCCCTACCTGCCTATTCTAATATAATAAAAGATAGAAAAGTAGATAGATAGAAAAAAAGATAGATGGATAGATTGTATAGATAGATAGAAATCTATCTATACAGAGAATGTTTTACAGTGTAACACTTTTTTTTCACAGTATTATTCTGGCAGCAATTCTCTCGAGTCTCTTCTTCTCCTCACACTGAAACAATGTGTGAGGAGAAGAAAAAAGGCAGGAGATTTGCTGCCAGAAATGTCAAAATAAAACAAATGTGATCGCTGTGATAGGTTTTCACAGCGACCACATGTTCAGGGACCATCAGATTGGTCCCTGATACTCTGCCCAGTGCCCAGAGCTGTTGGTAACAGCGTGGGCACAGGGCTGTGTGCACGCAATTGCGTGCACACTGTATTTTACATAGAAATGCATGTGATCGCTGTGATTGGTTGTCACAGCGATGACATCTTCAAGGAGCAAAAGATTGGCCCCTGACACTCTGCCCAGTGCCCATGGCTGTTAGCAACAGCCAGGGCACAGAGCTGTGTGCACGCGATCGCGCGTGCACAGTCTCTGAAGTGCCGCCGTAATTAGTCTATACGGCGGACTTCAGAGACCCTGACCACTGGCCGTAAAAACACAGCCAGCGGTCGGGAACCTGTTAAAATAAGTGGCCAGGTCTTCAACATTGAGATCTGTGATTGGCGTCTGCACTTTTGGACTAAGGAGGGAATGAGAAGTATCAAAGCAGCGTTTTGGACTATTAGTGCGGAGATGAGAGATGTGAAATAGACTTGATTGACTCGGTGAAGGGCAGATTTGTAAGTTCTCAGAATAAATTTGTAATGGAGGAATTCTGCTGACAAATGCGATTTTCTCCACAGACATTTGGCACATCTCGAGCATCGCTGAAGAAAGCGGGATGGAGGCGTGTGCCAGGGTTCTGGACGTCTTTGTTGGGTGGTTCGGAGTGTAGGGGGGGTTGCTTCATCCAAAGCACTTTTGAGAGTGTTATTGTAATCTTTGGCAGCCAGATTGGAACAGGAAAGGGAAGAGATAGGGGACAATGTGGACTGTAGACTGTCTATGAGTTGCTGAGTGTTAATGGCATGTAGATTTCTGTATGTCTGATGGGTAGACATGTTCTCAGGTGGCAGAGAATTTGTGCTAGTAAAGGAGATAAGGTTGTGATCAGAGAGCAGGAGAGTTATAAAAGTCAGAAACTGATGGTATATGGTAATTCGGAGATAGCAGAGGGATTTAAATCTTATTACACCTCTTTATACAGTTTGCATGTTCATGTGTCTGAGACACAATTAGATATATATTTATCGGGTATATTATTGCCATGTTTAGCTTCTAGTGATAAAGAATTTCTGGTGACTTCTTTAACCTTGGAAGAGTTGCAGGAGGCAGTGGCATCTTTAGCTAATAGCAAGGCTCCGCGATTGGATGGCCTGCCGGCGTAAATTTTGAAAAAATTGGGTGACATATTCCTGCCGTATCTTTTGGATGTTTTTACGTTAGCTGTTAGGGACCAGGGTCTACCTGGCACTATGAGAGAAGCAGTGATAGTGGTTCTTTTGAAACCTGGTAAAGATCCTTTGTTGGCAGACTCTTATAGACCAATATCTTTGTTGGCTGTGGACATTAAAATTATTGCTAAGGCTATAGCTGTGCGCCTTTCCAGGATTATCACGTCAATAATACACCCTGATCAAACTGGCTTTATGCCCAATAAATCTACAGCTATTAACCTTAGACGGTTATTTTTGAACTTGCAACTCCCAGCTCACAACTCAGGTAGGTGGATACCTTCGATAGTGTGGAATGGGCATACTTATGGCAGTGCTTCAGAAAATGGGCTTTGGGGACTCGTTTATTTTCTGGATTCGGATGCTATATGATAGACCTGTGGCTAGAATGAGAGTAAATAACTTTATGACCACTGCATTTCCGTTGGGTAGAGGTACACGGCAGGGATGCCCGCTCTCTCCGTTACTTTTTGCCATAGCCATCGAGCCATTAGCAGTATTGATTAGGGGTTCTGTTGACATTGTCGGGTTCCGTCATGGAGAGCAGGAGGATAAACTGGTGTTATATGCTGATGACATTCTACTATTTCTGGAGGATGATGCTGTCTCCTTGCATGCAGCTATGTCTACTATTGGGGAGTTTGGCCAGTTCTCCGGCTTAACCATTAACTGGTTCAAGTCTGTCCTGATGAAGGTGGATGATTCACACACGCAGGTGCCTTGTGCAGATCTCCCAATGAAATGTGTCACCTCCTTTAAATATCTTGGAGTGAAAATATCTATGAAACTGGAGGAATTTGAATTTTCATGTTTACAGACGGAGTTTGGTCTTCCTCATACCCAATTTTATAAATCTCTTCAGGTTCGTCATGCATACGGTGTGGAGAATAGGAGTAACACTGTCACGATAATGGATAATGTCCTGATAGGAGTTATTATCAAGACTAGTCATACTTCTGGCCTTATATCTCTTCTGTACAAAAGTCTTCTGATAAGATTCCTAGATGATTCACCTTCCATATTGAGGAGTAAATGGGAAAGAGATCTTGGGCCCAGAAAAGAAAGTAAGTGGGGAGATATATTATCGCGGATACCTAAACTTTCTATGAATGAGGCACATAGTATCTCTCATCTGTTTTTGGTACATCGGGTCTATAGAACGCCAGAATTTCTGACTAAAATTGGGGTCAGGGACTCCCCCGACTATCCTAGGTGTGGTGGGGAACCTGGCACGTTGATACACATGATGTGGCAATGTGTGCAGCTGCGACAGTTCTGGTCTGAGGTAGTGGACACTATGTCTTCTATTTATACAGTGTCGGTAGATTTGACTCAGTTTGTATCAAAACATAATCTCCAAAAGCAGTTCTGTAAAGGGCTGGAAAATGTTTATAGCACCAACATCCCCCCATAATTTACCATATAGACAGCTCCATAAATACATAGACAATACGAAAAAGAACCAGATCATATAGCTGTCCGTATGAAAAAAGAACAATTTTATTATACATATACAAAAGACAATTATTAAAAAAACATATAAAGACACGACCCTAGTACAGTTTTAATGGAGCAAGACAATTCTACTGGATGACATGTAAGAAGTATTTAAGGCTGTGCTAGATAACTAGATTTTATTTCAAACACAAAATGGGGACTCAAGATGATAAACTCAAATCCCTGTAAACGTCTATAAACTATTAGGAAAGGGGTAAGAGGAGAAAGTATCATACATGCAGATTTAGCTTGAAACCTCAAGAAGAATTTCGCTCCACCACCAGACCCCAACGTGCGTTTCGCTATAAGTGCTTCCTCAGTGGGTGTGTAGATTTGTGTCCTGAAACTATCCTGCCCTTATATACAGTAGAAATAGCTGTTGTGTATCATCACCGTAGTGAGAAGTGGCACATGCCCGCCGACATAACCGGAAGCGAGGCAAGCCCCACTTCCGGCTCCAAACGCTGGAGCACACATCCGGATTCCCGACGCGTAACAGGAGTTCCGGACATGCGCAGTGCGCACAAGGAGCCGAAGAGGGCAACGCATCGCCGCCAGCAGACAACGCGCATGCGCACCTCACCACCGGAGATAATTACTAGAAAAGGTAAATCCAAGGGCTCTAAAGAACAGTATCTCCGCTTTATAAATAGATATTAGGGGGTAGTTTACTAAACATGAAATTAATGATAAATTTAATCAATAATTATATTTACATGTCCCCAATGAATAACCATAAATGTGTTATGTTGCCCGAAAGCTAGAAAGACCCTATGTCTATAAAATTCCTCATCAGCATATATATTGACATTAATCAAATGAAAAATAGAGTCATCAAAAAAAGAAAGAATAGTGATTGAACTACATGTGATACACAATAAAAACAACATTAAAAAAGTGCTAAGATACATAATTCAAATATGTAATATAAAGCGACTAAAGAGAAATACATATATATGTAATGATGGGGGTAGGGAAACAGACAAGTGAGCCCTAATCTACCCGCCACTCAGTCCCTGCCTACTTGCAACGACCCGCCCTAGGCGACGAGGTACAACTGGGCGACGGTCCCTACGCTCAATAAGTGCACGACAGACAAACAGACAAGGGTACACAGAATCAAGAGAAAAGGGGCAGTTGCCCACGGCAACACCGTGAGCAACAAGAGTGATGAACGAGCCGAGTCAAACCAGGAGTGTACGAGGTACCAAACGCTGAGCAGGAGAGTAGTGAACAAGCCGAGTCAAACCAGGAGTGTACGAGGTACCAAACGCAGAGCAGAGGAGTAGTCAGTAAGCCAGGGTCAATATGAAGCAGGGTCAAATAGTTCAAGAAGCTGCAGCAGGGCCTGGAAACCAAACGAGAAGAATCACAAGCAAGGAGGAACAGGAAAGGCAGGTATAAATAGACAGAGGGCGGGAGCTAGCTCCGTCTGGCCAGGCTGTGATAGGCTCTCCCACTCCTAAGCCTGCCATCCTGAGTGGTGGAAGATGGAGTCAGTCTCACAGACATAGAAGCAGGTGCAGACTGATTACCTATGGACGTAGACACAGAAGCTGAGCCTGGCAGATCCTTATCAATATATTTAAAGTGACAGTGCACAAAACAAGGGGTTAATATTAAACCCAACATATATTAAGTGTAATTACCCACAACAATTTTTTTATATATATATATATATATATATATATATATATATATATATATATATATATAAATACAAAACAAAATTATAAAAGAAAAAAACTTATAAAAGAAAAAACAAACCCACAAAAAACAACAAAAAAACCCCAGGTAAATACGGCCAAGGGTATATGTACATATCCATAGCGACAAATAGGAGGAGGAAGGGCCACATAACACTAAATTACAAAGATCTCGCCGTGGTCTTCATTCCCAAACTCTATACTTGTATCGGATGTTCAACAGACTCGGATTTATTCTCTACTGTTCGGACAATCGGATAGGACAAGGAAAAAAAAAAAATACCTAAAAACACAATAACATACAATGCAGAACACAATTAGTAAAAAAGGCATAAATGGTAGAGATTATAGAAAAGCAACAAAACTGAGTTTTTCATTCAGTCCATGGGATTTCATACATCCCAACAGGACGATCCATTTACATTCTTTTTGTGTCAAAACTCTCTTCACATTATGTATTTTATCAATCCCTCGTACTGATAGAGTTTTGGGATTGCAATCGTGGTTTAATTTGAAGTGTCTAGGCAAGGTCTTTAACTGAGCTACATCCTCAATTTCACTAGCCCCCGTGACGCCACACACATGCTCTCTCGTGCGGATTCTCAACTCCCTCGAAGTTAGTCCTATATAGATTTTAGGGCAGCCACATGTGGCATAATATATCACATGTGTCGTGCTACATGAGATATATTCTCTTATCTCAAAATGCCTTGTTCCGTCAACTGACGAAAAGTAATATAATGAGGTATAGAGTACTCTGATTGGCCTTGGGGGGAGTTTGTTCATTCTTTTTCAAATGTGCACTGGATTTGTAGATGATATATTATGTATTTGATACTTATGTGATGTTATTCTGTATTCATGAGCATGCATACTATGGAAGAAGGGGGAGGGAGGAGTTTTGTATGTATTGCGATGCTGTATTGCAAATGTTTTGTTTTAGCTGAAAATAAAAAGTTACTTGATTTAAATAAATAAATAAATAAATAAAAAAGTCAGAAACTGAGCAGAGACGGAAGAAGACCAGGTCAAGCGAATGCCTGTCTTCATGTGTAGGAGAGTTAGTAAGTTGTGACAGACCTAGCGAGGAGGTTAAAGATGGATACTGGGAGTCAGGTGAGGAGATTGGGTTATCAATGGGGATGTTAAAGTCACCCATGATGAGAGTTGGTGTTTCAGATAATAGGAATTGTGGAAGCCAAACAGCAAAATGATCCAGGAATTGACGCGGTAAGCGGTCACCAATACAGAAAGTCATTGACAGGTGGGTAGAAGGAACGTACAAAAAGGGGGTTTTGGGGGGCAAATGCACAGCAATATTGGGCAAGGTATTTTATTTTTTTTAGATTATAGAAATAAGGTTTTGCAAGTCGAATTAGGCTTTAACCCGTTAGTGACCGCTAATACACCTTTTCACATCGGCCACTAATGGGCTTTATTCTGATGCATAAGCCTATTTACGGTGCTGCATCAGGATAAATAAACAGAGCAGGGAGCTGTCAAATCTCCCTGCTCTCAGCTGCCAGATGTAGCTGAGAGTTGGGGGCGTCCCTGCTCGAATGTGTGAAATCGATATAAGTATCAATCTCACCCGTTTAACCCTTCACTCTCTCCCCCACGACACCCGGCGATAAGATCACCAAGTGTCTGTGTCTCCGATGACAGCCGGGGGCCTAATAAAGGCCCCCAGGTCTGCCTGTAGTGAATGCCTGCTAGATCATCCCAGAGGCATGACCTAGCAGATGCCTGTCCGTTTTAAACGGACAGGCAGTAATACGCTGCAATAATAAAGTATTGCAGTGTATTATAATAGCGATCGGATGATCGCATATTAAAGTCCCCTAGTGGGACTAGTGAAAAAGTAAAAAAAAAGTTTAATAAAGTTAATTTGAAAAAAATGTGGAAAAAAAATGAAAAACCCACTTTTTCCCCTTACAAACTGCTTTACTATTAAAAAACCAAAATAAAGTAAAAAAGTTACACATATTTGGTATCGCCGCGTCCGTAACGACCCCGACTATAAATCCATTACATTATTTAACCCGCATGGTGAACGCCGTGAAAAATTAAATAAAAAACTATGGAAAAATTGCTGTTTTCTGTGAATCCTGACTTAAAAAAAAATGTGATAAAAAGTCGCACCTACTCCAAACTGGTACCAATAAAAACTACAAGTCTTCCCTCAAAAATCCCTCATACAACTGCATCAGCGGAACAATAAAAAAGTTATGGCTCTTCAAATATGGAGACACAAAAACAAATAATTTTGAAATAAAAGTGTTTTTACTGTGTAAAAGTAGTAAAACATACAAAAACTATATACATTTCGTATCGTTGCAATTGTAACAACCCACTGAATAAAGAGATTGTGTTATTTATACCAAACGGTAAACGGCGTCGAGGACGTTTAGGATGCGAAAAAGAGTGGCGAAATTTTTTCTATTCTCCACCAAAAAAAAGTTAATAAAAGTTAATCAATATATAATATGTACCTCAAAATGGTGCTATTCAAAAATTCAACTTGTCCCGCAAAAAACAAGACCTTATACAGCTATGTAGATGCAAATATAAAAAAGTTATAGCTCTTGGAATGCGACAATGGAAAAACTTAAAAAATGGCTTGGTCATTAAAGGGGTTGTCCCAAGTTGATAAATGGAGCTATAAAGCTCCCCCATGTAAAAATAAGAAGAATTCTAATTACCTGTCCGTCGTCCAGCGATGTCGTTTTCTTGATATCGTTGATTGAAGTTGCGGTCGGTCCCTCTTTGTATCCTGCTCGTTGCCTAGGTTCCCGGCCACCGCTATTTACCTTTAGCGGTGGCCGCGCATGCGTAATGACATCCTCTGCGTCCGGAGCAGAGGATGTCATTTACTCATGAACGCGCATCTCGGCGCATCTCGGTGCATGCGCAGGAGATGCAAGGAGATGAAGTGGAAGGCACCCGTCGCGAGAAGTCTGCGCTCCGCTAAAGGTAAGTGTGTGTGTGTGTGTGTGTGTGTGTGTATATATGGGTGTGTTTGTGTATGTGTGTGTGTGTTTATGTGTGAGTGTATATATGGGTGTATTTGTGTGTATATGTTTGTGTATATTTTTGTGTTTGTGTATATTTGTGTGTGTGTATATATGGGTGTCTTTGTGTATATGTTTGTGTGTGTGTGTGTTTTTGTATATGTGTGGGTTTGTGTATGTGTTTGTGTATATATGGGTGTGTTTGTGTACATATGTTTATGTGTATATGTTTGTGTGTATATGTGTGTGTGTGTTTGTGTATATGTGTGTGTGTGTGTGTGTGTGTATATATGGGTGTGTTTGTGTATATATGTATATGTTTGTGTATATGTGGGTTTGTTTGTGTACATGTGTTTGTGTATATGTTTGTGTGTATATGTGTGTTTGTGTGTATATGTGTGTTTGTGTATATGTTTGTGTGTGTGTTTATGTGTGTGTGTGTTTGTGTATGTGGGTGTGTTTGTGCATATGTTTGTGTGTATATGTTTGTGTGTTTTTGTATATGTGTGTGTGTATATGTGTGTGTTTGTGTATATATGGGTGTTTGTGCATATGTGTATATGTATGCATATGTGTGTGTGTATATGTGTGTGTGTGTTTGTGTATATATGGGTGTGTTTGTGCATATGTGTATAGGTTTGTGTGTATATGTTTGTGTGTGTTTTTGTATACGTGTGTGTTTGTGTATATGTGTGTGTGTTTGTGTATATATGTGTGTGTGTGTGTGTATATATGTTTGTGTATATGTTTGTGTATATATGGGTGTGTTTGTGTACATGTGTTTGTGTATATGTGTGTGTATATGTGTGTGTGTATATGTGTGTGTGTATATGTGTTTATGTGTGTGTTTGTGTAATATATGGGTGTGTGTTTATATGTGTTTGTGTATATGTTTGTGTGTGGTTGTTTGTGTGTGTGTAGGTGAGTATAAGTATCGGTATTGTTCACATTGATAACTTTTTTTTTATGTTGTTGCAGATTTTGATGTACCGATTGGACTACGTCTTTCGATTCGTTGGACTACTGCGTAGATCTACGTTTTTTGAAACTTTTAATAAAATGGTTAACGAGGGTTTTGTTGGGGATTTCTTATTTCAATAAAAAAAAATTGTCTTTGTGTTTTTTTTTCAAACTTTATTCGTGCCTAGATAATGGTAGTTGGCTGATTGACAGCGTCCATTATAAAGGCGGTACTTAGTGTTAGCCGGTGCAGAGGCTAGCACTAACCACCCATTATTACCCCGGTACCCACCACCACCAGGGGTGCCGGGAAGAGCTTGGTACGATCCAGTACCCGACCATCTGTTGTGATGGTCGGGTACTGGGGCGGCCGTAGGCTGGTATTATGAGGCTGGGAAGGGCCAAAATCAGTGGACCTTCCCAACCTTGTAATGCTAGGCTGCTGCTGCTGTGTTGTATCGGGCTGGTTATAAAAATGGGGGGACCCCCACGTCGTTTTTTTTTTTTAATTTAACAAATTTAGCAATAGACGGGTCCCCCACATTTTTAATAACCAGCCATATACAAGGCCGCAGCAGTCTGGCATTACATGGGTGGGAAGGGCCACTGGTTTTGTCCATTCCCAGGCTAATAACACTGTGTTGTTTGTGGCTGGTTATGATAAATTGGGTGGAACCCCATGTCTTTTTAATAAAAATAATAAATAAATAATAAAAAAAAATGACGTGGGGTCCCCCCCATTTTTATAACCAGCCAGATACAACACAGCAGCAGCAGCCTAGCATTACAAGGGTGGGAAGGTCCACTGTTTTTGGCCCTTCCCAGCCTCATAATACCAGCCTGCGGCCGCCCCAGAGCCCGACCATCACAACAGATGGTCGGGTACTGGATCGTACCTGGCTCTTCCCGGCACCCCTGGTGGTGGTGGGTACCGGGGTAATAATGGTGGTTAGTGTTAGCCTCTGCACCGGCTAACACTAAGCCTCGCCTTAGTAATGGATGTTGTCACTCAGACAGCGGCCATTACTAAAGTGGTAGTAATAAAATTTGAAAAGACAAAGATCTAGATAAAATATTTTATTGAAATAAAGCACCCCCAACACAACCCTCATTAACCATTTTATTGATGAAAAAAAAAGCGTCATCTAAGTAGTCCTCGAAACCGACGTAGTCCAAACACCAAACCTGTAAAAAATCAAAAATATAAAAAAAAAAATTAAATAAAACATGTCGTAGGCTTACTTTCACTTTCATGTGTGATACTGACTGTTATACCATGTATAGAAGCCTGCGGCAAAGTTGGCTTAGATACAGGGCGCCAGCAGACAGTATCATACATGGCCATACAGACATATATACAAACAAACATACATACATACATGCAAACATACATGCACGTATACACATACAAACATGACAACATACATACATGAAAACATACATACAAACATACATACATGCAAACATACCTACATGAAAACACATACATGAAAACATACACACATACAAACATGACAACATACATACATACATGCAAACATACATACATGAAAACATACATACATGCAAACATACATGCACATACAAACATGACAACATACATACATGAAAACACATACATGAAAACATACAAACATGACAACATACATACAAGAAAACATACATACATGCAGACATACATACATGAAAACATACATACATGAAAACATACATACATACAAACATACATACATGCAAACATACATACATGCAAACATACATGCACATATACACATACATGCACATACAAACATACATACAAGCAAACATACATACAAGCAAACATACATACAAGCAAACATACAAGCAAACATACATACATACAAACATACATACATGCAAGCAAGCATACATACATACATACAAGCAAACATACATACAAGCAAACATACATGCACATATACACATACAAACATGCAAACATACATACATACAAGCAAACATACGTATATGCAAACATACATACATGCAAACATACATACAAGCAAACATACATACAAGCAAACATACAAGCAAACATACATACAAGCAAACATACATACAAGCAAACATACATATATGCAAACATACATACATGCAAACATACATACATGAAAACATATACATACATACATACAAGCAAACATACATACCTACAAGCAAACATACATACAAGCAAACATACATACAAGCAAACATACATACAAGCAAACATACATACAAGCAAACATACATACATGCAAACATACATACATACATACATACATACAAGCAAACATACATACAAGCAAAAATACATGCACATATACACATACATGCACATATACACATACAAATATGCAAACATACATACAAGCAAACATACATACAAGCAAACATACAAGCAAACATACATACAAGCAAACATACATACATGCAAACATACATACTTGCAAACATACATACATGAAAACATACATACATGCAAACATACATGCACATATACACATACATGCACATATACACATACAAACATGACAACATACATACAACATATACATACATACATACATACATACATACATAACAACATACATACAAAAATAAACTCACCTAAGACGTTCCCACGAAGAGCTGAACGGTCCCGTCACTTTTCTTCTCCCATTCACAATAACAGAGCGGTGGGCGCAGATGAAGTAATCACGTGGGCCTGATATGATTACGTCATCTGCGCCACAACGCATTGTTACTATGAATGCGAGCGGCGCCAAGAAGAAGGAAGATGGCAAGTGACGGGACCGTTCAGAGCGCCGTTAGAACGTCTTAGGTGATTATTATTTTATATATTTTTAGTTGTTCGCCGGGTGCTGATGCAGCACCGATGCGGCGGGTACAAAAATGTAGTGACAGGGTGGGGGAGGGAAAAGTGGCTTGCCGAAACGGGGTGAATGTAGTGTAGTGTAGTGTAGGGTTCATGACATTCACGGTAAGTTCGTCTCAATCGGGCTTACCATGCCCGCTTGAGACGAACATTCTCCCGATGTTGCTAGAACTACAGTATCTAGCAACATCGGGAGCGCGCACACTGCAGAGCGGAGCGGCTTGATTGACATCGAGCCGCTCACGCCCCTTTTTAGAAAAGATAACCAGCACTTGCTGAGTTATCAAGTGTAAAAAAAAGGCACTTAGGAAATTAATTTTAATTTTTTTTTAACACCAAATGTTTTAAAATTCATTTCCTGCTTAGAATGTATAAAAAAAAAAATTTGAGTCAACTTGGGACAACCCCTTTAAGGTTTAAAATAGGCCGGTCATTAAGGGGTTAAATATACTATAGCGCAAAATTAGCGTTCAAATAGGACGTGATTAGACTTGAGATATACATAGAATTGTGTTAATCAACAAAAAAAAAACATCACAAAACTTTTTCTCTAGACACAATTATTCTGCTATTTTGAAAGATCCATTTAAAAAATCACTTTCTTTAGAACGAAGAACATGCCACATAATTTTTAGTGGGTAATACTTCAAGTTTATTTGGATTAGGTAGACTCCAATGAAACAATATTTAATGCAAAATGCATAAAGCATCCAAAACACAGAGAATAATACACAGATACATCTTGTATAGATTAAGGTTGGTAACAGTAAAACAGAAATCAGCCACATGCCAACCACCATTCAAATTAGGATTTGTAAACTGTAAGTAGTAGAGTGGTAGTACGGTATCAAATGGTAAAGACTTAAAAGAACATTTTTTTTAAACAAGGCACAAAACCTACAGAAAGGGCGCGACAATGGCTATATGTGGCACTTAACGTGATTACAGGCTGCTATGGGGTTATCAGGAGCGATATTTGACCAAACCTCGAAACCAAGGCAATTAAAAGCAATAGAATTGAGCCAGGGATCCCATATCTGATTAAATTTGGCCTTTAAGGTTCCTATGCTTATACGGTATAGCCATTTTGTTTTTTTAAGAAACTACCACTTGTTGACTGTACACCAGTCTGTTCGGGATAGAACCCCGGATGCAATTGAGCAATTGTTTTTCTGGTAAAAATGTTTGATCGGTATGGAGAGAAAAAATGTCAGGGTAACTTAAATGTCAGGTTGTTTCTTTAGCAAGGACAATGTCAAAGAAAAATCTGTCCCTGCTGTCATGATTCCTCCGTTATATTTTTACCTGACTCCTAATTCTACTCTTCTTTCTGTGTAATTGCTGTCACATATCGTATGTTAGTCAGATAACTTTAGCTTTTAAAATTTTCTATATACAAAATTTTTCTGTAAATACCTAGTTTTTGTCTGAGGTGTGTTTTTGACCATCGTAGACCTAAAATGCAGCAGGCTTTGTTTTGTTTTTTTCCCCCAGTAAAAGAAGTGTGGAAACTGTTAGACTCAAAACAGAACTTTGATGTTTCATAGTTGAATTGTACTGTGATATGTATACTTTATTTCTTTTTCAGAAAACAGGGCTAGAAAAATAGATAAAAATAAAGGTCGACTAGGAACATTGTTTCCTTTTTAGAAAATTATGTTATGCTATGTCAAACATAACAGGAAATCAATTTGTTACACTCATAGACTTTTATTTGTGGTTTTAGTGGTAAGTGCAGGAGCTAACTTGATTGCTTACTTTTTGATGTTTGTGCTTTTTGCAGCCCAAACCATAAACTGACATGACATTGACCCTTTTTCATAGCCAACAGATAAAGTAGGCAACTGCTCTCAAATTTTAAATTCTAATAATGCATCAAGAGGAATCACACTAGGTATACACCACCAATATATGTCTGTAAATTGATAAGGGAAAGAGGGGAAAGATGTGTGGTTCTATAGAGAATAACAAATAAAATAAAAAAACCTTTATTAGTAAATTGTGATTGATTAAAAAATCCAATCGCGTGCAGATGTCCCCTAGCTCTGCACTAAGGACGTTATTCAGTCCGTATACTTTCTGAATACTCTGCGATGGTAAAAAAAAAAAAAATGAACAAACCACAATAGTGTGAAATGCCTCCTGTGTAAGTGAATTATTAGCCCCTAATTCAAACTGCTATGCAATGGTCGAACCCAGGGCGCATGGTAGCAAATAGTCCCACTGTATAGAATATAAGTAGGAACTGATGAGTGTGTACACTGACCAGCCTATTTTAAACCTTAATGACCAAGCCATTTTTTACGTTTTTCCATCGTCGCATTCCAAGAGATATAACTTTTTTTTATTTTTGCGTCGACATAGCTGTATAAGGTCTTGTTTTTTGCGAGACAAGTTGTATTTTTTAATAGCACCATTATGAGGTACATATTATTTATTGATTAACTTTTATTAACTTTTTTTTGGGGGGGAATATAAAAAAACCTGTAATTTTGCCAATACTTTTGTATTGCAGTGTATTACTGCCTGTCCATTTAAAATGGACAGGCATCTGCTAGGACATACCTCTGGCATGACCTAGCAGGCATTCACTACAGGCAAACCTGGGGGCCTTTATTAGGCCCCCAGCTGCCATCGGAGCCACAGACACTCGGCGATCTTATCGCCGGGTGTCGGTGGGGGAGAGAGGGAGCTCCCTCCCTCTCTCCATAACCACTCAGATGTGGTGCACGCTATTGAGCACCGCATCTCAAGGGTTAAACAGGTGAGATCGATACTTATATCGATCTCACACGTTCGAGCAGGGATGCCCCCAGCTCTCAGCTACATCTGGCAGCTGAGAGCAGGGAAATTTGACAGCTCCCTGCTCTGTTTATTTATCCTGATGCAGTGCCGTAAAAAGGCTTCTGCATCAGAATAAAGCCCCTTAGTGGCCGCCGTGAAAAGGCGTATTGGCGGTCACTAACGTGTTAAACTATAAGTGACCCTAAGTCTGAACACATCATATATGACGGTTCGTATATACATGCAGTGCCCTGGGCACTAATGAAATAATTAAAGGGTAACAATTGAAGCAGTCTAAATGGTATTGTTAATCTTTATGTGCTATCTGTGCACATACTGTATAGTCCATATAATATGAGCAGATTGTGTGCTGGACTAAGGACATTTTTTTTCACCCCTTGTGTACGACAGTATTAAGTATTGACACTCTGTATGTCAGAGTATCAATCACAACATAAACACACCAGTGTTTGCACTGGCGCTGGAAAAATTACGGGCGAGATGAAAAATTGCCCTACTCGTGCTTGCATGTAAGCAGAGTCTCTCTACCGGGCTGTAAAATTGGAGCCCGGTGGTGGAGCGGCCCTGCACATGGAAGCAATTAAGTATATGAACGACAGCAACGCTGTCTATGTCCTAAAGAGCACAGAGGGCAGCGAGATGGAGAACGTAAACCGGAGGAGCCACTCAGAGTATTGTGTCAGAGCGGCCACTTGCACTCATCTGTTACTCCACGAGTCCCGCATTCGGGGTGAGCGTGGAGAACAGGAGAAGGACACATAATCCGCAAAGCCGCTCAGAGAAATGTGTTAAGGCGGTTATATCCGCCCGGCTATGTATCGGGAGTTACCACTGACAGGGTGTACGTAAATAGCAAGGAAGAAGAGTTAGGGGACATCTGCACTCGATACATTACGCTTGCATTGGATTTTTTTAATCAATCACAATTTACTAATAACGTTTTTTGATTTTATTTGTTATTCTCTATAGAACCATACATCTTTCCCGTATCAATCCACTTTTCATAGCAGACAAGATGTTGCATTTCCTTTTATAATGCTCAGTAGGTGTTTTTCACAATTAAAATTTTTCACCAGACTATTTAGCTGCTAATGGAGCTGCTAAGGTGCAACTTTCTCAAAATGCCTGTTGGCAGGCACAGGTAAATGTCTTCCTTTCATACAAATATATCTATTTGCTGTAATAAATACAAAACTTATATTTGATTCTTCCAAAGTTCAGCACTGCCATCTAAGCAGGACAGAATGATTTTTTAGGAAAATAGACAAAAACATACTTGCACACAATGTTTTCATTACTTTAAGAATGGAATTCAGTGATTATGGTCTGGGAAAGGAAGATTGTGGTTTATAAATGCATAATATGCTGTAGATAAACAGTCTAATATTCAAACAAAAACATCTGTTTTTGTAACAACCTTTATTGGGCTTAGAAGAGAAGACGCTCATTGGACTAATTCATAAAATGACCTTTCTCCTGAAAAGTCAGCAACCATCTAATTCTGATACAGAGTAGAATGCGTATCAATAAAACACTCTGAGATAGGGATAGTGATATATTTACTAAAAGTACCCTCCCGTGTATTTATTGATATATTGGATCACATTTAAAAAAAATTGTCTTTTGGCAAAAACATTCCTATGTGAAATTTATTTTATAGTTTGTATCTCAAAAATGGAGTGGACATATGTGACTGTATTAGCGGATACGCTTAAAAAAAACATACATTGAGAAATAGAATATAGAACATAACCATTCGACCATAACAGTAAAACCCCCTTATGCCATCAAAACAGCTCTGACCAATAGAGGAATGGACCCCACAAGATCTCTGAATTTGTCCTGAGATATCTGACACGAACACGTTAGCACTGGTCCCTATAAGTCCTGTAAGTTGCAAGGTAGGACCTCCATAGATCAGGCATTTCCAGGACATCCCACAGATGCTCGATCAGATTGACCCTTTCAGGACCGAGCTCATTTTGGCCTTCAGGACCAGCCCCATTTTTTCAAATCTGACATGTGTCATTTTATGTGGTAATAACTCTGGAATGCTTTTGCCTATCCAAGCGATTCTGAGATTTATTTTTTCTCGTGACATATTGTACTTTATATTAGTGGAAAAAATTGGTCAATAAATTCATTGCTTATTTGTGAAAAACACCGACATTTTATGAACATTTGCAAAAATTATGATTTTCTCATTTTAAATGTATCTGCTTGTAAAACAGATAGTAATACCACACAAAATAGTTACTATTTCACATATTCCATATGTCTACTTGATATTTGCATCATTTTTTTAACATTATTTTATTTTTCTAGGACATTACAAGGCTTAGAACTTTAGCAGCAATTTCTCACATTTTCAAGAAAATTTCAAAAGGATATTTTTCAAAGACCAGTTCAGTTCTGAAGTGGCTTTGAGGGCTTTATGTACTAGATAGACCCCATAAATCACCCCATTTTAAAAACTTCGCCCCTCAGCGTATTCAACGCAGCATTCAGAAAGTTTCATAACCCTTTGAGCGTTTCACAGTGAAAATGAATTTTTTTTATTTATTTTTTTGCTGAAACTCATTTGTAATAAAAAAAATTCTGTAACAGAAAGTTTTACCAGAGAAACGCAACTCAATATTTATTTCCCAGATTCTTCAGCTTTTAGAAATATCACACGTGTTGCTCTAGTGTGGTAGTGGACTTAAACACAGGCCTCAGAAGCAAAGGAGCACCTAGAGGATTTTGGGGCCTCTGTTTTTTTAGAATATATTTTAGGCACCATGTCAGGTTTGAAGAGGTGTTGTGGTGCCAAAACAGTGGAAACTCCCCAAAAGTGACACGGTTTTGGAAACTACACACCTCAAGGAATTTATCTAGGGGTATAGTTAGCATCTTGACCCACATGTCTTTTGCTATATTTATTGGAGTTTATCTGTGAAAATGAAAATCGACTTTTTTTTCTGAAAAAATATAAAAAAATTAAATTTTAACAAGGAATAAAGAATAAAAAGCACCCCAAAACTTGTAAAGCTATTTCTCCCGATTACGGCAATATCCCATATGTGGTAATAAACTGCTGTTTAGACACACGGCAGAGTTCAGAAGGGAAGGAGCGCCATTTGGATTTTGGAGCGCAGATTTTGCTGGATTGGCTTTCAGTGCCATGTCGCATTTGCAAAGCCCCTGATGAACCAAAACAGTGGAAACCCTCCAAAAGGGACCCCATTTGAAAACTACACCCCTCAAGGAATTTCTCTAGGGGTATAGTTAGCATTTTGACCCACTATCTACACGGGGAGCTATATGTTGGGGCTATATGTGGAGCACTATCTACAGTGGGTGGGGGCTATATGTGGAGCACTACGTACAGGGGGCTATATGTGGAGCACTATCTAAAGGGATGGGGGCTATATGTGGAGCACTATCTATAGGTGGGCTATTTGTGGGGCACTATCTACAGGGGGCTTTATGTGTGACTATCTACAGGAGGCTATATGTGGGGCACTACCTATAGGGGGCTATATGTGGGGCACTATCTACAGGGGCTGATATTTACAGGGAATCTATGTAAGGCACTATCTATGGGGGCAGTATCTATATGGGTCACTATGTATCTGGGGCACTGTCTACAGGGGGCTGTATCTGGGGCACTGTCTACAGGGGGCTGTATCTGGGGCACTGTCCACGGGGGGCTCTATGTGAGGAACTGTCTACAGGGGGCTATATGTGGGGCACTGTCTAGAGGGGCTATAAGTTGGGCACTATCTAGAGGGGGCTATATGTGGGACACTACATGGGGGCTATATGTGGAGTACTACCTACAGGCTATATGTGGAGCACTATCTACAGGGGGGGCTATATGTGGAGCACTATCTACAGGAGGCTATATGTGGGGCACTATCTACAGGGGGCTATATGTGGGGCACTATCTATGGGGGGCATATGTGGGGCACTATCTACAGGGGGCCACATGTGGGGCACTATCTACAGGGGGGCTTAATGTGAAACAGTATCCACAGGGGGCTATATGTGTGAGACTATCTACAGGGGCTGCTGTCTACATGGGGATCTAGGTAGGGTACTATCTACGGGGGGGGGGGGGCACTATGTATCTGGGACACTGTTTACAGGGGGGCTCTATGTGGGGCACTGTCTACAGGGGGCTCTATGGGGGGAACTATATACATGGGGCACTATGGGAGGCATTGTGTGTATGTATGGGACACTGTATGGTGCTGTTATAATCAGGGACCCAGTGTATGGTGCTATTATAATCAGGGACACAGTGTATGGTGCCATTATAATTAGGGACACAGTGTATGTTTCTTTTAGAATTAGAGGTGCATTGTATGGTGCTATTATATTTAGGGGCATTGTGTGTGGCACCATTAGAATTTTATCTTCGTTTATAGGTACAGAAATGTTGAAAAGAGAGAGCTGAAGACATCTGAGCGGAAAACTGCAGGAATGGGCCATAGCTGGGAGAAGTCATAGAGGTTTGGACCTGATGTATACGTCACGTGTGAGTCATTTAATGTAAATGTTTATTCTGCCTCTAATCAGTACTGTAGTCACTGTATGATCTGAAGCGAGATAATGGATGGTATGATTTTGTATTTATTTTTTGTGTCTGCTAGTGATGTAGAACAGCCGTGGGGATGTCAATCAAGATCTGGGGGGCGCCATTTCAATTTTCGCCTCAGGCAGCAGAAAGGCTAGAATCGGCCCTGACCCCAACTGATGATATATTGATGGCCTATCCTGAGAATAGGCCATCAATTTCTTAGGACTGGACAACCCAATATTCAAATAATAAACTGTGGATTGGGACTCATTTAACTAGGGAGACCGCAAAAAGGGAGATGGAATGGGAATGGAACAGCGTAAAAGACAGAGTAAAAGACATAATTACAAATGCCTTCATGGACTGGCCTCAGGATAGGGAGTGAGCCCACTGTGTCTCTATCGGGTTTGGTTAATGGCTAAATGGGGGGGGGGGTAAGGGAATTTAGCCATTTTTCACCAGAAAATACCCCTCACAGGGATTTGGAGTTTCCGCAGAGATTCCCCAGGTTGCGTTTCTGGAGTAGTCTCCCAAAGGAAACTACAGGTTTAATTAGAAGGAAATGTACATCGATACGTTGTATAGAACCTATTTGGCTTGCGCTGCCCTTTTAAGACAATGGATGCAGCAGGTACGTGTCCCTATAGTGGCTGGGACACGGCTGTATGCAGTTGCAGGAGCCCCAGCAAATCGACGGCGGGAAGCAAAGAGGTACGTCGTAAATGGCAATTACGTTTAATAGTAAAAATTTTATATATGGAATTATTTCTAGATTTTAGGGTGCTAGATGGAGCATATAATGTCTCCTCATCCTGAGCTAACGATGGAAGACTCTATTCAGTAATTCAGAGCAATTGCAGTTTCCAGATAGTAATAGTATGGCATGGTCTCGGTAGTAATGTGCTATTGCCGTGCTCTTGCTGCTGCTGTTTTCTATGGAAACCCAGACAAGGTTTAACTCCTTGAGGACCAAGCTCATTTTGGCCTTCAGGACCAGACCCACTTTTTTCAAATCTGACATGTGTCACTTTATGTGGTAATAACTTGGGAATGCTTTTACCTGTCAAAGCGATTCAGAGATTGTTTTCTCGTGACTTATTGTACTTTATGATAGTGGAAAAATTTGGTCGATAAATTCAATATTTATTAGTGAAAAACATTAAAATTTAGTGAGAAATTTAAAAATTAGCATTTTTCTAAATTTTAAATGTATCTGCTTGTAAGACAGATAGTAATACCACACAAAATTGTTGCTAATTAACATCCCCCATATGTTTTCTCAAGACACATTGTAATTTATGTAAAAAAATTGGGTCGATAAATTCAATATTTATTTGTGAAAACCACCAAAATTTTGAGAAAATGTGCACAAATTTCCATTTTTCTAAATTTAAATGTAGCTGCTTGTAGAACAGATAGATACCATACAAAATAGTTACCATACAAAGTAGTTACTAGTTAACATTTCCCATATGTCTACTTTAGATTGGCATCGTTGTTTGAACATCCTTTTATTTTTCTAGGACATTACAAGACTTACAACTTTAGCAGCAATTTCTCACATTTTCAAGAAAATTTCAAAATGCTATTTTTACAGGGGCCAGTTCAGTTGTGAAGCGGCTTTTAGGGCCTTATATATTAGTAACCACCAATAAGTCACGCCATTTTAAAAACTTCACCCCTCAAATTATTCAAAACAGCATTTAGAAAGTTTCTTAACCCTTTAGACGTTTCATATGAATTAAAGCAAAGTAGAGGTGAAATTTTCTAATTTAATTTTTTTTTTGCAGAAATTCATTTGTAACACAGAAAGTTTTACCAGAAAAATGCAACTCAATATTTATTGTCCATATTCTTCAGTTTTTAGAAATATCCCACATGTGGCCCTAGCGTGCTTATGGACTGAAACAAAAGGCCTCAGAAGCAAAGGAGCACCAAGATCTTGGGGCCTCCTTTTTATTAGAAAATATTTTAGGCACCATGTCAGGTTTGAAGGGCTCTTGCGGTGCGAAAACAGTGGAAATTCCCCAAAAGTGACCCCATTTTGGAAACTACACCCCTTGAAGGGTATAGTGAGCATTTTGACCCCGCAGGTTTTTTGCAGAAATTATTGACAATAGGCCGTGAAAATGAAAATCTACATTCTTTCAAAGAAAATGTAGGTTTAGCTAATTTTTTCTCATTTCCACAAGGACTAAAGGAGAAAACGCACTGCAACATTTGTAAAGCAATTTCTCCCGAGTAAAACAATACCCCACATGTGGTCAGAAATGGCTGTTTGAACACACGGCAGGGCTTAGAAGGGAAAGAGCGCCATTTGGCTTTTGGAGCTCAAATTTAGCAGGAATGGTTTGCAGAGGCCATGTCAGATTTACAAAGCCCTTAAGGGACCAAAACAGAGAAAACGCCAAAAAAGTGACTCCATTTAGGAAACTACACCCCTTAAAAGAATCCATCTAGGGGTGTAGTGAGCATTTTGACCCCACAGGTGTTTCATAAATTTTATTAGAATTGGGCAGTAAAAATAAAAAAAATCCTTTTTTTTCAATAAGACGTAGTTTTAGCTCAATATTTTTAATGTTCTCAACAGATAAGGGAAAAAGAGAACCACTAACACTTCTAAAGCAATTTCTCCCGAGTACGGCAATACCCCACACGTGGTCATAAACTGCTGTTTGGGCACAGAATAGGGCTCAGAAGGGAAGGAGCGCCATTTGCTTTTGGAGTACAGATTTTGCTGAATTTGGCTTCTGGGCGCTATGTCGCATTTGCAAAGTCCATGTGGGACCAAAACAGTAGATTCCCCCCCAGAAGTGACCCCATTTTGGAAACAACACCCCTCAAGGTATTCATCTAGGGGTGTAGTTAGCATGTTAACCCCGTGTAATGGTGGGGGAAGGGAAACAGACATGTGAGCCCTAATCTACCCGCCACTCAGTCCCTGCCTACTTGCAACGACCCGCCCTAGGCGACGGGGTACAACTGGGCGACGGTCCCTACGCTCAAAAAGTGCACGACAGACAAACAGACAAGGGTACACAGAAGCTAAGAGAAATGGGGCAGTTGCCCACGGAAACACCGTGAGCAACAAGAGTGGTGAACGAGCCGAGTCAAACCAGGAGTGTACGAGGTACCAAACGCAGAGCAGGAGAGTAGTGAACAAGCCCAGTCAAACCAGGAGTGTACGAGGTACCAAACGCAGAGCAGGAGAGTAGTCAGTAAGCCAGGGTCAGTATGAAGCAGGGACAAATAGTTCAAGAAGCTGCAGCAGGGCCAGGAAACCAAACGAGAAGAATCACAAGCAAGGAGGAACAGGAAAGGCAGGTATAAATAGACAGAGGGCGGGAGCTAGCTCGGTCTGGCCAGGCTGTGATAGGCTCTCCCACTCCTAAGCCTGCCATCCTGAGTGGTGGAAGATGGAGTCAGTCTCACAGACATAGAAGCAGGTGCAGACTGATTACCTATGGGCATTGTCACAGAAGCTGTGCCTGGCAGATCCTTTACACCCCGCAGGTGTTTAGCAGAAATTAGTGTGCAATCGATGTTGCAGAGTGAAAATTGAATTTTTTTTCCATACATATGACAATATGTGGTGCCCAGCTTGTGCCACCATAACAAGTCAGCGCTCTAATTATTATGCTGTGTTTCCCGGTTTTAGAAACACCCTACATGTGGCCCTAATCTTTTGCCTGGACATTCGACCAGACTCAGGAGTAAAAGAGCACCATGTAAAATTGAGGCCTAATTTGGCGTCTTACAAAGTATTGGTTCACAATTGCAGAGGCTCTGATGTGAAATAATAAAAGAAACCCCTGACAAGTGACCCTATTTTGGAAACTGCACCCCTCAAGGCATTTATTAAGGGGTGTAGTGAGCATTTTCACCGCACAGGTCTTTTCCATAAATGAATCCGCTGCGAAAGGTGCAAAGTAACAATTAAAAATTTTCCCTAGATATGCCAATTCAGTGGCAAATATGTCATGCCCAGCTTATGCCACTGGGGACACACACACCATTTTTTTTTAAAAGGGGTCTCCCGGGTATCGCGATGCCATATATGTGGAAGTAAACAGCTGTTTGAGCATGCTGTAGGGTTCAGAAGGGAGGTAGCGCCATTTGACTTTTGGAGCGTAGATTTTGCTTGGTAGTAGTTTTGTTTGGAGTCTTACTGGTGTTTCCATTTATAATGTGGGGCATATGTTAGCTGGGCAGAGTACATCAGGAGCATAGTCAGGTGGTATAATAGTAAGGTAAAAAAAAAAGTTAAATAATCCATAGATGTTTGTTATTCGGTGAAGAATCCTTTCTGCACAGGCCGGTGTCGCACTGATAAATGTCCTACCTTATCTCCCTTTTCATCCACACTCTGCACCTTTGCAGTTTGGGGAATTTTGCTGGGAAGTGTTGTCCTGGTATAATACGGGCGCCCTCGCTTCCAGCAGATATGTTTGGGCCCTCCCCTTCCTGGTATAATACGGGCACCCTCGCTTCCAGCAGATATGTTTGGGCCCTCCCCTTCCTGGTTCCCTAATTTTAGTGCCTTGATAATTCGCCTCTTGAAACTCCATATTTTTATTTCCTGACTTATTGGAGCCTTAACTTTATTTTATTTTTTTATAGACGTTTGGCATGAAGGCTGTTTTTTTGCGGCACGAGCTGTAGTTATTATTGGTCACATTTTGGGGTACATGCGACTCTTTGATCACTTTTTATCCATTTTTTTGGGAGGCAAAGTGACAAAAAAGAACAGCAATTCTGCCATAGTTTTTTTAGTTTTTTTATACAGCGTTCAGCATGCGTTATAAACTACATGTTAATTTTATTCTGCGGGTCAGTACGATTCCGGCGATACCTAATTTATGGCACTTTTTTATCTTTTACAACTTTTTGCACAATGAAATTACTTTTGTAAAGAGAATATATTTTTTCTGTCGCCATGTTGTGAGAACAATAACGTTTTAATTTTTTCATCGATGGAGCTGTATGAGGGCTTGTTTTTTGTGAGACGAGTTATAGTTTTTATAGGTACCATTATTGAATACATGCGACTTTTTGATCACTTTTTATTTCAATTTTTGGAAGACAAAGTGACCAAAAGAACAGTCGATAACTCAGGTTGCCAGCTGTAACATACAGCTGGCACCCAGCGATGATGTCGCTGGCTTAGCTCCTGAGCTAGCTCCATCTCCTTTATGTACAGTTACGTGGAAATGCGTTAAGACACCAGTTTTAATCACGTAACTGTACGTGATTGGGCGGGAAGCGGTTTTAAAGGAACACCAGGGTTCTGAGGATTCCTATTTGGAAGGCTCTTTTGTAAACAATGTTTCAATTCACTCACAGCAAGCAGAAATCTTAACCTCTTGCCGCGCTGCTCCGCAATAGTACGTCCTGCAGAGGGGTTATTTCCCGCATCAGGACGTACAGTTGCGGAGTAGTTCCCGGCGCACACTGTCCTAACGGACAGTGTCCGGGAACCGGGAGGTAAGCTGTCCCCGACAGCTGACACTCCAGCCTTGCCGGTCAGCGGACCATCGCCGCTGATTTTGGCAATTAACCCCATAAATGTGGCGACAGATTGCCGTCGCCGCATTTAAGTGGTTTGAAGCACATCGGCAGCCCCCACTAAGTGATCGTGGGGGCTGCCGATGCTTGTCGTGGCAATCGGAGGTAAGACAATGACCTCCGGGTTGCCATGTACGGAAGCCTCGGAGGAGCAGCCTCCGCCGGTCCTCCGAGGCTTCCTGTCAGTGTGACTGTCACGTCACAATGACAGTTGGAATACATTACACTACGTGTGTAGTGTAATGTATTCCAGCAGCGATCAAAGCTGCAAGTCTAACTGTCCCCTAGTGGGACAAGTGAAAAAAGTAAAAAAAAAGTAATAAAAATGTTTTCAAAAAGTGTAAAAATAAAAGTTATAAATGATATAAACAAACACTGCATTTTTTTCCTATAATAAGTCTTTCATTATAGGAAAAAAATGAACACATTAAAAAAAGTACACATATCTGGTATCACCGCGTTCGTAACGACCCCAACTATAAAACTGTAATGTTATTTTTCCCGCACGATGAACACCCCAAAAAAAATCAATAAAAAACTACACCAGAATCGCTATTTTTTGGTCACCACCCCTCCCAAAATAGAGAATAAAAAGTGATCAAAAAGTCACATGTACCAGAAAATAGTACCGATAAAAACTACAACCCGTCCCGCAAAAAAACAAGCCCTTACACAGCTTTTTTGACTGAAAAATAAAAAAGTTATGGCTCTCAGAATATGGTGACAGAAAATAAATTATTTGATAAAAAAGTGATTTTATTGCGCAAACGCTGCAAAACATAAAAAAAACTATATACATATTGTATCGCCGTAATCGTATCGACCCCCAGAATAAAGTAAAATCGTCATTTATAGTGCACGGTGAACGACGCAAAAAATAAACTAAAAAACATTGTCAGAATTGCTTGTTTTTGGTCACCCGGCTTGCAAAAAAATGTAATAAAAAGTGATCAAAAAAATCGCATGTACCCCAAAATGGTACCAATGAAAACGAAAGATTGTACCGCAACAAATAAGCCCTCACGCAGCTCCGGTGGTGAAAAAATAAAGAAGTTCTGGCTCTCAGAATATGGCGATGCAAAATGTGCAGTGTTTTCTAAAAGCGGGTAACATCCGACACCAGCCACACATCTATGAATTATTATTTATTTACCGCATTTTTATACCCTCTTATTATACCCTGATGTTCTCCGCACAGATTGCACATGCCCCCACATTATAAACTGAAATACCAGCGAAACCAAAAACAGAAAAACTACCAAGCAAAATCTGCCCTCCAAAAGCAAAATGGTGTCCCTACCTTCTGAGCCCTGCAGCGTGCCCAAACAGCAGTTTGCGCCCACATATATGGCATCGCCATACCCGGGAGAACACGCTTAATGTTTTATGAGGTATTTGTCTTCAGTGGCACAAACTGGGCACAACATATTATGCACTAAAATGAAATATCAATGGAAAATTGCAATATTCACACCATCCGCTGTGCATTAACCCCTTTGCGCACTATGACTTAATAGTACGTCATTTTGCAGGGGTTGATGTATGGAGCGTGCTCACGTGCTGAGCCCACTCCATATGCTGCGTATTACAGCTGATAACGGACAGGAACAGAGATCGCGCTGTTACAGGAGTCTGTAAAAATAACAATATACTGCAATACATTAGTATTGCAGCATATTGTACCCACGATCCAATGATCGCTGGTACAAGTCACCTAAGGGGACTAATAAAATGTGTAGAAGAATTAAAGTTATTAGTAGTGAGAAAGAAAAAAGTTTAAAGTTAAAAAAAAAACTCCCATTTTTCTTCTAAACTAATGTAAAAAAATAAACAGAATTGTTATCGCTACGTCCGTAAAAGGCCGAACTATTACAATGTACCATTATTTAACTCGCACGGTGAACACCGTATAAAACGTAAATAATTTAAACCGCCAAAATCGCTGTAGTTTTCGTTTTTACTGCACGGCGAAAGCTGTAAAAACGAGAACCCCAAAAAATGGAATAAGATTTTTTTTCCTATATTACTATATTTTCCTATTTTTTTTTCAGTTTCTCAGTACTTTTTATGGCACTTTAAATGGTATCAATAGAAACTACAATTCCTCCCGCAAGAAATAAGCCCTCACATCACTCTACTGACGGAAAAAGAAAAAAGTTATGGCTCTTGGAAGGCGGGGAGTGAAAAACGAAAATAAGAAAGCAAAAAATGGATCAGTTCTGAAAGGGTTAATTAATTTCTAATGAAAAAAAATGTATGACCCCCATGTGCGGTATTTCCATACCCGGGAGAAATAGCTTTACAAAAATTGGTTGTTTATTTCTCCTTTATCCCTTGTAAAAATTAGAAAATGCAACATTTTAGTGGAAAAAAATTGTGATATTAATTTTCTCCACCTAATTCTAATAAATTCTGCAAAAGACCCGTGGAGTCTAAATGCTCACTATACCCCTAGAAAAATTCCTTGAAGGGTGTTTCCAAAATGGGGTAACTTGGGGGGCTTCCACTGTTTTGGTCCCTCCAGGGCATTGCAAAGGCGGCATGGCACCGAAAAACAATCCAGCAAAATCCGTGCTCCAAAATCCAAATGGCGCTACTTCCCTTCTGAGCGCTGCCATGGATCCAATCAGCAGTTTATTACCACATATGGGGTATTGCCGTAATCAGGAGAAAATGCTTTACAAATCTTGTGGTTCTTTTTTTCTTTATTCCTTGTAAAAATTTACAATTTCTATGCTTTTTCAGAAAAAAGTTGATTTTAATTTTCACTGCCTAATTCCACTAAATTCTGCAAAAAACCTGTGTGGTCAAAATGCTAACTATACCCCTAGATAAATTCCTTGATAGGTGTAGTTTCCAAAATGGGGTCACTTTTGGAGGGTTTCCCCTGTTTTGGTCTCTCCAGGGGGTTGCAAACGTGACATGGCACCGAAAACCAATAACTTTGGAATGCTCTTACCTATCCAAGTGATTCTGAGAATGTTTTCTCAAGACACATTGTAATTTATGTAAAAAAAATTGGGTCAATAAATTCAATATTTATTTGTGAAAATCACCAAAATTGTAAGAAAATTAGCAAAAATTTGCATTTTTCGAAAGTTACTAGTTAACATTTCCCATATGTCTACTTTGTTTGCATTGTTTTTTGAATGTTCTTTTCTTTTTCTAGGGTTACAATGTTTAGAACTTTAGCAGCAATTTCTCACATTTTCAAGAAAATTTTCAAAAGGCTATTTTTTCAGGGACCAGTTCAGATTTGAAGTGGCTTTGAGGGCCTCATATTTAGAAAGTCCCCATAAATCACCCCAATTTAAAAACTGCACCCCTCAAAGTATTCAAAACAGCATTCACAAAGTCTCTTAACCCTTTAGGCGTTTCACAGGAATGAAAGCAAAGTAGAGGTGAAATTTACAAATTTTTTTTTTTTTTTGCCAAAATTCATATGTAATACTTTTTTTTCTGTAACACATAAGGTTTTACCAGAGAAACACAACTCAATATTTATTGCCCAGATTCTGCAGTTTTTAGAAATATCCCACATGTGGCCCTACTGTGCTCATGAACTGAAACACAGGCCTCAGAAGCAAAGGAGCCCCTAGTGGATTTTGGGGCCTCCTTGTTTTTAGAATATATTTTAGGCACCACGTCAGGTTTGAAGAGGTCTTTTGGTGCCAAAACAGTGGAACTTCCCAAAAAGTGACCCCATTTTGGAAACTACACTCCTTAAGGAATTTATCTAGGGTTATAGTGAGCATTTTGACCCCACAGTTTTGGGCTAAATTTATTGGAATTAGTCAGAAAAAAAATGTAGAAATTTTTATTTTTTACAAGGAATAAAGGAGAAAACGCACCCCAACATTTGTGAAGCAATTTCTCCCGATTACAGCATTACCCCATATGTGGTAATAAACTGCTCTTTGGACCCAAGGCAGGCTCCAAAAGGGAAGGAGCGCTTTTTGGCTCATGGAGCTCAAATTTAGCTGGAATGGTTTTCGTTGCCATTTTACATTTGCAAAGCACCTGAGGGACCAAAACAGTGGAAACCCCCCATTTTGAAAACTACTCCCCTTAAGGAATCCTTCCTGGGGTATAGTTAGCATTTTAACCCCATAGGTCTTTTGCAAAATTTATTAGAATTAGGCCGTGAAAATAAATATCAACATTTTTTCTACTAAAATGTTGACGTTTTTCATTTTCACAAGGGAATAAAGGAGAAAAAGCATCCAAACATTTGTAAAGCAATTTCTCCCTAGTACGGCAATACCCCGACATGTGGTCATAAATGTTTTTTCATTAGAAATTTATTAACCCTTTCAGGACTTCGATTTTTTGCTTTTTCATTTTCGTTTTTCACTCTCCTCCTTCCAAGAGCCATAACTTTTTTATTTTTCTGTCAATAGAGTGGTTTGGGGCTTATTTTCTGTGACAGGAGTTGTAGTTTCTATTGACAACATTAAATTACCATATAATGTACTGTAAAACTGGAAAAAAAATGTGCACACAGAAATTGAAAAAAACTGTGATTCCCCCATTGTTTTTTGGGTTACGTTTTTACGTCTTTCACGATGCTGAAAAAAGACAACTTAACTTAATTACGGTGATACCAAATTGATATAGTTTTTTTTATATTTTACTACTTTTACAAAGAAAAAAATATTTGTTAAAAATCAATTGTTTTGTTTCACCATATTCCGAGAACCAGAACTTTTTTCTTTTTTGGTCGATTGAGGGCTTATTCTGTAGTTTTTATTGGTACCATTTTTTCCTACTTTTCGATCACTTTTTGTTAAATTTTTTGCCAAGTAAGGTGACCAAAAACAAGCAATTCCGACACTGTTTTTATCCTTTTGTTTTTTTACAGTGTTCACCGTGGACTATAAATGACAATTTTACTTAATTCTGTGGGCCGATACAATTACAGCGATACCATATGTATATAGTTTTTTTATGTTTTGCCGTGTTTGCACATTATTTATTTGTACTATTTTGGAGTACATGCGACTTTTTGATCACTTCTTATTTTATATTTTGGGAGGGGTGGTTACCAAAAAATAGAGATTCTGGCATTTTTATTTTTATTTTTTTGCTGTGTTCACCGTGCGGAAAAAATAACTATTTAGTTTTAAAGTTTGGGTCGTTACGAACGTGGTGATACCAAATATGTGTACTTTTTTTTTAAGTTTTCATTTTTCAAATAATAAATGACTTTTTTTTTTACACTTTTATAAAATATTTGTATTAACTTTGTTACTTTTTTTTTTTTGTCCCACTAGGGGACTTGAGTACCTCCAGCTGTGATCACTGCTAGAATACATTACACTACCCAGGTAGTGTAATGTATTCTATCAGTTTGAGACTGACAGTGAATGGCCTCCAGTTGCCATGACAACCATTGGCAACCCCTTCGAGTGCCGATCTACTACAAACCCCCTAAATGCTGCAATCACAATAGATTGCTGCATTTAAGGGGTTAATTGCCAAAATCAGCGGTGATGGACCGCTGATCGGCAACAGTGGAGTGTCACCTGTTGGGGACAGCTGACCTCCAGGTTCCCGATTCACACCGTCACCGACAGCGTGAATCGGGAACGACTCAGTGACTTCCTGTCACCCTGACAGGAAGCTTATGAGGACCAGCCGGAGGCTATGGCAGACCCGGAGGCTAATGTCTGGCCTCCAGTTGCCAAGCCAACGATCGGCAACCCCTGCGATTGCATTGTGGGGGCTGTCGATCTGATACAAACCCCGAAATGTCGCAATCGATCGCCACATTTAAAGGGTTAATTGCCGGAATCAGCGGCGATGCACTACTGGCCGGCAAGACTGGGGTTTCAGCTGACTGAGACAGCTGACCTCCCGGTTCCCGATGCACAATCCCTGACAGTGTGCACCGGGAACCGCGCAGTAACTGTACGTCCTGTTGCGAAGAGACTTTGTACAGTTGCGTCCTGGTGCGCCTAGGCGTAAAAATATGGTGACAAAAACAAAGAATTTTGAAAAAAATAAGTATTTTTACTGTGTAAAATTAGTAAAACATAAAAAAACTATATCGATTTGGTATCGTAATGACCTGCCGAATTAAGTTGTTATGTTATTTATACCACACAGTAAACAGCGTAGATTGAATACGCAAAGAAAAAATTTTCGGCCATTAACCCACCAAAAGAGTTAATAAAAGTTAATCAATAAATTATATGCAAGCCAAAATGGAAAAAGAAAAAAGTTACAGCTCCCTGAATCCGACGATGGAAAACTTAAAAAATAGCTTGGTTATTAAGGTTGAAAATACCTTTGGTATCAAGGGGTTAAACTGCTCTGGAACTAGGAAAGCTGAGCTCTCATTTTTGCTATGGGCAACAAAGACAGTGTTTATGTTATATTTTGATAAATGAGGCCCATTATGTGACAATCATTCCTTGTGTTGTGTTTGTTTCATTAAAACTAGCACTGGAGTGAATAAAGAGTTTTTGCTTGATGGTTAAAGGGCCCAAAGTACAGCAGAGGCCCAGAGCAGGCGCTCCAACAGCTCCAATGATAATTCTACCCTGGCCACTGCCCTACTTTAATTCGGAAAATACATCTGTGTTACTACACCCTGGACTAATGTATCCAAGATAAATGTGGCAAATCAGAAATGTGAACATGCAGCTCCTAGACATTGAACATTTCAAACTGAGTTTATTAAATATCATTACTTGCACTTCAGATTATCGTGGAAAGATCTGTATTTGGGAAGAATGCTTATTATTTAATTTAGTTTATGATGGAGACCAGCCATGCAGGATGCAGACTTGCTTAGTCTGATGTGGAGCTTAAATATATCGGAATAAGCGGTGGATTGTGTGTCATCTGATATATGTGGTAATTTAATTAAAATATTTAAAGGGTAACGAAACGTTTGACAAACTTCTGACATGTCATAGTGATAGTCATAGTCCGAGCACTGAGACCCCCACTGATCGCTAAAACGAAGCGGCAGAAGCTTAGTTTCTGTTCGGCTTTTTCCGGAAAGCCGATGTATCGGAGTACGGACTAATAGACTTTCTATTGAGTCCGTACACCGATACATTTATTTCTGGAAAAAGCAGACCCCCACCAATCAAAACTTCTGACATGTCACTATGACATGTCAGACGTTTGTCAAACATTTAGTTACCCTCTAATGAAATTAAAATGCATGTGTATGGAGAAGAGGTCCTAAGTCCATTACTATCTGTCTGTGACCTGACCTTGTTAAATATTGTTATTGTGGGAGATTTATGGCAGTTTACGCCTTGTTCACATCTACGACGGATGCTCCATTTGGGGCCTATGCTGTAGATTCTGTCATTTTTGTTGGACAAAATTATCGCAGCCTGCTTTGCTGTCTTGTCCAGTAAAAATGACAGAAACCAAAGTCAATGGACTGTCTGGCATTGTTGGTTTTCGTCATTCGACGGATCCAACGCTTTTGGTATTCTCGTTGTTCTGCTCCTATGACGGAGCAAGTGCCACGTGTGAGCACACCCTTAGGGTATGTGCACACACTAATTACGTCCGTAATTGACGGACGTATTTCGGCCGCAAGTCCCGGACCGAACACAGTGCAGGGAGCCGGGCTCCTAGCATCATACTTATGTACGATGCTAGGAGTCCCTGCCTCGCTGCAGGACAACTGTCCCGTACTGTAATCATGCGATTAGACAGCGATCGAGGGTGGCTGATGTTTATTATGGCAGCCTGAGGGCCTCATGACGGCCCACATGTCTGCCATATTGGTGCTCCTTTTAAAGGGGTTGTCCACTTTCTGAAAACTGATGACCTATCCACCGGATAGGTCATCAGTATATGATCGGTGCATGGACTTCCGGACCCCGCACCAATCCGCAACTCCGGCTGTCTCCGTTCACCGGATGTTTGGAACTGGATGCAGTAGTTGGAGCCAGAAGCAGATGGCTCCGACCAATGCATAGCGGCCGTTCGGCGGAACTGCAGCTCTGCTCCTACTCACTTGAATAGGAGCAGAGCTGCAATACTGCAGCTCGGCCACTATTCTTTGACCGGAGCCATCTGCTTCCGGCAACATTGTTCGGCGCCCGAAGGCAGCCAGAGTGCCGGATTGGTGCGGGATCCGCGTGTCGGACACGTACCAATCATATACCGATGACCTATCCAGTGGATAGGTCATCAGTTTTCAGAAAGTGGAAAACCCCTTTAAGGCCAGCCAGCGGCAGGGCTTAAAAGGAACAATAAAAATCACAATACAACAATCGCTTTTTCAAGTCCCCTAGGGGGACTTAAACATTTTAAATTAAATAAAGTTTTTAGCAATTAAAGTTCAAAGTAATGTAAAAAATAAAGAAAAATAAACCATTCTTACAATATTTTATAATAAACAAGGCACGGTAAGAAGAAGTTGACACTACTAGTCAATTTCTATGTCAGGGAGCAGAAATGCAGGAATTTTGGAACAGGAGTTCTTATGATTACTTTGGGTGGTGCTCAGTAACGAAAAGTAGAAGAAAAATCTCGTACATCAAGTGGTGAGGAATGTCAAAAAAATGGCACTCACCCATGTAGTAATAGTTCTTTCTTTTATTGTGGCATCCAATGAAAAATTAAAAGCATTCAAGGGATGACATAGCAGATAGCATGGCAGGTTACAGCATGTTTAGTGCTGGGAATAGCGCTTCTTCTGAGCTAAAAACCATTGCTGGTGGTGTTCTTTTAAACTGCCGTCAGCTGGAACCAGGGCCGCCATCAGGGGGGTATTAGGGGTACTGATGTGAGGGGCCCGGCCAAACCTAATTGAAAGGGGGGGGGCCGGCAACTGCCGCGACTTGCCTTTCGTAGAAAAAAAGAGGCCCCTGCAAGGGGGCCCGTTTTTTTCACCAAAAGAATGTCGTGAGCTGCGGGCCCCCTCCTCTCATGGGGGCCGTCAAACACCGCCAACCGATCGCGCGCACCCGCAAACTCCCGCGCGTGTGCACTCGAGAGCGTGCACCCGCGAAAGCCCGCACTCACGACAGCCCGCGCGCGCACCCGCGACAGCCCGGGCGCTCGCAGACGCAACAGCACGCGCAATCGCAGCCGTGGACACACATGGACCCAACTTACCTGGAGCCTGGCTGGAGATGAAGGACTGGACGTCTGGACCGAAGGCATCGCCTGGAAGACATCGCCTGACGAGGACTGGAGTGGGAGCAGCTCTTCGGACACACTGAGTAAAGTGTCTCAAAGTGCTGATCATGTATGGCCCTGTTCACACAGAGTATTTTGCAGGCAGAAAAAAATCTGACTCAAAATTCCTTAAAGAATTTTGAGGCACATTTTGACCTGCCCACACTATCTTGCCGCGTTTTTTTGCTGCGTTTTTTGCCCGCGGCGATTGAGGACAACAGACAAAAAACGCAGCGAAAAATGCATTTTCTGCCTCCCATTGATTTCGATGGGAAGTCAGAGGCGGAACCGCGGCAAGAAAGGACGTGCTGCTTTTTCTTTTTTCCGCGACTGGCTCCCATTGATTTCAGATTAAATCAATGGGAGGCGGTTTTGGAAGTTTTTTGGTGCTGATTCTGATGCAGTGTCCGAGTCAATATCAAGGCCCAAAAACTCTGTGAACTGGGCCTTATTGTTAGGGCTTATTCAGACGAACGTGTAATATGTCCGTGCAACGCGCGTGATTTTCACGCGCCTCGGACGGACCAATATTACTCTATGGGGCCGTGAAGACTGTCAGTGATTTTCACGCAGCGTGTGTCCGCTGAGTAAAACTCACGACATGTCCGATATTTGTGCATTGTTCGCGCATCACGCACCCATTGAAGTCAATGGGTGCGTGAAAATCACGCCCAGCACTTCCGCAGCAGTATAAACTATGAATGAAAACAGAAAAGCACCACGTGCTACAAACAGAGTGTCATAATGATGGCGGCTGCGCGAAAATCACGCAGCCACGCATCATACGCTGCTGCCACACGGAGCTGTTATGGATCTTTTGCGCGCGCAAAAAGCACATGCTTGTGTAAATCCGGCCTTAGGGTAGGAACACACTAGGCATGAACACTGCGGATTTTATGCAACACATTTTATTGTGGAAAATCCGCAGCGTATTACAGTCGCAGCCGAGTGGATGAGATTTGAACAAATCTCATTCACACGCTGCAAAAAAAATTTACCTGCAGTGTGGCTTTTTAAGCCGCAGCATGTCAATTTATGCTGCAGAATCGCTGCTCCTCTGTTGCGGAAATGCTGCGGTTCTGCCGCAAAAATCACAAATGAGAAGAAAAAGATACTTTTTTAAATTTATAAAAAACTTTAGACTTAACCCGGCCGTAGTCCTGGTGACGCGATCCTCTATTCTTAGCGCAGCCCGGCCTCCTGTCATGACGTTTCATCCCATGTGACTGCTGCAGCGGTCACATGGTCTACAGCGTCATCCCAGGAGGCGGGGCTATGTTCAGAAGAGAGAGATGCGTCACCTAAACTACGGCCGGGGCAAGTCTAAACTTTTTTTCCCTGCAGGATTCCCGCAGCGGACATGCCTCACGAAACCTGCGCCACTATTTGGTGCGGTTTTGCTGGCGGAATTCCCTGCGGCTACCGGGGCGGATAAGCTGTGTAGTTTTACTCAGCATATCCGCCTAGTGTGTTCCTACGCTTATGATGCGCTCCTGGAGCTGCTGCCTGTCTCTAAATAGGCAGTTGGTCCAGTAGAATTTGGAATTATTTTTTTTTGTGAACCAGCTTAAAAAAAATACAAAACTTTTGTGTTAGGGCCTGTTCACATCACCGTTCGCTTCCGTTCCAGGGTTCCGTCTGAGGTTTCCGTCGGGTGAACCCCGCAACGGAAAGTGAAAGTGACAGCACAGCTTCCGTTTCAGTCACCATTGATCTCAATGGTGACGGAAACATCGCTAATGGTTTCCTTTCGTCACCATTCCGGCTGGTTTTCGGTTTTCCGACGGAATCAATAGCGTAGTCCACATCATAAGGGTAGGAACACACTAGGCGGATATGCTGAGTAAAACTACACAGCTTATCCGCCCCTGTAGCCGCAGGGAATTCCGCCAGCAAAACCGCACCAAATAGTGGCGCAGGTTTCGTGAGGCATGTCCGCTGCGGGAATCCTGCAGGGAAAAAAAAGTTTAGACTTGCCCCGGCCGTAGTTTAGGTGACGCATCTTTCTCTTCTGAACGTAGCCCCGCCTCCTGGGATGACGCTGTAGACCATGTGACCGCTGCAGCAGTCACATGGGATGAAACGTCATGACAGGAGGCTGGGCTGCGCTAAGAATAGAGGATCGCGTCACCTAAACTATGGCCGGGGTAAGTCTAAACTTCTTTATAAATTTAAAAAAGTACCTTTTTTTTTCTCATTTGTGATTTTTGCGGCAGAACCGCAGCATTTCCGCAACAAAGGAGCAGCGATTCTGCAGCATAAATTGACATGCTGCGGCTTAAAAAGCCACACTGCAGGTCAATTTTTTTTGCAGCGTGTGAATGAGATTTGTTCAAATCTCATCCACTCTGCTGCGACTGTAATACGCTGCAGATTTTCCACAATAAAATGTGTTGCATAAAATCTGCAGTGTTCATGCCTAGTGTGTTCCTAACCTAAGGCCGGATTTACACAACCGTGTGCTTTTTGCGCGTGCAAAAAATGTGGCGTTTTGCGCATGCAAAAGGTCCATAACAGCTCCGTGTGGCAGCAGCGTATGATGCGTTGCTGCGTGATTTTCACGCAGCCGCCATCATTATGACACTCTGTTTGTATGTTTGTAGCACGTGGTGCTTTTCTGTTTTCATTCATAGTTTATACTGCTGCGGAAGTGCTGGTCGTGATTTTCACGCACCCTTTGACTTCAATGGGTGCGTGATGCGCGAACAATGCACAAATATCAGACATGTCGTGAGTTTTACGCAACGGACACACGCTGCGTGAAAATCACTGACAGTCTGCACGGCCCCATAGAGTAACATAGGTCCGTGCGAGGCGCGTGAAAATCACCCGCGTTGCACGGATGTATTACACGTTCGTCTGAATAAGCCCTAACAATAAGGCCCAGTTCACAGAGTTTTTGGGCCTTGATATTGACTCGGACACTGCGTCAGAATCAGCACCAAACAACTTCCAAAACCGCCTACCATTGATTTAATCTGAAATCAATGGGAGCCAGTCGCAGAAAAAAGAAAAAGCAGCACGTCCTTTCTTGCCGCGGTTCCGCCTCTGACCTCTCATCGAAATCAATGGGAGGCAGAAAATACATTTTTCACTGCGTTTTTGGTCTGCTGTCCTCTATCGCCGCGGGCAAAAAACGTGGCAAGATAGTGTGGGCAGGTCAAAATCTGCCTCAAAATTCGGTGCACGCTTCCAGGCAGTTGCGGGTGCGCGCGATCGGTCGCGCGGGCGGTGTTTGACGGCCCCCATGACGAGAGAGGGGGCCCGCAGCTCACGACATTCTTTTGGTGAAAAAAAACGGGCCCCATTGCATGGGCCTGTTTTTTTTCTACCAAAGGCAAGTCGCGGCATTTGCCGGGCCCCCCTTTCAATTAGGTTTGGACGGGCCCCTCACATCAGTACCCCTAATACCCCCCTGATGGCGGTCCTGGGTAGCATGATATAGTGCTGGACGGAGTACCGTTAACAGGCGGTGCCACGGTAGGGGGGCCCAGAAAATTTAGCTGTATGGGGCCCTGAAATACCTGATGGCGGCCCTGGCTGGAACCACCTTAGTAACGCGTGTAGCAACATTAAACGGCCCACCTACACACCCCTACGTTTTATCCAATCCGGGAGGGGAAAATTCTCTTTCATCACATCTAGGCAGGCACCAATGCTCCTACGTCACGGAGTTGTCACGTCAGCGGCACAGCTAAAGGGGAATCATCCCTTTTGCGGCTGCGTGGAACCCAATACTGTTATGTGGCTTAAGGATTTCAGGGGTGGATCTCAAAAGCGGCAGACCCAGCCTTCCATTCCCTGCCCACAGACGCGTCATATGATGCAGAAGAAGGCAGGAGAAAAGAGGCTGAATCAAGCCCTTTACTATAAAAATACGTGGCATTTCAAATTACAATGCACAATACGGAGGGCGGAAAATCCCTAAACCAGACATCATAGGACTGTGAAAAACGAACGGTACTAAACTATTAGATAGCACACAAGGTGTATTATCTTTTCTGGCCTATGGGCCATTCACTGCCCCTTTACAGAGCGTAGGGGAACTCTCTTACAGATACATGTGAAATTAAAATGCAAGCATGTTTAAACCGGCAGGTCCCATCGCATTTGCACGTATAATCCATCTTGCTTCCTTTCTAAGTAGAATTCTATGTCAGAATCCTCAATTTTCTGGAATTTGGACTTACTCAATACCTGAAAACTTAAGTAAGGAGGAATCTCCTCCGTGCGCTGTTCTCATATGATCGATTAATCTCGGGGCCCCTTCTGTTGCAAACGATTTACAATGCTCTCTAAATCTGACATACATACATCTGATAGTTTTCCCCATATAGAAACGTCCCACAAGGGAAAAAAATGAGGTACACAACACATTGAGTTTTGCAACTGATGAACTGCTGAACTTTTTGTGTAATGCCTCCAAAATTCAAGGTTTTAGCTTGGAAATTAGATTTACATTGAGAACAATAATATTCCACAAAAAATATGACCCATAACTGGCACTACTACAAAGTGACACGAAGGAATTTGCAGGGATAAAAGGTATATTTAATAATAAGGCTACGCGTTTCAACGGCCATATATAAAAAAGCAAACCGTAATGCACCTTAAATACAATGAGACTTTTTGAAAAAGAACCGCCAAAGCACAAAGGTCAGGGAGCGGCCATGACGTCATAACAAAGTCAAACCGATGCAAATAGCTGTTCAACCTTCACATTAGTAGAGTATAACATAACATAAAAGCTGAAACCAATTGTTAAAATGTACACGCAGAATAAATTCAACATCTAAAAAAATAGTAAATAAAACAGACAGTGAATACGTGACAGAAGTTAGAGGAATAATGATGCATGAAGGGCCGCCAGGCGCAGCTGCAGCGCAATAAAAATGTATTATTTGGACTTGGGAGGTATATCTAAACGTGAACATAATCTCTGTTCCTGTTTGGTATTTCTCGTTTTGACTTTTCATGAAGGCAGTGTTCATGTTTTTATGTAGTAAAGGGAAACCTCTTTACTAGAAACCTCTTTCCAGGAGGTGTTACTTTAAATCTTTAGCCTGTTCAATGAACGATTCGTCAGTATCGTTTATACTTCTCAACCTTATAAATTGACCAAAAGGAATCTCTTTATTGATGTGATAAGGATGAATACTGTCATACCGTAGTAAGGAGTTAGTAGCAGCTGGCTTCCTTTGTCCTTCTGTATGCACGGTATTTCCTTAAATTTTTACTTTCCTGTCGAGAAAGACCAATTATGTAGACTAATTTTAGATGTAAATCTAATGTTCATTTCATTGGTTTCGTTCAGAAAATTGATAAAACAGTTGAATTGCGTCTCTGTACCATACCAGACCATAAATATATCGTCTACAAATCTTAAAAATTACATTTTTGTCAGAAAATGGTATGAATGAGTGATGATGTATTTATCCTCAAAAACACCTAAAAAAATATTTGCAAAATTACATGCTATGTGAGGATCCATAGCGGTACCATTATTTTGTATGTACCATGTATCGTTAAACTTGAAGGCATTATGAGTGAGGATAAAACTAAATGCATCCCATATAAAAGTAGTGTACTTTTTACTCTTCGTTGCTGAAGAGAGAACCTTTCTGACTATTTCAACACCTGTATCATGGGGGATTCTATAGGCTCTTGACGTTGATATATGCGAAGTGCAAATTATCCTCCCAAGTAAATTTTTTAATGATATTGAGGAAATCATTGGTGTCTTTTAGGTAAGCAGGAATGTTTTTTAAAGATTGTCTTAGGAGCCAGGCAATATATTTGAGGAGAGCGGCTCAATTGGGGAGCCAACTCCCGAAACAATTGGGCGGCCCGGGGGATTATTCAGAGTTTTATGTACCTTAGGTAGGAAGTACCATGTTGGTTTAGATGGAAACTAGGGATATAATTTGACAAGCAACCATTTTCTACATTTTTCCGCAAAAAAGATTGTCGTTTAGCCTGAAACTTAAGGATGGGATCTCCTTTCAATTTTGAATTTGTGTTCATATCTGACAATTGTCTTGAGGCTTCAAGAAGGTAATACTCTTTATTCATGAGGACCGTATTACCTCCCTTATCTGCCCTCTTTATTATGATATCATCCATTTTTTTCAGAGAAATGAGTGTCCTTTCTTCCTTTTGTAATGCAGTTATTCTTATATAAAATCGACTCCACCTCGTTTTTGACAACTAAAGAGAAGTGGTCTAAACTGCTACCGGACGCTGTAGGAGGGAAAAAAATAGAGGTTATTCCACCTGTAAAATTTTGGGTTCCGGTTGTAATATGCATAGTCTCGTTTCCTTCATCTAAAAGGCACTCAACCAATGCTAAGGGACATTCTTTTTCAATCTCAGACAAATTCTCATCACACTGAAACCTAAAGGGCCCACCTGGCATGGTATTTCACATTCCCTCCTGTCATCAGAACTATCTATTGGTAGATTGACTAGTGTTTTATGTAAATTGAGTTTACTTACACCTTTAAATAAATCCACTTCAAAATCTACTATATCGAAACTCTCTACTAGACTAATATTGAGACAATTCCTCAAAAGACTAACACAGTCCTTATCCTAAACCAGTTCTGTAAGATTGACAATGTTTGTAGAAAAGTAATTTTTTTATCCTCCTACTTCATCCATGTAACTTGTTTCCTTTTCCGGCCAAATTTACTTTCCTTTCTTTCCCTTTCTCCTGCCCCCCGTCTAATGTGTTTCCTAATGGGGCATTGGAGTTTTTATGGGTTCTGTTGGAGTCATCCGACATACTCGAGTCGGAGTCTGTTGTTCAGATGTCATTGTTCATGTTTTTTCTTCCAGACGGGCGATTTTTCTTTTTTGCTGGCGTTTACTGCCCCATTCGAAGACTTTTCCTAGATCAAAATCTTTCTTATCTCTTAAAAATGTGGTTTTTTTTCCTATCTTTTATCTTGGCTTTTATAATAAACATTATGTAACCCCATAAAAAAATAATAATAATAAAAACGCCAGAATTGACGTTTTTGGGTCACCTTAGCTCCCCAAACAAATAGAATAATAAGTGATCACAAAATTGTATGTTCCCCCATAAAGCTACAGCTCACACCTCAAATAACAAGCCCTCACACCGATCCATCGGCGGGAAAATAAAGTTATGGGACTCAAAATATGGCAACACAACACAATTTTTTTAACAAATAGTTTTTTGTTTTTTTTTAAATATATGAAGTTTGAATCGCTGTAATTGTATTGACCCAGAATAAGGTTAACATCTCATTTTACTGCACGATGAGTGCAGTAAAAACAAAACCCTAAAAACAATGGAGGAATCGATGTTTTGTTTTTATTCCACTTCAAACAGATTTTTTTGTTCTTTTTTTTAGTACATTATATGGTACAATAAATAGTGCCTTTAAAAACTACAATTTGTCCCGCAAAAAACAAGCCCTATACGCAATGTCGATGTAAAAAATAAAAAAGTTATGACTTATTAAAGACAGGGAGAAGAAAAAAACGAAAAATGGCTGCGGCAGCAAAGAGCTAATTCAAGGGGTTTAACAAAAATATTGTATTATCGTTAAGATATTCCAGACATTTTTTACATAGTCCCTCCACTTTCACAAGCTCAAAAATAATGGGACAATTAACTGATGAGCAGTTTCATGGCCGGGAGCGGCCTGTTCCTTCTTATTTCATGACAAATTGCGGAGATAAAGGGTCTGGAGTTGATTCCAAGTGGTAAATTTACATTTGGTAGCTGTTTGTTGGAAATCTCAATAAAGAGGTGTCAATGCAAGTGAGGGACGTCGTAACAAAAAACCCATCAGAGAGAAAGCAGAAACTTTAGAAGGGGCCAAATCAACAATTACAATGAAGAAATGCACTAGCGAGTGGGTCACTGGTGTTTATTGATGTGACTGGATAGAAGAGCAGGATGAATTCTTAAGTGTGTAGAGCTAGTCTTTCTGCTCAAATACAGTCACATACTGCAAAACTGAGGACGACACTTTACAGTACGGATGGATAATGATGTAAAACATGCCACAAAAGCAACCCAAGAGCTACTTAAGCCAAAGAAATTGAATATTCTTCAATGACCGAGTCAGTCATCTGACCTCAACCCAATTAAGCATTCTTTTCACTTACCTGAGACAAAACTGAAGGCAGAAATGGAAGGTGACTGCATTAAATGCCTGGCAAAGTATCTCAAGGGAGTAAATTTAGCAGTTGATGATGTCCATGGGTTCCAGACATCAGGCAAAGATATTGCATCCAAATATTAAAAATAATGCTTATATTTATATTATGTTAGTTTGCCCAACTTCTTTTGAGAATGTGAAAATGGAGGGACGTAATTCAATATGTTTTGTTAAACTTCTTGAATGAAAAATAAGTCTACACTTTAATCACATTTTCATTGGTTTGTTTTAAATGCAAATTGGTAGTGTACAGAGTCTCGTATGCAGTGATTAGTACCTACCAAAAGGGGTCCAAGGAAGAACAACTAGTAAACCGGCAACAGGAACATGGCCATCCAAGGCTCATAGATGCGAAGTGACGGCTAGCCCATCCGGTTAGACCCTATAGTAGAGCTACTGTAGCACATATTGCTGAAAAAGTTAATGCTGGCTATGATAGAAAGTGTCAGAACACACAGTGCATTGCAGCTTGCTGCGTAGCCACACACCTGTCAGTGCCCATGCTAACCCTTTTCCACCACCGAAAGCACCTACAATGGGGATTAAAATTGGACTATGAAGCAATGGAAGAATGTGGACTGGTCTAACGAATCACGTTTTCTTTTACATCATGTGGACTTCAAAAATTGTTCAAGAATGGTTTGAAGAACATGACAACAATTTCAAGGAGTTGACTTGGCCTCCAAGTTCCCCAGATCTCAATCCTATTGGAGCATCTGTGGGATTCACAAGTCCAATCCATAGACCCTCACCTCACAACTTACAGGACTTAAAATATCTATGAGTCAAAGCAGTTTTGGCGGGACGAAGGGGACCTACATAATATTCGGCAAGTGGTTTGGTTGTAATGGGTGGTATATATATATATATATATATATATATATATATATATTGTGAGGGTTTAGCATCAGGAGAGGTTGGTACAGCGGTTTCTTAGTAGCCAGAGACAGGGACACCGTGCATTAAAGTTCATAACAGGGCTTTGCCTGTGTTTTATTCTTGTCAAAGAAACAGCCTCTTGTACAACAAGGCAAAATACTAAATAAATCCTGCTCGTCTGAGCACTAACTAAACAAGATATTATCTAACTATACCAAGTGCCTTCCTACCAGGCACTGGACACAAAGTAACACAGGTCTTTACTCACATAGAATACAGGCTACTCCAGACTTAGTAGTCTCCGGTCTGAGTCAGGGGTGAGACTCACACACACTGTGTCTGCACCTTTTTAAACCCAGGCTGCAGGTGCAGCTAATTGAGCAGCAGCCTTGTCCTACAAACAGAGAGGGATTAGGGAACCTGCCCTGCTCTTCCCCAATCCAACTCTAGGCCCTTTTTCCGGCTTTTCCTTAAGTCGAGATTGGAAAGCTAGAGCTTTCTATTGCAAAAAATACTCATTCCCTGGAGCCTAGGATACATATGACAGGATTCTAGGGGAAATGTGCCTTCCCTCAATGACTTTACCTGTCACTGTCTCACATACCCTCTTCCTCTGTTCGAGCCCGTGGGATCGGACACATTTAGCTACAAGGCAGTGTGTCCTAGACAAAGCGTCAGCATTGCCCTGCAGTTTTCCTGCTCTGTGTTCCACAGTATATTTGAAGTTCTGCAAAGTAAGAAACCACCGTGTAACTCTTGAATTTCTCTCTTTGGCTTGACACATCCACGTAAGAGGAGAGTGGTCTGTAACCAACCTAAACCGACAACCCAATAAATAATATCTCAGGGACTCAAGTGCCCACTTAATGGCCAAGCACTCCCGTTCAACTATGCTATAGTTTTTCTCAGCCGGGGTAAGCTTTCTGCTCAAATAGGTCACAGGATGTTCCTCACCACCCACCTCTTGTGACAGAACTGCTCCGAGACCCACATCAGAAGCATCAGTTTGGACAACAAACTCCTTTTTGAAGTCAGGAGTGACTAAGACTGGTTGGTTACACAGGACCAGTTTCAACTCTTGAAAGGCGCTTTCAGCCTTCGTGTCCCACTTGACCATGACAGACTTACTTCCCTTGGTAAGATCTGTCAGGGGCGCTGCTGTGCTGGCAAAGTTTGGAATGAACCTGCGGTAATAACCTACAATTCTAAGAAAAGCTCTGACCTGCTTTTTGGTTGAGGGCTGGGGCCAGTTTTGGATAGCCTCAACTTTGTTGACCTCCGTGAGGGGTACTTGCCAATAGCCTTTGGTTAAATCAATTGTTGAAAAATACCTTGAATGGCCCAGTCTCTCTATTAACTCGTCAACTCTTGGCATTGGGTATGCGTCAAACTTTGACATCTCATTTAACTTGCGGAAGTCGTTACAGAAACGTAATGACCCATCTGGTTTCGGAATCAATACAATGGGACTTGACCATTCACTTTTTGACTCTTCAATAATCCCAAGGTCTTGACCTCCTCAGATATGGCTTGTCTACGAGCTTCAGGGACTCTGTAGGGTTTCAAGTGGACCCGAACCTGATGCTCGGTCACAATGTCATGTTTTATTATACTAGTCTGTCCTGGCAGTTCTGAAAACACGTCTGTGTTTCTCTGCACAAACTCTTTTGTCTCCTGTTTCTGTGGCTTTGCGAGGGGTTCTGACACATACACATCTGGGTTAACACTATAGGGGGTACTTACTGCCACGAGGGTCTCTCTTTCTTTCCATGGCTTAATTAAGTTTACATGGTATAACTGCACTGTCTTCCTTTTACCTGGTTGGTAAACTTTATAATTTACATCCCCCACCTTTTCAATTATCTCATACGGCTCTTGCCATCTAGCAAGAAATTTGCTTTCTACGGTTGGCACTAAGACCAACACTCGATCACCAGAGTTAAAATTTCTAACTTTAGCAGTTCGGTTATACACCCTGCTCTGAGCATCCTGAGCTTGCTCCAAGTGTTCCTTAACTATCGGCATGACCGCAGCAATTCGGTCTTGCATCAACGTGACATGCTCAATTACACTCCTATAAGGTGTGGACTCTTGCTCCCAGGTTTCCTTGGCTATGTCCAGGAGACCATGGGGTTGTCTGCCGTATACAAGTTCAAAAGGAGAAAACCCTGTGGATGATTGAGGAACTTCACGTACAGCGAACATCAAATAGGGCAGAAGACAGTCCCAATCCTTCCCATCCTTACTAACCACCTTCCTCAACATGCCTTTTAATGTCTTATTGAATCTTTCGACAAGACCATCAGTTTGAGGGTGATATATAGAGGTACGCAGGTGTTTAATTTTCAGCAGTTTACATAATTCCTTGGTGATTTTGGACATAAAGGGAGTTCCCTGATCGGTAAGGATTTCCTTAGGTAAACCAGTACGGGAAAACATGAAGAAACAACTCTCTTGCAATGGCTTTTGAAGAGGAATTTCGCAAAGGGACTGCCTCAGGGTAGCGTGTGGCATAGTCCAACACCTCTAGGATATATTGATGTCCTCTAGAGGATTTGACTAAAGGGCCGACCAGATCCATGGCAATTCTTTCAAAAGGGATCCCAATGATAGGCAAAGGCACCAGCGGACTCCAAAAATGTGGCATAGGAGCCGTTATCTGACACTCTGGGCAGGACTCGCAATACCTCTGAACTTCCGTATATACCCCCGGCCAGAAGAATCGTTGTAAGATACGCTCTCTGGTCTTTTCGCAACCTAGATGTCCACCCAGCACGTGTTTATGAGCCAGGTCCAACACCGTTCTACGATACGGTTGGGGTATCACCAGCTGTTCAACCACCTCCCCACGTACGTTATCTATCCGATACAGCAAATCCTGGTTAACCGCCATGTGTGGAAACACCTTATCAGCCCCTGGATGTTGAGGCACTCCATTTAATTCCTTCGTATTTTCCCTGGCTTTTACCAATGTGGGATCGCTAATTTGAGCAGTCCCAAAATTGTTACGTGATACATTTAACTCTGGTATCTCAGAAATTTCCTCCTGCTCATCTGTTTCACCAGCAAAAACAGCCAGAGGAAATTTATCAGGCTCAGTGGTCAGCCCTACTGCTGGCACCTCAGCATCCTCGTTAAAGGGTTCTGGACTAATCACAGTGCACACATTAATACCATCATTAACATTTACAGTGGAGGTTACATCTTTCTTCCTCCACAAGTCCCAGAACACTGGGAAGTCTCTCCCCAGGATCACACTGTGCATCAGGGACTTGACCACACCCACTTCATGGCAAGCGGTTCCACAGTTAGTCTCTAGAGTGACCAAAGCGGTGGGGTATTCTTTAGTGTCCCCATGAATGCACAGGACCCTTATACTATGTCCTCTGAATGTTCCAGGGTCTATCAGGCTGGCATGCACCAGGGTAACCAGACTCCCAGAATCCAGCAAGGCACTTACAGTACACCCTTCCACTTTTACGACACACATTTGTTGCTCAGTCTCGTAAACCGCCTCAGCAGAACAAACAGGACGTGCAAACAAGGATATTCGCCTTGCTGCATCACACTCCATTGGCTCAGTACTCAGGGGACAATTGGCAGCAATATGCCCAGGTCCATAACACCGCCAGCACTGTATGCGGCCCCGGTCCCCAACTTGAGACCCTGGTCTGGCCTTCAGTGTCTCTCTGGGATTTCTTCCATCCGTCTGCTCCCCTTCTGAGCCACATCCCTTAAAGACATTTCTCACCCCTCTAGTAAATGGAACAGTCTTACCGGGTGCTCCGCACGATTTGCTGTTCCTGGGGTTAGAACATCCAGGCGGTACTTCTTGGAGTAGATCCTGAGTAGCTCTGTACCTTTCAATCAGGTTCACCAGCTGTTCCGCATCTGTATGATCTCCTTGACCGACCCAACGCTGAACCTTCGGTGGTAAGGAGCGGATGTATTTGTCAAGCACCACTCTCTCCACGATCTGCGCAGGGGTTGATTCCTCTGGCTGTAGCCATTTCCTTGCAAGATGGACAAGATCATACATTTGTGATCGGGCAGGTAGGTGTTCCACAAAAGTCCAGTTGTGCACCCGTCGAGCACGCACATTCATATTAACACCCAGACGTGCAAGGATCTCACCCTTCAGCTTGGAGTAATCCTTGGTATCCTGCTCATTGAGATCAAAGTACGCCTTTTGCGGCTCTCCGGTTAGGAAAGGTGCCACCACTGCTGCCCACTGATCTGAAGATAACTTCTCTCGTTCTGCCACTCGCTCAAACACCATGAGATAGGCCTCAACGTCGTCGGTGGATGTCATCTTCTGCAGAGATGTCTGTACCGCTGCACGAGTGGTTTGGCGCAAACCATGAGGCCCCGCTGACCTCTCCACTGAGGCCTGAATTTGGTCTTGCAAATAGCGATTAATTTGCTGCTGTTCTTTTAAGGCCAGTCTGTGGGCTTCACCCAGCAGAATATTGGTTTCAGCCTGTGCACGCATGGCTTCCTCATGCACCATTCGCTGAGTCGCGCTGGCTTCTTGCAGAGCTGTGCTTATCTTCCCCTGGTTGATATTAGCCTGAATCAGCTGTTTAAGTATTTCATCCATTTTAACAGTCTCTTTTTCTAGCTCTGTTGCCGCCTTCACCCAAGACATACACTTCCAAGCACTCTCGGGGAGAAAAAAAATTGTGTTGTTGCCCCTAGCAACGATTTTCCGCTTGGAGCAGCAAAAGTCCTTTTAAATAGGTGTATGTCTCCTTAAGACCGTGCCCGCATCGGCCACCATATGTGAGGGTTTAGCATCAGGAGAGGTTGGTACAGCGGTTTCTTAGTAGCCAGAGACAGGGACACCGTGCATTAAAGTTCATAACAGGGCTTTGCCTGTGTTTTATTCTTGTCAAAGAAACAGCCTCTTGTACAACAAGGCAAAATACAAAATAAATCCTGCTCGTCTGAGCACTAACTAAACAAGATATTATCTAACTATACCAAGTGCCTTCCTACCAGGCACTGGACACAAAGTAACACAGGTCTTTACTCACATAGAATACAGGCTACTCCAGACTTAGTAGTCTCCGGTCTGAGTCAGGGGTGAGACTCACACACACTGTGTCTGCACCTTTTTATACACAGGCTGCAGGTGCAGCTAATTGAGCAGCAGCCTTGTCCTACAAACAGAGATGGACTAGGGATTGGGGAACCCGCCCTGCTCTTCCCCAATCCAACTCCAGGCCCTTTTCCGGCTTTTCCTTAAGCCGAGATTGGAAAGCTAGAGCTTTCTATTGAAAAAATACTCATTCCCTGGAGCCTAGGATACATATGACAGGATTCTAGGGGAAATGTACCTTCCCTCGATGACTTTACCTGTCACTGTCTCACAATATATATATATATATATATATATATATATATATATATATATATATATATATATATATATATATATATATATATGTATATATATATTGCAGGTGATATACATATATTTGGTATCCTTCATATTCATTTTAACCCGTTAAATAAAAATGCATGCATGATGATTAGTGAATGACAGAAAAGGAAAGCTTTGTTAGAATTTTTTCATTGATTTTTTTATTTTATTAATTTTCCTCATGAAGTCCATTGAATGGTACATACATTTCCCCTTAAAATGGTTCAGAATAAAATATATGGCTTGTCCTGCAAGAACTCACACGGCTACATTGATAAAAATTAAAAAGTTATTTCCAACCACATGCAGGCCATGAACAATTTTAGGGGAAAAATCTGCAAAATAAATAAGGGCTTAAAGGGTTGTTCCCAACGTAATGTTCAATGTTCCAAGCCCTAGAAATGTCAGAATAAACATCTTTCTAAATACCTTCTGTATTCTGTAGTGCAGCGTTTGTAATGCCCTCCTCTGAATCGCATCTAATATATTTAGTTGTGCTGCTCGTTGCTATGGAAATGACCACCACCGGCGTTTCCTTCATTCTGTCGCGCCTGCGCACTTCTCTTTTTTCTGCTTCCTCTTCTGTACCGTGAGCGCGCATAACCTACACCCTTACTTGACAGCAATTCACCCCCCGCTCTTTAACATTGAAGCACACGGTGGGGGCATACGGATAGACAGCGATGCTGTTATGAGTGGTGTATCATAGCAGTCTCGGGAGTGCGCATATACAGCAGACAGCGTTGTCATTTTATTACACCCCCGCTTGCTGGTCAAAGTGATATTTAGTTAGAAACAGAAGAACATTTGATATTGAAAGTGATTAAATAAATAATAATACTTACAAAAAAAATTATGAAGGGGAAAATGATTATTTTTAAATAAGTAAAAAATTAAATAAAAATGAAAATTTGGAGTGAACTTGGGAATAACACTTTAATATGCACTAAAGGGACCAGAATTATGCGGCAACTATATTTACATGAGACATACAGTAGATGAAATGTGTACAATAAAAAAAAGTGACATTGATCAATCTTTTTTAATTATCAAGTTGGTTTGTGCTTTGAAGTAAATAGCAATTTCTCCTTTTGTTTTTACTAATTTTTAGTATTTGATGCAGAGAAATGTACATGTAGATATGGTAGCCTAGTTGTTAATTCTACCGAATTCATTGCTATTTTAAAATTCAGTTCGTCTAAAAAAATACAACTAACCATAATTCTTAAATATTTAGCACACTCTTGTGGCCATTTATTTTATTTAGTCAGGCTCTTGAAAGTCCTGTGTTTGTATACCAAAAAGTTTTATTTGGTTGGTAAATTGTAAAAGTATTACAGAATTACATTAATTTAGTGGTTGCCAAGCCAAGAGTAATGACCTGGCACTGTATACAGTTTAAAACCGAATAGCATTAAAGATGACCTGTCACCACTTTTTAATCCATTCAATAAATTTAGGCGTATGTATAGAGAGCCTCTGAATAACGCTAGGGTTGCCTATTTTCATAATATAAATTGCTCTATACAGGAGATCAGAACCCCAATTTGTTTCTGCTGCCAATGCAAATTCTGCTTGACAGAGTCCTAACAGTCAATAGCTATGTCACCCATGTGACTCAATAATTGTTCCCTTAACTGCGAATGATCATGCCTGAAAAGACATTAATGACCAGCTAATTCTTTTAGTTTTCACATCTTTGGCTTTTTTAGCCCCATACCGTTCAAAAGTTTAGGGTCACTTAGAAATGTCCTTATTTTTGCAAGAAAAGCACAGTTTTTTTCAATGAAGATAACATTAAATTAATCAGAAATACACTCTATACATTGTTAATGTGCTAAATGACTATTCTAGCTGCAAACATCTGGTTTTTAATGCAATATCTGCATAGGTGTATAGAGGCCCATTTCCAGCAACCATCACTCCAGTGTTCTAATGGTACATTGTGTTTGCTAACTGTGTTAGAAGGCTAATGGATGATTAGAAAACACTTGAAAACCCTTGTGCAATTAACTGTAAACAGTTTTGCTGTTTAGAGGAGCTATAAAACTGATCTTCCTTTGAGCTAGTTGAGAATCTGGATCATTACATTTGTGGGTTCGATTAAACTCTCAAAATGGCTAGAAAAAGAGAGCTTTTGTTAAGGATTTGCCAGGCACAGCTTCTGTATCCACGGCCATAGGTAATCAGTCTGCACCTGCTTCTATGTCTGTGAGACTGACTTCATCTTCCACCACTCAGGATGGCAGGCTTAGGAGTGGGAGAGCCTATCACAGCCTGGCAAGACGGAGCTAGCTCCCGCCCTCTGTCTATTTATACCTGCCTTTCCTGTTCCTCCTTGCTTGTGATTCTTCTCTGTTGGTTTCCTGGCCCTGCTGCAGCTTCTTGAACTACTTGTCCCTGCTTCGTATTGACCCTGGCTTACTGACTACTCTTCTGCTCTGCGTTTGGTACCTCGTACACTCCTGGTTTGACTCGGCTTGTTCACTACTCTCCTGCTCTGCGTTTGGCACCTCGTACTCTCCTGGTTTGACTCGGCTCGTTTACTACTCTTGTTGCTCACGGTGTTGACGTGGGCGACTGCCCCGTTTCCCTTTGTTCTGTGTTTCCTTGTCTGGTTGTCTGTCGTGCACTTACTGAGTGTAGGGACCGTCGCCTAGTTGTACCCCGTCGCCTAGGGCGGGTCGTTGCAAGTAGGCAGGGACTGAGTGGCGGGTAGATTAGGGCTCACTTGTCTGTTTCCCTATCCCTGTCATTACATAATCACAGGTCCAGGCCCTGGCTCAGAGGGTCAACCAGCCTGATGCTACCATGGTAGTGCCCATCACCTCACCTCTTGAACCCCACCTCAAGTTTCCTGACCGGTTCTCAGGGGACCGGAAGACTTTTCTCTCCTTTCGGGAGAGTTGTAGGCTCTATTTTCGTTTAAAGCCCCACTCCTCAGGTTCTGAGAGCCAGCGGGTGGGTATAATTATGTCCCGGCTCCAGGAAGGGCCCCAAGAATGGGCCTTCTCCTTTGCTCCTGACGCCCCTGAACTTTCCTCCGTTGATCTTTTCTTTTCTGCTCTCGGACTCATTTATGACGAGACTGACAGGACTGCCTTTGCCGACAGTCAGCTGGTGACCTTACGTCAGGGTAAGAGACCTGTTGAGGAGTATTGCTCTGACTTTAGGAAGTGGTGCGTATCTTCTCGGTGGAATGACCCTGCCTTAAGGTGCCAGTTTAGGTTGGGTCTGTCGAACGCCCTGCAAGATTTGCTAGTTAGCTATCCCTCTTCTGACTCCCTAGACCAGGTTATGGCTTTAGCGGTACGACTTGACCGATGTCTCAGGGAACGACAACGTGAACGTTTATGTGTTTTCTCCTCTGACTCCCCCATGATGCCTCCCGAGGTTCCGTTGCTTCGTTCTTCCACGGAAGACTCGGAGGTACCTATGCAACTCGGGGCCTCCGTGTCCCCCCAACAACGTAGAGAGTTCCGCAGGAAAAATGGTCTCTGCTTCTATTGTGGGGATGACAAGCATCAAGTGAACACCTGTCCTAGGCGTAAGAATAAGCAGCCGGAAAACTTCCGCGCCTAAGTGATCATCGGGGAGGTCACTTGGGCGCACAGGTATTTCCCGTAAATATGAAACGTGATAAAATCCTGCTTCCCTTACAGGTCTCTTTTGGTGGTAGGTCTTCTACCGGCAGAGCCTTCGTGGATTCAGGGTCGTCTGCTAATATCATGTCTGTGGAATTTGCTATGTCTCTAGCTATGCCTTTGATTGATTTGCCTAAACCTGTCCCGGTAGTGGGTATCGACTCCACTCCTCTTGCTAATGGTTATTTTACACAGCATACCCCTGTTTTTGAACTCCTTGTTGGCTCCATGCATTTGGAGCAGTGCTCTGTACTGTTGATGCAGGGATTATCGTCCGATTTGGTTTTAGGCCTTCCCTGATTGCAGTTGCATAATCCCACGTTTGACTGGAATACTGGGGATCTTACCAAATGGGGTATTGAATGCTTGACGTCATGTTTTTCTGTTAATTCTATTTCTCCCCCTGAGGAGGTGAACACGCTACCTGAGTTTGTTCAGGACTTCGCTGATGTTTTCTCTAAGGAGGCCTCCAAAGTGTTACCTCCTCATAGAGAATACGATTGCGCTATCGATTTGGTACCAGGAGCTAAGCTCCCTAAGGGTAGGATATTTAATCTCTCTTGTCCCGAATGTGAAGCCATGAGAGAGTATATCCAGGAATGCCTGGCCAAGGGTTACATTCGCCCCTCTACTTCTCCGGTAGGTGCTGGCTTCTTCTTCGTAGGGAAGAAGGATGGTGGTCTTAGGCCATGCATTGACTACCGTAACTTGAATAAGGTCACTGTAAGGAACCAGTATCCCCTTCCTTTGATTCCTGATCTCTTTAATCAGGTTCATGGGGCCCAATGGTTTTCTAAGTTTGATCTACGGGGGGCGTATAACCTTATCCGCATCAAAGAGGGGGATGAGTGGAAGACTGCGTTTAACACGCCCGAAGGTCATTTCGAATACCTCGTCATGCCCTTTGGGTTGTGTAATGCTCCCGCGGTCTTCCAGAATTTCATAAATTGGATTTTAAGAGATTACCTGGGGGTATTTCTTGTAGTGTACCTTGATGACATACTTGTGTTTTCCAAGGACTGGTCCTCCCACATTGAGCATGTCAGGAAGGTGCTCCAGGTCCTTCGGGAAAACAAACTGTTTGCGAAAACCGAAAAATGTGTGTTTGGGGTGCAGGAGATACCATTTTTGGGTCAAATCCTCACTCCTCATGAATTCCGCATGGACCCCGCCAAGGTCCAGGCTGTGGCGGAATGGGTCCAACCTGCCTCCCTGAAGGCGTTACAGTGCTTCTTGGGGTTCGATAATTATTACAGGAGATTTATTGCTAACTTCTCGGTCATCGCTAAGCCTCTTACGGACCTCACTCGCAAGGGGGCTGATCTCCTCCACTGGCCTCCTGAGGCTGTCCAGGCTTTTGAGGCCCTTAAGAAGTGCTTTATCTCGGCCCCGGTGTTGGTTCAGCCCAACCAAATGGAGCCATTTATCGTGGAGGTTGACGCGTCCGAGGTGGGAGTGGGGGCTGTCTTGTCCCAGGGTACCAGGTCCCTCACCCATCTCTGTCCCTGTGCCTACTTCTCCAGGAAGTTTTCGCCCACTGAGAGTAACTATGATATTGGCAACCGCGAACTCTTAGCCATTAAATGGGCATTTGAAGAGTGGCGCCACTTCCTGGAGGGGGCTAGGCACCAGGTAACGGTCCTTACCGACCACAAGAATCTGGTTTTCCTAGAATCTGCCCAGAGGCTAAACCCGAGACAAGCTCGATGGGCGTTATTTTTTACCAGATTCAACTTTTTGATTACCTATAGGGCTGGGTCTAAAAATATTAAGGCTGATGCACTGTCGCGTAGCTTCATGGCCAGCCCTCCTTCGAAGGAAAATCCTGCTTGTATTTTGCCTCCAGGTATAATCATTTCCTCTATTGATTCTGATTTAGTCTCTGAAATTGCGGCTGATCAAGGTTCAGCTCCCGGGAACCTTCCTGAGAACAAGCTGTTTGTTCCCCTGCAATTCCGGCTAAGGGTACTTAGGGAAAATCATGACTCTGCACTATGTGGTCATCCAGGCATCCTGGGTACCAAGCACCTCATTGCCAGAAACTATTGGTGGCCTGGGTTGCCTAAAGACGTTAAGGCCTACGTTGCCGCTTGTGAGGTTTGTGCTACGTCCAAGACTCTCCGGTCCCGACCAGCCGGCTTACTACGTTCTTTGCCCATTCCCCAGAGACCTTGGACCCATATCTCCATGGATTTTATCACCGATTTGCCTCCATCTCAAGGCAAGTCGGTGGTGTGGGTGGTAGTAGACCGCTTCAGTAAGATGTGCCACTTTGTGCCCCTCAAGAAACTACCCAATGCTAAGACGTTAGCTACCTTGTTTGTCAAACACATCCTGCGTCTCCATGGGGTCCCTGTCAATATTGTTTCGGACAGAGGGGTACAATTTGTTTCATTGTTTTGGAGAGCCTTCTGTAAAAGGTTGGAGATTGATCTGTCCTTCTCCTCTGCCTTCCATCCTGAAACTAATGGCCAAACTGAGAGGACTAATCAGTCTCTAGAACAATATTTAAGGTGTTTTATCTCTGACTGTCAATATGATTGGGTCTCATTCATTCCCCTCGCCGAATTTTCCCTTAATAACTGGGTCAGTAACTCTTCAGGGGTCTCCCCCTTTTTCTGTAATTTTGGGTTTAATCCACGGTTCTCCTCTGTTTCACCTGGTAGTTCCAACAATCCCGAGGTAGAGGTCGTTCATCGGCAACTGTGCACAGTCTGGGCCCAGGTTCAGAAGAACCTAGAGGCGTCCCAGAGCATACAAAAAACTCAGGCAGATAGAAGACGTTCTGCTAACCCCTTGTTTATGGTCGGGGATCTGGTGTGGCTATCGTCTAAGAACTTGCGCCTTAAGGTCCCATCCAAGAAGTTTGCTCCCCGGTTTATAGGGCCGTACAAGGCAAGGTTATTGAAGTCCTCAATCCTGTCTCCTTCCGACTGGAGTTGCCCCCATCTTTTCGAGTACACTACGTGTTTCATGCCTCCCTCCTTAAACGCTGCTCCCCGTCCTTGGCTCCCTCGAGGAAACCTCCTGTCCCCGTTCTCACCCCTGAGGGGGTGGAATTCGAGGTGGCCAAGATTGTGGACAGCAAGATGGTCCAAGTCTCCCTCCAGTACCTGGTCCATTGGAGAGGATACGGGCCTGAGGAGAGGACTTGGGTACCCGCCCGGGATGTTCACGCTGGGGTATTGGTCAGGAGGTTCCACCTTCGTTTCCCCAATAAACCAGGTCCACCTAGAAAGGGTCCGGTGGCCCCTCATAAAAGAGGGGGTACTGTAAAGGATTTGCCAGGCACAGCTTCTGTGTCAACGCCTATAGGTAATCAGTCTGCACCTGCTTCTATGTCTGTTAGACTGACTCCATCTTCCACCACTCAGGATGGCAAGCTTAGGAGTGGGAGAGCCTATCACAGCCTGGCCAGACGGAGCTAGCTCCCGCCCTCTGTCTATTTATACCTGCCTTTCCTGTTCCTCCTTGCTTGTGATTCTTCTCGTTTAGTTTCCTGGCCCTGCTGCAGCTTCTGAACTATTTGACCCTGCTTCATACTGACCCTGGCTTACTGACTACTCTCCTGCTCTGCGTTTGGTACCTTGTACACTCCTGGTTTGACTCGGCTTGTTCACCACTCTCCTGCTCTGCGTTTGGTACCTCGTACACTCCTGGTTTGACTCGGCTCGTTCACCACTCTTGTTGCTCACGGTGTTGCTGTGGGCAACTGCCCCATTTCCCTTAGCTTTGTGTACCCTTGTCTGTTTGTCTGTCGTGCACTTACTGAGCGTAGGGACCGTCGCCTAGGGCGGGTCGTTGCAAGTAGGCAGGGACTGAGTGGCGGGTAGATTAGGGCTCACTTGTCTGTTTCCCTACCCCCATCATTACAGCGGGTTTTATCTCTTATTCTGTTTTCTCTAAACTAGTGGGTAGAGCCTAACAACTATCATATCTTCTATACACAGCACACAGAAGAGTAGGATCCTGCTCTCCTATCTCTATCAATCACATATATATGTAAATAAATATATATATATATATATATATATATAGCAGTAATGAGCAGTGTGACTGAGAATCTAGCACTGGGGTGATATATAAATCTTACTATGAGCAGCTGCAGCACATCTGTTTGTGTCTTTCTCCTCTCACTCTGCTCCTGCTCTCCTCATCCCCCCTCCCCATTGACTTCTATGGGCAGCTGTAACCCGATCCCTCAGTGAACTGAGAGCCCCTCTAAAATAAGATGGAGAAAGCAGTAAATTCAGAGCGAGTGAACAGATTAGGAGGGAGGAGTCTGATAAGTAGAGAAAAATAAATTTTAATAAGATAAATTACTGTTTCTTATATTTACTTATACTATTGATGTATGCAAAGTTTGCTAAAAGTGTAGTAACTTTCTAAGTCTTCAGAGAGAACAGATAACAAAGACTGTCAAAATCAGAGTTTAGATAGGGAGGAAAGCACAGGGGAAGGAGGAGGGAGAGATTACATAGGCCATCGGTTAGATGCTTTCCCACTCTCTCCACTCTCTGATCTGCCATGTACAGAGAGCAGTTGAGTCACCTGTCAGGGTTAGTGGACTTACGGATTTGAGTTACAATTTGCAGGAGATCAGCTGTCGACACAAATTACACAGAATGTACAGTAGCCAAACGGTAGGACATTTTTAATGAAGACTATTTAAAAAGTTGCTTAATTTTTCAATTTGAAAACAAATGAACAATAAAAAAATAATTCAGTGTGAAGGTGTCCAATGGGTTATTATGGCTATAACATTAATAGAGCAGGGATTTTGAATAGAGATACTGGGTTAGAGGAATAGCATTAATTTGCTTACTTGCCCACATTCAAGTTTGGATCATTTTTGCTGCTTTTTTTTTTTAATTTTTTTTAATAAAGTGGAAATAAAAGGTGTTTTTGTTTTTTTTAGAAATCACATTTTTAGAAATCACATGAGTTAAAAATACAAGCTTTTTTGGAGCATAAGGGCTTGTCCACGCGTGACGTAATTGTTTCAGAAAATGTTTGCAGCATTTCCGTTTAAACTAGTAGACATTCTGCTGCGGAAATACTGCACCCTTTCCTGCATTTTTTACTGCAGAAAATGGTGTGGATTTTGCTGCGTTTTTTACAATGCAGGGTGATGGTGATATCTCCTCTGAAAAACACAGCAATTCAGTCCACTTTCCGCAGCAGGAATTGACATGCTGCGGTACGAAAAATATGAACCACATGGGAATTTCTGCTCCGAAATTTTACACAGTGTGTGGATGAGATTTGTTAAATCTCACCCACTTTGCTGCTACTGTATTCTGCTGCGTATTTTTCCATCCGCAATTCCAAACTGAAAATATACAGCAATGCCGTTACGTGTGGACAAGCTCTAGTATTGTAAGTTTAGCTATGCTTGTTCTATGCATTACATTTATATCATATTTTTTATTGATTGATTTAATTGTCAAAACCATATTCTAAAATCTCAGTTTTCATAGAGGCAGTTCCATAAACATTTTCTAGAACTGCATTTTTAAGAATAAAAACTTGATTTTTCATGACTTTTACTCTATTATCAGACTGCTCCCTCTCATAAAAGAATGACAATAATGCCCTCAAATATATAAGCATATGTTTACCAAAAGGGAATTGAAAATTTAGTAAATCCGATCTTTACAGCTTTACTGCCACTAGGGAGCAGCAGCAGCTTGGATGTCACAGATTTCTGAAACTGCATGTTCATTGGAGATAAGATTCAAGTGAATATCTATGCAAAAAATATTACCTATCGCATGGAGATTGGACAGCCTCCCAGCCCATACAACATTGTAGTCAGTTTCCTAATGTGGGGCTGCACAGCCATTCTTGCAGTTACATTTCTGATGTTTCGGTTGCCATAAAAGAGACATATTCATTCCGTTGGTAATCCAAATTGTAACATACTTAAATAACAATTATAATTCATCAGTATAGGAACTATTTACAGTGATGCACAACACTAAGATGGCAGACATGAGCAATTTAACATAAAGTCAATGAGCGACCAGATTTTATGCCAAGTTAATGATAATTGTGGATGTGTTCATAGCAAACAATAGAAAGCTGAAAGAATGAAGAAAAAAAAAAACTCTGTTCCTGTTATTACAGAAAATTGTGGAATATATTTTCCCACTGTGAAAGAGGACCCAAGCAAATATTTAAAGTCATGTCCTGAATCTTTGAAAAACTGGATAAGGAGTCTGAAAAACTCTGGAAAAATTCTTCTGTTAATCACCAGCTCACACAGTGACTACTGCCGGCTTTTGTGTGAACACATTTTGGGGTAAGTTCTAATAAATCTTTAACTGTTTTTTAACTTGCATTCCAATTTTTTATGTTACATCTCAGATTTCTCAGTTCAAAGAAGGTGTTTTTCTGAATGAATGACCGAAACCTAAGCCTTTCCCGCCCCATTTACGTACTGCATATTCACATTATGGACAGGTTGGCCTTAATGCGGGCTAAGTATGTTACAGCTGAAACCCTGCTGCAATGATCGAATCAGAGATAACCCCGATCCCAGACTTTAAACCTCTTAGATGCCACGGTCAATAGTGACCGGGGGTTAGTCAGAAGTACTGTTGTTGTGGCACCGGGGAGTTTAATAAAGGCCCCCAGGTCTGCCTTATTGGTAAAAATATTAGCCTCTGGATCTATCACTTACTAATATAGTGTCTGTATATGAAATGTCTCTGTAAGGCAGTCTCACATGCAGTTACATAACCAGGTTCCTGGTTCTTATGTCCTGCTTGTGTGAGGTTGTCAGCAGATTGTGCAGTGTCAGTAGCAGAGTCTGTGTTGTGTTTGAAGACAATGAGTAATTAAAGCAGTACCTTACACTTTTTAATAGAGGTGCATGCAGGTAGCTGTAAATAGAGACAATGTCTGAGGGAGGAATCATGGGAACTGTAGTTTTTTACATGATCATCCCACCACAGCATTTTGCCAGCATCAAAAAAGCAGTACGGCACAGAGCTGGCTAACGTAATAAAAATAATTATTTCTGAGCTATGGTAGTATCACCTGGTGACACATATGGGTACTTTTTGTATCTTTTATAATCTCAGATAATCCCTTTAAGGCACAAAAGAGGAACTTCCCAAATCAGTTAAAATAGCACTCTACCCATTATTTTTTTTTGCCTATATAGTGCAACATAGGCTATTATAAAATAATAATGTAGGGGCTCTTTTGTATTCCTTATTTATATCTGATTTAGTTGATGTGCCATTATTGGGTTATCTGCCATCTTGGTTCCTACTTCCCCTCTAATATGGTTCCCCTAATGCAGCCTACATTTTCCATGATGCTTCTGGCTTTGCAGAGGCATAGGGGGCGGAGTCTCATCACATTGCACTTGCTTTGCTTTGTCCTATGCAGAAAGCAATAGATCAGTGACAAAACTTTTGTCCCCTAACTGCAGTCTCAGTGTATTCCTATATGATGCAGCTTCACACTGCTCTCTGCCTCCTGCTAGTGATAGATTTCTCTCTGTCAGTTTTTACACAGGAGGCAGTAAGAAGCAGCATCTGATAGAAATACACTGGACTTTGCACACAGCAATCACAGATAATATAGACAGGCAGTGTGTGTCAGAGGAGTTTTATAACTCTACAGCTAATCATTGTATGCACTCACCTATTATTTCCCTTCATTCCTGTGCTCCATTATATAAACAGAAATGATCTCTTCAGCAGCAATCTATGCATGAAGAGACATACAGATGTAGCCATCCAAGAACAAACGAGATGCAGGAGCTGTACCGTAGCATAAAGATATGGGTGCTATCCCCAGTTAAATCTTGACAAAAAACCTCAACAATGTTCAACCACAATCCAAAAGAAGAGGCAGCACTCCAATAGTGTAGAAAAATCCAAAAATGTATTCACCCAACATACAGGCAACGTTTCACCTTCCCATTGAAGGCTTGAAAATGCCTTCAATGGGAAGGTGAAACGTTGCCTGTATGTTGGGTGAATACATTTTTGGATTTTTCTACGCTATTGGTGTGCTGCCTCTTCTTTTGGATTGCAGATGTAGCCATCTTTACCTTGACTTTTAACGCATTAAATAAACAATGGCTAGATCTCTTATCTTAAAATTTTCAATAACTTTTCAATGGCTTTTGTTGTGTGATATCATGCTGCAGCAAGTTATCAGAATCAAGTTAAAGATGGCTACATCTGTACTGCGAAACAAGGAGGGTAGAGCTGGGTCTGAAATCTGCCAGGATGAATTTGATAGATACTGATGTAATCCTGTATTTCACAGGACATCTTTCCCACAGGGGAGACTGAATTCCTATCTGAACAGGAGAGCAAGCTCTGGACTGATCAGTTAGACTGGGGAATCACATGACACAAGTGCCTATAAAAGAAGCGTTCAAATGTATTGATTCAATTGAGCTGGGAAGAAACACATTACATTGCTAGAATATTGCTGATGAGTCAGCATTATATATGCCAAAAATAAGTTCCTGTAGTGCTTCTTTGAAGGTGTTTTCCAAAACTATTATATTAATGGCCTATACTTCAATAGGCCATCAATATCAGATAAGTGGCAGTCTAACTCCCGGCACCTCCATCGATCAGCAGACTGAAGGTGCTGTTGCGCTCTAGCAAAGATAGGCAATCTGTATTATATTCTCGTAAAACACACTTAACGAGTAAATGTAGTTTCAGCAAACGTTTGACATGTCATAGTGACATGTCAGAAGTTTTGATTGGGGGGCCCGGGTGCCAAGATCCCCACCAATAGCTAAAATAAACGGGCAGAAGTTCTTTGCTTCTGTGGCTGCAATCGGCAATCCTAGTATGCCTGAAGATGGGCTCACATAGAAAGTCTATGAGCGCATATATTTACACATATAATATATATCACAGGTGAAGTTATATATTTTCAGATACAAATATTTAATGTCTTATAGAAGGAATAACAGTGCTTCAATGCAGTTCTTTTTCTGTCTGTAGGAAAGATTTTGAGGAACTTTTTGATATTATAATTACCAATGCCTTGAAGCCAGGATTTTTCTCTCTTACTCCTCAAAAAAGACCATTCTGGACCCTTGGTAAGTTTGTTCCTTTCATGTCACCTCTCTGTGAATTAATCTAAATCTAAGTGTGTAAATCTGTAGGTACTGTAGCCCCTTAGTTGCCTAGAAAAAAGTATAGTGCAATGCTCAGAATTAACGTGTGATGGGGTCCAAATTGTTGAATTTAATAAGGGAGTAAGTGGAAATGTTTTTTTGTTTGTTTTTATTAGTGCACCGTATTTACTAGGCGGTAGAAGGTGCATGTACCGTTTCTTTTCTATACCTTAGTGAATAAGACCTTTTTCATCAATTGCGCCAGTCAGAGCTTCAGAGCACTGTGATTTAGTGTGGTTTCAAACACAAACTTATGTTTCATCCAGGAACTTTGCTTCTATGAACATGGAGATACCTATTCTACAACAGATAGAAAATTGACTGGGTGTTTGTTAGTCAAACAATTCTATACTTAAAATGAACAATGGCATATTGTTAAGATGTGCCATCAATATAATATTGAAGCAGGTCTAATCGCTGGGACCCTCAATATAAGAATAAAGGGATCACTATTCTATGTGGAGCCCACGGTCTCTTGAGCTTTTACGAGACACTGTGCCATCTGCACGTTCTAGTATTGCAGCTCAGCTCAATTTAAGTAAATGATGCTGTGTTGTAATACCAGACACCGTGCTGGGATGAAGGGGTTCTGTGTCTGGTTAAACCCGTGGCCCTTTTTATTTTTGATCAACGGAGTCCTAGCAGTTGGACCCACGCACATTTACCAGGAGAGCAGTCAGGATTCGACAGGCCAGATGATGAGACAGGAGAAACTGAGCCAAGGGTCAGAGCCAGGAGTAGAACCACAGAAACCTGACAAACGAATCTTAGAGGCGATATCCAGGAACAAGGGCAAGGTCAGGATTAAAACCAGGAACAATAGCATAAAGAAGATGGAGGCAGGAGCAGCAAAGTAGGAGGTTTCCAGTTGCCAAGCAGCTGTCGAGACTCACCTCTGGAGCTGGGCGAGGTGAGTAACAGTGGAATTGTTATTTCCGGACTGTAGATTAAAATGTTTTAGCAGCCAGCTTTAGTATTTTCCTGGAACATTTGGACTTCAAGCCCTCACACAGCTCCATCAACCAAAAAATACAAAAGTTATGGCACTAGTAATGCGGTGATGAAAAAACATCCCGATGTGCAGGCCGGAGGGGAACATTCTTTCAGTTTCCCCTAGTATCTAGGAAGGGAACGGGCATAGCACATCTGCTGGAAGCGAGGGCACCCGTATTATACTAGGGCAACACTTTCCCAGCTAAATTTCCAAAACTACAAAGGAGGAAATGTCCCCAAATGGTGCAGAGTGTTACAAAAGGGGGATGAAAAAGGATACCGTTTATCAGTGCGACACTGGCCTTTGCATAACGGATTACTTTACAGAGTACCACACATCTGTGGATAATTTTATTTTTTACCCCATTATTATACCCTATTATTATACCCTGATGTACTCGGCACAGATTACATATGCCCTCACATTATAAACTGAAATACCAGTAATACTCAAACAAAACTACTATCAAGCAAAATCCACGCTCCAAAAACTATGCCAATCTCAAGTAGACATATGGGAAATGTTAATTCGCAACTATTTTTTGTGGTATAACTTCCTGTCTTACAAGCAAATACATTTAAATTCAGAAAAATTCATTCAATTTTTTGCCATTTTTTTGCTACATTTTGGTGTTTTTTACAATTAAATATTGAATGTACCGACCAAATTTTACCAGTAACATAAAGTCCAATGTGTCACGAGAAAACAATTTCAGAATCGCTTGAATATGTAAAAGCATTCCAAAGTTATTACCACATAAAGTGACACATGTCACATTTTAAAAATGGGGCTGTTTCCTGAACGTACCAACTAGTCTACATCCTTAACCCCTTTAGGACACAGCCTGTTTTGGCCTTCTGGACACAGATGATTTTTTCAAATCTGACATGTGTCAATTTATGTGGTAATAACTCCGGAACGCTTTTACCTATCCAAGCGATTCTGAGACTGTTTTCTCGTGACCTATTGTACTTTATGTTAGTGAAAACATTTGGTCGATAAATTCAATATTTATTTGTGAAAAACTTCAAATTTTAGTAAAAATTTGCAAAAATTACCATTTTTCTAAATTTAAATGTGTTTGCTTGTAAAACAGATAGTAATACCACACAAAATAGTTACTAGTTAACATCCCCCATATGTCTACTTTATGTTTGCATTATTTTTTTCACGTACTTTTATTTTTCTAGGACGTTACGAGGCTTAGAACTTTAGCAGCAATTTCTCATATTTTCAAGAAAATGTCAATAGGCCATGTTTTCAGGGACCAGTTCAATTCTGAAGTGGTTTTGAGGGCCTTCTATTTTAGAAAGTCCCCATAAAACACCCCATTTTGAAAACTGCACCCCTCAAAGTATTCAAAACCACATTCAGAAAGTATTTTAACCCTTTAGGCGTTTCACAGGAATTAAGGCAAAGTAGAGGTGAAATTTACAAATTTCATTTTTTTTGCCTAAATTATTTTGTAATAAAAAAAATCTGTAACACAGAAGATTTTACCAGAGAAACGCAACTCAATATTTATTGCCCAGATTCTGCAGATTTTAGAAATATCAAACATGTGGCCCTAGTGTCCTAATGGACTGAAGCACAGGTCTCAGAAGCAAAGGAGCACCCAGTGGATTTTGGGGCCTCCTTTTTTTAGGAATATATTTTAGGCACCATGTCAGGTTTGAGGAGGTCTTGTGGTACCTAAACAGTCGAAACCCCCAAAAGTGACCCCATTTTGGAAACTACACCCTCAAGGCATTTTTCTAGGGGTATAGTTAGCATTTTGACCCCACAGTTTTTTTGCAGAATTTAGTGGAATTAGTCTGTGAATATGAAAATCACCTATTTTTCTGTGGAAACATAGAATTTTATCATTTTTACAAAGAATAAAGGAGAAAAAGCACCACAACATTTGTAAAGCAATTTCTCCCGATTACGGCAATACCCCATATGTGGTCGTAAACTGATGTTTGGACCCACAGCAGGGCTCAGGAGGGAAGGAACGCCTTTTGGATTTTGGAGCGCAGATTTTGCTGGATTGGTTTTCAGTGCCATGTCGGGTGTGCAACGCCCCGGAGGGACCAAAACAGTGGAAACCCCCCAAAAGTGACCCTATTTTGGAAACTATACCCCTCAAGGAATTTTTCTAGGGGTATAGTGAGCATTTTGACCCCACAGGATCTTTTTTAGAGCTAAGGTGACCAAAAAACAACGATTTTGGCGCTTTAAATTCTTTATTTCTTACAGCGTTCTCCGTGCGCAATAAATTACGTTTTACTTTATTCTGCGGGTCGGTACGATTACGCCAATACCATATGTGTATAGTTTATTTTTACGTTTTGCAGCGTTTGCACAATAAAATTACGTTTCTATAAAATTATTTATTTTCTGAGACACGCTATTCTGAGCCGTAACTTTTTTATTTTTTCGTCAAAAAAGCTGTGGGAGGTCTTGTTTTTTGCGGGACGGGTTGTAGTTTTTATTGGTACTATTTTGGGGTAAATGCGACTTTTTGATCACTTTTTATTCTATATCTTGGGAGGGGTGGTGACATAGTTTTCCGTTTATTTTGTTTGCGCCGTTCACCGTGCGGAAAAATTAACATTATCATAGTTTCATAGTTTGGGTCGTTACGAACACGGTGATACCAAATATGTGTACTTTTTTTTTAACGTTTTCATTTTTTCCCTATAATAAATGACTTATTATAGGAAAACAAAAACTTATTTTTACACTTTTATAAAACATTTTTATTAACTTTTTTTTACTTTTTACACTTTATTTTTTTTTACCTGCAGCTCTGATCGCTGCTGGAATACATTACACTACCTAGGTAGTGCAATGTATTCCAACTGTCAGTGTGACATCACAGTCACTCTGACAGTTAGTCTACGAGGATCAGCAGAGGCTGATCCTCATAGGCTTCCATACATGGCAGACCCGGAGGCCGTTGCCTGGCCTCCGGATGCCATCACAAGCATCAGCAGCCCCCACGATTGCATGGGGGCTGCTGATGTGCTACAAACCCCCTACATGCGGAGATCGCAATCGAGCCCCGCATGTAACGGGTTAATTGCCGAAATCAGCGGCGATGAGCCGCTGATCGGCAACACTGGAGTGTCAGCTGTCGGGGACAGCTGATCTCCAAGTTCCCGATGCACACCTTGTCGCCGACAGTGTGCATCGGGAACGACACAGTGACTTCCTGTCACTCTGACAGGAAGCCTATCAGGACCAGCCGAAGGTTGGTCCTGATGTGCTTCCGTCCATGGCAGACACGGAAGCCATTGTTTGGCTTCCGTTTGCCATACTAACTATTGGCAAACTACGCGATTTCGGACCGGGGTCTACCGATATGTTAGAAAACCCCAAAATTCAGCGATTGCAACCGATTGCCGAAGGGGATTAATTCGCCAAAATCAGCGGCAAAGGACCGCTGGTCGGCAAGAGTGGAGTGTCAGCTGTCGGCGACAGCTGGGTTCCCGGTGCACATTGTCACCGACAGTGTGCACCGGGAAAAACTCAGCAACTGTACCTCGTCGTGCGGGAAGTAACCTCCCGCGACGACGTACAGTTACTTACTTGTGCGGATAGGGGTTGAGGGGTTAAACCAATTGTTCTTTTTTTTACTATTGGTGGTGTTTTTCTTTTTTATGTCACTATCCACGTCAAAACATTTTTTGAAATATTTTGGTTTTCACACTGGCCACTAGAGCAGTCATAATAGGCTGAATCTTCTCATTATCAGCAGAGGGCAGGGGAATAACCGGTTATCCCATAATTATTATGTTTAGTTAAATAAAGCACCTAATTCTAAACAGGTTTACACTCATTCATTTTTTTTTTTCTATGACAAGTTGTTACATTCATAAAATTATTATAGTGCCGTTTAGTGTGTCAGCACTCCCCTCCTATACTGCGTCCACTTTACTAAGTGTTCAAACGTGGAAACACATACGCCGTTTAACTGATGTTTCAAAGATTCATTCTAAAGAATCAGGGTAGTTGGGGTGGACTTGAAGATTTTTCTGGGAATATATCCATTTTGTGTATGCAGGCACAGTAGTTAAGACAAACCACGAGCCACATGTTGCAACCAGTTTTGCCAGGTTATTAACCCTTTCAAGACCGAGCTCATTTTGGCCTTCATGACCAGCCCCATTTTCTCAAATCTAACATGTGTCAATTTATGTGTTAATAACTCTGGAATGCTTTTGCCTATCCAAGCGATTCTGAGATTGTTTTCTTGTGACATATTGTACTTTATGTTAGTGGAAAAATTTGGTCAATAAATTCATTGCTTATTTGTGAAAAACACCAAAATTTAGAGAAAATTTGCAAAAATTATGATTTTTTTTATTATTTTAAATGTATCTGCTTGTAAAACAGATAGTAATACCACACAAAATAGTTACTATTTTACATATTCCATATGTCTACTTTATATTTGCATTGTTTTTTAACATTATTTTATTTTTCTAGGACGTTACACGGCTTAGAACTTTACCAGCAATTTCTCACATTTTCAAGAAAATTTCAAAAGGCTATTTTTACAGGGGCCAGTTCAGTTTTGAAGTGGCTTTGAGGGCCTTATGTACTAGATAGACCCCATAAATCACCCCATATTAAAAACTGGACCCCTCAAAGTATTCAAAACAGCATTCAGAAAGTTTCTTAACCCTTTAGGCGCTTTACAGGAATGAAAGCAAAGTAGAGGTGAAATTTACAAATTTTATTTTTTTTTTGCTGAAATTCCTTTGGAATACATTTTTTTCTGTAACACAGAAGGTTTTACCCGAGAAATGCAACTCAATATTTATTGGCCAGATTCTGCAGCTTTTAGAAATATCCCACATGTGGCTGTAGTGTGATAATGGACTGAAACACCTGCCTCAGAAGCAAAGGAGCACCTAGTGGATTTTGGGGCCTCCTTTTTTTAGAATATATTTTAGGCACCATGTCAGGTTTGAAGAGGTCTTGTGGTGCCAAAACAGTGGAAATCCCCCAAAAGTGAGACGGTTTTGGAAACTACACACCTCAAGGAATTTATCTAGGGATATAGTTAGCATCTTGACCCCACAGGTCTTTTGCTATATTTATTGGAGTTTGTCTGTGAAAGTGAAAATCTACTTTTTTTCTGAAAAAATATAAAAAAAAAATATTTGCAAGGAATAAAGATTAAAAAGCACCCCAAAACTTGTAAAGCTACTTCTCCCGATTACGCTAATATCCCATATGTGGTACTAAACTGCTGTTTGGACCCACGGCAGAGCTCAGAAGGGAAGGAGCGCCATTTGGATTTTGAAGCGCAGATTTTGCTGGATTGTTTTTCAGTGCCATGTCGCGTTTGCAACGCCCTGGAGTGAGCAAAACAGTGGAATTCCCCCAAAACTGACCCCATTTTGAAGACTACACCCCTCAAGGAATTTTTCTAGGGGTATAGTTAGCATTTTGACCCCACAGTTTTTTTGCTGAATTTAGTGGAATTAGGCCGTGAAAATGAAAATCTTTTTTCTGAAAAAACATAGAAATGTTTAATTTTTACAATGAATAAAGGAGAAAAATCACCCCAAAATTTGTAAAGCAATTTGTCCTGATTACAGCAATACATCATATGTGGTAATAAACTGCTGTTTGGACCCACGGCAGGACTCAGAAGGGAAGGAACAATATTTGGCTTTTGGAGCTCAAATTTAGCTGGAATGGTTTTCGGGTGTCATATCGCATTTGCAAAGCCCCTGAGGTACCAAAACAGTGGAAACCTCCCAAAAGTCCCTTTAGGGGACTGGAACGAGCGATCATTAGGTCGCTGGTACAATACACTGCAATACTAATGTATTGCAGTATAATGTCATTTTACAGGCTCCTGTAACAGCACGATCGCTGTTCCTGTCTGTTAGTCCCGGGTGTCAGCTGTAATACACAGCGGACACCTGCAGAATATGGAGCGGGTGCAGCGCGTGAGCCCGCTCCATATATAACCCCTCGCACCACGACATGCTATTAAGTCGTGGTGTGCGAAGGCGTTAATGCACAGCGGATGGTGCAAATTGAAAATTACAATTTTCCACTGATATGCCATTTTAATGCACAATATATTGTGCCCAGTTTGTGCCACTGAAGACAAATACCTCATACAATGTTGAGCGGGTTCTCCCGGATATAAAATATCATATATGTGGACGTAAGCTGGTGTTTGGGCACGCTGTGGGGCTCAGAAGGGAGGGAACACCCTTTGGGGTTTTGCTGGTATTTCAATTTATAATGTGGGGGTATGTGTAAACTGGACAGAGTACATCAGGGCATAATAAGAGGGTATAATAATGGGGTAAATAAATAATAATTTGCAGATATGTGGCCAGTGTCGCACTGATAAATGGCGCCCGATCTTATCCGCTTTTGGAACACTCTGCACATTTTGCATCGCCATATTCTGAGAGCCAGAACTTTTTGATTTTTTCTCCACCGGAGCCGTGCGAGGACTTATATGTTGCGGGACAATCTGTACTTTTCATTGGTACCATTTTAGGGTACGTGTGATTTTTTTAATCACTTTTTATTAGATTTTTTGGGCAAGCAAAGTGACTAAGAAACATAAATTCTGACAATGTTTTTTATATTTTTTTTTTTACAGTGTTCCCCGTGCACTATAAATGACATTTTACTTTATTCTGCGGGTCAGTACGATTACGGCGATACTATATGTATATAGGTTTTTATGTTTTGTGGCGATTGCGCAATAAAATCACTTTTCGATAAAATTATTTATTTTCTGTGTCACCATATTCTGAGAGCCATAATTTATTTATTTCTCAGTCAAAAAAGCGGTGTAAGGGCTTGTTTTTTGCGGGACGGGTTGTAGTTTTTATTGGTACTTTGGGGTACATGCGACTTTTTGATCACTTTTTATTCTATATTTTAGGAGGGTTGATGACCAAAAAATAGTGATTCTGACATTGTTTTTTAATTATTTTTTTTTGCGGTGTTCACGGTGCGGGAAAAATTATATTATAGTTTTATAGTTTGGGTCGTTATGAACGCGGTGATACCAAATATGTGTACTTTTTTTAACATTTTCATTTTTTTCCTATAATAAAAGTCTTATTATAGGAAAAAAAGCATTTTTTGTTTTTGTAACTTTTATAACTTGTTTTTACACTTTTATAAAACATTTTTATTACTTTATTTTTTACTTTTTACTTGTTTTACTTGAAGACTGGCAGCACTGATGGCTGCTATAATACATTACACTACCTAGGTAGTGTAATGTATTATAAACTGTCAGTGTGACGCTGAGAGTCACACTGACAGGAAGCTTATGAGGACCAGCCTCCGACTGGTTCTCATAGGCTGCTGTGCATGGCAGACTTGGCAGGTTTTGCCTTATAACCGATTGCAGCACCTGCAATCGGTCCCCGGGAAAGTTTGTTGTAGCAACAAACTTTCCAGTTTGTTGTAGTAACAAACTTTCCAGTTCGTTGCTACAACACACTTTCCCTGCGATCACATGACCGGGCCTGAACTAATCAGGTCCTGATCATATCTCCGGGACCAAAGGCAGGTGATAACAGCGTGATCCGGGTGTCAGCGCTACTCTGAGACACCCGGACCGTGCTTTTAACACCCACCGTGAATTCACGTCGGCACTGCACAGAGCCCAGCAAGCGCCGACGTGAATATACAGTGGGCGGTCGGGAAGCGGTTAAAGTGTACCTAACTTTTCAGGTGACTTTTCAGAATAAGCTGTCATATGTTTGTACATGAGGAATAACACTATTTCTGGCCATTATATGACTGTACGGATATGGCATTTTTTAAATAATATTTTTCCGCTGCAGGCTCTATCTCTAATTCTCAGTTTTCTCTGAGGTAGTAGGTGGAGCCTAACTGCTATCATGTGTTCTATACACAGCACACAGAGAAGTGGAGAATCCTTCTCTCCTATCTTTATATATCACATATATAGAAACAGCCGCAACATGGAGGAGATTATAGAGCAGTAATGAGCAATGTAGCTGTGAATCCAGCACTGGGGTGCGATAGAACACTTACTAGAAACTGCACGAAGCGTAAACACTGTGGATTTTCCGCAACAGATTTCATTGCGGAAAATCCACAGCGTAATACAGTGGCAGCAGAGTGGAAATCTCATCCACATGCTGTGTAAGAAATCTGCTGAAAAAACGTTTATAAATTGACCTGCGGTGCGGTTTTTTAAGCCACAGCATATCAATTTATGCTTTGGAATCGCTGGTTTTCTGTTGCGGATTTTTCCCATTAAATTCAACCCAAATGTTGCGATTTTTGAGGTGGAAAAGCTGTGATTTCGCCAGAAAAATAGCAAAAAAGCCTCCTCCTGGGATGACATTTGATCCCATATGACTCTGCACTGGTCACATGGGATGAAACGTCATACCAGGGGGCCGGGTTGCACAGACAACAGAGGGACGTGTCGCCATAACTACGGAGACCAGTATAAGTATAGGCTTTTTTTTGTAACTGCTGTTTTCCGCAGCGGACATTCCATCCAAAAAACTGCACCACAATTTGGTGCGTTTTTTCGGCCGGAATTCTTTGCAGGTTCCAGGGCGGATACGTTGTGTACTTTTGCGCAGCGTATCCGCCCTGTGTGAACATGATCTACCAGTGTCTGTGTTTCTCTCTGCCTCTCTTTCACCCTGCTCATGCTCCCTCCTCCCCCCTCTCCTCTTTATGGGCAGCTGGAACCTAATCCCTCAGTGAGCTGATGGTCCATCTTGTCTTGAGGAAACTGAAAAAGCAGTTAACTCAAAGTGAGTGAACTGCTAGGGTATGTTCACACTGTATTAGTTTGAAGCTAAAAAAACAGATGTTGAATCTGCCTCTAAAATCAGCACGCTCTCCAGGCTAATTTTAGACGCTGAGTTTAAAATGAAAGCTGATTTTGATGCTGTTTTTCAGCACGTTTTTTTTTTAAACATCCCACTGGAGATTTGGCTTTGAAAATTAAACCCAGAGTTGTTGGTGGTGGTTCTGAGCGCACAAAACAGTGCCCAATCTATTCGGCGCTGTTTTTAACAACTTCCCTTTTCGGGCAGATTAAGCGCCTAGAGAGGTAAGGGTTTTTTTTTGGTTTGTTTTTTTAAATCGGCACTATATGAACTAAGGAGCTGATTCCTATTGAAAACAATGTTCTCCACACTGATTCCGATGCTGAAAAAACATAGAAATCAGCTTGCAAAAAAAGCCACATGAACAAGGACTTAGGAGGAAGGTCGCAGAAGCCTGATAAGTGGAGAAAATTGAATTTTTCTCTAATAAGATATATTACAACATCTCCTACATACGCTTGTACTATTGATTTCTGAAAAGTTTTTTTAAAAGTTAGTGTCCCTTTAGATAAACAGTAAAGCTAGTAGTTTTCATTATTGAAATGTATCCAATTATATGAAAAACTCTTGATGCTTAATACCCACCATTTATCATTTGTACTTGTCATTAAGGCTATGGACACCTTCACAGACATTTTTTTTAAATTATTATTGTATTTGATTAAATAAAATATATTTACAGTTGGTTTTAGTGGCACAATTTGTCTTCTGCAGCTTGTATGTCTTAAAATACAATACAAGCTTCTGGATGCCATTCAGTGCTTAGTCCGACAGAGCAGCTGAATGTTGGCTCCTCTCTCTCTCTCTCTCTCTCTCAGCTCTTGTATTTCATTTATGTTTATTTTTTTTTGGTTGTAAAGATGTCATCTTGGAATAGCGTTCAGGAGAGCAGAGAACGTGAGGCATCCAGAAGCTTGTATTGTGTTGTAAGGCATACTAGCTGAAAAAGACAAACGGTGAAACATTTTTAATTAAAACCAATTGTAAATATGTTTTATTTAATAAAATACATTCGATACAATACTTAAAAAATGTCTGTGAAAGTGTCTGTAGCCCTTAAAGAGGCTCTGTCACCAGATTTTGCAACCCCTATCTGCTATTGCAGCAGATAGGCGCTGCAATGTAGATTACAGTAACGTTTTTATTTTAAAAAAACGAGCATTTTTGGACAAGTTATGACCATTTTTGTATTTATGTAAATGAGGCTTGCTAAAGTCCAACTGGGCGTGTTTAAAGTAAAAGTCCAACTGGGCGTGTATTATGTGTGTTACATCTGGGCGTGTTTACTTCTTTTACTAGCTGGGCGTTCTGACGAGAAGTATCATCCACTTCTCTTCAGAACGCCCAGCTTCTGGCAGTGCAGACACACAGCGTGTTCTCGAGAGATCACGCTGTGTCGTCACTCACTTCCTGCCCCAGGTCCTGCATCGTGTCGGACGAGCGAGGACACATCGGCACCAGAGGCTACAGTTGATTCTGCAGCAGCAGCGGCGTTTGCAGGTAAGTCGATGTAGCTACTTACCTGCAAACGCTGATGCTGCTGCAGAATCAACTGTAGCCTCTGGTGCCGATATGGCCGACACGATGCAGGACCTGGGGCAGGAAGTAAGTGACGTCACAGCGTGATCTCTCGAGAACACGCTGTGTGTCTGCACTGCCAGAAGCTGGGTGTTAACGAACAGAAGTGGATGATGCTGATTCGTCAGCATCATACACTCCCATTCCTAACGCCCAGCTAGTAAAAGAAGTAAAAACGCCCCGATGTACACACATAATACACGCCCAGTTGTACTTTTACTGTAAACACGCCCAGTTGTACTTTTGCAAGCCTCATTTGCATAAATACAAAAATGGTCATAACTTGGCCAAAAATGCTCGTTTTTAAAAAATAAAAACGTTACTGTAATCTACATTGCAGCGCCTATCTGCTGCAATAGCAGATAGGGGTTGCAAAATCTGGTGACAGAGCCTCTTTAACTTCTTGAGTCTTGATCTTGGATAAAACTACTGTTCTAATCATGATTTGATTTATGGAAGTACAAAATAAATAACAGTATACAGAACTTGACAGGACAAATACATACTTTCTAGACTCTGTATGTATATGTGAACCTTATTTATGTTTGGTTGGGCATTTTATATTTGAACATAATACATATGTTTTCTACATAAAAAATAAAACCCCTGCAATAATTTATTTACTACTCATACTTCCATTTGTGCTTTTACATGATTTTCTCTGGCCACCTTTTCCATGCAGTACCAAGCCTGCTGCCAGTACATTTCGCAGACAAGTTGTCTGCTTCTAAGACCACCCATTCTGGGATGACATTGGATCTGTATAAATCTTTGGCAATGTCCAAATTCCTGCAATGAATAAACTACAGTACATCTGTTCCCAAATAAAGGTCACCGTGATTAAGGATGTTGTGTTTTTCTTCCTTTTCCAGTTCAGCCTTCTTATGTAATTTCCTCTAGTGTTATATTGATCTTAATTAGGTTTTCTAAAAGCTCCCTCTGAAAAACTCCTAACAGAATTTGTGTTTGTGTATTTATTTTACATGGGCGTAAATAATGTGTAAAAAAAATTAGTCCCATCCAATTTGCTGGGCTATAAAAACTGCCATAACTTGTATTTTTGACCCTCCGTTACCCTAGACACCTGTGAACACTAGCACAACACTAACCACTCTATTTCTCTAGACCACCAGAGAAATGGGTATTAACCCCTCAATTATCTAGACCACTGGGTAAGCAAATGTTAACCCCATACCTCTTAATATTTGAATACTAAACCGTTCAGAAATGCCTCTTTTGGGCCGTGTTCACACGGGTCGGACATGCTGTGTAACAGCATGCAGCATATCTGCCCTGTGCACCGCAGGGAATTCCAGGGGGGGGGGAAAAGGGTATCAAACTGTGGTGCAGTTTTTCGCCCATAATGTCCGCTGCGGAAAACTGCTTCATTAACCGGCCTGCTAGCAGGACAGCCTCCTGGGATGACGCATCATCCCAGGATACGACTGCAGCCTGTGATTGGCTGCAGCGGCGGTCACATGGGAAGAAGCGTCTTCTGGGTATGTTTTTTTTAATGTATTGCATTTTTTGCGGCGGGATCGCTGCGAAACCGGCCGCAAAAAAACGCAACAACTGCTATTTGTTGCTGGATTTAACTCCCCATTGAATTTAATAGGGAAAACCTGCAAAAAATAAGCAGCATTTACGCAAATACAATTGACTTGCTGCGGAATAAAATTCTGCACCGCAGGTCAATTTATAAGCGTTTTTTCCGCTCAGTATTTACGCATTGTATGGATGAGATTTGTTTTATCTCATCCTACTTTGCTGCTACTCTATTTGGTGTGGATATTCCGCAACGAATTCCGTTGTGGAAAAACAGCAGTATTTAAAAATAGGCACAAATCCAAGACTATGAGTAAAGGCCATGCCTTGTTTTTCATTTCCTGATGCGATATCAGGCTTCTTTTATCTGGATTCAATAAAAAACGTATCTTTTAAAATCATCTGGTGCCAGTCTTCATTTTTCTATGGAAAGGTATAAATTCCTTCATTAGCCCTAGACCACTACAGTTGTTACCAATAACCACTTAACTTGTGGGAGTTTTATTCTGTTTGCAGTTTTATTCAATCACTGGTATTAAAGATCCTGGATACCAAAACATTTACCCGGGGATGATGTAGAAACAGCTATTTTCAGTCACTGTATGTTACATAGTTGCATAGTATGGGTGAAAAAAGACATGTCCATCAAGTTCAACCAAGGGATGGAAAAAGGGAAGGGATGAAACAAAATTCTACACATTCACATAGGAGCTAATATTTTTTCGTTCTAGGAAATTATCTAACCCTTTTTTAAAGCCATCTACTGTCCCTGCTTTGACCAGCTCCTGCGGTAGACTATTCCATAGATTCACCGTTCTCACAATAAAGAAGTCTTGTCGCATCTGCAGGTTGAACCTTTTTTTCTCCGGACGTTTGTTCAATATAACTAAGAAAACAAAATTAGCTAGTTAAAAATAATTGTTATTGTACTTATGGGTGCTTTTTGTGTGGCAGCTTTTTAGCTAAATTCTCTAGAAACATCCCTGGGGAGTGTAATAAGAAGTGGCAAAAATGTCATATATGGTGTGCTTTAAAGAGACTCTGTCACCACATTATAAGTGCCCTATCTCCTACATAAGGAAATCGGTGCTATAATGTAGGTGACAGTAATGCTTTTTATTTAAAAAAACGATCTATTTTCACAACGTTAGGAGCGATTTTGGTTTATGCTAATGAGCTTTCTTAATGCCCAAGTGGGCGTATTTTTACTTTCGACCAAGTGGGCGTTGTACAGAGGAGTGCATAACGCTGACCAATCAGCGTCCTGCACTCCTCTCCATTCATTTACACTGCACTAGCGATATGGTTATATCACTATGTGCAGCCTCATACACAAACCCTAACATTACTACAGTGTCCGGATAATGAATACACATGAACATCCAGCCTGGACGTCATGTGTACTCAGAATCCTGACACTTCTGAATCTTTTTTGTGAGATTCCGGCAAGTGAAACGAAATCTCGTTTAGCTCCGTAATCTCGCGAGATTTCATTTCACTTGCCGGAATCTCACAAAAAAGAGTCAGAAGTGTCCAGGCTGGATGGTCATGTGTATTCATTATCAGGACACTGTAGTAATGTTAGGGCTTGTGTATGAGGCTGCACATAGCGATATATCTATATCGCTAGTGCAGTGTAAATGAATGGAGAGAAGTGCATGATGCCGATTGGTCAGCGTCATGCACTCCTCTGTACAACGCCCACTTGGTCGAATGTAAAAATACGCCCACTTGGGCATTAAGAAAGCTCATTAGCATAAACCAAAATCGCTCCTAACGTTGTGAAAATAGATTGGTTTTTTAAATAAAAAGCATTACTGTCACCTACATTACAGCGCCGATCTCCTTATATAGGAGACAGGGCACTTATAATATGGTTACAGAGCCTCTTTAATTCTAAAAATAAAACAATTCTTGTTTTGGTGTATGAAGTATAGGAAAAAAATACAACATCAAGCAACAGTAGCAATTTCAAAAAGTGCATAATTTATGATGTAACATTTTGCATAGATCTGGTGTGGCTGCTTACATTTGTAAAAGCTACTAAAATGGTCACTAACCTTTCAACAAACTTACAAAGTACAAGCGAATATAAAAAACTTTGTAATATATCTTAGTAGGTAAAAATGCCTCTTTCTCTACTTATCAGGCACTTCTCTCCCTCACCACTTCCTCTTGCACGGCTAAAATCCATTTTGAAAGATGAGACAGATTATCAGCTTAATTTAGAGATTAGTTTACATGCTGCCCATAGAAGTCCTTGGTGATGGGAGGGCAAGGAGGGAGAAGGAGCAGAGAGCGACACACACACACACACACACACACACACACACAGAGGCGCTTCTGTTAGGCTCCACCCTCTAGCTCATGGACAACTGAGAATTAGAGATAGCGCCTGCAGAGGGGGAAATTGCTAGAAAATGCCATATACAAGTCATATAATGGACACAAAGAGTGTTATTCCTCATGTACACACATATGACTGCTTATTCTGAAATATCACCTAAAAGGTTAGGTACGCTTTAAAAACAACTAGAATTTGTTGTATACTACTGGTTTTTAAAGTATTGACCACCCTATGTACGACTGGTTTTAAAGTTAGGTAGAAAGAGCATTAGAATGTCTCTGGGAAATGTGAATACATGTATAATAAAAAAAAATGTAAAAATAACCTCTTATTTTATATCCAAGGCTTCCCTCTTGTCTCGCCATTTTCTATCCTGGAGCACATCAGCAATCTTTTTAATTTAGATTTAAAACATTTTACATATATGTGTATTTTGCATTTATATTTGGGGTTCTTTATTCTTAATTTGTACTTTCATTTTTCTGATAGACAACGACGAGGAAATTGACATGCTGCCAGCATTGGAGAATGCAGGCTGGTACTCTCAGGGAAACTGGGTGCATTTATATGACCTGTTAAAGAAAATGACTGGAAAGCTTGAACCTAAGGTAAGACAGTAACTTACTTTTACTTATTTTTCAAAATTTAATTTGATCAATGTAGTATATTTTAGTTATAAAGAGCAAAGGATCTCTTATGCCAGTGGGAAACTGTGAAACATAGGCTTGTACCTTGGAACTATATAACTGCCCATAATTTGTTGCTGACCAGTATGTTAATTGTTATTTGAGTGCTAATAAATAGTTCTCAAAAACAGTAACAGACTATTTTAAGGTCTTCATAAGACCTTAAAGCATACCTATCATTATAAAAAAATATATTTCCTCCTCTCTGCATTTTCTTTCTAGAATTGCTTAGTAGGCAGCTCCTCCTGGTGTGGATCTAGAGTAGTGGACTGTGTGCTCTGAACAAATAGATGCCTCGCCTCTCAAAGAGTCTTACCCACAGACTGAGGCAGAGAGACTGCAGCACCATCCCCCCTTCTCCCAACTCCCTCTCTTCTCCTTTTTTTTTAACCCCTTCCCGTCGTAAACAACTTTCAGATTTTCATTTTCGTTTCTTCCTCCCCACATTCCAGAAGCCATAACGTCTTTATTTTTCTGTCGATATAGTACTAGGAGGGCTTGATTTTTGCGGGACGGGTTGTAGTTTTTCGTAGCATAATTTATTTTGCAGTATAATGTACTGGGAAACGGGCAAAAAATTATTTGTGGGGTAGAAAATGAAAAAAACAGCGATTCCTCCATGTTTTTTTGCGCGTTGTTTTTACGGAATTCACTGTGCAATTAAAACAACATGTTAACTTTATTCTGTGGGTCAATACGATTACAGCGATACCAAATATATATATTTTTTTCTATATTTTACTACTTTTACATGTAAAAACCTAAGTGTAAAAAAGAAAATTTATTCTGCGTCGCCAAATTCCGAGAGCCACAACTTTTTTTATTTTTCCGTTGATTAAGTGATATGAGGGCTTTTTATTTGCAGCATAAGCTGTAGTTTTTAATAATACCATTTTGGTGTACATGCGACGGTTTGATCACTTTTTATTTCATTTTTTGTGGGAGATGTGGTGACCGTGCGTTCACCGTGCGGGTTAAATAATGATATATTGTAATAGTTCCGACTTTTGCGGATGCGGCGATACCAATTATGTTTATTTATTTATTTATTTTTTACTATGCTCTAGGGGGAAAATGGGAAAAGGGTTTTTTTTTTAACTTTTAATAAAAAAAAATTTACACCCAATTTTTTTTTATTTAACTAATTTTTACTTTTTTTATTAGCCCCCCTAGGGTCGTTAGATGCAATACAGTATATCGTGATTCTGACAGGCACCTATTAAGCCCTGCCAGAGGCAAGGCTTAATAGGTGTACAAAGATGGCGGACCTGGGGGCGTTCATTAAGCCCCCAGGTAGCCATAACAACCATCGCCCCCCCGCGATTGTGTTGCGGGGGGCGCGATGAGCTGTTAGAAGGGGTTGACCCCCTCTTTCTGACGATTTAAATGCTGCTGTCAGTATTGACCGCAGCATTTAACGACTTAAACTAGCGGGATCGCGCTCGAGCGCGATGCCGCTAGTTACTCTGAAGTGTCGGCTGTAACATACAGCCGACACCGTCATCGTATGGAGCGAGCTCACTGCGTGAGCCCGCTCCATACTTCCCCTACCCGACTTTGGCGTATGGATACGTCAAATGTCGGGAAGGGGTTAATGGAACAACTTTGATTACCACATAATTATTTTATTACAAATGCTTCAATAAGAGAGGACTTGCTAATCTTTACTAAGAACCCACTGATTAGTTCCTACGCAAATTTTTATGTATCCAAGTGATGTCTTATTTAAAAAGTACACCTCCAATGTCAGTATTAATTTAAAGGTTTAACCAGCCTTGTAAGAATATCCACCAATCATTCTAATAGGTTCACATAAGCAACTGACTAATATAGTTTTCGTTGCTGAAATTTTCAGAAAAGCTGCTCCGACAACAGGTCACGCGATCGCATGATCTGTGACATTTCGTACTTTTATTACGCATTCCCTCTCTAATCCTACCCACCCCAAAATATGAAACGTCACAGATCATGGGATCAATCATCAACAAGAACGGAGAACAATAAATTAATGGGAACTATAGTTTTCAGTCCTGCTACTAGAGCAGCAGGACCGCCAAAAATACAGGAGAACGCACTGGAGTTAAATGTGAGTATAGATACTGTACAGGCCATAGCGGTTTTTTATTTTTGGGGTTTTCAGAATACCCCTTTAACTTTCTAGATGATTTGTATTAATGTTTGTCCTCTTTATTTTTTCACAGAAAATGAAAATTATTTCAGTTTTTTAATTTCATAACCAGTCTTTTAGAGAAGAGGCAGACTTCTTTACCCCAGTTACGTCATTCCCAAAGTCGAGTTTGTAATGACTTTTAGTGCTCTTCCAGCTTGCAGTAGAGTTCAATAAATAAGCAGATTAGTCCTCCTGCAAATTGATAATTAGGCCCAATGCTAGAAAGTCATGGCTACATCTACAGATGTACTGTATTCCACCAGTATTTACGGACCCGTGCCCGTAAATACGGGTCCGTTGTCACCAGCATTCCACCCGTATTTATGGACCCGTTTTCTCTGCACTAATCGGCAGACCCTTCTTTCTATCAGTGCTGGATAGGGAGAAGTGGCAGCCCTTTCGGGCAGAGTTTCCGCAGTGATTGAAAGTAAAAGAAATTCATACGTACCCCGGCCGTTATCTTGGTGACGCGTCTCTCTTTTGACATCCAGTCCGACCTCCCTGCATAACGCGGCAGTCCATGTGATCGCTGCAGCCTGTGATTGGCCAGTGATTGGCTGCAGCGGTCACAGGGGATGAAACGTCATCCCGGGAGGCCGGACTGGAAGAAGAAGCAGGGAGTTCTGGGTAATTTAACTTTTAATACTATTAACTCCAGCGGTAGTCACTGTCCCGGGTGCTGAAAGGGTTACTGCCGATCAGTTAACTCTTTCAGCACCCTGGACAGTGACTATCCCTCTGACGTCGCCTAGCAACGCTCCCATAATTACGGGTGCACACACACGTAGCCGTGCCGTAATTACGGCCTGAAATAGGACATGTTCCATATTTTTCAACGGCCCGAACACCTTCCCGTAAGCAAACGGGAAGGTACCCGTGGCCAATAGAGTCTATAGGCCCGTAATTACGGCCGTTTTTACGTTCGTGTTCATGTGGCCTTACTTTTAGGTTTTGATGGCCAATTGATTTTTCTCAATAAAAGTACATTTTTGTATGGTACACATGGTGTGCTTTAGTTTTTGAACAATACCCATGTATGTATACATGTTTATACATACATTGATAGGTACTATATTTGTGCATTGGTATGTGCAGACAGTTATACGTTTTGGGCCTAGTTAGGTGTAGGTATTAATATAATAATAATCATTAAATCATCATCCTGTTTTTGGCATTGTAAATGGTGCTAATTTGAGGCATTTGTTATGCAAGTTCATTTGTTGTACAAATGCTGCATGCAAGTGTCCTGTAACCTAAACCAATTCGTATCATTATGGCCTTTTGGACTAAGGGGGGATTCACACGAACGTGATTTGCGTCCGTGCAGCCCGCATGGTTTTTTACGCTGGTCGCACGGACCTATGCAAGTCTATGGGGCAGTTCAGACTGTCCGTGAGTTTTGCGCAGCGTTAGTCCGCTGCGTAAAACTCGCGACATATTCCTTATTTCTGCGTTTTTCGCGCATCATGCACCCATTGAAGTCAATGGGTGCGTGAAAATCACGCATGTCCCATGGAAGCACTTCCGTGGGACAAGCGTTATTCGCGCAACAGCAGTAAAATAATGAATGTAAACAGAAAAGCACCACGTGCTTTTCTGTTTACAAACATCCAAACGGAGTGTCATATTGATGGCGGCTGCGCGAAAATCACGCAGCCACGCATCATATGAACAGGGCACACGGAGCTGTCAAGTGCCTTTTGCGCGCGCAAAACGCAGCGTATTTTGCGTGCGCAAAAACGTCACGTTCGTCTGAATCAGCCCTCAGGCATGTTAAAATACCACTTCTTAGCAGAGTGCAGGCAAGCCTCACAGGTGCAGAACAAATAAGGCTTCTTAAAGGGAACCTGTCACCAGCATTGCACCTATTAAACCAGCAATACCTTTTGAAAGTGGATGTAAAATAATTTTTATATAACCTATAATTATCTTCTAAGTAGGTTCTGTACCTTTAGTATTCAGTTTTTTAGTGTTCCTGCGCCATATGCTAATGAGCATAAAAGAGTCATATCTTCGTACGAAAAGAGTCATATACTCATTCCTCAAGCCTTTTCGAGTTAACCCTGCCTCCTTACTTTTGATTGACAGCTCCTCGCCTCCCCCCGCCACACATGAAATCCCGCGCTTGCGGATGGACGTCCTGTTCTGGTGCGTGCGCACAACGAAACACGATAACGGCACATGCATCATAAGTAGATTTGAGGCCCAAACAAAGCAGGGATGGGTGTCGGGCCGTACATGACGGGCGCTTGCACGATTTCTCAGACACGATTTCGGAATTCAGGGCAGGCCAGTTTTTGACGGGCGGACATAAATAAAGGAACGAATGAGACTGCCGGATTATTACCATAAAAGGTGCAAACTGTTTGCAGACCATTATTTACGATCGGAAGAGTGGTCGAGGAGAGGGGATAATGGCAATGAACTTTTGACAGCAGCGGCCAGCGAGGGGTGAATAGAGTTCAATAGGTGAAATGCTGGTGACAGGTTCGGCCAAATGCACACAAAGGGTATTACATGCGGATTTGCTGGGCAGGTTTTCCTGCGGAAAATACACAGTGTTATACTGTACCCACAAAGTAAATGGGACGCAAAGTAATTTTATCTACACGTTGGGTAATTTTTCCACATGTAAACTGACCTGCATACTGTTTTTAAAATCCACAGCATGTCAATTTATCTTTTGCTTTGCGTCTAATAAATGTTTCTGACAAGTTTATAAAAAAAACACACCAAAATCCACAGCATTAAATCTGCACCTGTTTCTGAATCAAAATGTAAAAGATGCGTCTACAAATTTGTTACAAAAACGCAATATTAAAGAGAACCTTTCACCTGCCCATACATGTGCAGCATGTAATAGGAAGGGCTTCACAAACACTGTCTCACTTAACTCCTTAGTGACCACCAATACGCCTTTTCACGTTGGTCACTAAGGGGCCTTAGGCTAGGCTGACGCCTTTTCACGTGAGCCTAGTCTAAGTCCTGCATGGGTCTCCCGTGCAGGCTGGAGCCGGGGCTCAGCTGTCTGTTGACAGCTGAGCTCCTGCTCCAACGCCCGCGATCGAAGTTTACTTAGATCGCGGCCGTTTAACCCGTTAAATGCCGCCGTCAATAGCGACTGCGGCATTTAACTTTGCTTACAGAGGGAGTGAGCTCCTCACCCATCGGCGGCCTGCAAATGCAATCGCGGGTCTCCGATGGGGTGTCATGGCAGCCGGGGGCTTGATAAAAGCCCCCAGGTCTGCCCTGGACATATGCCTGTTAGGACGCGCCGGAGGCACGTCCTAACAGATTGCCTGTCAGATTTACACTGACAGGCAATAATGCTCTGGTATACGAAGTATACCAAAGCATTATAGCAGCGATCTGAAGATCGCATAGTAAAGTCCCCAAGTGGGACTAATGAAATAACTAATAAATGTGAAATAAAGATTCATAATAAAAATTACAGTAAAAAAATAAATAAAACCATTTTTTTCCATCAAAAGTGGTTTTATTTAGTAAAAGTGTAAAAAATAAATAAAAGTACACATATATGGTATCGCCGCGACCGTAATGACTCCATTAATAAAGTTAATATGTAATTTAAACCGGAAGGTGAACACCGTAAAAAAAAAACGCAAAAAAACAATGGCGAAATTGAATTTTTTTTCCATTGCCCCCCAAAAAAGTCATAATAAAAATGAATCAATAAGTGCCATGCACCCCAAAACAGTACCAATCAAAACTACGTCTCGTCCCGCAAAAAACAAGCCCAAAAAATCACTACATTGATGGAAAAATAAAAAAGTTACGGCTCTTGGAAAGCAACGATGCAAAAACAAATAATTTTACTTCAAAAGTGTTTTTATTGTGCAAAAGTCGTAAAACATAAAAAACCTCTACATATCTGGTATCGCCGTAATCGTACCGACCAATAGAATAAAGATAACATGTTATTTACGTTGCACAGTGAACGGCGTCAATTTAAAAACGCATAGAACAATGGCGGAATTTCAGGTTTTTTTTTATAATCCCCCCAAAAAAGTTAATAAAAGTTAATAAAAAAATTATATGTACCCAAAAATGGTGCTATTAAAAAGTACAACTAATCCCGCATACAGCTATGTAGACGAAAAAAGAAAAAAGTTATAGCGCTTTGAATGCGACTATAGAAAAACGAATAAAATAGCTTAGTCATATTAGGGCCTAAAATGGGCTGGTCACTAAGGGGTTAAATACTTTTTCTAATTTCCTCCGTTATTTACATGTCGGTGCCGTTATATTCGGTGCCTGAACTGTCAATGGGGCGTTTCTATCTAACTAAATGGCAAGGGGGCATGATGTCTTCGCTCTGGCACTGTCCAATTAGCTGCGGACAGTGTCAGGGCGGCTTGCGCTGTGTTCCCTCCAGTGAGGTGAAAGGGTCTCTTTCAATGCGTATTTTACCTGCAAAATTACATGCACGTGTGCATGCACCCTAAAGCTGCCAGTTACATGGTTCCGTGGAGTTGACAATGCCAGCTTTGCAGTATTTATTAACTGATTTTTCCATAACAAAGTCTATAATTATAATTTTTATGTGATACACCTTACTTCTAAAACAAGACACTAAAGGGAATCTGTCATCAGCTTTTGGGCTATAAAACTGCCGGCATGGCTCTCTATCACTATTCCAGCCATGCCCTTGTCAAAATTGTCATTTGGCCCTCAATAAGTTTAACAACAGCACGTGCCGTATGCAAAAGGCATACCTGGAGTAATCAAGGCGGTGCAGTAGCATTGCAAAGACAGAGTCCATATAGCACTACCTACACAGTATTCCCATGAAACAGATTTTTATACTTTTATTACATTAGTAGTGCCATGTGGCTTAGTGTCCTATTTAAAGGGGTTGTCCAGGATTAGAAAAACATGGCTGCTGTCACGATCTGTGGGTATGTGGACCCACTGGGCCGTACCACCGTAGCGAAATAGCAGCTGGCCAACAGAGTACCAAGTCAATATATAAATAGTCCAAGCACAAGGGTACCTGTAGTCGTTCAGACAGTAGCAATGGCTAGGCACAGATGGGACCTTGACAGCAGAGACCAGACGTGGTGTAACACAGCAGGTTGAATCGGTGGCACAACACGACTCCAACAGGTTTAAGGCACAGGAATAAATAGCACGGGATATAGGGTACAGGTAGCAGGGCACGGGAACAAGATAACACTAACGGACCATTTGCAAGACTAACATAGGAAAACACAACAACGCTCAGGCAATGAGCAAAGGGGCAGGGCCGTTCTTATAGTACAGTGTGATAATGGGCTAATTAGTGATAATTCCCATGTCCCTACGGGACACAGCAGACCGGAGCAAAAGTGAACGCTGGCGTCTCCTGGGGAGGAGATGCGGGCCAGTGCTAACGGATCCATCCAAGCCGGGGGTGAATAATCCCGGCGGTCCATACAGCTGCTATCCTCATCACCACTTATTGAAAGTAAAAATCACCCCATACGATAAATCAAAGGATACAAAAACTGATCCATCGTCTGGAGGAAGTAGCTATGTGGGAAAGGCAAGACCATAAACTATTCAAAATCATCTGGTCACCCTAGGGTGTTTTTGGAATTGTTAGAAACCTTAAACACAGACTAGATTGCCTCATGACTCATTCTTATGCTTAAAGGGAAGGTGTCATTAATTATTTTTTTTATTATCATATTGCTTTTATTATGATATTAACATAAATTTTATTTATTTGTGTTCTCATGTTCTACTTTTTACTGTGTTCTTACTATTACTTCTCTATGGGGGCTGCCATTTTTTTTTCATCTCTGTATGTGTAGATTAACGACACATACAGAGATCGAATACGGCACATAGAACCCCATAGAGAATGCGAACGGGAGCCCTTCCATTCTCAGAAGCTCCCACACAGACCAAAACTAAGCTCGTTCGCAGATCGAAATCCGGCGCCATTTTCATGTGGACCGGAAGCCGCTGCCAGACAGTCAGATGACGACTTCCGGCCGCGGCTTCCGGCCATATGTTCAGGCGCAAGGAATAGGAGCGTAGACCAGCAGAGGTGGCGGCGGCAGGTAATTTATGTTCATGTATGTGATGTGTGTATTATGTTCGTGTGATACTGTCTGCTGAGCCCTGTATCTATTCCTCCTACACTGCAGTCGCTCAGAAAATGGCAGCACACAGTGTAGAAGGTTTGAAGATTCAAACCCTTCCTTCTCCTGGCACTAGCCAGAAGAAGGGAGGGGGAATTTTGTGAGGACACTAGAGAGAGTGTGTCCACTCCAAATTTACAGCATAAATCAATGAGGTTGCTTTACCACGTTGACCATCCTGATATTTTGGGAACTGTTCCCTCTAGTGCCCAACACATGGAAATGTTATAAATTAGAATCTAATTTATAATATTTCCTGACTTGTGAAAAAAATGTTACAATTAAAACGATGTGTAATCACTTAAATAATAATTGTTTAACTGAAAAAAAATAAAAAACATTTCTAGCGACACATTCCCTTTAAATTATTTAAAGGGAAATATAGATACGAAATTGGATCTAACTACAGTATATCACCCTCAATCCTTCTCTTAGTTATAACACCAACAATTACTTTTTATATACACATGCCAATTACCTGGCATGTGACTTGGCTTTCCATTACCTGCTGCCGACAATGATAATATTTCTTACTGCAGAAATGATACAGCCGATGAACGACCTGTTTACACTGGGCAATGATTGAGAACAAGCCTTCATATGAATGCTCGTTTTCACAATTTTTGGCCCATGCAAAAAGGGCCCTTACTTTTCTTCAAAAGCCAACAGATCCATTCTATAGATGATAGCGATATTTGACAGTATGTATAATTTTATTTCATTTCCATGTATAACACTTATACCTCTTATACCATCTCTCGTTTGGGTTTGTTGATTATGGATATGGTGACTTTTTTGATAATGCTTAATTAAAGTTTTAACTTCTCTCTTTTGGAAATGTAATAAAAATAATTTTGAAAGAAAGAAAAATATGGATGCTTTTTCCCCCAAAAAAATTGTATTGTATCTCGGCCACATTCACATCGATAAAGCTGAGCTGCAATACCAGACACGACCCACGCTATTTCTAATGCAACTATGTTTTTCTAAGGCCCCATGCACACGACCGTAAAAAACCTCCGTTTTTGCGGACCGCAACTGCGGTCCGCAAAAACGGAACCATTCACTTTCATTGAACACTGACACCTTTCCGTAGCACTACGGAAGGGTGTCCGTGCCGTGGAAATGTTCCGGGAATTATGGAACATGTCCGTTCTTTCGCATTTTGCGGGCCATGCTCCCATACTTTGTATGGGAGCACGGCCCGAAAATGCGGCTGTCAGCGGCCGGCCGTGCCTGCAATCGTGGGCCGTGATTGCGGGCACGGTCGTGTGCATGGGGCCTAATCCTGTACTAAAACTGTAAGCCATGGTAATGGCACTGTAGTAATTGCACACTGTATTGCAAGCTGTTGCCACCTTAGTGCCCATATCATCCTGTCACATGGCACATATAACTTTTCTCCAATAGTGCACAAATAGCTGTTCATAATAATAGCATGTATAAATAATATTCATATATTCATTTCCACATAATCCCCGCCCACCAAAGTGTACATATCTTGGAACAACACATTGGTGTTTAGATATCAGTTTCACCCTTTAGCGACATATGATGTACCTCGACATCATGACCACTAAGGGGAGTATGGCTTACAGGCTGAGGGGTACTAAAAATAAATGTAAAAAACTGTTAATATATGTTTTTGGACATTACTAACAACTGTATATAATGGTAATTTTTCCCGTTAAGAAATGTAAAAAACAAAACAAATAAACTTAAATGGTATCACTGCATCCATAAAAGTCTGAGCTATTACAATATAACTGTCACGTTTGGTTCATGGACCCACTGGGTCGTACCGCCTTGGCGGTATGGCAGCTGGCCAACAGGGCGCAGGTAACAGTCTATAGATCGTATAGGGTACTTGTGGCAGCTCGGACAGTAGCAAGGCAGGCTCGGCTGGGAGTAGGCAGTAGGCAGACTTCAGTAGTGGTGTAGCAGGACAGGCGTGATATGCAGCACAGCACGACTAGAGCTCAACACAGCACTTGACCAGGATAGCACAGGATACAGGTAGGTGAAACACTGGGAACTGGAAGACACTAGGAGACCATTTGAATAGACAAACTTTGGGTACGACAATGACGCTCAGGCATGGGAGGAAGGGGCTGGGTTCTTCTTATAGCCCAGGGTGCTCTGGAAGCAATCAGCTCAATCTCCCACCTGCGTGCGCTTTGGCTTCTTAAGTCTGGACTGAGTTCGCAAGCGCACCATGGAACAGGACGGCCGTATGTACAGACATCTCTGGAGCGAAGGGTGTCGACTGGATGAAAGGAGTTCGTGGTCAGCGACCACGGACGTTACAATAACATTATTTATCCCACACGGTTAACACCGTAAAAAAAGAAAACCCTTTTTGGTCACCTTACATACCAAATAAAATTAAATAAGTGATCAAAATGTTGCATGTACCCAAAATAGTACCAATAAAAAACTATAGCTCGCTCCACACAAAACAAGCTCTCACATAGCTCCATTGACAGAAATGATTTTATTTAATACATATTTTTTCCTTTGTAAAAGTACTACATCATAAAATAAATTAAGAATTTTGGTATCGCCGTAAGTTAACATGTAGTTTTTCCTGCATTGTGAATGCCGTATAAACAAAACCTCAAAAAAACAATGTTATTGCTTTTAAAGGCAGGGAGAAAAAAATAATATATGAAAAACCGAAAAATGGCTACGGCGCCAACAGGTTAAACAAAATTCCACAAAATAATGCCAAAATCGTAATGCCCCATTGTTGTTTTCTTACAGAGGTTCAACACATACCTATATACAGTGAAGGAAATAAGTATTTGATCCCTTGCTGATTTTGTAAGTTTGCCCACTGTCAAAGTCATGAACAGTCTAGAATTTTTAGGCTAGGTTAATTTTACCAGTGAGAGATAGATTATATATAAAAAAAAAAACTGAAAATCACATAGTCAAAATTATATATATTTATTTGCATTGTGCACAGAGAAATAAGTATTTGATCCCCTACCAACCATTAAGAGTTCAGCCTCCTCCAGACCAGTTACACGCTCCAAATCAACTTGGTACCTGCATTAAAGACAGCTGTCTTAAATGGTCACCTGTATAAAAGACTCCTGTCCACAGACTCAATTAATCAGTCTGACTCTAACCTCTACAACATGGGCAAGACCAAAGAGCTTTCTAAGGATGTCAGGGACAAGATCATAGACCTGCACAAGGCTGGAATGGGCTACAAAACCATAAGTAAGACGCTGGGTGAGAAGGAGACAACTGTTGGTGCAATAGTAAGAAAATGGAAGACATACAAAATGACTGTCAATCGACATCGATCTGGGGCTCCATGCAAAATCTCATCTCGTGGGGTATCCTTGATCCTGAGGAAGGTCAGAACTCAGCCGAAAACTACACGGGGGGAACTTGTTAATGATCTCAAGGCAGCTGGGACCACAGTCACCAAGAAAACCATTGGTAACACATTACGCCGTAATGGATTAAAATCCTGCAGTGCCCGCAAGGTCCCCCTGCTCAAGAAGGCACATGTACGGGCCCGTCTGAATCTGGATGATTCTGAGAGTGATTGGGAGAAGGTGCTGTTGTCAGATGAGACTAAAATTGAGCTCTTTGGCATTAACTCAACTCGCCGTGTTTGGAGGAAGAGAAATGCTGCCTATGACCCAAAGAACACCATCCCCACTGTCAAGCATGGAGGTGGAAACATTATGTTTTGGGGGTGTTTCTCTGCTAAGGGCACAGGACTACTTCACCGCATCAATGGGAGAATGGATGGAGCCATGTACCATCAAATCCTGAGTGACAACCTCCTTCCCTCCACCAGGACATTAAAAATGGCTCGTGGCTGGGTCTTCCAGCACAACAATGACCCGAAACATACAGCCAAGGCAACAAAGGAGTGGCTCAAAAAGAAGCACATTAAGGTCATGGAGTGGCCTAGCCAGTCTCCAGACCTTAATCCCATCGAAAACTTATGGAGGGAGCTGAAGATCCGAGTTGCCAAGCGACAGCCTCGAAATCTTAATGATTTACAGATGATCTGCAAAGAGGAGTGGGCCAAAATTCCATCTAACATGTGTGCAAACCTCATCATCAACTACAAAAAAACGTTTGACTGCTGTGCTTGCCAACAAGGGTTTTGCCACCAAGTATTAAGTCTTGTTTGCCAAAGGGATCAAATACTTATTTCTCTGTGCACAATGCAAATACATATATATAATTTTGACAATGTGATTTTCTGTTTTTTTTTTTAAATATAATCTATCTCTCACTGGTAAAAATCAACCTAGCCTAAAAATTCTAGACTGTTCATGTCTTTGACAGTGGGCAAACTTACAAAATCAGCAAGGGATCAAATACTTATTTCCTTCACTGTATGTCTCTATTTCTTGCACAGAACTTACAACATGGTGGCAATAGCATCGTGACGATGGAGGAGGGGGGGAAGGATAGATATTGTGAGGACCTTCCAACAAATACATCCAGCTAAATCTTTTCTTCCGCTTCTAATGCCGGTAGTAGCAATTCGCGCACTTCCTCCAATCTAACATAGTACCTTCGGCAGAGTATAGATATCTGGTATTTGGCTAACTGAAAAGACTAAAATTACCTGGATGATGGAGCCCTTGACTGTGCCCCTAGGAAGCCAGTTCATAGTTACAGACCGAGAAGAACCAAACCAGACATAGATAATTTCCCTATCTTAAACAGACAATAAAATATTTGCAGATTATATTTAAAAATAATATACTCATTGTATTGTAAATTACTAATAATAAAGCACTGCTTTCTTACAAATGGTTAAATGGACACAACATTTTCAAAAAATGTATGCTAATCTAATAGTACCTGACATATATCAACTTTGTATTTTACTTACTGTTAATATTTAGTAATTATATCCATGCAAATTCAGTGTGAAGTTACTGCCACTAGGTGTCTCCCTTCCTGTAATCTGCTGTCCACCCCCTGTTGTGAAGCAAAATCTGTCTCTATTTACAGAGCAAAGGAGACGGACAGCAGGAAGTGGGGGTGTCTTTTAACAGCCTACCCATAGAAATCTATGGAGAGGAGAGCATGAGGTAAGAGCAGGAACAGAGAGAGATACAGTTGCTGCCCATTGAAGTCTATGGTGAGGAGAGAGGGTAGCAGGAGGAGGGAGCAGGAGCAGAGGGAGAGAAACACAGACACTGCTGCCCATAGAAGTCTATGGAGGAGGGAGCAGGAGCAGAGACACAGACACACAGAGACGCTGCTGCCCCTAGAAGTCTATGGAGAGGGGAGGGAGTGCAAGAGGTGAGAGAGGAGACACAGGCTGCTGGTAAGAGTTAAATGTCACCCCAATGCTGCTGCACGCTGCTGCTGTATTTGCGGGTGTGCTAGTGGACCAGGATGTTTTCTGCTCTGTGGGTGCTGTGTATAGAAAACATGATAGCTGTTAGGCTCCACCCACCAGCTCAGAGACCAAAAAGAATTAGAGATAGAGCCTGCAGAGGGGAAAACTGCTAAAAAAAAAATGCCACATACAAGTCATATTATGGCCGGAAATGGTGTTATTCCTCATTTACACACATATGACTGCCTATTCTGAAAAGTCACCTAAAAAGTTAGGTACGCGAAGACCTCCAGTGGAAACAACTTTCCATGTCTACATTCCCCACCTGACTGTATACCACACTCTACACTTATTTTATGTATTCTTTACTTACTTATTGAACTGCTGCTTTGTCTGTGCTTTAACCCCTTCCCGCCGCAGCCCTTTTTCAGATTTTCATTTTCGTTTTTTCCTCCCCACTTCCAAAAGCCATAACGTCTTTATTTTTCCGTTGATATAGTACTATGAGGGCTTGATTTTTGCGGGACGAGTTGTAGTTTTTTGTAGCACCATTTATTTTGCCATATAATGTACTAGGAAACGGGGAAAAAATTATTTGTAGGGTAGAAAATGAAAAAAACAGCGATTCCTCCATGGTTTTTTGCGCGCCGTTTTTACGGAATTCACTGTGCAATTAAAACAACATGTTAACTTTATTCTGTGGGTCAATACGATTACGGCGATACTAAATATATATAGTTCTTTCTCTTCTTTTCACTTCTGAATCTTTTTTTGTGAGATTCCGGCAAGTGACACCAAATCTCGTTTAGCTCCGAGATCTCGCGAGATTTCGTATCCGTTGCTGGAATCTCACAAAAAAGATTCAGAAGTGTCAGGATTCTGAGTACACATGACGTCCAGGCTGGATTTCATGTGTATTCATTATCAGGATACTGTAGTAATGTTAGGGCTTGTGTATGAGGTTGCACATGACGATATATCTATATCGCTAGTGCAGTGTAAATGAATGGAGAGGAGTGCATGATGCTGATTGGTCAGCGTCATGCACTCCTCTGTACAATGCCTACTTGGTCGAAAGTAAAAGTACGCCCACTTGGGCATTAAGAAAGCTCATTAGCATAAACTTAAATCGCTCCTAACTTTGTGAAAAAAGATCGTTTTTTTAAATAAAAAGCACTGCTGTCACCTACATTACAGCGCCCATCTCCTTATATAGGAGACAGGACACTTATAATGTGGTGACAGAGTGTCTTTAACTAATTTTTACTTTTTTTATTAGTCCCCCTAGGGGACTTTAACTAGCTAGTTGGTAATGTTAATGTAAAATGTTGTAATACTAATGTTTTGCAGTATATCGTGATTCTGACAGACCACTATTAATCCCTGCCGAAGGCAGGGCTTAATATGTGCGCAAAGGTGGCGGACCTGGGGGCCTTCTTTAGGCCCCCAGGCAGCCATAGCAACCATCACCCCCTGCGATTGCGTTGCGGGGGGCGCGATGAGCTGTTAGAGGGGGTCGCCCCCCGCTTTCTAACGATTTAAATGCTGCGGTCGCTATTGACCGTAGCATTTAACGAGTTAAACGAGCGGGATCGCGCTCGAGCGCAATGCCGCTCGTTACTCTGAAGTGCCGGCTGTAACAAACAGCCGACACCCGCATCGAATGGAGCGGGTTTACTCCGTGAGCCCGTTCCATACTTCCCCTACCCGACTTTGGTGTATGGATACGTCAAATGTCGGTAAGGGGTTAAAAAAAAGCCTCCATCTTGATTGTTAGATTTCCCCAGCTTTCTCTTCCTCTCTGCTTTGCTATTAATCCCATGATGCTTCAGAACAGCATCACATGACCAGCTAAATACCATACCATTTCTGCATGCTGGAGTACAGTGTGATTATTATTCTGTCTATATTCTCCTTAATAAGCTGAGAAACCAAACAGGGAAGCTACACTATATTCTTCTACATTATACCTGTGTGACAGGAACCTGTCTTAAAGAGGCTCTGTCACCAGATTATAAGAGCCCTATCTCCTACATGAGTAGGATTAAAATAAACTAAAAACAATACACGTGATAATTCATGTGTAAGAGGACCTAATGGGAGGCGCTGCTGTGGGTACAAGATAATGATGATGATGACCAGTAGTTAGCGATATATAAACTAGGTTTAATAGTGATAAGCAGGCAACGCGTTTCATAGTTGAACTAACGTCTTCATCATGCCAACATAATCTGATCGGCGCTGTCACGTAGATAACAGCAGTGGTTTTTATTTTGAAAAACGATCATTTTTTAGCAAGTTATGAGCAATTTTAGATTTATGCTAATTTGTTTCTTAATGCCCAACTGGGCGTGTTTTTACTTTTTACCAACTGGGCGTTGTACAGAGGAGTGTATGACGCTGACCAATCAGTGACTAATCAGCATCATACACTTCTCATTGTTCCTGCCCATTGTTACAGCGTGATTGTGCAGTTAAAGAAGCTGGGTTGGAACACTGAGAAGTGTATGACACTGATTGGTCAGCGTCATACACTCCTCTATACAACGCCCAGTTGGTAAAAAGTAAAAACACGCCCAGTAGGGCATTAAGAAACTAATTGCCATAAATCTAAAATTGCTCATAAATTGCTCAAAAATGATTGTTTTTCAAAATAAAAATCACTGTTGTTATCTACAGTACAGCGCCGATCAGATTATGTAGGATATAGGGCACTTATAATTTGGTGACAGAGCCACTTTAAGTATCATTGGTAGCTAATGATAGAAGTTACTGTCCCTGCCCCTGTGCAAAACTAGTGTGCTACAGGAACTGCTTAAGCCTGTGATGGGTGACAAACAGACCTCCATGGATTCAAGTAGAGAAAGTGTGTCACCGAGCCTGATTCACCATCCCAGTCTGATATATAAAGATAGAAAAATAACAGTTGGGTGACTGACACATGGTATAGCATAATGGTACACATGGGAAAGTTTTGTTTTGGCCGGAGTGTCCATTTAAGCTAACAGGTTGATCCTCAGTTTAAAGTTTAGACATTTATGCCATAACTACTGGATATACCATATGTATCTGGTCATTAATAATAAATGAACCATCATGTCAAAATCATGTAAAAATATATACAAAATAATCATACAAAAAGCATGCGTTATGGTAATTGTAGATGATCTCGGGTTTGTTATCACCTAGCTCTGAGGCCTAAATATTCTGTCCCTGGTGTAATCCACCACTTTACCCCAGATTCTCAAGGTTCTTTTGTTTGCTTTAGTAAATGGCAGATTAACACTAATGCAAACAGAGCAGCAGTTGCCTACAGAAACCAATTTTCTACACTGCACTGGAAAAAGGTACTTATTTGTTCTTGTATGGGAAGAGACCAGTCAAAAAAAACCGGCATACAACTACAATTCTTGTCTCTATGGATGGCTAACACAGTACACCTCTCTACTACTCATCTTTTAACTCTAGAGATGACAAGATTATTTGTAATTACTATTTTGGGTATGTTTGCATTTTTCTGGGTGTCTAATTGATATCCAGATATTGTTTTTTCCATTCAGTTGAAATAGGTGAAATCCGCGTAATATCAATGTGTACTTCATGTTGTATAGGTCATATCGGCAGCACACCTTAAAATCCACATAAAGATGCCAACTCAGAATCCTCTAAGGGGTTAGTGTTTTTAACTGGCACCTATCCTCTTGCTGTCTGGTCATGCTGGGAGTTGTAGTATTACAACAGCTAGAGAGCCATAGTTTGTCGACTACACGTCTAGAGTAAAACAGTCAATACTAGACAGGGAGGCAAGGAATCTTCTTACATTCTCTCTATCGCAGTCTGTGAGAGGGAATAGGGAGGAGGAGGAATCATTCTACAAGCTCTCTGCCTCAGTTGGTGAGAGGGAATAGGGAGGAGGGGTCATGTCACAGGCTCTCTGCCTCAGTTGGTGAGAGGGAATAGGGAGGAGGAGGAGGATCATGTCACAGGCTCTCTGCCTCAGTTGGTCAGGGGGAATAGGGAGGAGGAGGATCATGTCACAGGCTCTCTGCCTCAGTTGGTCAGGGGGAAAAAGGAGGAGGGGGATCATGTCACAAGCTCTCTGCCTCAGTTGGTGAGAGGGAATAGGGAGGAGGGGGATCATGTCACAGGCACTCTTCCACAGTTGGTGAGGGTGAATAAGGAGGAGGGGGATCATGTCACAGGCTCTCTGCCTCAGTTGGTGAGAGGGAATAGGGAGGAGGGGCATCATGCCTCAATTGGTGAGAGGGAATAGGGAGGAGGGGGATCATGTCACAGGCTCTCTGCCTCAGTTGGTGAGGGGGAAAAAGGAGGAGGGGGATCATGTCACAGGCTCTCTGCCTCAGTTGTTGAGAGGGAGGAGGAGGAGGATCATGTCACAGGCTCTATGTCCTCAGTTGGTGAGAGGGAATAGGGAGGAGGGGCATCATGGCACATGCTCTCTGCCTCAATTGGTGAGAGGGAATAGGGTGGAGGGGGATCATGTCACAGGCTCTCTGCCTAAATTGGTGAGAGAGAATAGAGAGGAGGGGGATCATGTCACAGGCTCTCTGCCTCAGTTGGTGAGAGGGAACAGGCTAGGAGGGGGATCATGGCACAGGCTTCCTGCCTCAGCCTGTGTGTTAGGGTATGAGCGCACACAAAATCAAAAACGTCTGAAAATACGGAGCTGTTTTCAAGGGAAAACAGCTCCTGATTTTCATATTTTTTTTAGCAATTCGCGTTTTTCGCTGCGTTTTTTACGGTCGTTTTTGGAGCTGTTTTTCTATAGAGTCAATGAAAAATGGCTCAAGAAGTGACATAAACTTCTTTTTCGCAGGCGCCGTCGGAACAGAACGCCGTTTTTCCCATTGAAATCAATGGGCAGATGTTTGTAGGAGTTCTAGTTACGATTTTCAGCCATTTTTCGAGATGTTTATGGCCCGAAAAACGGCTGAATACGTGTTTACATACCCATAGACTCATGTTGTTAGAATAGAGCAGAGGAGCAGGGAAGGCAACTGATAGATAGCACAGCTCTCCAGCTCCACACCATGAACTGCTTGCCCACTCAGCACAGTTAGGGCTTGTCCACACGTAACAGAATTTCTGGAGAAAATTTCTGCTGCTTTTCTGTTAAAACTAGCAGACATTCCGCTGCGGAAAAACCGCACCATTTCCTGCGTATTTTACTGCAGAAAATGGTGCGGATTTTGCTGCGTTTTTCTCAACGCTGGGAGATGGTGACATCTCCTGTGAAAAACGACGCAATTCAGTCCACTTTCCGCAGCAGGAATTGACAAACTACGATACGAAAAATACAAACCACAGGTAAATTTCTGGTCAGAAATTCTACGCAGCTTGTGGATGAGATTAGTTAAATCTCACCCACTTTGCTGCTACTGTATTCTGCTGCGTATATTCAGACCGCAATTACGGAGGGAAAATACTCAGCAGTTGTGTTATGTGCGGACGAGCACTTAGAGAGATAGTTAGTTAGTTAGTTAGTTAGTTAGTTAGTTAGTTACAGAAATGATGCAAAGGGCAGATGAAGACCCTAAATCTGTAGGTTACATACAACATTCCTGGCTGCACTACATCTACTATACATCTACAGCTGCCTCATTTATTGAAAAGCACCCTCTAATAACTTATTATATGTATGGCTTTTCTATAACCCCTTAGTGACCAGCAATACGCCTTTTCACGTTGGTCACTAAGGGGCCTTAGGCTAGGCTGACGCCTTTTCATGTGAGCCTAGTCTAAGTCCTGCACGGGTGTCCCGTGCAGGCTGGAGCCGGGGCTCTGCTGTCTGATGACAGCTGGGCTCCTGCTCCAACACCCGCGATCGAAGTTTAGTTCGATCGCGGCCGTTTAACCAGTTAAATGCCGCCGTCAATAGCGACCGCGGCATTTAACTTGTTTACAGAGGGAGTGAGCTCCCTCTGTCACCGATTGGCGGCCCGCAAATGCAATCGCGGGTCTCCGATGGGTTGTCATGGCAGCCGGGGGGTTGATAAATGCCCCCAGGTCTGCCCTGGACATATGCCTATTAGGACGCGCCGGAGGCACGTCCTAATAGATTGCCTGTCAGATTTACACTGACAGGCAATAATGCTCTGGTATACGAAGTATACCAAAGCATTATAGCAGCGATCTGAAGATCGCACCGTAAAGTCCCCTAGTGGGACTAATGAAATAAATAATAAATGTGAAATAAAGATTAATAATAAAAATTACAGTAAAAAAATAAATCCATTTTTTCCATAAAAAGTGGTTTTATTTAGTAAAAGTGTAAAAAATAAATAACAGTACACATATATGGTATCGCCACGACCATAATGACTCCATTAATAAAGTTAATATGTCATTTAAACCGCAAGGTGAACACCGTAAAAAAAAACGCAAAAAACAATGACGAAATTGCAATTTTTTTTCCATTGCCCCCCAAAAAAGTCATAATAAAAATGAATCAATAAGTCCCATGCACCCCAAAACAGTACCAATCAAAACTATGTCTCATCCCGCAGAAAACAAGCCCAAAAAATCACTACATTGATGAAAAAATAAAAAAATTACGGCTCTTGGAAAGCGACGATGTGAAAACAAATAATTTTAGTTCAAAAGTGTTTTTATTGTGCAAAAGTCGTAAAACATAAAAAACCTCTACATATGTGGTATCGCCGTAATTGTACCGACCCATAGAATAAAGGTTATTTACACCGCACAGTGAACGGTGTTAATTTCAAAACGCATAGAACAATGGCGGAATTTCAGTTTTTTTTTATAATCTTCCCAAAACAAGTTAATAAAAGTTAATAAAAAAATTCTATGTACCCTAAAATGGTGCTATTAAAAAGTACAACTAATCCCGCAAAAAACAAGTCCTCATACAGCTATGTAGACGAAAAAATAAAAAAGTTATAGCTCTTTGAATGCGACTATAGAAAAACAAATAAAATAGCTTGGTCATTAGGGCCTAAAATGGGCTGGTCACTAAGGGGTTAATAATGTGAGATGTTTATAAGTACTTAGGCGGGATTCACACGACCGGGTCGTTCCCGAGCCCGAGTGTCGGCCGGTAAAATCGGCCATTTTGCCCGGCCGGTTTGCATTAGTTTTGCATCCGTGCCGGGCCGGGCAGATCCGGACAGTGACATCAGCGGCAACTCCTGAAGGGGAATCCCCATGTGTTCGGGGATTCCGCTTCAGGAGTTTCCCCTGATGTCACTGCCCAGATATGGACAGAGACATCAAGCGCTCTGTCCAGGAACGGAATCCCCGAAAACACGGGGATTCCGCTCCTTCAAGGAGCTAAAGTGCGGCTAGCACATAGCAGAGCGGGGAGATACCTCCCTGCTCTGCTATAGTGGCGTCGCTACAGTAGTAGCAGCAGCAGCAGCTGCAGCTGCTAGCGGCACCATCGAAGGTGTCGCCGGGCCAGGGCGCTTTTCAAGCAGGGGAAGTGAGCCAGCGCAGCGCTCCCTTCCACCTGCTGTACACCCCGGCCCTGCCACACAGTGTACAGCGATGCCATTCGTCAGAATGGCATCAACTCCTCCTCCTCACATGCACTCTGCGCTGTGAGGAGGAGGAGATAGAGCGCAAGCTCCGGAAAACCCGGCCATCACTCGGGACACATCCCGGTGATGGCCGTGTATTACCCGGCCCCATAGACTTCTATGGGGGCCGGGTACCCGGGCGAAGATAGAGCATGTCCTATTTTTTGACGGCCAGTTTTTCCGGCCGTCAAAAAATCGGTCGTGTGAATAGCCCCATTAGGGGTCTATTATTCCTAATGCAGCCGGGTGCCGGCCGATTTATGAATGGCCGGCACCCGGCCGGGAAACCCTGCCGTGTGAATGAGGCCTTAAGCAATATGTTATGCACTTTTTTTATCTTTTTATTAAGAAACGAAAACATTGTAAGTATTGTGCAACTAGTAGAAAAAAAACAATCCAAGTATATCCTCTTTGGAGTACTGTGGATTATGAAGATTTATAAAGTAATTCTGAGAATAGTGTTTATATTAGAAACTGTAACTCACAAGACCAACAAGTATCACGGAGGCATCATAGTGAATGCAGAACACATACATTCAGGCTTTATATATTCATAAAGGTAATGAAAAGAGGTGCACAATTCTTCACTGACTCTGCTTGGTAAACCTTGTGTTAGGAACTCTGCTAAAGATGGGGATTTGGCTAATCTGAGGCACGTTGGTTTCTAAGGGTATGTGCACACGACAACGCCAAATACGTCTGAAATTACGGAGCTGTTTTCAGGAGAAAACAGCTCCAGAATTTCAGACGTTTTTACAAGTGCACGTGTTTTTCGCAGCGTCTTTTACAGACATAATTGGAGCTGGTTTTCATTGGAGTCAATGAAAAACGGCTCCAATTACGTCCCAAGAAGTGTCCTGCACTTCTTTTGACGCGGCTGTAATTTTACGCGCCGTCTTTTGACAGCGACGCGTAAAATGACAGCTTGTCTGCACAGAACATCGTAAGACCCATTGCAAGCAATGGGCAAATGTTTGCCGACGTATTGGAGCCGTCTTTTCAGGCGTAATTCAAGGCGTAAAACGCCTCCATTACGTCTAAAAAGAGGTCGTGTGCACATACCCTAAAGGACATGCAGCCTGACAACTCTATTGAAAAGACAGGTTGTTATTCATCCCTCGCAGCCAGTCTGCCTTAAGACAGTAGTCAAGATATGCCTATCAGAGACTGTGGTACTGCTCAGATTTTTTTTCTTTAAGTTAGTCTTGGACGTAAAGATTTTTAACAGTCTCAATGATAATAATGATCATTGACTATAAGGCTATATTCACACATTAGGAATTTGGTGCAGAGAATCTGCATCAAAACTGCAGCTAAACGCAGGTTCCACAGGTAAAATCAGCATCTAAGGGCATGTCCACACACAACGGAAGTGCTGCAGAAAATTTCCGCAGCAATTCCATTGAAAGTCAAAAGGCTTTCGGCTGCGACAAAAACGCACCATTTCCTGCAGTTTTTGCGGCAGAAAATGGTGCGTAAATTGCTGTGTTTTTCCCAATGTTAGGAGATGGTGACCTCTCCTATGAAAAATGCAGCAATTCTGGCCACTTTCCGCAGCAGGAATTGACATGCTGAGGTACGGAAAATACGCACTGCAGGTCAATTTCGACTCGGAAATTTTACGCAGCATGTGGATGAGATTTGTTAAATCTCTTCCACTATGCTGCTACTGTATTCTGCTGCACTTTTTCTTGCATAAATTCTGGCCCGAAAAAACACGGTAAGGGTATGTTCACACGGCCTATTTACGGACGTAATTCGGGCGTTTTTGCCCCGAATTACGTCTGAAAATAGCGCCTCAATAGCGCTGACAAACATCTGCCCATTGAAAGCAATGGGCAGACGTTTGTCTGTTCACACGAGGCGTATATTTACGCGCCGCTGTCAAATGACGGCGCGTAAATAGACTCCCGCGTCAAAGAAGTGACCTGTCACTTCTTTGGCCGTAATTGGAGCCGTTATTCATTGACTCCAATGAATAGCAGCGCTAATTACGGCCGTAATTGACGCGGCGTTCAAGCGCCTGCACATGACGGTACGGCTGAAATTACGGGGATGTTTTCAGGCTGAAACATCCCCGTAATTTCAGCCGTAACGGACGCCCTCGTGTGAACATACCCTAAGTCCATTATGTGTGGACGAGCCCTTAGGGTATGTGCACACGTAGTGACCAAAAACGTCTGAAAATCCAGAGCTGTTTTCAAGGGAAAACAGACCCTGCTTTTCAGATGTTTTTTGACCAACTCGCATTTTTCGCAGCGTTTTTCGCGCCGTTTTCGCTGTGTTTTTTACGTCCGTTTTTGGAGCTGTTTTCATTGGAGTCTATGAGAAAACAGCTCCAAAAACGTCCAAAGAAGTGTCCTGCACTTCTTTTGACGAGGCTGTATTTAATTTTAGTAAATAACAGGTCGTCTGCACAGTACGTCGGCAAACCCATTCAAATGAATGGGCAGATGTTTGCCGACGTATTGTAGCCCTATTTTCAGACGTAAAACGAGGCATAATACGCCTCGTTTACGTCTGAAAATAGGTCGTGTGAACCCAGCCTTATAGTGCATTTTTAGATGCGGTTTTTAAATTTTAATGCAGAAAGGGCATGACCACACATGGCGGAATTCCTCCGCAACTGTCCGCATCAATGCCGCACAGAATCTGCGTTGCAGATTCTGCAGCGGATCTGCACAAAATGTGCAGAAAATTGATGCGGACTGGCCGCTGCGGACTGCAGGAAAAGTGCTTCTCTTCTCCCTATTCAGTGCAGGATAGAGAGAAGGGACAGCACTTTCCCTAGTGAAAGGAAACGATTTTCATACTTACCGGCCGTTGTCTTGGTGACGCGTCCCTCTTTCGGCATCCAGCCCGACCTCCCTGGATGACGCGCCAGTCCATGTGACCGCTGCAGCCTGTGCTTTGCCTGTGATTGGCTGCAGCCGTCACTTACACTGAAACGTCATCCTGGGAGGCCGGACTGGAGACAGACGCAGGGAGTTCTCGGTAAGTATGAACTTATATTTTTTTTTACAGATACATGTATATTGAGATCGGTAGTCACTGTCCCGGGTGCAGAAACAGTTACTGCCGATCGCGTAACTCTTTCAGCACCCTGGACAGTGACTATTTACAGACGTCTCCTAGCAACGCTCCCGTCATTACGGGAGCCCCATTGACTTCCTCAGTCTGGCTGTAGACCTAGAAATACATAGGTCCAGCCAGAATGAAGAAATGTCAAGTTAAAAAAGCAAGACGTATCCGCAGCACACATGACATGTGCATGACAGCTGCGGACTTCATTGCGGAACTTTGAATCTCCATTGAAGTCAATGGAGAAATTCCGCCATGAGTCCGCCACTGCTCCGCAACAGACAGAGCATGCTGCGGACACCAAATTCCGCTCCGCAGCCTATGCTCCGCAGCGGAATTGTACGCATCGTGTAAACGAACACTGCTAATTTAAAGTGAAAGTCAATGGAGAAACGGCTCCGCTGCGGATTAACGCTGCGGAGTGTCCGCAGCGGAATTTAAGTGAAATTCCGCTATGTGTGAACCCGCCCAAACAGGTGTGGTTTTATGCTGCGGATTTTGGTGTGTTTTTTTTTTATAAACTTGCCAGATACAATTCGACACAAGATAAATTGGCATGCTGCAGATTTTAAAATGCGCACCGCAGGTAAATTTACATTTGGAAAAATTCTGCAACGTTTAGATGACATTACTAGAAATCTCATTTAGGGTATGTTCACACGCTAGCAGGCTTTTACGGCTGAAATGACAGCCTGTTTTCAGAAGAAAACAGCTGCGTTGTTTCAGCCGTAAATGCTCCTCCTCGTAATATACGAGGCGTCTGTGACGCTCGTATATCTTGAGCTGCTCTTCATTGAGTTCAATGAAGAACGGCTCAAATTACGTTGCAAAGAAGTGCCCTGCACTTCTTTGCCGAGGCAGTCAATTTACGCGTCGTCGTTTGACAGCTGTCAAACGACGACGCGTAAATTACAGGTCGTCTGCACAATACGTCGGCAAACCCATTCAAATGAATGGGCAGATGTTTGCCGACGTATTGTAGCCCTATTTTCAGACGTAAAACGAGGCATAATACGCCTCGTTTACGTCTGAAAATAGGTCGTGTGAACCCAGCCTTAGTTTGCTGGTACTGTATTACGCTACGGATTTGGCGCAGGAAAATGTGCGCAGCAAATCTGCACGTAATAGGCCAAATGCACATGATGCATAGGTGTTCTTATGTCTTTAGTACTAACATTGAAACATTTATTGTATAGGCCATAGATAGGACATGAAATTGTAGAATGTAAGCAACTATTAGCCAAAAATTTACATTTCAGGCAAGATACAAGAACAAGATTTGTTAACATGGAAAAGCATTTTCTTGATTTCAAGTGTCCTGTTAATGCTAGTCATAGTGATTTAGACGTAACAATATTGCAATAGGATTTCTAAACTGTGCAATCTAGAACATTCAATGATATTAAATAGCAATCCTCATAAAATGTGTTACCTTCTATGGCCTCATTTACACAAGTGAATTTCATGTCACTATTAGCTTCGTATTGGAGGATCCTGAATACAAGGCTAATGTTAGTCAATTCAGCATCGTCCATAATTGTTCCATAACAGTGACAGGGCAATGGGAGACGATGCAGCTGAGAAAACACAAAAGCTTGCAAAAAAATCTTAATAGACATAAATACAGATGTAAATAAGGACAAGACAATCCATAATTTATGTCAGTATTTATTTGTATAATTTGACTATTTCTGTAGGATTGTGTGAATGAGAATTTACTTTGTATTAAAAAAAAATCACAAATATTATATAGTTTAATATAAAAATATAATTACTCTTATTACTGATAATTTCCAGGTTTACTGTAAATAAAAATTAATCAATGTATGAATGAAAAGTTCTACAACTGTCTTATATACTATGGTGGGAATTTATTCAAATTTATGTAAACTCTTTTTCTGGCGTAAAGTGAATAATAAATTCCCGACTAAATATGTAAGGAAGTAACAGAACTTTTCAATTTGCACTGTCATTTAGCCTAAAGGGGTATCCAAAGGATATGCAATAAACGTCCGATAGAAGCGGGTCCCATCTCTAGAACGGGGACCCCTGTCCTACCTTCTCTTGCTCTCACTGCTTTCCGGCCACTAACTGATGAGGTAGTTGGAAGTACAGAAACAGCCGAGCTCGCTAAGCTATGCTGTTTCCATAACTCCCATAGAAGTAAATAGGAGTTATGGAAACAGCAGCTATGCTGTTTCCATAGCTCCCGAGATCTGGAGAGTGTAGCTCGCCATGCTACAATGTTTTCGTAACTCCTATTCACTTCTTTGGGAGTTACAAAAACAGCGTAGCTCAGCAAACTTGGCTGTTTCCGTACTCCTCACCACCTCGTGAGTCAGTGGCTGGAGAGCATTAAGAGCAAGAGAAGGTGGGACGGGGGTCAGTGGGCCCTGTTCTAGAGATAGGTTCACGTCCCATCTATCGGACATTTATGGCATATCCTGTGGATATGCCACAAATGTCCAAGGTAGGACTATTCCTTTAATTTAGTTACATAGTTGATAAGGTTGAAAAACGACACCGGTCCATCAAGTCCAACCTATAATCCTACCGTGTTAATCCAGAGGAAGGCAAAACCCTCATGAAGTTGATGCCAATTGCATCATTAGGGTAAAAATACTCCAAATATGGCAATCAGAATAAATCCCTGGATCAATGTCCCATCTCCAGAATCTAGTACTCATAACCTGTAATATTATATTTTTCAAGAAAGGAATCCAGGCCTTTCTTGAACTTGTTTAAAGAATCAACCATCACAACAACCTGTGTCAGAGAGGTCCATAGTCTCAAATTACATGCCCCGCAAATATCCTTTAGTTATTCCATAGGCGATCATAAACTTACAATACTGTAAGGCTACTTAAGTCTTATAACGGAAGTATTTCCTGGCTTGCAGGTGGTGTATTTTGGTGACAGCATGCGGTCAGATATTTTCTCAGCCCGTCACTATAGCAACTGGGAGACTGTCCTCATCCTTGAGGAGTTGGAAGGTGGTGAAGTCCAAGAGCCAGACGTGACCGATTTAGGATCCTCCTTAAAAAAGAAAGGAAAGTATGATGTAAGTGATCTTCACTCATGTTTTCTTCCAGAATGTGCATTACTGTAAGTCCCACAGGAAACCATTTAGGAATGTCCACAAACATCTACTAATATTTTATTTTCTGTTTCGACTAATGAGTAACATCAAAGTCGACTATTAATAATTTTAATAGCTGCAACTTACTCCGGAAATTCCCAGCTTTTTGACTGTACATACTGTGGACAGATTGCTATTTTGAGATCCAGTATAAACAGGCTAAAGTGCAGAAAACATACCTCAACAGTTCACAAGTTACTGTTTGGTTCCAGGATTAATGAAAGTAAATATGAAAACAGACAAAGAGTCGTCTATACTGGATCTAGTGCTTATCGGTATCTATAATGAAAAAAAATTACAGGCACTTTTATGGGTGTTCATGGGTATTTATAGTGTATGTACCTGTATTTCATAGGATTTAAAATTTGGGCCAAAATATATTTAGATACAAGAACAGTAGTTTCTCAAAAGATTTTAAGAGCTTGTGGCAGGAACGGACGTCTACCTGCCGACTGAAAAGATTCAGGTTTTTTGCTACAGATTATGTGAATATTATACTATACATAATAAATTGGGACAAAGTACAAGCAGTAGAATGATTCTCATATACAAAAATAGGTTAGACTACAGTAATAAACTTTAGGGTCTTCTGTTTAGGGTCTAAATATAGGAGCCAATGATTATATGGAGCTGCAAATAGATTTGTCGTCCCTCAGGCCTTTTTTTTGTATGTTTTGAAGGTAAGAATTAAGCTTATGTCTCATTGCTGGCCACAGAGTTCTCATATTTCTTCTATGAAATATACAGGATGTAAGAAACTTAACTTCAGCAAATTATTCTATACATCCTGGCCGCAAATCAGAAACCTACATCTCATAACTTTTCATACTGTTGCCTAAAACATGAACTTTTACATCATATATGTGAGAGGTCTCTGATCAAAGTTCTGGGAAACTTGGGTGACACCTGATTGGTAGAATGATAGAATTTTTAACAGCTGAAAATTTTTCTGAATCAGGTTTTAAGAGAAGCATTGATCTGATTGGTTGCTATGGGCGACACTGGAACATTATGTTAGAACAGTTTTTTATGCGCGAGGCCCAATGTTTTGGACATATCAAACAATTACTAACTTTCTGGTAATGGAGACTAGGGCACATCACAGCTGTCATTATGGCGTGTCATTATTGCCATTTTTTTGCGCTGACTAAAGGTTGCTATTAATGTGCTTGTGAAATATACCGAGTACAGCTGAATTATAAGAACATCGTAATTAATTGTACTCCTTAAACCCAGTTCACACAGAGTATTTTGACATGGAAACAGCGTCTAAATCAGCGGCAAAAAATGTCTGAAACTGCCTCCGATTGATTTTAAAGCGAGGCAGAGGCTTGTTTTTTTCCACGCCGGTTTTTAGCTGCTCGCAGTAAAAAAAAAAGCAGCATGCTTCTTTCTTGCTGCGGTTCCGCCTCTGACCTCTCATGGAAATCAATGGGAGGCAGAGAAAGCGTTTTTCACAACATTTTTTGCCCGCAGCGCTCAATGGCGACAAAAATTTGAAGGGAGGTCAAAATCTGCATCAAAATTCCTTCAGGGATTTTGAGGCAGATTTTTCTGCCTGCATAAAAACTCTGTGTGAACAGGGCCTTAAGGGCTATTGCATGATTCCTTAAGTTACAAAACTCAGAGGCGAGGACACGAATCATGAACTCGTGTTTAGCTGCATCCAATGGAGACCTAAAGGCAAATATAATACAAAGTAGTGTAATCCTGGTTATTTCAAGTGCAGTACTACGCCTATGAGACTCAGGGTAGAAAATGATTTCTTGCAGCTGTGAGACATGCCCTTGCCAAAGTTAACAAAAACAACTATTACAGCCCTTTCAGATACGTAATAGAAAAATAAGTGTGCCTCTGTAGTAACCAATGATTTAAAAGTTCAGACACCTCAATATAACATTTTAAATAGAAAACTAAATTCATGGAAGGAAATAGCTTGACACTAAAGGGGGTTTGCCCATCAGGGACATTTATGACATATCCATAGGATATGCCATAATTGTCAGATAGATGCGGGTCCCACCTCTGGGACCCGCACCTATCTCTAGAACGGGGTCCCCTAATCCCTGTTCTACCTTTCTCGGCTTTCGCAACCTTTTGAGAGAGCTACGCTGTTTTCGTGACTCCCAACCATCTAAATTAGGAAGTGGCCAGGAAGCAGCAGGCACTGAGGAAGGTAAAACAGGGTTTAGCGGGCCCCGTTCTAGAGATAGGTGCGGGTCCCAGAGGTGGGACCCGCTACTATCTGACATTTATGACATATGTCCCTAATGGGAAAACCCCTTTAAGGCTCGTTCAAACGCGGCAATTACGCAACGAAACAGCCGCAAAATGTACATATTTGAGAGTTTGTCCACACGTGGCGGATTTTGTAGCAGATTTCACCTTTTGCATTGCAAAAGCTGAAATCCGTAGTGAAAATCTGCTACTACTCCAAAACAGACTAAGCATGCAGAGGAATGTAAATTATGCACCACAAGCTAGTTTCCCTACTGTTATTTCCTGCAACGTTATTTTACGCAAAGTTACCTAAAAACTATAGAAACCAAAGAAAAAAGTCTGATGTGGATTTCCACTGCAGTCTGTCCACTGAGTAATTCCACAGCTAATCCGCCTAGTCTGAACGTGCCCTTAGGGGTAGATTTATTAATGTGTCATAAGTGAAAGACTGTAAGTAACAAGGTCCTCAAAACTGTTAGGGTATGTTCACACGGCCTATTTACGGACGTAAATCGGGCGTTTTTGCCCCGAATTACGCCCGAAAATAGCGCCTCAATAGCGCTGACAAACATCTGCCCATTGAAAGCAATGGGCAGACGTTTGTCTGTTCACACGAGGCGTATATTTACGCGCCGCTGTCAAATGACGGCGCGTAAATAGACGCCCGCGTAGAAGAAGTGACCTGTCACTTCTTTGGCCGTAATTGGAGCCGCTATTCATTGACTCCAATGAATAGCAGCGCTAATTACGGCCGTAATGGACGCGGCGTTCAAGCGCCTGCACATGCCGGTACGGCTGAAATTACGGGGATGTTTTCAGGCTGAAACATCCCCGTAATTTCAGCCGTTACGGACCCCCGCCGTGTGAACATACCCTTACAGTTGATTTGTGCCAGATTTATAAAACAGTACAGCTTGTGCCTGTTTCAGAACATTAGTTGGGAACATTTATTATGAGCCATGCCAAACTTTGGGAGGAAGTTAACATAGTTGCAAACTGCCCAAAAGCTGTAAAAAAATTGCGACTTTTGGCCCACTTCTCCGCTCTCGCCACTTTACATAAAGTGGGCGGAGCCTAATGAAAGGGCGTGGTCACCCGCGTTCTAATGAAATTTACTATCATTTACGCCAGTAGCTGAAGTAAATTATAGTGGAAATCCACACCAACTCCTGGCTGGCCTAACTTTCATTTAATGTGTTGCACAGACATCCAAAGATGCAACAAATTTATTAAGCGGCCTTTTCCTCTTAATATTTTCCTCTTAATACATTTGTTTGCATCTTACTCTATCTTGTTTTATATTAAGGGTATGTTCACACGCTTAGCAAAAAACATCTGAAAATACGGAGCTGTTTTCATGGGAAAACAGCTCCTGATTTTCAAACTTTTTTAAGCAAACTCGCGTTTTTCGCGGCGTTTTTTACGGCCGTTCTTAAAGGGTTATTCCCATTCTAGACATTTATAGCATATTAATGGGATATGCCATAAATGTCCGATAGATGCAGGAACAGCACTGGGACCCGCACTTTTTCAGAACGGGCGTTTCTATAACTCCTATCGACAGGACATTGGTCGGTTGACCTCTGTTTTAGAGATGGGTGCAGGTCCCAGAGCTGGGACCTGCATTTATCAGTAATTTATGGTATATTCAGTGTATATACCAAAAATTTCTAAGATAGGAATAAACATTTAAGGTTAGCACATGGATAAACAGTATTGCACATAAAATTTATGGCGTATGTTGTGGATATGCCATAAATGTCTAAAATGGAAAGAACCCTTTAAGTATATGAGATACTTCACTGGATACAAAGTGAATGTCCACCTTTTAACAGAATGCAATATTTATGTCCAACGTTCTGTGTTGATTAATTTTATAATATATCTATATAGTGGATAGAGCTCAATTTTTCTGATATAGAGCTCCAAATCCACTGCATTGACATAATAATAACTCTGTCTTACTGCATACTGTTACTGCATACTGTTTTATCATTGAGTTCAATGTATAAATGTATGCAGTAAGCTCCACCTAGTGGTGGCTGCATCTTGTCAGAACTTTATTATTTAACTCTGTCTAAACAGGTGAATTTGAAGCTCTGTATCAGACAATATAAAAAAATGAATCAGCGCAGAATTTTTTTTTTTTATAAAAATTTTTTTTAAATTATGTTTACAGTACAAATAATGATAATAAGGATAATATGAAGCTCTAAGAAGTCCCTTTGTTTCTTTTTTGTTTAGAACCTTCCAGTACAAGAAAATTATTCCATATCAAAGAAATGGGGATCTTACTTTGCAGACTGTATTCCCGGAACTAAGAGCTCACAGGATACACCAAATGTGACGTGGTGCTGTTCTAGTATTAGGAATTACAGCACAATTACTATCCCAAGCATTACGGCAATTGTAGGTAAGTACTTTGATCTTTATGATGGCCACAAGCATTAACTTGTAGTTGAAGACTCATTCACATTTCAGGAGGTAATTGACCCATGTATGGCCAGCATAAGGGAAAAAATAAATATATATATATATACCAAACACAATGTCAGCCGCACAGCCTTGTTAATCGTATGTGGGTGCCGACCTGCCCAGGTCAGGGCTAACAGACCTGCTGTGGTAAGGTCCAAAAATCAGGCAGCATTCCAAGGTATAAGCAAGGTAGAAAAAGGTGCTTTATTGGTCGTGTTTTGTATGGACCAATAAAGCACCTTTTTCTACCTTGCTTATACCTTGGAGTGCTGCCTGATTTTTGGACCTTATATGTATATATATATATATAATATATATATATATATATATATATATATATATATATGTGTGTGTGTAATGTTTTATAAGTTAAGGGAGATGTGTTGGAAATGAGTTGTCTAACTATCCCTTATTAATTGCTAAAATTACCCCAATCGGGACCTCGCTATTAGCTTGAAAGGCTCTAGACTAAAGGACTGCCAGCATCCAGTGAAACCTGCAGTCGCCCCAATCATTTCATTGAGCATCAATTACAAGGAACGTCTTATATATTTAAAGTGGTTTTACTTTCTTAGACATTTATGGCATATCCATAGTATATGTCATAAATGTCTGATAGATGCAGGACCCAGCTCTTAGACACACACCTATCTCGAGATCTGTGGTCCCCTGTCCTTTCCTGGGTAGGCTGCCGCATCCAGGTGAAGACTCAGTGGCAAGCTGACAGGAATTAGGTAAAACTGCCCTGTTTAATGAGCTATGATGTTTTTATAACTCCCAGAGAAGTAGATGGGAGATACGGAAACAGCGTTAAACAGTGATCTACTGTAACATCCTTGGCCGCGGACCGTTGGGATTACTCACCCCTTGACGGCCGCAGTCATGGTCTGGAGAGCGCTAGCCCACATCTCCTCCCCAGGAGACGCCAGTGCTCACTTCCGCTCCACTCTACTGTGTCCCGAAGGGTTCGCTCGCACACTCGCGTCCGAACTTAAAGGGCCAGTGCACGCACATGAAAAACATGAGCAATTAGCCCGTGATCACCCTGGACTATAGGAAGGGCCCTGCCCCTTTGCTTATTGCCTGATCGTTGTTAGTATTCCCATGTTTGTCCTTGCAAATGGTCCCTTAGTGATTACCCGTGCTGTGTCCTGTATCCCTGTTAGTGATTGGAGTCGTGTCCTGCTTCACCTGCTGTCATCCACCACATCTGGCGCAACCTGCTGCACCTGCTGTCATTCGCCACGTCTGGCGCAACCTGCTGCACCTGCTCTCATCCGCCATGTCTGGCGCAACCTGCTACACCCACCTCCATGTGTGCTAAAGCCTCTGCTACTGTCTGGACTATTCAGGTACCCTTGTGCTGTACTTTGTATTGATTGGGTGCCCTGTTGTTTGGCCAGCTGCCTCCCCGCTACGGCGGTGCGGCCTAGTGGGTCCACATACCCACAGACCGTGACAGTACGCTCAGGCCATGGACCCCACTGGTCAACCCGAGACCTTGACGACGACACAAGCCCTGCTGGCAGAGATGCAAGACCTTCAGTTACGGCAAGACCAACCCCTCCTGTCGGTGAACGCCATTGCACATAGGCTGGTTGCCGACCACCTATGCTTCCTACCGCTACCTCCTTGCTATGATGGAGACACGAGGTCCTGCAGGGGATTTCTGAATCAGTGCCAGATCTACTTCAGACTACATGCCAGTTCCTTCCCCTCTGATGACGCAAGGATCACCTCCATAATCTCTCTCCTTACTGGCAAAGCCCTGGCATGGGCAAATCCCCTTTGGGAACATCAGGGACCATGGACTCATGACTTGCAGTGTTTTTTACAGACTTTCCTTTCTAGATTTGAAGAACATGGGAGAGGTCATTCTGCTGCTGCATCCCTGCTGACCCTACACCAGGGAGACATCTCAGTGGGCGAGTATGCTATTCAGTTCCGTACCCTGGCTGCTGAACTAACCTGGAACGAGGCCTTGGTGCTACATACGAGCTGGCCGCTCGCGATCTGCCACCTACCCTGGACGATCTCATTTTACTAGCCACCCGGGTTGACATGAGGATCCGTTCCCAAGACGTTCGAGAGAGAGAGAGAGGATTTCCTAGGCTGGTGATTTCCTAGGCTGGTTTCTACTTTCCAGTAATCCCTACTGTCCTCTTCAGTCGCCCTACCAGAGGAGCCTATGCAGATGGCCGGGCCAAATGTCTGCCCACGAGAAGCCACGCAGACGCACTTCAGAACTTTGTCTGTATTGTGGCCTCGGAGGCCATGTTGTGCGTTTGTGTCCCCAGAGGCCAGAGAGACCCCAGTGCCTAGGATTGGTTGGAGAGACAACCCTAGGTGGAATGGCACAAAATAAAAAATTCCCTTCCAAGCTGACCATTCCTGTGACCATATTGTCCGGCGGGAAGACGCACCGCGTTTCTGCCTATCTGGACTCAGGATCCGTGGCAAACTTCATCCAGCAAGACCTAGTGGACCATCTCCAATTGCCCACTGTTCCTCTGGAGATGTCTTTGGTTGTTGCCTCGGTGAATGGTCTTCCTCTGCTCGATCCAATCGTGTCTGAGACCAAGCCACTGAAGCTCCAAGTTGAAGTCCTTTATACTGAATTGATTACCTTCCTAGTCTTGCCTAAAGCCATCAATCCGGTTCTACTAGGCCTTCCTTGGCTTCGGGTGCATGCTCCTGTTCTGGATTGGAGTTCCGGAGAGGTTCTCCAATGGGGCCCCCACCGCTGCCTGTTACCGTTCCATCCCATCCAGCCTTCTCAGTCATAAGCGGGATTGCCTACTCATTTTTCTCGTTTTGCAGACGTCTTTAGCAAAAAGGAGGTTGAGATGCTTCCTCCATACCGGTCTTACGGCTGTCCGATTGAACTGGTCCCAAATGCTTCTCTTCTCCATGGACGGGTATATACTCTCTCCTTGCCAGAGACTCAATACATGTCGGCCTATATCAAGGAGAATTTGGAGAGGGATTTCATACGAAAGTCTTCGACCGGGGCCAGGTTCTTCTTCGTTAATAAGAAAGAAGAACCTCTTCGACCCTGCATTGACTACCGTGGTCTCAACCAGATCACGGTCAAAAACAAATACCTGTTGCCACTAATATCCAAACTGTTTGACCGTATACGAGACTTGCGTGGGGCTTACAATTTGATCCGAATCCGTCAAGGTGAAGAGTGGAAGACGGCGTTCAACACCCGAGACCAGCACTACGAATACCTGGTGATGCCCTTCGAACTGTGTAACGCTCTTGCGGTCTTCCAGGAATTTGTCAATGATATCTTCCGTGATCTCCTCTATGTCTGTGTTGTAGTCTATCTCAATGATATTTTGATTTTCTCTCCAGATCCGACGATTCATCGGATGCATGTTCGTCATGTGCTACTGCGATTAAGGGAGAATCGTCTGTATGTTAAGCTGGAGAAGTTTGTCTTTGAGAAAGATTCTGTGCCCTTCCTGGGCTACATCATCTCGGATCAAAGTCTCAAGATGGACCCTGAGAAGGTAAAGTCCATCTTGGAATGGCCACGTCCTCAAGGCCTGAGGTCCATACAGCGTTATTTGGGATTCGCCAACTTCTACCAGCAGTTTATCCCAAATTTCTCATCCCTGATGGCTCCCATCTCTGCCCTTACCAAGAATGGTGTGAACGCCAAGGTGTGGACCCCAGGGGCAGCATCTGCATTTAATAGCCTCAAGAAAGCCTTCATTTCAGCCTCTATCCTCCATCATCCTGACGTATCTCGTCAGTTCTCATTGGAGGTGGACGCTTCTTCTATTGGTGCAGGTGCACTTCTGTTCCAGAGGAGCGCCAAAGAAAAGGCAGTAGTATGTGGCTATTACTCGAGACTTTTTTCATCTGCAGAACGCAACTACTCTATTGGGGATCAGGAGCTACTGGCCATCAAATTGGCTCTGGAGGAGTAGAGACATCTGCTAGAGGGCGCAGTTCACCTCATACTGATCTACACCGACCACAAGAACCTCAACTATCTCCAGTCGGCTCAATGACAAAACCTTCGTCAAGCCAGATGGTCACTGTTCTTCACACTTTTTCAATTTGTGCTCCACTACCGTCCCGCTGACAAGAATATGAAGGCTGATGCCCTGTCCAGGTCGTTTGAGACGGATGACACGGTGGAGTCCCTTCAAAGTATCATAGACTCGTCCTGCATTGTCACTGCCAATCCATTGCAATTTAGAGACATACCTCCGGGGAGGACTTTTGTTCCGTTGGCAGTCAGGAGAAGAATTCTCCGCTGGGGACACAGCTCTAAACTGGCTGAGCACGCTGGTGTTCGCAAGACCCGAGAACTGATTACTTTATCATTTCTGCTGGCCCACGCTACCCAAAGATGTTGTGGACTTTGTCTCTTCCTGCACGGTGTGTGCTTCTAGCAAGGTTGCTAACTCCAAGCCTGCCGGTCTGCTCCAACCTCTGCCTGTACCCAATGCTCCCTGGCAGCACATTGCAATGGACTTTGTCACAGACCTTCCTCCCTCAGCAGGATGCAACGCTGTCTGGGTGGTAGTGGACCAGTTCTCGAAGATCGCACATTTTATCCTGCTGACCGGCCTTCCTTCTGCTCCTCGACTGGCAAATCTCTTTATCCAGCTTGCCCCCTCGGTTCAGTTCACCTCGAAATTCTGTAGAGCTCTCTGTAAAATCCTGGATGTGAGATTGGACTTTTCCTTAGCTTATCACCCCTAGTCCAATGGTCAAGTAGAGAGGATTAACCAGATCATGGAGAATTATCTCCGCTACTTCATCACCATGCACCATGATGACTGGGTACAGCTGCTTCCATGGGCCGAGTTCTCATACAACATTCACACAAGTGAGTCCACCACTTCCACACCATTCTACATTGTGTACAGTCAACATCCCAGAATCCCTCTTCCTATGTCGGCTACATCTCAGGTAACCGCTACTGACTCTGCATTTGGGGGCTTTCTGCAAATCTGCCAATAGACCCGATCCTCTGTTTTTCTAGGAGTCGATTACATGAAGCAAAAAGCGGATATAAAAAGAAGAGAGCCGCCTCAGTATCTTCCAGGTACCAAAGTCCAGCTGTCCTCACAGAATATTCGTTTAAAGGTGCCTTATAAAGTTACAAGTTTTCTCCCAGGTTCCTCGGACCCTTTGAGATACTACAACAGATAAACCCTGTCTCCTATAAGCTTTGGCTGCCTCCTACCCTCAGAATCCCCAACTCCTTTCATGTGTCCCTCCTGAAACCGGTGGTCCTGAACCGCTACAGTAAGACTCCTAGTCCCGCAGTTGCTCCCAGTGGTTCATCTGATGTGTTTGAGGTGAAGGAGATCCTGGACTGCAAAAGGGTAGACGGAAGGACTTTCTATTTGGTGGACTGGAGAGGGTTTGGTCCTGAGGAGAGGTCTTGGGAGCCAGAAGAGAACCTCAATGCCCCTACCCTTGTTAAGAAGTTCCTCTCTCGCTCTGGTTCCAAGAAGAGGGGGTGTAAGAGGCGGGATACTGTAACATCCATGGCCGCGGACTGTCGAGATTACTCACCCCTCGACGGCCACAGCCATGGTCTATTGAGCGCTGACCCGCATCTCCTCCCCAGGAGATGCCAGCGCTCATTTCCGCTCCACTCTGCTGTGTCCCGTCGGGTGCACGCTCACGCCCGGCCTTAAAGGGCCAGTGTGCGTGCATGAAAAACATCAGCAATTAGCCCATGATCACCCTAGACTATGAGAAGGCCCCTGCCCCTTTGCTCATTGCCTGAGCATTGTTAGTATTCCCATGTTTGTCCTTGCAAATGGTCCCTTAGTGTTTACCCGTGCCCTGCTACCTGTATACTGTATCCCGTGTTATGTTATTGTAACCGAGTCTGTTAGTGATTGGAGTCATGTCCTGCTTCACCTGCTGTCATCCGCCACATCTGGTGCAACCTGCTGCACCTGCTGTCATCCACCACAACTTGCTGCACCTGCTGTCATCTGCCACGTCTAGCGCAACCTGCTGCATCTGCTGTTATCTGCTATGTCTGGCGCAACCTGCCGTACCTGCTGTCATCCGCCACGTCTGGCGCAACCTGCTGCACCCACCTCCATCCGTGCTAAAGTCTCTGCTACTGTCTGGACTATTCAGGTACCCTTGTGCTGGACTTTGTATTGATTGGGTGCCCTGTTGTTTGGCCAGCTGCCTCCCCGCTACGGTGGTGCGGCCTAGTGGGTCCACATATTCACAGACCGTGACAGCTACGCTGTTTCAGAAGCTTGGAAGTTACGTAAACAGCGTAGATAAGTGAGCGCGGCTGTTTTTGTAATCCTGGTCACTTTGCAACTGAGACACTGCCTGGATGCGGCAGCCTCACCAGGCGAGGACAGGGTCGGTGAACCCTCGCATTCAAGATAGATGCAGGTCCCAGAGCTGGTCCCAGCATCTTTTAGACATTTCTGGCATATTCTTTAGACATAAATGCCTAGGATAGGAATACCCCTGTAATTTAGTTTTATAAATTAGATATAAGTCTGTAGTGTTTTTATTCTGTTTTTAAATTATATAGCAATTTATTTTAAAAAACAATAAGGTTTTATATTTACAGTATTAATTAAAGGGCAATTGTAGTTAGGTAACAGTCAGACTCACGTATAACTTGCATAGATTATTCAAACGCTAAGGCCTCGTTTACACGAGCGTGATATACGTCCGTGCGACCCGCGTGCTCTTCACGCGTGTCGTACGGACCTATGTAAGTCTATGGGGGCATGCAGACAGTCCGTGAGTTTTGCTCAGCGTGAGTCCGCTGAAAAAAACTCACGACATGTCCTATATTTGTGCGCTGTTCGCACAAATAGAACAGCGTGATTCGTGCAACAGCTGTCAAACTCTGAATGTAAACAGAAAAGCACCACGTGCTTTTCTGTTTACAAACATCCAAACGGAGTGTCATAATGATGGCGGCTGTGCGAAAGTCACGCAGCCGCGAATCATATGCTGAGGCCACACGGAGCTGTTAAGTGCCTTTTGCGCACGCAAAACGCAGCGTTTTTTGCGTGCGCAAAACACACACGCTCGTGTAAACCAGGCCTAAGGGTTTGTTTACACTTGCATCGTGGTTTTATTCATAAATGAAACCACGGTGCATTAGCGGATTGACGTACAAAGGACTTGTTTTGATAGGAAAAATATTGAAATTCTTGCTGTCCAATTTAAAGGAACTGCTGATGAAGTCTCAGAATAAAGCCCCTGATGGCACTGTGAAAAGAACCTGATAGAATTTTTGCTGCCCTAATTTCCCTTTCATTGGATGTATGTAAAATGTATGCCAAGTACATTATAGAAATGTTAGTAGACTATAAGGGTTAGAGCAAGATGATAAGTTTGACTTCCTGTTTTGAAACATACTTACCTTTCCACACTCCAGTGCCATCTTCGTCTGCCACCGCTCTAGCCACCCGACTAGGTTTAGATATACAGCAGTTCAGCCAATCAGAAAGCCGGCTGTCCATCCAATCATAGGGCAAGATGCTCTATTCGAATGTTCTGACTTCTGGCTTAAGTGCCAGTTATTAGTTTATCCATCCTGGTTATTGTGTTGTATGCTACCTATTGAAGCTACTTTTTGACCCGGCTCGTATGACTACGCCTCTTGCATTATCCTTCTACTTTTCATTGATATTGGTTACTGAACCCTGGACTGCATGGCCATTCGCTCGCACTCCATTTTTACACTTGTTGTACTCCTCCTGGTATTTGAAACTTTGTCGTCCCTGACCCTGTATCTGCCTTATCCTCTGGTTTTGTCGCCCTCTGAACTGATACCTGGTAACAAATATTCTTTGCCTGACACTTACCTTTTTGCTCAACCTGGGGATTACAGTCCTGTGTGGTAAATGTGTGATCCTGTCTGATGGGCTCTGTATCTAAGCCTACCACATGGTAGGCTTAGATACAGGGCCCCAGCAGACAATAATGTTATACTTACCCTACTCTTCGGCTCTGGGTGCAGCGGAGATCCAAACGCCATCCAGTGTTGCAACGTGCGCAGCGCACAGTGTCGTGACTTCATGACGAGGGAAGACGTTAGGATTTCCGCTGCGCTCGGGAACGAGGAGGGTACATATATTGTTTCTATAGTAACAGGGGCCCGTGTAGTTTATTACATAGGCCCCAAATACTATAGTAACTTTTAAAAGATGTGGTATGGGCGGCGCGAGAACCCTTGGCTTCGGGCCCCGGTCACATCTATGACCCCTATAGCTACTCCACTGTCTCACATTAAAATGATCATATATATGACTAAGGTGAAACGTCTTTGAGACGACCAACCAAAACTTTACGGGACATATACTTGTTACATCTGTTAATGGTGATAATACAACAATAACATTGAGTGACTAATAGTATGGGGCATGAACTGACAAATCTCAGGGCTGTTCCATTAAGAGGAATGTGGATCAATCATTTCATTAATCTCATAAAAGCACGGTTACCAATATGTAGAGACCGGACATATGTTTAAAACATGTGGGCTTATTTATAAAACAGATGTGAGTCTGCAAAGCAGAATTACTTAACCGAGAAGATTTATCCACTTAAGCTAAGAAATGTATTTCGACCTGTTGATAAAATCGAAATTGTTTTATTTGGCTTTCTTTATTGAGCAATAGCATGACAATGCTCAAAGACTAACGTACTTGATGTTGTGTCCTGGCTTGGTTAACAGAAGTGGCAAGGAATCATAAAGGTTTGTGGGGCCAAGGAGTGTAGATGCTGGGAAAAGTTGGTGTCTATTGTATTCATTTAGTAATTTTGTTTATCACCGGCTAAATGCCAGTTTCCCTTAAGCCTCATTCACACAGCAGAATTTTGGTCAGTATTTTGCATCAGTGTTTGTAAGCGAAAACAAGAAATAGGATCAAAACACAGAAGTGGTACAAATCTTTCCATTACACTTTTTTATGTTTTTGTTCCTCTCCTGGATTTGGCTTCTAAATACTGATGCACTGATACAAACCACTATACTGCCATGTGAATAAGGCCTTAAATCCATGTACAAAGTTCTAGGTAGATGGAGTCAGCAAAACATTGACATGGAGTGAGCTTCTAGTGTATTTCTCAGGAAACTTTTATTGCAAAACAGCTGAATTTCCTGCCTTTAAAAGCTATTATTGGTAAGATGATGCAAGACTACAGATATCGAAAGTTCACATGAAGTTCACAAGATTTGGCTTACAATAATATTACTTTAGTCTGGCAGCCTATGATCTAAACACCCCGATATTTGTTAATCCACAAAAATAAAGGCCCAAAATTGACTCGTCCTGTGGAAAATATCTAAGCAGCGTAAGGCCAGGATTACACATGAAGTTATGCTGCCGTTTTGGCTCAGTTTTTTAAAGCCAAAGCCAGAAGTTGATCCAATTGGAAGAAAAGGTATAAAGAGAAAACAGCATTGATGCATTTCCTTTCTTTAGGGTATGTGCACACGATGAGAGGCTTTTACGTCTGAAAAGACAGACTGTTTTCAGGAGAAAACAGCTACCTCGTTTCAGACGTAAAAGCTCCTCGCATTATGCGAGGCGTCTGTGACGCTCGTAAATCTTGAGCTGCTCTTCATTGACTTCAATGAAGAACGGCTCAAATTACGTTGCAAAGAAGTGTCCTGCACTTCTTTGCCGAGGCAGTCAATTTACGCGTCGTCGTTTGACAGCTGTCAAACGACGACGCGTAAATTACAGGTCGTCTGCATAGTACGTCGGCAAACCCATTCAAATGAATGGGCAGATGTTTGCCGACGTATTGTAGCCCTATTTTCAGGCGTAAATCAAGGCATAATACGCCTCGTTTACGCCTGAAAATAGGTCGGGTGAACCCAGCCTTATTGTCCACCCATGTGTTAAGTTAAAAAAATGGCACCAAAACCTGCACAAAAAAAAAATTGCATCAAAACTGCGTGTGTGATTTTGGCCTTAATAGTGCTTAAAGGGAACCTGTCACCAGCATTTCACCTATTGAACTTTACTTATCCTTCATTGGCCGCTGCTATAAAAAGTTAATTGCCGTTATCCCCTCTCCTAAACTCCTCCGAATGTAAATAACGGTCTGCAAACATTTTGCGCCTTTTATCGTAATAATATGGTGTCCCTTTGTGCGCACACACCAGAAGAGGACATCAATGCACAAGCGTGGGATATTGTGTGCTGGGGGACGGCGAGGAGTTGTCAATCAAAAGTATGGCGGCGGGGTAAACTCGGAAAGACTTGAGGAATGAAGATATGACTCTTTTCAAACGAAGATTTGACTCTTTTCAAATGAAGATTTGACTCTTTTATACTCATTAGCATATGGTGTTGTAACACTAAAAAACTGAATACTAAAGCTACAGAGCGGACCAAGAAGACAATTATGGGTTATATAGAAATGATTTTTTCACCCACTACCACCAGGTAATGCTGGTTTAATAGGTGAAATGCTGGTGACAGGTTCCCTTTAAAGACTATGTACACCTTTAAATGGAAAAACATTTTTTTATTAAATCAATGTCTTATTTGTTTTTAAGCAATTTTCTCCATGACTTTTCCTAAAAAATGTTTTTTACTTTGGGGGTATGTTCACACGGCAACGCAAAATACGTCTGAAATTACGGAGCTGTTTTCAGGCGAGAACAGCTCCTGAATTTCAGACATTTTTGCAAGTACTCGTGTTTTTCACGGACGTACTGTAATTGGAGCTGTTTTTCAATGGAGTCAATGAAAAACGGCTACAAAAACGTCCAAAGAAGTGACATGCACTTTGACGCTGGCGTATTTTTACGCGCCGTCTTTTGACATCGACGCGTAAAATTACAACTCGTCTGAACAGAACATCGTAAAACCCATTGCAAGCAATGGGCAGATGTTTGCAGGCATAATGGAGCCGTCTTTTCAGGCGTAATTCGAGGTGTAAAACGCCTGAATTACGTCTGAAAATAGGTCGTGTGAACATACCATTACGATACAGCTTCCATTTGCTTTGTATACAGAGAAGCTGTATCATTCTCTCTTAGCCGAGTCCATCAGTTCAGCTAAACTGACGGTTTGGCTGAGAGCGGGTCCTGCGTATCTCTGACACACCGGATTTAGCTAAATCTAGTTTCATAGATTTTATTAGAATTAAGCAGTGAAAATTAAAAATTACACTTTTTCCAATAATATGTAGTTTTATCTCCCAATTTTTCATTTTTACAAGAAGTAATAGGAGAGAAAACACCACACAATTTCTTACTCAACTTCTACCGAGTACGGCAATACCCAATGTGTGGCCCTAAACTACTGTTTGGGCACACGGCATGGCTCAGAAGGGAAAGAACGCCATTTGGCTTTTGGAGCGCAGATTTTGTAGGATTGGTGTTCGGGCGCCATGCTGCATTTGCAGAGATCCTGAGGTAACAGAATACAGTGCAAACCCCCGAAAATTTACCCCATTTTGAAAACTACACCCCACAAGGCATTTATCATTTGCCTGAACATAAACTGTTAAGCGGGTTGTCCTGGGTACGGCAATGCCATATATGCGAACGTAAACTGATGTTTGGGCAGACAGTAAAGCTCAGAAGGGAGGGAGCGCCATTTGGCTTTTGAAGCGCAGATTTTGCTTAGTGGTAGTTCTGTTTGGGGTTTTACTGGTATTTAAGTTTTGGGGCATATGTACATCAGGGCATAATAAGGTGGTATAATAATGGGGTAAATAAATAATAATCCATATATGTATGCCCAGTGTCGCACTTATAAATGGTATCCAAAATATTTTTTTTGTGTTGCTAGATTCTAAGAACAATAACTTTCTTATTTTTTCATCGAGTGAGGACTCGTTTGTTGCAGGACATTGATCACTTTTTATTCAATTTTTTTGTAAGTGAGGTGACCAAAAACAAGAGATTCTGGCATTGGCTTTTATGGTGTTCTCTGTGCCAGATAAATAGCATTACGAACGCGGCGACACTAAATATATACCTTTTTTTTGTAATGTTTTTATTTTTTTTATTATTTTTCTACAAACTTTTTGTTTTTTAGTCCACTAGGAGACTTGAAGATCTAACTGTTTGATCGCTGGTGTAATACACTGCAGTACATATGTATTGCAGTGTATTATACCTTTCAGTTTTACATTGACATGCAGCCTATTAGAGGCAGGGCCAAATAGGCCTCCATAGCTGGCAAACCTGGAGGTCACTATTAGGCGTTCTAACCTTTTAGATGTAGTGGTCGCAATTGACCGCAGCAACTAAGGGGATAAAGGGGTTCTCCACTCCTGGACAACTGATGGCTTATCCACCAGATAGGTAATCCGTATATGATCTGTGGGGGTCCGACACCCGAACCCTGCACTGATCAGCCGCTCCGGCTGTCTGCGGGCACCGGACATCCATGCCGGAAGCATATGGTTCCAGTCACGGAATAGCGGCCGAGCTGCAGTACTGCAGCTCTGCAGCACGGCCGCTATGCAATGTACAGAGCCATCTGCTTCCGGCTCTGTACATTGCATACTGTGCAATGACATCCAGTGTCTGCAGAAAGCCGGAGCAGTTGATCGGTGTGGGGTCCGGTTGTCGGACCCCCACAGATCATATACTGATGACCTATCTGGTGTATAGGTCATCAGTGGTCCGGTAGTGGACAACTCCTTTAATCATCCGAAATTGAAGCTAGCTCCGTTCCCTTCCTTTAAACCGTTAGTGACCGCTAATACGCCTTTTCACGGCGGCCACTACTGGTCTTTATTCTGATGCATTCGCCTTTTCACGGCGCTGCATCAGAAATAAACAGCGCAGGGAGCCGTTAAATGTCTTTGCTCTCAGCTACCATAGGTAGCTGAGGGCCTGGGGCATCCCTGCTCGAACGGGTGAGATCGATCTCACCCGTTTAACCTCTCAGATGCGGCGCTCAATAGCGAGCGCCGCATCTGAGTGGTTTTAAAGAGAGGGAGGTAGCTCCTTCTCATCCCACTGACACCCGGCGATAAGCTCGCCAAGTGTCTGTGTCTCCGATGGCAGCCGGTGGCCTAATAAAGGCCCCCAGGTCTGCCTGTAGTAAATGCCTACTAGGTCATGACAGAGGCATGGCCTAGCAGATGCCTGTCCTTTTTAAACGGACAGGCAGTACTACACTGCAATACAGAAGTATTGCAGAGTATTATAAAAGCGATCGGATAATCGCATATTAAAGCCCCCTAGTAGGACTAGTAAAAAAGTAGAAAAAAGTTTAATAAAGTTAATTAAAAAAAGGGGGAAAAAAAAATCAAAAACCCACTTTTTCCCCTTACCAAATGCTTTACTATTAAAAAAACAAAACAAAATAAAGCAAATAAAACTACACATATTTGGTATTTCCGCGTCCTTAACGACCTCGACTATAAAGCTATTACATTATTTAACTCGCACGGTGAACGCTGTAAAAAATAAAATAAAAAACAATTGAAAAATTGCTGTTTTCTGTGAATACTGACTTTAAAAAAAATTTGATTAAAAAGTGATCAAAAAGTCGCATCTACTCCAAAATGGTACCAATAAAAACTGCAAGTCGTCCCGCAAAAAAAAAGCCCTCATACAACTGCATCGGTAGAACAATAAAAAAGTTATGGCTCTTCAAATATGGAGACACAAAAACACATAATTAAAAATAAAAAGTGTTTTCACTGTGTAAAAGTCGTAAAACATACAAAATCTATACAAATTTGTTATCGTTGCAATTGCAACAACCCGCTGAATAAAGTTATTGTGATATTTATACCACACGGTAAATGGCGTAGATTTAGGACACAAAAAAGAGTGGCAAACTTTCAGGTTTTTTCTATCCCCCCCCCCCCCCCCAAAAAAAGTTAATAAAAGTTAATCAATAAATAATATGTTCCCCAAAATGGTGCTATTAAAAAATACAACTTGTCCCGCAAAAAACAAGACCTTAAACAGCTCTGTTGACGCCAAAATAAAGACGTTATAGCTCTTCGAATGTGACGATGGAAAAACGTAAAAAATTGCTTGGTCATTAGGGCCAGAATGCAAGCAGGGGAAAGGGGGTTAATTACAGCAGTATTTCAGTCATAATATACAGCTGACACCTGCTGGTGATGGCGCTGGCTCGGTTTCTATGCCGTGCTATGACAGTCACTTACACTTATGTTGCATTGCACTAACACCTTGGTGGGAGCGACGAAACTTTGCTTGACATGTCGTCAAGGGGTTAAAGATCGCTAAGGAATATAAGGGTATGTTTACACATGGCCGATTTGTTACAAAAAGTAATTGAACAACTAAAAGCTAATATGCACAATATTTCCAGGTTGAGAGGTAATATTGACAAATAATTCATCCAATAATCTAGACCTTTACTGTACTATGATCAAATAATTTGGTTCTCTACTTAAAGAGTTCATTAGATTTTATTTTTATATACTGCAAATTCTATTTAATCCCAACTTTACTCATGTGGTCCTGAGAGCTGGAAAAAGTGGCCTGACAAATTATTCACGTAACAAAAACCTAACTAGTTATACCTAACTTTTCAGAATAAGCTGTCATATATGTACATGAGGAATAATACTATTTCTGGCCATTATATGACTTGTATTTTGCATTATTTAGCAGTTTTCCCCTCTGTAGGCTTTCTCTCTTAATTCTCAGTTGATCTAGTGGGTGGAGCCTAACTGCTATCATGTCTTCCATACACTGCATACAGAGAGGAGGATAATCCTGCTCTCCTATCCCTATCTATCACATATATACTAGTCCTTCTCCATGAATTAGAATATCATCAAAAAGTTCATTTATTTCAGTAATTTAATTCAAAAAGTGAAACTCATATTTTATAGATTTATTACACACAGAGTGATCTATTTCCAGCATTTTTTTATTTTAATTTTGATGATTATGTCAAATGATTTTTAATACCGAAATGCTGGCCTACTGAAAAGTATGTACAGTATATGTACTCTATACTTGGTCGGGGCTCCATTTGCATGAATTACTGCATTAATGCCATTGTTGGGTCTGGTGTCTCTCATCCACAGTCAGTGATGGTTTTGGGAGCCATGTCATCTGCTGGTGTTGGTTAACTGTGTTATATGAGGTCCAGAGTGAACGCAGCCTTTACAAGGAAATTTTAGAGCACTTCATGTTTCCCTCTGCTGACAAGCTTTATGGAGATGCTGATTTCATTTTCCAGCAGGACTTGGCACCTGCCCACACTGCCAAAAGTACCAATACCTGGTGTAATAACCACAGTATCACTGTGCTTGATTGGCCAGGAAACTTGCCCGACCTAAACCCCATAGAGAATCTATGGGATATTGTAAAGAGGAAGATGAGACACCAGACCCAACAATGCAGACGAGCTGAAGGCCGCTATCAAAGCAACCTGGGCTTCCATATACAGTGAAGGAAATAAGTATTTGATCCCTTGCTGATTTTGTAAGTTTGCCCACTGTCAAAGACATGAACAGTCTAGAATTTTTAGGCTAGGTTAATTTTACCAGTGAGAGATAGATTATATTTAAAAAAAAACAGAAAATCACATTGTCAAAATTATATATATTTATTTGCATTGTGCACAGAGAAATAAGTATTTGATCCCTTTGGCAAACAAGACTTAATACTTGGTGGCAAAACCCTTGTTGGCAAGCACAACAGTCAGACGTTTTTTGTAGTTGATGATGAGGTTTGCACACATGTTAGATGGAATTTTGGCCCACTCCTCTTTGCAGATCATCTGTAAATCATTAAGATTTCGAGGCTGTCGCTTGGCAACTCGGATCTTCAGCTCCCTCCATAAGTTTTCGATGGGATTAAGGTCTGGAGACTGGCTAGGCCATTCCATGACCTTAATGTGCTTCTTTTTGAGCCACTCCTTTGTTGCCTTGGCTGTATGTTTCGGGTCATTGTCGTGCTGGAAGACCCAGCCACGAGCCATTTTTAATGTCCTGGTGGAGGGAAGGAGGTTGTCACTCAGGATTTGACAGTACATGGCTCCATCCATTCTCCCATTAATGCAGTGAAGTAGTCCTCTGCCCTTAGCAGAGAAACACCCCCAAAACATAATGTTTCCACCTCCATGCTTGACAGTGGGGACGGTGTTCTTTGGGTCATAGGCAGCATTTCTCTTCCTCCAAACACGGCGAGTTGAGTTAATGCCAAAGAGCTCAATTTTAGTCTCATCTGACCACAGCACCTTCTCCCAATCACTCTCAGAATCATCCAGATGTTCATTTGCAAACTTCAGACGGGCCTGTACATGTGCCTTCTTGAGCAGGGGGACCTTGCGGGCACTGCAGGATTTTAATCCATTACGGCGTAATGTGTTACCAATGGTTTTCTTGGTGACTGTGGTCCCAGCTGCCTTGAGATCATTAACAAGTTCCCCCCGTGTAGTTTTCGTCTGAGCTCAGAACTTCCTCAGGATCAAGGATACCCCACGAGGTGAGATTTTGCATGGAGCCCCAGATCGATGTCGATTGACAGTCATTTTGTATGTCTTCCATTTTATTACTATTGCACCAACAGTTGTCTCCTTCTCACCCAGCGTCTTACTTATGGTTTTGTAGCCCATTCCAGCCTTATGCAGGTCTAGGATCTTGTCCCTGACATTCTTAGAAAGCTCTTTGGTCTTGCCCATGTTGTAGAGGTTAGAGTCAGTCTTTTATACAGGTGACCATTTAAGACAGCTGTCTTTAATGCAGGCACCAAGTTGATTTAGAGCGTGTAACTGGTCTGGAGGAGGCTGAACTCTTAATGGTTGGTAGGGGATCAAATACTTATTTCTCTGTGCACAATGCAAATAAATATATACAATGTGATTTTCTGTTTTTTTTTTTATATAATCTATCTCTCACTGGTAAAATTAACCTAGCCTAAAAATTCTAGACTGTTCATGTCTTTGACAATGGGCAAACTTACAAAATCAGCAAGGGATCAAATACTTATTTCCTTCACTGTACCTCAAGAGTTGTCACGAAGCGGGTTAGTGGACCCACTAGGCCGTAGCGGGAAGGCAGCTGGCCAAACCACAGGAAACCCCAGAAATACAATGTCCCGCACAAGGGTACCTGAATAGACCAGATGGTGGCCGCAGCTCTGGCACAGATGAGATGGGTGCAGCAGATGGCGCCAAACGTGGCGGATGACACAGGAGCCGCAAGTTGCGCCAGATGTGGCGGATTCCTCCGGACGTGGCAGATTCCTCTAGACGTGGCAGATGACACAGGACGTGGCAGATTCCTCTGAACGTGGCAGATGACACAGGTCGTGGCAGATTCCTCTGGACGTGGCAGATGACACAGGACGTGGCAGATGACACAGGACGTGGCACGACTCGATACTAAGGCAAAGCACGGGAAACAGGAACGGGGAACAAGGCACGGGTAACAACAGGAACGGGAAACACTAAGGGACCATTTGCAAGACAGACTGGGAAAACTAACAACGCTCAGGCAAGGGTTAGAAGGCCAGGGGCCTTCTTATAGACCAGGAGATCGTGGCAGTTGATGATGATGACGATTTCCTTATTGCGCGCACTGGTCCTTTAAGGCCGGGCGCGAGCGTGCGCGCGCACCCTACGGGACACAGCCGAACGGAGCGGAAGTGAGCGCTGGCGTCTCCTAGGAGGGAGACGGGGACCAGCGCTCACAGATCCATGGCTGCGGGCGTCGGGAGGTGAGTGAACCCGACGGCCCGCGGCCATGGACGCTACAAGAGTGCCACAGGCTAATCACCTCCATGCCACGCCGCATTGATGCAGTAATTAATGCAAAAGGAGCCCCAACCAAGTATTGACTGCATATACTGTACATACTTTTCAGTAGGCCTACAATTTGGTATTAAAAAACAATTTTGAAATTGGGCTTATATAATAATCACATTTTCTGAGAGGCTAAGTTTTGGGTTTTCATTAACTGTTACATAATCATAAACATTAAAAGAAAAAATGCTGGAAAAAGATCACTCGGTGTGTAATGAAGCTATATAATATATGAGTTTCCCTTTTTGAATTGAATTATTGAAATTAATTTACTTTTTGGGGATATTCAAATTTATTGAGAAGGAGTAGTATATAGAGAAGCTGCAGAAGCCAAATTGTGCCCATTATACAGCAGTACTGAGTAGCGTGGCTAAGAAACCAGCACTGGGATGAGGTAGTACTTTCACTATAAAACAGCAGCACATACACTACCGTTCAAAAGTTTGGGGTCACCCAGACAATTTTGTGTTTTCCATGAAAACTCACACTTATATTTATCAAATGAGTTGCAAAATGACTAGAAAATATAGTCAGGACATTGACAAGGTTAGAAATAATGATTTTTATTTGAAATAATAATTTTCTCCTTCAAACTTTGCTTCCGTCAAAGAATGCTCCATTTGCAGCAATTACAGCATTGCAGACCTTTGGCATTCTAGCTGTTAATTTGCTGAGGTAATCGGGAGAAATTTCACCCCATACTTCCAGAAGGCCCTCCCACAAGTTGGATTGGCTTGATGGGCACTTCTTGCGTACCATACGGTCAAGCTGCTCCCACAACAGCTCTATGGGGTTGAGATGTGGTGACTGCGCTGGCCACTCCATTACAGATAGAATACCAGCTGCCTGCTTCTTCCCTAAATAGTTCTTGCATAATTTGGAGGTGTGCTTTGGGTCATTGTCCTGTTGTAGGATGAAATTGGCTCCAATCAAGCGCTGTCCACAGGGTATGGCATGGCGTTGCAAAATGGAGTGATAGCCTTCCTTATTCAAAATCCCTTTTACCTTGTACAAATCTCCCACTTTACCAGCACCAAAGCAACCCCAGACCATCACATTACCTCCACCATGCTTGACAGATGGCGTCAGGCACTCTTCCAGCATCTTTTCAGTTGTTCTGCGTCTCACAAATGTTCTTCTGTGTGATCCAAACACCTCAAACTTCGATTCGTCTGTCCATAACACTTTTTTCCAATCTTCCTCTGTCCAATGTCTGTGTGCTTTTGCCCATATTAATATTTTCCTTTTATTAGCCAGTCTCAGATATGGCTTTTTCTTTGCCACTCTGCCCTGAAGGCCAACATCCCGGAGTCGCCTCTTCACTGTAAACGTTGACACTGGCGTTTTGCGGGTACTATTTAATGAAGCTGCCAGTTGAGGACCTGTGAGGTGTCTAATTCTCAAACTAGAGACTCTAATGTACTTGTCTTGTTGCTCAGTTGAGCAGCGGGGCCTCCCACTTCTCTTTCTACTCTGGTTAGAGCCTGTGTGTGCTGTCCTCTGAAGGGAGTAGTACACACCGTTGTAGGAAATCTTCAGTTTCTTGGCAATTTCTAGCATGGAATAGCCTTCATTTCTAAGAACAAGAATATACTGTCGAGTTTCACATGAAAGCTCTCTTTTTCTAGCCATTTTGAGAGTTTAATCGAACCCACAAATGTAATGCTCCAGATTCTCAACTAGCTCAAAGGAAGGTCAGTTTTATAGCTCCTCTAAACAGCAAAACTGTTTATGGCGGTGCTAACATAATTGCACAAGGGTTTTCAAGTGTTTTCTAATCATCCATTAGCCTTCTAACACAGTTAGCAAACACAATGTACCATTAGAACACTGGAGTGATGGTTGCTGGAAATGGGCCTCTATACACCTATGTAGATATTGCATTAAAAACCAGATGTTTGCAGCTAAAATAGTCATTTAGCACATTAACAATGTATAGAGTGTATTTCTGATTAATTGAATGTTATCTTCATTGAAGAAAACTGTGCTTTTCTTTCAAAAATAAGGCATTTTCTAAGTGACCCTAAACTTTTGAACAGTAGTGTATGTGTGTGTCTCTCTCTCCTCCTCCCCCTTTCCCACCCCATAGAATTATATGGGTAGTGTCTGTGTTTCTCTTTCGCTCTCACTCTTTTCTTGCTCCCTCCTACTGCTTCTCCCTCCCATACACTTCTATGGACAGGCTGTGAAGAGAGAGACCCCCCCCCCCCCCCCCACTTTCTGCAGCCCATCTCCTCCGCTTTGAACCCAGAGATGGATTTTGTTTGATAACAGGGGGTGGACAGCAGATTAGCGGAAGGGAGACACCTAGTGGCAGTAACTTTACAGAGTTTGCATGTATAAAACAACAAAATTTTAACAGTAACACCTGCACCGATCAGCTGCCTCCGGGCACCAGATGTTCGTGCCGGAAGCAGATGGCTACGATCACAGTATAGTGACCGAGCTGCAGTAATGCAGCTCTGCTCCTAGTCAAGTGAATAGGCGCAGAGTTCCAGTTCTGCACCACGGTCGTTATGCAGTTTGCGCAGCCATCTTCTTCCGGCACTGAACACTGCATACCCTGCATAACAACCGTTCCTGGAGGTAGCCGGAGTAGGGTGTCGGACCCCCACTCATCAATTATAGATTGAAAATGTCATTAAAGGGAACCTGTCATGTTGAAAGTGCAGTCCATTCTACAGGCAGCATGATATAGAGCAGAAGAAGCTAAGCAGATTAATATGTAGTTTGGTGGGAGAATATTCAGTATAACTTTTAGTTAATGGATCTAAATCCCTGCTCATTCTAGGTTTAGGAGTCCAGTGGGCGGTCCTACTCAATGATTGACAGCCTTCCCTGTATGAGTGTGCACACAGAAATAACGGTCAATCATTGGGTATAAATGCCCACTAAACTTCTAAACTCAGAATGAGGAGAGGTTAGATCAATAAATTACTAGTTATACTGAATCTTTCCCTACAATCCGCTCAGCTCCACAGCTCTATAACATTCTGCCTGTAAATTGGACTGCATTTTCAACATTACAGCTTCACTTTAACTATCGGAATTAATATTTATTCCATGAGACATAGGACTTATTATTGGACTAATGGTTAACGGTATAAAATACGCATTTGTTATAATTACATAGCAAAAATAATATTTTTTCCTTTTTTCAGATTTGCCTCTGGATTACAAATTTACCAGATTTTCAAGCAGTAATACAGACATCGATGGCTACTACCCTCAGCCTCCTGCAATCCTCTTATCTCCGAGCACAGAGGGTGCTGCAGCATAATTAGCACTACTGTTAATAGTAGGCACAACATGACTACTGTAATGGCTGTAACTGTTCTAAACTTTCATGTAAACCTACAACTCTGGTTGAATATGCCTTTTCAAGACAACTGTTAATTTAATAGATGACTCCACATATATTTGTTGAGGATAAGTAGGATAAACCAAACGTTTTGTAACAGTATTTTATATTAATTTTGAAGCAAATTTGTAACCCCCAGTTTGTAAAAATTAAAGTTTTAAAGTTGAAAAACAAAGTTTTGAGTGTTGGTCAATGATCTTGTTACCGCTTATCTTGTCACATTAGTCCTCCAGACAGCACTGTATGGGCTTGAAAGTTATTTTTTCTATAAACTCATGTATCATTGTAACAACAAAAAATGCCCCAATTACTACTGAAAATATGACTATATAAAATGTGCCATATTTATTAACATATTTACCCCTAGATACAAGCAGTATTACAAATTATGGCAAAAAAAGGTGCACTACTTTTGCACGATGTAACAGATACCACCATTTTCTGTGTGATAAAAAAAAAATAAACATAAAAGGCTGTGTTTTAGATTTGGTGTCTGCATCAGAATGTGCTTCTGACATATATATATATATATACACGTAACATATTCTCATAGACTACCATTATCCAAATGTAGTCCAAAAGGGTGTCCTTTTGGCACACAATTGGCCGTTATAAGTTGGTATATATTGGCCGTTATATATCTATATGTATTTGTTTTTAACTGTATCGAAAAGCAAAGTTGACTTCGCTTTTCAAAACAACTGGATCTTGCAAAAAAATTTATACTGCATTGTATATTTGTTACATTGCAGAAGTATGCAACTGTTTAGGCATACATTTGCATCCGCTTAGTACATACATCCAGCGACATACATCAAATGTGTACGTCAAATGTATGCCCCGAGCGCAGTGTAAAGAGAACCTTACATGCTATTCATATGAGACTATTGATACATTACTGCTACTGAGTGCAGTAATTCCCCTAGTTGCACAGGGCGCACAACGGCAATGAAAACTAGTTCAGCTGTAACTGGACTGCTAATGGTGAGTGCAATATTAGTTTCAGTAATAAGTGTAAAATACTGGAAATTTTTCTATAAATGTAACCCGTATCAGCTTGTACCAGGTTGGCCATCCTATAAATGTTCCAAGGACAACAACAACATTCTTTTTAATTATGTTATTATCCATTGTGCTTTATGAATTAAATAAAACAAACAAATACTGATAATGTGTGTACAAAGTATTCTTTTTATATACAAAGTGTAGAGGAGGATACACGGCTATGACATTCAGAATGTTCCTACACTATGTTTGTTTGGGGACACAGTCACTCCACACTTGACTTGTTTTCATTTCTGTGTTCTTTCCTGTTTTGGTTGTAATCTGTAGCATTTCCCAAATAAATGTGTTGAAATTGTTTTTGTCTGTTTATGAAAAAGTATTTTGTACAGTTTCATTACAGGAAATGTTCTGAGTTTTCCTTCCACCCTAAAATGAGGAATCTAAAAATATCAAGAAGTACAAGTTGCCGAAAATAAATATTTTGAGATAATTTCCACCTAATTCAGCCATGTTAGTACTTAATAGATCATGTAAATGACAGTTTCACATTATAAATTGCCAAAGTGCCATCAACAGATAAAAATGTACTAATCCCAGTCCTGCAGCAAATATAATACTTTAATGAGAAAGTGATGTGTATGTAAATATAGCATTTACTTGTAGTGTTATGTTCACCTACGTAGTTACACTCTGTGTAGTCTATGTATTGTCTCCACTCTAAGGGGGGATTCACACGAGCGTGTATTCGGTCCGTGCGGGCCGCGTGGTTTTCACGCGGCACGCATGGACCAATACAAGTCTATGGGGCAGTACAGACAGTCCGTGCTTTTTGCGCAGCTGCGCAAAAAGCGCGACAGGTTCAATAACTCTGCGTTTTTCGCGCTTCACGCACCCATTGAAGTCAATGGGTGCGTGAAAATCACGCGCACCACACGGAAGCACTTCCGTGGGACGAGCGTGATTCGCGCAACAGCAGTGAAAAGGATGAATGAAAACAGAAAAGCACCACGTGCTTTTCTGTTTCCGAACATCCAAACGGAGTGTCTTTGCGATGAGCGAAGCCGGACAAGCGTACCGAATTTCACCCGGTTCGGCCAAACTCGTTTTGGCCGATCCCGGCAAAAAAATTATCGGTACGCGACGTAAGGAGATAGTCACTGTCCATGGTGCTGAAAGAGTTAAACTGTTTCAGCACCATGGACCGTGACTTCCGATCCCAAAATACATGAACCTGTAGAAAAAAAAACCAAGTTCTGACTTACCGCTAACTCCCGGCTTCTTCCTCCAGTCTGACCTCCCGGGATGACAATTAAGTCCAAGTGACAGCTCCAGCCAATCACAGGCCAAGCACAGGCTGCAGCGGTCACATGGACTGGCGCGTCATCCAGGGAGGTGGGGCCCGATGTCAAGAGAGGCGCGTCACCAAGGACGCGTCACCAAGGCAACGGCCGGGAAGTTCTCGGTAAGTATGAACTTTTTCTTTTTTTTCTACAGGTTTTGCGATATTGTGTTCGGCATTCACTGTCGAGGGTGCTGAAAGAGTTAGCTCTTTCAGCACCTTGGACAGTGACGGCCGTCGACTAGCCTCATCTCTATGATGGCGGCTGCGCGAAAATCACGCAGCCGCGCATCAGATACGGATGACACACGCAGCTGTCAAATGGTTTTTGCGCGCGCAAAACGCCGCGTTGTTTGCGCGCGCAAAAACGCAACGCTCGTGTGAATCTGCCCTAAGAGACGGAACCAGAAAAAGCGGAGTATAACAGAATAGGTGCTGCAGTTATCCACTACAGCCCCACATATCCCACACAATAAATTCATTCACTTTACCAAATTCGACAAGAAAAAATTCTGTAGAGAAGTACTAGAAGCTTTTGCTACAAGCAAAGTCATCAAATGCTTAGTTGTCACCCTCAAAATAGGTGTTCATTTGTTGCTCATTCTGCAAAGTGCAGCATAAGGGAATCAAGCCTAGGTTCTAGCATAAAACACTTTTCTGGAGAAATATATTTTCTTACAAAGCACAGAGTATTTTTTAGTCCAGGATTACGCCTTTTTTTTTTACTGACAGAAGTATTTTTATGCAAATATATACATTTGACATAGGGGGCAAACGTGGTGTAAACATTACTTAACACCCCTTGCACTTGACCGAGTTCAGGCCGTGAAAAACGGTCCATGTGTCGGCCGCATTTCCCTGCCCAACCGTGGTACAGGTGAACGGGACACCTAGTATCATAGACATTTTATGATGCTAGGAGTCCCTGCCTCCCCATGGAACTGCTGTTCCATACTGAACAAAATTATACTGAACAGATCAGCAGTTCGACGGGGAGGCAGGGACTCCTAGCATCATAAAATGTCTATGATGCGAGGAGTCATATTCACCTGTACCGTGGTCGGGCCAGGAAATGCGGCCGACACACGGACCGTTTTTCATGGCCCGCACACGGTTGTGTGCAAGAGGTGTTCCAGGATGTATTCCTTCCTGGTGCACTATGTGGGGTAAACCTTCCTTAAAGGGAACACAGGTCTGGGTCCATCTCGCTGTTGTCAGCATATATTGCACAATTTAGAAATACAGTTCATTTTGATATACCTTTGGTATATCTTGATATAAACCATATGAGACTCAGCGTACTGCCATACAATACTTTGTGCTTTGTATGTATGGAGCTATTCTACCATGGAAGCAGTGTTTCTAGGAGAGAAATGCTCCATACATACAGCATCCAATCAAACATTGTACGGTGGCACACAGAGTGCCGTGTGGTTTAAGTCTAGATATCAAATACATCACAGGCATATAAAGCTACAATAAAGACCCTATGCACTTCTATGTCTTCCATATTATGGCTCAGTACATTCGGCCGGGGGCATGAGGCCTTAGTAGAACAGTGGTGGAAAACAATGCCAGGTCGGACCTGGCATTGTTTTAAGCCTATGGCAGATTCATCATAAGGGTGCACTGTGCACATATGTATATAGACAAATTTGTACTCATATCAGCCAGCGGCCAGTAGACACATTTCTTATCTGAATCTGGATGAACGAGTGATACTCACTTAGGGTCCTTTTACAACGGCCAATTTTGGCCGTAATAACGAGTGGCAATCAATTAGACAGCTCGTTGATCGGTGCTCGTTTGCTCCTTCTACAAGGAGCTACAATTGGTTATGTATGGGAACGAGTGATTGTCTCCATACATTTCCATCATGTCGGCAGCACATCTGTTTCCACAGGGAGATGTGCTGCCAAGAATGATAATATTTACTGCTCCATAAACTATTTAATCAGCCGATGAACGAGCCTTTGCTCGTTCATCTGGTAGTTGTTGCCCTTTTTACACAGGGCAATGATCAGGAACGAGCGTTCATACGAATGCTTGTTTGCCTGACCGTCGGCCCATGTAAAAGGTACTGGTACATGATGGATGTGAGGAACCATTAAATTGACATTAAAGTACAATACTTCCTTCAAACGCCACTGTTGAAACCAATGTAATTGACACCTCTCCAAATGAAAACAATTTGGAGAGTCTGTCAATTAACATAATTCAGAAGGTGACTCCTGCTCACTTGTTTGGGCTCATGTTTTTCCTCTTCTGCTGGATGTGACACTTCAGGATTTACAGCTGCTTTTCAACATCAGCTGTGCCGTTATTAGCTTTGGTCAATTCCTCAACCTTCAATTTCTTCTATAATTTTCCACACTCTAGCTTAAAGTGCTTTCTGGCAGGGGCGTAGCTGAAGGCTCATGGGCCCTGATGCAAAAGTCCTTCTTGGTTTCCCCCCCCCCCCCCACTTTTTTTCATGGCCGATTGCCTGCAGCTTTCAGCTGCATCGCTGGGTCTCCTAATTGACCTAACGATGCAGCACTAGCAGCCAGGGGCATCGCTAAGCTCTGGGGCCCAATGCATGTGTCCCCCCAAAAAAAACATGCATGTGCGTGCGTGTGTGTGTGTGTGTGTGTGTGTGTGTGTGTGTGTGTGTGTGTGTGTGTGTGTATGTGTGTGTGTGTGTGTGTATGTATATATATATATATATATATATATATATATGAGACGGTATATATACAGTTAGGTCAAGAATTATATAAAATGTGACACAAGTTTTGGCATTTCAGCTGTTTACCAAAACATTGAATATACAGTTATATAATCAATATGGGCTTAAAGTACAGACTCTCAGCTTTAATTTGAGGGTATTCACGTCTTATTTTGAGGAAGGGTTTAGGAATTACAGCTCTTTAATATATAGTTGCCTATTTTTCAAGGGACCAAAGGTGATTGTACAATTATCTCAAAAGCTATTTAATGGTCTGCATGGGCTATACCCTTGTTAATTCATCATCAATTAAGCAGGTAAAAGGTCTGGAGTTTATTCCAGGTTTGGCATTTGCATTTGGAAGCTGTTGCTGTGAACCCACAACATGAGGTCAAAGGAGCTGTCAATGCAAGTGAAGCAGACCATCGTTAGGCTGAAAAAAATGAAGAAATCTATCCGAGAAATAGCACAAATGTTAGGAGTGGCCAAATCAACAGTTTGGTACATTCTTGAAATAAAAAGAGCACACTGGTGGTCTCGTTAACTCCAAAAGGCCTGGACGTCCACGGAAGGCAACAGTGGTGAGTGATCGCAGAATCCTTTTCATGGTGAAGAAAAACCCCTTCACAACATCTACCCAAGTGAAGAACACTCTCCTGGAAGTAGGTTTATCAGTATCTAAGTCTACCATAAAGTTAAGACTTCATGTGGGCAAATACAGAGGGTTCACCACAGGGTGTAAACCATTAATTAGCCTCAAAAATAGAAACACAAGATTAGAATTGGCTAAACAACATCTAAAGAAGCCAGCCCAGTTCTGGAACAGCATTCTTTGGACAGGTGAAACTAAGATCAACCTGTACCAGAATGATGGGAGGAAGAAAGTATGGAGGTGGCTTGGAACGGCTCATGGTCCAAAACTCACCACATCCTCTGTAAAACATGGTGGAGGCTGTGTGATGGCATGGGCATGCATGGCTGCCAAAGGCATTGGATCACTAGTGTTTATTGATGATGTGACTGATGACAGAAGCAGCCGGATGAATTCTGAAGTGTTCAGGGATATACTTTCTGCTCAGTTTCAACCAAATGCAGCAAGGTTGATTGGACATCGCTTCACAGTACAGATGGACAATGACCCAAAACATACTGCGAAAGCAACCCAGGGGTTTTTCAATGCAAAGAAGTGGAATATTCAGCAATGGCCAAGTCAATCACCAGATCTCAACCCGATCGAGCATCCATTTTGTCACGATCACAGAGTATGTGGACCCACTAGGCCGCTCTGCCGTAGCAGAGAGGCAGCTGGCCTAGTCACAGTCTATACAAAAGTCTTTAGCAGTTCTTAACACACGGGTACCTGAACTAGTCCAGACAGTGGCTGTGGATTCAGCATGGATGGAGGTAGGTGCAGCAGGTTGTGCCAGACGTGGCGGACAGTAGTAGACGTGGCAGACGACTCTGGACGTGGCAGAAGACACTGGACGTGGCAGAAGACACTGATCGTGGCTAACGACTCTTGACATGGCAAACGACAGCATGTGCAGTAGGGCACGACTCAAACACTAGGAGGCTCAGAAACGAGAACACAGCATGGGATACAGAATACAGGTAACAGGGCACGGGTAACAACTGGAAAGGGAAAACACTAAGGGACCATTTGCAAGACTGACATGGGATACACGAACAACACTCAGGTAAGGATCAGAAGGGCAGGGCCCTTCTTATAGTCCAGGAAATCATGTGTAGTTGATGATGATGATTGTTCACATGTGCGCGTACTGGCCCTTTAAGATCGGGCAAGAGCGTGCGCACGCACCCCACGGAAGTGAGCGCTGGCGTCTCCTAGAAAGGAGATGCGAACCAGCGCTGACTGATCCATGGCTGCGGGCGTCGGGTGGTGAGTAGACCCGATGGCCCGCGGCCATGGACGCTACACATTTCACTTGCTTAAGAACAAACTTAAGGCAGAAAGACCCGCAAGCAAGCAACAACTGAAGACAGCTGCAGTAAAGGCCTGGCAAAGTATCACAAATGAGGAAAACCAGTGTTTGGTGATGTCCATGGGTTCCAGACTTCAGGCAGTCATTGCCTGCAAAGGATTCTCTACAATGTATTAAAAAAACAAAACCATTTTATTTATGGTAATGTTAATTTGTCAAATACTTTTGAGCCCCTGGAATGGGGAGGCTGTGTAGAAAAATGGTTGCATTCCTAAAGGTTTCACATGATATTTTTTTCCACCCCCTGAATTAAACCTGAAAGTCTACACTTCAATTGCATCTCAGTTGTTTCATTTCAAATCCAATGTGGTGACATGCAGAACCCAAATCATGAAGATTGTGTCACTGTCCAAATAATTCTGCACCTAACTGTATATAGTATTATGACCCTATAGCTATGGATAGGTTTACATAAAGATGTAGCCATCTTTACCTAGATTCTGATCACTTGCTGCAGCGTGATATCACACAACAAAAGCCATTGATAAGTCAAGATAAGAGATCAAGCCATTGTTTATTTAATGCATTAAAAATCAAGGTAAAGACGACTACATCTGTACCGTAGCTCAGCAGACTTTATCACACATGATGATCTTAGATATAGGACTCAGCTCACTGACATTGCGGCTCCAACGCTGGACCCAGGAAAGGCAAGAATAATAATTGCTTTGCTTTTTTATGTGTTAGTAATTTTTTTGTGTGTTTGTGTTTTTCTACAAGTTCAGTTGTTGGACTACTTCAGATTCGAGGACGGCGGTTTTTTAATTCTCAATAAAGTGGTTAACGAGGATTATGTGTTTTTTTTTATTTCAATAAAATATTTTTTCTATGTCCTATTTTTTTAAACTTTATTATAACTGCCTTAGCATGACCACTGGCTGATTGACAGCGTCCATTACTAAGGCGGGGCTTAATGTTAGCCAGTGAAAAGGCTAGCACTAACCCCCATTATTACCCTGGTACCCAACATCACCAGGGGTATCGGGAATAGCCGGGTACGATCCAGTACCCAACCATCTGTAGTAATGGTCGAGTACCAGGGCATTATTAGACTGGGAAAGGCCAGAAACCTTGGCCCTTCCCATCCTGGTAATGCTAGCCTGCTGCTGGTATTTTGTATCTGGCTGGTTATGAAAACTCGGGGGACTTGACGTCATTTTTTACAATAATTATATATATACAGTGAAGGAAATAAGTATTTGATCCCTTGCTGATTTTGTAAGTTTGCCCACTGTCAAAGACATGAACAGTCTAGAATTTTTAGGCTAGGTTAATTTTACCAGTGAGAGATAGATTATCTAAAAAAATAAATAGAAAATCACATAGTCAAAATTATATATATTTATTTGCATTGTGCACAGAGAAATAAGTATTTGATCCCTTTGGCAAACAAGACGTAATACTTGGTGGCAAATCCCTTGTTGGCAAGCACAGCAGTCAGGCCTTTTTTTGTAGTTGATGATGAGGTTTGCACACATGTTAGATGGAATTTTGGCCCACTCCTCTTTGCAGATCATCTGTAAATCATTAAGATTTCGAGGCTGTCGCTTGGCAACTCGGATCTTCAGCTCCTTCCATAAGTTTTCGATGGGATTAAGGTCTGGAGACTGGCTAGGCCACTCCATGACCTTAATGTGCTTCTTTTTGAGCCACTCCTTTGTTGCCTTGGCTGTATGTTTCGGGTCATTGTCGTGCTGGAAGACCCAGCCACGAGCCATTTTTAATGTCCTGGTGGAGGGAAGGAGGTTGTCACTCAGGATTTGACGGTACATGGCTCCATCCATTCTCCCATTGATGCGGTGAAGTAGTCCTGTGCCCTTAGCAGAGAAACACCCCCAAAACATAATGTTTTCACCTCCATGCTTGACAGTGGGGACAGTGTTCTTTGGGTCATAGGCAGCATTTCTCTTCCTCCAAACACGGCGAGTTGAGTTAATGCCAAAGAGCTCAATTTTAGTCTTATCTGACCACAGCACCTTCTCCCAATCACTCTCAGAATCATACAGATGTTCATTTGCAAACTTCAGACGGGCCTGTACATGTGCCTTCTTGAGCAGGGGGACCTTGCGAGGACTGCAGGATTTTAATCCATTACGGCGTAATGTGTTACCAATAGTTTTCTTGGTGACTGTGGTCCCAGCTGCCTTGAGATCATTAACAAGTTCCCCCCATGTAGTTTTCGGCTGAGCTCTCACCTTCCTCAGGATCAAGGATACCCCACGAGGTGAGATTTTGCATGGAGCCCCAGATCGATGTCGATTGACAGTCATTTTGTATGTCTTCCATTTTCTTACTATTGCACCAACAGTTGTCTCCTTCTCACCCAGCATCTTACTTATGGTTTTGTAGCCCATTCCAGCCTTGTGCAGGTCTATGATCTTGTCCCTGACATCCTTAGAAAGCTCTTTGGTCTTGCCCATGTTGTAGAGGTTAGAGTCAGACTGATTAATTGAGTCTGTGGACAGGAGTCTTTTATACAGGTGACCATTTTAGACAGCTGTCTTTAATGCAGGCACCAAGTTGATTTGGAGCATGTAACTGGTCTAGAGGAGGCTGAACTCTTAGGGTCTGTTCACACGGCGGGGGTCCGTAACGGCTGAAATTACGGGGATGTTTCAGCCTGAAAACATCCCCGTAATTTCAGCCGTACCGGCATGTGCAGGCGCTTGAACGCCGCGTCAATTACGGCCGTAATTAGCGCTGCTATTCATTGGAGTCAATGAATAGCGGCTCCAATTACGGCCAAAGAAGTGACAGGTCACTTCTTCTACGCGGGCGTCTATTTACGCGCCGTCATTTGACAGCGGCGCGTAAATATACGCCTCGTGTGAACAGACAAACGTCTGCCCATTGCTTTCAATGGGCAGATGTTTGTCAGCGCTATTGAGGCGCTATTTTCAGACGTAATTCGGGGCAAAAACGCCCGAATTACGTCCGTAAATAGGCCGTGTGAACATACCCTTAATGGTTGGTAGGGGATCAAATACTTATTTCTCTGTGCACAATGCAAATAAATATATATAATTGACTATGACTATGTGATTTTCTGTTTGTTTTTTTAAATATAATCTATCTCTCACTGGTAAAATTAACCTAGCCTAAAAATTCTAGACTGTTCATGACTTTGACAGTGGGCAAACTTACAAAATCAGCAAGGGATCAAATACTTATTTCCTTCACTATATATAGTTTTGGTTTTTATAAATGACGTGGGGTCCCCCCCATTTTTCATTACCTGCCAGATACAACATAGTAGCAGCAGGCTAGCATTACCAGGGTGGGAAAGCATACTGTTTTTGGGCTTTCCCCACCTAATAATACCAGCCTGCGGATGCCCTAGTGTCTACCCGTCACTACAGATGGTCGGGTACTGGATCGGACACGGCTCTTCCCTGTACCCATGGTGCTGGTGGGTTATGGGGTAATAATGAGGGTTAGTGTTCGCCTCTGCACTGGCTCACACTAAGCCCCGCCTTAGTAATGGATGCTGTCAATCAGCCATTACGATGGCGGTAGTAAAGTAAAAAAAATACAAAGACATAGAAAAAATATTTTATTAGTCCTAATCCTGTCCAATAACCTGTAAAAAAAAAGTGAGGGTTAAATATTGTTATAGTGTAATAGTTCAGACTTTTTCAGCTGTGGTCATACCAATTTTGTATCATTTTTTAATTCTTTACATTAGTTTAGGGTGAAAATGGGAAAAAAAAAAAAATTTAATTTATCTTTTTTTTGTACATTATTAAGAATTTTATATAACTTTTTTTTACTTTTTTCTTAATGTTTTTTTTACCTTCTTCTTTAGTGCCTCTAGGGGACTTGAACAAGCGATCATTTGATCGCTGGTACAATACACTGCAATGTCTGTTTTCCTCGGGCAAGGCTTAATAGGAGCAGAAAGATGACAGAACTGGTGGTCTTCAATAGGCCTCCAGGCTGCCATGGCAACCATCAGCGTCCCGCTGATATAAATTTGGTTACCCCGTATTCGCATTGACCCGCAGAATAAAGTTGTAATTAATTTTTACCGCTCGTTAAACACTGTTGAAACGAAACCCCAAAAAGCAGTGGAAGAATTGCTATTATTTTTTTTTATTCCACACCAAAAATCATTTTTTTTAAGTTTCCCAGTACATTATATTGTACATTAAATGGTGCCATTAAGGCTTTATTCAGACGAACGGGAAAAACGTCTGTGCAACGCGCGTTATTTGCACGCGCATTGCACGGACCTATATTAGTCTATGGGGCCGTGCAGACATGTCCTTGATTTTTACTCAGCGTGAGTCCGCTGAAAAAAACTCGCGATATGTCTGTTCTTTGGGCGTTTTGCGCGAATCACGCACCCATTGAAGTCAATGGGTGCGTGAAAACCACGCATGCCGCACGGAAGCACTTCCATGCGAACTGCGTGATTCGCGCAACAGCTGTCAAAATGATGAATGTAAACAGAAAAGCACCACGTGCTTTTCTGTTTACAAACATCCAAATGGAGTGTCATAATGATGGCGGCTGCGCGAAAAGCACGCAGCCGCGCATCATATGCTGCTGCCACACGGAGCTGTTAAGTGGCTTTTGCGCACACAAAACGCCGCATTTTTGTGTGCGCAAAAACGCCATGCTCGTGTGAATCCAGCCTAAAAGCTACAACTCATCCCACAAAACAAAAAAAAGCCCTCATACAGCTTTGTTGAGGAAAAAATAAAAAAGTTATGGCTTTTGGAAGGCGCCGAGGAAAAACGGAAATGTAATACGAAACTTGGCTGCGTCAGCAAGGGGTTAATAAAGGGAATAAAGGATTTGCATGTTCAAATCCAACATCCACAATCCTCATTTCCTCTGACATCTGACTGTCGGGCTGCTCTTATACATGTTAGGTCAGTAGAATTACACCTCATGCACACGACAGTGTGTGCCATCCGAGTCCCATCAGTGATCCGAGGAAAGATAGGACATCTTCTATCTTTCCTCGGATCGGAAACTCTGACAATTTTTCACGGACCCGATTCACCCGCTAAAGTGAATGGGTCCGTGAAGACTATCGGGTGCCACTCGGATGCCGTCAAAAACGGCCCGAGTGGCACAACGGTCGTGTGCAAGAGACCTTAGGATTCAGCAACATCTAATATGTGTGGCCAGTTTAAGGGCACATAAGCTGAAAGGATATGCCTGTGCCCTTCCTCATTTGTCTGTGGACTTTGCCCATTCATTTTGTAAAATAGAAAGGCAGCTTTTTACGATTAGGGTATGTTCACACGCAGTGTTTTCAGACGTAATTCGGGCGTTTTACGCCTCGAATTACGCCTGAAAAAATGCCCCTAATACGCCTACAAACATCTGCCCATTGCTTGCAATAGGTTTTACGGTGTTCTGTTCCCAGGAGGTGTAATTTTATGCGCCGCTGTCAAAATATGGCGTGTAAAAAGACACCCGCGAAAAAGAAGTGCATGTCACTTCTTGGGACGTTTTTGAGGCGTTTTTCATTGATTCCATTGAAAAACAGCTCCAATAACGGCCGTAAAATACGCTGTGAAAAACGCAAATTGCTACAAAAACGGCTGAAAATCAGGAGCTGTTTTCACCTGAAAACAGATCCGTATTTTCAGAAGTTTTTGGTCACTGCGTGTGAACATACCCGAAGGCTTGAAACAGCTGAAATGCGCTGCCTATTTCAAACGTACCTTTACAGTGCTGATAGAATGCAATACATGTCAATATGAAAACATCTTTTTAGTTCTGGGGAATGAAAAAATTGATTTTAAAATTAATTTCAGAATCCATTTCATGACGTAAAATGTAGGCTCTGTTCACATCTACTTTTATATCTTACAAACATATGACTAAACAGATTTTCAATATTTTATTAATAGGGAGATAGATCCGTCCCCTCTCGTGAACCAACATTAATACTGTACACATTTCAAGGTCATGATACTGTTCCAGAGCTATCAGGCAACTGTGGAACTTCGCTGGATAACCCCCAGGTCGTAGTACGGGGGGGGGGGGGGGTTACTAGAATAGTGTTTGTAAAGTGAAACATCCGCTTTCAGGAAATACGATGCCAAGGGGAACTCATTCCAGATGTTTTGCTTCTCAAGTATTTTCTGAAAAAGGAAGCAGCACTGAAAGTGAAGAGAAAAACAGTGCCATACACTATTAGATGAAGGGTAAATTCCTTTTCTTTATACTGTCTTCAGTCAGTGCAATGTTATAGTTTTGTACTACACAATCATATAGAATGGGGTTTATTTATTACAATGGCAAATACAGTAGTGTTATTTATCAGTTAGGGTAAAACTGTATGAGGGATGGGCAGTCTAAGCAGCTGGTAAAGGTGTGCTGCCAAAGGGGTTATGATTGGAATGGTTTTAGCAGCTGTAACAATGGTCCACGTTGGCACGACAGCTAAAGCCTTTATTATACTCTAGATCTGTATTGACACTTGTGCAGGTGTCAGACCTGGGATCTCTCAGTTTCTGCACAGAACTTGCTCTGGTGATTTGCATTTGGGGAAGTGTCACCTTTAGAACAGGCGCTGTATAGTGATCTAGTAACTGTCCAACTGAATTATAGGAGCTCCATTAAGCTTTTATGGATTTGTCTGTAAACAACATTATTGACTGTTTCCAATAGCAACCAGAGGAGTTGCCGTGGACTATATAATAATCGGGCAATGTAAATGCACAAAAATGAAAAAACTATGCAACTATATTTGTTATTGGTAATATCAGTTAGTGGCACTTGTAGCAACATTTACAATGGCTAGTGCACAGCTCTTGGTGAGCCATCACCTGCCCACAGGAATAATCCCAGTCACACAGTCCTCCTGTTACAGTAGATATTGCTTACCTGTGCTCGCTCTCATGTCATGTTCAGGTCTCGTCCAGACTGTATCTGGACATGAGGTGTAGGTTGGTGTGGTAATATCACTTCATAGTCATCCAGGGCAGGGAGAGGTTGGCCAGCAGTAGAGGACTCCCTTGCACCCACCAAAGGACAGGTCTTGGGGAAACAACTGGTTCTGCAATCTAGGTTCATTTTAAAAACCAGATCAGGAGAACTAGGCCAAACTGGTGAATCCCACCAGTGTCTGGCTAATGAGATGGGTGCATTTGTGGCACCAACGCCACATATTGGCTGAAAACAACACTCTGAAAATAATGTTTTTATTTTCATGCAATGAATGTGGAGTGCCTGGATTCCCGCTGTAACCCCTCCCGTCTGCTCTTGAGTGACGGCTCTTGGATTGCATGATGTATGAGGCTGAGGACCAGTAGAGCTGTCACTCAAAAGCAGAGGGTAGGGTTTACAGGGGGAAGCCGGACAATTCACATTTGACACGGGGATTTAAATTTATTTCCTAGAATGTTGTTTTTTTTTAGCTAAAACGGCGACACACAGTAAGCATTCTTAAAGAGGCTCTGTCACCAGATTTTGCAGCCCCTATCTGCTATTGCAGCAGATCGGCGCTGCAATGTAGATTACAGTAACGTTTTTATTTTTAAAAAACGAGCATTTTTGGCCAAGTTATGACCATTTTCGTATTTATGCAAATGAGGCTTGCAAAAGTACAAGTGGGTGTGTTTAAAAGTAAAAGTCCAAGTGGGCGTGTATTATGTGCGTACATCGGGGCGTGTTTACTACTTTTACTAGCTGGGCGTTGTGTATAGAAGTGTCATCCACTTCTCTTCACAACGCCCAGCTTCTGGCAGTGCAGCACTGTGACGTCACTCACAGGTCCTGCATCGTGTCGGCACCAGAGGCTACAGATGATTCTGCAGCAGCATCGGCGTTTGCAGGTAAGTCGATGTAGCTACTTACCTGCAAACGCTGGTGCTGCTGCAGAATCAAGTGTAGCCTCTGGTGCCGATGTGGCCGACACGATGCAGGACCTGTGAGTGACGTCACAGTGCTGCACTGCCAGAAGCTGGGCGTTGTGAAGAGAAGTGGATGACACTTCTATACACAACGCCCAGCTAGTAATAGTAGTAAACACGCCCCGATGTACGCACATAATACACGCCCAGTTGTACTTTTACTTTTCAACACGCCCAGTTGTACTTTTGCAAGCCTCATTTGCATAAATACGAAAATGGTCATAACTTGGCCAAAAATGCTCGTTTTTTAGAAATAAAAACGTTACTGTAATCTACATTGCAGCGCCTATCTGCTGCAATAGCAGATAGGGGTTGCAAAATCTGGTGACAGAGCCTCTTTAAACTCGTTCCCCTTAAGCCGGGTTCCGCAACGGAATTCTGTGTGGAAATTCTGCAGCATTTACGGTAGCAACAGTGGTCGAGGTTTAGAAAATCTCATGCCCACGATGTGCAAAAAAAGGCAGCATAAACGTTAATAAATTGACCTGGGGTGCGGAATTTAAGTCCGCAGCATGTCACTTCATGCTGCTTTTTCGTCTACTTTATGTTGCAGGTTTTCCCCATTAAATTTAAAAGGGGTGCAAAACCCGCAACAGAAAGCCAAGTGTCGCGACTTACCCAGAACTCTCTCCTTCCTGCAGTCCGGCATCCTCCGATGACGTTTCATCCCATGTGACCGCTGCAGCCAATCACAGGCTTCAGCGTCACATGGCCTGCAGCGCCATCTTAAGGCTGGATTCACACGAGCATTTTCCGTCCGTGATGGACAGAATGTATTTCGGCCGCAAGTCCCGGACCGAACACACTGCAGGGAGCCGGGCTCCTAGCATCATAGTTATGTACGACGTTAGGAGTCCCTGCCTCGCTGCGGGACAACTGTCCCATACTGTAATCATGTTTTCAGTACGGGACAGTAGTTCCACGGAGAGGCAGGGACTCCCTGCAGTATGTTCGGTACGGGACTTGCGGCCGAAATACGTTCCGTCCATTACGGACGGAAAATGCTCGTGTGAATCCAGCCTAAGAGGTCAGACTACGTGCAGGGAAGAGGGTTATGGCCGGATTCACACGGGCGTTGCACATCTCGGTGCACTGTGCTGTGGGATGCGATATCACGCATCCCCCATAGACGAGTCTATGGAGGGATGTGTGAAGTGTGAAAAAATAGGACATGTCCTATTTTCTCACGGACCCTTCACACGGTCCATTCAAACAACGGCTGTGTGAACGGCCACATTGAATTATATAGGTCCGTGTGACGGCCGTTCTTTCAACGTCCGTCACACTGACGTTTAACACGTTCATGTGAATAAGGCCTTAGTTAGTATGAACGTTTTTTTTCCCCCAGAAATATACTGCACCAGAATGTGGTTTTTACACAGCGTATCCGACCCGTGGGAACCCGGCCTTAAACCTATCTAGTGGTGTGGGGGGACGGGGACAAAAGTCCTGAAAGATAAGGGTATGTTCTCACAGAGTTTTTTGCAGGCAGGGCCTGAAGGGACGTTAGAGGTGTAAACGCGGGAAGAAAGAGCATGTCGTTTTATTTTCCGGCGAGCGTTTTTTACCGTTTGTGTTAAAAAACACCTCCGCCTCTGATTGAAATCAATGGGAGGTGATTTCGGATGGTTTTTTTGTGCGGTTCCCCGACGGGTTTGCGCGCCAAAAACAGTGCCGAAAAACTCAGTGTGAACTAGGCCTAAGGTGGTTTTACACAGGCAGAACAGCATGTTGATGGGCCGTCTTTTGCGCCATTTAAATGGCGAAATTATTGGAGTGTATGGAGTCGAATGCTCGTTATTACATTTATTCATCGCCATTCATTTTGCAGCTTGTCATCAACACATCTAGTTTACAGACAAGCGACTATTTTCTGGGCCTCATAAAAAGGTCTGATCAGCTGACAAGAGTTTGCCGGCTGATCGCTGACCCGTTAACCTCGGGCAACGATTGGGAACGAGCATTCGTATACCCGATTGTTCGCCCGATCAATGGCATGTGTAGAAGGGCCTTGGTTACGACCAGTGGGTTGTGGACCCACTGGGCTACTCTACTAATGAGTGTTGCGTCTGGCGGTGGATAACAGGACATATGCAGTAGCGGGTAGCTAGAAACAGGCAGGTAGAGGATAGCTGGATACAGGCTGATAAGAGGGAGTTGGATACAGACTAGTAGCAGGACACTGGCAGATAACCGATAGCAACAGCGAACTGGATACAGGCTGACCAGACATCACAACAGCGAGCTGGATACAGGCTGACCAGAGATCACAACAGCGAGCTGGATACAGGCTGACCAGAGATCACAACAGCGAGCTGGATACAGGCTGACCAGAGATCACAACAGCAGACTGGATACAGGCTGACCAGAGATCACAACAGCAGACTGGATACAGGCTGACCAGAGATCACAACAGCAGACTGGATACAGGCTGGCAATGGACAACTTGATACAAGCTGATAACTGATGGCAATAGCAGACCAGATACAGGCTGGTAACATACAACTGGATACGGGCTGATAACTGATCGCTATAGCAGACAGGATACAGGTGCATCTAGGCACCTTTGCTGGGCACCACTAGGTTGTTCTAACCTTGCTCAGGCAGGGTGTGTCCTGTGAAGTAGACTAATATACCTGGTGATTGATAGAGATAAGCTGGGGAAGGATTTGCGTGTGCGCGCTGGCCCTATAAGATGCAGAAAGTGAGCACCTGCCCAATGGGCAGAGCCGGTTACAATAGTAGCAGAAGGAAGTTAATATACACGGCAGTGTGGAGAGCAAGGAAGCTTGCAGAGTGTACCCAAGGTAACCTGGCAGATGGGGTAGTATTCCAACAAGTGCAGAGTGCTGGTGTTGCATTAATGTTCTGAATTACTCTGTGTACTGATCTCATTTCTACATTTCCTAAATACATCAGCCTTAAGGCCGGATTCACATGAGCGTGTGCGTTTTGTGCGCGCAAAAAACGTGGAGTTTTGCGTGCGCAAAAGGCACTTAACAGCTCCGTGTGTCATCACCATATGATGCGCGGCTGCATGATTTTCGCGCAGCTGCCATCATTATGACACTGTATGTTTGTAAACAGAAAAGCACGTGGTGCTTTTCTGTTTTCATTGCTGTTGCGCAAATCACGCGCATCACACGGAAGTGCTTCCGTGCGCGAAATACGCACAAAGAACGGACATGTTGTGAGTTTTATGCAGCGGACTCTCGCTGCGCAAAAATCACGGACTGTCTGCGTGGCACCATAGACTAATATAGGTCTGTGCGAGACGCGTGAAAATCATGCGCGTTGCACGGACGTATATCATGTTTGTCTGAATAAGTCCTTACACACAGAAGACTCACATGCACGTATTGTTGGGTCATGTTAACTTAAAAACTTTAAGGCCTCATGCACACGACCGTAGCCATGTGCACGGCTGTGATTTTCGGCTCGGCCGGCAGCGGAGTGTCACCCACGAGCCGCCCGCAAATCGCAGGCCGTGCACATGGCTACGGTCGTATGCATTATTTTCTATGCGCCTGGACCGCAGAACACGGCTATATTAAGACTTGCCTGTTCTTTCTGCGGTCCGGGCTCCTGGGCCATGTACGGACTGTGGAAACCACGGTCGTGTGCATGGCCCCACAGGAATGAATGGGGCCGCAATTCTCCTGTGGATTTTCGGGGGAATTGCGGCCGCAAAAGCACTTTCGTGTGCATGGGGCCTAAGTCTTTATTGTTGATCCAACTTAGCTGTGCTGAATATAAATGGTTTGTGATCAAATCTGACATTGTATTATCTTCCAGACATAAAAGATTACTGGGCTATTTCTAAATAAAAACCAACAGGCCTAGATTTAGTTGAAATGAAAATAAAATATCCTTCAGCCATTATAAAGAGGATTAGTTCAGAAAATAATTATACCAAGAAAAAAACGATACAGAAAAGATTAGATTAAAATGTAATCTGCGTATCTCTGAATGTTACATTAATCCCCATAAAACACTGCACAGCAAAATATGATCATTAAAGTGAATCATTGTTCATGTGAATAGAACTGTAATCATTATGGGATGTAATGCTGTAGTTGGACCTGACCGATACGGCTTCTGTTAATCTGGCATGGAAAGGAAAATACGCATGTGCAGAATGATGGCTTTTACGGAAAAGTCCTCTATTTCTGACATTAGCGTCTTAGTTCTTTGAATATGTGGCGCTCCTCTGTGTATTTTCCCTGTGTAAAACATTTTTTTATTTTTTTCTAATCTGCCAACATGCAAATATTTGCTGTATGATATTGGTGGAAACAAGTTTTTATATGAAGGCCGCTAGATAGGAACAAAATGTATCTAGAAGAATGTGGAATCTCACAATGTTGTACGACAAATTCTTCTAGTGGACAAAAACACACCAACTATGGCTGTATTTCTGACCAAATCAATGAGATATATAGGTGGCAAATTCCATTTGTAAACGCAGAATATTTGGCATACCCTAAACTTTTTACCATAGAAACAAAATGAAAACAAATATGCAGAGTTCCTGTGCATTTATACAGCGTTTATATATGTGATATCACTTATTGAGCAGAACGAGTGATTAATACAGGCCGCGTTGTCAGGTACAAAAAATCCAGACCTGGTGACTGATATACAGTAGAATGCTTTATTCTTTACTCTATAGGAAAAATTAATTTTTATGAAGAAAAAAAACGGAAGTTAAAAATGTCAGACTAAAAACTGCTAGCTCAAGGACTTCCTCTAAACTATACTATTGAATCGCTAAAGGGTATAAGCCATTTTTATGACCTTTTGAAATGATGGGCCTGTGTTTGATAAACATATGTACATGTGTAAGTGGGAATTGGGGCTTGGCGGCAAAACCCACTCGTTGTCACAGTGCACACCGCCATGAAATGAGCTTTTCATGCTACAGTACGAACCATTAGGAAGCTTACTGTAAGATGTTAGCACGCTGGTATTCTACTCCCGATAAGTTGCACCTTATGTATCCTACTTTCAATAACAGATGCTAGAGGGGATGTGGAAATAAGGGTTCTATTTCTCATATTTTTCCGTTTTCCCCACTTCCCGCCCTATACTGGAATGCTGTTTCACAGTACAAACTGTTAGGAGCCTAACACACGAGTGTGTTTGGTCTGTGATATACAGTCTGTACGTTGGCCGCATTTCCCGGACCGAACACACTGCAGGAAGCCGGGCTCCTAGCATTATAGTTATCTATAGGTGTCCCTGCCTCTCCGCGGAACTACTGTCTTGTACTGAAAACATGATTACATGAATAAATTGGGCATATTTATTTAAGAGCGCTTGAGGACGTGTAGGTCGGATATTTATTTAGGTTCCGATTATCACGTCTCTGCAATCGAGGTTCTGATCATCCTGGATACCATACCTTTCCAACTACTGGTTAATTAGCTGACATTTTTTGGGGGTTTGGTGTGGATTTTTTGTGGCAACCACTTATTTAGACATGCATGTTTGGGTGCACAGAAAAATAGGTGACAACCTAAAGTACCTGGATCTGTCAACTTGAATTTACTACGTGCTTTGAACATATATAAAATGTATTGTGTTCTCTATAGTACCCTGTTGCCCTGTGCATTATATGCTCTTCTATTCCGCACTGTGGATCGATTATCATTTTAAAAAATAAAATTCAATAAAAACCTACAAAATTTTTTTAAAACTTGGCATTTACTGCATTTACAATTATTGATTAGTTTTCTCATACTGTTCTCTTGGTTTTCTTAGTGTTCAGTATATAATTTGCTGGCTCTGCTTCGCTTCTGTTGCTGTTTGGGTTCCTCAGGGATCCGTCCTAGGTCCTCTCCTCTTTTCTCCCAACACAGCCCCTAATGGACAAACTATCCCCTGATTTGGCTTCCAGCACCATTTCTAAGCTGATGACATTCAGTGCTATACCTCTCCCTGTGACACTACCACTGCTCTAATACAAAACACTAGTGACTGAGGTCCTTGTATTCCATCTACTTACCTACTTAAACCTGATGGTTTTTATTTCAGTGTGTGAAATTACTATAACTTCTAAGCAGAATTTAGATCTTTCCTTTAGGGGATGTTCACATGCTTAACAAAAAACGGCTGAAAATATGGAGCTGTTTTCAAGTGAAAACCGCCCCTGATTTTTAACTGTTCTTTTTTTTTTTAAAGCAAATAGCACTTTTTTCTGCGTCTTTTACGGCCGGTTTTGGAGCTAGTTTCTATTGAGTCAAGTGACATGCACTTCTTTTTACGAGGCATTTTTTTTCGTGGCCGTTTTTAAAAACTGCCGCCTAAAAAACGCCCGTGGGAACGGAACGCCGTTTTTCCCATTCAAACCAATGGGCAGATGTTTGGAGGCGTTCAGCCCCCTGCGGTTTTAGCAATTTTTCGGGGCGTTTAAGGCCTGAAAAACGGCTGAAAATAGCCCCGGTGAACATACCTTAACTCTTTATATTCAATCCTTTGCACGCTGTTTATGGAAACAGCCAAAACTCTCATTGTCGGAGATTCACTCTCGTCTTGACTACTATAACTCGTTACTAATCAGTTGTCTCTTCCCTAAACTCTCCCCCTCCAATCTACCCTTAATGCAGCAGCCAGGCTCCCCTTTCTGACCAACTGCTACACCATGGGTCAGCCATCTATTGCACTGGCGCCGCAGCCAGCACGTGGGGCATGGCTTGCTGGCACACTTCCCACTCCCAGTGTGCAGTGCTGCTATGTGCTTGGTGGCACTGAACATGGAGAGACAGAGCGGTGCTTCATTATGCACTTGGCGGTGCTGGTCACCAGGAGAGAGAGCAGTGCTTCGTTGTCTTTGTCGCTTCTGAACACTTGGCAAGCACACAATGCTGCACTGCTCTCGCTCTCTCTCTCGCTCTCTCTCTCTCGCTCTCTCTCTCTCGCTCTCTCTCTCTCGCTCTCTCTCTCGCTCTCTCTCTCGCTCTCTCTCTCGCTCTCGCTCTCTCTCGTCAGCGCCACAAGGAGTTCAGTAACCACTCTGTAAAAGAGTTGGCAAAAGTTGGTAGCTTTCTCCTGTGTGCACCCCCCCCCCCCCCCAGTAGCCACGGTCTCTCCTTTGTGCCCCCCCCCCCAAGCTGGTGTTCAGTAGTCCCTCTTTCTCCTGTGTGCAGTGCCTCCTACATGCACCCCCTCAAAGGTGGTGTTCAGTAGCCTTGTATGCGCCACAGATGAATCATCTTTGCAAATAGTCACACTGAAATGTAAGTTTAGCTGATTGATTTATGTCACATACTTGGTAACTGTTTGTCTTATGACTTTCATGTTTGCATGGCACACGGAGTACTTAATCTTTTATTTATTTATTTTTTATTTTATTTTTATCGGCACGCCATACAAAAGAGGTTGTCTACCCCTACACTACACCAATGCCTCTACCCTGTGCCAGTCACTGCACCAGTTGTCAATTTACTTTAGAATACGAATTTAAACTTCTTACACTCACCCAGAGTGCTGCACCATCTTTTAATTTCATCCCTAATCTGTCTATCACCCTACCCGTGCTCTGTTCTGCCAACGATCTAAGATAAACATCCACCATAATTAGGACCTCTGACTCCCGTCTCCAAGACTTGTGCTGCACCAGTCCTCTGGAGTGCGCTACCCTGGACAAACAAATGAATTCCCAACTTGCAGCTTTAATGTGGACTACTGTTTTTTATAAAAGATGGCTACACTTTTTACACTGTCACCCCTATTTCCTCATAGATTGTAAGCTCTTGTGAGCAGGGTCCTCACTCCTCTTCTATCTCTTACTATTTCCTCATAGATTGTAAGCTCTTGTGAGCAGGGCTCTCACTTCTCTTGTTTCTCTTACTATTTCCTCATAGATTGTAAACTCTTGTGAGCAGGGCTCTTACTTCTCTTGTTTCTCTTACTATTTCCTCATAGATTGTGAGCTCTTGTGAGCAGGGTCCTCACTCCTGTAGTATGTCTTACTATTTCCTCATAGATTGTAAGCTCTTGTGAGCAGGGTCCTCACTCCTCTTGTATCTCTTACTATTTCCTCATAGATTGTAAGCTCTTGTGAGCGGGGTCCTCACTCCTCTTGTGTCTCTTACTATTTCCTCATAGATTGTAAGCTCTTGTGAGCAGGGTCCTCACTCCTCTTGTATCTACCATGTTTCCTCATAGATTGTAAGCTCTTGTGAGCAGGGTCCTCCCTCCTCTTGTATCTCCCATGTTTCCTCATAGATTGTAAGCTCTTGTGAGCAGGGTCCTCCCTCCTCTTGTATCTCCCATGTTTCCTCATAGATTGTAAGCTCTTGTGAGCAGGGTCCTCACTCCTCTTGTATCTCTTACTATTTCCTCATAGATTGTAAGCTCTTGTGAGCAGGGTCCTCACTCTTGTGAGCAGGGTCCTCACTCTTGTGAGCAGGGTCGTCACTCTTGTGAGCAGGGTCGTCACTCTTGTGAGCAGGGTCGTCACTCTTGTGAGCAGGGTCCTCACTCTTGTGAGCAGGGTCCTCACTCCTCTTGTATCCCTTACTATTTCCTCATAGATTGTAAACTCTTGTGAGCAGGGTCCTCACTCCTCTTGTATCTCCTCCTTTTCCCTCATAGATTGTAAGCTCTTGTGAGCAGGGTCCTCACTCCTCTTATCTGAATTGTTCATTAGTTTTGTCACTGTAATATGGTGTAATATGATCTTGTTTGTACATGTTACCTCTGAATTGTAAAGTGCTGTGGAATATGTTGGCGCCATATAAAGATTATTATTGGGATGCAGCTATTTATAGAGCCAGCAATGAAGGCAGAACTAAGGCCCCATTCACATGACCGTAATTTTGGTCCGCAACTACGGACCGATCTAAATACGGTTCCATTCACTTCTATGGCGCACGGATGCCTTCCCGTATATTTACGGGAAGGTGTTCGGGCCGTAGAAATAAGTAAAAAATCCTGTTTTTTGTCTTTATTTTTTTTTTTCACGGACCGTGCTTTCATACTTTATAATCGGAGCATGGTTTGCAATTCTGGCGTGATTACGGGCACAGTCATGTGCAGGGGGCCTGAGCCGGCAGCTTATACCAGGAGACAAGTGGTTGAAATCTCCAGGCCCTGATCCTGTCAAAATGGAACAAATCCTCCCTAACGCTAGACAAGAAAATATTCCTCACAGGTTCAGTAAAAAGTTCCCTCATCTGGTGGCTGAACCCCAGGAACCTGGCAAAGGGGTCATTTGGCATCGCTCTCCCATAATAACAGTGACAACAGACGCAAGCAAACTAGGATGGGGTGCAGTGGTATCCGGAAGAACATTCCAGGGTACGTGGTCTCAGATTAAGCCTTTGCTCCACAAATTTTCTAGAATTAAGAGCTGTATTAGAGGCCTGAAGTTCGGCAGAACATCTAATCGGAGGCTCACACACAAAAATATATTCGGATAACACCACTACGGTGGCATATCTGAGAGACAAGGGAGGCACAAAACCGAGAAATCTCCAGCCTTGGCCTCACAAATATTCTACTGGGCAGAACCGAGACTCTGGTCTATATCAGCCGTTCATCTATGGGTATGTTCATGTGGCTTATTTTCGGCCGTTTTTTAAAATGGGCGCGTAAAAAAACAGCTGCAAAAAAAGTGCATGTCTTCAGCAAGTACTTCAGCCATTTTTGGAGCAGTTTTTGGAGTGTTTCAAAAATGGTATTGGAAAGGATACCAATTATAAGCGCAACACCTGCCCTAAAAAACCTGGCCTGTGCATAAAGGATTGGTTCAAACGTACCACAGAAATCCATGGGTTAATTTTATTTATTTGCCCCATTATTAAATCACCCTACTATGCCCTGATGTACACCACCCATCTTGCATATGCCAACACACTATATGCTGAAATGCCAGTAAAACCTCAAACAAAACACTACCGATCACAAGCTGCGCTCCAAATGGCGCTCCTAAGTCCAACAGTGGGCCAAAACAGCAGCTTATGACCACATATGGGGTATTACTGTACTCTGGAGGACACGCTTAACAATTTATGGGTTGTTTCTCCAGTGGCACAAGCTTAAAGGGATCCTGTCATCAACATCTTACCTGTCCAACTCGCCTGACCCCTCAATGGCCGCAGCTGTCCAGAGTGTGTTCCTGTTCTCTCCTTTCCTGAAGTCCTCCTCTGTCAGTAAATGTAGTCGTTTAAACTCTTCCCGCCTTTTATGGTAATTAGTCCCTCTGGGACTCAGCTTCTTAACCCCGCCCACCGCCGGCACTTGTCCGGCCCTGACTGGCTAAGGAGCTGTCAATCAAAAAGAAGGAAGTGGAGTCCACTCTGAGATGCTGGAGGAATGAAAATCTGACTCTTTTCAGATGAAGATTTGACTCTTTTCTGCTCATTTGCATACGGTGTGGGACCACTGAAATACGGAATACTAAAGCTACAGAGCTTACTTAGAACATATTTATAGCTTAGATGACAATGATTTTTCACCCACTTTCACCAGGTATTGCTGGCTTTATAGCTAAAATGCTGGTGACAGGTTCCCTTTAACGCTTCTCCCCAACGTCAACGGTGGTCCACAGATGTAGCCACCTTTATCTTGACTTGACTTGACTTTTTCAATGGCTTTCCAAAGACTTTTGTTGGGTGATATCACGGTGCAGCAGAAGGCTACATCTGTATAAATAGGGGCAGTTTGATGATAACCGCATTTGGCCCCCAAACCCCTGAAGACACTACTTCTGTAGGAAAACATGTCGGGGGTGGGAGTGGCTAACCATGTTTTAAATACAATACAATGCAATTCTCCAGCAGTCATATCGAATTTACCATTAGTTAAAGCGAACTGCAGCCGCCTATTTAGACTGTAATAAAAAAATCTATCTGGATTATGGCAGCATAGTATTAATCAGACATTTAGTGTCTGCAAGTTACCTTTCTGCGAGTTTACATTGATCCTTTGAACAATTGTGTGGTGCTATTGTTGTTGAATAAGGGTTATATTTTAATAAAACATTCCTACATAACGTTTAGTTGGGAAATAGGGCTTTTTTTTTTGCCTTCTGGCTATTAGATAAGTGTTCATTTCTTTCCATCAACTGCCAGGGTCTTAAGTGTGCCAGTGATACAAGCTGGACACAATAAATTGGGCACTGAAATAGCAAATCTGTGGAAAAATTGCAGTTTTCAATCTGCAACATCTAGTGTGTACTAATTTCTGCAAGACATCTGTGGGGTCAAAATGCTCACTATACCTCCTAGATGAATTCCTTGAGGGATGTAGTTTCCAAAATGGGGTTTCCACTGTACTGGTACCTCAGCCTAATGCAACATGTTGTCTGAAAATTAATCTTGTAACATTTCCGCTCCAAAAACCAAATGGTGCTCCTTCCCTTTAGAGCCTTACTGTGTGCCCAAACAGAAGTTTATGACTGCATATGGTGTATTTCCTTAATTGGGAGAAATTGCTTGAAAAATAAATAAATTGGGGTGTGTTTTCTCCTGTATTCCTCGTAAAAATGAAATATTCAGCAAAAACGACATCATATTGGACAAAATGTAGATTTAAATTTTCACTGCCCAATTTTAATAAAATCGATGACACCTGTGGGGTCAAAATGCTCACTACACCCCTAATTGAAATACTTGAGGGGTATAGTCTCAAATGGGCTCACATCCAGGGAATTTCTACTGTACTGGGACCTCTGAAAGCTATGCAAATGCAACATGGCTCCCAAAAACCAAATCCATAAAATCTGCGGTTAAAAAGCCAAATGATGCTCCTTCCCTTCTGAGACCTGTTGTGCCCAAACAGCAGTTTGCAATCACATATGGGGTATTGCTGTACTCTGAGAAAAAGCACCCCAACACTTTCTTCCTATAGTTTTAGTGAAAATGAATGAATTTTATCTTTTTATGCTCATATCCGGATTTCTAATAAATTCAGAAAACCGTAGTCAAAATGCCTACTATACCCCTAGATTAATGGCACATAGGAGTAGTTTCCCAAATGGAGTCACCTTTCAGGTGTTTCCTCTATACTGGGCTATAAAAATGCGACATGGTGCCGAGAAACCAATCCAGCAAAATCTGCGCTTCAAAAGCCAAATGGCGCTCCCTCCATTCTGAGCCCTGCCGTGTCCCCAAACAGTTTGAACACATATGGGGTATTTCCCTACTCTGGAGTTTCTTTACAAACGTTGGGGTGCTTTTTCTCCTTTACTGAGAGAAATTTATTTTTGAGCTACATCTTATTGAAAAAAAAACTCATTTTCACTGCCCAATTCTAATAAAATCTATGAAACGCCTGTGGGGTTAAAATACTCACTATACCTCTAGATGAATTCTTTGTGGGGTGTAGTTTCCAAAACTGGGTCTTTTTTGAGGTGGTTCATGGTGCTTAAAATATAATCTAATCGAAAGAGGGCCCAAAATGCACAAGGATCTTTACTTCTGAGGCCTGTGTTTAAGTCCATTAGCACACTAGGGCCACATGCCGCATATCTCTAAACTGCAGAATCTGGGTAGTAAATGTTTTGTTTTTTTACTGTTAACACTTGCTATGTTACAGAAAAAAATGGATTAAAATTCTGCAGAAAAAATAATTACTATAATACCCCTAGTTGCAAATTTCCAGTAAGTTTTAGAGTTTACTCCACGTGCTTGTTTTAACAATCTAGTTTAACCTCTTAAGGATGCAGCCTAGTTTTGGCCTTTAAAGGGGTTTTCCCGTGAGTCATATGACATATCCACAAGGATGTCAATAATGTCAGATTGATGCGGGTCCCACCTCTGGGACCTGCACCGATCTCCAGGACAGGGCCCCCTAAACCCCGTTCAGCCACTCTGTTGCGGCTGAATGAGGTGAATTCCGACCATGAAAAAGGTTATATGGTCATGAGTTAGGGAAACTGCGTAGTTCGCATGATATGCTGCTTCCGTAACTGCCATTCACTACTATGGGAGTTACGGAAACAGCGTAGCTCAGTGAGTTACGCTGTTTCCGTAACTCCCGACCATATAACCAAGTAGTAGCCTGGAGTCAGCATGATCAGACAAAGCTAGAACGGGGTTTAGGGGGCCCTGTTCGAGAGATAGGTGCGGGTCCCAGAGGTGGGGCTTGCATCAATCGGACGTTTGACAAATCCCGTGGATTTTCCAGCAAAGCAGTAGGACAACAGCACACGTCTCCAAATCTTCAAAAAGGTTTTATTGTCAAAACATCTTGCGACAAAGAGGCAACGTTTCGACCCGCAGTGAGTGAAGGGTCTTTCTCAAGCCTCCTATCCTGTGGATGTGTCCTAAATGTCTCTCATGGAAAAACCCCTTTAAGGCTCAGAGCCCATTTTTCAAATCTGACATGTCACTTATAACTTTGGAATGCTTATACCTATTCAAGCGATTCTGAGTTTTTCTCGTGAGACATTGGGCTTTGTTAGTGGTAAAATTTGGTCGATATATTCATATATAGCATTTTTCTGAATTTAAATGTATCTGCTTGTGAGGGCTTATTCAGACGAACGTATAATACGTCCGTGCAACGCGTGTGGTTTTCACGCGCGTCGCACGGACTTATGTTAGTCAATGGGGCCGTTCAGACTGTCAGTGATTTTCATGCAGCGTATATCCGGTGCGTAAAACTCACGACGTCCTATATTTGCCCGTTTTTTGCGCATCACGCACCCATTGAAGTCAATGAGTGCGTGAAAACCGCGCATGGCACACGGACGCACTTCTGTGTGTCGCGCGTGATGCGCACTACAGTAGTCAAAACTACGAATGAAAACAGAAAAGCACCACGTGTTTTTCTGTTTACAAACATAAAAACAGTATCATCATGATGGCGGCTGCGTGAAAATCACGCAGCCACGCATCATATGCTGCTGACACACGGAGCTTTTATGGACCTTTTGCGCGTGCAAAACGCACACGCTCGTGTGAATCCGGCCTGAAACAGATGGTAACATCCAAAATATTTTGGGATTTTTATGGACCAGTTCAGTTCTGAAGTTGCTTTGAGGGGCCTATATATTATAAGCCCTCATAAAACACCATTTTAGAAACTCGACCCCTCAAAGTATTCAAAACTGCATTTAGAAAGTTTAACAACCCTTTAGGTGTTTCACAGAAATTTAAAGCAAAATAGAGGTGAAATGTACAAACGTCTTTTTTTTGTCAGAAAATCCTGTTTATTCCATTTTTTTTTCTGTAAAACAGAAGGTTTTACCAGAGAAACGCAACTCAATCCTTATTGCCCAGATTCTGCCATTTTTAGAAATATCCCACATGTGGCGCTAGTGCGGTAATGGACTGAAGCACCGGCCTTAGAAGCAAAGGAGCACCTAGTGGATTTTGAGGCCTCCTTTTTATTAGGCACCATGTCCGGTTTGAAGAGATCTTGTGGTGCCAAAACAGTGGAAACCCCCCAAAAGTGACCCTATTTGGCAAACTACACCCGTCAACGAACTTATCGAGGGGTATAGTGGGCATTTAGATTCCACAGGTTTTGTTTTTTTTTTTGCTGCATTTTGTGGAATTTGGCACATTTTTTTGATAAAAGGTACTAAGTTTTATTTTTTACAAGCAATAAAGGAGAAAAAGCACCCCAATATTTGTAAAGCAATTTCTCCCAATTACGACACTACCCCATATGTGGACATAAACTGCTGGCTGAACAAACGGCAGGGCTCAAAGGTAGGAGCGCAATTTGGCATGAAGATTTTGCTGGATTGGCTTCTGGGTGCCATGTCGCATTTGCAGAGCTTCTGAGGTACCAGTACACGGGAAACCCCTTAAACTGACCCCATTTTAGAAACTAGACCCCTTGAGGAATTCATTGTAGTTTTCATGGGGTGCATGTGACTTTTTGATCAGTTTTTATTATATTTTGTATGAGGCGTGGTGACTAAAAAACAGCAATTCTACTATTGTATTTTATTCCTTTTTTTTTTTTTTTTTTTTTTTTTTTTTACAGCGTTCACCAAGCGCTATAAATGACATTTACTTCATTCTGCGGGGCGATATGATTACGGCGATACCATATGTTTATAGGGTTTTTTTTGTCTTATGGCGTTTGCACAATAACATTTTATAAAGAATCCTTTACTTTTTGTGTTGCCGTATTCTAAGGCCTAATTCACACAAGCGTATTTCACGTCCGTGTTATGCGCGTGACTATAACGCACATCACACGGACCTATGCAAGTCCATGGGGCCATTCAGACATTCAGTGTTTTTCACGCAGCGTGTGTCCGCTACGTGAAACTTACTGTATGTCCTATACTCGTACGTTTTTTGCACATCACACACCCATTGAAGTCAATGGGTGCGTGAAAATCACGGACAGCACACGGATGCACATCCGTGTGCTGTGCGTGATTCACGCAACAGTTGCCAAAGAAATTATGAGAAAAGAAAACCACGTCCTTCATTTTATTTTGCTGACGTAAATAACGCTTGACTGCTTACTGTGTAGATACCTTTAGTTACTGGCTGTTACCCTTTTTCCACATCCTACCTCACAATACACTATCCCGCCCTGTGACCTCCGAACCTGAGTTTACTGCTCAACTGAGCTTTTTGCAAATGCTATCGGTTTTGTAAGTTTTTTTTTTTTTTTTTTTTTTTTTGTTTTGTTTTTTCCTTACGTGAGTAGGCAGCACTTTGCTTTTGATCAAAAGATGCCACATTTAGATAAACAGGTCAATAACAAAATGTGAAAACCACTCAAAATGTGCTTGTTCTGTACTGTGATCAATACCGGCAATAAATAAAGTGTATATTTCTGTCCTGTTTGATAAATGCCACCATTACATTGATAGCTATTGCCTGGTACATAACCGTCAGACTGTCCAAACCATTGCAAAGAAACTAATTTTCTGCTTTATACCATCCATGGACTGTACTTATGTGGTCAGGGCCACAGAGGGAAAAACCACACAAACCAAAATATAGTGCCTGCTCGCTGTTGACCAAATGCATTATGGTATCTGGGCAAAAGTAAAATACAGGGTATAGAAGTACTGTAACACGTGGTTATCCACCATAGCAGTAAAAGACAAACCACATACAACATAATACATTCAAATTTGTATAATGTGTTTGTTTTCATAGCACCTATGCATTATTTAGAGGGGTTGTCTGGATTTATGCAAGTAAATCTGATGTGAAATATAAAGTGATGTTACGAATATATATTGCCTGCTAAAGTTCTGTGCCATTCATTCCTGCGGTGACGTATGTAAATGACTGTTTAGTAGTGGTGTTTATGTACATGGAGACGTCTTATATAGTTCCATGTAGGGAGTTGGCTATCATGGGGTCAACCGGTTCCAGAATTGGGTGCATACACTTGGCTGTTCGCTCATGTGCATGGATGCCCTGAGTGCATGGGCACTGTGATCGCGCAGGGCGCCACGCCCAAAAGTACCAATGTTGCCCATAGAAAGCAAACAGATCACTTTTCATTTTCAAATATAAATGTTGGAATCTAATAGGTTGCTATAGACAGTGACACTTGCCATGGATGAAGATCAAAGTGTATGTGCCGGACGCAATCTAGATTTCCAAACCGCTCTTCATAAAATACAACTCTACCCTTGTGACCAGCCGATCACTGCAGGTCCGCCTGCTGCAATACCTGGCAATCCGTTCTTATTGTGGGAAGCTTTGGGTGGCCGCACGTTTTCTTGCATTTGCGTATGTATAGGTAAGTGAGGGGTTTTCCCAGGTTAGGCCCCATGCACACGACCGTAAAAAACCTCAGTTTTTGCGGACCGCAAAAATGGACCCATTCACTTTCATTGAACACGGACACCTTTTCCGTAGCACTACAGATGGGTGTCCGTGCCGTAGAAATGTTCCGAAAATGATGGAACATGTCCGTTCTTTTGCATTTTGCGGGCAGTGCTCCCATACTTGGTATGGGAGCACGGCCCAAAAATGCGGGTGGCGGGCCGTGATTGCGGGCACGGTCGTGTGCATGGGGCCGTAGACATTTATGGCTTATCCACAGGGTATCTAGGTCCAGGTGTTGCAGGCATAATATGGATGTATAATTCAGGGTGATTTCCGAGTACAAGCCGCCATAAACAGGCCTGAACACTGCCACGGGTCACACGGAGTGCACCATATTTATCATGCGTAGAGGCTTTTTGGGACTTAAAAACTGTACATGTGAATGTGTTTTATAGAATTTGGGTTGATGTAGCATTTTACCAGAGCAGCCATTATTTACGTTGTAGGAAATGGTTAAAAACAGTTTGATTTTTAATGCATGCTGAATTTTTTTAAAGAAAGCTACCTAAAACCAGCTTGTTATATGCCAGGGCTTCTCAACCTCTTTCTACTGTGGCCACACCAGCCAGGACGTGACTATGCTTGAGTCTCATCATTGGATCAAATCCATGGCAAAATTAAAAATATCCTTTTTATTTGATCCCTAAACCCAATAAACATTAGCACAAAAGGAGTAAATTACAGGGAAACCCTATTAAAAAGACCATTTTTGAGAAGACTCCTCATCTAGACCAGATTTCTGGGACAGATTTTCAATTCCCTTATCTTTTGTGTATGTTGGCCCCTGCTTTGAGAAGACCATCCTCTAGAATATCATCTTTCACTGCAATTTTGCGTGGTTATCTTCGAGGTTTCACGTATGTTACTAAACCATGTTGGGTGCAGCTACTTAAAGAACTTGGCAGCTCATAATCCATTCTGTCAAAACTGCTTCTCCAGCTGCGTCTCACCAGTGCAGTCCACCTCCCAGTTTCAGGAGCATTGTCATGTTATATTGGGAATACCTGGTGTTGGAGAGAAGCCTAGAACTGCCTATGTAAGCCGAGGGGGTATGCCATGGGGCATCATGGAGGTGCCAGTGGTGGAGACCCCCACCGACCATACATTTATGGCATATCCTATCAATATGCTATGAATGTTTGTGGTGGGGAAACACCCTGAATTACATGGCCGCCCATTCCTTTGAAAGGGCGCGGTTTACATACGGCTGCTCATTAAATGAAATTCCCCAAGCCATAACAGCTGATTGCCGGAGGAATCCGATACGCGACAGTGAACGATAGGGTGATGTTATACTGCAACATTGCTGTTCGAGATTTACATTTGGAACAATTATTAAAAATGTATAAGGGAATTGCACAAAGTGTTTCCTAATCTCTTATGGAACCTGGTCAGGGATTCTGTGGAAGATAACTATGTAGGGTGTTAAAGGTCATCAACTTGACCTCGATGTCTCTTATCTGGTTTCAAATATGTGGGAGAGCTTGACGATGCATCGGAGAGAAACTTCACACTTCACACATATTGTAAGTGCAATCGGATTCTCTAGTTTATTAGCAAACAATACATAGATTATATATCATTAAAAGGGGTGTTGGCCATGTCTCCCTCTCCAATCACATAAGAGGGGCCATGGCCTTCAGTCTATCCAATCAATATTGACCATGTCTCCTCCTCCTCTAAATCACGCGGGAGTTTATCATAAAAGAACACGTATACATTATATCACATTGTATCAATTTATATCACATGTTTTGTAATATTGGTAATCAGCATATTTTTTAGCTACGTGCTCAGACATTATGAATCTGCTGCCATAGCTAAAATATATAGTCTGTCTAAGAAAGAGGAAGGATCATTTTAGCTCGCGGTGAGACATCTAAAAGGAAGAACAAAGGTTAAAGTATTATATAACTGAATCAGTAGTTTTAAAAATTGAGAATAATATACAAAATGGAGGATAGACGTCCAGGCTTCCATCTCAAGGGTGAACTGATCTTCGTCTGCTAAACACTCAGCTTAGCGGCAAAGAGAAGAACTCTGAGGTCCCCGGGATGGGAAATGTATTCTCACGCCTCCCCTATGGTAGTTGCACTGCCCTAATATATAACCTTCTTTGAGAAGGTTGCTGGAGCTCTCCGCTAATCTCTATGGAGCTGTAGGAGTATATGTGGCTGACTTGTTCCTATATAATAGTCATAAGCGCGTGGAATTTATCACCGCTGCGCAGGGTAATTATGATGTCGTGACAATCTGTAAATTTCGATTCAGGCCATCCTCTCGTACATCCTCCATTACTATACGTGCATTAGTACAGATGTAGCCATCTTTATCTTGACTCTTAACGCATTAAATAGTGTCAAACACTAAGGCCTCGTGCACATGTGCGTGCTTTTGCGGCCGCAATCCCAAATCCCCCCCCCCCCCCCCCGAAAATCCACGGGAGAGTTGCGGCCCCATTCATTCATGCATGGCCCAGGAGCCTGCACCGCAGAAAGAACGAGCAAGTCTTATTACAGCCGTGTTCTGCGGTCCGGGCTCATTGAAAATAATGGCCGTGGCCATGTGCACGGGCCGCAATTTGCGGGCGGCTCGCGGCTGTCACTCCGTGGCCGGCCGAACCGGAAATCACGGCCATGCACATGGCTACGGTCGTGTGCATGAGGCCCAACTTGACTTTTTTGATGGCTTTTGTTGTGATGTCACGTTGCAGCGTGAGATCAGTCAAGATAAACTTGGCTACGTCGGTCTTAGTGTGAACGAGTGGCGGATAGTCGGTATAGTCCGCACAGTTTGTAGTTTTCTGACAGAACATAAATTCACATTACACAGTGATGCCTGTTGTGCCAACTAGAAGGTGATAATTGCCCCAGCTTGCCATGTACATGCTTAGGGTGTTACCTCGTAGTTAAACACTGTACCACTGGCCAGGGGCGTAACTAGGAAAGACTGGGCCCCATAGCAAACTTTTGACTGGGGCCCCCCCTCCCCTGGGTGTCACACAACCCCCCCCCCCTTGTAGATAGTGCCTTTTTTACAAATCCCCCCTTTTGATAACGCCATACAGCCCCCCTGTAGATAACGCCATACAGCCCCCCTGTAGATAACGCCATACAGCCCCCTGTAGATAACGCCATACAGCCCCCCTGTAGATAACGCCATACAGCCCCCTGTAGATAACGCCATACAACCCCCCTGTAGATAACGCCATACAGCCCCCCTGTAGATAACGCCATACAGCCCCCCTGTAGATAACGCCATTCAGCCCCCCTGTAGATAACGCCATACAGCCCCCCTGTAGATAACGCCATACAGCCCCCCTGTAGATAACGCCATACAGCCCTTTGTAGATATCTACAGAGGGGGCTGTATGGCGTTATCTACGGGGGGACTGTATGGCGTTATCTACGGGGGGACTGTATGGCGTTATCTACGGGGGGACTGTATGGCGTTATCTACGGGGGGACTGTATGGGGTTATCTACGGGGGGACTGTATGGGGTTATCTACGGGGGGACTGTATGGGGTTATCTACGGGGGGACTGTATGGCGTTATCTACGGGGGGACTGTATGGCGTTATCTACGGGGGGACTGTATGGCGTTATCTACGGGGGGACTGTATGGCGTTATCTACGGGGGGACTGTATGGCGTTATCTACGGGGGGACTGTATGGCGTTATCTACGGGGGGACTGTATGGCTTTATCTACGGGGGGACTGTATGGCTTTATCTACGGGGGGACTGTATGGCGTTATCTACGGGGGGACTGTATGGCGTTATCTACGGGGGGACTGTATGGCGTTATCTACGGGGGGACTGTATGGCGTTATCTACGGGGGGACTGTATGGCGTTCCCTACAGGGGGGGACTGTATGGCGTTCCCTACAGGGGGGGCTGTATGGCGTTCCCTACAGGGGGGGGGGCTGTATGGCGTTATCTACAGGGGGGGGCTGTATGGCGCTATCTACAGGGGGACTGAAAGGCGCTATCTACAGGGGGAACTGTATGGCGCTATCTACAGAGGGGGCTGTATGGCGTTATCTAGAGGGGGGACTGTATGGCGTTATCTACGGGGGGGGCTGTATGTCGTTCCCTACAGAGGGGGCTGTCTGGCGTTACCTACAGGGAGTCTGTATGGCGTTCCCTACAGGGGGGTCTGTAGAGAACGCCATACAGCCCCCCCTGTAGGGAACGCCATACAGACCCCCCTGTAGGGAACGCCATACAGCCCCCCCCTGTAGGGAACGCCATACAGCCCCCCCCTGTAGGGAACGCCATACAGCCCCCCCCCCTGTAGGGAACGCCATACAGCCCCCCCTGTAGGGAACGCCATACAGCCCCCCCCTGTAGGGAACGCCATACAGCGTCGTCCCCCCTGTAGGGAACGCCATACAGTGTCCCCCCCCTGTAGGGAACGCCATACAGTGTCCCCCCCCTGTAGGGAACGCCATACAGCCCCCCCCCCCTGTAGGGAACGCCATACAGCATCCCCCCTCCAAAAAAAATGCGACCTACAGTGTGTCCTAATAAAAGACATGTATCCCCTATCCACAGGATATTCACAGGATAGGGGATACATGTGTGATTGCTGGCAGCGATAGGGAGAACGGGGGACCGAAAGTCCCCCTGAAGTTCTCCATAACTAACCTCTGACTTCCGGCGTCTGCGCAGCTCTGTAGAAATGAATGGAGCGCTGGTCACGCATGCGCACAAGCGCACGCATGCACACAGACCCCGGATGTCCGAGGTTTGTGATGGAGAACTTCAGGGGACTTTCAGTCCCCCGTTCTCCCTATCGCTGCCAATGATCATACATGTATCCCCTATCCTGTGGATAGGGGATACATGTCTTTTGCTTAATGGCAGAGCAGGGAGATACCTCCCTGCTCTGCCGTACTGTTCAGTGGCGTCCCGCTGTAGCAGCCATAGCGGCTGCTAGCGGAGCCTCGGGCCATGGTGGGGGCCCGTGCCGGCGGGCGACACGGGCCCCCTCATGCCGCGGGCCCCGTAGCAGCCGCTACTGCTGCTACGGCGGTAGTTACGCCACTGCCACTGGCATTTGCTTCTTAGTGGGAAGTTAGGGGGAGTCCAGTGACAGGGCTAACTATACTAGTGCTGACGTTGCAGAGGACATACAGAACAGAGACTCCCCTTCTTCCCTCCCAGAACCCACCTCACACACTAGGGTTAAATGCTTGCACGGGGTGGGGCTTCATTGCCAACGCGGCTTAGACAGACCGCAGAAACATGCCTTGATATTGTCTGCGCTATCCTTCCGTAGGGACGCCGGGAGTTGTAGTTTCACACTCACTTCAGAGCTGCTACAACTTGTAGACCCCTCCTAGTTGGCACGTCGGGACCCTACGGAGCAGTAGCATCTTCCTGTGCTGGCTCAGTCTCCGAGCATGACCCTCAGCCTCCGGGAGGCGCAGAAGACCAGCCTGAGGATGCTAAGGGAGACTCTCAGGGTGCCAGGGATAGCGGAGCTCACGGGCGGGCTGCTCTGGTGACCCGGGTGAGTGTTTATAGTCCCTACTCCGCTGTGATTTAGGGATAGTTTTACTGTACATCGTGCGTCAAACTTTTACTTCCCAGCACCTTTTATAACATTGTAGCAGAGCCAAGTTTGACTTTTTTACTGTTTCTCCAAAAGGTTTTACCGGCAGTCCTATGATAACATTCTCCAATATCAAGGTATGTTTTGTAACAAAGTCAGCTTGGCTACATCTATGTATGTAATCCCCGTGAGCCGCAAATCGCAGCAGTCCTATAATCTGTGGGGTTATCTGATGAGGAAGCGCTGCAGGCAGTGATGGGGGAGAGTGATGGCTCATGCAACATTTACCCTATATATGTCTGCTAAACTAACAATTACACCAAATTCCCGGGAAATGTAAATCTTTGTCATTGTCTGACCAGTTTAAAAACCATATAGTAGTTTGTAGGTCAACTTCTTGACAACCAAGCCATGGGTTTTTATCCTGCTTTCTCAGACTCCAGAATGGCAATCCTATTTTATACAGCGATGCATCCACTACTATATCATTACATCGCTAGAACTAGTCATTCCAAATTGTTGTATAACTGGGAGATATATTGTATATGTTTGCTAATAATTGTATATTCCATCCTGTCAGATGTTTATACCTAAAAGCATACAACTGGCCAAATATTTGTCAAAGGGATCCATCAACAATCCCATGTCTATGGCGATATCAGTTTGGTCAAACTGGTTGACAGCCGCTTATCGCTCTCCCTTAGTCTAAATAACATTCCCATTTGGCTGACCGCTAATTTAAAGGGATTTTACGACCATTGACTTTGTTATATCCATTGGGTAGGTCATGCTATGGTCAGTACACCATATCCCTATGGGTCGGTATTGTGGACCCTCTGGCACTGTCTGCTCCAGTAACATGCCACTGTGAAGCACTTTATTCTCCCTTAGAAGCTTTTATCTGTATAAAATGTAATCACATGGAAATACAGAATGGGCTCGGACTGCTGGGACCTGTCGTGGAAGTCAATGGCTCAAAATATATTAGACTGAAATTTAGACGAGTGTTCCAACAGACACTCACGCCAGGCACTTTATCCAGCATCCTAATCAGGATATTTCATACCGATCTATATCGAGAGAGGAGAAATAACACACAGACGCTGCTGGTATGCTCAAAATACTCCTCTGGAGGTTTATTGCCAAACTCAATTCTAATATCATTCAAATGTGGTGTAGACTTGAGGTTAACCAATCAGAGGCAATGTGACAATAACTCTTATTCAGCCAATAGCAGACCATAAGAATATTTCAAATACATCATTCTAATTCTTCATTAAAATGCTGACATCAGGTAACACCTGGAGACAAGCATATAATGGGCAGTTTAGTGGTTTGTTCTCATGGGGGAGTTTGTTGCGATAATTGAAATAGTTGCACTTTGTCTGGGCGTTCAGCCAACCCGCTACAATGGGTTATGAAGGCCACACGTTTAACACATGAAGGTAAATTGAATTATATAGAGGAAAGGTCATTACAAAATGGACAATACTGTATTTTTCGGACTATAAGACGCAGTTTTTAGCAAGATTTAGTCCCTGCTTCTTAGGCCTCATTTACACGAGCGTGTGCGTTTTGCGCGCGCAAAAAACGCTGCGTTTTGCGCGCGCAAAAGGCACTTGGCAGCTCCGTGTGTCATCCGTGTATGATGCGCGGCTGCGTGATTTTCGCGCAGCCGCCATCATAGAGATGAGGCTAGTCGACGCCCGTCACTGTCCAAGGTGCTGAAAGAGCTAACTGATCGGCAGTAACTCTTTCAGCACCCTCGACAGTGAATGCCGAACACAATATACAGCAACCTGTGAATAAAAAAAGACTTTCATACTTACCAAGAACTTCCTGCTTCCCCCAGTCCGGGCTCCCGGCCGTTGCCTTGGTGACGCGTCCCTCTCTTGTCATCCGGCCCCACCTCCCAGGATGACGCCGCAGTCCATGAGACCGCTGCAGCCTGTGATTGGCTGCAGCCTGTGCTTGGCCTGTGATTGGCTGCAGCTGTCACTTGGACTGAACTGTTATCCCGGGAGGTCGGACCGGAGTTATCGGTAAGTCAGAACGTCTTTTTTTTTTTTTACAGGTTCATGGATTTACGGAGCGGAAGTCACTGTCCATGGTGCTGAACCAGTTTAACGCTTTCAGCACCGTGGACAGTGACTGTCTCCTGACGTCGCGTACCCGAACATTTTTTACCGGTTTCGGTCAAAACGAGTTTGGCCGAACCCGGTGAAGTTCGGTGCGCTCATCTCGAATTTGACACTCCGTTTGGATGTTTGTAAACAGAAAAGCACGTGGTGCTTTTCTGTTTACATTCAGGAGTTTGACAGCTCTTGCGCGAATCACGCAGTTCGCACTGAAGTGCTTCCGTGCGGCATGCGTGGTTTTCACGCACCCATTGACTTCAATGGGTGCGTGAGTGCGCGAAAAACGCACGATTATAGAACATGTCGTGAGTTTTTTTCTGCGCACACGCGCTGAGCGCAATTCACGCATCGTCTAAACTGCCCCATTGACTAATATAGGTGCGTACGACATGCGTGCAAAGCACGCGCGTCGCACGCGCGTATATTACGTTCGTGTAAATGAGGCCTTATAGTCAGCAGTCAGGGGACCCGGGCCCCCTGACCGCTCCTTACTTAACCCCTTCCTGACCCGTGATGTGCCGGAAGGGGATGATGTATGGAGCGGGCTCATGCGCTGAGCCCGCTCCATACACTGCAGGTGTCCGTGAGCGTGTCAGAAGCGAACGGCTAGGAACAGTGAAAGCGCTGTTGCTCGCAGTTTAACTAGTTAAATGCTGCAGTCAATAGCGACCGCAGCATTTATATTGCTTTTCCTATGAAGGACATTTATGACATCCACAGGATATGTCCTAAATGTCAGACGCGGGTCCCACCTATCTCTAGAACGGGGCCCCCTAAGCCCCGTTCTATCTTACCCGGCTCCGCTGTCTTCCGGCCACTTCACTTCCTGTTTACATGGTCGAGTTACGCAAACGGCAACTCTCTGAGCTACGTAGTTTTCGTAACTCCCATAGAACTGAATAGTAGTTACGGAAACCGCGTAGCATGCTACACTGCTTCTGTAACTTCCATTCACTACTATGGGAGTTACGGAAATAGCGTAGCTCAGCAAGTTGCGCTGTTTCCGTAACTCATCCATGTATTGTACCAGCAATCTAATGATCGCTGGTACAAGTCCCCTAGGGGAACTAATAAAATGTGTGTAAAAAAGCACAATGTAAAAATAAATAAAAAAATTGGTATCGCTGCATCTTTAAAAGTCAGAAACTATTACAATATGGCATTATTTGACTCTCACAGTGAACTGTGTAAAAAAATAAATAAAATTGAAAACCCCAGAATCGTTGTCTTTTGGTCACCATAGCGCTAAAAAGAATGAAATAAAAAGTGATAAAAAAATCGTATGTAACAAAAAATTGTGCTAATAAAAACTACAGCTCATCCCGCAAAAAATAAGCCCTCACACCGCTCAAATGATGGAAAAATATCATTTATGGCTTCGAGAATGTGGTGAAACTGAAAAAATATAATTTTTTTTAACCACGTTTTTTCTTTGTAAAAGAAGTAAAATATTAAATTTTTTCCTATTTTCTGTTGTCTAAAACCTGGGTACGTCTTATAGTCCGAAAAATACGGTACTTATTTTAGTAATTCGGCATCTTGCTTGATAATTCACAATGTAATTTCATACAGAGAATATAAGCAAATAAACCATCCTTCACAGACCTCACTGATCCTGATAATGGGGGCGCCTTGTCTCCTTTTCTGTTAGAGAAGCGATCATGAATGTGTGATGGCTCTCCATTATAATCTATGGGGGAATTTAAAACCTCCTTGCCCAAAATAAATGTGAAAATGATCAAAGATGAACAGTTTTATTAAAATATTGGTAAAAATTGATTGTACCTATATAAACTTGTAATACACCAAGTTTGTGCGAGCACAACCCAATAGAATACTTCCACACATTGTGTGGTCTTCAAATTAAAGAACTAAGTTTTTATGGTATGCGCTAAACTGTCACCTCGCGTATAAGACAGACAAGTGTATTAGACTGGGTTCACATGGAGTTTTAGGCTATGTTCACACGGAGTATTTTGCAGGAGGAATATCTGCCTCAAAATTCCGTTTGGAAGTTTGAGGCAGATTTTCCTCTGCCTGCATGCCGAAATACGCTTTCTCTGCCTCCCATTGAAGTCAATAGGAGGTCAGGGGCGTAAACGCCCGAAGATCGGGCATGTCGCTTCTTTTTCCCGCGAGGCAGTTTTACTGCTCGCGTGAAAAAGACGCCGACGCCTCCCATTGAAATCAATGGAAGGCATTTTAGGGCCGTTTTTGCCCATTTTTGCGACGCGGTTTCCGCGTCAAAACTCGGCAAAATACTCTGTGTGAACATAGCCTTATGCAGGCAGAAAATCTGCCTCAAAATTCTGTTTGAAATTTTGAGGCAGATTTTGCTCTGCCTGCACGCCGATTGAGCGCCGCGGGCAACAAAAACTCTGCGAAATACGCTTTCTCCGCCTCCCATTGATGTCAATGGGAGGTCAGAGGCGTAAACGCCTGAAGATAGGGCATGTCCCTTTTTTCCGCGAGCCGTTTTTTCCGCTCGTGGGAAAAAAACGCCTCCGCCTCCCATTGAAATGAATGGGAGGCATTTTCAGCCTTTTTTGGTGCGTTTTCTGACGTGGTTTCCGCGTCAAAATACGTATAAAAAAAACTCAGTGTAAACTGACCCTTAAAATGTTTTGACCATGAACCACCGTTGTCTGTTATCTGTTTTTTATTAGTTGGAATAGCCAGTGTGTGATTGCTAAATATATCACTGAAGCCAAATGGTTTTTAGCTACTTTGATTTTATCCAGAGGGGGGATTTCTCTCTCTCTACCAGTGGCGTAACTACCGCCGTAGCAGCAGTAGCGGCTGCTACGGGGCCCGCGGCATGAGGGGGCCCGTGTCGCCCGCCGGCACGGGCCCCCACCATGGCCCGAGGCTCCGCTAGCAGCCGCTATGGCTGCTACAGCGGGACGCCACTGAACAGTACGGCAGAGCAGGGAGGTATCTCCCTGCTCTGCCATTAAGCAAAAGACATGTATCCCCTATCCACAGGATAGGGGATACATGTATGATCATTGGCAGCGATAGGGAGAACGGGGGACTGAAAGTCCCCTGAAGTTCTCCATCACAAACCTCGGACATCCGGGGTCTGTGTGCATGCGTGCGCTTGTGCGCATGCGTGACCAGCGCTCCATTCATTTCTACAGAGCTGCGCAGACGCCGGAAGTCAGAGGTTAGTCATGGAGAACTTCAGGGGGACTTTCGGTCCCCCGTTCTCCCTATCGCTGCCAGCAATCACACATGTATCCCCTATCCTGTGAATATCCTGTGGATAGGGGATACATGTCTTTTATTAGGACACACTGTAGGTCGCATTTTTTTTGGAGGGGGGATGCTGTATGGCGTTCCCTACAGGGGGGGGGGGCTGTATGGCGTTCCCTACAGGGGGGGGACACTGTATGGCGTTCCCTACAGGGGGGGGACACTGTATGGCGTTCCCTACAGGGGGGACGACGCTGTATGGCGTTCCCTACAGGGGGGGGCTGTATGGCGTTCCCTACAGGGGGGGCTGTATGGCGTTCCCTACAGGGGGGGGGGCTGTATGGCGTTCCCTACAGGGGGGGCTGTATGGCGTTCCCTACAGGGGGGGGCTGTATGGCGTTCCCTACAGGGGGGTCTGTATGGCGTTCCCTACAGGGGGGGCTGTATGGCGTTCTCTACAGACCCCCCTGTAGGGAACGCCATACAGACTCCCTGTAGGTAACGCCAGACAGCCCCCTCTGTAGGGAACGACATACAGCCCCCCCCGTAGATAACGCCATACAGTCCCCCCTCTAGATAACGCCATACAGCCCCCTCTGTAGATAGCGCCATACAGTTCCCCCTGTAGATAGCGCCTTTCAGTCCCCCTGTAGATAGCGCCATACAGCCCCCCTGTAGATAGCGCCATACAGCCCCCCCCTGTAGATAACGCCATACAGCCCCCCCCCCTGTAGGGAACGCCATACAGCCCCCCCTGTAGGGAACGCCATACAGTCCCCCCCTGTAGGGAACGCCATACAGTCCCCCCGTAGATAACGCCATACAGTCCCCCCGTAGATAACGCCATACAGTCCCCCCGTAGATAACGCCATACAGTCCCCCCGTAGATAACGCCATACAGTCCCCCCGTAGATAAAGCCATACAGTCCCCCCGTAGATAACGCCATACAGTCCCCCCGTAGATAACGCCATACAGTCCCCCCGTAGATAACGCCATACAGTCCCCCCGTAGATAACGCCATACAGTCCCCCCGTAGATAACGCCATACAGTCCCCCCGTAGATAACCCCATACAGTCCCCCCGTAGATAACCCCATACAGTCCCCCCGTAGATAACCCCATACAGTCCCCCCGTAGATAACGCCATACAGTCCCCCCGTAGATAACGCCATACAGTCCCCCCGTAGATAACGCCATACAGCCCCCTCTGTAGATATCTACAAAGGGCTGTATGGCGTTATCTACAGGGGGGCTGTATGGCGTTATCTACAGGGGGGCTGTATGGCGTTATCTACAGGGGGGCTGAATGGCGTTATCTACAGGGGGGCTGTATGGCGTTATCTACAGGGGGGCTGTATGGCGTTATCTACAGGGGGGTTGTATGGCGTTATCTACAGGGGGCTGTATGGCGTTATCTACAGGGGGGCTGTATGGCGTTATCTACAGGGGGCTGTATGGCGTTATCTACAGGGGGGCTGTATGGCGTTATCAAAAGGGGGGATTTGTAAAAAAGGCACTATCTACAAGGGGGGGGGTTGTGTGACACCCAGGGGAGGGGGGGCCCCAGTCAAAAGTTTGCTATGGGGCCCAGTCTTTCCTAGTTACGCCCCTGCTCTCTACTAAACACTGAAGTCATTCCTCCTATTAACATACATATTGATCCTAAACTTAGTGATGGTATACAGAGAATACCTCTATTTTCACTGGCATTCTAGAGGACTTCCTCCTATATAAATACAGGTGGACACTTCGTGATGGTATACAGAAAATCCCTCTTTTCCTTTGATTCTGGAGGCGTTCCTCCTACAACTCTGAAAGACTGGAGGCATTCCTCCTATATGAATACAGGTGGACACAGGCTGAGCTTACTACTTGCATCCACAAGACGCACGCTTAAAGAGGCTCTGTCACCAGATTTTGCAACCCCTATCTGCTATTGTAGCAGATAGGCGCTGCAATGTAGATTACAGTAACGTTTTTATTTTTAAACGAGCATTTTTGGCCAAGTTATGACCATTTTTGTAGTTATGCAAATGAGGCTTGCAAAAGTCCAAGTGGGTGTGTTTAAATGTAAAAGTCCAAGTGGGTGTGTATTATGTGCGTACATCGGGGCGTTTTTAATACTTTCACTAGCTGGGCGCTCTGATGAGAAGTAACATCCTCATCTCTTCAGAACGCCCAGCTTGTGACAGTGCAAATCTGTGACGTCACTCACAGGTCCTGCATCGTGACGGCCACATCGGCACCAGAGGCTACAGTTGATTCTGCAGCAGCATCAGCGTTTGCAGGTAAGTCGATCTTACCTGCAAACGCTGATGCTGCTGCAGAATCAACTGTAGCCTCTGCTGCCGATGTGGCCGTCACGATGCAGGACCTGTGAGTGACGTCACAGATCTGCACTGTCACAAGCTGGGCGTTCTGAAGAGAAGAGGATGTTACTTCTCTTCACAGCGCCCAGCTAGTAAAAGTATTAAAAACGCCCCGATGTACGCACATAATACACGCCCACTTGGACTTTTACTTTTAAACACACCCACTTGGACTTTTGCAAGCCTCATTTGCATAATTACAAAAATGGTCATAACTTGGCCAAAAATGCTCGTTTTTTAAAAATAAAAACGTTACTGTAATCTACATTGCAGCGCCTATCTGCTGCAATAGCAGATAGGGGTTGCAAAATCTGGTGACAGAGCCTCTTTAAGCCTTAGGGTATGTTCACACAGTGTTTTCAGGCGTATTTCGGGGCGTTTACACCTGAAAAAATGGAAGCTGAACGCCTACAAACATCTGCCCATTGAAATCAATGGGGAAAAACAGCATTTAGTTCATACGGGGCTCTTTTTACACCGCTGTTTTAAAAAACGGAGCGTAAAAAGCGCATGTCACTTCTTGAGGCGTTTTTTGGAGCGGATTTTCCATTGAACACTATGGAAAAACACCTGAAAAGAAGCTACAAATTAAAAGAAGCTTCATTTTCAGCTTCAAAAATGCCTGAAAAATCAGAGGCTGTTTTCTCGTAAAACCACTCCGTATTTTCAGACTTTTTTTGTTAAACGTGTGATCATACCCTTAGGGCCCATTCACATGAGTGTGAATCTCGTCCGTGTGCTGCGCATGGCTGTCACGCACAGCACACGGACCCATGATATGCGCATCCATTCCATTAAAACTGCTTTGCGAGTGCGTGAAAAAACTCATGCCACTCGCAAAGCAGACTGATAAATAACGCAACACACGGTCCAAATTTACGTGCGTTTTTCACACGCGTGAATCTAACCTAATTCAGACCAGCGTGTATCACGTCCGTGTGCTGTCCGTCTTTTTTTTTCACAGACAACACACGGGCCTATGAAATTCAATGGGGCTGTTCAGACATGCATTTTTAACACCGCGTGTTTCCGTGGCATGAATCTCTGTGCGTTTTTGCAGATCACACACCCATTGAAGTCAATGGGTGCGTGAAAATCACGGACAGCACACTGTCATCATCCGTGAGCTGTCTGCATTTCTTTAGCAAATGGCGCGTGAATCACATAGAAAAAATAAATAAAAAAATGTGCAAAAAATGCAGGAAAAACGCTGCTTTTTTTTGCGGATGCAAAGCTGACACGTTCGTGTGATTCTAGCCTTATGTTGACGAACGGTGAATTATCTTGGACTTTAGTGATTTAAAAATTAAAGTCTCCATTTACTGCGTCTAGTAATATCGATAAATTTGTCAGTGGTGGAGAATGATATAAAAAAAACTAAAACCGTAGGAATGAACCATATGTCAGAGGAAGAAAATGGTTCCCTACAAGAGCTACAGAATAATAACCGTCTAATAAAGGCGGCAATATTGTTATGGACCGGTCTGATTATGAACAAATTGGTTTAAAAATATTATCAGACAAAGACTACCTATAAGAAATTTAAGAGTGACGCTACAAAAATTCTCTCAAAATTAAAGGCAATCCTTAATGATGCATTATACAAAAAAATGTATCGCTAATGATGAGCACAGTTTTATTACATGAGCATCCAACTATTTCTACTTCTTCTTTTTTTTTTTTTTTTTTTGCACTACCAATAATGCAACAGAATAAGACTCCACCACCAGGTAGATTTATTGTGTCAAGATACCACAACCTTAGTATATATATTGACAAGATCATTAGCTCTTGCTAAAAAGTCCCTGAATCTTCTAGTCGGCAGTCACGGGATCTGGCAGCGCCGGGCCCCCTGACCGCTTCTTACTTAACCCCTTCCTGACCCATGATGTGCCGGAACATCATGGATTGGGGAGTGGATATTTGCAGATGGCGCTGTTCCTGGGCGTTGAACTAGTTAAATGCCATGGTCAATAGTGATTGCCCATGGGGTCTTCCCATGAAGGACGTTCATGAGATATCCACAGGATATGTCCTAAATGTCTGACAGATGCGGTTCCCACCTCTGGGACCCGCACCTATCTTTAGAATGGGGCCCCCTAAACCCTGTTCTATCTTACCCGGCTCCGCTGTCTCCCAGCCACTTCCTGATTAGGTGGTCGGGAGTTACAGAAACAGCCGAGTGCTCGCTGAGCTACGCTGTTTCCGTAACTCTCGTAGAAGTGAACGGGAGTTACGGAAACAGCGTAGCACTGCTGGCTACACTTTCCGTAGCTCATAGCTACGAAAAAAGCGTAACTCGCTGAACTACGCTGTTTTCGGAACAGCCATAGAACTGAATAGTCGTTATGAAAACAACGTACCATGCTACTCTGCTTCTTTAACTGCCATTCACTATTATGGCAACAGCATAGCTCAGCGAGTTACGTTTCCGTAACTCATCCATGTATTGTACCAGAGGTCTAATCGCTGGTTCAAGTCCCGTAGGGGAACTAATAAAATGTGTAAAAAATAAATAAAAAAAATTTACAATTTTATGGAGTGTAAAAAAAGATTAAGTTATAAAAAAATAAATAAACCCTTTTCCCCAAGCTCAATGTAAAAAAAAAATCGAAAAAAAAAATCTGTATTGCTGCGTCCGTAAAAGTCAGAAACTATTACAATATAGCATTATTTGACTCGCACAGGTGAACGGCGTAAAAATAGAAATTATTAAAAAACCTAGAATTGTTGATTTTTGGTCACCATAGCGCTAAAAAGAATGAAATAAGTGATAAAACAAAATCGTATATACCAAAAAATGGTGGCAATAAAAACTACAGCTCGTCCCACAAAAATATAAGCTCTCCCTCAATCGATGAAAAAATATAAGTTATGGCTCTCCGAATGTGGTGAAACCGAACAATTTTTTTTTTTTTTTTTAACCAATAGTTTTTTCTTTGTAAAAGTAGTAAAAGGGGGGCTGGAAATGTCACAATCCTGTCCAAACCCCTTAAGGGTCACATGATCGCTCAGCCGCCATTTTCTCTGCATCTTTCTTCAAAAATTTAAATCCCCTGACGTCACCTAGCAACGCTGTGGGCCCGTAATTACTGGCGTTTTTACGGACGTGTGCACGGGGCTTAAGTGTAAAAAAACAAAACCATAAATCCGCAAAAGTACGAAATGAAAGGCAGGTGGCCAAAGATAACAAAACTTTTTGGAGCACAATATTCACTAGCATCAGTGTGACAGCGCCTATTAGATTAGCTAGGAGATAGGGCATTACTAAACTAGTGACAGAGCCTCTTTAAGGGTTTAATCAGACAAGCAATTTGAGGTTAAAGTGTAGCTAAATGTTCGACAAACTTCTGACATGTCATAAGTTCGGATTGGTGGGGGTCTGAGCATGGAGACCCCCACCAATCGCTAGAATGAAGCAGCAGAAGCACTCGTGAGTGCTCAGCTGCTTTGTGTCTGGCTTTTTCCGGAAAGCTGTATCGGAGTACGGGCTCATAGACTTTTTATATGGAGTCCGTACACCGATACATTTATTTCCGGAAAAAGCCGAACAGACACGAAGCGTCTGAGTGCTCAGACGAGTGCTTCAGATGCTTCATTTTTAGCGATTGGTGGTGGTCTCCGTCCTCTGACCCCCACCAATCCAAACTTCTGACATGTCACTATGACATGTCACAGGTTTGTCAATCGTTTAGCTACACTTTAAATGTCCTTATTTGTACAAATGGTGAAGGGGTCATCCATTCTCCTACACTGCAACCAAATGATATAATAGCAGTGTGTGTAGAATGGAGTCTGGAAGACCATGGTTAAAGAGTGTGTCTCAAATTGATACTCTAAAGCCTGGACACCGTTTCTGGCCCACACATGGGGTATATAAAGCAATGTTTAGGCTAAAATCCACATGTAACACATGCAGATATTTGCAGTGGATTTGAGGAGAAATCCGTGGCAGTTATGTTCCACAATAAGATCCACACTAAAATAAAGTGGAAGAAGTTGCTGTAGGCTTCAGTCTCTTATTACACATAAGTGAAACCGTGTATAATTTTAAATTAAAGTTCTCTAAAGCAGTGATGTTTAAACCTTCAGTTGCCATCTTTATTATACACTGCTTTAAACGGTGGGGGAATGAAACAACTTCTATCGCCAGTTTTCTGGCGTAGAAAGGTCGCAGAGAAAGTCACAAATTGCGACTTCTGGGCTGTTTTGGGCACTCTTTTATAAAACGGCCAGGCTTTGTGGAAGGGGTAGGGCCTTATTCAAACCAGCGCATTTACTATAATTTACACCAGAAACTCCATACCATTTCGATGCTGTGCGGGGGCAAACGGTTCAATACCGCCAATTTATGTATTTCTATACTAAGCTGTGCGGCACTGTACGGCACCCACGATGTTCTATACCTTCAGTGACTGGCCCGCTCGTCATTAACGCTGGCCGCGTCACATTTGGAGGGAAGAACGCTCCTCCCTCCTTTCTCTACTGCCACCATTGATGATTCTGAGTATGTGAGAAGGGGGGGGGGGGGTATGGGGAATGTTGCAAGCAGCACAGGCAGTGTGTTCCTGATGACGTGCCTGTGTTGCTCGCGCCGCTAGTGTGGAATCCGGACTGTGCTGCAGTGTTGTGACGGACCAGCCCCAAGCAGGTATTAGTTAGAACAGAGAAAAAGCTTGAAATAAAGGCACTAGCGCAGGCACTAGTAGTTTTTGCAGCCAGCATTGAGAAACGTTGGGGTTAATGTGACCCACATTTACCCCAATGTTTCCATTATGTGAGGAAAATTATGAAGTCACTTATTAATGTGAGGCACAAGGTGTTAAGAGCCATTACTCATAGAAGTAAATTCATGAGAACTAGAAGCTAGTCAGAGGGGACGGACACTTTATCTGTCCACTTTGCGTTACTGAGCTTTTCCGCTGGCTATTCAAAATAAAGGAGATTTATTTTTACATTCCTAAAGGAGTGCTGATTTTTTTTCCTCCTGAATATTGTTCCTGTGGCGTAGAGATCGCTGTCTACTTGGTGCACCTGGCAGGGTGAGCTGACATTCCTACTGTTTACAATTATGAATTTTGAACCACCATGTGCCTCATTAATAGTAAATAACCCCATCATGTACCTCACACATTAACCCAATGTTGTCCATTATGACTGAGCAAGGTACTCTATGAGATCTCCTACTATAATGGGCAACGTTATAGCCTCCCCATGGGAAAACTGTCCTGTACTGTAATCCTAGGCAGTGACTCCTAGCATCATAGATAACTGATGCTAAGAGCCCGGCTTCTTAAACGGTGTTTGGTCCGGGAAATGCAGGCGACATAAGATCCGTATATCACGGACCAAACCGCCATGTGAATAAGCCCTAATGGTAATTAACCCCATTTCCCTCAGATTAACCCAATGTTGCCCATTGGATCACTTACTAGAATGATTGTAATCAAGTACCTCGCTCAGTCTTAATGGACAACATTGGGTTAATGTGTGAGGTACATGATGGGGTTAATTACTATTAATGTGAGGCACATGTAGGCTCAAAATTCATAATACCTCGTGCCTCACATCAAAAAACGAAAGGACACTTTTGTGGGTTTTTTATTATTGGCAAAGTATCGTTTTGGTATAGAGTATCACAATACTACTCTAAGTATCGGTATAAGTCCAAATTCTGGTATCGTGACAACCCTACCAGAAACTGAGTGAAATTATAGCAGAAATCTACAATGGGTGGCATAGATTTCATTTAGTGGTGCACTGACTGTCAAAGATTCGACAAATTTATTAGGACGTGTTCGCCTCAAATTTGTTGCATCTTACTCCAACTTGCTTCCTATTAATACGGTCTTTGCTGTTTATATAGTACATCTTTTTCGTTGTTTCATATAGGGTCTGGACCCGTAATACTTTCCTATATATGTAAAATGTGATACTTAGATTGAGGTGCCTTCTAGAAACAGTGGCACAACTAAGGTCGTGTGCACATGCCACAGATATTCTCCATTGCAGAGATGGCCTAAAATCAATAGAAAAATAAAGAAAATGCCTAATGAGTGAAGTGTGGGGCAAATCCTGAGAAAAATTAGAACATCTACTGCTCACCCTCAAATACACTTATATCTCTTTATGCATTGTGCTGATGGGGTTTTGTGAAACGCCATATACATACATTGTGTATATACAGGGTGGGCCATTTATATGGATACACCTAAATAAAATGGGAATGGTTGGTGACATTAACTTCCTGTTTGTGGCACATTAGTATATGGGAGGGGGGAAACTTTTCAAGCTGGGTGTTGACCATGGCGGCCATTTTGAAGTCGGCCATTTTGTATCCTTTAGTTTTTTCAATGGGAAGAGGGTCATGTGACACATCAAACTTATCGAGAATTTCACAAGAAAAACAATGGTGTGCTTGGTTTTAACATTACTTTATTCTTTCATGAGTTATTTACAAGTTTCAGACCACTTATAAAATGTGTTCAAAGTGCTGCCCATTGTGTTGGATTGTCAATGCAACCCTCTTCTCCCACTCTTCACACACTGATAGCAACACCGCAGAAGAAATGCTAGCACAGGCTTCCAGTATCCGTAGTTTCAGTTGCTGCGCATCTCGTATCTTCACAGCATAGTCAATTGCCTTCAGATGACCCGAAAGATAAAAGTCTAAGGGGGTCAGATCGGGAGGCATTTCTTCTGCGGTGTTGCTATCAGTGTGTGAAGAGTGGGAGAAGAGGGTTGCATTGACAATCCAACACAATGGGCAGCACTTTGAACACATTTTATAAGTGGTCAGAAACTTGTAAATAACTCATGAAAGAATAAAGTAACGTTAAAACCAAGCACACCATTGTTTTTCTTGTGAAATTCTCGATAAGTTTGATGTGTCACATGACCATCTTCCCATTGAAAAAACTAAAGTTGGATACAAAATGGCCGCCATGGTCAACACCCAGCTTGAAAAGTTTCCCCCCTCCCATATACTAATGTGCCACAAACAGGAAGTTAATATCACCAACCATTCCCATTTTATTTAGGTGTATCCATATAAATGGCCCACCCTGTATATATAGATATATATTTTATTTATTTTTTTGTAGTATTAATAGTAGCAGTAGCCAAGGAGTGTGGGGGATACTGTTGAATGGATGGATCAGGTTGTGACGGGGGGGGGGGGGTAAAGGAGTCAGATTAGGGAATGTGATATGTCTGTCTAAAAAGATTTGTTATAAGGGCAGTCTTATAACTGTGGCTGTTTGGAATGCATTGCAAGACTGGTGCAGCACGAGAAAAGTCTTAGAATACAGTGGGAAGTTCATATTATGGAGGATGTTGGTCTTCGAAGAATAGCATTGCTTCTGGGGGAGCATAACATTGTAATATGGTACTGCACAAGCGCTATATGGCATCACACTGGGCAAGGTCTTTTACACAAGGCATATTGTTATGATGGAAAGGTTATGAATCACAATATTTCATAAATATAAATGGGCTTTAACTCCTTAACGCTGAAGGACGGATATATCCGTCCTCAGCTGCTAGTTCGCGCAGGAGGACGGATATATCCGTCCTGTGATAGCGCAGGTACTGCCAGTGTACCCACGCGATCAGCGGCAGGAGCACAGCTGTTATACACAGCCTGGCTCCTGCTGCAACTGCCGGAATCTAAGAGCTCTCCGATTCCGGCAGTTTAACCCATTAAATGCCGCTGTCAATAGTGACAGCGGCATCTAATGTGTTTGACAGAGGGAGGGAGCTCCCTCTGTCACCCGATCGGCGCCCCCGCAAACAAATCGCGGGTCGCCGTCGGGTTTCCAGGACAGCCGGGGGTCTAACAAAGACCCCCAGGTCTGTCTTCCGCAACTGCCTGTTAGACGATGCCGGAGGCATGACCTAATAGGTTGCCTGTCAGTTTTACACTGACAGGCAATAATGCTTTGGTATACTAAGTATACCAAAGCATTATATATGCGATCGGCACATCGCATAGTGAAGTCCCCTGGTGGGACTTAAAAAAAAAAAAAAAAAAGTCAATCAGTTAAATAAAGTTTGTGGAAAAAAAATAAAACTACTTTTTTTGCCCAAAAAGTGGTTTTATTCAGTAAAAGTGTCAAAACAAATCACACATACACATATATGGTATCCCCGCGATAGTAACAACTTGACCAATAAAATGAACACATTAATTAAACCGCCGGATGAACGGCGTCCAAAAAAACCGCAAAAAACAACGGCAAAATTCTCTCTCTTCTCCCATTCCCCCCATAAAAAATAAAATAAAAGTTAATCTATAAGTCCTATGTACCCCAAAATAGTACTAATGAAAACGACACATTGGCCCGCAAAAATCAAGGCCACATACAGCCACATCGACGGAAAAATAAAAAAATGACGGCTCTTGGAATGCGGCGATGGAAAAACAAGTAATTTTTTTCTGAAAGGGTTTTTATTGTGCAAACGTAGGAAAACATATAAAACCTTTACATATTTGGTATCCCCGTAATCGTGCCGACCCATAGAATAAAGTTAACAAGTTATTTACGCTGCATAGTAAACGGCGTAAATTTATAATGTGAAAATTAATGCTGGAATAGCTGCTTATTTTCAATTCTCTCCTAAAATAAAGTTAATAAAAGTTAATATATTGTAAGCATCTAAAAATGGTACAATAACAAAATACAACTCGTCCCGCAAAAAACAAGCCCTTATACGGCTATGTCGACGGAATAAAAAAAAAAAGTTACGACTCTTGGAATGCGACCATGAAAAAACAAAAAATAATCCTTGGTCATTAACGTGCAAAATGGCCCGGTCATTAAGGGGTTAAGACGCAAACTAGAAAAATTCCTAATGTATCTGTTCCATGAATCTATTGGCAATCGTATTTGTGACTCTATTTTGAAAGATTTTTGATAGGAACTAATTTTTTCTCCAGTTTTGCCCAAAAAGTTTACTCTTAAAGGGAATGTGTTGCCAGCAAAACATGTTTTTTTTTTTTTTAATTAAACATTTAGTGTGTAGGTGATTAAACATTGTTCAAATTTTTTTTATTTTCTTCACGAGTCAGGAAATATTATAAATTAGATTCTAATTTATAATATTTCCCATCGCTGGTCACTAGATGGAGCTATTCCCAAAATTGCAGCATTGCAAAATTGGGAAAAAAGCACTCGCTCTAGTGGGCTCTGAGAATCCCCCCCCTCCTTTATCCTGGCTAGTGCCGGGAGAAACGAGGGGTTTGAACGGTCTAACCTCCTACACTGTGTGTCGCCATTTTTTGAGCTAACACACAGTGTAGTAGGTTTACATACAGTAGTAAACAAACACGAACATACATAGAAATCTCTTACCTGCTCCTGCCGCCGCGGCTCCCTCCGGCCCGTCCGCTCCGTCTGCTGCCGCTGGTCCAAGTGCACAAGTCCAGAAGTCGCGACCGGAAGTAGTAATCTTACTGTCCGGCCGCGACTTCCGGTCCACAGGAAAATGGCGCCGGACGGCGCGCATTTCAAATTGGATTGTGTGGGAGCGGCGCATTCGCAGTTCCCACACAGACGGCGTACACAGAAGTGGATGGGACGGGACCCGTTCGCAGTCCCTATGGGACTGTGGCTGCCGTATTCCATGTCTGTATGTGTGGTTAATCGACACATACAGAAATGGAAAAAAAAATGGCAGCCCCCATAGCGGAAAAAAAGTGTAAAAATAAGAAAAAGTAAAACGCACAAACACAAATAAATATAAACGTTTTTAATAAAGCACTAACATCTTTAACATATTAAAAAAAAAATTGTGATGACACTGTTCCTTTAACTGCTGACTGATGTAAGATTGTCAGGATATTCTGTCTGGACTGAATGCAGCCTCCAGTCTTTCACCATTATTGTGTTGAGTATCTACTACTGCTAGATCCATCAAGACATATATTATATTTTTGAGACTCCAGGGTAAATAAATGCAAATATAATAAACAGGCATTGTTTGTGTGTTATAACCATTAAGTGTTACTTTTGTGCTTTTTTGTCTGGGTTAAAACAGGCCTGAAATCTCTTGAGGAAAGACAGGGAATTCTTTACATTCTTTAGAGGGGAAAGGTTATAGCTGAAGGAATAGCAGTCGGCTCTGTATGAAAACCTACATTTGCAGAAGGATAAAAAATGTATCTGTCACTTCCTTTTTTTTCTAAGGCAGAGAGGCACAGATTTGTGAAGTGAATATGGTTTAGACTGCACTAACATCTGCGTTGTGACTTCCATTTATAATTGAGTCCAAGAAACCGTCGCGGATTCATTGCATAATGGACCCCATTGCCTTAAATTGGGTTCCATCCTAATGACAGCAAGTGCTATTCTTGCCATCTAGTCAGATGGAGTTGCCAATGGATGCTCCAAACACATGACTTCGAATGACTGGCTTATTACATGTAATTCAGTAGTAAACTATGTTTTTAGTGTATCAACTTTAGGGAGTACAGTATTTGGACCTCAAAGGTAAAAACTAGCATAGAGGGAAAATGGAGTGATCATTCGCCACTAATCAGTTTTGTTTTCTAGCTTGCTGTGGAAAAAAAAGCTGAAATCTAATTGGATGATCTGTTCTGCTTTTTCTTTGCACTTATTATTCTGCATGGGTCCCTGTCTTCTATAGGTTTGGCTAGCTGATGGTTTTAGGCTGTTGGTATTAACAGGGTCATTTATAACTCTAGCAAAACTTAGGATGGGGCTCTATTATTATACAGGGTGGGCCTCTAAGAACAGTACCCTGTTTCCCTTGTGTGGTTTATATACAATAATGCTTATCGGGCCTCATGCATCAAAACTGTCTTACAGCAAGACCACATGCACCCAGTGCGTATTACGTGTGCATTTTCCTGCTGCAAATCTGTAGTGTAATACAGTACCAGCAAAGTAAATGAGATCCTAAGTAATCTCTTCTACATGTTGCAGAATTTTTTCACACGTAAATTGAGGAGCGGATTTTAAAATCAGCACCATGTTAAAGGAGTTGTACAGGTTCGGGGGGTGTTTTTTTTTTTTTTACCCTTTCACCTATGACCGCACCCCTGGAGAGACATCCCATTTGCTGGACAGGAAGCCTGATTTAAAAAAAGGACAAACCTCTCCACACACCCAGTCAGTTTTCCTGTCCTCTGGATGGGATTGTCCTGTGGATCAAGACACTCTTCAGGATTTAAGACCCTCCAGCAGGTACTCACCTGTGTTCCTGGAGGTATTCTGAAGATGTAAGTCTCTAAGGGAGCAACCTTAAGGCCGGATTCACACGAGATATGCGAATCTCGGGCGTGAAAAACTGCAGTTTTTCACGTCCGAGGTGCATCTGTGCTGTGTGACGCGATGTCCCGTATCCCCCATAGATTAGAGTCTATGGAGGGATGCGTGAAAAAATAGGACATGTCCTATTTTCTCACTGATCCTTCACACCGTCCGTTGAAAGAACGGCCGTGTGTACGGCTACATTGAATTATATAAGTCCGTGTGAAGGCTGTTGTTTCAACGGCTGACACACGGACGTTTAACACGTTCGTGTAAATAAAGCCTTAGTCTGGGGCTGGTATCCCCCTTCCTCTCCCGGTCACCGCTGCCCTCTACGGTGGTGGTAAGCTCCTGCCGCGGGTGGGGTCTCCTCTGGGGGGGAGAAGCTTCTCCTGGGGTCACGCCTGGCTCCAGTTTACAGAGAGGGAGCCAGGACTCATGGCCCAGCATTTGGCCGCTTCCGGCTCACTACAGTTACCACTTCCGGTAGAGGCACGCGTCCCTTCCGTTGGAGGGGACGTGTAGACGTCCCAGGAAGCTGTGTTCCGGAGGCCCAATTGGGGAGGAGGGGCTACAGCGCGTCATAGCCTGGGAGCCTCCCCAGCCAATCCTAGGCCTATTTTAGGGCTGAAGTAAGATGGCTCCTTCTCCAACCAAGCAACCAGTATAGAAACTCTAGTAGAAGCAGCAGGATGCGCTGAGCGAGCAGACCCAGCAACATACTCCAGTCCGGTACTTTAAAGACATGGGATCTTCTAGGAAGCATGGTAGGACAAACAAACATTTTTTTATTTATTAATTTAGTCTTTCCTTGTATATTAAATGTGGCCAGCCTCATTAGAAGGGAATGAAAGAACCCTGATAGAAAGTTAGGCATTCCCAAAATTTTGAAAATAAAGTATCCCTTTGAGGATGAATTAAGAAGGGACTGGGATAGTTTTCCCAGACTGGATGCCCCAGTAGCTAAGATATCCATGAAAAAGATCCGTTTCAAGATCAGGGTTCCCTCCCCGATCCTATAGTAGGAAGGCAGATTATTACTTAAAGGACCTGGGAAGCCTCTGCAGGGGTCTTTAAACCTGGAATTGTAGCCACATATGTAGCCAGGTCCCTTTAAAATCTGGTTGGCTCAACTAGAGCTTCATCTCCGAGACAAAACCCTAGGAATCAGATACTGGCTTCCCTCCCTGTTTTGGCTGATACCTCAGAGGACTCTGTCCATCTGTCAAATAGATCTGCAGCCCTATCCTATGTCTTCAGCCATAGAACTCTTTTGGCTGAGTTGAAGGGCTCTAAAGGGGTACTCTGTTCTATCCCTTGTTCAGGAGACTTTTTGTTTGGTCCTCCACTGGATGATCTCCTGGAAAAAGCATCTGACAGGAGGAAAGGATTTCCTACTTGAAACAAACCAGACTCCTTTTGTCCCCGGAAGCTTAATTAAAAAACCCAAACCAAAGGGAGCGGAATTTAGATCCTCTAAGTTCCCCAAGAAGAACAGGGGCTTCTTGTTTAGGCCTCAGAAGGATCCCAAGATTAAGGATCACCAACAATAACGCCAGAAGGAGTGGGGTACAAGGTTGCTTATCCCTATTCTTTCAAGAACGGGAAAAGATCTTGTCAAACCTGTGGATTCTAGATGTCCTAAAGACAGGATACAAACTAGAACTCACGATCCCTCCACCAGACCAATTCCTCCCCACAAAGAGGCAGAAAGATTCGAGAAGACAGCTGGCTCTAGAGTCAGAGGTTATTTTTTTATCTAGTGCCAGTACCAAAACCAGAGATACGGGCTACTATCCCTATCCCCCCCCCTTTTTCTAGTAAAGAAACCGGAAGGCAGGTTCAAGGTTATAATAAACCTAAAATAGCTGAACACCTTCCTGATTTACAAGAGATTTCGGACGGAGAGTATCCCCTCTACTGTAAGTCCCCTCTTTAGGAATTGTATGATGGCATCAATAGATCTGGAGGATGCTTATTACAATGTCCCTGTCTGCATCACTCACCAGAAGTATCTGAGGGTGGCAGTAGTTCTGAACAACTCCCTAATCTACTTCCAATTCAGGGCCCTCCCGTTTGGCATCTCAGGCTCAGTCTTTACCAAACTTATAGCAGAAATGATCTCGTATATACGAACGAAGGACATTCTTATTAGAAATAAAGTAGCCCTTCATATAGTCCTACATGTAACACGAATATAAATAGCCTATTGAGGCCAAGACACAACCTTTTAGCATGCAGTCTAAAACATTTTTATTTTTATTATTGAATAACCAAACTAAAACATACAAACCTGTATACAGGGTGGGCCATTTATATGGATACACCTAAATAAAATGGGAATGGTTGGTGATATTAGCTTCCTGTTTGTGGCACATTAGTATATGGGATCACTCTTCACACACTGATAGCAACACCGCAGAAGAAATGCCTCCCGATCTGACCCCCTTAGACTTTTATCTTTGGGGTCATCTGAAGGCAATTGACTATGCTGTGAAGATACAATTTGTGCAGCAACTGAAACTATGGATACTGGAAGCCTGTGCTAGCATTTCTTCTGCGGTGTTGCTATCAGTGTGTGAAGAGTGGGAGAAGAGGGTTGCATTGACAATCCAACACAATGGGCAGCACTTTGAACACATTTTATAAGTGGTCAGAAACTTGTAAATTACTCATGAAAGAATAAAGTAACGTTAAAACCAAGCACACCATTGTTTTTCTTGTCAAATTCTCGATTAGTTTTTTCAATGGGAAGAGGGTCATGTGACACATCAAACTTAATTTGGATACAAAATGGCCGTCTTCAAAATGGTCATCACCCAGCTTGAAAAGTTTTCCCCCTCCCATATACTAATGTGCCACAAACAGGAAGTTAATATCACCAACCATTCCCATTTTATTTAGGTGTATCCATATAAATGGCCCACCCAGTATATGAGATAAAGCAGAACATGCAAACTTCACAATGGGACAGAGAAAAAAAATGTAGTAGGTGTATCAAGAGTAGACTGTCAAGGTCGTGCATTGGAATGCCAGTAAGCATTCAATCGATCAAAGTATCAAATCCAGGGCCGGCCCCAGGTTTGTGGGCCCTTGGGCGACAGACTTAGTAGGCCCCTTTTTGGGGGAACTCACGACGGCAGTAAAATGGCAGAAAATGTCACTTTGTGCTCCCATATAGACATTCGGCCCAGTTTATGCTCCTGTATAGAAGTTAGGCCCCCAGTTTGTACCCCCATAATTGTAGTGCCACACAGCCACCCTCCCTGTAGGTAGCTCCTTTGGGGATTCCACTTCAAGAGAAACCCCGGACGTCCCTTCATATATGGACAGTGTTGTCACGGGCAACCCCAGAGCCATAGTCCTGGGCAGAGCACTACTAGCACTCTGCCTGGGACTCCTGCTCTCCTCCTCCCTACATCACTGTCCAAATAGCTGAAGTCCCAGGCAGAGTGCTAGTAAGGGCTCTGTTCTGGTACTCCAGCTTTAGGGAAGCCCCTCACATCACTGTCCATACACGGCTAGTGATGTCAGGGGCTTCCCCCAGAGACTGAGTCCTGGAGCAGAGCCACTTGTAGCGCTCTGCCTGGGACTCCTTCTCTCCTCCTGACATCACTGTTCATATGTGGATATTGATGCAGTGACGACGGCAGCGACAGCACCCGCACTGGCCTGGGTTGGCCGGGTGATGACGCCGGCCCTGATCAAGTCCTAGAATGTCCCTTCATAGTACATCAGGGTACAGCGCTCTCACAGTGGAGACACTAAATAGCTGATCTAATTCACAACGAAAAGCGCCTAACATGACGAAATACATAATGCAGTTGATAGATCCTGATGAAAGAAAATACATACGTAATGTTCAACTTCATTATGCATTTTGTCATGTTAGGCACTTTTCGTTGTTAATTAGGTCTGCTATTTAGTGTCTCCATTGTGAGCGCTGTACCCTGATGTACTATGTTGGGACATTCTATGATTTGATCGATTGGATGCTTACTGGCATTCCCACTCAGGACCTTGACAGTCTTTACTCTTGATACACCTACCGCGTTTTTTCTTTCTCTGTCCCATTTTGAAGGTTGCATGTTCTATTTTCATCTCGTGTGTGTGTATATACATTCTTGTACATTTATTTGGTTATTCAATAAAAAAAAACTTCTTTAAAACTCCATGCTAAAAGGTTGTGTCTTATCTTCAATAAGCCATTTACATTCTCATCATTCTCTACCTAGACGACTTTTTGATAGTGGCAGACACAGCCCAGACTTTGACACTCCATCTATACTTCGTACAATCGACTTTAATAGATCTGGGGTGGAATATAAACGTAAACCGAATTAGACACTGTCCAACCGATGCATTTTTTTTTTTGTGAATCCTCGAAGACTCCTGCATATAAATATCTTTTCTTCCTCCGGGAAAGATCCAGCCTTTGATAGAGGGTCTCAGACTACTTTTTGAATTACTTAACTTATTTCAGAAGGGCTATGTCCGTCCTGGGTCTACTAACCTCCTGTATCCCAGCCATAATGTGGGCACAGTTCAGGTTCAGACTTCTACAGGTGGACATATTGAGAAGTGAGAGAATAGCAGATTCTCCCTAGATCACTCCCTACACCTTTCATCAGTAGCCAGACTCTCTCGCAGGTGGTGTATGAAGGTAGAAAATTTTAGGAAGGGTGTTTCATGGGAAATATCTCCAACCCTGAACATCACAACAGATGCCAGTTCTTGGGGGTGGCGAGCCCATGGCAAATCCTTCTGCCTTCAGGGTCAGTGGGATCCTCCAACCTCCATAAAATCTTCCAACTACAGAGAACTGGAGGCAGTATTTCAGGCCATAAAAAGCACCATTCCTATACTTTCAGGAAAGAGGGTGAATATTCTTTAAGGCGACCCGACTACAGTGGCGTACATAAATCATAAGGGAGGTAAATGATCAGGACCTCTGATGAATTTAGCCACAGATTTTCCCTAGCCGAGCTGCATCTATTTTCCCTTTCTGCTGTCCATCTATGGGGATGGGACAGTCTGGTAGCAGACTTTTTGGGCGGAAGACAGTTGCTACAGTCAGAATGGTCCCAAAACCAGGAAGTTTTCCGGATGATTGTGGCCAGGTGGGGGAATCCTTCCATAGATCTGTTTGCTACCAGGGAGAACAAGAAAGTGCTCAGATTCTTCTCCCTAGACCCCATGGAATATCCGGTAGCAGTAGATGCTCTCTGTGTTGGAGTCAGGAACAGGGTTATGCCTTTTCCCCAATTTGTCTACTTCCGAGAATTTTAAAAAAGATCAGGGAAGACGGGGCTTCAGTCATCTTAATTGCTCCATTTTAGCCAAAGACCATGTTCACCTGGTTGAGGAAGCTGTCCTTAGCCCAACCATGTATTCTTCCAGACAGACCAGATCTCCTCTCCCAGGGGCCAGTAGTTCATCCCGACCTTACCAGGCTGCATCTTACAGCATGGAGACTGAGATGATGATCCTTAGAGGTATTTCAGAATCTGTAGGCTTCACTTTATTGGCAAGTAGGAAACCGGTTACCTCTAAAATATATTTATGGGGCTGGAAAGCCTTTTTTTAACCTTTTACAGGAATTGATATAGATCCATTAACAGATCGAGATATACCCCTGATATTCGACTTTCTCCAGGCAGTGCTAGACAAGAACCTCAAGCCTAGTTCCTTAAAGGTACAGATTTCTGCTCTAAGCTCCTTCTATGATTCAAAGCTAGCAGAACACCCCTGGATTAGGAGGTTTCTGATTGCGGCCACCAGGATAAGACCTCAAAGAAGATCTTCAGTCCCACCCTGGGAATTAAACGTAGTCCTTACTACCTTGATGTGTTCATCCTTTGAACCTTTAGGGTATGTTCACACGGGCTACTTTCAGACGTTTTTCGTGACGTAAGAGTCTTGAAAGACGGCTGAAAAATCGGAAGCAGGACGCCTACAAACATCTGCCCATTGAGTCCAATGGAAAATACAGCATTCTGTTCCGTCGTGGCGTTAGTTTTACGCCTCTTTTTCAAAAAACTGCATGTAAAAAACCAGTGCGTGTCACTTCTTGAGCAGTTTTTCATTGACTCAATAGAAAAACTGCTCCAAAAACGGCCTTAAAACACACCGTGAATAACGCTAGTTTGATTAACGAACGGCTGAAAATCAGCAGCTGTTTTCCCTTGAAAACCGCTCCGTATTTTGATAACCGTGTGAACATACCCTCTGATTCCCTGTCCATAAAATTTCTCACTCTAAAGATTACCTTTTTACTAGCTGTTACTACTGCCCGGATAGAAGGCAAAATTCAAGCTCTTTCTGCCTTCCTTCCTTATACTTTGGTGTTGGAGGATAGTGTAATTATGAAGACCTTACCAGGTTTCTTGCCAAAGGTAATTTCACCATTTCATCAAGACCAGGAAGTTAATCTTCCCTCCTGTGACTCCCCAAAAAATCTAAAGGAGCAGAAGTTGAATTTGTGTACATGTGAGGAGGTGTTTAGTACACTACCTAGAGGTCACAAAGGACTGGAGGTCATCAGAGAATCTTTTTCAGTTCCAGGGTCCAAATAGAAGTTCGGCAGCTAGCAGACCGACAATATCACGGTGGATTAAACAGGCCATACACTTGGCCTATGTGAGCCAGAACATTAATCCCCCAGATTTCTTTGGAGCTCATTCCACTAGATCTGTATCTGCTTCTGAGGCGAGAGCCAACACATCTCTAGACCAGATTTGCAAGGCAGCTACATGGAGTTCACCCCACACCTTTATTAGGCATTCTCAGTTACAGCTGCATTTAGCCGCTGACCTGGCTTTTGGTAGGAAGGCTCTACAAGTGGTAGTCCCACACTTAAAACTGGGGTTCTATTTTACATTTCCAAGGGTGATATAGGTGAAAGGGTAAAAGATCTGTTTTTCATGAACCTATGACAACACCCCCACCCTAGTTCCCCACCCCACCCCCTCAGTAACTTCATTAGAATCTCTTGTATATTGGATATACATATTTATGGTGTGGGGGTAGCTATTCACGAAGGTGGCGCAAAAAAAATGTGTATGCATTAGGTTTGTCACAATACCAGAATTTGGACTTTGATACCGATATACTTTTGTGTAGTATTGCGATTTCGATACCAAAACAATACTTTGCCAACAGTAATAAAATAAATAAATAAATTCTTCAATTTTCTGATGAGGCGCTTGGTGTGATGAATTCTGAATGTGCCTCACATTAATAGTAATTAACCCAATCGTGTTTCTCAGTCATAATGGGATAATGAGGTACATGATGGGGTTAATTACTATTCATGTGAGGCACATGGAGATTAAATTCATCACCCCTCGTGCCTCACAATAAGTGAAAAAGCAGTTTTTATCTTATTTTTTTTACAGCATACACATCATAAATGACGCAAAAAAATTGTGCCGGTTATTACGGCCTGCCAATACTGAATATGTATTGAGACTTGATTTAATGTTTATTGTAAAAAAAAAAGTTTTTTTTTTGTTTGTTTTTAACATTACTTTGTTTTTTACTTTTATTTTTAAAGAAATCTATATGCCAGTATGTTGGCCTGTGTATGGATAGTACACAGGCAGTTGTTAGGGCATACTTAGGTATGTTCTAACAGGAATAATGGTAAGACAGCCCTGGGGTTCTTCAATGGACCCTGGACTGTCTGCCCATATATGGTATGTCCCTCAATAACGTCACAGCTTAGTATCGAAATACATGAAATAACGGTATCAAACCGTTTGAGGGTGCACCGTATTGAAACAGTTTTGATGCATCATGTATTCCTAGTGTATGTATGAATGAATGGATGTATGTGTGTATGTGGACAAAAAGAACAGAAGACTTGAGCAGCACTGTGAATAAATGCCTAACTAGGCTGGTGCAAAGCTTCAGAAATAAATGAGTGACCTCTCCTTATATGCTAGATATCCAAAAGAAGAGAACATGAAGCAGCACTCAAAAAAAGGAAATTTATTCATCCAATATAAGACCGCAATGTTTCACCTCCTCTATGAAGGCATTTTCAATCTTCTTTTGAATGTGTGTGTGTGTGTCTAAGCAAATAAAAGATAACTAATTCTCATCCGGAGTTCTTTCTAAAGGCTGGGTGTGTGGAGCAAGCTACACGGTTTCCGTAATTTATCGGAACCAGCGTGAACGCAAAAAGCTAGAATAGGGTTTAAGGGGCTTCATTCTAGAGAGGTGCATCTATCTGATATTTATGGCATATCCTGTGGATATGTCAAAAGTCCCCAATGGGAAAACCCCTTTAACCCCTTCCCGCAATTTCACGTACAGTTACGTGATGGGAGCTGGTGTTTCCCCGCAATTCCACGTAACTGTACGTGAAAGAGATGGAGCTGGCTCAGGAGCTGAGCCAGCGACATCACCGCCGGGTGACAGCTGTATGTTACAACTGGCACCCTGAGGTATCTGGCAGGTCCGGAGCTAGCCTCCGATCCGACCGATTAACCCCTCACAAGCTGCGTTCAATAGAGATCGCAGCATGTGAGGAGTTTATAGCCACCGGCTCCCCAGCAACGTGATCGCTGGGTTGCCGGTGGCTGCAAACGCGATTGGAGGCCTAATACTTACCTCCCGGTCTGCCAGTAACGGAATCCTCCTATACCCCGTCTTCGTCGGGGCCCAAGAGGCTTCTGGTACCATCGGCAAGATGGCACCGGCTCAGAAGCTGAGCCGGCGTCGTCAGCAGTGGGTGTCCGCTGTATGTTACAGCGGACATCCCACTGTAAAGGCAGGAACCGGAGCCAGCTCCGATTCCTACCATTAACCTCCTCAATGCAGCGATTCAATGCAACCGCTGCATGAAAGTGGTTTGTATGAAATCGGCAGCCTGCCATGCGATGGCAAGGCTGGTGACTGCTACCATGGCAACAGGAGGCCTAACAATGGCTTCCTATCTGCCATTACGGAAGCCGATTAGGCCCCGTCCGGAGGCGGAACCTGATCGTCTTGCTGTCAGTAAACAACTGACAGTTCTAATATATTAGGTAGTGCAATGTATTAGACAATCAAACAAACAAACTGTTGGAGCTTCAAGTCCTCTAGTGGGACTAAAGAATAGTGTAAAAAAAAAAGTAAAAATAAAAGTTGTAAAAAATACAATAAAAGTTTCAAGTAATAAAATAAAACCGAAATCGCCCTTTTTCCCTTTATAAGTCATTTTTTATTGAAAAAAATAATAAAGCCATACATATTTGGTATCGCTGCGACCGTAACGACCTGAACTATAAAAATATTATGTTTATTCCGCACAGTGACCGCCGTAAAAAAAAACCCTAAAAAATACTGACATAATTGCTATTTTTTGGTCACTTTGTCTTCCAAAAATTTAAATAAAAAGTGATCAAAAAGTCGCATGTACCCAAAAATGGAGCATATAAAAACTATAACTCGTCTCGCTAAAAGCAAGCCCTCATACAGATCCGTCGACGAGAAAAATGAAAACCGTTGTGTCTCACAACTTGGTGACAGAAAAAATCCATTCTCTTGACAAAAGTTATTTTATTGTGCAAAAAGTTGTAAAACATAAAGTCCTATAAATTAGGTATCACTGGAATCTGACTGACCCGCAGAATAAAGGTAACATGTAATTTATAACGCGTGGTGAACGCTGTATAAAAAGAACTAAAAACATATGCCAGAATTGCTGTTTTTTGGTCACCTTGCCTCCCAAAAAATGTTGAAAACAAGTCAGTACATACGAGGACATATTCATATACACCTACCTTGGGTAACTGTATGTAGTCCACCTGCAGTCGCTGGAAGGAGTAATCAGGGCGAGGCATGTGCTTACTGGGTGTTTTATAATTTTACCGGGATTGTGTCTGACGCATGTCAGGCAACCCCTCTACATGTCGAGCAGCTGCTTTCTGAAATTCAGGTGCAAACCAGTGTTGTATTGGTTTGCCTGCTGCAGTCAGAAAGCCTCTTGCTCGCCGTATTGTGTCATCGTGTGCGACTCCAAAGGAGTACCTTGAGTCTGTATAGACATTTACCCTTTTACCTGTGCCCAACTTACATGCATCTGCAAGTGCCATGAGTTCTGCCTCCTGGGCAGAGCTGCTGGAGGGCAGTGACTTTTTCAGCACTGTCTTACCTTCCTGGACTACTGCATACCCGGTGGTGAAATGTCCGGTCTGCTTATTCCAGTATCTGGATCCTTCTACAAAATACTGAACATCATAGTTAGGCCTCATGCACACGACCGTATTTTTTCCCACCCGTAAATACGGGTCCGGTGTCACACGTATTCCACCCGTTTTGCACCAGTATTTACGAACCCGTGCTCGTAAATATGGGTCCGGTGTCACCCGTATTCCACCCGTATTTACGAGCACGTTTTTGGCGGCAAAATAGCACTGCACTAATCGGCAGCCCCTTCTCTCTATCAGTGCAGGATAGAGAGAAGGGACAGCCTTTTCTGTAATAAAAGTTAAAGAAATTCATACTTACCCGGCCGTTGTCTTGGTGACGCGTCCCTCTCTTCACCTCCAGCCCGACATCCCTGGATGACGCGGCAGTCCATGTGACCGCTGCAGCCTGTGATTGACCTGTGATTGGCTGCAGCGGTCACATGGCCTGAAACGTCATCCAGGACGTCGGGCCGGATGTCTAGAGAGACGCGTCACCAAGGCAACGGGCGGGAGACCGGACTGGAGGAAGCAGGAAGTTGTCGGTAAGTATGAACGTCTTTTATTTTTATTTTTTACAGGTTTATACTGATCGGTAGTCACTGTCCAGGGTGCTGAAAGAGTTACTGCCGATCAGTTAACTCTTTCAGCTCCCTGGACAGTGACTATTTACTGACGTCGCTTAGCAACGCTGCCGTAATGACGGGTGCACACATGTAGCCACCCGTCATTACGAGAGCTCCATAGACTTCTATGGACTGTCCGTGCCGTTATTACGGCCTGAAATAGGACATGTTCTATATTTTTCAACGGCACGGGCACCTTCCCGTGAGAAAACAGGAAGGCACCCGTCGCCAATAGAAGTCTATGAGCCCGTTATTAGGGGTCGTAATTACGACCCGTAATAACGGGAGTTTTTACGGTCGTGTGCATGAGGCCTTAGTCAAAGGTTCATCAGTGACACCTGGTAACCCTTGGGATTCAAGTTGCATTAAACTGTGACAATCATGTTCATGTTCCATATTAAACAAGTCATTGTCATTTGCTAGCTCATATATTAAGGAAGCTGTATTTATAACTTTCAAACCTGATTTTATACAGCTAACTTGAATTACTTAAGTCAGTCTATTTACACAATCTTGTACTTTAGTTTAATGTTCTAGGACTTTTTACACACTAATTTTACATATAATAATCAGTTTAACATTCTGGCAGAACTTTCTACCATTTCCCTTTTCTGAAATTCTTCCAACCGTCGTCTTACACAATCAAAACCACACTTCTCTTTTCTGATTCACTAAATTATAACATTCAATTACCCTCAAGTCCTTTTAAATCCAAATTTGCCACACCCTTATCATCATCATCATTTTACATTCACCACATCTAATTCTAAAGGAATATTTTAATACTTTTTAACACAACCACATCCTGAAACTGTTCCTGATACGTTACACATGTTACGAGCAGTGTCCTTTTGAAAGGAAATCTAATTTAGCAATTTTAGTATATGTCTCTCTATTTAATGGACACCTAAATATATACAATTTGCCTCCTAGGTCCGTTAAAGGGAATGTGTCGCTAGAAAAAATTGTTTTTTTTTTAGTTAAACAGTTAATGTATAGGTGATTTAACATTGTTCTAATTTTTTTAATTTTTTCACGAGTCAGGAAATATAAATTAGATTCTAATTAATATTTCCCAGCGCTGGTCACCCAAAATTGCAGCATTGCATGTGGTAAAACAACCACATTGCTTTATGCTGAAAAATTTGAGAAAACTCACTCGCTCTAGTGAGCTCTCAGAATCCCCCCTCCTTTATCCTGGCAAGTGTCTGGAGAAACGAGGGGATTGAACGGTCAAACCTCCTACACTGTGTCGCCATTTTTTGAGCTAACACAGTGTAGTAGGTTAACATACAGTAGTAAACACACAGTAAAACACGTACATACACAGACCTAACTTACCTGCTCCTGCCGCCGCCACTCCCTCCAGTACGTCCGCTCCGTCTGCTACCTCCGCTCCAATTGCACAAGTCCGGAAGCCGCGACCGGAAGTAGTAATCTTACTGTCCGGCCGCGACTTCCGGTCCACAAGAAAATGGCGCCGAACGTCGCACAGTTCTATTTGGACTGTGTGGGAGTGGCGCATGTGCCGTTCCCACACAGACTGCGTACAGCATAGTGGATGGAACGGGCCCCGTTCGCATTCACTATGGGACTGTATGTGCCGTATTCCATGTCTGTATGTGTCGTTAATAGACACATACAGAGATGGAAAAAAAATGGCAGCCTCCATGGACAAGAAAATGTGAAAAAATAAAAGTAAAACACAAACACACAAATAAATAAAAAAATGTTTCATAAAACACTAAAAGCAAATTGGTCTAAAAAAAATTTTTTTCGTGACACTGGTCCTTTAATAATATGCTAATAGTTGTTTTTTCTAGAATAGGAGTCTTCTTAAAAGTGTTTAGGTTAAATATACATGTTGAAAGATTTGATTAACTTCGTATACTTTATAAATTAGTTTGACTATTCTCCAACTTTCAGGAGAAATAGCCAACATTAATCCAAACATACACTCAGGACAAGAGATTTAAAATAATCTGGCGGGCTTTTGTCCTTTTCTAATATTTTTAAATATCTTAATCATCACAAATCTAGTAAATAATAAAAGACCAACCAAACTTAATAAGTAGCCTTCGGGATAATGGATGTTAATCCACTTTTTTGCTACGTGACAATTTGACTTACTAATATTCATTTATCCCTTTGTTCTATTATTTGATCTTGGTTCTATGATCTGACTCTAATTTGATCTCATTCAAAGAGTCTTGTAGAATTTTGATGGTCAGTTGGAAATATTGAATAACCGTGTTCGCTGCACCTTTTTATAAATAAGGCCGCTTACCAAAACGTTATTGTCCCTGGACTGTAGGACTCGCTGCACTCTAGACTCCTAGAACTGCTTACCAAAACACAGTCCCAAGACAGTAATGTCGCTCACCCAAGGTGACCACGAAGCGAAAATGTGAAAGACTGTCTCGGCTCTCACTTTTGCCACATTTAGACAGGACACATGATTAACGATAAACAAACAAATTCGATATGAATAGCAAAACCTAGTATCATATCCTATATTTCTGTATACCTCGCATATCTTGTCCACAAGGTATTTTCGCCAAAGTTTCACAGTACACACACAACGCTCACACCAATATTTACAAGTATAATGCTGATTAGTCATATACTTAATGTTTCTGGGTGTTTTAACAGTATTTTTCCTACTAATTTGTCCTTGTAACAATTTTACAACGGACCATTCCTAATTGGACTCACTCCCTTATACACACAGGGTTTTATTTATTTAACGCTCATACGTTCAATCTTCACAGTCAAGGAGTCTCATATGTGTTTCATCTATAACAACCATTTCTTTCAACTTCACCAAAGAAATACTTGATTACCTTAAAACGTCTGGTGTCAGGGGCATCCAGAGACAATAAGAGGCTGGTCAAGCCAGCAGCAGATGTTCTGGATGTGTCTTAACACCACAGTTTGAAAGTCTTTATCTTTCTTTTAACTTTTGGATTTAGTTTATCTCAATCATTCAATACTTTTAGTCACAATCTTAAACTTTATAAAACAAATAATCATAATACTCTATAATCCTTAATCTATAGGAGATCCTTCAAATCTCCAAGTACTATATCTTTTACGTGCTGCACTGAGTTATTTATTACCTGTAGCCTTCTCACATAGGCTATGGACTACTAACCTCGAGAACCGTTATTCCGAGGTTTTTATACTAAGACCTGTGCATAATATAACGAAGACCCAGGTCTTAATACATAAGATCCAACTTAGGTTTTAATCACATAACCTTATACATCTAAATATGAAAAATAATAAAAACACATATATACAAAATTTATATTACCGTTATTCAAATGAAAACTCGAATCCTCAATTCTCCTTACTATGTTCTTTTAAAAACAGTCACTCCACCTCGTTCCTCCTTCTGACTGGCCTCTTTTTAACGGTAATTTAACCGGAGGTCTTTGAATTAAGTGAGTATTTTGATGACTCGCTCCGTGCACTGTGTACAGTCCTCGGCTGGACGAGGGTCTGGAGATATTGGTTTCCGGCTCGAAGGACCAAGATGTTAGAAGAATTTTCCATACTTAGCAATAAGGATTCAAGTTTTCATCCCAATAAGAGTTTTATTCTCATCGATGAGGAGACCATGTCTGCCTTCATCACATATGCTCTGGCTAATCTAGACTTTAACCACAAAAAGGTGACATTTTGCACATGACCGTGAACATCTTGCACAAAATACTAGTCTAATGCAGTTTTGCTTCATATAGCATATTTTGACACTTACAACTGAAACTGGGATAAAGTTGAACTTCCCTAAATTGCATCTGACTTTATTGAGAAATTTCAACTGTCCCAGTCTTGAAAATGAAGCGTATATAAAACTTTTAACAGCTAAAAAATTTCCTAAGAAGTTCTGCATAACTGAGTATATTTTATTTTATTGCATTAAATAAGTATAAATTTAAAATAAAACTTTCATAAGACATGCGAAGCTGGGAATGGCCGAAGTTCAAAGGAAATATGATTCATCAAGGCAAACCCCATCATAACTGATATTTGGAGTGACCCATATAGGTAGTTATGATCAGGGAAAATAGCACTCACATATATATGTAAAATTCGCAGCCACATACCCAGAGGAACTAGCCGGAATTGGATAAAACATGGGCCTATTACAGTGGCGGTTGATATACCCTGGTTGGTAAATGTATGCACAGGTGACTGCCGGTAATATTATATTTCTAGGAGATTCCTGCAACAACACATGACCGTTTTTTGGTTTCTCAATATAGATATATAACTGTAATGGGAGGAGTACGCTCAATTATCATATCAACAGCTTCCTCTCCGTGGCATCACCAGCCAGTGGACTGGAGGGAAAAAATGGTTATAATGCCAGAAAAAGTGTGACCCTTATTTATAGTGTCAGACGTTGGGGATCCATACCTCAGTGACTGCACATGTTTTTAGCTGTCACCACAGCCAGGCTATCACTGCTGCTCGTCAGTAAGGTTTTGTTCGGTTTCGTTTATCCCTCTTATTTTCATAAACTGAATGCACAGTAACTGTATTTATTCATCTTTTTAACCCCTTCGGGACTGAGCCTGTTATGACCTTCAGGACAAAGCCTATTTTTTTTATTTAGTTATTTTATTTTATTTTTTCAAATCTGACATGTTACTTTTATGTAGCAATTACTTTGGAATGCTTTTACAAGTTATTCTGAGACCGTTTTCTCGTGACATATTGTACTTTCTGTTAGTGAAAAAATTTGGTCGCTAAATTTGTAAAGAACACCAAGATTTAGAGAAAATTTGCAAAAATGTTAATTTTTCTAAATTTAAATGTATCTGCTTGTAAAACGGATAGTAATACCACACAAAATAGTTAGTAGTTTACATTTTCCCATATGTCTACTCTATGTTTGCATCGTTTATTGAACATTCTTCTATTTTTCTAGGACGTTACAAGGCTTAGAACTTTAGCAGCAATTTCTCATATTTTCAAGAAAGTTTCAAAAGGCTCTTTTTTTTCAGGGACTAGTTCAGTTCTGAAGTGGCTTTCAGGGCCTTATTTATTAGAAAGCCCCCATAAATCACCCCGTTTTGAAAACTGCACCCCTCAAAGTATTTAAACCCGCATTCAGAAAGTGTTCTAACCCTATAGGCGTTTCACAGGAATTAAAGCAAAGTAGAGGAGAAATTTACATATTGCATTTATTTTGGCAAAATTATTTTGTCATAAAAAAAGGTTTTACCCAAGAAATGCCACTCAATTTTATTGGCAAGATTCTGCAGTGTTTAGAAATATCCCGCATGTGGCCCTAGTGTGCTAGGAGCACCTAGTGATGTTTGGGGCCTCCTTTTTGTTTTGTTTTTAGAATATATTTTAGGCACCATGTCAGGTTTGAAGAGGTCTTGTGCCAAAACATTAAAGACCCCCCCCCAAAATTTACCCCATTTTGGAAACTTCACCCCTCCAGGAGTTTTTCTAGGGGTAAACCCCCCCCCCCCAGTTGTTTTGCTGAATTCATTGGATTTAGTCTGTAAAGGTGAAAATCTACTTGTTTTTTTTTCTGAAAAAACGTATATATCATTTTTAAAAGGAATAAAGGAGAAAAACCACCCCAACATTTGTAAAACCATTTCTCCCGATTACGGAAATATGCCAGATGTGGTAATAAACTGCTGTTTGGACCCACAGCGGGACATAGAAGGGAAGGAGCGCTATTTGGCTTTTAAAGCTCAAATTTAGCTGAAATGGTTTTCGGGTGCCAAGTCGAATTTGCAAAGCCCCTGAGAGGCCAAAACAGTGGAAACCACACAAGTGACCCCTTTTGGGAAGCTACGCCACTTAAGGAATCTAGGGGTATAGTGAGCATTTAGACCCCACAGGTCTTTTGCAGAATTTATTAGAATTAGGCCGTGAAAATGAATATTAATGTTTCCACTAAAACGTTGAATTTTTTTCAATTTCATAAAGCAGGAAAACGCACCCCAACATTTGTATAGCAATTTCTCCCGAGGAAGGCAATACCCCACATGTGGTCAAATGTTTTTTCATTAGAAATTAATTAACCCTTTCCGGACTGATCCATTTTTTATTTTTCCCTCCCGACTTTCCAATAGCCATAGCTTTTTTTATTTTTCCGTCAATAGAGTGGTGTGAGGGCTTATTTTATGCGGGACGAGCGGTATTTTTTTTTTATTGGTACCATTTTTTTTTTTGGGTATATACATCTTTTTGAGCACTTTTAATAATTTTTTTTGTAGAGCCAAGGTGACCAAAAAAACTGCAATTTTGCCGTTTTAAATACTTTATTTTTCACGGCATTCACCGTGCGAGTTCAATAATTTTATATTGTAATAGTTTGAGCTTTTACAGACACAGCGATACCAATTTTGTGTGTTTTTTTTTATTTTTGGTTGTTCTTACATTACTTTAGAGAAAAAATGTGAAATTTTTTTTTTTTTTACATGAATATTTATTTAGTTATTGTTAGTGAAAAAAATTATTTACTTTTTGGTTTCTACACCTTTTGTTAGTCACCCCTAGGGGACTTGAACCAGCAATCTGTACATAGCTGGTACAATACACTGCAATACTAATGTATTGCAGTATATTGTCATTTTTACAGGCTCCTGTAACAGTGCGATCGCTGTTCCTATCAGTTAGTCCCGGGTGGCAGCTGTAATACAGCCGATACCCGCAGTGTATGGCGCGGGCTCAGTGCGTGGGCCCGCTCCATACCTCGCCCCCTCCCCACACCACAACATGCTAAGTCGTGGTGCGGAAAGGGGTTAATGCGTAGTGGATGGTGCAGAGTGAAAATTACAATTTTCCACTGATTTGCTGTTTTATTGCACTATATGTTATGCCCAGTTTGTGCCACTGAAGACAAATGCCTCATAAAATATTAACCAGGTTCTCACGGGTATGGCGATGCCATATCTGTGGACGTCAACTGCTGTTTGGGCACGCTGTAGGGCTCAGAAGGGAGGGAGCGGCATTTGGCTTTTGAAGCGCAGATTTAGCTTGGTGGTAGTTCTGTTTTGGCGTTTTGCTTGTATTTCAGTTTATAATGTTGGGGCGTATTTAAGCTGTGCTGAGTACATCAGGGTATATGTTCGCTGTGCGGACTACATCCGGGCAAAATAAGAGGTGTGCTAATGGGGAAAATAAATAAAAATCCGCTTTTGGAACACTGCACATTTTGTGTAGCCATATTCTGAGAGCCAGAACTTCTTTATTTTTTCTTCACCAGAGCTGTGTGAGGGCTTATTTGTTGCGGGACAATCTGTAGTTTTCATTGGTACCGTTTTGGCGTACATGTGATTTTGTTTTTATTCCTACATTTTTTTTTTTTTATTCCATTTTTTTTTTTTTTGGCAAGCATCAATTCAGACCATGGTTTCTTTTTTTTTTTACGGTGTTCACCCTGGGCTATAAATGACAATTTTACTTTATTTTGCAGGTCGATTCGATTACAGCAAAACCACATGTATATAAGTATTTTTTTTTTTCATGGTTTGCGCAATAAGATCACTTACTGTATTTATAAAAATAAAAACAATAAAAAATGTTGTCCCCATATTCTGAGAGCCATAACTTTTTTTATTTTTCAGTCAAAAAAGCTGTGTAAGGGCTCGTTTTTTGCGGGACAGTTTGTCGTTTTTATTGGTACTATTTTGGCATACCTGCACATTTTTGTATCACTTTTTATTGTATATTTTGGGAGGGGTGATGACTGCAAAAAAACCGCTAGAATCACTATTTTTTTGGAGTTCACCATGCAGGAAAACAAATTTTATAGTATGGGTCGTTACAAATGTGGTGATACCAAATATGTGTACTTTTTTTAACGTGTTCATTGTTTTCCTATAATAGACTTCTTATAGGAAACAAAGCATTTTTTGTTTATGTAACTTAACTTTTTTCTTTTTTTTTTTTTTTTTACATCTAACGGGTTAATTGCCAATATCGGCAGCGATGAGCCGCTGATCAGCAACGCAGAGAGCAGGGCAGACAGTTAACCACCACTGTGATGTAGCGCCGCGCGGCGGTTAACTGTTAAAGCGCGGACGTAAGTGCACGCCCAGGTGCGCAAAGCTTCTGCTCACCTAGGCGTGCATTTACGCCAAGGTGCGGGAAGGGGTTAATCTGACTGTATTGCACTGCACTATTGGGTAGTACATTTGAAATATTAAGTCTCTTCCTTGTAGTCTTGCAGAACTTAATCTTCCGAAGGTGAAGAATGTTACCTGTCTTAACTTGTAGTATTTTATGTTCCATTTAGATAACCTGGGTTATTGAGAATAACTGGTGTTAAAGAGGCTCTGTCACCAGTTTATCAAATCCCTATCTCCTATTGAATGTGATCGGCGCTGCAATGTAGATAACGGCAAAGTTGTTTGTTTTTTTTTTAAAAACGATCATTTTTGCCCAAGTTATGAGCAATTTTATATTTATGCAAATGAGCTTTTCAATGGACAACTGGGCGTGTTTTCTCGTTTTACCAACTGGGCGTGTATTGTGTGTTTACCAACTAGGCATTGTGAATAGAAGTGTATGATGCTGACAAATCAGCATCATACACTTCTCATCGTTCCCACCCAGCTTTTTTCACTGCAGACATACAGCGTGACGTCACCCACAGGTCCTTCAACCTTGTTGTCGGACAAAGAAGATACATCAGCTCCAGGCGTCCAAAAGGTTAATATGCTCGTCTCTAGGGAGTTTGCTATGCTTACCGGCACATATAGTGATAATAACAGGGAAAAGGGGAATGGGAGGAAACCTCCAGCTCACCAGCTTCACACTCCTGTGTTCAATATCGCCCGGATCAGCCGCGATGGCTCACGGCAGGTAACCGTAGCAAAAAAGAGGAATGATCCAGCGATGTGTGGTAAAGGTGGGGGAAACTCTGTTTCCACTTTATTGGAAAAATAATCACACGGATTGTACAACGAAGTGACAGAAAACACCAGGAGGATAACAAGGTGGTTGAAATGGCACGAGATGAAGCCTACGCGTTTCAAGCACTGGCTGTGCTCTTAATCATGGCTCAGACCATGAGCCAGTGATTAAGAGCACAGCCAGTGCTTGAAACGCGTAGGCTTCATCTCGTGCCATTTCAACCACCTTGTCATCCTCCTGGTGTTTTCTGTCACTTCGTTGTACAATCCGTGTGATTATTTTTCCAATAAAGTGGGAACAGAGTTTCCCCCACCTTTACCACACATCGCTGGATCATTCCTCTTTTTTGCTACTGTTACCTGCACATACCCTGCACTGTACCCTCTGACGCCTGTAGCTGATGTGTCTTCTCTCTTCCAACGCCAAGGTTGAAGGACCTGTGGGTGACGTCATCATTCCCAGCCAGCTTCTTTCACTGCAGACACAGCGTGACGTCACCCACAGGTCCTTCAACCTTGGCATCGGAAGAGAGAAGACACATCAGCTCCAAGCGTCAGAGAGTACAGTTGAATTTGCAGCAGCATCACCATGTGCAGGTAAGCATAGCAAACTCCCTAGAGACGAGCATATTAACCTTTTGGACGCCTGGAGCCGATGTATCTTCTTTGTCCGACGACAAGGTTGAAGGACCTGTGGGTGACGTCACGCTGTGTTTGCTGTGAAAGAAGCTGGGTGGGAACGATGAGAAGTGTATGATGCTGATTTGTCAGCGTCATACACTTCTATTCACAACGCCCAGTTGGTAAAAACACAATACACGCCCAGTTGGTAAAAACACAATACACGCCCAGTTGGTAATACGAGAAAACACGACCAGTTGTCCATTGAAAAGCTCATTTGCATAAATATAAAATTGCTCATAACTTGGGCAAAAATGATCGTTTTAAAAAAAACAAAAAACTTTGCGGTTATCTACATTGCAGCACCCATCACATTCAATAGGAGATAGGGATTCGATAATCTGGTGACAGAGCCTCTTTAAGGGAATATAGAGACGTAGGTCCCTATTGCCTAGATAAGTATAGGTGATGGTAGCATACAGTGTTATAAAATATTGTGGTGTTGGAAGCCTATGTGAGTAATTTTATCCAAATCCTGTCCTTGAGAGTTGGTGGGTGTTCATTTGTGGCAAATTAATAAGCTCAGTACTGTAATTCACCCCTGTAATGTGACCTGCGAGGGGCGATCGTCACAGTATCTGTATGGATACATTATGTCATCGGAGACAAACGTCAGTACACTGCCAAAAACAGGGGTTTGGAATAGCGAATATGTGGTGTTTGTTTTTTTGTTTTGTTTTGTTTTTCTAGCGTAGTAGCCTAGGAGTGATGGATACCACTGTATGGAATCTGTCGCTGGCAGCAGATTTAACACCTAAATCCTGGGCTTTTCATGACAAATTTGTTAAAGGTGCCATAATACGCTATGGGTGACAGATGCCATCAGTGGCACCCGTCGCTGCATCCCTTTAACATATACGCCGGGAGCATTTCCCGGCATACACGCTAAACTTATCGCAAAAAAAAACCCGTGATGGGGCTTAACATAAAGTGCATAGAACTTGCATGGTTTCACTTTGTATGTCTTTCTTCATATAAAACGACGTTTTATATTTGTTTGTTTTTTTCCCTGAAACTTTTTTGTTTTTTATATATAATTTTCTTTTTTCTTTTCATTAGGCTGTATCAAAGATGGTCTGGCAGAGATTTTGGTCTGGAGATTTAATGCTACAATGAGGACACACACACGGGCAGCCCCCAGTGTGTTTTTCATATATGTGCTTTGTTGTGCTGTTGCACTCGGCTCAGAGGAGAGCACAAATGCGCAAATCCCATTCCTCAATGCAAAATATGATGGTTTCCCCATGCTGTACTTTTCAAAAGGTGAAGTGGAGAAGCTGCGTGCCCAAGCAGCAGGCACCCATCAACACATTGCATCACGCATTAATAAAGCCGTTCATACTATGCTCACCAACCCCACGGGATACCTGCCCCCGTGGGATCCAAAGGACTTTTCTGCCAGATGGAATGAAATTTATGGCAACAACTTGGGGGCATTGGCGATGTTCTGTGTTTTGAATCCAGACAACACTGAAGCACTTGGCATGGCAAGAGAGTACATGGAGAGAATGGCAGCACAGCCTAGTTGGTAGATTTTTTTTTCTAACTTTTTTACGCATAATATGTTCAAAATGTATTTCATAAATGTGGCGTTGAGTTCATGAGCGCTTGACTGCACATTGCATTCTTCTTGGAAACATGACACCAATTTAATTGGTTTTACATATTCCTTTGTCATTCAGTATAGACTGTAATAGGATTCACATCTGTGACTCTTGACTCTACAACATGGCAATCTAGTTCTAATGTAACTAGACACAATTCAGTTTAATATTCATACCTGGTTCTCCCAGAACCATATTCTGCAGATTTGGAGAACTTTTTAGTTGTGTTTTTTTTTGCACCAGGCTATGAGGAGGTTTTAGGGGTGTTACTCTTATGTGTAACCCAATTTCTTCCCACAGCTGACAGACTAGCTGGAGGATAATAGACCAACACAATCTAACTAACCTTCTAACACACACACACAGTTGGGCTCCATTCACACTACCGTTATAATAAGTTTTAGCTCTCTTCCGTCGGAGGAAGAGATGAACGAGAGTCCAAATTGAAAGAATCGCTTCCGTTAGAATTACCATTGATTTCAAAGCTAATTCTTTTCTTTCTGATGCTTTCCGTTCGCCTCAATTCGCAGACTGCACTTTTGCTTCAGTCCAAAAAAATGGAAACCTAGCAAACGGAAAGCATCTGAAACAAGAATTACTATTGAAATCATTGGTAATTCTAACGGAAGCGCTGCTTACCGTTTGGACTCCAACTCTTCCTCCGGAAAGCTAAACGTACTGTAACGGTAGTATGAACTTAGCCTTATACTGTTAACGTCTTTTATTGAGCATATGAAGTAAACCTCTACAGTGCAGGGAGAAAAAGTAAACCTGTTGGCTTTTCCAAGAGCTAATTGGCAAAAGGTGTTTCAATTAAAGAGATGAGATTGGAAGTGCCGGTTTCACAGGTGCTTTCCCCATTGAAGGCACACAAAGGGCTTGTTTAGACGAACGTGTAATACGTCCGTGCAACGCGCGTGATTTTCACGCGTGTCGTACGGACCTATGTTAGTCTATGGGGCAGTGCAGACAGTCCGTGATTTTTGCGCAGCGTGAGCCCGCTGCGAAAAACTCACGACGTGCTATATTTGTGCGTTGTTCGCGCATCACGCACCCATTGAAGTCAATGGGTGCGTGAAAATCACGCATGCCACACGGAAGCACTTCCGTGGGACGAGCGTGATTCGCGCAACAGCTGTCAAACTAGGAATGAAAGCAGAAAAGCACCACGTGCTTTTCTGTTTACAAACATCTAAACGGAGTGTCATAATGGCAGCTGCGCGAAAATCACGCAGCCGCGCATCATACGGGGATGACACACGGAGCTATTAAGTGCCTTTTGCGCACGCAAAATGCTGCGTTTTTTGCGTGCGCTAAACGCACACGCTCGTGTAAACCCGGCCTTAGGCTGGTTACTTAAAAATCTGTTTTTCTTAAGCACTGGTTAGTGTGACCCATGCCTTGAGGCAAACAACTTTCAGAAAACCTCAGATGTGTTTACTCCTTCCTGACCGCCCACTGTCTTTTGACGTCAGGCAGTGCTGGTCCCCAGCCTATGACATTTTTTGGCGTCGCTGTAGATGAGGCTGATGAGCGCTCGTGTGAGGGCTCATCCTCTAAGCAGGAGCTGTAAGTAACCGCTCCTGATCTCAGAGCAGCCTCCTGAACACAGCTGGGGTCGGAAAACATTGACCCCAGCTGAATAACCCTTTGATTACCGTGGTCCGTGACCGCGGCATGATCAAAGGGAATTCCCCTCCTTGATCGCATCACCCGGGAATACCTCTGCAGTCAGCCGTGGGGACGTACAAAGGACCCCAGGACTGTATGTTACGTTTGCCTGCTGTTCGGGCACACTATGTGCTGCCCGATCAGCAGCCTGTGTCAGTGACACAGTGTAACGTATTCGCATACAAAAGTATGCTAATACATTATAAGTAAAAATAAAGTTATCCCTTAATGGGATTTTAAAAAAAAACATAACAAAAAAATAAATAAATATAAAGACCCAAAAAAGGCATTATTTTGCATAAAATACGTTTTATTGCCCCTACACTAAATAAAAACAAAAAACCTACACATTATTTGGTATCTATACGACCATAATAACCTGAAGAATTAATCGAATGGGTTATTTAGCGTGAAACGTGAACGGGATAAAAAATAAACAAGAAAAACAATTGCAACAATTGCTTTTTTCTATATTCACGCCGTAAAAAAAAAATATTTTTACCCCCAAACTGTAGGAAAACAAAAATCGATTTCTCTCGCATAAAACAAGGCCTCATACAGCCACGTCAATTAAAAAATTAAGTTATGGCTGCTGAAAGGCAGAGAGGCAAAAACAGAAAAATTTAGCTGGTCATTAAGGTCTTTTCAGGCCTGGTCACTAAGTGGTTAAAGAGACACATGAAGCTGGAAAATGCTACAAAAGCATTGCTGACACAACAATTGCTGATACAACATTGCTGATACAACAATCCAAAGCTAGACAAAATGTCTACAAGGACTGTTGCTATTCTCTCGAAGTGGTTGTCCTGTTTAAGAGGCTCTGTCACCAGATTATCAAATCCCTATCTCCTATTGAATGTGATCGGCGCTGCAATGTAGATAACCGCAAAGTTTTTTAGTTTTTTTAAAAAAACAATCATTTTTGCCAAGTTATGAGAAATTTTATATTTATGCAAATTAGCTTTTCAATGGACAACTGGGTGTGTTTTCTCGTTTTACTAACTGGGCGTGTATTGTGTTTTTACCAACTGGGCGTTGTGAATAGAAGTGTATGACGCTGACAAATCAGCATCATACACTTCTCATCGTTCCCACCCAGCTTCTTTCCCTGCAGAGACAGTGTGACGTCACCCACAGGTCCTTCAACCTTGTCGTCGGACAAAGAAGATACATCGGCTCCAGGCGTCCAAAAGGTTAATATGCTCGTCTCTAGGGAGTTTGCTATGCTTACCTGCACATGGTGATGCTGCTGCAAATTCAACTGTACTCTCTGACGCTTGGAGCTGATGTGTCTTCTCTCTTCCGACGCGAAGGTTGAAGGACCTGTGGGTGACGTCACGCTGTGTGTCTGCAGTGAAAGAAGCTGGGTGGGAACGATGAGAAGTGTATGATGCTGATTTGTCAGCGTCATACACTTCTATTCACAACGCCCAGTTTGTAAAAACACAATACACACCCAATTGGTAAAACGAGAAAACACGCCCAGTTGTCCATTTGAAAAGCTAATTTGCATAAATATAAAATTGCTTATAACTTGGGCAAAAATGATAGTTTAAAAAAACAAAAAACTTTGCTGTTATCTAAATTGCAGCGCCGATCAGATTCAATAGGAGATAGGGATTTGATAATCTGGTGACAGAGCCTCTTTAAGATCATTCTAAGAACACAATGGGCAAGCCTGAAAGAGGTGAGAACCTAAGGGTGACAGCAAAAGGTCGACTGAAGGCTACAAACTGCAAACACCTCTGTTTGTGTCCACTATTAGAAAAACTCTGAACGAGAATGATGTTTATGGAAGGACAACACTAAGGAGGCCACTGTTGTCCAAAAAAAAAATAAACCTGCGGCCTGTCTCAATTGTGCCAGAGACCACCTGAATGTTTCACAATGGTTCTGGGAAAATGTTCTATAGACGGATGGGACAAAAGTGGGACCTTTTTAGCACTAATGCACAGTGCTATATTTGGAGGAAAAAGAACACCAAACCCTCAACCTAACTGTGAAGAATGGTGAAGGGAGAATCCTGGTTTGTTGCTGCTTTGCTGTCTCAGGGCCTGGATGCCTTGCGATCATTGAGGGAGCAAGGACTTTAAAGGTGTATCAAAATGTTTTACAGGCAAATGTAAGGGCAATAGTAGCCGATGACCTCAAGCTGAAAAGATGTTGGGTGATGCTAACAAGACAATTACCCAAAGCAAACAAGTAAATCAACTAAAGAATAGTTAAAAAGATTTGTGTTTTGGAATGGCCAAGTCGGAGTCCTGACCTTAACCCCATCTAGATGCGGTCATGACCTGAAAAGGGCTTTGCACGCAAAGCATCCTAGAAATATTGATGAACTGATACACATTTGCAGGGAGTAGTGTTCTCAAATTCCTCCTCAATGTTGTGCAAATCTTATTTGCAGTAAAAGGAAACGTTTGGTAGAGATTGCTGCTAAAGAAGGATCTACAGGGGTTATCTGGGTTTCTAAATTTGATGGCCTATCCTTAGGATCGGCAATCAATATTATATCGGTGGGTCTCCGACGCCTGGCACCCCCGCCCATCAGTTTGAAGGGGCTGTAGCGCTCATACAAACGTCGCAGCCTCTTCATTGTTTACGTAGTTACCTTCTCGTTTGTATTTTGCAGGCACCGTTACATTTGTAGTGGCTGTGCAAGGTATTGCACCCCCGTCCTATTCACTTGAATTGGACAGTAGTGCAATACCTTGCACAGCCACTATAAATCTAATTTTCGAAGCCCAGATAACCCATTTTAAATTTAAGGGTTCACTTTTTCTCCCTGCCTGATTACTCAATGTGCTCAATAAGACATGAATTGTACAACTGCTTATGTGTTATTAGTTTGTCTTTCTGATTGTGCCTTCAATTACGCTTTGTTAGTAATTAATGCAGAAATACAAGTAATTCCAAGGTGTTCACTTTCTAGTGTTTTTAGGATGCACTCCCAACTATTGCTTAGTTGCAGCTAAAGTATATCTTGCTCTCAAATGTATTCTTTGATATGGATTTAAAGTAAAACATTTGAGCCACTTAAGTCTAAAGCTACATAGCCTTACACATGTGGTAACATAAGGAATTATGTTACGTCTATTTTCACATCTGCATTGGCGCCTCTGTTGCAGATTCTGTCAAATACATGGAAAAAATGGCAGTGCATGCAGTGATGTTTTTCGCCTTGGTGAAACCTGATGGACCTCATTGTAAGACAAATGGGTTCAGTCTGGTGCCACTTGTCTGCATCGTGTGACTGATTCGGCACGTCATTGTGGATCTGTTATAAAAGGAAGGCGCGACGCAGAAGTGAACGGAACCGAATATGTTTTGCTTTTTGTTACGTTACCATAATATATTTTGCCAGCGGGTTTTGCTGTTTGATTTTGACTTCCACTACTGTAGATACTTTGATCTTTTCTACTCCAGAGGCTAGTATAAAACATGTGTGTGGGTCTGTCATCATGCCTGGCACAGATGTTCTAAATAGAGCCCACGTTGTTGAAGACCCTAACATCTCTTAGCTTATAAGCTCCTGGAGATGTTTTTCGGCATTTGATCTGGAAATGTGGTTCTTGTTGAATCATTCCTAGTAAAAACATAAATCATTTTGGCCAAATGAAATAACTTCTCCGAATAAACATGTAGCCATTTTAGATTTAGTTCATAGATAAAATAAAAATGAACTCTTCTATTTATAGATATAACTTATTTGTTCGTTTCTTCTACAAATCCTTCTTTCTTTATGGTACTTGTTTCACCAGCTAGAGTTTCTGGAGTTCTCTCCTTTTGGCTTATCGGAGCGTTGTTGCTTGTAAAGGAAACTATTCTTATTCTAAGTATATAATACACCTAGTGAATATACAGTATTGCAGTCAGAGGTCCATTAGCTACATAGGCCACTGTAAAACACCCACTATAATCTGCAGTCCTAGTTGTAAGCAAAGCGTCAGGGCTCATTCAGACAAGCGTAAAACTCGTCGCTGTGCACTGACCCATTGATTTCAATGGGGCCATTCACACATGCAGGAGCTTTTACGCAGCGTGTCCATTGCGTAAAACTCACTGCATGTCCTATATTTGTGCGTTTTTCACCTATGCACCCATTGAAGTCAAAGTGTGCGTGAAAACCACATCCGTGTGCTGTGCATGATTTGCGCATCAATTCCATTGAAAAATAAAGATGTGCTTTGCGAGTGTGTAGAAAAACACATGCCACTCGCAAAGCACAGATGCAATAACGCAATGCACACGGACCAAATTTACGCTCGTGAATCTGATACGCTCGTGTGAATGTAGCCTGACGTTATTTGATTTGTTGTCATACTGCTCCATTTCTAAAAAGCAGGAATACTATGTTAGAGAGTGTCTATAACATGAGTTGCAGTGCACCTATAAAGTGGAGCTTTGCAATGTTTTAATTACGCAGCATGATGTCTACCAGCAAATATCAGTTCCTGTACTTTACATGCATTTTGTATAATTTTTTTACTGTACAACCAAATAAAGGAAAAATCTAAACAATATCCATTGGTATGTTTTACAGGTTAGTGAAGGATGCTCCTTGGGATGAGGTTCCCCTGGCACACTCCCTTGTAGGCTTTGCCACTGCCTATGACTTCCTGTACGACTCTTTTACTAAACACCAGAAAGAGAAGTTTCTTGAAGTAATTGCAAATGCTTCAGGTTACATGTATGAAACGTCATACAGGAGAGGATGGGGATTTCAGTATCTCCACAACCATCAGCCTACCAACTGTGTAGCACTGCTAACCGGAAGCTTGGTCTTGATGAATCAAGGTATGTTCCATTAATAGGCAATTTTACCGTGGCAATTTCCACCATTTACTTTTATACAAAATATTTGTCCCTTCTCTATATTTCTTTTTTTCTTTTTTTTTCTTTCGAATACGCTCTGCAGTAACTGTTCAGGTACATTGAATTAAGTGGATTTATAACGAGGTTAGTTCTTCTTTTTTTAGGCCCAGTCACGCCCTATGGCGCATATCTAGATTTTTCTACTTCCGCCACGGAGTGGTACAGCCTGAGGACAATTAGTAGTTGGTACAAACTTGGTTCTTTAACTGTATATAATGCAGTAGCTTTGGTTTTATTAGGTTGCATTCGGACTGCTTGCAGTATCTGCTAAAAGCTCACGCCGCATACGTCAAACGTATACATAGGCCCCCCATTTACGTGACAAAGGCTTTTTTTTTTTTTGCTCTCTGCCGGACTGGTATACGAAGGTTTACCTTTTTTAACAATATGAAATAGCATAGTGCACTAATCCATACAGAGGCATCCCATAAAGTTTCTACCGGACTGTTTTGTGTTTTTTTTCTTCTATTTTTTGTAGCCTATGGGCTATTAATGCCGCTGTATGCCTATACAATGGCATCTGTCTTGAAATACTGTTGACTTATAACCTTTGAATTAGTTTGAATAGTTCCTTACTGAATCTCAGCAATAAGCTTGATTTTGTAACTATGTCTATGCAGTAAACTCATCTATGCACTATGCTTATTTTGTTATCATATTTACATAATTAACCTATGTATCCAGGGGGTACAGGACCGCACTACTCACCCCCCCCCCCCAGCACGCACTAGTCAAATGGCATGAGCATGCCCATGCTCGGATGGGTTAGGTAAGGGACGGTGCCACGCAGTTCATAGGTCCACATGAAACATTGGTTTGCCAATATAAATATTGCCAGAATTATCTCCAATATTTTATTGGAAGAGGTAAACCTTGATAAATTGGGGGAATATAAGCTTAATCGAGAGCCATCTTGGGCTGGGTTCCCACGTAGTGTAAACGCTCTGGAATTTCTGCAACGGAATTCTGTGCAGAAATTCTGCAGCATTTACAGTAACAGCAAAGTGAATGAGACTTAGAAAATCTCATGCCCCCGCTGCTTAAAAAAACGCACAAAGTCGTGCGGAAAGTGTTCGGTTTGTTTCAGTTACGCTGCATGTCAAATTATGCGGTGTTTGGCCCATAGGCTTCAATAGGGAGAATATTTACTTTGCGGTTTATCTAGCAGAAACGCAGTAAAACCGCTGGAAATCCATAGGTGCACATATACTTTTCTATAACCAATGTTTAACACTAAATACGCAGGTAAAATCGCTGTAAGGCCTCATTTACACGAGCGTGTGCGTTTTGCGCGTGCAAAAAACGCAGCGTTTTGCGTGCGCAAAAGGCACTTGACAGCTCCGTGTGTCATCCGTTTATGATGCGCGGCTGCGTGATTTTCGCGCAGCCGCCATCATAGAGATGAGGCTAGTCGACGTCAGTCACTGTCCATGGTGCTGAAAGAGTTAACTGATCGGCAGTAACTCTTTCAGCACCCTCGACAGTGCATTCCGATCACCATATCGAGTAACCTGTTTTAAAAAAAAAAGAGGTTCGAACTTCCCGGCCGTTGCCTTGGTGACGCGTCCTTGGTGACGCGCCTCTCGACATCTGGCCCCACCTCCCTGGATGACGCGGCAGTCCATGTGACCGCTGCAGCCTGTGCTTGGCTTGTGATTGGCTGCAGCTGTCACTTGGACTGAATTGTCATCCCGGGAGGTCAGACTGGAGGAAGAAGCCGGGAATTATCGGTAAGTCAGAACTTTTTTTTTTTTTTTACACGTTCACGTATATTGGAATCGGAAGTCACTGTCCAGGGTGCTGAACCAGTTTAACTCTTTCAGCACCCTGCACAGTGACTGTCTCCTGCCGGGTTCGGTCAAAACGAGTTCGGCCGAACCCGGTAAAGTTCGGTTCGCTCATGTCTAAGACACTCCGTTCGGATGTTTGTAAACAGAAAAGCACGTGGTGCTTTTCTGTTTACATTCAGTTTGACAGCTCTTGCGCGAATCACGCAGTTCGCACGGAAGTGCTTCCGTGCGACCTTCGTGGTTTTCACGCACTCATTGACTTCAATGGATGCGTGATGCGCGAAAAACGCACGATTATAGAACATGTCGTGAGTTTTACGCAACGCACTCGCGCTGCGCAAAATTCACGCATCGTCTGCACTGCCCCATAGAGTAATATAGGTGCGTACGACACGCGTGAAAAGCACGCGCGTCGCACGCGCGTATATTACGCTCGTGTAAATGAGGCCTAAATGTGAGCAGGAAAAACGCACTATTTGGTGCAGATTTCTGTGACCGATCTACCAGCGTTTAAGTGATTTCTGCTGCAGATTTTCTGTTGCAGATCCTGTCTGTGGGAACATAACCTCGTGTGTGGGAACCGATCTTTTTTTTTTTTTTTTGTTTTCCGCAGCGTGGGCAAGAGATTTTCTATATCTCTTTAACTTTGCTGCTACTGTAAATGCTGTGGAGTTCCGTTGCGGAAATTCCGCAGTGTTTATGCTACGTGGGAACCCAGCCTTAGGGCTCGTTTACACGAGCGTGATAAACGTCCGTGCAACGCGCGTGATTTTCACGCGTGTTGTACAGACCTATATTAGTCTATGGGGCAGTGCAGACAGTCCGTGAGTTTTGCGCAGCGTGAGTCCGCTGCGTAAAACTCACAACCTGTTCTATATTTGTGCGCTGTTTGCACATCACGCACCCATTTGAAGTCAATGGGTGCGTGAAAACCATGCATGTCACACGGAAGCACTTCTGTGGGACAAGCGTGATTCGCGCAACAGCACTGAAAAGGATGAATGAAAACAGAAAAGCACCACGTGCTTTTCTGTTTACAAACATCCAAACGGAGTGTCATAATGGCGGCTGCGCGAAAATCACGCAGCCGCGCATCATGCGGGGCTGACACACGGAGCTGTTAAGTGCCTTTTGTGCACGCAAAACGCTGCGTTTTTTGCGTGCGCAAAACGCACACGCTCGGGTAAACCCGGCCTTAGAGTGGTTTTAGGTTTGATAGCAAAAGTAGAGGGAAATTGGTGGGTCATTGAATGAGTAGATAACTATAGGTTGGGTGTACATGTGAAATGAATGTGGGAAAATTAAATAAACCACCTCTGCATGTTCACAAGCAGCAGAGACAACTATGCTAGAGAAACACATGACTCAAGGATCAGACTACATACCATCTGTAACCATGGAAGCACATAGGTCTGCATAGAAGCTGTAGTCACAAAATAGGATACATTTACTTGGCAGTGTTTCTTAAAGGGGTTGTCTAGTTTGGGGACTGTGTCCAACCGGATATCTGGCCCCCACCAATCATATACTGATGACCTATCCTGTGGAATCTGTGTAAAAAAAAAAGTCCCCAACCTGGACAATCCATTTACTTTTTTTTTTTTAAGACCGTATTAAAAAAAATACATTTAAAGAGTACTCTTTCAGCTAAATTATATTCTTTTTTTAATGTATTTATTTATTGTTGTACAATGTATTTGTGTATCTTAAATGTGTGTTTTAATTTTTTAGGGTATTTGCAAGAAGCTTACTTCTGGACGAAGCAAGTTCTCACTATCATGGAAAAGTCCATAGTCCTGTTAAATGATGTGACAGATGGGTCATTGTATGAAGGTGTGGCTTATGGCAGCTATACAACAAGATCACTTTTCCAGTATATGTTTCTTGTCCAAAGGCATTTTGATATCAATCATTTCAACCATCCTTGGCTGAAGGAGCACTTTGCTTTTATGTACAAAACGGTCTTGCCAGGTAAGAGACTTTGGAAAAATTTTATTTTTCTAAACCGAGCTGTTCTTCTAGATTAAAATAAGATCTCCTTTTTATTACTAAATGTACTATTTGCTATGAGTTCATGAACCTACTGGAATTAGTCTGTCGTTTTTTCCGTTTCAGTGTAGCCTGGTCTTAGGATAAGCTTAATGTGGTATGTGTGCTTTACCAGCAAAAAACAAAACCATGTTTGAAATTTCACTATGTATGCAAATAAGCAATGTTGTTAACCTTTATTTATACAATATAATAGTTGTAATATCTGCAGTACCTTTTACTTGAGCCCCTCTGAACAACTGACATTACATGTGGATGTGGTCAGCATTTTCTTTAGGTAGGGCTGCAGAACAGATGAGCTTAAATGAGTTCACCTGGTGTAATTAGTGTCCTTTATCCAGTGGCAGATTAAGGCTGGATTCACACGAGCATGTTCTGTCCGTAATGGACGGAACGTATTTCGGCCGCAAGTCCCGGACCGAACACACTGCAGGGAGCCGGGCTCCTAGCATCATAGTTATGTACGACGCTAGGAGTCCCTGCCTCGCTGCCTGACAACTGTCTCTTACTGTAATCATGTTTTCAGTACGGGACAGTAGTTCCACGGAGAGGCAGAGACTCCTAGCGTCGTACAGAACTATGATGCTAGGAGCCCGGCTCCCTGCAGTGTGTTCGGTCCGGGACTTGCGGCCGAAATCTGTTCCGTCCATTACGGACGGAACATGCTCGTGTGAATCCAGCCTAAGTGTACCATGGGCCCCCTTCTTCTCTTCCCCCTCACACGCAATTCGACCCCCCCCCAACCCGCTGACACTGTACCAGTAAGTGCCACAGACCTGACGGATACAGGTTTTAGCACTAGAAACAGCTGCTCTGTATTCAGGATATAAAGCAGCTGTATCTCAAAGTAAAAATAATTTTTAATAAGAAGTAATTAGACTGTTTTATAAAAAAAATTAAAAAAAATTCTATACCTCCCCTTAAAGTGTAACTAAACTTTTAACATATCATAGTGATATGTCAGAACTTCGGTGGGGGGGTTCGATAACAGTAACAAAATATATATATATATATATATATATATATATATATATATATATATATATATATATATATATTTTTTTTTTTTTTTTAAATGATCATTTTTGGCTAAGTTATGAGCAATTCTATATTTATGCAAATGAGCCTTTCTAATGGCCAACTGGGCGTGTTTTCTCTTATTGCCAACTGGGCGTGTATTGTGTTTTTAGCAACTGGGCGTGTTTACTTCTTTCACTGCACAATCACACTGATGTGGATCATGCTGGGCTGCAACAATGAGAAGTGTAGGACACTGATTAGTCACTGATTGGTCAGCGTCATATACTCCTCTGTACAACACCCAGTTGGTAAAAAGTAAGAACACGCCCAGTTGTCCATTGAGAAACTCATTAGCATAAATCTAAACTAGCTCATAACTTGCTCAAAAATGATCGTTTTTCAAAATAAAAACCACTGCTGTTATCTACATTACAGCACCAATCAGATTATGCAGGAGATAGGGCACTTATAATCTGGTGACAGAGCCTCTTTAACATCTGCTCTAGGTGCTTTATTTCCAGTGAAGGGAAATCTTAATGCTTCAGCATACCAGGCCATTCAGGGCAATTGTATACTTTCAACTTTACGGGAACCGTTTTGGGAAGGCCCTTCTCTCTTCCAGCATGACTGTGCCCAGTGCACAAAGCAAGGCCCATAAAGTCATGCTTGGGTGAGTTTGGTGTAAAAAAGCGACCAGTTTTGCAATTCAACTGACTCTTTACCAGATTAAGAGAAAATAATTAGGGTCATCTGGTGAAATTCCACCCTTTCTTGTGTCTATATAAACGAGAATTTTAAAATCCTCAAACCTAGTTAGCATTTTAAAAAAGTTAATCTTGTGTGTGTTTTTTTTTGGTCCACAACCTGCATAAAACATGGCATAAAAGCCGCTATTTCCTGCAGCCCTGCATTATTATATGGGAATAATGCGAAGTGGAGTTATTATGATACGAAGACAATATGAGACAGTTAATATTCAGTTCCCTAACATTAATCATGTAAATTCACCAAAGGGGTAGCTGTACTCTAAGGCCCTGTTCAGTTTTTTGCAGGCAGAAAATTCTGCCTTAAAATTCTGTCTGGAGCTGCCTAAGTACAGCTTCACATAAGCAGCCAGTACCAAGGGGAAGCTGAGCTGTGATCCTTAACGTGGCAGCAGTCTGTCTAATCCCACAGGGAGAACTTTTGCAGAACAGAGATCATGCAGGAAGTTACGGTCCCTGCATAAGTGACACATGCTTATTCCCATTGACTTAAGTAGACTTCGGTGATACGCTTTATGCTATGCAAGAGCCACAGTGTGATATATAGTAATGGATACTGCAGGAAAAAGAACAGTTCAGGCTAGGTTCATACAACGTTTGCCATACAGTTGCATTCTGTTGCAGCTTTTTTTTTGCAGTAAGTCAACTGTTAAAGATGCAAGGTTTCTGAATATATTTATTGTCGTATTGTACATACAGTAAGACCCCATTCACATGACTGTATATTTCATCCATAATTACGGACCCATTCATATCTATTGGCCACGGATGCCTTTCATTGTTTTAACTGATGGGTGTACGTGCTGAAAAATGATAGAATCTGTCCTATTCTTGTCCATAATTGTGACACGGACTCTCCCATTGAAGCCTACATGTGCTTCCGTAAATATGGACGGCTACGAATGTGTATCCGTAAACCGTCCGTATTTGCGTAAGTGTTGCTATGCAACATGTTGGTGACATAATTTGCAGCTTTTTTTTTTGCTTCTGACATTTGGCCCTCCCATCCGCTTGTTAAACTCATGGTTTATGAACTTTATTAAAATTTTCTACACAGGAGCTAGATGCCAATACAGTTGGTTCTTTATTCAATTCACTTCTATTGTAAAAGAAATCATGCAAAGAAACCACGTCTTTTTATTTATTTATTTATTTTTTGGTGTATAAAAACAAAACAAAAAACGTGACCAGATGTATGTTTTGTGGCTTTTTGTTTGTTTTTACATTGGAAGTGAATAGCAAAAGGATCGAACTGTATAGGCATCTTGTTGTAGCAGTAGAAGTTGTGTTTTTTTTTTGCAGTAAAAACATATGCCAAAAATGTGGTGTACACCAAACCTTAAACTGACACTTTTTTTTAGTTTTGGTTGGAGTTTATCCTCCAATGAGGGCCTGGCACCACTGTTTTCCCTAGGAAGTAACCATACAGGAGTATAGTTCACCTCTAGAAATAGCTAAGTGTTTTCACGTCATAAATTGATGGCAAATCCCTAGGATATGCCATTGCTTTCTTATTGGATTAGACAAGCAAAATCTAAAGTAGATAGGACAATCGCTTATATAGTAATCGTTGAGAGACAATGTTGTCCCTAAAGCTTCGCTTTAAATATCAAATTCCGTTAAATTCTGGCCATCAACCAGTGTGCAAAAAAAAAGTTACTGGGTTGCTACACGAGGAGTAACAGGTTGGTAATCTTTTTATTTGTTCTGTTGACTTGAAGCCAAAGGGTTACTCACCACCACATGTATCTCTATTTGGAGGTCCATTAGCAGTGATTCGGGTCAGTGGAACTGGCTGTTCAGGGTATTTCCCCTTACGGACATCCGTAGTACTGCATGGAATAAAAATGAACAGAGGTCTTCCGTAGTCTCTTCCTATGGAGGCAGCCTACACTACCTACAAAGCACTCACTCTGAAAAGACAGAGGTTTCCTTATTGAACCTTATTGTATCCCTATCATTGGTACAAATTTTCTTCCAGACCCCTTTCTGCTTAAACTCTTGTCAGCGTCATCCATAGGACTGTTATTGCCAGGGTATCAAGAGAATAAAGGGAGTGATGCAGAGCAGCTGTATCATGCGCTGACACGCAGGTTCGAGTTGTTGTTAACTTCTAAGTTCATAACTGATGTGATCGATAACCAGTGGATCCTGCGTGGCAGACACGCAGGACCCGCTTTCTCTGAACCAGTCAGTGCCACGGAGCTGACTGATTCAGGTCTCCGCACAAGATTCTGGGTAAGTATAAACATTTTTTTATTTTGTTGCGAGTTTTAAAGGAAACAGAAATGATATTGTGAGAGCCGCGCATGGTACTCACTGTCCAGCGGTAGTCACTGTCCACGGTGCTGAAAGAGTTACTGCCAATTAGTGCAGCCCCTTCTCTCTATCCAGCACTGATCGTTTAACTCTTTCAGCACCCTGGACAGTGACTACCGCTGGACAGTGAGTACCATGCGCGGCGCTCACAATATAGATTTCTAATTATTTAAAAAACTCAAATTAGGCATGAGCCTGCAGACAGGGAAATCCCCCGACGTCGCCTAGCAACGCTCCCGTAATTACGGGTGCACACACGTAGCCACCCGTAATTACAGGAGCCCCATAGACTTTTATATGAAATCTATAGAAATGGGACATGAAATAGGACATGTTCTATATTTTTCAACGGCCCGGGCACCTTCCCGTAAGCAAACGGGAAGGCACCCGTGGCCTAAGTCTATGGGCCCGTAATTACGGGAGTTTTTACGGTCGTGTGCATGGGGCCTTAGATTGATAATAGCTGGTACCTGTGTTTCTGTCACAGGACAAGCATTCATTGAAACAGTTGGTCACGTTGACCTGACAGATTTGGCTTTGACCACAAGATACAGCTTCTATATATACAAGATACATAGAAGCAGTATCTCAAAGTAAAAAACATTTTTTAATAAAACTAATTTAAAAGTTGTTAAAAATGAAATAAAACATTGATTTATTTTTAAAAAATTGCTTACGTTTACATAAACTTTATTTTTCAATAGGTAAAAATACTAAGATTCAACGCTAAATACCACTGGTTAACTGAAGGAAATAAAACAAAGGTTAATTTGATATACTAAATATAAATAAGCACCAATTAAATGAGCCACAAGTTGGGCATTTTCTTTGTGTAGATTCTGTATATCAGTACCGAATTAGTGTGACCACATCATAGGTATTGGTTACATATCCGGATAAATGCACAACCATAAAGTATTCACAGCAATGCCCATAAGAGAAGAATGACCACATTTACATGGTAAATTTAGTAGAGCTAATATAGCTCAACCTACATGAACTACCTTGCCAAAAATAGACCGTTTTTGTTTTTTTAATAGCCAAATTAAGTTTATAGGGAAAACAGTTTGTTATAGAATGTTTTGTTTCATTAAGTCCATCTTAATAGACTGAACCTATCCTGAATATCGATTTGGTCTCTTTTTGGAGTATAATTATGTCCCAATCTCCGTCCTTTAGAGGGGGTTTTATCAGTTCTATTCCTTGAAATCTTAAGTTTACCAATTCCTATGGTGAGCTTCACACACATGTCTGGACACTTTCTGATTTATTGGGGTTCGACTGCCAGGACCTCACCCATGCTAAGAATGAACTATAGCCTACCTCGGTTTTTGCCATTGGCACTCCCAGCAACTTGCTGTGCAAAAAAAAAAAACTCCATTCAAGTGAAAGATTAAAGATTCTTTTGCCAGATCCAGAATACTGCCTGAGAGAGTCTACACTGCTTCTCTTTGCATAGGTTGTAGAACCATAGATTTGCACATGCTTTTATCTTTTTAGCTTACGTTTTGTGTTTCAAGTTCAGAGGGGTTTTCCCATAATCCTTTATCAACTATCCACAGGATAGGCGATAAATATCTGATCAGTGGGGGGTCCGACCGCTGGGACCCCCACGAACAAGAACGCTGGGGCTGTTGAGCTCCATCTTCAGCAGCCCCTTAGAAGTCAATAAAGCGGTGGACGAGAATGCGCACGACTGCTCTGTTCCTATGGGGCTCTCAGGAACTGAAAGGTAAGCCTGTTTTCATGATCGCGGGGGTCCCAATGGTTGGACCCCTACCAATCAGATATTTATCCACCTATCCTGTGGATAGGTGATTAATAATTATGGGAAAACCCCTTTTAAGACCATTATAAAGGAAAACAGATCAACTTCGTGTGAACATTTTATATTTACAAGGCCATATTTCCAGTGACCTGATGGGCTGCTTTCTTCAATACATCCTGAATTTTTGATAAATATGTCTCTTTTTAGTTCTTTCTTTTATTTGATGTCTCTATTATTTTGTGTGCTTTGTCCTAGGTTTTCAGAGATCTGTTGCCATAGCAGATTCAAACTACAATTGGTTCTATGGCCCTGAGAGCCAGTTGGTGTTTCTGGATAAGTTTGTTATGAGAAATGGGAGTGGCAATTGGCTGGCAGAACAGATTCAACTAAACAGAGTTCAGGAAGGGCCTGGAACCCCAGCCAAAGGTCAACGCTGGTGCACTCTGCACACAGAGTTTCTTTGGTAAGGAAGCATTTGGTCTCATTAAAAATATTAATTTGTTTTTTTTATTTTCTACCTTTTTTTAGAGGGTACCTGTCAGTTAAGATTGTATTACTTAAATGTGTCCAGAAGTAGCTTTATAAAATTTCATTCTTCTGGAACCCCCGATTCCTCTGACGCTAGGAGGGAGTGGTCAAACTGGAGCTCTGTATGAAGGCAACCAATTAGAGAAAAGGCTCTACTTATTCTGGAAACGGTGTCGATGTTACTCTTTTTTCTCTTACTTTTTCTTTTTTAAATCTCATACAATGTATTTAATAAAGGGACAAGTGGCTCTAAGAACAAGTTTAGTAAACTGTTTATCTTCTAAAATGGGGAAGACACGATTGTATAAAACCATTGGGTATCAGAGCTAATTTAGGACTTAAGATTTGCAAGCTGTGATCTTATACTAAGATCATTGTGATCAATGTGCTTGCCTATCACTATGTAGTAATTACATTCAGCAGCACCAGTCCAGAGTAGCATAGTGTACATTCGTTATTCACAACGCACAGCAAATGGGTTATCAATGTAATGGTTTGCTAAGGCCATAAGTTACTGAGAAATCACCTGTGTTTGGTAAATAATGACACTACGTTACTCTTCCCTAAATTGGTGCTGTTGATAACCTTGTGTGTTTTCTGTAGTCCGTTCCTACATTTGTGATTGCACCGTATTCCTTTTTGGGTGGTATTATAACACTAAGGGTATGTTCACACGGCCTATTTACGGACGTAATTCGGGCGTTTTTGCCCCGAATTACGTCTGAAAATAGCGCCTCAATAGCGTTGACAAACATCTGCCCATTGAAATAAATGGGCAGACGTTTGTCTGTTCACACGAGGCGTAATTTACGCGCCGCTGTCAAATCACGGCGCGTAAATAGACGCCCGCGTCAAAGAAGTGACCTGTCACTTCTTTGGCCATAATTGGAGCCGTTATTCATTGACTCCAATGAATAGCAGCGCCAATTACGTCCGTAATGGACGCGGCGTTCAAGCGCCTGCATATGCCGTTACGGCTGAAATTACGGGGATGTTTTCAGGCTGAAACATCCCCGTAATTTCAGCTGTTATGGACGCTGTCGTGTGAACATACCCTTAAGAGTTTCCCTTCAGAAACTCTTAAGAGCTATGCAGCAGAAGTGTTTCACCATTAGAAATAAATCGGGAGACCTTTAGCTTACATTAGGTTTATCCAAGTATAGCCATTAGTTTCTGAAATTAGCCCTTTAATGACCGGCCTATTTTAGCCCCAAAAGAGGAGCCTGAGTAAGCCATTTCTGTTACGGTTTGAAAGTTTCCCTACCACAAAAAGTCTTAAATTGAAGTAATAAAAAAAAGTTACAAAAATAAAAACCCAAAAAACTAAAGGGCTTGTGTACAATATGTAAACTAGCAGACTCACCACAGGAGTTTGCTCCAAACTCCCTGTTAGGCCTCATGCACACGACCGTAGCCCGACCGTAGCCGTGTGCACGCCCGTGATTTTCGTGTCGGCCGGCTGCGGACTGTCAGCGGACTGTCAGCCGCAAGCCGCCCGCACATGCACATGGCCGGGCCATTGTTTTCAATGAGCCCGGACCGCAACTCCGGACCATAATAGGACATGTCCGTACTTTCTGCGGTCCGGGTTCCCGGGCCGTGCACGGACCGCAAAAACTACGGTCGTGTGCACGGCCCCATAGAAAAGAATGGGTCCGCAATTCTCCCGTGGATTTGCGGGGGAATTGCGGACGCAAAAACACGGTCGTGTGCATGAGGCCTAAGGCTGATCCTGGCATGCCCATAATCCTTGGTGGCATACAGTGTCCGTTATTGGGAGATCTCCCTTTCTATTTGTGCCGCCAGGGATTATATCCCCCTTCCTCTGTATACCACGTAGATGCTGCAGTTAACTGCGACCGAAGAAACTAAGGGGCTAAACTGCCAGTATCGGAGGAGAGCGCATGAGCTTAGCTATCTAATGGGACACCTGTGCAGCACTTAGACTAGAACGCTGCCTTTCCACAGAACCCTAGTTTAAGGCCCCTTAGTGACTGCAGTAAGAAGGCGTATTGGTGGTCATTTTTTAAACTAAAGTTATTTAGTATGTTGTCCAGAGTCTTTGAGCAAAGAGAGGGACCTGGGTGGAGATCTATTTTGGTGTGTATGACTGACTCTAGTGGCCCTTTCATTGCGTAATACAGTGGTCCCCAAGGATCAGTTTCATGCAAGACCAGCAATTATATAAAAATAAAATAGAAACTTTTTTAGGGTCTGTTCACACGTTGCGTAAACACTGCAGTTTTCTGCAACAGAATTTGTTGCGGATAATCCGCAGCGTAATAGAGTAGCAGCAAACTGGATGAGAGCAAATCTCATCCACGCTCCGCATGTAAATTACTGAGCGGTTTTTCAGCAGTGTAAAGTTTTATTCCACAGAATGTCAATTGTATCTGTGTAAACGCTGCTTATTTGTTGTGGGTTTTATCTCCCCATTGAATTCAATAGGGAAAACCCGCAACAATTAGCAGTTGCGTTTTATTGTGGCAGAATCTGAACAATTCCGCTGCAAAAAACGCAACTCGGAATTTGGTCCAGTTTTTAGTCCGGAATTACCTGCGGCCCATGGGGCATGAAGTCAGCCTTAATCTTGCGGCCCGGTACCAAATATCCACTGCCTTGTATTGGTCCGCAGCCTTGTGGTTGGGGACCATTGGCTTAGTAGACAACTTAAAATTCAGGGGTAACTCTGGTACACATGGTTATTCTAGTGGGCACACCGTTGGTCTGAGTAGGTTGTTTTTTGTTTTTTTTAAATGGACCTACTCAGACCAACTCTGCTGCCCTGAATCTATGAAATCTATGAAAATTACAAAGTTTACAATATATTTTTATTGCTATTAAATGACTGCAGCTGTCATGGGATTTTGCATCACTTTTATTGTAATATGTAATGCTGAGTTTTTTTTGTTTTTCATTGCCCCCCAGAGTAGCCTTTTACTTATTTTATATCAGAGGGAAATTTAAAAACATAGAAGGGGAATTTAAAATAGATTTTCTATTCCCTTATATCCCATATATATTGTGACTCTTTGAGACCCACCCCTCTGAAACCATTTTAAAATTGCATTAAAAATTGTTTTAACGAGGCTTTGCTCTATTTAAGAATATATTCTATGTTTAACAGGTATGACGCATCATTACCATCTACACCTCCACCAGACTTTGGCATTCCTAGGTTGCATTTTTTTGAAGACTGGGGTGTGGTGACCTATGGGAGTGCTTTACCTGCTGAAATCAACAGACCTTTTATTTCATTCAAATCGGGAAAGCTTGGAGGTCGTGCAATATTTGATATTGTTCACAAAAACAAATACAAAGAGTGGATCAAAGGATGGAGGAACTTTAATGCTGGTCATGAACATCCAGACCAGAATTCCTTCACCTTTGCACCAAATGGATTTCCTTTTATTACAGAGGCTTTATACGGACCAAAATATAGTTATTTAAACAACGTATTAATGTTTTCACCATCTGTGTCAGATTGCTGCTTTTCTCCATGGGAAGGTCAGGTGACTGAAGATTGTTCTTCAAAGTGGCTTAAATATAAGCAGGGTGAAGCAGCAGATTCTCATGGAACGGTGACTGCAGTGATGGAGAAAGGTGGAGTTGTTTTCATCAGGGGTGAAGGAATTTCAGCCTACAGCCCAAAATTGAAGTTAAAAAGTGTTCAAAGAAATCTCATTCTTCTCCATCCACAACTGCTGCTACTTGTTGACCACATTCACCTAGACCATAGTAGTACTTTGGAAGCAACAACAACTTTTTTTCACAATGTAGACTTGCCTTTTGAGGAAACCTCTATTGATGGGGTTCATGGAGCAATAATTAGGCACAGAGATGAAATCTATAAAATGTTTTGGATGGATGACACTGGCTTGAGCGAGAAAGCTGTCATTACATCTGTAAACTACCCACATGGCTACCCTTATAATGGAACGAATTATGTGAATGTTACTACCCATCTCAGGAAACCAATTACAAGAGCAATATACCTTTTTATTGGACCGTCTATTGATGTTGAGAGTTTCAGTGTCCATGGAGACTATCAGCAAGTTGACGTATTTCTGGCAACTAGTGATCATGCCTATGCTGTCTACCTTTTCACTGGTGAAACACCAAGTCAGTCAGTCTATGCTAAAGTAGTTGCAGACCGACAAAGAATTGTGTTTGACAAAAGTTCATCCATCAGAAGCACTTCACCAACTGAGGTAAAGGATTATGTGGGACTTGTGGAGCAGAACCTTCAGCACTTCAAACCGGTCTTTCAGGAACTGGAGAAACAAATCTTGTCTCATGTAAAGAACACTGCTAGTTTTAGGGAAACTGCAGAGCGGATTCTAAGATTTTCAGATAAAAGAAACACAGAGGAGGCAATTGAAAAGTTATTTGCGATTTCTCAACAGCAGAAACAACCAGGTACGGTGAAAAGAACCAAGAAGGGACCAAGAAGGTACAAGTTTATCAATGCTGTTTCGGACATGTTTGCTCAAATAGAAGTAAATGAAAAGCAGACCAGACAAAAAGCCATGGCTCTGGCTCAAAGTGAAATTCCAATAAATGAGGATGAAGAAATGAAAGACCTCCTGGATTTTGTCGATGAGCCATCAGTAAGGCAGAAATCTAGCCCTCTAAACAGACCAGGCTCCCAACACATGTTGACTACACATTACAACAAGTCTTCATCCATATCTGCTTCTTATGCAAGACTTTTTTTAATCTTAAACATTGCCATTTTCCTAGTTCTCTTAGCGTTACAATTGTCACGATTTTTGAGGACTAAGAATGTACATAGAAAGAGATTACTTTACGCCATACTGTCTATTGATTGTTGTGTTTTAATGTGGCTGTATTCCTCGTGTTATCGGACACAGTGTTAGAACTGAGACTTAATCTATGCAAACCAGCAGGTTTATATTTGTTCATGTTTCTCAAAGGGAAAACTAAAAAAAAAATAAAGACTACCCTGAATGTTTACTAGCTGACTGGAAATCAATCCTACAGAAAGGAAAATAAATTTGTTTGTTTTTTGAAATCACTAAATGTGTGGGAATTGTATTAACGTATGTTACAAATGCTGTACAAAATCAGGTTGACCTTGTCTCCAATACGCAAAATACGTACGTGTCCGATACAGATCTAGTGCCTGCCAAAGGTGCATGAATTTGCTACTACTGAAGCACGTGGTACATATGGTTTTAGCATGAATCATACAGCAAACCGAACATAAGTTGTTTTTGATTCTTCATACCAAGTATGGCAAATATAAGTAATCTTTTTATGATTGCAACACTACACTATTGTGAACATGTGTATTTCTGCTCCGTTCTACAGCAGCTTCGCAAGATTATAAATGTTCAATTCTTGTAATATTTTGGTATGATGAATACACCTATGACTTCTGATAACTGAACATCATGGCAGGTGGAAGTTGGTAATAACCAGATGGGCGTGGATCAATTTCTATAGTAATGTTACACGTCATGGTTATTTTCTTTTTAGAAGGCCGAGATTCCACAAGTTGTATTGATCGCGTTTTTACTGCATTATTGTAGCTATTTTTACGTACTTAATTGCTGTAAAAAGGAAAAACAGCATGCGTTTTACGGCAAATCACCGTGGTTTTGCAATGCTTTTTTTTGGTTGTACGGTTATTAAAGGTAAAGCACGTTAAAACCATAAAGCAATAAAACACCCTGTGAAATCTCAGCCTCAATTGTATTGTGTATTGTCCATTAAGTTCAAACGTATGAGGAATTTAGGTGTTTCATTCCGTCCCATTACCCCAGCTGTGTAAAATCAAGCACCTCATCATGCAATTTGCCTTTAGAACGACCCATTCTTTTACAAAATGTTTGTAAAGAGTTCACTAAATTCCAGTGTAATACTGTAATAGGATGCCACCATTGTAACAAGTCAGTTCATAAAATGTCTTCATTCCTAGATATTCCATGAACAACGGAAGTGGTATTTTACTAGATTGTAGATTGTGAGCAAGGCCCTCTCATCCAACATCCGTGTCTGATCTCACAAATTCTATTCTGGATGAATGGCCAAAAATTCTCTCAGACACTCTAAAATCTTGTAGAAAGCCTTCCCAGAAGAATGGAAGCTGTTTTTAGGTGTAAAGGGGGACCAACTATTTCCTATGGATTTAGAATGGGGATGTCATAAAAGCTTCTAGTGGTGTAATGTGTAGATGTCGCAATACTTTTGTCCCTATATTGTATGTATTTTTTTCAACCGTATGAATTATGTACAAATGAATAGACAGTGTATTTTCAGTTACACAATTTGTAAATCATTTCATAACCTCACCAGCATAAAAATATGAAAGTTACCCCCACCCCTGCTGTAAACCTCCCATTTTGGCAAGAATAGTTGCACATGAGCTAAAACAGCCTTTAACCCCTTAGCGACATCCAACGTACTATTATGTGGCTGTTGTTAAGGACTGGCTTAGAAGCTGAGCTTACACAATCACCAGCGGTATAACTGACAGCTCTAATGCATTGCACTACATGGGTATTGCAATGTATTAGAATAAAGATCAGAGGTGCAGGCCTTCAAGTCCCATAGTGGGACAAAAAAAAAGTTAATGTTGTACAAAGTGTAAAAATGAGTTTTCAAGTTAAAAAAACAAACTGCCTTTTTTCCTAATATGAAGCCTTTTATTATAGGAAAAAAATTAAACAGTTAAAAGTACACATTTGGTATCGTCTGTAACAACCCAAACTGTTATTTTTCCAGCACGGTGAACACTGAAAAAAAAATAAAAATAAAAGCATGCCAGAATCACAAATTCTTTTTTTGGTCACCGCCCCTCCCAAAACATAGAATAAAAAGTGATCAAAAAGTCACATGTACTTAGATAGTACCAATAAAAACTACAACCCGTCCTGCAAAAAAAACAATCCATTACACAGCTTTTTTTTTTTTTTTTTTTTACTATAAAATAAAGTTATGGCTTTAAGAATATGGTGACACAAAAAATTATTTTAAAACAGTAATTTTATTGTGCAAACGCTGCTAAACCTAAAAAAAACAAAAAAAATATATATACAGGTCCATCTCACTGAAATAAATTAACTTTTTAATATTCTAATTCATTAATTCATTTCAAAAAGTGAAACTCGTATATTCTATAGATTCATTACACACACACATCGATTTCCAGCATTTTTTTATTTTAATGTCGAAGATTATGGCTAACAGTTAACGAAAACCCAAAATTCAGCACCTCAGAAAATTTGGTTATTGGGTAAAAGTTCAAGATCGTGGACTCATGGTGTAACTCTAATTAGCAAATCAACACAACCTGCAAAGGTTTCCTAAGCCTTTAAATGGTCTAACAGTCTGGTTCAGTAGGCTACACAATCATAGGGAAGACTGTCGTCTGGATAACTGTCAAGTCAGCAGTCATTGACACCCTCCATAAGGAGGGTAAGCCACAAAAGGACATTGCTAAAGAAGCTGGCTGTTCAGAGTGCTGTATTCCAAGCATTAATGGAAAGTTGAGAGGAAGGAAAAAATGTGGTAGAAAAAGGTGCACAAGAAACAGGGATAACCGCAGCCTTGAAAAGATCGTCAAGAAAAGGCCATTCAAGAATCTGGGGGAGATTCACAAGGAGTGGACTGCGGCTGGAGTCAGTGCTTTAAGAGCCACCACACATCGAACATATCCAGGAAATGGGCTAAAACTGTCGCATTCCTTGTGTCAAGCCACTTGTGACCCAGAGATCACGTCCGAACAATCTTATCTGGGCTAAGGAAAAAAAAGAACTGGTCTGTTGCTCAGTGGTCCAAAGTCCTGTTTTCAGATAAGTCAATTTTGCATTTCATTTGGAAATCAAGGTCCCAGAATCTGGAGGAAGAGTGGAGAGGCACTCAATCCAAGTTGCTTGCGGTCCAGTGTGAAGTTTCCACAGTCAGTGATGGTTTGGGGAGCCATGTCATCTGCTGGTGTTGATCCACTGTGTAATAGCAAGTACAGAGTCAATGCAGCAGTCTACCAGGGCATTTAGGAGCACTTCATGCTTCCCTCTGCTGACAAGCCTTATCGAGAGGCTGATTTAATTTTCCAGCAGGACTTGGCACCTGCCCACACTGCCAAAAGTACCAATACCTGGTTTAATAACTGCAATATTACTGTGCTTGATTGACCAGCAAACTCGCCTGACCTAAACCCCATAGAGAATCTATGGGGTATTGTCAAGGGGAAGATGAGACACCAGACCAAACAATGCAGACGAGCTGAAGGACGCTATCAAAGCAACCTGGGCTTCCATAACACCTCAGCAGTGCCACAGGCTGATCACCTCCATGCCACACCGCATTGATGCTGTAATTCATGCAAAAGGAGCCCTGACAAATGTGTTGAGTGCATATACTGTACATCTCAGTAGGCAAACATTTCGGTATTCAAATTTTTTTTTGAAATTGGGCTTTATATATTTCTAACTTTTCTGAGACTACATTTTGGGTTTTCATTAACGGTTAGCCGTAATCTTCAACATTAAAAGAAAAAAAATGCTGGAAACCGATCACTCTGTGTAATGAGTCTATATATTATGAGTTTCACTTTTTGAATTGAATCACTGAAATTAACTTTTTGATATTCTAATTCATTGAGAAGGACCTGTACATATGGTAATGTAGTAATTGGTATTCGCCCGCAGAATAGTTATTTATAGCGCACTGTAAAAACTGTAAATAAAAATCATTGTCAGAATTGCTGGTTTTTGGTCACCTTGCTTGCCAAAAAATGGAATCAAAAATTATCAAAAAGTCACATGTACCCCAAAAACTAAGCCCTCACAAATCCGCACTAAAAACTTTATGGCTCCAAGAATATAGCGACACAATGTGCAGTGTGTGCCAAAAGCGGATAAGATTGGGCACCATTTATCAGTGCGACATTGGCAACACATCTTCGGATTATTTACCCCATTATTATACCCTCTTATTATGCTCTGATATACTCCGCGCAGCTTACATATGCCCCCCTCATCATAAAATGAAACACTAGTAAAACACCAAACAGAACATCTACCAATCAAAATCCTCCCTTCTGAACACTACACTGTGCCCAAACAGCGGTTTACGTCCACATATATGGCACCGCCATACCCGGGAGAATCCCCTAAACAGTTAATGAGATTTGTCTTCAGTGGTGCAAACTGGGCACAACATATTGTGCAATAAAATGGCATATCAGTAGAAAATTGCAATTTTCACTTTGCACCAAATTTTAATTATTTTGCGACCTAATTCCACTTAATTCCGCAGAAAACCTGTGAAAAAATGCTTACAATACCCTTTGAAATTCTTTGAGGGGTGTGGTTTGGCAAATGGTCTTTTTGGGGGTGTTTTCACTGTTTTGGTACCACAAGACCTCTTCAAACTTGACATGGTGCCTAAAATATATTCTAATAAAAAGGAGCCCCCAAAATACAGTAGGTGCTCCTTTGCTTCTGAGGCCTGTGTGTCCAGTAACACAATAGGGACATATGTGGGATATTTCTAAAAACTGCAGAATCTAGGCAATAAATATTGAGTTGCATTTCTCTGGTAACACCTTAAATGGATTAAAACATTTTCTGCAAAAAAAATTATTTTGTAAATTTCACCTCCACTTTGCTTTAATTCTTATGAAACGCCTAAAGAGTTAAACGTTCTAAATGTGGGTTTGAATACTTTGAGGGGTGCAATTTTTAAAATGGGGTTATTTATAGGGTGTTTCTAATATAGGGTCCTCCAAGCCATTTCAGAACTAAAGTGGTCCCTAAAGGCTTTTGAAATTTTCTTGAAATGAGAGAAATTGCTGCTAAAGTTCTAAGGCTACATTCACACTACACCTGAAAACGGCCACGTGACAGCCGTTTTCCAAACACTGAAGTTCTATGGGTGTATTCACATGGCTGTTTTTTTAACCGCCCGTGAATATTGGCCGTCAAAAATTTGGACATGTCCTATTTTTGACTGTTTTCACGGCCAGACGGCACCCATAGAAGTCAATGGATCTGTTTTTACCAGCCGTTTTTTTAGGAAACAATCCTTCTAATGGCCGGTAAAAACTGATCCTGGCCAAGGACTCCCCGCAGACTGCGCTGCTCTGAGCCCGGGGAAGCCCTTGACGTTACGGTCCATAGAAGGAAGTGATGTTGGGCTTTCAACAATTGAATCCCAGGCCAGAGTATCGCAAGATCTTTGTCCGGGGACTGCAGTCTTGTAGATGGCAGGTCCCCCACCCATCCCCCGTTGATAGCGTGCCACTGTAGCTCCCTGTAGGAGCGGAGTCCCCGGCGGCCAGACCCTGCTCTGCCAGGGGATTTCTCTCCAGATAAGCCTCCGGCATCACTCTCCATATATGAACAGTGACGTCAAGGTGTTACTCCTAGAGTGAAATCCCAGGTCTGTTCTGGCAGGGGATTCTGCCCATATATGGTCAGAGACATCCGGGGCTCCGTCTCTGAGCGGAATCCCTGGCCCGCTCTAGCAGGGGATTCCGCTCTCCTGACATTACTGTCCATATATGAGCAGAGACGTCAGGGGCTCAGTCTATGAGAAATCCCCGGTCAGAGGGATTCCGCTCCTACAGTGAGCTACAGGGGTGGTATCTACAAAGGTGTGTACTGTCTACAGGGTCGGTGTTATCTACAGTCGGGGTATGGCACTATTTACATGGGAACTGTGGTTCTATGTGGGCACTGGCACTTTATACTGTGGTACGAAGTGCTACAGTGCCCACATATAAAGTGCCAGTGCTCACAATATACAGGGACATTGCAGCACGATCTACATGGGCACTGTGGTGATTTCAGGGGAATGGGACAAAAAAAAAACTTTTTTTTTAATTTTTTTTTTTAACTGCCATTAAAAAACGGACAGACAGACTAGAAATGGATGAAAATTTAGAGACCCGCTGATGCAAAACGGCCATGAAAAACCGACGGTTGATCAGTTTTTAATGGCCATATTTTTTCACTGTCGTGTGAATGTAGCCCAAGGGTATGTGCACGCTAACTGCATTTACGTCTGAAAGTACGGAGCTGTTTCCAGGAGAAAACAGCTCCGTAATTTCAGATGTAATTGCTGGTACTCTCCTTTTGCGAGGCGTCAATTACGGCCGTAATTTGGAGCTGTTCTTCATTGGAATCGATGAAAAACGGCTCAAATTACGTCTCAAGTGTCCTGCACTAATTTTGACGAGCCGTCTTTTTTACGCGTCGTCGTTTCACTGCGACGCGTAAATGACAGGTCGTCGGCACAGTACGTCGGCAAACCGATTGAAATGAGTGGGCAGATGTTTGCCGACGTATTGGAGCCGTATTTTCAGGTGTAAATCAAGGCATAATACGCCTCGTTTACGCCTGAAAATAGGTCGTGTGAACCCAGCCTAAGCCTTGCAACGTCCTAGAAAAATAAAAGGACGTTAAATTATTTTTTTTTATATAAATATGCCAGCATAAAGTAGACATATGGGAAATAGTAATACCACACAAAATAGTTGCTAGTTAACATTTGCCTTGCAAGCAGAAACATTTAAATTTATAAAAATGTGAAAAACATCAATATTTAGAGAAAATGTGCAAAAATTAGCAAACACTGAATATATCCACCAAATTTTACCACTAACTTAAAGTACAATGTGTCATGCGAAAACAATCTCAGGATAGCTTGGGAAAAAATAAATGCATTCCAAAGTTATTTACCACTTAAAGTGACATGTCAGATTTTAAAAAATTGGCCTAGTCCGCAATGGATTTTATTGCGGAAAATCTGCAGTGTATTACAGTAGCAGCAGAGTGGATGAGATTTGGACAAAGCTACAGCAGTGTTTCTGCAGCAGAGATTCTACCCAAAAATCTGCATTACAGTCTGTTGCCGTTTTTGGGGCGGAGTTCCCTGCAGGTTCCATGATGGATATGTTGCGTACTTTTACGTAGCCTATCCACGCTGTGTGTACCCAGCCTTACGGGAAAATTCAAATATAGCGGGCATGTCGAATAGCAACATAACCGCTACATTTGAATATACCCTCAGGCTCTGTTCCCAATCTATCTATTTTTAACAGCAAGAAAATTGTGGCTTTCAGAGCTTAATTTTGGATTGCCTGACTATTTTTGGCCCTCGTTACCTCACCCACCCTATAAAAAAACAAAAAAAAAACCTTAGATTCAGATGAACGTGGTGTTTTTCCTGCGCAAAAGCCACTTACCTGACCCGTGAGGCAGCATCATATGATGCGCGGCTGCGTGCTTTTCGTGCAGCCGCCATCATTATGACACGCCATTTGGATGTTTGTAAACCGAAAAGCAGATGGTGCTTTTCTGTTTACATTCATCCTTTTGATAGCTGTTGCGCGAAACAGGCAGTCTGTACTGCCCCATAGACTTCTATTGGTCCATGCAAGCCGCGTGAAAACCACGCGGCCTGCACGGACGCAATTCACGTTCGTGTGAATCCTCCCTTAGGATCATGAACTTAAATAAAGACAAGACAACGTGACATGGCTAAAATGGCCACAGCAGCCTCTTTATTTATTAGCAAAATATAAGCTATTTTTATAGATGCATATCAGTATAAATACATACATATCAATAATACAATATATGCATAACAATTAACTAATAAAGAAAGGGGAAGTCTCAGTCTAATTAAAATTATCAGCTTCAGCACCACCTCCGCTGCATATCGCCAATTCAACTGCCCTCATGTTCAAGAAAATTTCAAAAAGCTATTTTTTTCAGGGACGAGTTCAGTTCTGAAGTGGTTTTGAGTGCCCTATATATTAGAAACCCCCACAAAACACCCCATTTTGAAAACTGCACCCCTCAAAGTATCCAAAACCGCATTCAGAAAGTGTTTCAACCCTTTAGGCGTTTTACAGGAATTGAAGGAAAGTAGAGCTGAAATTTTCAAATTTCATTTATTTTTTTTATCTAGGGGTATAGTTAGCATTTTGACCCCACAGGTATTTTGCTATATTTGTTGGTTAGTCTGTGAAAATGAAAATCTACTTTTTTTCTGGAAAAACGTAAACATTTCTAATTTTTGCAAGAAATAAAGGAGTAAAAGCACCCCAACATTTGTAAAGCAATTTCTCCCGATTACGGAAATACCCCATATGTGGTAATAAACTGCTGTTTGGACCCACAGCAGGGTTCAGAAGGGAAGGAGCACCATTTGGATTTTGGAGCTCTGATTTTGCTGAATTGGTTTCTGGGGGCCATGTCGCATTTGCAGAGTCCCTGAAGTACCAGTACAGTAGAAATTCCCCAGGTGTGATCCCAATTTGGAGACAATACCCCTGAAAGAATTAAATTAGAGGTGTAGTGAGCATTTTGAGCCCTCGGGTGTTTTATAGATTTTATTAGAATTGGTCCGGGAAAATGAAAAAAATGTTTTTTTCCAATAACCTGTAAATTTAGCCCATAATTTTTCATTTCCACAAGGAATACAGGAGAAAAGACACACCAAAATGTGTTACACAATTTCTCCTGAGTAGGGAAATACCCCATATGTGGTTGTAAACGGCTATTTGGACATACGGCAAGGGTCTAAATGGAAAAAGTTCAATTCCGTTTTTGGAGTGGAGATTTTACAAAATTTGTTTTTGACGCCTTGTTGCATTGCACTGAGGTACCAGTACAGTGAAAACTCCCGAGAAGTGACCCCATTTAGGAAACTACACCCCTCAAGGAATTCTTCTAGAAGTGTAGTGAGCATTTTGACCCCCAAAGGTTTTGCAGAAATTAGTGCACAGTGGATGTTGCAGATTGAAAATTGCCATTTTCCACATATATGCTATTTCAGTGCCCAATGTGTTGGGCCCAGCTTGTACCACTGGAGACATACGCCCCATAAATTGTTAAGCGGTTCTCCAGAGAACGGTAATACCCCATATGTGGTCATAAACTGCTGTGTGGGCACACTGCCAGGCCCAGAAGGAGCGCCATTTGGCTTTTAGAGCGCAGATTTTGCTTGGTAGTAGTTTTGTTTAGTGTTTTACTGGTGTTTCAGTTTATAATGTGGGGGCATATGTAAGCTGTGAGAAGTACATCAGGGTATATGTAATCTGTGTGAAGTACATCAGGGTATATGTAAGCTGCGCGGAGTACATCGGTATATGTAAGCTGTGCGGAGTACATCAGGGTATATGTAAGCTAGGCGCAGTACATCAGGATATATGTAAGCTAGGCGGAGTACATCAGGGTATATGTAAGCTAGGCGGAGTACATCAGGGTATATGTAAGCTAGGCGGAGTACATCAGGGTATATGTAAGCTGGGCGGAGTGCAACAGGTCATAATAGGATGATGTAATAATGGCGAGAATGAATAATAAAATTAATTATCCATGGATAGTAACGTACGCTTTGAACCAATCCTTTATGCACAGGCCGGATTATTGGGTGCAGGAGTCACACTTCTAAAGAGTGTCTGTGGTGTTGTACAAAATATCCGCACTCCAGTATTGACTAATCTTTGACTTCTTCACTAGCCCCATATGTAGCACAGACCCCAAAATGTCATAGTTTCCGCTGCATTTACAGGGTCTACCAGTGGGGGCTGCAAATTATGACGTGGGGTTTTAGATGAAGAACTGCTGCACATATAAATTAGTCTGGGCCGTCGTTTTGCATTATTGCGTTCCAAGAGTCATAACTTTTTATTTTTCCGTTGACGAGCTGTGTGAGTGCTTGATTTTCATGGGACGAGCTGTAGTTTTTATTAGTATCATTTTGGGGTACATGCGATAATTTTATCAGTTTTTATTCGTTTTTTTTGTGAGGTGAGGAGACCAAAAAACAGAAATTCTTTCACAGTTTTTTTTAATAATTTTTTAACGGCGTTCTCTGTGCAGTATAAACAACATGTTTACTTTATTCTGCGGTTCGATACGATTATGGCAATACCAAATTTATATAGTTTTTGTTTTACTACTTTTTACAAAATAAAAACACTTTTTTCTAAATAAAATGTTTTAGTGTCACCATCTCCTGAGAGCCATAACTTTTTTTATTTTTTTGTCGACAGAGCTTTGTGAGGCTTGTTTTTTGCGTGACACACTGTAGTTTTTATTGGTACCATGTTTGGCTACGCGCAACTTTTTGATTACTTTTTATTCCATTTTTTTGGAAACAACGTGACCCAAAAAGGAAATTCTGCTATTGTTTTTTATTGTATTTTTTTTTACGGTATTCACCGTGCGGGATAAATATATATTTTTTAGGTCAGGCCGATACGAACGCGGCGATACCTATTATGTCTAGTTTTTGTCTTTTTTTTTCTAATTATAAAGGGCTTGATCAGGGAAACAAGGCGATTTATTGTTTTTATTACGTAAAACTTTTATTTATTTATCTAAAACTTTTTTTTTTTTACTTTTTTTCACTTTTTATTTTACACATACTAGGAGACTGGAAGATCTTATCTTCTGATCCCCTGTACAATACACGGCACTACTTCCGTATGTACTTGTGCAGTGTATTGTAACTGTCACTTTACAACTGACAGTTGAGCCTATTGCGTCCTGCCTTGGGCAGGACCTAATAGGCTCCCGTACCTGGCAACCAGGAAGCCTTATCAATCACTTAAATGCCGCTGTCGCTATTGACAGCGGCATATAAGGGGTTAAACTACAGCGATCGGAGAGGACAGTGATCGCTGTAGTTGCAGTGGGATGTTGGCTGTATATTACAGCCGACACCCGATGAAGATGGAGCGAGCACAGCTCCTGTGCCCGCTTCATCCTGAGGGCGTTACTATACGCCCATTTTCGGGAAGGGGTTAATAAAAATAGTGGTTTTTTTTGTTTGTTTTTTTAACACCGCTTTCTCAGTTCTCACGGATCTCACAGAAATGAGATCAGAGAAAGTGACAGGAGCTTTCTCCTGCAGACGACGTCACAGACGGCTGTGATTGGTCAGTCTCTGATGACTTACCAATCACAGCAATCGCCGGCATGGGGTAACAGAGACGGTTAGCTGTCAATGACCGCTGCCGCCGCTGTTATATCACTATGTGATTTCACATAGTGACAGTTTATTCCTTCTCCGCAATAGTATGGCGAAGGTATGCTGCAATGAGCGGCTTGCGACGTACTATTGTGGAGAAGGTACGCAAGGGGGTAATAAAGTTCTGTGGCTTGAATAGCAAGTGGTTTGTATATTAAGTGGAGTTCCAAAAAACGGATTGATTTACTGTGTTGTGTGTGACAAAGTGGGGGGCCATTGTATGTGACATATGTATTGATTGCTTGCTTGCTACAAAGTTTGCAAAAGTGACATAATTTGTAACCATTTTTCCTTTGCAGTTTCCGGAGTAGCTGAGTAAGGGGGAGGGGTTAGCTGCTACCAGGTGGTATAAATCAGGCCTCACTACTCTGTAGAGCCTGCTCTGTGGCTTGAATAGCAAGTGGTTTGTATATTAAGTGGAGTTCCAAAAACCGGATTGATTTACTGTGTTGTGTGTGACAAAGTGGGGGGCCATTGTATGTGATATATGTATTGATTGCTTGCTTGCTACAAAGTTTGCAAAAGTGACATAATTTGTAACCATTTTTCCTTTGCAGTTTCCTGAGTAGCTGAGTAAGGGGGAGGGGTTAGCTGCTACCAGGTGGTATAAATCAGGCCTCACTACTCTGTAGAGCCTGCTCTGTGGCTTGAATAGCAAGTGGTTTGTATATTAAGTGGAGTTCCAAAAACCGGATTGATTTACTGTGTTGTGTGTGACAAAGTGGGGGGCCATTGTATGTGATATATGTATTGATTGCTTGCTTGCTACAAAGTTTGCAAAAGTGACATAATTTGTAACCATTTTTCCTTTGCAGTTTCCTGAGTAGCTGAGTAAGGGGGAGGGGTTAGCTGCTACCAGGTGGTATAAATCAGGCCTCACTACTCTGTAGAGCCTGCTCTGTGGCTTGAATAGCAAGTGGTTTGTATATTAAGTGGAGTTCCAAAAACCGGATTGATTTACTGTGTTGTGTGTGACAAAGTGGGGGGCCATTGTATGTGATATATGTATTGATTAACACCTGTTCGCTGTTTTTTTTGTAACTGGGATAATGGACAGCAAGATTGGAGGTTTTCTTCAGTGCACAGTTTGCCATATGTATGCACGACTGGAGCCGGAGTTCCAGGGTGAATATCTCTGTGGCAGATGTGAGCATATTGTTCACCTGGAAGCTCGTATTAGAGATCTGGAGGAGCAGAATGCAACACTGAGGAGGATAGACAATTTTGAACGGAGCTTGCTGCTCACAGAGCATGCAGTTATTGGGTTACAACTGGAGGGTGAAGACATGGGTGAGCAGGATCAGGTAAGTAGCTGGGTTAATGTAGTTAGGGGCAGTAGAAAGGGGTCAAAGACAAGGAAGGCCGATCCGGTTTCTGACATTCCAGGCAAAATTGCCAAGTTGGGTGATGATGCAAGGGTGTCAGTCTCAGAAATGGCAGCCCTAGTGGATACTGATCTCCCTAACAGCCGGGAGAACAGCCCAGCTAGTAGTCGGCGGGATGGTAATGCAGGTAAGCCAAGACAATTGATAGTCGTAGGGGATTCTATAATCAGGAAGACGGATAGAATAATTTGTCGCCAAGACCACCTCAACCGAATGGTCTGCTATCTCCCTGGTGCCAGGGTTCGGCATGTGGTGGAACGGGTGGACAAATTGCTGGGAGGGGCTGGTGATGATCCAGCTGTCGTGGTCCATGTCGGTACCAACGACAGAATAAATGGTAGGTGGAGGAGCCTTAAGAATAATTTTAAAGAACTAGGCTACAAGCTGAAGGGAAGGACCTCCAAGGTTGTATTCTCAGGAATACTGCCTGTGCCATGCGCATCACAGGAAAGACAGCAGGAGCTTAGGGAGTTAAATGCATGGCTGAAGTCTTGGTGTAGAGGAGAAGGATTTGGGTTCCTAGAGCACTGGGCTGACTTTTCATTGGGGTACAAACTGTATTCTGCAGATGATTTGCACCTAAATGGAAGGGGGTCCGCTGTGCTGGGGGAGAGAATTCTAGCTGGGATGGCGGAGTATTTAAACTAGGGCTGAGGAGGGAGGTCAATGTAGAAAAAAAAGGGGTAGCCAGGTTAGAGAGGGGTCAGACTATATTGGTGGGGGGAGAAACAGAATGTGGGGAGAGGACTAGACAACAAGATAAGGAGATCCTTTCGTTACAAAACATCAGTGTAAATAAAAAGGACCGATTAATGTCAAATCACATTTCTGATAATAAAAGTGAAAAACTGACAGGCAAGTTAAAGTGTATGTTCACAAATGCCAGAAGTCTAGCAAGCAAAATGGGGGAGCTGGAGGCCTTGATACTGGAAGAAAATATAGATATAGTTGGTGTTGCTGAAACATGGCTGGACTCTTCACATGACTGGGCTGTAAATCTACAGGGTTTTACACTTTTTCGTAAAGACAGGACAAATAGGAAAGGTGGTGGTGTATGTCTGTATGTGAGAAGTGATATGAAGGCGAGTGTGAAAGAGACAATAGTGGGTGAATACTGTGAGGAGGTTGAAACCTTGTGGGTGGAACTAGAAAGGGAGGTAAACACTGAAAAAATTACTTTTGGTATAATCTATAGACCCCCCAATATAACTGAGGAGATGGAAGGTCAGATATATAAACAGATGGAGCGGGCTGCACAGGCGGGTACTGTAGTGATAATGGGAGATTTTAATTTCCGGGATATTAATTGGTGTCATGGTTCGGCTTCAACTGCAAAGGGGAGACATTTCCTCAACCTGTTGCAGGAAAATTTTATGGGCCAGTTTGTGGAAGACCCGACTAGAGGTGAAGCTCTGTTGGATCTGGTCATTTCTAATAATGCAGATCTTGTTGGGAATGTCAATGTTCGTGAAAACCTCGGTAACAGTGATCACAATATAGTTACATTTTACCTATACTGTAAAAAACAAACGCAGGCTGGGAGGGCAAAAACATTTAATTTTAAGAAAACCAATTTCCCCAGGATGAGGGCTGCAATTCAGGATATAGACTGGGAAGAACTAATGTCAAATAATGGAACAAATGATAAATGGGAGATTTTCAAATCTACTTTGAGTTATTATAGTGCAAAATTTATTCCTACAGGTAATAAGTATAAACGACTCAAATTAAACCCCACATGGCTTACACCTTCTGTGAAAGGGGCAATACATGACAAAAAAAGGGCATTTAAAAAATACAAATCTGAGGGTACAGCTGTAGCCTTTGTAAAATATAAAGAGCTTAATAAAATCTGTAAAAATGTAATAAAATTAGCAAAAATACAAAATGAAAGGCAGGTGGCCAAGGATAGTAAAACAAATCCTAAAAAATTCTTCAAGCATATAAATGCAAAAAAGCCAAGGTCTGAACATGTAGGACCCCTAGATAATGGTAATGGGGAGTTGATCACAGGGGATCAAGAGAAGGCAGAGTTACTAAATGGGTTCTTTAGCTCTGAATATACAACAGAAGAAAGAGCAGCTGATGTAGCCGGTGCCAGTGCTGTTAATATATCAGTTGATCTACTGAATTGGATGAATGTAGAGATGGTCCAAGCTAAATTAAATAAAATAAATGTGCACAAGGCTCCGGGACCAGATGGGTTACACCCTAGAATTCTTAAAGAGCTTAGTTCAGTTATTTCTGTCCCCCTTTTCATAATATTCAGAGAATCTCTAGTGACTGGTATAGTGCCAAGGGACTGGCGCAGGGCAAATGTGGTGCCTATTTTCAAAAAGGGCTCTAGGTCTTCCCCGGGTAATTATAGACCAGTAAGCTTAACATCCATCGTGGGGAAAATGTTTGAGGGGCTATTGAGGGACTATATACAGGATTATGTGACAATAAATAGCATTATAAGTGACAGCCAGCACGGTTTTACTAAGGACAGAAGTTGTCAAACTAACCTAATCTGTTTTTATGAAGAGGTGAGCAGAAGTCTAGACAGAGGGGCCGCTGTGGATTTAGTGTTTTTGGACTTTGCAAAGGCATTTGACACTGTCCCCCATAGATGCCTAATGGGTAAATTAAGGACTATAGGTTTAGAAAATATAGTTTGTAATTGGATTGAGAATTGGCTCAAGGACCGTATCCAGAGAGTTGTGGTCAATGATTCCTTCTCTGAATGGTCACCGGTTATAAGTGGTGTACCCCAGGGTTCAGTGCTGGGACCACTATTATTCAACTTATTTATTAATGATATAGAGGAAGGGATTAATAGCACTATTTCTATTTTTGCAGATGACACCAAGCTATGTAATATAGTTCAGACTATGGAAGATGTTCATGAATTACAGGCAGATTTAAACAAACTAAGTGTTTGGGCGTCCACTTGGCAAATGAAGTTTAATGTAGATAAATGTAAAGTTATGCATCTGGGTACCAACAACCTGCATGCATCATATGTCCTAGGGGGCGCTACACTGGCGGATTCACTTGTTGAGAAGGATCTGGGTGTACTTGTAAATCATAAACTCAATAACAGCATGCAGTGTCAATCAGCTGCTTCAAAGGCCAGCAGGATATTGTCGTGTATTAAAAGAGGCATGGACTCGCGGGACAGGGATGTAATAATGCCACTTTACAAAGCATTAGTGAGGCCTCATCTAGAATATGCAGTTCAGTTCTGGGCTCCAGTTCATAGAAAGGATGCCCTGGAGTTGGAAAAAATACAAAGAAGAGCAACGAAGCTAATAAGGGGCATGGAGAATTTAAGTTATGAGGAAAGATTGAAAGAATTAAACCTATTTAGCCTTGAAAAAAGACGACTAAGGGGGGACATGATTAACTTATATAAATATATTAATGGCACATACAAAAAATATGGTGATATCCTGTTCCTTGTAAAACCCGCTCAAAAAACAAGGGGGCACTCCCTCCGTCTGGAGAAAAAAAGGTTCAAGCTGCAGAGGCGACAAGGCTTCTTTACAGTAAGAACGGTGAATTTATGGAATAGCCTACCGCAGGAGCTGGTCACAGCAGGGACAGTAGATGGCTTTAAAAAAGGGTTAGATAATTTCCTAGAACAAAAAAATATTAGCTCCTATGTGTAGAAATTTTTCCTTCCCTTTTCCCTTCCCTTGGTTGAACTTGATGGACATGTGTCTTTTTTCAGCCGTACTAACTATGTAACTATGTAACTATGTAATAAACAAGTGAAAAAAAATGAAAACCCCACTTTTTCCCCTTACAAAATGCTTTATTATTTAAAAAAAAAGTTACACATATTTGGTATTGCCGTGTCCGTAGCGACCCTAACTATAAAGCTATTACGTTGTTTAACCCGCTCAACGAACGCTGTAAAAAATAAAATAAAAAACAATTACAGAATTGTGGTTTTCTGTTCATCCTTCCTTCAAAAAAAATTTATAAAAATTGATCAAAAAGTCGCATATACTCCAAAATGGTACCAATAGAAACTACAAGATGTCCCGCAGAAAAAAAAAAAAAAGGCCTCATACAGCTGCATCGGCAGAAAAATAAAAAAGTTATGGCTCTTCAAATATGGAGACAAACACATAATTTTGAAAAAAAAAAAGTGTTTTTACTGTGTAAAAGTAGTAAAACATAAGAGAACTAGATAAATTTGGTATCATCGCAACCTGCTGAATAAAGTTACGTATACCACTCGGTGAATGGCATAAATTCAAGACGCAAAAAAAAAGTGGCAAAATTGCTGGGTTTTTTCTTTTACGCCCCAAAAAATTTAATAAAAGTTAATCAATAAATTATACGTACGCCCAAAATGGTGCTATTAAAAAATACAACTTGTCCACCAAAAAACAAGACCTTATACAGCTATGTCGACGCAAAAATAAAAAAAGTTATAGCTCTTGGAATGCGACGATGGAAAAACGTAAAAAATAGCTTGGTCATCAAGGTTTAAAATAGGCGGGTCACTAAGGGGTTAAATTGAAGATATTGGGTTGGATTATACTCTCGCAAAATTGTATCTTCCCTACCAGGACCATGCTTGGACATGCCAGCAATACTTGAAGTGGCCGGAGGACTTTGTAAAAGGCATCCTGATTGCGGGTGGAGACTTCAACTTCGTGCTAGACAGGTATGTGGATACCTCCTCGGGCAGGTCTCCTATCTCTCTCTCCCACCTAGCGAGTCTCCAACAATCTCTATTTAAACTCCAGTTTTTTTTATATATGGCAGATTCTACACCAGGGGAACGTGATTTCACATATTATTCTGCCTTTCATGATATGTACAGCAGAACTGATTATTTGTTAGCCAGCATTTTTTGAGTTGGACCCCATTCTCCCATTTATATTTATTTTCCTTTACCAGACTTTACCTCCCGTCGCAGGTAATGGCGCCTGAACACCAACCTCCTAGATGTTGCTGTGTGCATTACTACGTTTGGCAATGCCATCACAGAGTTTCTCTCTCACCACGTTGCATATACTGCATTTCTCTCTAGTTAATGGGAGGCTCTTAAATTTGTTCTTAGGGGCATTTTTTTTTTTTTATAACATGTGTCCCGACTTGAGAAGAAAATATCTACGACCATTGTGTGGACACTGAAACAAATTCATGACTTGTCATGGAGCATCTGGCGGTAACTTAATCCAGATTTCAGAGGCATAGTAGTGAAGTATAAGGAGTATAAAGCTTCTTTCTAGGCAGATGATCTTTAATCAATCATATGAAACCACCCTAGAATATAATTTCTGTCCATACTAAAAGAATTTCATTATGATTACGTAAATAATTATAAGATGCACCTTGCCAAAACTGAAATCCTAAATGTTTCCGTTCCTTCTACAGAAGTCTTGGTTCTTCAGGACACTTTCCCTTTTCGTTGGTGCTCTCAATCTGTCATCCGAGATTTTCAGTTAAATCATTATGTTTCGATACTTACTCGCCTGGTAGACTGGTTTCATGGGGCCACTCAGAAGCAATGGGTTTCATTCGCTCTTTATTCCCTTTATTCCCTACTATGGATAGTAAACCCTTCCGAGATACTCTACCTCCGCCTACTCAGAACTACCTTACATTGTGGGATCGCTTGATCAACAGGCTGGAGATTTCCAGTTCTCCTGGCCTGTTTTTATCCTCTGTTTAACAATACAGCATTTTCTCTTCGAGTGGGTGTGAGCCAATTTATGGCTTGGGATCACAAGCCTAGGACGATACTAGTTCATACTCTTACGAGGATGCTTTCTCTCCCTATCCTATGCACTCCCAGGGAGGTTCCTTTTCTGGTTCCCCTATTCACAACTTTAATCCTTCTTATCCTCCTTTCAGCCACTTATGGTGCGCACTGCAGATCCTCGACCCTTGGGGACCCTCCTTTTACAGGAGGCTTACCCAAGTAGGACTATATCACAGCTTTATGAGATTTAGCAGAATTCCTTCAATGATACAACCCCTTGGTTTACAGGTGTTTGGGAGAGAGAGAGATTGGAAGACAGTTTTTCCTTAGAACAATGGGACAGCTTTTCTGTTTGTTCCGAATCTTCCCATAGCTTGCAGGGCACAGGCAATGTATTATAATCTCCAATATAATATGCTTCAAATTATTCATACATTGTGAACCACTGTGAAATATTTTCTGCCCTTCTGGGACAGTTTTTCCTGTCCAAGGTCAGCATTAGGGGAGGGCCAACATCTCCACAGGAGACCCCTGCTAGAGGTGTAAAAAGATCAACCCGCTGCCACCTGGCGGGCTCTTTCAACTCCAGACCCGGTAACACCCCCTGCTGCCGTAACTGGGCCCAGGGAAGTAAAGAGCCCGCCGATGGCGGGCCTTTCTTTTTTCCAGGACCCGAGACGCGGAGGATGTTGGTGTCCCGGCGCAGGCGGCACAATTACTTTACTGGATCGCACCACCTGCGCCCGGTAGTGGACAGCACGAAGAGGACCCTGACGCTCGTCGACGTGGGCACAGCGATTATATCCGTATTAAGTTTTCCTTATTTTAACTTGTTTGGAGCAAATGAGACATTTGAAAATGAGGCACTAAAGGATTATTACTGTGTGGGAATTATTACTGTGTGGGGGCATTGTTACTGTGTACAGGAAATAAAGGAGGCATTGTTACTGTATGGGGCACAAAGGGAGCATGATTTCTGAATGAGGCCACTAAAAATGGTATTAATACTGTATGGAGGCATTAATGCTGTATGGCGCACTAAGGGAGACATTATTATGCGGAGTTCACATGAGGTGGATACGCTTTGTAAAATCACGCAGCGTATACGCACTGTGCGCCGTATGGAATTCCAGGCGAAAAACCGCACCAAATAGTGGTGCAGTTTTTCGCCCGGAATGTCCACTGCGGACAACTGCTGCACTTAGCCAGGCTGCTAGCAGGCCGGCCTCCTGGGATGACGTTCCATTCCAGGAGACTGCTTCAGCCACATGAGATGAAACGTCATCCCAGGAGGCCTATCTAGAGGGAGAAACACAGACTTCTGGGTAAGTAAAAGATTTTAATTTTGCGTTTTTTTGCGGCGGATTTCCTGCGATCCCACCTCAAAAAAACGCAACAACTCCTTTTTGGTTTTACCATTGAATTAAATGGAGAAAACCCGCAAAAGATAAGCAGTGTTTACGCAAATACAATTTACATGCTGTGGAATAAAATTCCGCACCGCAGGTCGATGTCTGAGCATTTTTTCCGCTCAGTATTTAAGCAGTATGTGGATGAGATTTGTTTTAGCTCATCCACTTTGCTGCTACTATATTTGCTGTAGATTTTCAGCAACAAATTCTCGTGAACCGACCCTTACTGTGTAGGGCAAAAAAAGGGCATTATTACTGTACGGGGGCACTAACTGAGGCATTATTACGGTATTGGGGCACACAGGGGGCATTATTACTGTGCGGGTGCACTATTACTGAGGGGGCATTTTTATTGTGTGGGGCACCAAGGGTGTCCCACACAATACTGTCTGAGGTACTGTGGATGTCGAGCTTATCTAGATTGTGGGGTATAGGTGGGGAGGGTGCTGTAAAAGCGGGAAACCAACAAGTCTGTGTTTCCAAATTCTGCAGAGACAATGCTAGCTGGAAGAAGTCGTCATAGAGATCTGGGGAAAAGTGAAAGATAACGACTCATCAGAGAAGATGCCGTCACTGGTTTTAGCTATACTGTAATCACTTATATGGCCTGAAGAGTGCTTGTGTGGAACTGGTAGCTACCACTATATAGTCACTGTATCATGGTTATATTGGTATTTGTACAGTGGTTTTTATTCAGTAACAGTATAGTAATATTATTCAGTCACTAGGTGGTTATGGTTTGAAGGTATTATTCAGTAACAGTACGGTGGTATTATTCAGTCACTATGTGGCGGTATTATTCAGTAACCGTACGGGGTATTATTCAGTCACTAGGTGGTTCTGGTGTGGCGGTATTATTCAGTAACAGTACGGTGGTATTATTCAGTCACTATGTGGTTATGGTGTGGCGGTATTATTCAGTAACCATACGGGGTATTATTCAGTCACTAGGGGGTTATGGTGTGGCAGTATTATTCAGTAACAGTATGGCGGTTCTATTCAGTCACTTGGTGGTTGTGTGGCGGTATTATTCAGTAACAGTACGGTGGTATTATTCAGTCACTATGTGGTTATGGTGTGGCGGTATTATTCAGTAACAGTACGGGATATTATTTAGTCACTAGGGGTGTGGCGGTATTATTCAGTAACCGTATGGTAATATTAAGTCACTGTGGTTATGGTGTGGTGGTATTTGATCTTGTATAGCATTATTTTTGGTAATATTGGTCTTTATATAGTGAGTTGTGTTCAGTGACAGTATGCAGGTAATATTTAATCTTTGTATGGTAGAATTATTTGGTCCTGGTATAATGGTATGATTCAATACCTATATATATATATATATATATATATATATATATATGTGTATGTGTGAGAGAGGGGGGAAATTTGCTTTGAGTCTTGCCACATTCCTGGACACACACAAAATCAGTCCTGCAGCTCTATCACACCGCCTACTGTATTGACGGTATTATTGATACAATAATTCAGCATTTGGGTCCCCAGTTTTAATTTTTCCCAGCGCCACACTTTGTCTAAAACCGGCTCTGATCTTTAACTTTAGGGCAGAATTATTAAATCTGCTACATTGTTTCTGCTTGAGAAATGTTGTATTCTGAAGTTTTCAGTCTGCATGAAACCTTTGAAAGACCATACAGATTCTGTTCCTCTATTGTATCACATTCTACTTCCTTTTTTAAAAACAATAACTGAAGTCAAATTGAAACTAGCAGATAACTAGGTCATGTAAGACGAAAGGAACGGTTAGAAACCATAAGTAATGGAGAATTTCAAAACTCTTTTTGCTCTAGCCGTGAAATATCAGACGGTTCTTGGCTACAGTGCCCTGTCCTTGCTGGCAGCTGTAGGTGAAAACCTCTTCTCATCCATAGTGTACAAATGTCCATGCAACAGTTGGAGCCATACATATGGATTGGTATTCCTTCTGGTACCAGCATTACTATTGTTCCTTCTGGGCTATATGCTCAATATTTCGTTCTGGAAACAAGTCACCGGTTGCTGCAATACGTATGCATTTGACAGAGGATTCTATTATTGGTGTGGAAAAAGGCTACACTGCTTGTACATATTTTTACAAGTGACATTTTTGTCAGCACTTCCTCCTATGACTTGGATTGCCCTGGCTCTTCTAAAGGTAAATTTTTATGAATGTATTGTTACGGGACTTCCTTTAAACTACGTAAAAGAGAGATTTTGTGGGACAAATCATGTGTGTGTAAAAGAGTTACTGTTCATACCTTGCGCATCATCTGCTAAAATGAACCTTTCCCGGGCTGTATTGGAACAGATACAGGGCAGCATACGTGCTGAGTCTCAGGTAAGTTTCTTTACATATAAATATATATATATATATATATATATTCTCATTGATTTGTTTAAGTGACCATTAAATACATGCATGTAAAAGTATGAATGTGTTTAGTAGTAGAAATCAGTAAAGAAGATAGGTGGCATGTAATATATGTAAGAAAGGGTATCCAGTCAAAATGATCACGTTGGTGATTTTGAGAATGAAAGGGCTCTATATAAAGGGTTATATAAGGATTTCTATAAATCTGACACCGCATTCTAAGCAAACCGCAATTCATTTGACTGGCCCTCTGTGTAGAATGTGCTAGATTTCCAGTAACCGAAATAGTACCAAAGTAAAAAATAAATAAATAAATTCACAAATAAATCTATCTAGAATGAAACTGTGATCATTAGAAAGGGAGAGGGGGATGTAGCAGCAGCAGCAGCAGTACTATCCCTTATTCAGTGTCAGTTTAATTCTGAGAGGGGGGAGAAGGGTGATATCCTATTACAGTCCTCCTTAGGGTATGTGCACACGTCAACGCCAAAAACTTCTGAAATTACGGAGCTGTTTTCAGGAGAATTCAGACGTTTTTACAAGTGCACGCGTTTTTCACGGCGTCTTTTACGGACGTAATTGGAGCTGTTCTTCATTGGAGTCAATGAAAAACGGCTCCAATTACATCCCAAGAAGTGTCCTGCACTGATAGCGACGCGTAAAATAACAGCTCGTCTGCACAGAACACCGTAAGACCCATTGCAAGCAATGGGCAGATGTTTGCCAACGTACTGGAGCCATCTTTTCAGGCGTAATTCGAGGCGTAAAACACCTCTATTACGCCTGAAAATTGGTCGTGTGCACATACCCTAAGGCTCGGTTCACATGTTCACACTGTCAAAATGCGTTTTGTACCGTGGTATATCTGCTCTATTTTGCAATGTGTGAACTCAGCCTTAGAATGTGTATGAGACTGGGGAAGTGTAGAGAGGAGACATCTGATTGGATCAGACAATATAGCACAGCTCGAACATCGCACCAGGATGAGCACCCCCTTCTCCCCACCAGCAAGTATGGAGAGAGAAAAATGAAACTTACAGAAAGCAACAGAAGGAAGGAAAAATAGCTCAAATATGCAAGTTACACACAATATTTATTTCTACACCACGTCTACAAATCTACAGCTGCCTAAAGAGGAACTGGGATTTTGTTTTATAAAAAATAGTGCTCAATAGAGCTATGTAATCCTGGAAATCAGTGGTCGTTCAAGATTAGAGACATCACCAATTTTAGAAATTTTAACTTTAAAAGGGCAACTTCATTTTTTTATTTACAAGATTTACTACTGTGTATAGGTCTAGAAAGTGTTGACAAACGTGTCAAATTTTGTCACAGATGGTGCAATTTTGATACTTCTACCTCACTAGACACTTTTTAAAGTGGTCCAAAAAAAAAACCTGTGATACAACAGGACTACTTGAGGACTATTTACAGACCACAGACCACAGACGGGGAAGACGATCCCAGGTCCTACAAATGAGGATCACATTTCACCTTATGTAAGTACAGCATTTCTATACTGTACATTCATAACCTACATACTACTACTACTACGTCTCTCTCTGCTTCATATTTGAGTCCGGTCTATTCGTGACGGTAGAGCTCCTTGCCTCCCCTTGCCCTCCTCAAAGTGCAGATGCAGAGCAGCCAGCCTTCAATCACCACCGAGAGTGGCGGGGAAAGCCGCAGAGATGTGCTTACGTCATGAATACATCCCTCATAACTGAGAGTCATGTAGGCTCATACTATGCTGCCCTTATATAGTGCAGCATAGTCTAATGACAGACCCGCTTTAATGATACTTTGGTAATGAGATTTTTTGTTAACTACACGAAGTATGAGAACAATTAGGCTAGTTGAGGATTTGGCCCACATCCATCAATGTATTTATGTAATTTTCTTTTGGTGCATTTTACTCAAATGGTGTCTTATTTATTATTTGCATCAGAATTAAGTGACATTAGCGCCCTGCACGTCAAGTTTTTAAAAAGTGAAGTGTAAAGTGGGTGAGACTTATTGCTTAAGCCAGGATTTAGACACATGTGTGAAATTTTTAAAAGTTGCAAATGAGCATCTCTACTCCACAAAGACCTTAGTGTACAAAAAATGTCAAACCAAAACCAGCAATGGAGCCTACATAGAGAAAATATATAACGGAAAGATTTGTACCTCTCCTGCGGACCCACTTTCTGGTTTTGGCTTAGGGTATGTTGACACGGCTTACTTTCAGACGTTTTTCTCGCCGTAAACACCCCGAAAAACGTCTGAAAATACGGGGGCTGAACACCTCCAAACATCTGCCCATTGATTTTTACATACATAGTACGGCTGAAAAAAGACACATGTCCATCAAGTTCAACCAAGGGACAGGAAAAGGGAAGGGAAAAATTTCTACACATCGGAGCTAATACTTTTTCGTTCTAGGAAATTATCTAACCCTTTTTTAAAGCCATCTACTGTCCCTGCTGTGACCAGCTCCTGCGGTAGGCTATTCCGTAGATTCACAGTTCTCACAGTAAAGAAGGCTTGTCGCCTCTGCAGGTTGAACCTTTTTTTCTCCAGACGGAGGGAGTGCCCCCTTGTTTTTTGAGGGGGTTTTACATGGAACAGGATTTCAGCATATTTTTTGTATGTGCAATTAATATATTTATATAAATTAATCATGTCCCCCCTCAGTCGTCTTTTTTCAAGGCTAAATAGGTTTAATTCTTTTAATCTTTCCTCATAACTTAGATTCTCCATGCCCCTAATTAGCTTCGTTGCTCTTCTTTGTATTTTTTCCAACTCCAGGGCATCCTTTCTATGAATTGGAGCCCAGAACTGAACTGTGTATTCTAGATGAGGCCTCACTAATGCTTTGTAAAGTAGCAATATTACATCCCTGTCCCGCGAGTTAATGCCTCTTTTAATACACGACAATATCTTGCTGGCCCTTGAAGCAGCTGATTGACATTGCATGCTGTTATTTAGTTTATGATTTACAAGTACACCCAGATCCTTCTCAACAAGTGAATCAGCCAGTGTAGCTCCCCCTAGGACATATGATGCATGCAGGTTGTTGGTACCCAGATGCATAACTTTACATTTATCTACATTAAACTTAATTTGCCAACTGGATGCCCAAACACTTAGTTTGTTTAAATCTGCTTGCAATTCACGAAACATCTTCCATAGACTGAACTATATTACATAGCTTGGTGTCATCTGCAAAAATAGAAATAGTGCTATTAATCCCATCCTCTATATCATTAATAAATAAGTTGAATAATAGTGGTCCCAGCACTGAACCCTGGGGTACACCACTTATTACCGGGGACCATTCAGAGTAGGAATCATTGACCACAACTCTCTGGATACGATCCTTGAGCCAATTCTCAATCCAATTACAAACTATATTTTCTAAACCTAAAGTCCTTAATTTACCCATTAGGCGTCTATGGGGGACAGTGTCAAATGCCTTTGCAAAGTCCAAAAACACTATATCCACAGCGGCCCCTCTGTCTAGGCTTCTGCTCACCTCTTCATAAAAACAGATCAGGTTAGTTTGACAACTTCTGTCCTTAGTAAAACCGTGCTGGCTGTCACTTATAATACTATTTTTTGTCACATAATCCTGTATATAGTCCCTCAATAGCCCCTCAAACATTTTCCCCACGATGGATGTTAAGCTTACTGGTCTATAATTACCCGGGGAAGACCTAGAGCCCTTTTTGAAAATAGGCACTACATTTGCCCTGCGCCAGTCCCTTGGCACTATACCAGTCACTAGAGAATCTCTGAATATTATGAAAAGTGGGACAGAAATAACTGAACTAAGCTCTTTAAGAATTCTAGGGTGTAACCCATCTGGTCCCGGGGCCTTGTGCACATTTATTTTATTTAATTGTCCCTGACAGCAGGCCATCTTTACCCATCGCCCAGGGGAAACACGTGGTCCCCCGCATCAGCGATCGCTGCAATTGGCTGGTCAATTCTGACCGGCCTTTCGCAGCTTTTTTCGGCATAAACCCATCACTGTGCCACAGGGCACAGTGATAGGTGGTGATTGGTGTTGTCTAGGACAGCACTGATACCTGCCTTGTATCCACAGGGCGGTGGAACCCAGCGCCCCCTCCCCGATTGCTACGATTGTTGGTCTGTATAGACCGACCAATCGCAGCCATAGTGGGTCTTTCAAACACCCTGCACCAGCTCTGCCCACCTCATTCCGGTTAGGAATGGTGAGCAGAGCCTCTGCATACCTACTGTGAGCCATACTGACCGTTTTTGAGGCCTGTGTTGCTGGCGATCGTCGTCTACTGCATCCTGCTGTCGTCATCATCATCATCATGATCAACTGTGCTGCTGTGCAGCACTATGATTTGTCCCTAAATTTCCCTGTCACAGTCCCTGATGCTTCACCCCCCCCCCCCCGTCCCTGTCCTGCAGCCACAGAGTTTTGATCTGTGACCTCCTCAAATTTTGACACACTTTTTCTTTGTCAATTTTTCCCCTGCACCATCTCTGTGTGTGCGCCCTGCGGCCACTGAGTGCTGATCAGTGACCGCCATCACTGATCAGCATCTGTGGTCATTTTATTTTAAGCAGGTTTTTTTTTAAAACATACACTGTATATTTTTTTTAAATAACACATATGGGGTATTTCCGTGCTCAGGAGAAATTGCTTCACAATTGTCGGGGTGCTTTTTCTCCTTTAGACCTTGTGAAAATTAAAAACTGTAAGCTAAAACTACATTTTATGGGAAAAAAATGTAGGTTTTCATGGCCTACTTTCAATTAATTCTGCAAAAAACCTGTGGGGTCTAAATGCTCACTATACCCCTGGATAAATTTCATAAGGGGTGTAGTTTCCAAAATGGGGTCACTTTTGGGGGGCTTCCACTGTTTTGATCCTTCAGGTGCTTTGCAAATGTAATATGGCGCCGCAAACCATTTCTGCAAAATTTGAGCTTTAAAAGCCAAAAAGCAATCCTTCCCTTCTAAGCCCTGCTGTGTCTGAACAACAATTTATGTCCACATATGGGGTATTGGCGTGCTTGGGAGAAATTGCTTTACAAATTTTGTAGTGTTTTTTTTCTCCTTTAGACCTTGTGAAAATTAAAAAAACTAAGATAAAACTACATTTCATGGGGAAAAAAAATTTAGATTTTCATTTTCAAGGTCTACTTCCAATTAATTCTGCAAAAAAACCTGTGGGATCAAAAGGCTCACTATACCCCTAGATAAATTCCATAAGTGGTGTAGTTTCCAAAATGGGGTCACTTTTGGGGGGCTTCCACTGTTTTGATCCTTCAGGGGCTTTGCAAATGCAACATGGCACCGCAAACCATTTCAGCAAAATTTGAGTTTCCCAAAAGCCAAAAACGATCCTTTCCTTCCAAGCCCTGCCGTGTGTCCGAATATCCGTTTATGACCACATGTGGGATATTCCACTTAACGGCGCTGTTCCTCCCCAGTGAAAAGTACCCGGCAGGTCGCACCGATGAAAGGTCACTGGTGTTGGTCCATAAACTCTAGGCAACTAAGAGGTACATTTGCTGTAATCGGGAGAAATTTCTTTACAAATGGTGGGGTGCTTTTTCTCCTTTATTCCTTGTAAAAATGAAAACATTGTATGTTTTATTGGAAAAAATTTAGATTTTCATTTTTATGGCTTATTTCAAAGAAATTTAGCAAAAAAACCTCGAGTCAAAATGCTCACTATACCCCTAGATTCATTCCTTGGGAGATATAGTTTCCAAAATGGTGTCTTTTGGGGGTGTTTCCTATATTTTGGCACAACAAGACCTTTTCAAACCTGACATGGTGGCAAAAATATTTTCTAATAGAATTGAGGCATGGAAATCCACTAGGTGCACCTTTGCTTCTGAGGCCGGTGTTTCAGTCCATTAGCACACTAGGGCCAGATGTGGGATATTACTAAAAACTGCAGAATTTGGGCAATAAATATTGACTCGCGTTTCTCTGGTAAAACTTTCTGTGTTCCAAAAAAAATGTATTACAAATGAATTTCAGCAAAAAAAAAGACATTTGTAAATTTCACCTCTACTTTGCCTGTGAAGTGCCTAAAGGGTTAAGAAACTTTGTGAATGCTGTTTTGAATACTTTCAGGGGTGCAGCTTTTAAAATGTGGTGGTTTATGGGGTCTATCTAATATATAAGGCCCTCAAAGCCACTTCAGACCTGAACTGGTCCCTAAAAAATAGCCTTTTGACATTTTCTTGAGAATGTGAGAAATTGCTGCTAAAGTTCTAAGCCTTGCAGCGTCCTAGAAAAATAAGAGCGTTCAAAAAAGGATGCAAACATAAAGTAGACATATGGGAAATGTAAACTTGTAACTATCTTGTGTGGCATTACTATCTGTTTTACAAGCAGATACATTTAAATTTAGAAAAATTAAATTACATTTTGCACCTTTTTCTTTAAATTTTGGTGTTTTTTTCCAAATAAATATTGAATTTATCGACCACATTTTTTCACTAACATAAAGTACAATATGTCACGAGAAAACAATCCCAGAATCGCTTGGATAAGCAAAAGCATTTCAAAGTTATTACCACAAAGTGACACGTCAGATTTGAAAAAATAGGCCGTGCCACAAGGCCAAAAATGTCTTCAAGGGGTTAAACAGCAGAAACAAAACAAATAGGTCAAGTAATAAGATGGAAAATCATGGGTTCTAGGTGTGAAAGGTGTGGGGATAGCAGATGGAAGAGAAAAGTGTGGCGGAGAAGGATTGAGAAGGAGTAGATTGTGAATGGAATGTTGGATGGGGAATGGGACTGGTATGGGGGATCGGACTGGAACGAACGAAGGAAGGGACTGGGCCGGGGGATAGGCCTGGGCATAGGAGTGGCTCAGTGGATAGGACTGAGCCAGGGGAAAGGTGAAGCGGTGTAGGATTTAACAATTTGCATAAACCTAGCCTCGTTTGTGGAAAATGGGACCACTGACAAATTTAACATGCCTCTAGCAGATTTTCTTACATAACTTACATGAATATTCGAGATGTTCTCAGACTCCTATGTTTTTTTTCCCCTTTCATCATTGTTTTTTGGATTTTAGAGGGAGGGGGTAAGAAAGTATTCAGCATCTTGTGGCACATTGCGTCCTACGTAGAGCAGGGAGGATGCTGGGGGCTGTTACTGTGTTATAGGCCACGGCTCAGGAAGCAGATAGGATTGTATACCCTTAAAGAGGCTCTGCATCGTGTCGGACGAGCGAGGACACATCGGCACCAGGCGACAGAGGCTACATCGACTTACCTGCAAACGCCGATGCTGCTGCAGAATCAACTGTAGCCTCTGTCGCCTGGTGCCGATGTGTCCTCGCTCGTCTGACACGATGCAGGACCTGGGGCAGGAAGTGACGTCATAGCGTGATCTCTCGAGAACACGCTGTGTGTCTGTGCACTGCCAGAAGCTGGGTGTTAACGAAGAGAAGTGGATGATGCTGATTCGTCAGCATCATACACTTCTATTCACAACGCCCAGCTAGTAAAACAAGTAAAAACGCCCAGATGTACACACACAATACACGCCCACTTGTACTTAACTTTAAACACGCCCAGTTGTACATAAGAAAGGCTCATTTGCATAAATATAAAAATGCTCATAACTTGGCCAAAAATGCTCGTTTTTGAAAAAAACAAAACGTTACTGTAACCTACATTGCAGCCCCGATCTGCTGCAATACGAGATAGGGGTTTGAAAATCTGGTGACAGAGCCTCTGCTCACAAAAATCTGCTGCATTGTTGTACATGTGTACACAAACCTAGCACTCATGCATAAATCAGTGTAGTCCATATCAGATTGCAGGTTTGTTTTATTGTGGGCTGTGGACAACACTGACTAAGACCACGTTCATACAGCAGTATTTTGATTCTGTATTTGTAAGCCAAAACCAGGAGTGGAACCTATACAGACTAAATAATTTGATATTGTGTAATGGAAAGATTTGAACCTTTTTCGTGATTCTGACTCACTCCTGGTTTTGGCTTCTCAGAGCATTTGGGTCATAGGCCCCCAAGATCCAATGAACAACGACAATATAAATTTCAAGTTAACTTTTTTGTGATCTATAAAAGCAACAACACTTCCAAAAAAATTAGATGTGTAGCGTAATATATGGCTTTCCATAGATTTAAGGTCTGTGCTTTAACAATTTTTGTCCTGATCACACAGGTTTTTGGCTGGTGTCTGATAGCCTCTGTGTTGCTTGTTGTGGTAGCCTCCACTTGCATAAGCAGATGTCAATCACCAGTTCGCCATCTCCAACTGATGTTCTGGAAAACTTACATAGAAAATGAGCAGAAGTTTTTCGATCAAGATTCCAAACAACATGCTGCAAAACTCGCTGAAAGGAATGTGAAAAGTTTCTTCAACCAGGAAACTGCAGAGAAATATTCCACGCCTGGAAACAAAGATTGGAACAGCATCTCGACAGCAAACACATGGAACAACAAAAAAACGTATTATACACCATTGCATAAGTTTGTAGACTCAAACCATGATAGTATGAGAGAATCTTCCAGGAGTATTTTATGTCCAGCTGAAGTGAATTTTGCAACCGCAGCTCTTTAACCACTTAAGGATGCAGCCAATTTTGTCCTTGACGCAGGGAACTTTGCCTGACTGTGTCTTGACAGCCATAATGTTTTTATTTTTCAAATTACACACATATATATATATAGCAATCCAAAAAAACAGGCAGCACACCGTAGTTAGAGTGAAAAAAAAGAGGGTACTTTATTGCCCCATGTGCGACGTTTCAGCTCTGTACACTAGAGCCTTTCTCAAGCAAAAGACATGTGAACACACAGCAGTATAAAACAAGGTTCCAATGAAAGGGTACAAAATTAGTAATTAAGTACATACAATGTCAAAATGCAAACTTAGAGTGAAAATTACATTTATTACTTCCAAAGGAGCGCCATAGATGCAATGGTGACGAAACAATATTAAGTGTAATCATATCCCAAGGAACGTACAGAAAGTGTAAAGTATCAATAATCATTGATACCTACACCTGTGTGATAATAGTGCAAAAAACAATGGTTAAAAATGATATCACCTGAGGAGACAAAAATCAGTTCGCTACTGCGCATGCGCGGAAAAATTGCTAAATTTTACGGTGTTCCGGATGTGTAGCGCGAATTCGTGCATGCGTACGAAGTATGTAGGTACTGCGGACGCCATCTTGAAAAATGGCAAAGAGGAGGGCAAGAACCTCGGTGTAATATTATGTGAGTACCAAAAGCTATAGAGTGAGATGAATGCGTATCCACTGAGGATGGTATAGGGAGGCAGGCACAAGGACGTTTAGATCACCGGGACCCGGACACAAAGCGGCTACAATCCAATAAGTGAGATCATACTTATTAGGCAAAGAGGACGTGAGGAGGTAAAAAAAAACACAGAAGCAGTCATTAACCATCCACCAAGGGATAGCACTGACACTTATATGTGTGGATACTACACACGTGTAATAGTGCACTCCCAAACATCCTTATCCTGTCAGAAAGTGTGTAGGGAGCATTGTTGGAGAGCACATGTATCACATTGGATCTAGGCAAAAGAAATACGTATGCCTCTAGCCAACCTGTTACTCACTCAGGTTTAGATAGCATCCAAGTAATTAAAAATAATAGGTACAGTAAAATATCATCACAGGGTAACCAGCCATATGGAAGATACAAAGCAGTGATTCAATGAGTCCACAGGAGTGATATCCAGAAAGATGTGACATCATCTATAATAAAAAAGAATTATTAGTATCGATCAAGTAAAATATAGTCATCATGTCAACTATACGGAAAAAAATGTTGACCCTTATCACCAATGAGGACCAGTGTCTGGGGGATCTACACTAAACCACCCAATGCAAAATCTGTGATGATGTTTGGGAGTGCACTATTACACGTGTGTGGTATCCACACATATAAGTGTCAGTGCTATCCCTTGGTGGATGGTTAATGACTGCTTCTGTGTTTTTTTTTTTACCTCCTCACGTCCTCTTTGCCTAATATGTGTGATCTCACTTATTGGATTGTAGCCGCTTTGTGTCCAGGTCCCGGTGATCTAAACGTCCTTGTGCCTGCCTCCCAATACCATCCTCAGTGGATACGCATTCATCTCACTATAGCTATTGGTACTCACATAATGTTACGCCGAGGCTCTTGCCCTCCTCTTTGCCATTTTTCAAGATGGCGTCCACAGTGCCTATATACTTAGTACGCATGCGCGAATTTGCGCTACACATCCGGGACACCGTAAAATGTAGCCATTTTCCACGCATGCGCAGTAGCGTATAAGGCACATCCTAATAGGCTTCTACATATGGCAGCCATGGGGCCTTTCTTAGGCCTTTGGCTACTATAATTTAAGGTTGGCCCCCATGATTGTTTGCTGGGGTCGGCGATGGAGAATAAAAGGGAACCCCCTTTTTTAATCACTTAGATGCCTCGGTCAGTATTGACGGCACTGCTCCTCAAGGGCACATTTACAGCACTGGTCCTCAATGGCATGAATCCCCCCACTGTAAATGTACGGCGCATGCCATGAATGGGTTAATATGAAGAGTTTTCTTAAAGTAACAGTAGAAATACTTCCCGCACCAGCTTTACAAAGTTGCATTTATTTCGTAATCATAGTTCATTCATAAAAGACTTATTACTTGGAAGAACAAGACAGCAGAATATATCACTATAAAAATAACAATAAAACAATTTATATTGTATAAAACTGAGGTAAATAGATTGATGTCTTTTGAAAAGGGTCTTGCAGTTCTTGACAAGAGCGTGGCTTGTTAGACATTTTGGCTCAGATTTATCAATGTATTAGAGACTGGCACCCTGTTCTATAATGTGCCAGTATTTATCAGTCTCCCCCATTATCTCTCAAGAGTGGAGTATATGAACAAAACGTTCAAACCCAGTGTACAGCTTGTGTCTCATTTATGTCAGGCTTTAGTTTTTATATAACATTTATCCACCGACTGTTTTAATAAATTTACCCCAACATGTGAATGACAACTTCTTTATTGGGCAGTAAGGCTAGATTCACACGAGCATGGCCGGCCTTAGGTACATGTGACCAGTGCGGTCGCATAGGGCGCCACCCGCCGCACTGTAAAGGGTGTGCCACTACTTGGGGTGCCAGGGGGTCAGGTGCCACTCACTTACCGCACCAACCTCAATACTGGCTGCCCGGCACCCTGGCCACCGCTCACCCTGTCCTGCGCCCTGAATGATGAGACAGGCATGATGACATCATTCGGGACGCAAGAGAGGGAGGAGAAACCGCGCTTCCTATGCATTTACAGGACTGGTGGGGACACCAAGGAAATGTTTTCTGCAGCTGGCTCCAGCTCCAGCAGGCAGTATTTCTCAGAAGCCCAACAGGCCAGTCACTGAATGTGGGCTTTGTTTGAATGGGGGCACTGATGGGGGTCTAAAAACGGCAATAATGGCAAATGGACAGGATTCAGTGCCACCTTTGTACCCATTTGCCACTTATTGCCCCTTTAGTGTCCTTCTATTCAGTGCCCCCTTGATGCCCATTTGCCATTTTGTTGCCCCTTTATTGTTCTTGTGTCACAAAAGATGCTAAAGGCTACAGGGGCAGTAAATGTCAAATGGGCATCAAGGGGCCACCAAACAGAAGGACGCAAAAGGGGCAATAAGTGGCAAATGGGTACCATGGTGACACTGAAGGACACTAAAGTGTTTATAAATGCCAAATGGGCATAGAATTCAGTCCCTTCATAGTGCACATTTACCATTTGTTGCCTTTTTAAACCCTGTTCAGATTACGTTACATAGTTACATAGTTACATAGTTAGTACGGCTGAAAAAAGACACATGTCCATCAAGTTCAACCAAGGGAAGGGAAAAGGGAAGGAAAAATTTCTACACATAGGAGCTAATATTTTTTTGTTCTAGGAAATTATCTAACCCTTTTTTAAAGCCATCTACTGTCCCTGCTGTGACCAGCTCCTGCGGTAGACTATTCCATAGATTCACCGTTCTTACTGTAAAGAAGCCTTGTCGCCTCTGCAGCTTGAACCTTTTTTTCTCCAGACGGAGGGAGTGCCCCCTTGTTTTTTGAGCGGGTTTTACAAGGAACAGGATATCACCATATTTTTTGTATGTGCCATTAATATATTTATATAAGTTAATCATGTCCCCCCTTAGTCGTCTTTTTTCAAGGCTAAATAGGTTTAATTCTTTCAATCTTTCCTCATAACTTAAATTCTCCATGCCCCTTATTAGCTTCGTTGCTCTTCTTTGTATTTTTTCCAACTCCAGGGCATCCTTTCTATGAACTGGAGCCCAGAACTGAACTGCATATTCTAGATGAGGCCTCACTAATGCTTTGTAAAGTGGCATTATTACATCCCTGTCCCGCGAGTCCATGCCTCTTTTAATACACGACAATATCCTGCTGGCCTTTGAAGCAGCTGATTGACACTGCATGCTGTTATTGAGTTTATGATTTACAAGTACACCCAGATCCTTCTCAACAAGTGAATCCGCCAGTGTAGCGCCCCCTAGGACATATGATGCATGCAGGTTGTTGGTACCCAGATGCATAACTTTACATTTATCTACATTAAACTTCATTTGCCAAGTGGACGCCCAAACACTTAGTTTGTTTAAATCTGCCTGTAATTCATGAACATCTTCCATAGTCTGAACTATATTACATAGCTTGGTGTCATCTGCAAAAATAGAAATAGTGCTATTAATCCCATCCTCTATATCATTAATAAATAAGTTGAATAATAGTGGTCCCAGCACTGAACCCTGGGGTACACCACTTATAACCGGGGACCATTCAGAGTAGGAGTCATTGACCACAACTCTCTGGATACGGTCCTTGAGCCAATTCTCAATCCAATTACAAACTATATTTTCTAAACCTATAGTCCTTAATTTACCCATTAGGCGTCTATGGGGGACAGTGTCAAATGCCTTTGCAAAGTCCAAAAACACTAAATCCACAGCGGCCCCTCTGTCTAGACTTCTGCTCACCTCTTCATAAAAACAGATTAGGTTAGTTTGACAACTTCTGTCCTTAGTAAAACCGTGCTGGCTGTCACTTATAATGCTATTTATTGTCACATAATCCTGTATATAGTCCCTCAATAGCCCCTCAAACATTTTCCCCACGATGGATGTTAAGCTTACTGGTCTATAATTACCCGGGGAAGACCTAGAGCCCTTTTTGAAAATAGGCACCACATTTGCCCTGCGCCAGTCCCTTGGCACTATGCCAGTCACTAGAGATTCTCTGAATATTATGAAAAGGGGGACAGAAATAACTGAACTAAGCTCTTTAAGAATTCTAGGGTGTAACCCATCTGGTCCTGGGGCCTTGTGCACATTTATTTTATTTAATTTAGCTTGGACCATCTCTACATTCATCCAATTCAGTATATCAACTGATATATTAACAGCACTGGCACCGGCTACATCAGCTGCTCCTTCTTCTGTTGTATATACAGAGCTAAAGAACCCATTTAGTAACTCTGCCTTCTCTTGATCCCCTGTGATCAACTCCCCATTACCATTATCTAGGGGTCCTACATGTTCAGACCTTGGCTTTTTTGCATTTATATGCTTGAAGAATTTTTTAGGATTTGTTTTACTATCCTTGGCCACCTGCCTTTCATTTTGTATTTTTGCTAATTTTATTACATTTTTACAGATTTTATTAAGCTCTTTATATTTTACAAAGGCTACAGCTGTACCCTCAGATTTGTATTTTTTAAATGCCCTTTTTTTGTCATGTATTGCCCCTTTCACAGAAGGTGTAAGCCATGTGGGGTTTAATTTGAGTCGTTTATACTTATTACCTGTAGGAATAAATTTTGCACTATAATAACTCAAAGTAGATTTGAAAATCTCCCATTTATCATTTGTTCCATTATTTGACATTAGTTCTTCCCAGTCTATATCCTGAATTGCCGCCCTCATCCTGGGGAAATTGGCTTTCTTAAAATTAAATGTTTTTGTCCTCCCAGCCTGCGTTTGTTTTTTACAGTATAGGTAAAATGTAACTATATTGTGATCACTGTTACCGAGGTTTTCACGAACATTGACATTCCCAACAAGATCTGCATTATTAGAAATGACCAGATCCAACAGAGCTTCACCTCTAGTCGGGTCTTCCACAAACTGGCCCATAAAATTTTCCTGCAACAGGTTGAGGAAATGTCTCCCCTTTGCAGTTGAAGCCGAACCATGACACCAATTAATATCCCGGAAATTAAAATCTCCCATTATCACTACAGTACCCGCCTGTGCAGCCCGCTCCATCTGTTTATATATCTGACCTTCCATCTCCTCAGTTATATTGGGGGGTCTATAGATTACACCAAAAGTAATTTTTTCAGTGTTTACCTCCCTTTCTAGTTCCACCCACAAGGTTTCAACCTCCTCACAGTCTTCACCCACTATTGTCTCTTTCACACTCGCCTTCATATCACTTCTCACATACAGACATACACCACCACCTTTCCTATTTGTCCTGTCTTTACGAAAAAGTGTAAAACCCTGTAGATTTACAGCCCAGTCATGTGAAGAGTCCAGCCATGTTTCAGCAACACCAACTATATCTATATTTTCTTCCAGTATCAAGGCCTCCAGCTCCCCCATTTTGCTTGCTAGACTTCTGGCATTTGTGAACACACACTTTAACTTGCCTGTCAGTTTTTCACTTTTATTATCAGAAATGTGATTTGACATTAATCGCGCCTTTTTATTTACACTGATGTTTTGTAACGAAAGGATCTCCTTATCTTGTTGTCTAGTCCTCTCCCCACATTCTGTATCTCCCCCCACCAATATAGTCTGACCCCTCTCTAACCTGGCTACCCCTTTTTTTTCTACATTGGCCTCCCTCCTCAGCCCTAGTTTAAATACTCCGCCACCCCAGCTAGAATTCTCTCCCCCAGCACAGCGGACCCCCTTCCATTTAGGTGCAAATCATCTGCAGAATACAGTTTGTACCCCAATGAAAAGTCAGCCCAGTGCTCTAGGAACCCAAATCCTTCTCCTCTACACCAAGACTTCAGCCATGCATTTAACTCCCTGAGCTCCCGCTGTCTTTCCTGTGATGCGCATGGCACAGGCAGTATTCCTGAGAATACAACCTTGGAGGTCCTTCCCTTCAGCTTGTAGCCTAGTTCTTTAAAATTATTCTTAAGGCTCCTCCACCTACCATTTATTCTGTCGTTGGTACCGACATGGACCACGACAGCTGGATCATCACCAGCCCCTCCCAGCAATTTGTCCACCCGTTCCACCACATGCCGAACCCTGGCACCAGGGAGACAGCAAACCATTCGGTTGAGGTGGTCTTGGCGACAAATAATTCTATCCGTCTTCCTGATTATAGAATCCCCTACGACTATCAATTGTCTTGGCTTACCTGCATTACCATCCCGCCGACTACTAGCTGGGCTGTTCTCCCGGCTGTTAGGGAGATCAGTATCCACTAGGGCTGCCATTTCTGAGACTGACACCCTCGCATCATCACCCAACTTGGCAATTTTGCCTGGAATGTCAGAAACCGGATCGGCCTTCCTTGTCTTTGACCCCTTTCTACTGCCCCTAACTACATTAACCCAGCTACTTACCTGATCCTGCTCACCCATGTCTTCACCCTCCAGTTGTAACCCACTAACTGCATGCTCTGTGAGCAGCAAGCTCCGTTCAAAATTGTCTATCCTCCTCAGTGTTGCATTCTGCTCCTCCAGATCTCTAATACGAGCTTCCAGGTGAACAATATGCTCACATCTGCCACAGAGATATTCACCCTGGAACTCCGGCTCCAGTCGTGCATACATATGGCAAACTGTGCACCGAAGAAAACCTCCAATCTTGCTGTCCATTATCCCAGTTACAAAAAAAACAGCGAACAGGTGTTAATCAAAAAGATAAAGAAGTAGAAGAGCACTTACTTGGGTTTTAACTCCTCTTTTGAACTCCGGTTTTTGGAACTCCACTTAATATACAAACCACTTGCAATTCAAGTCACAGAGCAGGCTCTACAGAGTAGTGAGGCCTGATTTATAGCACCTGGTTGCACCTGGTTGCAGCTAACCCCTCCCCCTTACTCAGCTACTCAGGAAACTGCAAGGGAAAAATAGTTACAAATTATGTCACTTTTGCAAACTTTGTAGCAAGCAAGCAATCAATACATATATCACATACAATGGCCCCCCACTTTGTCACACACAACACAGTAAATCAATCCGGTTTTTGGAACTCCACTTAATATACAAACCACTTGCAATTCAAGCTATGTACACCTTTTGAAATCTTTTATTTATTTTTTTCAATAAAAATCTGTGTGTTTGGTGCAAATTTGTAATTACATTTAAGGCTTCATTCACGTCTGCATCAGGGCTCCACTCAGGCGTTCCGTCTGAGCTTTCCGTCAGACCGGAACCCTGACTGAAACCATAGGTTTCCGTATGTTTCACTGGTGACGCATCCGGTGCAAATGGTTTCTGTTTGTCTCCGTTGTGCAAGAGTTCTGTCATTTTGACGGACTGAACAGCGGTATTGATTCTGTCAAAATAACGGAACCCTTACACAACGGAGACAAATGGAAACTATTTGCACCAGATCCATCACCATTGAAATCAATGGTGATGCAAACGGAATCTTATGATTTCCGTTTGTTTCAGTCAGGGTTCCGTTCTGACGGAAAGCTCAGATGGATCGCCTGAACGGAGCCCTGACGCAGATGTGAAGAAAGCCTTATTAAACTATTTTTACTTTTTGAGATACAGCTGCTTTGTATTCTGTATATAGAGCAGCCGTATTCAGCGCTGAGACCTGAATCCGTCAGGTCAGTGGGACTGACTAGTTCAGTGTCAGTGGGTCCTGCGTGTCTCTGACAGTTCATAACTTAGATGTGATGGATAAGGGTATGTGCACACACACTAATTACGTCCGTAATTGACGGACGTATTTCGGCTGCAAGTACCGGACCGAAGATAGTGCAGGGAGCCGGGCTCCTAGCATCATAGTTATATACGATGCTAGGAGTCCCTGCCTCTCTGCAGGACAACTGTCCCGTACTGTAATCATGTTTTCAGTACGGGACAGTAGTTCCACGGAGAGGCAGGGACTCCTAGCATCGTACATAAGTATGATGCTAGGAGCTCAGCTCCCTGCACTGTGTTCGGTCCACTACTTGCGGCCGAAATACGTCCGTCAATTACGGACGTAATTAGTGTGTGTGCACATACCCTAACAGGTGGATCCTGCGTGTCAGGACCTGGTGACATTGAACCCATCAGTCCCACTGCCATGACAGATTCAGGTCTCAGCGCTAGATACGGCTGCTCTGTATACAGAATACAAAGCAGCTGTATCTCAAAAAGTAAAAATAATACTATTACACCATAGTTACCATGTCCTCTATTGTATACCTCAAAAATTGCCTTATTGGGTCTCATAGACGAGGAACAATGGACACATCACACTTGTATTTTTTTTAAAGAATCTTATGATCGTTTTTCTAAATAAAAAACACTGCTGTAATCTACATTACAGCGCCGATCACTTCATGTACAATATAGGCCACTTATAATGTGGTGACAGAGCCTCTTTAACAAGTGATTTTCACGATGATACTGATGGAGCAGTGTTCGCCATAGTTTCCCTAGCCAGAAATATTACTATATCATCACCGAGGGTGCCCTGACAAATTTCATAAGATATGGGGTCAGTGATTAACTACCTTTGACATACCTAATGATGAATCCCTCCCTGTAATTCAACTTTAATTCCTTGACTTCTCAATGATCTGAGACGTGACCTCCTCGATTCATTGTATGATTTGGCGACTGGATAAACTGTACTTACTAGTTATGTATATATATATACCCCTGACGATTTATTTTTTTATGTTCATTCTGCTATTACTGTTATTATTATCTATTATCCAATCGCCATAATAATTTGTTTGCAATATTTTGAATAAAACAAATGTAAAAAATTTAATCGTTTTTAATGAAAAGTATTTATTTAGAAAGATGCACAAAACACACTGACTGATTATTTAAAAAAAAAAAAAAAAAAAAAGATTTCAAAGGTGTGCATAGCCTTTAAAGCGGTTGTCCAGAATAAAAAAAAAAACAACATTTTGTTGAAGCAGCAGGAGGAGTTAAAATAAAAAAAAGAACTTATACTTACCTCCCAGACGTTCCTGTGCTGGGGGCTCCCGTCAGATCTGTTCTCTGTATATAGCGGTGACATCATGTTGACCGTACACCACCGTTGCAACCTATTAATAGCCTCAGCGGTGTTCAGCTGAGACCAGTAATAGGCTGCAGCGGTGCTGTACTGATAATGTGATGTCACCACTGCAGCTGCTCTGTGTACACACAGAACAGAGATGACAGAAGCCCCCAGTGCAGGAACATCTGGGGAGAGAGGTAAGTATGGGCTGCTTTTTTATTTGAAGCCCTCCTCTCCTGCTGCCACATAAAAGTTTAAACACGGACAACCCCTTTAACCTCTTAACACTATATGTGTATGTATGGAGGATGTGCATTCCAACAATATTGCACGTGCCACTGTGTATTATCTGCGGTGTTACGTAGGACTGCAGGTAACAGTAATACATTATCTGTAATCAGAGAGTTATCACTGTGTTATCTTTGGTGTTAAATAGGACTCCAGGTAGCATCTACTACATTATCTGTACTCATGGAGTTATCCGTGTATTATCTGTAGTGCTACATATGTCAGCAGGTAACATCCACTACATTATATGTACTCAGAGAGTTATCACTGTTATCTGTGGTGACACATAGGACTGCAGGTAACAGCTACTACATTATCTGTATTCAGAGAGTTATCACTGTGTTATCTGTGGTGTTACATAGGACTGCAGGTAACACTACTACATTATCTGCACTCGGAGAGCTACCACAGTGTTATCTGTGGTGTTACATAGGACTGCAGGTAACATCTGCTGCACTATCTGTACTGTGTATATATGTGCCTGTGTGGCTATATTTGGGTCTGTATATCTATATATTTACCTATATGTATTTGTATATGACCCATTATGTGTGTGTACATGCCTCATGTCTGTGTTTGTGTGTCGGTGTATATATATGTATGTATATTTGCCTGTATGTCTAAATATGTGCCTCTATGTATGTACAATATATATGTTCCAGTATGTGTGTGTCTATATATATATATATATATATATATATATATATATATAGTCGTTCATTTTTTGGGTTTGTCGAGGGCGGCAATAGAGTATCCCGCACAGGGCACCATCCAACCTAAGGCCGGCCCTGTACACGAGCGTTGCGCATCTCGGACGTGAAAAACTGCAACCGTGCTCTGCGCTGCGGGACACGTTATCACGCATCCCCCATAGACTAGAGTCCATGGAGGGATGCGTGAAGCGTGAAAAAATATGACGTCCTATTTTTTCACGGACCCTTCACACGGCCGTGTGAATGGCTCCATTGAATTACATAAGTCCGTGTGACGGCCGTTTCAATGGCTGTAACATGGACGTATTACACGTTCGTCTGAATAAGGCCTAAGTGTGTGGGGGGGTACATTTTGCAAACTTTACATTTTGGTTACTAGTATTGCTTGTCCACCCATTCCACTGGGGTTTTAATAGATCACGACTCCATGTCTATAAATATAAATGTGCAATTTTCACTTTGTGGCGAATATCCAATGATAACATATCCACTGATAAATCTATTTTTGTCCTTAAGAATTTGAGGATTTATTTAATTTTTGCCCAACTGCATTCCAGCGCATATTTTTTTATTTCATTTTTTTGAGATTAGTTATTGTAACGTCCGAGGTCGCTGACCACGAACTCCTTCCATCCAGTCCGCCCTTCTCTCAAGAGATGTCTGCACATACGGCCGTCCTGCTCCAGAGTGACAGGGTGCGCTCACGAGCTCAGTCCAGACTTAAGAAGCCAGAGCACATGCATTTTGGAGATTGAGCTAATTGCTCCCAGAGCACCCTGGGCTATAAGAAGGTCCCAGCCCCATCCTCCCATGCCTGAGCATTGTTGTCTTATTCCAAGTTTGTCTTGCAAATTGTCCCCTTGTGTGTCCTGCTCCCAGTGTTCCCTGTTCCTGTATCCTGATCTAGTGCCATGCTGCACTGTAGCCGTGCTGTGCTGTATACCACGCCTGTCCTGCTTCTCCACGCCTGACGTCTACCTGCTGACTAGTTCCTGCTAAGCCTGCCTAGCTACTGTCCGAGCTGCCACAGGTACCCTATATGAACTATAGACTCTGACCTGCGCCGTGTTGGCCAGCTGCCATACCGCCAAGGTGGTACCGCCCAGTGGGTCCATGATCCCTACGAGACAGTTATAGATTTTTTAGCTTCATTTTGGGGTACATATACGCTAGTGTTTAATTGTATATGATTTTTTATTAACAGAAAAATGCATATACAAATCACTTCTGCCATTGTTTTTATTAATGCCGTTTACTATATATGATGATTTTATTGTATAGTTTGATTTGATAATGGAAATACAAAATATGCCTATGTTTTCATTTACTGTTTATTGGCTATTTTTTTTTTACCTAGTAAACAAAAATGAGTTATTGAAAAGAATATTGTATTTTTTTCTTTTGTGACCTTTTTGTAGGTGTAATGTAATGTCATATTTCTGTATGGTGTTACAATATTGCCTTTGTATATGAAATCGCATCGATAAATATGCCACCTAGTGTTTGTATGTTTTTCTTACCTTTACATTGTAAAGGCTGTGTGATCTTTGTTTTTTGCTATTGCTACATATTTTATCATTGCAGCGTTTACTCCATGTTACTTTTTCCACATAAATATAAAAAATTGGAATTTAAAATGTACACATATTGGGGCAGATTTACACTTTTTTTTCGACATGTTCAACAAGGCGGTGTGGCTTCGCGGGAAAAGTGTCATGGTTTAGTAGAATGATGCGTTAGGTAAGTGAACTAATAGGTGGTATAAGGAAGAGCAAAGTGTATAACATGTCTAGAAAGATGTTCCAAATTTATTATACACCATGAACTACTTTGATAAATTTGGCGCATTTTATGACTGCTTTGTCTAAGTTTACACTGTCAAAAAAACAAACATTATCTCTACATGTTTCTATACATAGCATCATTGGTTTAATATCCTGCAGGGTGTGTCAAATTATTGATGACTGGATTTTTCCTTTTACTGTTCTTCAACTGTTACATTAAATAGGTAAATTGCTTTATGATTCTAGGGATGGAACAGTTCTTAGTGGAGTGTTAAGGGGGTTTTACACTGGGCGATTATCGGGCAGACGAGCGTTCATAGAACGGTCACTGAGAATAATTGCCCTGCGTAAACAGGTCAGCGATCAGCAAATGAACGAGCAAACGTTCGATCATCTGCTGATCGTATGGTTTTAAAAAAGTAAAATATTATCGTTGTCTGCAGCACATCTCCCTGACAGGGAGTTGCGCTGTCGACATGATAATAAAGTATGGGGACGAGCGTTCAGAGTAACGGCGTGGGTGGCGGCCATGACGGGAGCGGCGGGACCCACCATCTCAGTGGGCCTGGGGCAACTGACCCCTTCCCCCCTGCCAGTTACGCCACTGTAATATTGAGGCTCCATCTGCCAGAGAAAACTCTCCCTGGGGAAACACAAGACATTACTGTCCATACATAGACAGTGACATCAGGATCTTCCACAGGGCCAGAGTTCGCTGGCAGAGATCGCTAGTAGATGCTCTCCTGGGGACTCCGGCCCTGTGGAACTCCTGAAATTACTGTTCATATTCTGTAGAGAGAGTGACTTCAAGAGTTTCCCTAGGGCCAGAGTCCCCGAGCAACGTATCCCACTGTATGCCATACATTGGTATATGTTGTAGCCTTCCGTCGTAGGTATATGTCTGGAGTCCTCCGAATCAGTGGCGTAACTACCGCTGTAGCAGCCATAGCAGCTGCTACAGGGCCCGTGGCATGAGGGGGCCTGTACCGCCCGCCGACACGCCACCCCATATGCCCGGTAGGCGCCACTAGCAGCCGTTATGGCTGCTACAGCGGTAGCGACGCTACTATGGGGCCCTTGCCGCAGAGCCTCTAACATTTATCGGCCGGGCGGCACAGGCCCTCTCATGCCCGGTGGCGTCACTAGCACCGGAGTGCGGAGTGGGCCCCGGTGCTAACGACAGCCACCATCTCTTGCAGTAATTGTACCTGTGTCTATAGAACGCAGGTACAAATTCATGCATTAGCGTTGAATGGTCGGGCACGTTCCGTGCCCAACCATTCAGCGCCTTACAATGATGCTGATTGGCGGGGCAAAATGATTGCTCCACCAATCCGCACCTTTCAACAACGCTATCGGTGCGATGACATCATCGCTCCGCTTCCGTGGTTGAAAGGGGCTGATTGACGGGGAAAGTCATTCTGCCCTGCCAATCAGCGCCTTTCAACGATGCGCCACTTGCGTCATTCAGCTCCAGCAGACCTGCTCAGAAGAGAGCAGATCTGCATTGCCACCGGAGGGCGTGGGAACGGGATCATGTGAGTATGTAAAGTTTTTTTTCCCTACTAAAACTGTGGGTGGCATTAGCTACAGTGGGGGCTCTATCTACAGGTGAGGTCTATATGTGGGGATGTGGAGCACTATTTACAGGGGTGGGCTATATGTGGGACACTATATACAGGGGGAGCAATATGTAAGGCACTATCTACAGAGGTGAGCTATATGTGGGACACTATATACAGGGGTGGGTTACCTGTGGGGCACTATCTACAGGGGAAGCTATATGTAGGGCAGCACGGTAGCTCAGTGGTTAGCACTATTGCCTTGCAGCTCTGGAGTCCATATGTGGGCACTATCTACAGGGGGTTGTATGTGGGGCACTATCTGCAGGGGGCACAGTGTGTGTGTGGGACACAGTGTATGGTACTATTATAATCAGGGACACTGTGTATGGCGCTATTATAGTTAGAGGTGCAGTGTATGGCGCTATTATATTTAGAGGTGTTGAGAATTTTATCTTCGTTTATAGGGGCAGAATTTTCTTAAAAGTGAGAAGCTGAAGACATCTGAGCAGAAAACTGCAGAAATGGGTCGTGGCTTGGTGAAATCGATCATTGAGGTCTGGACCGGAGCGAGAAGAAAAGAGAAAAAGAACTAGAATCTGGGACGTCACAGGTGAGTCACTTAATGTAAATGTTTATTCTGCCTCTAATCAGTACTGTAGTCACTGTGTGATCTGCATCGGGATGATGGGTGGTATGATTTTTTTTTTTGTGAAACAGCATCTCCCAGCATATCATTACCATTTTTCGGGCCATGCTGGGAGCAGTAGTTTTACGCCATACAAACCTATACGGCAGGGGTTGCACTAAATTGAACTGTATTTGTTCTGGTGTTGTATATATGTACTGAGCTTTGTTCTGGTGCTGTATATATGTACTGATCTTGGTTCTGATGCTGTATTTATGTACTGAGCTTGGTTCTGGGGCTGTATTTATGTACTGATCTTGGTTCTGGTATTGTGTATATATATATGTACTGAGCTTGGTTCTAGTGCTGTATTTATGTACTGAGGTTGATTCTGGTGCTGCATATATGTCAGAACTTGGTTCTAATTCTGTATTTATGTACTGAGCTTGGTTCTGGTATTGTATATATGTATTGAGCTTGGTTCTAGTGCTATATTTATGTACTGAGGTTTGTTCTGGTGCTGTATATATGTAATGAGCTTGGCTCTCGTGCTGTATATATGTATAAGCTTGGTTCTAGTGTTGTATTTATGCACTGATCTTGGCTGTGGTACTGTATATATGTCAGAGCTTGGTTCTAGTGGTGTATTTATGTACTGAACTTAGTTGTGGTGCTGTATGTATGTACTGAGCTTGGTTCTGGTACTCTATATATGTGGAGCTGTAATTATACAGGTTGTAATTATATAGGATATATTTATAATAACAAAATTGCAGGGCAGATAGAATTGTTTTCAATTCATTGTATATTTAATGGGAACCTGTCTGGTAGTTGAACCGCCACCATGCGGTAATACATGACCTGACAATATTTCCAAATGTATGTTTTTTTTCAGATGCAGCAAAATCTATAAAATCAACTTTTAAAACGGTGCACACTATATGCTAATTACTAATTAAAGGGACATGGGGCAGTGCCGCTATCCTGAAGAATCACATAGTCCTGCCTCCAAACCCACCTTTCCATGTTTGATTGACATCCCTTTGGCTGATACAACTTTCTCGGATGCGCCATTGCCTTGTACTACTTGGGGGGCTCTGTGGCACTATATACAAGGGGGGCTGTATGGCACTATACACAAGGGGGAGCTATGTGGCACTACATACAAATGGCTGTGTGCCACTACTAAGGGGGGGCTGTGTAGCACAATCTTCTAGGGGGCTGTATGGCACTATTTTCAAGGGGGAGAGAAGTGGCTCTATCTACAGGGGGCTGTGTGTGGTGCTATACTAAGTGGGGGGGGGGGGGGCTGTGTGTTACTATCTACTAAGGGGGGGGGGCTTTGTGGCATTGTATACAAGGGAGGGGGCAGTGTTGCACTATATACAGGGGGCTTCATGGCGATATCTACAGGGGGTGCTGTATGGCACTATCTACAAGGGGGAGGTGTGGGGCGCTATCTACAAGTGGGGTGTGACACTGTCTACAGGCGGAGCTGTATAGTACTGTCTACAGGGGGCACTATGGCACAATCTACAAGTGGCACTATCTATAAGGGGGTCTGTGTGTGGCACCTGGGGGGGGGCCAATCAAGGGTTTGCCATGGGGCCCAGTCTTTGCTAGTTACGCCCCTGCTTCCAATGTATACCTCCTACGGAAGGCAAAAACATAATGTGAAAAGGGCCGTTTACCATGTATAGTATTTCACTGTTTCATTCTTTTATATGTATTTTTTTAATTTTTTTATTTACAGTACAGCAGTGTCACTCGTCTCTAAAGATCCTGCTAAACAAATTTACATTGCTTCATGCACCACCTGGTGGTGGAATCAGGTTGTTACATGTCAAATACTGTTTTGAAAAAGCAGAAAACTGACAATGCCTTACATTATGTTCCTGTAAAGTGTCAAAGCTAATTACTATGTCGAGTTAACATGTTGTGCCAGTCAAGATGAAAATTGCTACATCCGTACATTAAAGGTAGTCTGATTTCAGCAGCCTTTCACTCATTTCTGCGTCAAAAAACGTGTCAAAAAACTCTGTGCAGTTTTTTTGGTAGATAACAGGTCCTCTTTAACTAACAACAATATTCTTCGTGGGACAACCCCTTTAACCTATTTATTCATGCACAGGTCTGTTCTGTCCAATATTAGTATCCAGTCCAGGCAATGCTCTGTGACTGAAATAGCTGTACAAATCTCTCTGGTAGTTTGCTACACTGTATAAGTCTGGAATCCAGGCTGCTTAGATCACAGAGCATTGCCCAGACTGGAGACAATTTTATCTACTCAGCTAAGAGCAGTATGTACAGGGTTCTGCCTCTTAGGCCCTGTTGACACTGAGTTTTTTTGCTGACAGAAAAATCTGCCTCAAAATTCCGTCTGGATGCCATTTGTTGCGTTTTTTGCTGAATTTTTCGGCCGCGGCCAGTGAGCGCCGTGGGCAAGAAGACACTGCTAAAAACACTTCAGAGACAGAAACATCCGAAGAAACAACATGTTGCTTCTTTTTCCCGTGAACGTTTTTTTCTGCTCGTAGAAAAAAACGCCTCAGCTTCTTATCGAAATCAATGGAAGGTCGATTTTGGCACTTTTTGCTGTGGCAAAAAAACTCTGTGTGAACAGGGCCTTAATGTAGACAAGAATTCTCACTTTCACATTATGTTTGTAATGTACATTTAGGCCCCCTGCACACGGCCATAGCCGTAATCCCAGTCAGTGATTACAGCCGTCGCGGACAGTCATCCCCATTTGTGGGCCATGCTCCCATTATAAAGTATTGGGAGCCAGGCCCGTAAAATAAAAAAAATAGGATATGTCCTATTTTTTGCGGGTCATTTCTACGATCCGGACACCTTCCTGTAAATATATACAGGAAGGTGTCCGTGGGCAATAGAAATGAATGGGTCCGTATTTTGATCCGCTATTGCGGTCTGTAATTATGGATCAAAATTACAGCATGGGGCCTTAGTGTGTACACCATTAAAGCGCCCGATGTACACGTTAAACGTGTGTCCATAGGGCTCTATTAGCATCACAGAGGCCAATAAAATGTGGTTTTGGTCTCCGTCGGCTGATAAACCTCAGTATATTCATGTATCATGTTATTTTAAATGACTGTAATTGTTTTTTATTAAAAAAACAATTTTTACTTTTTGAGATATAGCTTCTATGTATCCTGGATACATAGAAACTGTATGTTGCGCCCAAACCCGAACCCAAACTGTATGTTGCGCCCAAACCCGGGACTGACAGCTTCAGGAACAGTGGGTCTTGCGTGTCTCTGAATTTAAAAGTGATCGATAACAGCTTAATCCGCTGTCACCAAAGCTGTCAGTCCAGCAGACCTGACGGATTCTGGTTTCGCCGCAAGATACAGCTTCTATGTAAACAGGATACATAGAAGCTATATCTCAAAAAGTTAAAACATTATTAATAAAAAAACAAAGTTGTTTAAAATAACATGATACCATGTTTTATATTAAAAAAATTGTTCAAAGGTTTACATAGACTTTAAAGAGGCTCTGTCACCAGATTATCAAATCCCTATCTCCTATTGCATGTGATCGGCGCTGCAATGTAGATAACAGTAAAGTTTTTTTGTTTTTTTAAAAATGATCATTTTTGGCCAAGTTATGAGCAATTTTATATTTATGCAAATGAGCTTTGAAATGGACAACTGGGCGTGTTTTTTTTGTATTTCCAACTGGGCGTGTATTGTGTTTTTAACAACTGGGCGTGTTTACTTGTTTTACTAACTGGGCGTTGTGAATAGAATTGTATGATGCTGACAAATCAACATCATACACTTCTCATCGTTCCCACCCAGCTTCTTTCACTGCAGACAGCGTGACGTCACCCACAGGTCCTTCAACCTTGTAGTCGGACAAAGAAGATACATAGGCTGAAAGGCGTCCAAAATGTTAATATGCTCGTCTCTAGGGAGTTTGCCATGCTTACCTGCACATGGTGATGCTGCTGCAAATTCAACTGTATGCGTGGAGCTGTGGTGTCTTCTCTCTTCCGACGCCAAGGTTGAAGGACCTGTGGGTGACGTCATCACTCCCAGCCAGCTTCTTTCACTGCAGACACAGCGTGACGTCACCCACAGGTCCTTCAACCTTGGCGTCGGAAGAGAGAAGACACCACAGCTCCACGCATACAGTTGAATTTGCAGCAGCATCACCATGTGCAGGTAAGCATAGCAAACTCCCTAGAGACGAGCATATTAACCTTTTGGACACCTTTCAGCCAATGTATCTTCTTTGTCCGACTACAAGGTTGAAGGACCTGTGGGTGACGTCACGCTGTCTGCAGTGAAAGAAGCTGGGTGGGAACGATGAGAAGTGTATGATGTTGATTTGTCAGCATCATACAATTCTATTCACAACGCCCAGTTAGTAAAACAAGTAAACACGCCCAGTTGTTAAAAACACAATACACGCCCAATTGGAAATACAAAAAAAACACGCCCAGTTGTCCATTTCAAAGCTCATTTGCATAAATATAAAATTGCTCATAACTTGGCCAAAAATGATCATTTTTAAAAAAACAAAAAAACTTTACTGTTATCTACATTGCAGCGCCGATCACATGCAATAGATAGGGATTTGATAATCTGGTGACAGAGCCTCTTTAAGCTCCTATGCCTTGACGTAAAATCTGTACCAAACCATCACATATCATTTATAGTACTGTTGTTTTCATAAAATGTCCTATTGCTTAAAGCGTACCTAACTTTTCAGGTGACTTTTCAGAATATGCTGATACATGTCTGTACATAAGGAATAACACTATTTCTGGCCATGATAGGACTTGTATGTGGCATTTTTTAGCATTTTTTTTCTTCTCTGCAGGCTCTATCTCTAAAACTCAGTAGTCTCTGATCTAGTGGGCGGAGCCTAAATGCTATCATGTCTTCCATACACTGCACACAGAGAAGAGGAGAATCCTGTTCCCCTATATCTATCTATCTATCTATCTATCTATCTATCTATCTATCTATCTATCTATCTATCTATCTATCTATCTATCTATCACATACACTATATGGACAAAACTATTGGGACACCTACAGATGTAGCCGTCTTTAGCTTGACTTTTATCTCATTAAATAAACAATGGCTAGATCTCTTATCTTGAATTTTTCAATGACTTTCAATGGCTTTTGTTGTGTGATTTCACGCTGCAGCATGTTATCAGAATAAAGTTAAAGATGGCTACATCCATACTCATTAAACCTACAGAAGCTTTTATGATATCCCATTCTGAATCCATAGACATTTAGGTAGAGTTGGTCCTCTTTTTGCATCTAAAACAGCTTCCACTCTTCTAGGAAGACTTTCTACAAGATTTTGGAGGGTATCTGTGGAAATTCATCGAAAAGCATTTGTGAGGTTAGACACTGATGTTGGGCCAGAGGGCCTGGCTCACAATCCCAAAGGTGTTCGATGAGGTTGGGATCAGGTCTCTTTGTGGGACAGTCACATTCTTCCACACTAAACTCACCCAACCATGGACTTTTATGGACTTTGCTATGTGCAGTCCGGCACAGTCATGCTGGAACAGAAAAGGGCCTTCCCCAAACTGTTCCCACAAAGTTCAAAGCATACAATTGTCTAAAATATCTTGAAACCTACAGGGTTTGGGGTTCAATTAACACATAACAATGTTTTTTAGAAAAAATACAAACTTTATTCACAAAATGTAACAATGTAGATTAAAAGATGAGTCATGCAGAGCATGAACAAGGAGTCACTCATTGCAGGAAATGTGTATTGACAAACTATGTAAAGCATGGGCATAAATAAATAAAGCACGAAGTGCAGAGTGTTATATGTCAGTAGCTAGTCATGAACTATATCAACTGCTGACAACGAATGCAGAGTACAACTGTGCCTGGATGTAACAGAACTGACATAACATACCCATGTGACTTGTCCTGCAGGAGAGAGACGCCAGACCCGACGCGCGTTTCGGCGGAAATGCCTTAGTCCGGGGGTGGCGTCTCTCCAGTGGGGACCAACATTAAAAGGAAGAACCAGCCAATCGGACATAAGGGAGGCGTTCCCATCCACGATCATGTGTGTGCTGATGGAAGCGTCACACACCAGGTGTGGAGAGGTCGGAGGCGTGTCTCCGGCTGAGCGTCATCAAGGAGGGTGGGGGTCAACGACGTCTGACATCGTCGAGCCACGCCCACCGAGATACAGACGCCCGGACCGCAGCACAGTCCAGCCACTCCCCCCGGCGTGCGCGCACAGCCACAATGCCTGAATATAAGGTAAGTGTAAATAGGGATACGTCCGATTGACTGGTTGGTGAGGAGAGATATTTAAACAGATGGATCTTTCCGTATACATATATATTATACAATAAACATCATAGCATAAGTTATAACTGTGGACGTATATGGGATAGTGTGACCAAATAAGTATTGTGACTAAAAAAGAATCAGTAATAAATACTGATAAATAAGACAATGAATATGTATTTATATACAAAAACTGTGAAAAAAAAGGGGAAGGGGGAAAAGTGAACGAATAAGTGAATAACTCCTTAATGACCGGGCATGTTTGTACCTTAATGACGAAGCCAGATATGTCAAATCTGGTATGTGTGACTTTATCAGAGAATAACATGTGAAAGTTTTGAATATCCAAGTAATTCTGACATTGTTTTTTCGTCACATGTTGTACTTTATTTTAGTGGTAAAAGTAGACTGATACGATTTGCGGAAATTAATTAAAAAATAGAGAAATTGAAGAAATTTTGTAAAAATTATCATTTTTCCCTATTTTTAACTGCAATATGTCACATATGTACATACATACTGCACAATTTTTTTATTAAATATATATTTCCATCTCTTTACTCTATTTTGGCAGCACTTTTGAAAAAATATTATTTTTTTGAGCAATTTAGAAGACTTACAAGTTTAGTAATAATTTTATACATTTTGAAGTACATTTTGTTTTCCTGCACCAAGCCAGGTTTTCAGAGGCTCATAGGTGTCAGAATGGTGGAAACCCCCACAAGTGACCCCATTTTGCAAACTACACCCCTAAAGGTATTTATGAAGGGTTATATAAGCTCACTTTTTTGTAAGTATTTTGACCCCACAGTTTTTTTGTAAGAATTCATGCAAAGCAGGCGTAAAAAAATATAATTTCACTTTTTTCATAAAAGTATCACTTTGAAGACCGATTTCTGTGTAAAGTGACCATGAGAATGAAGAAACACACCCCAAAATATATCACCCTGTTTCTCCTGTTTTCAAAAATGCCCCCATTGTGACCCTAATGCATTGCTTGGACACACGACAGGGCCCGAAAGGGAGGGAGCACCCGGAGGCTTTCAGGACTCATATTTTGCTTGAAAATGTTTTAGGCCCCACTGTACATTTGAAGAGGCTTTGAGCTGCCAGAACGATAGAAACTCCCCATAAACGACCCCATTTAGAAAACTAGACCCCATAAGGTATTTATTTAGGGGTATAGTAAGTATTTTGACCCCACAGTTTTTTGCTAAATTGAATGCATATCAGGTGAAAAAAATAATAATTTCACTTTTTTCATAAAAGTATTTGTTTGAAGACCGATTTCTTTGTAAAGCGAATATGAAAATGAAGAAACACACCCCAAAATCTATCACCCTCTTTCTCCTGTTTTCAAAAATACCCACATTGTGGCCCTAATGCGTTGTTTGGACACACGGCAGGGCCCCAAAGCAAGGGAGCACCCGGAGGCTTTCAGGACTCATATTTTGCTTGAAAATGTTTTATTCCCCACTGTACATTTGGAGAGGCTTTGAGCTGCCAGAACGATAGAAACTCCCCATAAACTACCCCATTTCGAAAACTAGACCCCATAACGTAATTATTTAGGTGTATAGTAATTATTTTGACCCCACAGTTCTTTGCTAAATTTAATGCATATCAGGTGAAAAAAAAAATAATTTCACTTTTTTCATAAAAGTATTTGTTTGAAGACCGATTTCTTTGTAAAGCGAATATGAAAATGAAGAAACACACCCCAAAATCTATCACCCTCTTTCTCCTGTTTTCAAAAATACCCACATTGTGGCCCTAATGCGTTGGAAAGGGAGGGAGCACCCGGAGGCTTTCAGGACTCCTATTTTGCTTGAAAATGTTTTAGGCCCCACTGTACATTTGGAGAAGCTTTGAGCTGCCAGAACAATAGAAACTGCCCATAAATGACCCCATTTCGAAAACTAGACCCCTTAAGGTATTTATCTAGGGGTATAGTTAGCATTTTGACCACACAGGTTTTTCGCGAAATATATTGGAATTGGTCTGTAAAAATTAAAATGTACTTTTTTTCTGAAACAACATAGAAATTTTTATTATTTACAAGGAATAACGAAGAAAATGCACCCCAACATTTGTAAAGCAATGTCTCCCGATTACGACAATACCCCATATGTGGTAATAAACTGCTGTTTGGACCCACAGCAGGGCTCAGAAGGGAAGGAGCGCCATTTGGATTTATGATTTTGCTGGAATGGTTTTCGGTGCCATGTCGCATTTGCAATGCACTGGAGGGAACAAAACAGTGGAAACCCCCCAAAAGCGACCCCATTTTGGAAAAACCTTCAAGGAATTTTTCTAGGGGTATAGTGAGCATTTACACCCCACGGGTCTTTTGCAGAGTTTATTAGAATTAGGGCGCGAAAATTAATATCTAAATTTTTTCCACTAAAATGTTGCATTTTCTCATTTTCACAAGGGATAAAGAAGGAAAAAAACAACCATTTTTTATATAGCAATTTCTCCCAAGTACGGAAATACCCCACATGGGGTCATACGTTTTTTTCATTAGAAATGAATTAACCCTTTCAGGACTGATCCAGTTTTTGCTTTCTTATTTTTGATTTTCCCTCCCCGCTTTCCAAGAGCCATAACTTTTTTATTTTTCCATCAATAGAGCGGTGTGAGGGCTTATTTCTTGCGGGAGGAGCTGCAGTTCTTATTGGTACCATTTTTTGGTACATAAAAAGTGATTCAAAAGTTGTATTAAATTTTTTTTTTTAGAGCGAAGGTGACCAAAAAAAAACAAAACTGCGATTTTGGCGGTTTCAATTATTAAATTTTTTTAAGGTGTGCACTGTGCAAATTAAATAATGGTATATTGTAATAGTTCGGACTTTTACGGATGTAGCGATACCAATTTTGTTCATTTTTTTACATTACTTTAGAAGAAAAATGCGAAAAGGTGTTTTGTTTTTTTAACTTTAAAAAAAAAAATTCTCACTACTAATAACTATAATTCTTCTACACATTTTATTAATCAACCCCCTTAGGGGACTTGATCCAGCGATCATTGGATCACTGGTACAATACACTGCAATACTAATGTATTGCAGTATATTGTTATTCTTACAGGCTTCTGTAACAGAGCGATCGCTGTTCCTGTCCGTTAGTACCGAGGGGGCCTGCTGTAATACACAGCCGACACCCGCAGCGTATGGAGCGGGCTCAGAACGTGAGCCGGCTCCATACATCAACCGCCGCACCATGACGGGCAATTAAGTCATAGTGCGCAAAGGGGTTAGTGTACAGAAGATGGTTCAAAGTGAAAATTGCAATTTTCCACCGATATGCAATTTTAGTGCATAATATGTTGTGCCCAGTGTGTGCCACAGAAGACAAATACCTCATAAAACGTTAAGCGGGTTCTCTCGGGTATGGCGACACCGTATGTGTGGGCGCAAACTGCTGCTTGGGCACACTGCAGGGCTCAGAAGGGAGGGAACGCCATTTTGCTTTTGGAGCGCAGATTTTGCTTGGTAGTTTTTCTGTTTTGGGTTTCGCTGGTATTTCAGTTTATAATGTGTGGGGGCATATGTAATCTGTGCGGGGTACATCAGGGTATAATAAGAGGGTATAATAATGGGGTAAATAAATAATAATTCATAGATATGTGACTGGTGTCACACTGATAAATGGCGCCCGATCTTATCCGCTTTTGGAACATTTTGCATCGCCATATTCTGAGAGCCAGAACTTTTTTATTTTTTCACCACCGGAGTCATGTGAGGGCTTATTTGTTGCAGGACAATCTGTAGTTTTCATTGGTACCATTTTGGGGTACATGCGTTTTTTTTTTTTATCACTTTTTGTTCAATTTTTTTGCAATCCTGAGCAAAAAACAGGAATTCTGACACCATTTTTTAGGTTTTCTTTTTGCGACGCTCACCGTACGCTATAAATTACATTTTTACTTTATTCTGCGGGTCGGTACGATTACGGCGATACCATATGTATATAGGTTTGGCCCTTTTTTTTAGCGTTTGCACAATAAAATGACTTATTTATAAACCCAAAAAATTTCTGTCACCATATTCAGAGAGCCATAATTTTTTTATTTTTTAGTCAAAAAAGCTGTGTAAGGGCTTGTTTTTTGCGGGACGGATAGAAGTTTTTATTGGTACTATTTTTGGGAACATGCGACTTTTTGATCACTTTTTATTCTTTATTTAGGGAGCGGTGGTGACCAAAAAAATTGTGATTCTGTCGTCGTTTTTTATTGATTTTTTTTGGGGTGTTCATCGTGCGGGAAAAATAACATTATAGTGTTATAGTTGGGGTCGTTACGAACGCGGTGATACAAAATATGTGTACTTTTTTAACGTGTTCATTTTTTTTCTATAATAAAAGTCTTATTATAGGAAAAAAAGCATTTAGTGTTTATAGAACTTATAACTTTTATTTTCACACTTTTTTTGAAACATTTTAATACTTTTTTTTACTTTTTTTACTTGTCCCACTAGGGGACACTTAGTCTTGCAGCTTTGATCGCTGCTAGAGTACATTACACTACACACGTAGTGTGATGTACTCTAACTGTCATTGTGACGTGACTGTCACACTGACAGGAAGCAGAGGAGGAACGGCCGGAGGCTGTTCCTCCGAGGCTTCCGTACATGGCAACCCGGAGGTCATTATCTGACCTCCGATTGCCGTGACAAGCATCGGTAGCCCCCACGATCACTTCGTGGGGCCTGCCGATGTGCTTCAAACCACTTAAATGCGGCGACGGCAATCCGTCGCCGCACTTAAGGGGTTAACTGCCGAAAGCAGCGGCGATGGTCCGCTGTCCGGCGAGACTGATGTCTCAGCTGTCTAGGACAGCTGTCAGCGCGCGCCTGTCACTCTGTGTTTACACAGAGTGACAGTTTGAAATGTGGACGAAAATGCACGTACTGGTGCGGGAACTAGCAGCCGACCAGGACGTGCATTTTCGTCCTTGGTCGTGAAAGGGATAAACCATTAGTGAAAGAATACATATATTAAGTTCATAAAATAAATGAAGGTGACTGATAAGTGTATGTATATAATATATATGAGACCTGCTCATATGTGAACAAATATAGTGAAACAATGTGTGTATAGCTATATGTGTAATATAATAAACCGTCCCATATTAATTAGTCCAAGTACAAAAATGAAAATAAAAATAAATATAAAAATTATATCTATGCATATGGAGTTAGATGTGTATATAAGAAATAGTACATGCAAAATCTGAATCTCCATATAGAATAATATACACATATAATATTTCATAAATATCGCAATATAAGTACAACAACATGCAGAAAATACACAAATAATCCGCATATACACAATTGGTATTCACATTGTAAACATGTGTATCCACGCACACACAACCAAAAACGTGTCGTATATGCGTGAACACACACGCGTGCATAAATACAAAAATCCAAAGAATGAAAAATAATAAAGGTAAAGGAAATGGGTTATCTTGGTATGCTGAAGCTTTAAGATTTCCTTTTACTGGAACTAAAAAGCCTGGATCAAGCCCTGAGCAACAACTTCAAAGCACTATCCCTTCTTCACCAAACATAACAGTTGGCACAATGCAGTCAGGCAGTTCTCCTGGCATTCGCCAAATCTAGACTCATCAGACTGCCTGATAGAGAAGCGTGAGTCGTCACTCACATTTCCACTGCTCCAGAGTCCAGTGGTGGCATGCTTTACTCCAGTCCATTCTACGCTTGCCATTGTGCTGTGTGATGTAAGGCTTGTATGCAGCTGCACGGCCATGAGACACATGCCATGAAGCTCTGGGCGCACAGTTTTTTGAGAATCCTAGTGCCAGAGGAGGTTTGGAACACTGCAGTTATTGAGTCAGCAGAGCGATGACGACTTTTATGCACTATGCTCCTCAGCACTCGGCGACCGAGCTTTGTAACTTTACGTGGTCTGCCACTTCGTGGCTGTGTTGCTGTGGTTTCCAAACATTTCTGATTTGCAAAATTACCACCCACAGTTGATCGTGGTGGACTATCTATGATGGAAGAAATTTCATGAAGTGACTTGTTACAACGGGGGCACTTTATGACAGTACCACACTCTAATTCAGTGAGCTTCTGAAAGGCCCATTCTTTCACAAATGTTTGTAAAGGCAGACTAAATGGCTAGATGCGTGATTTTACATACCTGTGAATGAAACACCTGAATTCAATGATTAAGAGAGTGTCCAAATACTTTTCTCCATATTTTGTGTATATATATATATATACGGTTAGGTCCAGAATTATTTGGACAGTGACACAATCTTCATGATTTTGGCTCTGCTGCCACCACATTGGATTTGAAATGAAACAACTGAGGTACAATTAAAGTGTAGACTTCCAGGTTTAATTCAAGGGGTTGAACAAAAATATCCTGTGAAACGTTTAAGTTTTGCAAAAAATTTTCTACACAACCTCCTCATTTCAGGGACTCAAAAGTAATTGGACAAAGTAACATTACCATAAATAAAATGTTGTTTTTTAATACTTTGTAGAGAATCCTTGGACATGGACATCACCAAACGCTGGATTTCCTCCTTTGTGATGCTTTGCCAGGCCTTTACTGCAGTTGTCTTCAGTTGTTACTTGTTTGTGGGTCTTTCTGCCTTAAGTTTTGTCTTAAGCAAGTGAAATGCATGCTCGATCGGTTTGAGATCTGGTTATTGACTTGGCCATTGCAGAATATTCCACTTCTTTGCCTTCATAAACTCCTGGGTTACATTCGCAATATCTTTTGGGTCATTGTTCATCTGTACTGTGAAGCGACGTCCAATCAACCTTGCTGCATTTGGTTGAATCTGAGCAGAAAGTATATCCCTGAACACGTCAGAATTCATCCGGCTGCTTCTATCTCCAGTAATCTTCATCATCAATAAACACTAGTGAGCCAGTGCCTTTGGCAGCCATGCATGCCCATGCCATCACACTGCCTCCACCATGTTTTACAGAGGATGTGGTGTGCTTTGGATCATGAGCCGCTCCAAGCCTTCTCCATACTTTCTTCCTCCCATCATTCTGGTACAGGTTGATCTTAGTTTCATCTGTCCAAAGAATGCTGTTCCAGAACTGGGCTGGCTTCTTTACATGTTGTTTGGCAAAGTCTAATCTGGTCTTTCTATTTTTAAGGCTGATGAATGGTTTGCACCTTGTGGTGAACCATCTGTATTTACTCTTATGAAGTATTTTCTTTATAGTAGACTTAGATACTGACACACCTACTTCCAGAAGAGTGTTCTTCACTTGGGTCGATGTTGTGAAGGGATTTTTCTTCACCATGGAAAGAATTCTGTGATCATCCACCAGTGTTGTCTTATGCGGACATCCAGGCCTTTTGGAGTTCACGAGATCACCAGTGCGCTCTTTGTTTTCAAGAATGTACCAAACTGTTGAGTTGGCCACTACTAACATTTGTGCTATCTCTCTGATGGATTTCTTAATTTTTTTTCAGCCTAACGATGGTCTCTTTCACTTGCATTGAGGGCTCTTTTGACATGTTGTGGGTTCACAGCAACAGCTTCCAAATGCAAATGCCACACCTGGAATAAACTCCAGACCTTTTACCTGCTTAATTGAACATTAATTAATGAGTGAATAGCCTATGCAGCCCATTAATTAACTTTTAAAATAATTGTCCAGTTACCTTTGGTCCCTTGAAAAAGAGGCAGCTATGTATTAACCCCTTCCCGCTGCAGCCATTTTTCAGATTTTCATTTTAGTTTTTTCCTCCCCACCTTCCAAAAGCCATAACTTTTTTATTTTTCCGTCGATATAGTCATATGAGGGCTTGATTGTTGCGGGACGAGTTGTAGTTTTTCGTAGCACCATTTATTCTGACATATAATCTACCAGGGAAATGGGAAAAAAATGATTTGTGGGGTAGAAAATGAAAAAAAAGGTTCCTCCTTTGTTTTTTTGATCTTCGTTTTTACGGAATTCACTGAGCAATTAAAACAATATGTTAACTTTATTTTGTGGGTCAATACGTTTATGGCGATACAGAATATATATAGTTTTTTCTATATTTTACTACTTTTACAAGTAAAAACCTAAGTGTAAAAAATAAAATTTATTTTGTGTTGCCAAATCCTGAGAGCCATAACTTTTTTACTTTTCCGTCGATTAAGTGGTATGAGGGCTTATTTTTTGCGGGATAAGCTGTAGCTTTTAATGATACCATTTTGGGGTACATGCAACATTTTGATCACATTTTATTTCCTTTTTTGTGGGAGATGAGGTGACCAAAAAGAGCGATTCTGGCGTTTACATTTTTTTATTTACGTCGTACACCGTGCGGGTTAAATAATGATATCTTGCAGAAAAAGAAAGAGAAATGATCAACTTATCTTTGGTGCCTTTAACCCAAAAACAGATCGAGGTCCTTTCATTGGGATTAAATTTTGTACCTGACCAGGACTTTGATATTTTCAGCACCCTCTTAGATATTAACAAATTCGTTCGGAATCTCACAATCAAAAGACACTTTTTGACATCAGATGAAAATGAAATGACCACACAAACAGAAACAAATATGACACCCGAAGTGGATAACGCTTACAGACCACTCATGTTTCAAGAACAAATGGCTCTCCTATGTTTAGAAGATTTGGCCGGACAGTACGAAAATCACATTACCAATCAAACGGTAAAGTTTACAACGAAAAATCCAGGATATTATCCCTTACAGTCTCGGACTGAATCGATGGACAAATTCCAGCAGGTCATCGAAAGGGAATTGCATAAGATTAAAGATCTGACTAAGAAGAATAAAACCAAACATAACCTTACGATTGCCGAGAATCAAGCAGTGAGATCCCTACGTGACAACAGTGACATTGTCATATGGATGGCGGATAAGGGGGGCAGCGTTACTATTATGGACAAAGATATGTATATTAGCCAGATTATGGAATTATTACATGATACTGACACATATATGACATTAGATCAAAATCCAACCACTAATTATCATGGAATTTTAAAGAATTTGTTAGATAAGGGCCTGAACAATGGTATACTTACAATCAAACAACATGATTATTTATTAGTGGAAAATCCAGTTATCCCTATTTTGCATGCCCTACCTAAAACGCATAAAGGGATCATCCCTCCACCCATGCGGCCCATAGTCTCGGGCATCGGATCTCTCACGGAGAGACTATCTGAGTGGTTGGACTCACTTCTCCAACCACTGGTCTCCAGAGTTCCCGGTCACCTCAGGGACACTAAGGATGTCCTGATTATTTTTCACAATAAAATTTGGAACCCCAACTATACGTGGCTTAGCTGCGATGTGGTTTCTTTATATACCAGCATTCCACACACCGCAAAAGCCCTCATTTACCATCTGTCTAAATATAGTGTCTACGATTGTATACTTCAAACTTTCTCAGTGGAAGTGTTAAACTTCCTCATGATACATAATAATTTTCATTTTGAAGGAACATACTACTTGCAAAAAAGAGGAGTGTCCATGGGGGCCAAATTCTCACCTTCCATGGCAAATTTGGTCATGGCATGGTGGGAAGAGAACTTTCTGTTTTCCAGCGGTAATCCCTATGCAGGGCACATACATTGGTATGGCAGATACATCGATGACCTCCTGTTTATCTGGGAGGGCAATGTGTCTGCCATACCCAACTTTTTGACCTATTTGAATAGTAATCTTAATCTTAAATTCACCTACAATTATGATTCCAATACCATCAACTTTTTGGATCTTAAATTAACATCTACAATAGGGGATAAAATATGCTCAGAGATCTTTCACAAACCGATCTCCGGCAATACCATCTTACACGCTGCAAGTTTTCACCCCAAACATACTATTTCCTCTATACCGGTGGGTGAACTTAAACGGGCTAAAAGAAATTGTAGCCTAATGACAGGTTTCGCCAAAGAGGAGTTTAATATCTGTCAGAGACAAACTAATCGTGGGTACAAGAAATAGAGCAAAAACAATAGTTATGTCCAAGAACAGGGACTCCCTATTGTCTATTGGTGATAGCACATATCACATATCTCAGATTCCAACAAACCTACTCTTGTTCTACAATTCAGTAACCAGTTTAATACCATCAGGGATATGGTCTACAAATATATCCCCCTGCTTTGAGGATACTAAATTAGAAATGGTTTTAAAGAACGGTTGCAGAGTGGTGTCATGGAGGGCATCAACCTTAGGCAACATTCTGTCTCCCTCATTATTAACATCACATAATACAAATCCAACATGGTTACTACATAAAGGCTTTTTCAAGTGTGGTACTCATCCCTGTAAAATGTGCACTTTTTCCAAAGTTACGAAACAATTTTCCAATTCTGTAGGGGTAACAAATTTCCCGATAAAATCTTATATAAATTGCAACAGTGACCATGTCATTTATATTATAGAATGCACCTGTTGCAATTTAAAATACATTGGTTGCACAACTAGGAAATTTAAAACCCACATTCTAGTGCATTTAGGATACATAAGGAATCCAGCTATCACCAACATTTCTAATGTAGCCAGACATTTCATCACCTGTCACAACAGGTGCATTAATTCTTTCTGTACTTATGCTATTGAGAAAATTAGGGGGTCTATTAGAGGAGGGGATCTCAAACATCTCCTATTAACCAGAGAGGCATTCTGGATTTACAATCTAGACACACGATTCCTGTCCGTCTTAAACCTCAAAAAAGAACTGATGTTCCACTACTAAGCTCTATACATGTTCATAACCACCACTATGAATAAAAAATATAATTGTATATGTACATAACAGTTATGACCTTGTAACATACAAACTTTACATTATAATCATGTTTCATTATCTATACTAGCTCTTTTCAGATTCAGGTTATTCTTAAAGATATCCAAACATGTAGTTCATATACTGTCGGGCAAAATTTACAGCAATGATATACTTTTAAGCATACAGGAACATTCATTATAATTTTACTCACCATTCAGACGTGTCGGTTTTTGCTCTTGATGTCCGGTCTTGGATCTTTCCTTGTCCCAGGGTTTTATCCCTCTGGGGGCTCCCCTTTGTTTGACTATTGGATGAGATATTTATGACTATCAAACAAAATATATATTGAGTAGCGACACATACGGGTGTTGATATTCATCATGTTACAAATTTTTATTGTCACATCACCTCTAATCTCTGATAGCAAACCTTATTCATTTATGTGTGTTCACACATTGATCACGAACACACATGATATATATATTATAAACAAATGTGACGCAACTCAATATCATAAAATCATTGGTAGTTGTAGAGAGAAGTGTTTTATATATTTATATCTATGTACATGTGAGTGTAGATATATATATATATATATATATATATATAATATATATATATATATATATATATTTTGTCCCTCCAGAAAGGTGTCATCTAATCAGACACCCTGGGGATGGAAAAAAAAGAATGAACTAGTCCAGGAAGCAGGAAGTACCAACTGCCCTTCCATCCCTCTACTAGATAATGGTATTCCATGAGGCCCAGGCCTCCCCCCCCTTTCACGTGCATGAGTTGTGATGTCACACAGATGTGCACGGACAAGGTATAAGAGGGTCAACGGCCTCACACTCTCTCTCTGGTTCCTGCTCCCTGGCTCCACTAAGGGTCTCCTCTTCCCTCCTGGCCTACTCCTGCATCATGACCCTGATGGCCCCACATCAACCTTGGAGCAGATGAACTGCTAAGTATCTTCTCCCCTATACTCCCCAGTAACCCTTTCCTGCAGCCCCCACATTACCTGTACCCCTACCTGCACATTCCCATACCCCTGGTCCCCCCACCCTTCTTGTTCCCTGTTTACCCTTGCTGCACTACGCTGCAGTTACCCTTGACCTGCACATCCCCAGGTACACAGAAACACATTCCCCTTGTTTCTCCTTATCCCGATTATTAAACCTTAGTGTATAGGGAAAGTGGGACAGAAATAGTGGGCGTGTATTGTATTGTTACGTAACTGTATTCATATGTATGTTTAGGTATGTGGGTGGCAGTATAATTAGGATTGTGATACAGTGTTTATACTGTACTACGTATAGTGTGCGTATACTCAGTATATATTAACGTGTTATATGTATTGGGGTATACTGATACTATACTGTGATCAGTTACTGTGTTCTGTGTTTGGTGTATTTTATATGTAAGTGCGATTATTGTTAGTAATAAATATTACCCTTTATTTACTATACAATTGTATTTATTGTACGGTCTTATTCCGTAGAAGCAAAGCAAAGCAAGTAGACGTTCGTATAAGGAAAAGGTAGGGGAACTAGGCATAACCCTAGTGACCCTGATTATAAAGGAGGTAGTGGGCGACCAAGTAGGTGAAACCCAGCTATTATACCAGCCCTTTTACACACGTGGGTGAGTGTGTAGTGAGTATTCATTATATATATAGTTATATATATTGAGTCCTTTTTCAGTAGTAATATATATTCTTCGCTTACAAGATACGTGCGCTTTTGAGCTCATGTTTTTAAATGGTTCACTTTTTCTTTTACATTTCTCGGATAACACAGGGACTGATGCTAGTATATATATAACCATACATATTCCACATTACTAATATCATGTATCAGATATATACTGTGAAGAATTATATAGCAAATCACTGTATTATATTCTGTTTCTTTTTTATGTTTTTTTCTGTTTCATTCGTTTGTTGTACATCAAAGAGATCTTTTAAAGCTATGTGTGCCTTTGCTCTTTCTATGTTCCGTCAGTGAAAGGCTACATAAACGAACATGATTCTTGTTCCTAGATAAACTTTTCGTCAGTTTTTCATGTATTGATCTATTTTTCATGTAGTTTTTGATAGGTAGATTTACGCCAAATACACTGGTTTTTATTATACTTATACATGTATTATATAAAATTGACTCACCCCATTCCCATTTGACATGTACAGGGTCACTCCCTTTTTCATGACTCCTACTAATCACGGACGTTCAAGCATTGTCCCGCCCCGATCACCGGCGATGCATATAGATGAGACAGGCACACACGGCCATTATATTTTTTGCCATGAATAAGAACACTGCAGGTGTTCGAAACGCGTAGGCTCGGGCACTTGCCCGCATCATTCATCACCTTGAGACTGCGTCTCTGCTCTATTTTAATATTATTTTTCTACTAATAAAAGTGGGAACGGAGTATCCCTTTTAAACCTTACACAGCACTGAATCATTTCTCTCTCTTTTTCTACATTACCTACCGTGGGCCGTCGCGGGGATCCAAGTGAGGTGCTCATTTCGAGACGCAGAACCGGTGATCTGGAGGTTTCCTCCTTTTTCCTATTTTCTCAATGATATATTGTAATAGTTCAGACTTTTACTAATGTGGCGATACCAATTATGTTTATTTTTTTATTTTTTTATTATTCTCTATGGGGAAAATGGGAAAAGGTTTATTTTTTGAACTTTGAATATTTTATTTTATTTTTTACATAAAAAAACAATTTATTTTACTAATTTTTACTTTTTTTTATTAGTCCCCCTAGGGGACTTCAACCAGCAATCGTTAGATCGCTTGCACTATATACTGCAATACTAATGTATTGCAGTATATCATGATTCTGACAGGCCTCTATTAATCCCTGCCGGAGGCAGCGCTTAATAGGAGTACAAAGATGGCAGACCCAGGAAGCCATAGCAACCCCGCAACTGCATTGCGGGGGGCGCGATGAGCTGTTAGAGGGGGTCGCCCTCTCTGTTTCTAATTTAAATGCCGGGGTCGCTATTGAGCGACCGTGAGCCCGTTCCATACCTCCCCTACCCGACTTTGGCGTATGGATACGTCAAATGTCAGGAAGGGGTTAAAGAGCTGTAATTCCTAAACCCTTCCTCAAATTAGGATGTGAATACCCTCAAATTAAAGCTGAGAGTCTGCATTTTAAGCCAATATTGATTATATAATTGTATATTCAATATGTTTTTGTTAAACAGTTAAAATTCCAAAACTTGTGTCACTGTCTAAATAATTCTGGACCTAACTAACTATATATGTACATGTGTGTGTGTGTGTGTGTGTGTGTATATATTTATATATATACACATATATATATATATATATATATATATATAAATATAGCAGACAAAAAATGGCGACAGCACACTGCGAACACTAATGTAACCTAAACCGCTAAATATAAATAAATATGCATTACATACTAAATCTACTTACAAAAGGGAGGTTCTTCGTGCACATTTTGATCAAAAAGTGCTTGCCCACCTGCCACGACAAGGCGACCTCTGTAAGGTGGGGACCTACTCTGCACATACACCCAGAACTGGGACTAAGCCTACATATAAATCTGGGGATGGTAGGAACCAGCATTAAACTAATTAAAATCACCCAGGGCAGAATGGGAGGAGTGCAAAAACAAAAATGGAGGCAGTCACTAACCCCACATATATGAATCACATAAGCACAACAAAAGTTTGAACAGCACATTCCAACAAAATGATACAAAACGTGTATGCAGGTGCAAGAACACCTGTGACTGCAAATATACAGCAGACAAAAAAATGGCGACAGCACACTGCGAACACTAATGTAACCTAAACCGCTAAATATAAATAAATATGCATTACATGCTAAACCTACTTACAAAAGGGAGGTTCTTAGTGCACATTTTAATCAAAAAATGTTTGCCCACCTGCCACGACAAGGCGACCTCTGTAAGGTGGGGACCTACTCTGCACATACAATATATATATATATATATATATATATATACAAAGAAATCCTGTAGCACTCCGGTATGGCAAAAAAAGTGTGGTTTATTTCAAACAACAAACAGGATGCAACGTTTCTGTCCAACCTTAGGACATTTTTCAAGCATAGTGATACCACTGTTACCAATGTATCACTATGCTTGAAAAAGGTCCTAAGGTTGGACAGAAACGTTGCATCCTGTCTATTGTTTGAAATAAACCACCCTTTTTTTTGCCTTACCGGAGTGCTGCAGGATTTCTTTGAATATATCTCACAGTCCTTGGATCGGGATTACCTCCTGGGCACCTATACCCATTTTGTCTTTGAGTGCAGCATGGAGGAGATCTTACAGCAGAATCCAGCACTGGGATGGCATGGAAATCTTACCAGAATCTGCAGCTTGTCTGTGTGTGTCTTTCTCACTCTGCTCCTGCTCCCCCCTTCCATCTCGATAAACTTGTATAGGCAGTGTTCTATGTCTCTCTCTTGCTCCTGCTCCCTCCTCCTGCTTCCCCATCCACTCTCCATAGACTTGTCTGGGCAACGTGTCTGTGTCTTTTTCTCTTTTTCCGCTGTTCCTCCTCCCCCTCTCTTCATAGACTTGTAAGGGCAGCATGTCTGTGTACCTCTCCCACTCTGCTCCCCCTCTACTCTCCATAGACTTCTCTTGGCAGGCAGTGAAAAAACCCACACCCCACTTCCTGCAGTCTGTCTCCTCTGCTCTATAACTAGGGACACATTTTGCATGAAAACAGGGGGTGGACAGCAGATTAAAGGAAGGTAGATACCTAGTGGCAGTAACCTTACACATAATCTGCATGGATGAAACAATTTATATATAAGTCTGAGACTCTGTCTGAGCTTTGTGGATTAAGTGGCTTGTGATATAAGTGGAGTTATAAAACCGGAGTTAAAAAGAGGAGTTAAAGTCCCAGTAAGTACTCTTCTTTTCTTTTACTTTGGCAATTGTTCACTGTTTTGTTGTAACTCGGATAATGGATAGCAAGATTGGAGGTTTTCTTCAGTGCACAGTTTGCCATATGTATGCGCGACTAGAGCCGGAGTTCCAGGGTGAATACCTCTGTGGCAGATGTGAGCATGCTGATCGCCTGGAAGATCGCATTAGAGATCTGGAGGAGCAGAATGCAACGCTGAGGGCGATAGACAATCTTGAGCGGAGCTTGCTGCTCATGGAGCAAGCAGTTAGTGGGGTAGAACTGGAGGGTGAGGACATGGGTCAGCAGGATCAGGCAAGTAGCTGGGTTAATGTAGAAAGGGTTGCAAGAAAAGGAAGGCCAATCCTGTTTCTGACATTCCAAGCAAAATTGTAAAGTTGGGTGATGATGTGAGGGTGTCGGTCTCAGAAATGGCAGCCCTAGTGGATACTGATGTCCCTAACAGCCGGGAGAACAGCCCAGCTAGTAGTCGGCGGGAATTGACAATTGATAGTTGTAGGGGATTCTATAATCAGGAAGATGGATAGAATAATTTGTCGCCAAGACCGCCTCAACTGAATGGTTTGCTGTCTCCCTGGTGACATGGTTCGGCATGTGGTGGAACGGGTGTACAAATTGCTGGGAGGGGCTGGTGATGATCCATCTGTCGTGGTCCATGTGGGTACCAACGACAGAATAAATGGTAGGTGGTGGAGCCTTAAAGGAACAGTGTCATCACAAATTATTTTTTTATATGTTAAAGATGTTAGTGCTTTATTAAAAACGTTTATATTCATTTGTGTGTTTGTGTTTTACTTTTTCTTATTTTTACACTTTTTCTTCCCTATGGGGGCTGCCATTTTTTGTTCCATTTCTGTATGTGTCGATTAACGACACATACAGACATGGAATACGGCAGCCACAGTCCCATAGGGACTGCGAACGCTCCCGTCCCATTGACTTCAGTGTATGGCGTCTGTGTGGGAACTGCGCATGCGCCGCTCCCACACAGTCCAATTCGAAATTGGCGCCGTCCGGCGCCATTTTCCTGTGGACCGGAAGTTGCGGCCGGACAGTAATATTACTACTTCCGGTCGCGGCTTCCGGATTTGTGCACTTGGACCAGCGGCAGCAAACGGAGCGGACGGGCTGGAGGGAGCCGCGGCGGCAGGAGCAGGTAAGAGATTTCAATGTATGTTCGTGTTTGTGTGTGTTTACTACTGTATGTAAACCTACTACACTGTGTGTTAGCTCAAACAATGGCGACACACAGTGTAGGAGGTTACACCGTTCAAACCCCTCGTTTATCCCGGCACTAGCCAGGATAAAGGAGGGGGGATGCTGAGAGCTCACTAGAGCGAGGGCTTTTTACCCAATTTTGCAAAGCTGCAATTTTGGGAATAGCTCCATCTAGTGACCAAAAATGGGTAGTATTATAAATTAGAATTAATTTATAATATTTCCTGACTCGTGAAAAAAATAAAAAAAATTTGAACAATGTTTAATCACCCACACACTAAATGTTCAATTTAAAAAAAAAACAACATGTTTTTCTGGCAACACATTCCCTTTAAGAATCATTTTAAAGAACTAGGCTGCAAGGGAAGGACCTCCAAGGTAGTATTCTCAGGAATACTGCCTGTGCCATGCGCATCACAGGAAAGAAGGCGGGAGCTCAGGGAGTTAAATGCATGGCTTAAGTCTTGATGTAGAGGAGAAGGCTTTGGGTTCCTAGAGCACTGGGCTGACTTTTCATTGGGGTACAAACGGTATTCTGCAGATGATTTGCACCTAAATGAAAGGGGGTCCGCTGTGCTGGGGGAGAGAATTCTAGCTGGGGTGGCGGAGTATTTAAACTAGGGCTGAGGAGGGAGGCCAATGTAGAAAATAAAGGGGTAGTTAGGTTAGAGAGGGGTCAGACTATATTGGTGGGGAGAGAAATAGACTGTGGAGAGAGGACTAGGCAACAAGATAAGGAAATCCTTTCGTTACCAACCAGTGAAAATAAAAATGCCCAAATAATGTCAAATAATCACATTTCTGATACTGAAAGTGAAGCATTTAAAGGCAAGTTAAAGTGTATGTTCACAAATGACAGAAGTCTAAAAAGCAAAATGGGGGAGCTGGAGGCCTTGGTACTGGAAGAAAATATAGATATAGTTGGTGTTGCCGAAACATGGCTGGACTCTTCTCATGACTGGGCTATAAATCTACAGGGTTTTACACTGTTTCGGAAAGACAGGGCGAATAGGAAAGGTGGTGGTGTATGTTTGTATGTGAGAAGCAATATGAAGGTGAGTGTGAATGAGACATTAGAGGGTGAAGATTGTGAGGAGGTTGAAACCTTGTGGGTGGAATTACAAAGGGAGGTAAACACTGAAAAAATTACTTGTGGTGTAATGTATAGACCCCCCAATATAACTGAGGAGATAGAATGTCAGCTATATAAACAGATGGAGCGGGCTGCACAGGCTGGTACTGTAGTGATAATGGGAGATTTTAATTATGGGGATATTAATTGGTGTCATGGTTTGGCTTCAACTGCAAAGGGGAGACATTTCCTCAACCTGTTGCAGGAAAATTTTATGGGCCAGTTTTTGGAAGACCCGACTAGAGGTGAAGCTCTATTGGATCTGGTCATTTCTAATAATGCAGAGCTTGTTGGGAACGTCAATGTTCGTGAAAACCTCAGTAACAGTGATCATGATATAGTTATATTTTACATATATTGTAAAAAACAAACACAGGCTGGGAGGGCAAAAACACTTAATTTTAAGATAGCCAATTTCCCCAGGATGAGGGCTGCAATTCAGGATATGGACTGGGAAGAACTAATGTCAAATAATGGTACAAATAATAAATGGGAGATTTTCAAATCTACTTTGTATAATTATAGTGCAAAATTTATTCCTATAGGTAACAAGTATAAACTACTAAAATTAAATCCCACATGACTTACACCTTCTGTAAAAAGAGCAATACATGACAAAAAAAGGGCATTTGAAAAATACAAATCTGAGGGTACAGCTGTAGCCTTTGTAAAATATAAAGAGCTTAATATCCTTATATACAGATTGTAAAAAGGTAATAAAATCAGCAAAAATACAAAATGAAAGGCAGGTGGCCAAGGATAGTAAAGCAAATCCCAAAAAATTCTTCAAGTATATAAATGCAAAAAAGCCAAGGTCTGAACATGTAGGACCCCTAGATAGTGGTAATGGGGAGTTGGTCACAGGGGATCAAGAGAATGCACAGTTACTAAATGGGTTCTTCGGCTCTGTATATACAACAGAAGAAAGAGCCAGTGCTGTTAATATATCAGTTGATATACTGAATTGGATGAATGTAGATATGGTGCAAGCTAAAATTAAATAAAATAAATTTACACAAGGCCCCGGGACCAGATGGGTTACACCCTAGAGTTCTTAAGGAGCTTAGTTCAGTGATTTATGATTTATGTCCTCCTTTTCATAATATTTAGAGATTCTCCAGTGACTGGTATAGTGCCATGGGACTGGCGCAGGGCAAATGTGGTGTCTATTTTCAAAAAGGGCTCTAGGTCTTCCCCGGGTAATTATAGACCAGAAAGCTTAACATCCATTGTGGGGAAAATGTTTGAGGGGCTATTGAGGGATTATATACAGAATTATGTGACAATAAATAGTATTATAAGTGACAGCCAGCACGGTTTTACTAAGAACAGAAGCTGTCAAACCAAGCTGATTTGTTTTTATGAAGAGGTGAGCAGAAGCCTAGACAGAGGGGCTGCTGTGGATATAGTGTTTTTGGACTTTGCAAAGTCATTTGACACTGTCCCTCATAGACGTCTAATGGGTAAATTAAGGACTATAGGTTTAGAAAGTATCGTTTGTAATTGGATTGAGAATTGGCTCAGGGACCGAATCCAGAGAGTTGTGGTCAATGATTCCTACTCTGGTCCCCGGTAATAAGTGGTGTACCACAGGGTTCAGTGCTGGGACCACTATTATTCAACTTATTTATTTATGATATAGAGGATGGGATTAATAGCACTATTTCTATTTTTGCAGATGACACCAAGCTATGTAATATAGTTCAGACTATGGAAGATGTTCGTGAATTGCAAGCGGATTTAAACAAACTGAGTGTTTGGGCATCCACTTGGCAAATTAAGTTTAATGTAGATAAATGTAAAGTTATGCATCTGGGTACCAACAACCTGCATGCACCATATGTCCTAGGGGGAGCTACATTGGGGGAGTCACTTGTTGAGAAGGATCTGGGTGTACTTGTAAATCATAAACTAAATAACAGCATGCAATGTCAATCAGCTGCTTCAAGGGCCAGCAAGATATTGTCGTGTATTAAAAGAGGCATGGACTCACGGGACAGGGATGTAATATTACCACTTTACAAAGCATTAGTGAGGCCTCATCTAGAATATGCAGTTCAGTTCTGGGCTCCAGGTCATAGAAAGGATGCCCTGGAGTTGGAAAAAAATACAAAGAAGAGCAACGAAGCTAATAAGGGGCATGGAGAATCTAAGTTATGAGGAAAGATTAAAAGAACAAAACCTATTTAGCCTTGAAAAAAGACTAAAGGGGGACATGATTAACTTATATAAATATATGAATGGCAGATACAAAAAAATATGGTGAAATCCTGTTCCATGTAAAACCCCTTCAAAAAACAAGGGGGCACTCCCTCCGTCTGGAAAAAAAAGGTTCAACCTGCAGAGGTGACAAGCCTTCTTTACTGTGAGAATGGTGAATTTATGGAATAGTTTACCGCAGGAGCTGGTCACAGCAGGGACAGTAGATGGCTTTAAAAAAGGCTTAGATAATTTCCTAGAACAAAAAAATATTAGCTCCTATGTTTAGAAATTTTTTACTTCCCCTTTCCCATCCCTTGGTTGAACTTGATGGACATGTGTCTTTTTTCAAGCGTACAAACTATGTATGTAACTATGTAAATTTTAACAATAAGTTGTTTGAAAAGTTAGTGTTGATTTAAATAAAATTTTTATGTTAAAAATTTTCTAAGAATTTTTGGTGATGTATTTTTAATTTTACAAGTCGTTATCTGGTGACTGAGCCTCCCAATAGGCTGACACTTCCTGTTCTGAAGAGATCACTCTTAAACAGTTATCATATTATCATCACAGGCGGGATTACAATGATACCTCTATTATACAGCTGGAGTGAGATAACTCAGGATCCATAAATGACAATAGGTTATAGACATAGCTCCCGTCCCCCCCCTCCCTGCACAGTGACCTCTGCACCAGGGCAGATGAGCATCTCGCCTCAGGCAGCGGCCTTCTGCCCCTCTGAGGGGGCGGCGGCGCCATTGAGACCAGTCGCCGCCACCCTCTCGTGCTCTCATCGATGACCTCATCCCACCGCTTGCGACTTTGAATGACAGGGCAAGGCACCCTGCCAATTAGCAAATTTCAACGATGCAAGAAGAATGACTTGCCCTGCCACTCAGTGCCTTTTAATGACACAAGCGGCACAATGACGTCATTGCACCACTTGCATCGTTCAGCCCCAGCAGACCTGTTCAGAAGAGGACGGCGCAGGAACGGGTTTAGGTGAGTATGTACGTTTTTTTTTCTGTTAAAAGTGTGAGGGGCTATATGTGGAGCACTATCTACAGGGGGGCTATATGTGGGGCACGATCTACAGGGGCTATATATCGGGCACTATCTACAAGGGGGGCTATATGTGGGGCACTATCTACAAGGGGGGCTATACGGAAGTTACGGAAACAGCGTAGCTCAGCGAGCTTTCAACTATTTCCGTAACTTCCGACCACCTAACTAGGAAGTAGCCGGGAGGCAACGTAGACGAGTAAGCTAGAACGGGGTTTAGGGGGCCCCGTTCCAGAGGTGGGACCCTCATCTATCGGACATTTATGACATATTCTTTGGATAGGCCATAAATGTCCAAGATGAGAAAACCCCTTTAAGGGGGCACTGATTAACTTAATAATCACTGAAAATTAACTAGACATGGAACTAATCAAGTTTTACTTAATTGTTACAGATTTATCCTTGGTTAAAAGCAGTTTATAAACTACATTTGATTATGTGATAATTGTTTTTCATATCATAGATATTAGCAGCAGGGGGTGATGATAGGCAAGTAGTGTTGGAAACAGAGGCTAGCGTTGGCTTGGACATACTGGCAGCAGAGGCTGGTGGTAGTAAGGCAGAGGTTGGTGATGCCAAATGTTAGTAACAGAACTGGATTGTGGTGGCCATGTGATACTGGCGTTAGATGGGTTTGGTAACCAGGTTGTGGCAGAAACAACTTAGTTGGAGAGGCAGATGGACTATTGTGACAAGTTGTTATTGATGGCAAAAGGATGGGGATGGTCATGTGCTGGAATTATTGAAGGTTGGTGATGGTCAGGTTCTGCTGTCTGCAAAAGCTGGTGGTGTACAGGTGGTTCTCTTTGTAAAATCTTACCGTTCCAGACAGAGGCTGGAAGTGTCTACATGATGCTGCTCAGAAAGGCTGATGGTGGACTGATGGTGTTGGCAACAAAGGCTGGTAGGGGCCTTATGGTGCTGGTGGTGGTCACTTGGGGCTAGCAGCAAAGTCATGACAGGTTATGCTAGTGTCAGATCTTGGCAGTAAAGATGGCCATGTGTTCCTGGTGGTGCAGACTGAGGGCCAAGTGGTAATGAAAGTATGAACTGGTGTTTCCCAGGTGGTGGGCAGCTGGAACCAGAAGAGGAGACTGATACCTACCAGTAGGGGATAGACTGGTGGTTCTGGCAGCCGAGGCTGATGGTGGAGCGCAGGTGCTGGTAGCAGATTCAGGTGATAGTCAAGTGGTTCTGAAGGCAGGGGATAGTGGTGACATTGCAGTGCTAGAAGAATATGCTGGTGGTAACCTAGTGCTAGTAGAGGCAAAGGATGATGGTGCCCAGATGGAACTGGATAAAGAGGCTGTTGGTAACTAGGAGTGCTGGTGGCAGACACTGATGCTGAGAAATAAGTTCAGATAGAGGTCAAGCCTGATGGTGGTAAAGTGGTGATGGCAGCAGAAAATGATGATGGGCGAGTGGTACTGGACGCAGAGACTTATGGTGGCCAGTGGATGGGAATAGCCAAGTTGAGTAGTGACAGAGCTTGGTGGTGGCTGCTAGGTGCTGGCAGAAGAGGCTGATGATGGTCATTTGGTTTTAGAGGTAGAGGCTTATGGTGGCCAGTAGGTGCTGACAAGAGAGGCTGGTGATAAGAAGGTGGTCCTGTAGACTGATGCTGGGCTGGTGGTTATGGCAGCAGAAGCTGGTGAAGGTCAAGGTTTTAGAGGCAGAGGATTATGTCCAGATGAAAATGAAGGAAGAGGTTGCTGGTGACTAGGAGATGCTGGTTGTAGAGGCTGATAAAATAGTGATAGCGGCACTGGCTGGTGGTGGCCAGGTGGTGCTAGCGGCAAGATTCATCAATTGGTTCTGGAGGCAGGGGCTAATGGTAACCGGTGAATTCTAGAGGCATATACTGGTTATAAATAACTGCTGCTCGATTAAGGTGTTGGCAGCAGATGCTACTTGTAACGTCTATGGCCACGGCCCGTCTGACTTAAACCTTGACGGCCGTGGCCATGGACATCCTACCTGTGTGCAGCATCGTCCTCCTTTGAGGCGCCGGCACTTACTTCTGGACACCGAGACTGTCTCTGGAGGGCACGCCCGCCCACGCCTACACGGCCTTAAAGGGCCAGTGCGCACATATTGCAGGAAGTCTGCAATCTAACCCAGGATGCCCTGGGGTACTTGCCAGAGTGTTGTTTGTTACCCGAAGTTTGTCATGCTAATGGTCTCCCAGTGTCTTCAAGTTTCCCAGTGTACCTTGTTCCTGTATCCCGTATCCTGTTTCCGTGTTACCCAGTTCTAGTGCCATGCTGTGCTGTTGCCGTGTTGTGCTGCGGTCTACGCCTGTATGCTACGCCTCACCTGACATCTACCTGCCGCCTGGTCCCAGACATGCCTTTCTTGCTGCTGTCTACATTGCCTCAGGTATCCTCATTGAACTATTGAACTCTGTACTTTACCTGTTTGGCTAGCTGCCATCCCGCTATGCGGTATTGCCCAGTGGGTCGACACCACGCATCCTGACACTACTGATGATCAAGTGGTTCTAGAGACAGAAGCTGGTGGTGGCCAGTCGCTGCTGGCAGGTGGGGCTGGTGGCCTTGCAGGTGGTTCTAGAGACAGAGGCTGGCGGTGACCAGGATATGTCATAAATGTCCAATAGATGCGGGTCCCACCTCTGGGACCCGCACCTATCTCTAGAACGTGGCCCCCTAAACCCCGTTCTAGCTTACTCGGCCCCACCGGCCCCCGGCTACTTCCTGGTAAGGTGGTCGGGAGTTACGCAAACAGCATAGCTCAGCGAGCTCTCGTCTGAGAGCTCGCTGAGCTATGCTGTTTCCGTAACTCCCATAGAAGGGAATGGTTTTTAACTAAGTGCTGTTAGAGGCAGAGGATTGTGGTGGTCAGGTGGAACTGAAAGAAGAGGTTGGTGACTAGGAGGTTATGATGGCAGAAGGTGATGGTGACTGTTTCCTGTTGGCAGAATTAACTTGGTGGTGGCCATTTGTTGGTTTCAGAATCTGGTGCTGACTAGAATAATACGAGTTACATAATTACATAGTTAGTACGGTTGAAAAAAGACACATGTCCATCAAGTTCAATCAAGGGATGGGAAAAGGGAAGGTAAAAATTTTTACACATAGGAGCTAATATTTTTTTGTTCAAGGAAATTATCTAATCCTTTTTTACAGCCATCTACTGTAGCTACAGTGACCAGCTCCTGCGGTAGACTATTCCATAGATTCACAGTTCTCACAGTAAAAAAGGCTTGTCGTCTCTGCAGATTGAACCTTTTTTTTCTCCAGACGGAGGGAGTGCCCTCTTGTTATTTGAGGGGGTTTTACATGGAACAGGATTTCACCATATTTTTTTGTATGTGCCATTAATATATTTATATAAGTTAATCATGTCCCCCCTTAGTCATCTTTTTTCAAGGCTAAATAGGTATAATTTTTTTAATCTTTCCTCATAAGTTAAATTCTCCATGCCCCTTATTAGCTTCGTTGCTCTTCTTTGTATTGTTTCCAACTCCAGGGCATCCTTTCTATGAACTGGAGCCCAGAACGGAACTGCATATTCTAGATGAGGCCTCACTAATGCTTTGTAAAGTGGTAACATTATATCCCTGTCCGCAAGTTCATACCTCTTTTAATACACGACAATATCTTGCTGGCCTTTGAAGCAGTTGATTGACATTGCATGCTGTTATTTAGTTTATGATTTACAAGTACACCCAGATCCTTCTCAAAAAATGACTCCCCCGGTGCAGCACCCCCTAGGACATATGATGCTTGCAGGTTGTTGGTACCCAGATGCATAACTTTACATTTATCTACATTAAACATAATTTGCCAAGTGGAAGCCCAAACACTTAGTTTGTTTAAAGCCACTTGCAATTCACGAACATCTTCCATAGACTGAACATTACTATATAGCTTGGTGTCATCTGCAAAAATAGAAATAGTGCTATTAATCCCATCCTCTATATCATTAACAAATAAGTTGAATAATAGTGGTCCCAGCACGGAACCCTGGGGTACACCAATTATAATCGGAGACCTTTCAGAGTAGGAATCATTGACCACAACTCTCTGGATACGGTCCTTGAGCCAATTCTCAATCCAATTACAAATGATATTTTCTAAACCTATAGTCCTTAATTTACCCATTAGATGTCTATGAGGGACAGTGTCAAATGCCTTTGCAAAGTCCAAAAACTCTACATCCAGAGTGTCCCCTCTGTCTAGGCTTCTGCTCACCTCTTCATAAAAACAAATCAGGTTGGTTTGACAGCTTCTGTCCTTAGTAAAGCCGTGCTGGCTGCCACATATAATACAATTTTTTGTCACATAATCCTGTATATAGTCCCTCAATAGCCCCTCAAACATTTTCCCCACAATGGATGTTAAGCTTACTGGTCTATAATTACCCGGGGAAGACCTAGAGCCCTTTTTGAAAATAGGCACCACATTTTCCCTGCGCCAGTCCCTTGGCACTATACCAGTCACTAGAGAATCTCTAAATATGATGAAGAGGGGGACAGAAATAACTGAACTAGTTCTTTAAGAACTCTAGGGTGTTTCCCATCTGTTCCTGGGGCTTTGTGAACATTTATTTTATTTTATTTAGTGTGCACCATATCTACATTTGCACTAATTCAGTATATCAACTGATATATTAACAGCACTGGCACCGGCCACATCAGCTGCTCTTTCTTCTGTTGTATATACAGAGCTAAAGAACCCATTTAGTAACTCTGCCTTCTCTTGATCCCCTGTTACCAACTCCCCATTACCAGTATCTAGGGGTCCTACATGTTCAGACCTTGGCTTTTTTGTATTAATATACTTGAAGAATTTTTGGGGAATTTGTATTACTATCCTTGGCCACCCGCCTTTCATTTTGTATTTTTGCGGATTTTATTACCTTTTTACAGTTTTTATTAAGCTCTTTATAACTTAAAAAGGCTACATCTGCACCCTCAGATTTGTATTTTTCAAATGCCCTTTTTTTTCGTCATGTATTGCCCTTTTTACAGAAGGTGTAAGCCATGTGGGGTTTCATTTTAGTCGTTTATACTTGTTAGCTATAGGAATAAATTTTGTACTATAATTACCCAAAGTAGATTTGAAAATCTCCCATCTCCCATTTATCATTTGTACCATTATTTGACATTAGTTCTTCCCAGTCTATGTCCTGGGTTGCAGCCCTCGTCCTGGGGAAATTGGCCTTCCTAAAATTAAGTGTTTTTGCTCTCCCAGCCTGTGTTTGTTTTTTACAGTATAGGTAAAATGTAACTATATTGTGATCACTGTTTTCACGAACATTAACATTCCCAACAAGCTCTGTGTGGTGTTATAGGTAATATCATCAAAAGTAGGTTATTAAGTGGTCAGTTCATATCCCCTTCCGACACAGAAGATACATCTGTTTTACCTAAGAAATGCATATCTTTGGCCATCAAAGGAAGTCCACTGTCAGGCAAATGTGTAATTGGCCCTTTCCTCACCAATGTGCGAGATGTGTTGATTAAGAATTTGTCACAAGGGCCTGTATCTAGCATCAGATAACATTCTCACCCAGGGTTAGAAGTAATTGCCCACACATCCTGTCCAAACATCTAAAGCTATGCAAGTGGATACCTGTGGTGTGTCTGCCATGTGGACCAGATGAAACATGTGAGAATAGCCTACGCTTAAAGAAAATATGATGCATCAAGGCAAACCCCATCATAACTGATATTTGAAGTGACCCACATAGCTGGTTATGATAAGGGGAAATAGCCCTTATATATATGTCAAATTCACATCCCTAAACCCAGAGGAACTACCTGGAATTGACTAAAAACATGGGCCTATTACAGTGGTGTTTAATATGCCCTGGTTGGTAAATGTCTCCACAGGTGAATGCAGGTAATATTATATTTCTATGGTATTCCTGCAAGAACACATGCCCATTTTTGTGTTACTCTATAGAAATATAACTGTGTAATGAGAGGAGTACGCTTCATTATCATATGAACAACCTCCTCTCAGTGACATCACCAGCCAGTGGACTGGAGGGAAAAAATGGGTTTAAAATGCTAGGAGAAGAGAGGGTCAGTGTCAGTCATTGGGGATCCATATCTCGGTTGGAGTGACTGCACGTATTTTCAGCTGTCCCCACAGCCAGGATATCAATACTGTACATCAGTAAGGTTTTGTTCTGTTTCTTTTAACCTATTTATTTTTATAAACTGAATGCATTGTAACTGTATGTATATTTTTTCATCCTTTAATCTGACAACTATTTTTTATATTGCACTGCATTATTGTGTATTAAATTTGAAATATTAATATCTCTTCCTTGTAGTCCTACAGAACTTAATCTTCCGAAGGTGAAGAACGTTACCTGTATTTTATGTTCCATTTAGATAATCTGTTATTGTAACTGGTGTAAGGGAACATAGAGACATAGGCCTAGATAAGTATAGGTGGTGGTAGCATACTGTGGTATAAATTATTGGGGTGTTGGAAAACTATGTGAGTAATTTAGCATAATCCTGTCATCTAGAGTAGGTGGGCGTAGTAGTGTAGTTCACCCCTGTGACGTGACCTGAGATCGGCGATCCGCACACTCTGCATTATTAGAAATGACCAGATCCAACAGAGTTTCACCTCTAGTCGGGTCTTCCACAAACTCAAACATAAAATTTTCCGGCAACAGGTTGAGGAAATTTCTCCCCTTTGCAGTTGAAGCCGAACCATGACACCAATTAATATCCCGATAATTAAAATCTCCTATTATCACTACAGTGCCCCCCCCTTTGCAGCCTTCTCCATTTGTTGATATATTTAACCTTCTATCTCTTCAGTTATATTGGGGGGTCTATAGATTACACCAAAAGTAATTTTTGTCAGTGTTTAGGTCCCTTTGTAATTCCACCCACAAGGTTTCAACCTCCTCACAGTCTTCACCCACTATTGTCTTGTTCACACTCACCTTCATATCGCTTCTCCCATACAGACATACCCCACCACCTTTCTTATTTGTCCTGTCTTTCCGAAACAGTGTAAAACCCTGTAGATTTACAGCCCAGTTAAGTGAAGAGTCTAGCCATGTTTCAGCAACACCAACTATATCTATATTTTCTTTCAGTACCAAGGCCTCCAGCTCCCCCATTTTGCTTGCTAGACTTCTGGCATTTGTGAACATACACTTTAACTTGCCTTTAAATGTTTCACTTTCAGTATCAAAAATGTGATTATTTGACATTATTTGGGCATTTTTATTTTCATTGTTGTTTTGTAACAACAGAACTCCTTATCCTGTTGACGAGTCCTCTCCCCACAGTCTGTTTCTCCCCCCACCAATATAGTCTGACCCCTTTCTAACCTGACTACCCCTTTATTTTCTATATTGACCTCCCTCCTCAGCCCTAGTTTAAATACCCCGCCACCCCAGCTAGAATTCCCTCCCCCAGCACAGCAAACTCCCTTCCATTTAGGTGCAAATCATCTGCAGAATACAGTTTGTACCCCAATGAAATGTCAGCCCAGTGCTCTAGGAACCCAAAGCCTCCTCTACACCAAGACTTAAGCCATGCATTTAACTCACTGAGCTCCCACTGTCTTTCCTGTGATGCGCATGGCACAGGCAGTATTCTTGAGAATACAACCTTGGAAGTCCTTCCCTTCAGCTTGTAGCCTAGTTCTTTAAAATTATTCTTAAGGCTCCTCCAACTACCATTTATTCTGTCGTTGGTACCTACATGGACCACAACAGCTGGATCATCACCAGCCCCTCCCAGTAATTTATCCACCCGTTTCCCCACATGCCGAACCCTGGTACAAGGGAGACCGCAAACCATTCGGTTGAGGCGGTCTTGGCGACAAATTATTCTATCCGTCTTCCTGATTATAGAATCCCCTACAACTACCAATTTTCTTGCCTTACCTGCATTACCATCCCGTGGCCTACTAGCTGGGCTGTTCTCCCGGCTGTTAGGGAGATCAGTATCCACTAGGGCTGCCATTTCTGAGACTGACACCCTCACATATTCACCCAACTTGGCAATTTTGCTTGGAATATCAGAAAAAGGTTTGGCCTTCCTTTTCTTGGACCCCTTTCTACTGCCCCTAACTACATTAACCCAGCTACTTGTCTGATCCTGCTGACCCATGTCCTCACCTTCCAGTTCTACCCCACTAACTGCTTGCTCAGTGAGCAGAATGCTCCGCTCAAGATTGTCTATCACCCACAGAGTTGAATTTTGCTCCTCCGGATCTCTAATGCGAGTGTCCAGATGAACAACATGCTCACATCTGTCACAGAGGTATTCACCCTGGAACTCCTGCTCCAGTCGTGCATACATATGGCAAACTGTGCACAGAAGAACACCTCCAATATTGCTATCCATTATCCAAGTTACAAAAAAACTGAGAACAATTGTTAAAGTAGAAGAAAAAAATAATACAGGGAATTTAACTCTTCTTTTTAACTCCGGTTTAGTAACTCCACTTGTTATACAAGCCACTTGATTTAGCAAGCCAAAACAGAGCAAGCTCTACAGAGGCCTGAGGGCTAACTTAAAGAGGATCTGTCACCAGATTATAAGTGCCCTATCTCCTAAATAGTCTGATCGGCGCTGTAATGTAGATAAGAGCAGTGGTTTTTATTTTGAAAAATGATCATTTTTTAGCAAGTTATGAGCAATTTTAGATGTATGCTAACTAGTTTCTTAAAGACCAACTGGGCGTGTTTTTACTTTTGACCAAGTGGGTGTTGTAAAGAAGTGTATGAGGCTGACCAATCAGTGACCAATCAGCTTCATACACTTCTCATTGTTCCAGCCCAGCTTCTTTCACTGCACAATCAGACTGTGCTGTGGATCATGCTGGGCTGGAACAATGAGAAGTGTATGAGGCTGATTGGTCAGCGTCATACACTTCTCTCCACAACACCCAGTTGGTCAAAAGTAAAAACACGCCCAGTTGGTCTTTAAGAAACTAATTAGAATAAATCTAAAATTGCTCATAACTTGCTCAAAAATTATCGTTTTTCAAAATAAAAACCACTGCTGTTATCTACATTACAGCGCCGATCAGATTATGTAGGAGATAGGGCACTTATAATCTGGTGACAGAGCCTCTTTAAACCATCTGAGAGCAGTTAACCCCTTCCCCTAGTCAGCTGCACAGCAGGACAGAAGCTAAGAAGGAAAAAAAGGGTTTTAAATGGTGTCAGTTTTGCAAACTTCTATTAGCAAGCACTCAATTCATATATCACACACAGTATCACACACACAATACCCCACACAAGAACACAGCAAGTCAATCCGGTTTAGTAACTCCGCTTTATTTACCAAACCAAAACAGAACAAGAGTACTTCAATGAGTTGCACAGACTTGGTTTGCAAGTACACAATTCATTTATCCAATTCATCATAACAATTTACAAGATAATACAAATATTTTCTTAAATAATATTGATTTATTTAGTCGAACTAGTTGGAAATTTTATTTACTGACTGAAATCTTATCCATCTATGTGAAATGTATTAGACATTCCTTGCTATGACTGTAATATGTTACAGGTAACGCTAGAGAAGCGTTCAGCGGATTTTATGCTAAAGATCGGGTATATACAGGATAGAGTCAGTGTAAAATGTACAAACTTTATTGATGTTTGTTTTGTTATGCTCTCTCATTGACAAGGATGGTGATAACATGAGTAAAAGTTCATGCTACCCCTCCCTCTGGGGTAAGCTACAGCCATATAGGTACGGGAGAAGGATCACATATTATTTTCCTCGCCCTACACGCTGCATACATGACCCCCGCTGGACCCCTCTCCTCCTCAAGATGAGCTAAAGTGAATGCTGCAAATATTTGCACCCACTTCAAAATGCTCTAAATCAGGCTAAATCCAGCTCTAGTTTGAAAGCCTAGAATCTTAGCTTCAAAACAGGACTTAGATCAGTAGCGCGACCTTGCCTATGTTTGAGAGGTTAGTAGCAAGAATGTATCAGATACATCCTTGACTAAAAGTACCCTCCTGCCAGGACATATAGGATACTTCCTTGGCAGAGAAAAGGTTAATAAAGCCAACGTTAAATGCATAAGACATTACCTTTAAGAAACCATAGCAACAAAAATCTATTAAAACAAGTACACATTTAATCATACTACATTGAGCTCAACACTCCATAAAAATGATAGAAGTGTCACTCCCATCATTTGAAAGTCGGTATTGTTGCTTAGTGGTAAGTAGTTCTTCCTTGGGTTCAAATGTTCTTCCTGCGCTTGAATTGGTTTCCTCTAAGCTCTCTGGTTTTTTCCCACAATGCAAAGACATAAATTATAATTTTATTTATAATCATATTTAAGACATTTATTTATAATCTACCGTACTTATTAAATGGTCTCTACTTATAAGGAAATTTAAAGTGAGGCACACTGGGGACAAGTACAAATGTTAGATATTATAATATATGTACAGTGCTGCAGAATATGTTAGCACTAATAACAGAAAATAAAGTACATTGTATTACTATTCCTATAAAAACTGTAGATGGAAATTTTGTAGAGCTTCTACAGTACAGAAATTAAATGCTTCTGTAAACCATTGGTTTTCATGTTTTTATTTTCTATTTTCTCTTTAAACATAAATTAATTTTACATAACCTCTCTCACTGAGTTTCAATCATATTAAGCATAACTATCACAAAACTAAGTGAAAAATGAAACAAAAATATATATCAACTTAATGACAAGATTAGTTATTCAGAGTTCTCTATTTGTAACACCGCCTTTTAATAAGAGATCTAATTTACCACCATGAAAATTAAAGAGGTTGCCTCATCAACACAACTCCTGTCCATTTACCTTACTAGGGAATATGGACGTCACTCAGTCAGGTTGTCTTCATAAGAAAACTCCTTTAAAGAGGCTCTGTCACCAGATTATAAATGCCCTATCTCCTACATAATGTGATCGGTGTTGTAATGTAGATAACAACAGTGGTTTTTATTTTGAAAAATGATAAATTTTGAGCAAGTTATGCACAATTTTAGATTTATGCTAATTACTTTCTTAAAAGACAACTGGGCGTGTTTTTACTTTTTACCAAGTGGGCGTTGTAAAGGGAAGTGTATGACGCTGACCAATCAGCGTCATGCACTTCTCTCCATTCATTTTTAGCAGTACTCACAACACAGCGTGATCTCGCGAGATCACGCTGTGCTGTCACATACTCCCACATTAACTTTACTGAAGTGTCTTGAGAGTGAATAGACATAGCCTCCAGCCAGGACACGATGTCTATTCACACTCCCGACACTTCGGTAAAGTTTCTGTGAATGAAAGCACATCGTGATCTTGCGGGATCACGCTGTGCTGTGTGAGTTAAGTCCCAGAAAAACATTACCGAAGTGTCGGGTGTGTGAATAGACATCGCGTCCTGCCTGAAAGCGATGTCTATTCACTCTCAAGACACTTCGGTAAAGTTAATGTGGGAGTATGTGACAACATATGATTGTGAGATCACGCTGTGTTGCGAGTGCTGCTAAAAATGAATGGAGAGAAGTGTATGACGCTGATTGGTCTGCGTAATACAATTGTCTTTACAAAGCGCAGTTGGTAAGAAACACCCAATTGTCTACTAAGAAACTAATTATCATAAATCTAAAATTGTGAATAACTTGTTCAAAATTGATTGTTTTTCAAAATAAAAACCACTGTTGTTATTTACATTACAGCGCCGATCAGATTATGTAGGAGATAGGGCACTTATGATGTGGTGACAGAGCCTTTTTCATTTGTATTTATTGTACTACATTTTCCCTATTTTAAAAACTACTATCCACTACATGTAATTTAATTGGATCATGCAATAAATAAAATTCTATAAAAAAATGTGGTGTTTTTCTAGATTATACTTTTATGATGTTTTTTATGTACATAAGAGTGACATCATGTTTGTAATGACTAATAAATCCAATTAATTATCAAAGTGTACCAATCATTTCATGTTCATAAAAAAAAAATGATCGCATCTGTGATATATTGCCCATTGAATCCATGCTGTGCATTTTGATTACCTAAATTTGTAGTTATATTTCATCTTTCCTCACTATTGATGCGCTGTTCCTCTGCAAACTTCTAAAATTTTCCTTGATGGACGCGCTATTGCAACGTAATTTGCCAGTACCTACTGTACTGACGTCGATGCCCTTACTTCCCAGCATTCTTAGCTAGAAGCTTGTGAGCGTGCATTGCAGTGACAGCAATACAAGGCTGTCATTACTTTTTATCTCTTACTCCTCCTGACAATGGTATTTAAAATCATCTTTCACATTCAATATATTCTTTATATAGAAGTGACTATAGTCGCCAAATTTTACTTTTAGATTGGAATGACTATAATTATTTCTTTGTATCTCTCAGAGCAGCGCTTAACCTACGTCTAGACTTATGACATCAGGTTGCAGCCGAATTAATGCGGAATTTGTGGAAGTTAAATCATTAAGTGCTTCAGGAAGCGCTCATGAGCGCGCACGCTCTAAGTAGAGGAAAAGAACCGTATACAGAGATGTGTAAACTGGTATACAGACTTCACATAGTAACGTACAAAAAACATTTCATTTACCCAGAAAGGGAGCCTTCGTAACGGGGTAAAAGTAGGCAAAATAAAAAATGAGTCAGATTTAAAACTTAAGATATATTAGTAATATAAAAAACTATTATTAAAGGTGATGAAATGAAAAAAAAAAAAGTTAAAATGATAGTAACCCTTTAAATATTATTTAATTAAAATAATAAATACAAATAAATATTGTTTTCTATAGTCTTTGAAAAAATGCTTTACAGTCAACGGAAACGTGTTTTCTTCCAACTGAAAAAAAGTTTATTTATTTTTCTTTGATTTCCTCTCATCGGTCTTTTTCAGGAATGTTATTCCTATTTCTGTGACATCATCCCCCTTTAGTCTGTCTTGAACAAAAGTGACATCAGCTGGTAAGTTAATCTGTAAAAAGAAACAAATGCATGTAATTTTCACGGTCATCATTATTTGGTAACAACATGAAAGAAATCTACTTACTACATATTTTACCACACTGTATCAGACATGGTATTTGGTCAAGTGTTTGTACATTGCTTTTAGTTTAAATCTTCTTACATTATGGCATTACCATCCAAATCTACTACTCCCCAACCATGACCGCGTCATGATCAACCCCACCCCTAGAAGTCAGTGAAATAGAAGTATGCATTCCATAGGTTACAATAACAACCATGCACCTTTGCCTGTGAAAACCATACCCTTCAATAGATAAGAGAATAACAGAACTACATATGGGCATTGGGGAGGGGCAGTGAAATGTCATAATTAAAGCGTACCTAACATTTCGAGTGATTTTTCAGAATAAGCAGTCATATGCGTGTACATGAGGAATAACACAATTTCTGGCCATTATATGACTTGTATCCTGCAATTTTTTAAGCAGTTTTTCCCTCTGCTGGCACTATCTCTAATTCTCCGTTTTCCCTGACCTAGTGGGTGGAGATTAACTGCTATCATGTCTGCCATACATTGCACACATAGGGAAGAGAACATCCTGCCCCCCAATTTATTTGTAGCACACTCTCAAAAGCAACAGCAGCATGGATGACATCATACAGCAGAAATGATCAGTGTAGCTGTGAGTCCAGCACTAGGGTGAGATATAACAATTACTAGAAGCTGCAGCAGTGTCCCTGTGTGTCTCTCTCTGCCTCTCTCTCTGCTTCTGCTTGCTCCTCCTCCCCTCTCTCTATATTTTGTATGGGCAGCTGTAACCTGATCCTTTAGTGAGCTGAACTGGGCGTGTTTAAAGTAAAAGTCCAACTGGGCGTGTATTATGTGTTTTACATCGGGGCGTTTTTACTTCTTTTGCTAGCTGGGCGTTCTGACGAGAAGTATCATCCACTTCTCTTCAGAACGCCCAGCTTCTGGCAGTGCAGACACACAGCGTGTTCTCGAGAGATCACGCTGTGTCATCACTCACTTCCTGCCCCAGGTCCTGCATCGTGTCGGACGAGCGAGGACACATCGGCACCAGAGGCTACAGTTGATTCTGCAGCAGCATCGGCGTTTGCAGGTAAGTCGATGTAGCTACTTACCTGCAAACGCTGATGCTGCTGCAGAATCAACTGTAGCCTCTGGTGCCGATGTGGCCGACACGATGCAGGACCTGGGGCAGGAAGTGACGTCACAGCGTGATCTCTCGAGAACACGCTGTGTGTCTACACTGCCAGAAGCTGGGTGTTAACTAACAGAAGTGGATGATGCTGATTCGTCAGCATCATACACTCCCATTCCTAACGCCCAGCTAGTAAAAGAAGTAAAAACCCCCCCGATGTACGCACATAATACACGCCCAGTTGTACTTTTACTGTAAACACGCCCAGTTGTACTTTTGCAAGCCTCATTTGCATAAATAAAAAAATGGTCATAACTTGGCCAAAAATGCTCGTTTTTAAAAAATAAAAACGTTACTGTAATCTACATTGCAGCGCCTATCTGCTGCAATAGCAGATAGGGGTTGCAAAATCTGGTGACAGAGCCTCTTTAAGCCCCACAATATTAGGCTGGGGGTAAAGCAGGACAGAGTGCTATGTTGCCAATTACTAAATTTGGTTTATCTCTTAAAACCACTTCATACAATCTGGATTACATATTTCAATCCCTTTATCTCTGGAAGATAAGGCAGTAAAGTACTGGAGAGACATGCAGACCAAAGGACCAAACTTCTTTATAATTTGATACAGAACAGACCAACACAATACATAATAGTAATAATGTTAATCATCAAAATAGTACCATTTCCAGTGCTCCTCTTAGGACTCCAGACAGAAGGTTACAATAGCTCAAAGATGATCTGCCAGTGGGAAGCTCTTCAACATAGTCAACCAGGGGATTTTTATCCAATATGAGAGAAAATCCATTTCCATTGTCATTACCCCCAATTGTAGAAGGAGTAATCCCAAGGTACATTTTAAAGGCCACCTGTATATAAAATACTGACTATTAATCTTTTTTTAAGAAAGCATCCAAAAATGTATAGTCAAAATACCAATACCAGTTTCAAATACATATTTTAAAATTGTAATCTTCAGGCAAGTATATATTGTACCAGGGTAGAGACAATGTAAATATAATCATGATGATGATTATTTACTATATAACAGGTGCCAATAAAGTTTGGTTAGTTCAAACTGTTATTAGCAGATGCAGAGAAAAGGATTAGTACCAAAGAAATAGTTGGATTTAGGGTATGTTCACACTGAGTTTTTTTGCAGGCAGAAAATTCTGCCTCAAAGTTCCGTCTGGAATTTTGAGGCAGATTTTGATCTGCCTGCACGCCTTTTGCCACATTTTTCGGCCACAGCCATTGAGAGCCGCGGGAAAAAAACGAAGCGAAATACGCTTTCTCTGCCCTCCATAGATGTCAATGGGAGGTCAGAGACGTAAACGCCCAAAGATAGGGCATGTCGCTTCTTTTTCCCGCAAGATGGTTTTTCTGCTCGCGGGAAAGAAACGCCTCCTCCTCCCATTGAAATCAATGGGAGGCATTTTCTGCAGTTTTTTGGCGTGTTTCCGACGCGGTTTCCGCGTCAAAAAACGCGTTAAAAAAACTCTGTGTGAACTGGCCCTTAAGTTCCACTGTAAACAACTTGTAAGTCTGCTTTTAAAAACATTTCACCAAGAGGGGTAACAAGTAATCGTTGGACCACATAGTAAAACTTTAAATGGGGCCCTACTCAACCATGACCACTTTCAGCATCAAGTTCAAAAAATTAAAACCTTATGATTATTTTGGTCTCCACTCCTCGCCATGTAACTTTGCTTGATGCACATGGATAATGCACAAAGTCATGTCAAAACATAAAGATAATACACAGGGTAATGTGAGGGTATGTTCACATGGCTTATTTTCAGCTGTTTTTCGGGCCATAAACACCCCAAAAAACTTCTGAAAATACGGAGGCTGAATTCCTCCAAACATCTGCGCATTGATTTCAATTTGAAAAAAGGCGTTTAGTTCCCACAGGGCATTTTTCACGCGCCAGTTGTAAAAGTGGCGCATAAAAAAACGTCCCTTATAAAAAGAAGTGCATGTCACTTCTTGAGCTGTTTTTGGAGCCGTTTTTCATTGTCTCAATAGAAAAACAGCTCCAAAAATGGCCGTAACAAACGCAACAAAAAACGCTTGAATCATAAAAAAACGGCTGAAAATCAGAGGCTGTTTTCCCTATTCCCCCCCCCCCCTGTATTTTAAAGCCGTTTTTAGTTTGCCGTGTGAACATACCCTTATTTTAGGCTGGGTTCACACTGAGTTTTTTGCATGCAGAAAATCTGCCTCAAAATTCAGTTTGGAAGATTGAGGCAGATTTTTCCTCTGCCTGCACGCGGATTTTCGCTGCGTTTTTCACCCGCAGCCATTGAGCCGCGAAATATGCTTTCTCTGCCTCCTATTGATGTCAATGGGAGGTCAGAGGCGTAATCGCGCGAAGATAGGGCATGTTCCTTCTTTCTCCCGTGAGCCGGTTTTACTGCTTGCGTGAGAAAACCGCCTCCGTCTCCCATTGAAATCAATGGGAGGCATTTTCGGCCGTTTTTTTGCGAGATTTGAGGAGCGGTTTCCGCGTCAAAAAAACTCGTCAAAAAACCCTGTGTGAACCCAGCCTTAAAGTGATAAAAAATTCAATGTCGTTACAGCCCAAGAATCATGTGAACAGTGATATAAAAGTAGTGAGATAATGTGCACATTGATGTCATGGTACTGGAATAATGCACATAGTGATGTCAAACTGCAAAGGTAATCTACTTAGTGAAAGTACAGCACATGAATTATACAAATGAGAGGGATAATGCACATGATGATATCAAAGCAGAGGAATTACGCACACAAAATTGTCACCATGAAAATATATATAATGATACGAACATGCAGTTATAATGCTCACACTGATGTCACAGCGTAAAGGACATGTCATAGTATAGGAATTAAGAAAAAAGTGATGCTGTAGAAATGTAGGCGTATAACAAGTAACCATAGGGCTCCATAGTAAAACATAATTGGGCTCCATTCATTTTCCCAAGTCCCACTGCCATCAACCATAGTAACCACTAAGTGCACATTTCCTCTGTGTGGAGATTGACCCCCTTAGTTCTTGGGCCCCAGAGCAGATGCTTTGCTTGCTCCCCTGGTTGTTGGTCCAGAAGCGGTTAAACATTAAACTCTTTGATATAAGTCTATTTTGTCTTTCAGGACTGCAGGATGTTTTTTTATAATTTTTTCCATCTCCACACTCTGAGAGCCGGAACTTTTTCCGTCATTGTAGCTTCATGAGGGCTTGTTGTTGCAATATGAGTTATATGGCACCATATTGGGATACATGTGGGTACATATAACTTAGGGAATGGAAAAAATAGGAATTCCACTATTGTTTTGTTTTTTTGCGTTTTCAATTTTGCACCGTTCTCTGTGCAAGAGAAATAACATGCCTTCATTCTATGGGTCGGTACAATTACGGTGATACCAAATATGTATGTTTTTGTTTTATGTTTTACTACTGTAAAGGATTTGCCAGACACAGCTGCCGTGGGCAATCAGTCTGCACCTGCTCCTATGTCTGTGAGACTGACTCCATCTTCCACCACTCAGGATGGCAGGCTTAGGAGTGGGAGAGCCTATCAAAGCCTGGCCAGACGGAGCTAGCTCCTGCCCAATGTCTATTTATACCTGCCTTTCCTGTTCCTCCTTGCCTGTGATTCTTCTATGCTTGTTTCCTGGCTTGCTGCTGCTGCTTGTACTACTCATCATCTGCTTGTTATTGACCTTGGCTTTCTGACCACTCTCCTGCTTAGCGTTTTGTACCTCGTTCTCTCCTGGTTTGACTCGGCTCGTTCACTACTCTTGTTGCTCACGGTGTCTCCGTGGGAAGCTGCCCCGTTTCCCTTAGCTTCTGTGTACCCTTGTCTGTTTGTCTGTCTTGCACTTACTGAGCGTAGGGACCGTCGCCCAGTTGTACCCCGTCGCTTAGGACGGGTCATTGCAAGTAGGCAGGGACTGAGTGGCGGGTAGATTAGGGTTCACCTGTCTGTCTCTCTACCCTGTCATTACATAATCACAGGCCCATTTACCTAGTCTACCCTGGTCCCTGACACATCTATGGACCCCCTTGAGACTCTGGCTCAGCAGATGCAGGGCCTCTCCCTACAGGTCCAGGCCCTGGCTCAGAGGGACAACCTGCGTGATGCTTCCCTGGTAGTGCCCCTCACCTCTGGAACCCCACCTCAAGTTGCCTGACCGGTTCTCAGGGGACCGGAAGACTTTTTTCTCCTTTCGGGAGAGTTGTAGGCTCTATTTTCGCTTAAAGCCCCACTCCTCAGGTTCTGAGAGCCAGCGGGTGGGTATAATGTCCCGGCTCCAGGACGGGCCTCAAGATTGGGCCTTCTCCTTGGCTCCTGACGCCCCTGAACTTTCCTCCGTTGATCTTTTCTTTTCTGCTCTCGGGCTCATTTATGACGAGACTGACAAGACTGCCTTTGCCGAGAGTCAGCTGGTGACCTTACGTCAGGGTAAGAGACCTGTAGAGGAGTATTGTTCTGACTTTAGGAAGTGGTGTGTAGCTTCTCGGTGGAATGACCCTGCCTTGAGGGGCCAGTTTAGATTGGGTCTGTCGAACGCCCTGAAAGACCTGCTAGTTAGCTATCCCTCTGCTGACTCCCTAGATCAGGTTATGGCTTTAGCGGTACGACTTGACCGACGTCTCAGGGAACGACGACTTGAACGTTTTTGTGCCTTCTCCTCTGACTCCCCCATGATGCCTCCCGAGGTTCCGTTGCTTCGTTCATCCACGGAAGACTCGGATGTACCTATGCAACTCGGGGCCTCTGTGTCCCCCCAACAACGTAGTGAGTTCCGCAGGAAGAATGGTCTCTGCTTCTACTGTGGGGATGACAAGCATCAAGTGAACAACTGTCCTAGGCGTAAGAATAAGCAGCCGGAAGAACTTCCGCGCCTAAGTGATCATCGGGGAGGTCCCTTGGGCGCACAGGTATTTCCCGTAAAGATGAAACCTAATAAAATCTTGCTTCCCTTTCAGGTCTCTTTTGGTGGTAGGTCTGCTACCGGCAGTGCCTTCGTGGATTCAGGGTCTTCTGCTAATATTATGTCTGTGGAATTTGCTATGTCTCTAGCTATGCCATTGATTGATTTGCCTAAACCTGTCCCGGTAGTGGGTATGGACTCCACTCCTCTTGCTAATGGTTATTTTACACAGCATACCCCTGTTTTTGAACTCCTTGTTGGCTCCATGCATTTGGAGCAGTGCTCTGTACTGGTGATGCAGGGTTTATCGTCCGATTTGGTTTTAGGCCTTCCCTGGTTGCAGATGCATAATCCCATGTTTAACTGGAATACTGGGGATCTTACCAAATGGGGTAATGAATGCATGACGTCATGTTTTTCTGTTAATTCTATTTCTCTCTCTGAGGAGGTGAACACTCTACCTGAGTAGACGAGTAAATTAACTGCCTCGGCAAAGAAGTGCAGGGCACTTCTTTGCAACGTCTTTTGAGCCATTCTTCATTGAAGTCAATGAAGAGCAGCTCAAGATTACAGGCGTCAAAGACCTCTCGCATAATACGAGGAGCAGCATTTACGTCTGAAACGACGCAGCGGTTTTCTCCTGAAAACAGTCTGTCTTTTCAGACGTAAAAGCCTCTCATTGTGTGCACATACCCTTAGCTTTAATTCCTCTTGTTTGGTAATTAATGTCATGAGGTTAAGCGTGCATTCGGATAGTAAGTTGTTCCAGTTTGTTATAAACTCATCTGAATATTTAAATGTAGGTGTTTTCTCAGCCGTAGACCCCTGGGGATCATTTTTTTTGAGATGTAATTCCGCAGAGTGGTGAGATCCCACCACACTCTGGTTTCATGAGCTGATCATTTTTCTAGCTCTCTAAATTGATTCTGTAAAGTATTATTACATCGATCTGTATGATCAACCTCCCCAAAAACCATAGCTGCCATTTCTGCCCTTGTTCACTGCGATAGATACATATTTGTCATCACTGCCCAATGGACAGGAAGAAGAAATTCGTAATAAAACTTTTGATCTCAAACAAAACTTTTGTCGATTTTCAAACCAGGCGTATGTTTACACTTGAATTATTCCATTTGTGTAAAATGTAGTACAAAACCACCCTGTGATTCAATATTATTGAAATGTTATAATGAGTCGGATAATATTCATGAGTGTCCGTAATAGCGTATTATTGTTGCAATTAACAAGACACTCCAAATGTATGCCCGTAATGGCGTATTGTTGTTGCTGCTTACAAGGCACTCCAAATGTATGTCCACATATTTCAACAATATTGAAGTATCAAATTGGATATATGTTGTGTTGGAACAGTCGGATAATATTCATGTGTGTCCGTAACAGCGTGTTAAGGTTGCAGTTAACAAGATACTCCAAATGTATGCCCGTAATGGCGTATTGTTGTTGCTGCTTATAAGGCAATCCAAATGTATGTCCATACACCCGTGAGAAGTGTATTTCTATTGATGAGTCACTGGTACATTTTGAAGGGAGGCTTTAATTCCGCCAGTACTTGCAGAGTAAGAGGGCACGGTATGGCGTGAAGATGTATAAGCTGTGTGAGAGTGCATCAGGGATACTTACAAATTTAGGGTATATGAAGGGAAGGACACCAGTATTCAACCCCTAAACTGCCTCCCCTTACTGGAACTCCCAAACCAGACTGCATCCAGGACTACAATATGTACATGGGAGGGGTGGACTTGTCAGATCAAGTCCTGAAGCCCTATAGCGACATGTGGAAATCAAGGGTGTAGTATAAGAAGCTGGCTATGCACATCATACAGATGGTACTGTACAATGCCTATGTAATACATGGACGTGCAGGCCAGAGGGGAACTTTTATGGAATTTCAAGAGGTGATTACAAAGAACCTAATAATTAGGGAAAAGGAAAGAAAGCAGACGGTACTTCTAGAAGTGGGGCCACAAGCCCACAAGCATAGTACCAGGGCAAGGCTTTCCAGAAGAAGTTTTTCAAACTGGTCGGAAGGGAAAGGGTCATAAGAGGTGCAGAGACTGCTCAAAAAGGGGGATAAGAAAGGACACAATATATCAATGCGACACATGTCCCAAAAAAAACAGGGCTCTGTATGGAAGTGTGTTTTAAAATTTATCATGGTTTTATTTACCCTGATGTACTTTGCATAGCTTATACCCCTCATCTTTCCCTTCTGAGCCTTGCCGTGTGCCTAGGCAGCAGATAACCGCTATTTGTAGGGAAAACCTGCATTCTAATTTATGCACCATCTGCTGCGCATTACCTTTAATACAAAATCTGTCGGGTCAAAATGCTCACTACACCTCTAGATAAATGACTTAAGGGGTGTAGTGTTTAAAATGGGGTCACTTCTTCAGGGTTTCAACTGTACTGGTACATTAGGGGCTCTGCATACATTACTTGGCACCAGCAAAGCTTCAGTAGGCCAAATGGTGGTCCTTCCCTTCTGAGTCCTCCCATGGGCCCAAACAGCAGGTTATGACCACAAATGGGGTGATGCTGTACTCAGGAGACATTGCATAACAAAATGGGGTATTTTATTCCTTGTGAAAATGATAAATTTGGACCAAAAACAACACATTATTGGAAAAAATATATAAAATTATTTCACAGTCCAATTCAAATAAGTTCTGTATAAAAACTGTGAGGTCAAAATGGTCATAACACCCATAGATGAATTCCTTGAGTGGAGTAGTTTCCAAAATGTGGTGAACTATGGTGGGTTTCCATTATTCTGGTATCTCTGGGGCTCTGCGAATATGACATGGCACCCGAAAACCAATCCAGCAAAATCTGGGCTCCAAAGAACACATAGCGCTCCTTCACTTCTGAGCCCTGCCATCGGCCCAAACAGCAGTTTATGACCACAAATGAGGTATTGCCGTACTCAGGAGAAATTGCGTGACCAAATAGCTTATTTTATTCCTTGTGAAAATTAAGAATTTAGAGCAAAAACATATTATTGGAAAAAATGTAATTTTTTTATTTTACAGCCCAGTGTAAATAAGTTCTGAGAAAAAACTGTGTGGTCAAAATGCTCATTACCCCCATAGATGAATTCCTTGAGGGGTTTAGTTTAAAAAACAGGGTCACTTATGGTGGGTTTTCATTGTTCTGGTACCTCACCAATGTGACTCTGCGAATGCGACATGGCACCCGAAAACCAATCCAGCAAATCTGGGCTCCAAAGAACACATAGCGATCTTTCACTTCTGAGCCCTGCCATGGCCCAAACAGCAGTTTATGCCCACCAATGGGGTATTGTCGCACTCAGGAGAAATTGCATAACAAAATGGGGTATTTTATTCCTTGTGAAAATTAGAAATTTTGAGCACAAACAACATATTGTCATTATTTGTATTTCCAGTCCAATAAAAAGAAGTTCTGTGAAAAAAGTGTGGGCTCAAAATGGTCGCAACACCCATAGGTGAATTCCTTGAGGGGTGTCGTTTTCAAAATGGGGTAAATTCTGGTGGGTTTCCTATGTTTTGGCACCACAAGACCTCTTCAAACCTGACATGGTGCTTAAAGTATATTCTAATAAAAAGGAGGCCCCAAAATCCACTAGGTGCTCCTTTGCATCTGAGGTCTGTGTCAGTAGCACCATAGGGCTACAAGTGGGAAATTTCTAAAAGCTGCAGAATCTGGGCAATACATATTGGGTTAAATTTCTCTGGTAAAAAACTTTTTGTGTTAAATAAAAAAAAATAATTAAATTAGAATTTCTGCAAAAAAAAAAAAAGTGTCAATTTAACAATATACTCCAACAAGGAAGCAAAGAAAAATGGGGGTTTCCAGAAAAGCGCTGCTGATAACCAGAGGGTTTAATATCAAAGTTATTTATTATCAATAGAATAACAAAAATAATTAAATCAAATTTATGAGTGATGTGGCTACGCGTTTCAACACTGGTCTGGTGTCTTAATTAGGCCAATGGAAACCCCCATTTTTTTTTGCTTCCTTGTTGGAGTATATTCTTGATTTTAAGCGGAGGTGATCCATCACCCACCAGTCGGGGATAGCAGCAGCTGACAACTTACTGCTTGAATGCACACACTAGTGTTGTACATAGCATGTACAACCAGACAAGGTGAGCGCTTATAATCTTTAAATGCTCACATATAAACCTGTTGAATTCATTGCACGATGTGGCGCCCTATGTTCCTCTTTTTTCTCCATTAGATACTAAATTTGTAAATTTGACCTTAACTCCTGTGAAACTCCTAAAGGGTTAAAAAACATTCTAAATGCTGTTTTAAATTCTTTGAGGGGTGCAGTTTTTAAAATGGGGTGTTTTATGGCATACCTGCCTCTCAAAGCCGCTTCAGAACAAAACTGGTCTCTAAAAAAAATGGTGACCTTTTTTTGGGAAATTTTCCTGGAAAATGTGAGAAGTTGCTGCTAAAGTTCTAAGCCTTGTAACGTCCTACAAAAATAAAAAAAACTTTCAAAAAATGATGCAAACAAAATACACATATGGGAAATGTTAACTAGTAACTATTTTGTGCGCTATTACTATCTGTCTTACAAGCAGATACATTTAAATTTACAAAAATGCAAATTTTCACAAATTTTCTCAAAATATTGGCGGTTTTCACAAATAAACACAATGTATCGACCAAATTTTACCACTAACATAAAGTACAATGTGTCACACAAAAATAATCTCTGGAATGCTTTTACTTATCCAAGCGATTCCAAGTTATTACCACATAAAATGACACATGTCATGTCAGATTTGAAAAATGGGGCCTAAGCCTTAAAGAGAACTTGTCACTTAAGTTGAACTGGTTAACTGACCTGAATAGTGCTGTCTCCCTTATTACAGCGCTGTTTTTCTTTTCCTGGAGATATGGCCCACTCTTTTGTTGGCTTCCTCCATGCTAATTTTCTGTAGTTAGCCAACCGGATGGGCCTGCCTCCAATGCTGACCAATCAGTAAGAGGCAGCTTGAGAGTAGTTCACGCCCTGTTGGCTAAGTACAGCAAATTAGCACATAGTTAGCAAAGACAATAAAAGCCATATCTCCGGAATAGGGGGGTCTAGGAAAAAAGAAAAAACAGGCACTGGAATCAGGAAGACAGTGCCATTCTTATGGCCCAAACTAGGCTGCCTCATTATGGGGTTAAAATTCTTTCAATCTGACATTAGTCTAGAAATTCTTACAGTCCACTACAGAACTGCAAGATCTGGAAACACACTAGTTCAGAAGACACCAATTATGAGGCTCTATAAAGTGATATTAGCATATTTTATGTTTGTTATGTTACTCTGTGCACAGCACCACTGCGTTCACTTGAATGGAGTTTTGTTGTCTTCCATGCACAGTGAGTGGAAAAGGCAGAACAGGCTTCTGCCTCTTCGTCCTCAAGATTGATGGAGGTCCCAGATGTCAGACCCTCACTGATCATCTATTATCACAGGGGGAGCAGTTATTACCGAAAAGCCACGTCTGGGAAAATATACCATTACATGCTGGTAATTCATTTATAGCAATTGGTCTGTTCGAAAGGGGAGTTGTGGGTTATGGAGGCGTCCTGAGCAAGGGACCACACCCTAAATGACGTCCATATGCACTAATAGGGAATATATAGAGAAAGGTTATTTTTTATTAAATAATCCCTTTAAGTACTATATCCCATAGTGAAGAAACAGAGCAATGATAAATATAATAACAAAGTAAACATTACTAATAAAATCATATGTAATACCTGTAATGACGGGGGGTAGGGAAACGGACAAGTGAGCCCTAGTCTACCCGCCACTCTGTCCCTGCCTACTTGCAACGACCCGCCCTAGGCAACGGGGTACAACTGGGCGGCGGTCCCTGCGCTCAGTAAGTGCACGACAAACACGACAAACATACAAGGGAATAAAAGCAAGGGAAAGGGGCAGTTGCCCACGGCAACACCGTGAGCAACCAGAGTGGTGAACGAGCCGAGTCAAGCCAGGAGTGTGCGAGGTACCAAACGAAGAGCAGAAGAGTAGTCAGTAAGCCGGGGTCAGTATGGAGCAGGATCAAAATAGAAGGAGCTGTAGCTGGGCCAGGAAACCACACGAAAAGAATGACAAGCACCGAGGGGCAGGAAGGGCAGGCCTAAATAGATCGAGGGCGGGAGCTAGCTGAGTCTGGCCAGGCTGCGATAGGCTCTCCAACTCCTAAGCCTGCCAGCCTGAGCGGTGGAAGCTGGAGTCAGTCTCAGGGATGTAGATTCAGGTGCTGACTGATTAATTATGGGAGTTAACCCCGAAGCTGTGCCTGGCAGAACCTTTACAATACCACTATAGTTTTTATCCTAATATTATTATTACTGTATCGCTATAATTTTAACCCCATGGATTAGTGGGATTTTGGTGGGTGTAAAATGTATTTGCTTTATTTAATCCCCATGGAGTTTAACAACATACTTTATGGTCAGAACATATGATTACAACTGGCTGTTGAGGAGAGCATAGTGAGGTATTGTACAGAAGTTTATTGATGATGCGTTGCATGAAGCTCATAAAATTAAACATCATCATTTTTATCCCAGCACGATAATTCGATATACTGCATTTATCAGCCATATTAGTAAAACCTGACAATACGGTCAAGAAGTTAAACGTCAATATATATGCTGTACAGCACATTTCATAGGAGCTTGTGAGACAGCTTTACTGGAAAGTGACATCAGGTCTGTATACTCGAAGACTTGAAAAACTGGTTTCAGGCTTTGAATTTTTCACTGAAGGCGAAGCATATATTATGGGAAGACGGTTACTTTCTCGTACAGCTTTCACATTTCAAACAACATGGAGGTCTTGCAAAAATTATTCAAGCTTTGTGCAGATAAGAAATCTGCCATTGGATATGGCTTTTTGACCCTTCTCACTGTTGGTGGGCAGCAGTTGTTTTCTATGGTGGTTTTCCAGTGCCCATGCACTGAGCATAACTTTATGTATGGATTTGTTTTTCTCTTCACTCCTGCTGTAGTTCTTATGATCATTAGTTATTTCCTGAACAGCAGAACTTGGAAATTTTTTACAGGATGCTGTCTAAATCCAAAGAAGATGTGCCCCAATGGTTACCGCTGCCAAGGGCTTTATGTTTTTTTACAGTTGACACTGAATGCTCTGATAGTTCCTGTCATGTGGATTTCTATAGCCCTGCTTCATGGATCCTTCTATACATGTGCAATGAGTGGCTGGCAGAACCCAGAGTATGTACAACATCTGTGTAGGAACAAGTCGGCACAGTGTAAGACACAACTCTACAAAGTGACCTGTGGCAAAGCAACAATGCCCGCCAACGATACACAGGAAATTGTACTGGTTCTCCAAGCCCAGTCTCAGGTGTGTGAAAAAGCCTTTTAACATATATGTATCACAGTTGAGCTTGTATTGCAATATCACAATGCATTGTCTGTAGTGTTCTCATAGGACTGCAGGTAAAACTACTACATTATTTTAAATGGACACTAACTTTTCAAACAAATTCTGATAATCTAAAATAATACCTGCTATAGATCAACTTTGTAATTTACTTACTGTTAACATTTAGTTGTGTTAGCCATGAAAATGCTGTGTGAAGTTACTGCCACTAGGTGTCTCACTTCCTGCAATCTGTTGTCCACCCCCGTTGTCAAGCAAAGTCTGTCCCTGGTTACAGATGGGCTTCAGAAGGTGGGGGTGTGTCTCTTCACTGTCTGCCTATACAAGTCTATGGAGAGGAGAGGGGGAGCAGGAGGAGGGTGCAGGAGCAGAGTGAGTCAGCAACAGACACTATGCATACACGTCTATGGAGATGTGAGGGGTGAGCAGAGGGAGGAAGCAGGAGAAAAGTGAGAAAGACACATGCTGCTGGTAAGATATCTATATCACCCCAATGCTAGATTCTCAGCTACATTGCTCATTACTGCTGTACAATGTCCTCCATGCTGCTGCAGCTTTATATATATATATATATATATATATATATATATATATATATATATGTGTGTGTGTGTATTAGATAGAAAATCAGGATTTTCCTCTTCTATATTTATGGAAGACATGATAGTCATTAGGCTCCGCCACTTAGCTCAGTGACAACTGAGAATTAGAGATAGAGCTTGCAGAGGGGAGACAGCTAAAAAAAAATGCAACATACAAGCCATATAATGGACAAAAATAGTGTTATTCCTCATGTACACACATATGGCAACTTATTCTGAACAGTCACCAGAAAAGTTAGGTACGCATTAACTGAAAGAGTTATCATGATGCAGAATGACAAATTCAACTCTGCTATATGTGAACCTCTGTCACAATTCTTATATGCAACATAAGTAAGTCCCTTTTTGTAGACAATGGACAACATATTCCAATATGATCACATTTGTATTTAGATAATGTTTCATAGTCAATCAAGGATATGTCTATTTTCTCCCATCTTGGGTCCTACTAATTTCAGAAAAGGAGGGTTAAAGACAGTCCTATTTAAACTTGTCTGCTACAGGATTACAAGCAGAGGCTTTTGTTACACCCTCTATATTGTATCCACTGTACCTCACAAGAGAATGCATTATGTATTCTAGGTAGATGACTAAATCATGAGGTCCCAAATACATTTAATGTGCATTTGTATAAGGTCAAAGCTCCTATTTATTCAGTTTTTTTTTACCTCAGTCCTATTTGAACATCTGCATTTTTTTTTTATAGGAAGAGAACTAGAGCGCCTTGATCTCCAGAGAGGTCTATGAAACAGACCTTGTGCCTGCTCATGTTATAATTTTAGGTTGCATACATATGGGAACCAACCTGATCTTAATCTGTCCTTATACCCTACAGAGCGCTGCATAGATGAACAATATATACGCAGTTGTGATACGTGAACAAGTATTAAACGCTTTGTTACGCACAGTTTTCTCAACGGTTTTCTTTTTTTGTAGTGAGAAGACAAATGTCGCTAATTTTTTAGCAAATTTGTCACAATTTTAGTTGCAAATTTTAGGCCTGTGCAATTTCTGCATAAATCCGGTTGAATATTAAATGTGGGCCAGTATGTTGCCTATCTCTGCAAGGATGTTTTAAAAAAAGTTAAATACATAACTTTTTTTTTTTTTTTAAATACATGTAGGTTGGCTGGGGAATAGAACACCAATTTGCTATTAAATTGGCACATAGCTAAAACTTGAAATGTGCCTGTCCTGGAAGGGGTTAAATGGGTATTGCCAGAATCGACAACTATCACTTAGGGGGGATTCACACGAGCGTGTATTCGGTCCGTTCGGGCCGCGTGGTTTTCACGCGCCACGCATCGACCAATACAAGTCTATGGGGCAGTACAGACAGTCCGTGCTTTTTGCGCAGCGTTTGTTCGCTGCGTACAAAACGCGACAGGTTCAATAACTCTGCGTATTTCGCGCATCATGCACCCATTGAAGTCAATGGGTGCGTGAAAACCACACAGGTTGCACGGAAGCACTTCCGTGCGAACCGACTGAAACAGCGCACCAGCTGTCAAAAGGATGAATGTAAACAGAAAAGCACCACTTGCTTTTCTGTTTCCGAACATCCAAACGGAGTGTCTTTGAGATGCGCGAACCCGGACAAGCGAACCGAACTTCACCGGGTTCGGCCGAACTCGTTTTGGCCGAACCCGGCAAAAAAATGTCCGGTACGCGACGTCAGGACATAGTCACTGTCCAGGGTGCTGAAAGAGTTAAACTGTTTCAGCACCATGGACAGTGACTACCGATCCCAATAAACATGAACCTGTAAAAAAAAAAACGAAGTTCTGACTTACAGATAACTCCCGGCTTCTTCCTCCAGTCTGACCTCCCGGGATGACAATTCAGTCCAAGTGACAGCTGCAGCCAATCACAGGCCAAGCACAGGCTGCAGCGGTCACATGGACTGCCGCGTCATCCTGGGGCCCGATGTCAAGAGAGGCGCGTCACCAAGGACGCGTCACCAAGGCAACGGCCGGGAGGGCAGATCTCGGTAAGTACAAACTTTTTCTTTTTTTTTAACAGGTTGCTGTATATTGTGTTCGGCATTCACTGTCGAGGGTGCTGAAAGAGTTACTGCCGATCAGTTAGCTCTTTCAGCACCTTGGACAGTGACGGGCGTCGACTAGCCTCATCTCTATGATGGCGGCTGCGCGAAAATCACGCAGCCGCGCATCATACACGGATGACACACACAGCTGTCAAATGGTTTTTGCGCGCGCAAAACGCCGCGTTGTTTGCGCGCGCAAAAACGCAACGTCCATCTGTATCTGCCCTTATTCACAGGGTAGGTGATCATTTTCTGACTGCTGGGACCCACACTGCTGAGACCCCCACCGATTGCGAGAACGGGAGTTCCGGGGAGGATCGGAGGGTTCTGGGCACCTGTTCTCGTGATTGGTGGGGGTCCCAGCGCAGGGTCACCCAGCAAATAGGAAATTATCACCTATGCTGTGGATAGGTCACAATTGTCGATTCTGGGACAACCCCTTTAAAGAGGGGAGTGTTCTGCAGCTCAAAAGTCCAGTCCAAAAGACTGAAGCACGTTGTGTTAGAGAAGTGTGGTGTTTTTTTGCCAAACTATGCATATATAGACAGCATCCTGTCAATCACCGTGGAGAGGGGCGGAGGGAGCGCTTCCGTCATGAATAAAACGGACTCATAACTATAACCCATCTGAATTGTTTCATTGCTCCTATTAGCCAAACAGCACAATATTTTTTTTGTGCCGTTTTGGAAAATAGGAGTACGGACCTGTAATATGCGGTCTTTACATAGGGCAGGATTTTCTGCTGACAAATCCACTTTAAAGCTTGAGCTACAGTAGGCAGATACACTGTCATTTTCATTTGACCTGATCGAAGAATGTGGCACTGCAAGATTTACATGTTAAATTAATTAAGCTGTATTAGGCCTCATGCCCACTTCAGTTATTTTCTTCAGGGTGCTATCCGTTTTTTTAAACTTATAGCACCCTGACAAATTAATTTCAATGGGCCATGCACACTTCCGTTGTTTTAACGGAACCGTGTGGCCATTCTGACAAAAATAGGACAGGTCCTTCTCCTGTCCGTTTTTGATGGAACAGTCTCTGCCTTTTTTGAAACAACGGACTGAACACGGAAGCCATCCGCTTGCGGTCCGTTTTCACGGATCCGTCATTAGCGGCCATACGACGGCCAACGGAAGTGTGCATGAGGCCTTAGACCTGACATATTTAACTATTTAAAACACAGGTTTTCTATTGGTGAATGTACACAACATATTAGGTTATTGCATATAAAGTGATTCTCTAGTATAGAGTTATCAATGGAATATAGTATTATTATTATTATTATTGCCTGCCTTTAACTACAGTAGTGTTCCTAATGTATATTATTGCAAAGCTGTAGCTTACTTGTCAGTTCATCATTAGACTACAGACTGTTACACGAGTCTTTCTGTAAAACTCTGTGGTGAAGTCCCCTAGTAAAGAGATACTACCGCAAAAATCTACTGCTGCTCATACTAGGCGTAGATTTTAACATCTGTCGCATGGACAGCCATAGATGCGCCAAATATACTCCAGCGCAGTTTAGGAGTGGGATATAAAACGACAGTCCTAGTAAATCACAAGTCTGATTGAACTATACCAGTCTTAACTTTCTATGTTCTTCAGGGGTGGGATTCACATTTTTAACAACAGGTTTCCTATTTGGCTGACAAAGATATAGGTGCATAGTGGTGGGGGGTCAGTGTATCACGCTGTGTAGCGCGCCATAGAAATGTATTCCTACTCTAATAATCAAGTAAAACAATTTCACAATTTTAAATACACTGTACATTAAAGGGGTTTTCCCATCAGAGACAATTATCACATATCGACAGGATATGTCATAAATGTCAGAGAGACGCGGGTCCAGGGCCGGCGTCAGCACCTGGCAAACCCGGGCAAGTGCCAGGGCCCACTCGGCCGTCGGGTGCTGACACTGCCGTCGTTAAGGCATCACTGTCCATATATGGACAGTGATAAAAGGAGAGGAGTCCCAGGCAGAGCACTAGCGGCTCTGCTCCAGGACTCCGTCTCTGGGAAAGCCCCTGACATCGCTGTCCATATATGGACTGTGAATATGGACAGCGATGCCAGGACCAGAGTAGTGTCCCAGCCTGACCGCGCTGGTCCCACCTCCAGCTGAGCCTGTGTGCGCAGGACGCAGATTCAGTTGGGTTAAGTGCTGGAGACTTGCTCCAGCATTCACTGTGTCGTGAGCCGCTCGGCACAGGCAGGCGCGATGTAGTGACGTCACTACATCGCGCCTGTCTGCGACGAGTCACTCACAGCACAGTGCAGAGGAGGAGAAGGATCCTCCACACGTCGTGGGAACGGGGGTAGGTAAGTAATTATGTTATTATTTTTCCATTAGGTACATATGGGGGCATTATACTAGGTATGGGAGGCGGGTCCTATTGCAGCTGCTGAGTGGGCATTATACGGTATGGGGGGCATTATACTGTATGGGACAGCTGTGGGGGGCATTATACTGTATGTGGCAGCTATGGAGGGTAATACACTGTATGGGGCATTATACTGTATGGGACAGCTATGGGGGGCATTATACTGTATGGCGTAGCTATGGGGGGCATTGTACTCTATGGTGTAGCTATGGGGGGCATTATACTGTATGGTGCAGCTATGGGGGGCATTATACTGTATGGTGCAGCTATGGGTGGCATTATACTGTATGGTGCAGCTATGGAGGGAATTATACTGTATGGTGCAGCTATGGGGGGCATTATTCTGTATGGTGCAGCTATGGGGGGAATTATACTGTATGGTGCAGCTATGGGGGGCATTATACTGTATGGTGCAGCTATGGGGGCATTATACGGTATGGGGCGGCTATAGGGAACACTATACTTTATGGTGCAGCTATGAGGGGCATTATACTGAATGGTGCAGCTATGGGGGGTATTATACGGTATGGGGCAGCTATGGGGGGCATTACTGGGAGGAGGGGGCTGTGTGGCACTACCTGGGAGGGAGGCTGTGTGGCACTATCTCCAGAGGGCACTAAATTTATTGGGGCACAAACTGGGGGCCTAACTTCTATATGGGGAAATAAGCAGGGCCTAACGTCTATATGGGGGCACAAAGTTACAATTTTTGGCATTTTACTGCTGCCGTGAGTTCCCCCGCAAAGGGGCCCACTAAGTCTGTGTCGCCCATGGGCCCACATCCCACCTCTGGGTCCCGCACCTATGTCTGGAATGGGGCCCCCTAAACACTGTTCTACCTCTCTGTGTTGCAGCTGAAGCAGGAGATTTCCGACCATGAAGAAGAAATCAGCGTAACTCGCTGAGCTACGCTGTTTTCGTAAGTCCCATAGAATTGAATAGTAGTTACAAAAACAGAGCAGCTCGCATGCTACGCTGTTTCCGTAATTGCCATTCAATACTATGGGACTTACAGAAACAGCGCAGCTCAGCGAGCTATGTTGTTTTCGTAACTCCCGACCATATAGTCAGGAAGTGGCAGGAAGCAGAAAAAGATAGAATGGGGTTTAGGGGGCCCCGTTCTAGAGATAGGTGCGGGTCCCAGTGGTGGGACCCGCATCTATCAGATATTTATGACATATCTTATGAATATGACTTAAATTCCCTAATGGGAAAACCACATTATTGTAAAATCTAAATAAATCTTTGTGCATGTACAGTGAAGGAAATAAGTATTTGATCCCTTGCTGATTTTGTAAGTTTGCCCACTGTCAAAGTCATGAACCGTCTAGAATTTTTAGACTAGGTTAATTTTACCAGTGAGAGATAGATTATATTTAAAAAAAACAACTGAAAATCACATAGTCAAAATTATATATATTTATTTGCATTGTGCACAGAGAAATAAGTATTTGATCCCCTACCAACCATTAAGAGTTCAGCCTCCTCCAGACCAGTTACACGCTCCAAATCAACTTGGTGCCTGCATTAAAGACAGCTGTCTTAAATGGTCACCTGTATAAAAGACTCCTGTCCACAGACTCAATTAATCAGTCTGACTCTAACCTCTACAACATGGGCAAGACCAAGGAGCTTTCTAAGGATGTCAGGGACAACATCATAGACCTGCACAAGGCTGGAATGGGCTACAAAACCATAAGTAAGACGCTGGGTGAGAAGGAGACAACTGTTGGTGCAATAGTAAGAAAATGGAAGACATATAAAATGACTGTCAATCTACATCGATCTGGGGCTCCATGCAAAATCTCACCTCGTGGGGTATCCTTGATCCTGAGGAAGGTGAGAGCTCAGCCGAAAACTACACGGGGGGAACTTGTTAATGATCTCAAGGCAGCTGGGACCACAGTCACCAAGAAAACCATTGGTAACACATTACGCCGTAATGGATTAAAATCCTGCAGTGCCCGCAAGGTCCCCCTGCTCAAGAAGGCACATGTACAGGCCCGTCTGAAGTTTGCAAATGAACATCTGGATGATTCTGAGAGTGATTGGGAGAAGGTGCTGTGGTCAGATGAGACTAAAATTTAGCTCTTTGGCATTAACTCAACTCGCCGTGTTTGGAGGAAGAGAAATGCTGCCTATGACCCAAAGAACACCATCCCCACTGTCAAGCATGGAGGTGGAAACATTATGTTTTGGGGCTGTTTCTCTGCTAAGGGCACAGGACTACTTCACCGCATCAATGGGAGAATGAATGGAGCCATGTACCGTCAAATCCTGAGTGACAACCTCCTTCCCTCCACCAGGACATTAAAAATGGCTCGTGGCTGGGTCTTCCAGCACGACAATGACCCGAAACATACAGCCAAGGCAACAAAGGAGTGGCTCAAAAAGAAGCACATTAAGGTCATGGAGTGGCCTAGCCAGTCTGCAGACCTTAATCCCATCGAAAACTTATGGAGGGAGCTGAAGATCCGAGTTGCCAAGCGACAGCCTCGAAATCTTAATGATTTACAGATGATCTGCAAAGAGGAGTGGGCCAAAATTCCATCTAACGTGTGCAAACCTCATCATCAACTACAAAAAACGTCTGACTGCTGTGCTTGCCAACAAGGGTTTTGCCACCAAGTATTAAGTCTTGTTTGCCAAAGGGATCAAATACTTATTTCTCTGTGCACAATGCAAATAAATATATATAATTTTGACAATGTGATTTTCAGTTTTTTTTTTTTTTTTATATAATCTATCTCTCACTGGTAAAATTAACTTAGCCTAAAAATTCTAGACTGTTCATGTCTTTGACAGTGGGCAAACTTACAAAATCAGCAAGGGATCAAATACTTATTTCCTTCACTGTATCTCCCCCTCTCTTAGTACCAACCTCTGGCATCATTCCTTCTCTAGCAAAAACCTTTCCCCCTTCTGATAGCACATCCCTCTGGAAGCACATCTCCCTACATTCAGTGGAGGGCAGCAAATCAGAATTATTCTAGTTCACCCACAATATTGTCAGTACTTTGATTTCTACAGTTTTATCTACTGGTACATTAAAGTCCAGTTTATTCATTCTAGTTAATGGTCATGGTCCCATGTCATGGAGTCCCACTGATAAAATCTTCTGATATGTCACAGTGACAAATCAGAGGATTTGTGACAGGGAACCTTCACTTTAATATGATGGTCAATGTGAGCTAATCTATGTAAATAATGTTCTCTTAAATTTTCCAGGTCATAGGCTGGTGTCTCATTGCTGTTCTGGCTTTAATATCTCTTCTATGTACATGTTGGTCTAGCTGTAATTCTAAAGTAAGTTCCATCCAAATGTCATTCTGGAGAATTTATATTGAGAAAGAAAAAGAGAAGTTTGATCAACTGGCTCAAGAATATGCAAACAAACTTGCGGAAAGGAACCTTAGAAGTTTCTTTGAAGACAAAGAACCAACGGAATTTGAGTTACCCAATAACAAGGCTTGGGAGAAGGTCTCTGCACTATACACCTTTAATCCAGATCACCCATACTACAGTACTCTCCACAAGTTTGTGGAACATGGTGACAAAGATCATTTTAGTGGAAAAGAAGTTATGATGGAATTTGTAGATGCTCGAGTCTGATGCACTTGGAAATCAAAGATGAATACCAAATTAATGTGTTCTTTGTCAGTTCACTGAAACATATTGCAATAATATGTTACATGTTATATTTCTTCACGTTCTTATTTACCAAAAGGTATAATATCCATTTACCTTGTTTTTCTAACTGAAATAATTATGTAGGGGATGTCTAATATTAGAAAAGGAACTGATTTTATTTCCTTATAAACAGCGCCGCTCTTGTACATTGGCTGTGGCTGGTATTGCATCTTAGCCCCTTTCACACATGTTTTTAGGGGAAAAAAAGCTGACCCTTTTATCTATTCTTTAATGTATTATAACTTGTACAAATGAAGAAATACACATGTAGACTTTTTAATATGAACCCAACACAGGCCATGGCAGGCATAATGTTATTGTCCTATCTGTCTTTACGCAAAAATGCTTGTGCGAACATTATCTTATTATGTGGCTGCATTATTGCTGCAGCTAGGGAATTTTGGTGAGAAGATGAACGCTACTTTTCTCCTTGGCGAAAAATGGAATAATGTTATGTTTTATTTTGCCTGCTATATAACTCAGTAAAATAGTCATATTTAAATCAGGGTTACCTTCCATCTGTGAACTCATGGACAGTCTGTTAAAATATAGATTTTTTTATTTTTTTTAAAACTGTCTGTAATAAATAATAAATGTTTACCTAGGTTATTGTTATTGTAATTACACTATATTGATTTTACATTCCTCATCAGTGCAAGATCAAATGTACTCACTGTATGTGCTCAATGTATAGTACATCAGAATATAAAGATGTTGACTCCAGCTTGTCTTCCCCTTTTCCACACTAGCTCAATAAAGATGATAAGGTCACATTGAGATGGAAGGACAAAAGATGGGTTATACGTGATAAAAGCTGCACTGTCATGTGCTGTCTGAACAAGTGGCTTGTAAACACATCATGAGACAGTAGGTAATAAAACATAGAAGCAGCAATTAGGGCTGGGTGATTTTGCCAAAAAATAATATCTAGATTTTTCTCAACACTTTGGGCGATTTTTGATTTGAATCTCGATTTTCTTATTTTTTTCTGGGTTTTTTTCCGCTAGCGCCGAGCGGGCACTCTGTGGTGAGATTACATTATAGTTTCTGGAGTGTGAGCTGGACCCTGTGCAGTACCGGCCTCATCATGGAGTTTTAGTAAATTACATTTAGACTGCAATCACACGACCGTAAAAAAAATAAAAAAATGGCCATTAAAAACTGACCAAAAGTCAGTTTTTCATGTGCATTTTGCATCAGTGTCTCCAAATTCTCATCTATTTCCAGTCCGTCTATCTATTTTTCATGGGCGTTAAAAAAAATAAATTAAAAAAAAGCAAAAAAACCAAAAAGCATGGATTTGATTTGTCAGGGTTTTGGTATTAATCCTCTGAAAATAGCAGTGCCCATGTAGATAGTGCCGTAATGTCCCTGTAGATAGTGCCCACATATAGTGCCACAGTGCCCACATGTAGTGACATAGTGCCCACATGTAGTGACATAGTGCCCACATATGGTGACATAGTGCCACAGTGCCCACATATAGTGCCATAGTGCCCATATAGTCAGTGCCACAGTGCCCATATAGTCAGTGCCACAGTACCCACATATAGTGACAGTGCACACATAGTGCCACCCCCCCAATATAGTGCCACACACCCTTTCAGATAGCACCCCCACCCCAATGTAGATCGAAGAACAGCCCCCACACCTCTTGTAGATCGCAGCAAGACCCCCACATCTTTGTAGATCGCACCACTGTAGCTGCCACTAGGAGCTGAATCCCCGGCCAGAGAGCGGACGGAGCTACAAGGGGGATGGTGGTGTGATCTGCAAGAGGGGGTTGTGGTGGTGCGATCTGCAAGGGGCGGTTGTGGTGATGAGATTTGCTAGGTGGGTTGGTGGTGGTGCGATCTGCAAGGAAGGTGGTTTCGCTATATACGAGGAGTCTCTGCTTCCCCGTGAAACTGCTGTTCCGTACCGTATCATTTTGTTCAGAACAGCAGTTCAATGGGGAAGCAGAGACAGAAGGTGGCGGACCAGGCCGTGACAAGGCGGCAGGGTGGAGCTTCCTCCTGCAAGATGGCGCAACGACCCCATTAAAGAATCGATTCAATGATTCTCTTAAAAAACAATCGTGTGAGTCCTTGAGGGCGAATTGATCAGATTAATCGCCCAGCCCTAGCACTTATATGGAGCCCTACTTATGCCTCTTATTTCATGATTTTTTTCTGAAAAAAATATGGCAAGATCCATCAGATGACATATTACAGAGCTATTCTCCCCAAAAAACATTGCTGATACAAGAGAATATCTCCACAATACAGCAGCACATAAAGTGACTACAGCTTTGTAGTACGGAGCCAAAAATGTGCCTCCATACAGCCATTGCCATGTACATGAGGACTGACCCGTTTAAATCATTACATGATGCATTATTCATTCTAAAGTGTTAAATGTACAATTGCACCTACTCAATGACTCCCTGAAGAGCCATTAAGAGGTGCCCTGCCCAGCCAGAAGCTTTCAGAATACTCAGATGTATGTTTACCCACTCTTAGTCTCAAGGTGTCAAATGAGCCCTCAACACTAGTTTAGCTTTGATTTAAAGGGTTCTGCCTGGTTACAGGCTACCTCTAAATAGAAGTCACCACACACATCATTTGTTGACTTTGCTAAATGGTAGTATTTTCAGTCAATAATATTCCAACAAGATCTAACACAGCATCAAAGAGATGTCAAACTGCGTGATGAACAACCTATAAACAATTTCTGCATGAGGATAATTTCATTGTTTTTCACATAAAATGTGAGTATATAGGAAATAGGTATAAAGACAAGTTTAATGCTTATGTTGTGCTTGAGGATCACCTTTATAGGTTAGGCGTTACTGTGCGGAATGATGATGCAAAATGCTGTTAAATAATTAAACCTGGATTAAAAAAAAATATATATTTAAAAAGGGCTTAGCTTGGGTTTTCGAAACCATTCATCATGAAGTCTCATGCCCGATAATACAACGTTAGGATTTGCATATTTTAATTTAAAAGAAAAATTCATATGACCATTATAAGGGTTCCAATGCTTCTAGAAACTTGGCTCAGGGGACAGTTGATTGATGGTGGTCTGGCTGCTGGGAACCACTTAGGATCAGCTTTTGCCTAGAGAGGTGCTGTTAAAATACTCATTTTGAAATATATATTATAGAAATAAAAATCCACGGCATAGGGGGACAACTGGGGTGCACCAGGTAATATTATGCCATATACCCCATCACATTTAGAATTTTGTCATGGGACCAGAGGATCACTTTAATATTGATCTACTGATTATTAAAACTTTCCACATCTACTGTATATAGCTAGATTATGCATCTGATTCTCACATGTTCCTGATTTTCCAAAACAACCCTTAGGCTCTATTCACATTAAAGTCACGGCTGGTTTGTCACACAAGCTATGAAATAGTGGTATGACTAATCCAGTCACCGATAAGCCTCATTGACATGATACTTATATTACATATATTTTATGTAAACATTTTCAAAAGTTTCAGATTTTCTAAAATACCAGATGCCCGGATACTAAGCATGGGTTAGAAAATTACAGAAGTACTGAAAATACAAAGCAAAAATAGAATCTTAATGTGATATAGACTATACTCTAGACTGCATTATCGGACCTGATGCAAATGTCTAACAGATAAAATGCTGTGGTTTCAAATTTCTAATTTCCCAGCAAAAATGTTGTTCTTCAAGCTGCATACGAAAAAAAACGGCAGATCATTGTTCCGAACACATTTTATACACATTCAGATCATTAGCTTTAAAATCAATATGTTTCTAAACATAATTAAAAAATAATCAAATCCCATGATACAAATTGGCTTTATGTGGGGCTGACATATGCAGTTAAGCCTGTCCACTAAGCATGCTACAAATTTCACTTGCTCTTAAAATCGGAAAGACATCATACCAAAATAGCATATCTGTTGTTGTTGTTGTTATTATTATTATTATAGACTGTACTATACCATATCACCGAGCGATAACAAAAAAGATTTGTGCCCATACACATAAAGCTGTTTGATAAATTTGTGATTATCACACACGTCCTCTGTCATCTATGGTCATTTACCAGTGCCATTCATCAATTCTTCCTGTAATGATCTTGTATGTCTGAATGGACAATTATTCGACATGTGGACTACTACACTTTTTTATTATTTTATTATTATTATTTTATGAAAAAATAAATGTAGCCCCTTTCCCATCTCTCCACCATTATATATTCACATTATGCATTTCAGCGGTCATATTATAGCCACAACTGGAGGACCATCTGCAATATTATCGATCTAAACTTAGATCGCCATAGGGTTCTATGGTGATTTAAGTACCGTTCAGTAGAAAAAAAGGGGGTCTGGGTGTAGCAACTCTATTAAGAACACTACAATGTAGCCGTATTATGCAGTGTTTAAACAGCATTTTACAATTTTATATGTGCATTATATATAGCATGAGAATGCATTTATAGTACCTTTGCAATTATATCCACTGTTTCACTATAGCTGCGGCACTTCTTTATGCCAGAGTTAGCCAAAAAGTCTTCTACCAGTCGAACTCCAATGTTATATCCCCTGGAGATAGAACAAATATTTCTTCATAAAAATAATGGTACTGTACATTATATAAACATCAAGCTTAACTGAGAAAGGGACAATATATGACATGAACACATTATAGGTATAATGTTCTCATTCAAACTATTATACTAATAATAATATAAAATATTTTTAAACTTTATCATGCCTGGCCACATTAAACGTCCAAGAGTTTCATGATCCTTTGTGTGATCAAATCTTCAGTCTTTCGGTTCTAGCAGCTGAGCTGATCATCCAGGCCAGGGGTCTCCAGCCTGAGGTTCTCTAGCAGTTTCCAGCGAAACTCCAACCCCCAGCATGCTGACCGCATCACAACCTGTATTTGAGTTTAGTGTTTTGTGTTCAGTCTTTAGATCCACTCGTGTGTTGTCTAGTGTTATTGATCCCACCTATGCACAATTTTAGAACCACCTTGCCTATAGGGGCTCGCCTTATCTTAGGTGCATTTTGTTGGGCCTTGTGCTAGTGTCCAGTGCCAATTTCTGACTTCTTGATCTAGCTGACACTTTTGATTTTCCTCCTAGTTCTCAGTCTCTATCTTTGCTCATTGTCATTCTCATAGTTGTGGAATATTAATATTTTTAATTTGTCGATTATTTATATATATATATATATATATATATATATATATATACTAATTCAATTTTGCTTGTTCCACGCTCATTAACCTTGGTGAGGAAAATTATAATTTTACAAAAATGACACATGTAAATTAGGTAACTGTTCAGTTTGCTCTGCCCCAACCCTAACCAAATGCTAATTGTACTTCTGATGATAAGCCGTTCCCTTTAATAACGGATGCTACTCCAAAAGGACACACTCTTGGCCTCTGTCAGGTGAATAGGAGCCTGAGGCTACATTCGGAATTTTCCAAGCACATAAGCCGAGTGTGTTTACTACATCTGGTGTGAACATAGCCTAAGTCATAAACTAAATACTTACATTTCATCCAAGTATTTGTTAACTTCCTCATCACTGTCGTAATCTTTGCACAATTGTGCGACAAATGCACCGTAAGTGAGAACAAAGAGATCTTTGCTCTGAAACCAAAGGAGAAAATGTTGTCATATTTCCGAATTCTTGTGGATGAGCATGATAATTGTTCTTGGTGGTTTATATTACTTGAGAAGCATTTACTCAAATGTGCCATGAGTAAAGAAGGACAGATGAGTTAGGGCTTCTTCATATGAGTGTATAGAAATATGTTTTAGATATGGAGATAAATAAAGACACCAGGGGAGATTTATCAAAACTAGTGTTAGACAAAATTGGAGCAGTTGCCCATAGAAAACATTCAGATTTCACCTTTGGAAAATGTATGCATCAATATAGAAAACTATAAATCTTGCATATTTGAAATCCAGCCATAAAAAAATCCAGCTATGTGAATAGCTGCAGTAACTAACATAACATATATATTTTGGATATGGTAATGGGGGTGAGTTCTGTAGATACGATGTGTCACAGCTTTATAACATTTTTAATATGCCAGTACAATGCTTTTTTTTTTCTTTTATAAATTTTCCATATGAAAACATTTGGATGCCTCATTATGTTTGAAACCTACTGCCCAAGAATGTCTGCTAATAACATTTTTATACATGATCCCCGCCATGTCCTTATTCTACCAAACATTGTTTTCTGCCCCATATGATACAAAATACAAGTATCTGACCACACAAGCTCCCTACTGGCCACTTGCCATGACAGCTATAAAAGCTTATCATAAACAAGAGATACAGCTCAGTAGAGTGGAAAGTCTCAGTGGGAACACAACCCTTCTTAGTATTAATGTGTGGTATCCTCCTTATAGAGTAGAAATTGTCTATGGTTGTATTCAGACAGTGCAGTTTTAGTACAGTTTTGACACATATTTTGAACTAGAGCTGGAACTGTTCTTCCTTTAAACTTTCCCTTCTTTTTGGATTCATTAGTGGCCAAAAAAAAGAAAACATGCAAAAAAAAAAAACTGGACTATGTGTATGAGGCTGTGTACAGGAACTCCGTGTCACTGAATGGTGCGAAATCATATGTAAGAGATATTGTCCCCTAAATGTAATCATGGACATTGGCAGGTAATGCTGGGCATGATAGAAGTCGGAGCTATGATATGAACATTGCATTAGGCCCTAAAGTACAAACACATGTAACATTTTATAGTGTTTTGGCTGCTACTTTAGTTTAATAAAGCGACCAGATATTAACACTATGGGACACATTGACAAATTTTATTTTGCCAACAGTAACAATTTTAAATTCACAAACTGGTACATGACGTACAATAAAATGGTACATCTTCAAACATTTTGTAGGAAACTTTTCTACATTGTAGTCTGGTCTGACATTAAAAAATTTTGAATAGAAAATGTCGTCCATGCTTTGTTACTTTGCCGTAAAAAGTTAGCCCAAACCTCCAAAACGATAAGTCGTAATATGCAATAATGGGCAGATGGTTATACACATGGTGCAAGTGCTTGACAGTGTTAATAGATTTTTTCCCAGGACAAAAAAAACCTTCCAAGGAGAATTCAGCATTCAGTTTGTGAATGTGTAAGTACAGGTAACTGAAATTTCCCACGAAGTATAATTTATAAATGAATGAAATGAATGAATAAATAAAACCTCTCCCATCTAGCTTATAAAGAAACAAAATCAGATGTTATGCAGGAGATACTTACAATGTTATGTGCTGAGGCAGAGGATGAGATAGCTGGTAAATGCCAGTCCTGAAACAGTTAATAAAACAATTTAGACATTACAAATATGTTTAGGGACATGCACAAATTTCTTGCAATGCACAATAAAAAAAATGTATGAAGTATGATGAGAGTGGATTATAGATTCAGAGCCTGCTGAACGGCCAAAGAAAAGTCACCAGTTAGTCATAACCCCCAACATCACAAAAAGCAAAATAAATCTCAGGTGCATCTTGACTTTTTCTTAAAGCGAAAATAGTGGGTTCCCGGGGAGATAACCCAGCCACCATTAAGAAAACATGGTCAGAAATTGTGCATGAGCGGGCACAGAGAATACATCCATTCATAATTGTGCCATTCCATTGGCATCCTACCTAAAAAACGACTGCCACTACTAAATGCGATGAAAACATTAAAATGCCTCTATTTACTATCTATGCCTCTATTTACCATCACCTATGATGTTACTTGGTTACAAAAACTAGAAAAATGATATGATGTATGGTCAGGTTATTGCCTTTTAAAAACAGTGTAACAAAAAAGAGCATTTGTCAATATATTGGTTCACAGGGCATGATGGCTACAATATAGATCCTAGTACCAGAAGTCGCAAACCATTTTGATTGTATTGAAATTTGTATTTACCTTAAAAAGAGGCTGTTAAAATAATAAAGACACCCCTGTCCAAAATCCCTATAAGGGCATATGGACTTCATAGACCAAGAGCAGCTCATGCTCTGGCCAATCCAGCCCGTCAATGTATTTCATGGGCAGCCATTTATTTAAATGTCTGCTATGTACCATTATATTTGCCTGGCAGCTCCTTAGTCAGAAAAATGTATGGCCATCCCAAGCTTCTCCCGGCAATCACAGCGGCTCGCTGGGGGTTCCAGAATCTTTAGAGAAGTGGGTGGTTGTCTTCATGAGACAACCCCTTTGAGAAACAAAAATTGAGTCTTTCCCTGGTCAGATTAACTAATGTGTTATTAGCTACCAGACTTCATATAAGTGATGAAAGACAGTAACTGAAATCATGTGACAGGCAAAACTTAAAGGGGTTTTCCAAGATTCGGGTAGATAAACTCCTACAGAAAAAATTTACATCAGATTTAACAGGAAAAATGTAGCGTGCAGCGATATTCTTTCCATCAAAGCATTGGACACCATGACACAACCTGACTGACCCCATTATAAGTCAATGAGGTCTGTCGGGCGCTGGTGGTATCCATGGCACGACAGATCTGGCACTACAGTTAGGTCCAGAATTATTTGGACAGTGACACAAGTTTTGGCATTTTAGCTGTTTACCAAAACATATTGAATATACAGTTATATAATCAATATGGGCTTAAAGTGCAGACTCTCAGCTTTAATTTGAGGGTATTCACATCATAATTTGAGGAAGGGTTTAGGAATTACATCTCTTTAATATGTAGCTGCCTCTTTTTCAAGGGACCAAAGGTAACTGGACAATTATCTCAAAAGCTAATTAATGGGCTGCATGGGCTATTCACTCATTAATCCATCATCAATTAAACAAATAAAAGGTCTGGAGGTGATTGCAGGTGTGGCATTTGCATTTGTAAACTGTTGCTGTGAACCCACAACATGAGGTCAACGGAGCTCTCAATGCAAGTGAAATAGACCATCGTTAGGCTGAAAAAAATGAAGAAATCCATCAGTGAGATAGCACAATTGGTAGGAGTGGCCAAATCAACAGTTTGATACTTTCTTTAAAAAAAAGAGCGCACTGGTCATCTCGTGAACTCCAGAAGGCCTGGATGTCCACGGAAGACAACAGTGGTGGATGATCGCAGAATCCTTTCCATGGTGAAGTAAAAACCCTTCACAACATCTACCCAAGTGCAGAACACTCTCCTGGATGTAGGTGTATTAGTATCTAAGTCTACTATAAAAAGAAGACTTCATGAGAGCAAATACAGAGGGTTCACCAAAAGGTGCAAACCATTAATCAGCCTCAAAAATAGAAAGGCCAGATTAGAATTTGCCAAACATGTAAAGAAGCCAGCCCAGTTCTGGAACAGCATTCTTTGGACAGATGAAACCAAGATCAACCTGTACCAGAATAATGGGAGAAAGAAAGTATGGAGAAGGCTTGGAACTGCCCATGATCCAAATCACACCACATCCTCTGTAACACATGGTGGAGGCAGTGTGATGGCATGGGCATGCATGGCTGCCAAAGGCACTGGGTCACTGGTGTTTATTGATGATGTGACTGAAGACAGGTGGCATCTGCTATTTGAATAAACTGTCAGCATGACCTATCCAGCATAGAAGGTAAGTGTATGTGCGTGTGTGTATGGGGTGTATGTATATATGAGTGCATACAATATGTTTGGCTTTTGTGTATGTATGAGTGTGTGTGTATGTGTGTGTGTGTGGCAAAAATAGATGTGTGTCAATATATGAGGGTATTTATTTGTCTTCAATGTGTGTATAAAACTAATTGTAATAAGTAGGTGACATTTATATTGGTTTTATCTATTATTTGTGTGTATAGTATAGCAGCATTATGTATACAGTATATATCAAATTAATATGTGTGGATTCTATATAGCGACCCTTCTCATTATTTTTCCATCAACGGCGGCTCTCTTGACCACCCGCTGTGTAGGGAACTGCAGTACCTCCTTATTCAAGGGGGCACCGCTGTGCAGGGAAACTTAGAAGGGTACACATCGCTAAACCAGCATTGCGGCCCCTTAATTCTCAGGATAAGTGAGGATACCAGAGGTTGGATTGCAACCGATCATAAAATGATGGCATATACTAGTAATATGCCATCACTTTCTAAGCTTGAAATGACTAATTAAGTTAAAAGTGTTGTCTGGTTTAGAAACCCCATTTTTAAAAACCCTGGGCATTTCAGGACATCTTCAATTATTCAGAGTGGAGAACAATTACAAAGAGAAACCTGCGATCGGCTTGTTTTTTTTAGGACCCTTTTAACTAAATGGAATGTAAAAAGCAGAAAACCCCTTGAAATAAAAGCAAATAATTTATTTTTTATTTTACATTTATTTAGGGGGGACCACTGAACGCATGTAAAAGAAACCTGTCACCACATTTTCGGCACCTAAAACGCCGCCATGGCATTATAGACGACGGTAATAGGTTTCTATAGATGCCCCTATCTAAACTGTCCCATACAGCATAAAGTATAAAATGGAGTTATTAATAGTGTGCGCTGTATGTTAATAACCTGTGAAGAGTCATGTGGGCGGTCCTGGTCTCCTGAGGTGTCCTGCAGTAATTGGCTTGATTGACATCCCAGAGGCGGGGATACGTCACTACAAACCAGCTCTGATGGCATCCAGGGCACGCACAGTGAAGCAAGGTGTACTGGCTTTGGCTTAAAGGAACAGTGTCCCGAAAAAAAAAATTTTTACATCAGTTTGATTTTAGTGTTTTATTAAAAACTTTTAGATTTATTTGTGTGTTTGTTTTAAATTTTTTTATTTTTGAACTTTTTCTTCCCTATGGGGGCTGCCATTTTTTTTTCCATTTCTGTATGTGTCGATTAACGACACATACAGACATGGAATACGGCACATACAGTCCCATAGTGAATGCGAACGGGGCCCGTTCCATCCACTATGCTGTACGCCGTCTGTGTGGGAACGGCGCATGCGCCGCTCCCACACAGTCCAAGTTGAACTGCGCGACGTCCGGCGCCATTTTCCTGTGGACCGGAAGTCGCGGCCGGACAGTAAGATTACTACTTCCGGTCGCGGCTTCCGGACTTGTGCACTTGGAGCGGGAGGTAGCAGATGGAGCGGACGGACCGGAGGCGGCTGGAGCAGGTAAGTTATTTCTGTGTATGTAAGTGTTTTACTGTGTGTTTACTAGTGTATGTAAACTTACTACACTGTGTGTTAGCTCAAAAAATGGCGACACACAGTGTAGGAGGTTTGACTGTTCAATTCCCTCGTTTCTCCCGGCACTAGCCAGGATAAAGGAGGGGGGGGATTCTGAGAGCTCACTAGAGCGAGTGAGTTTTCTCAAATTTTGCAGCATAAAGCAATGTGGTTGCTTTACCACATGCAATGCTGCAATTTTGGGAATTGCTCCATCTAGTGACCAGCACTGGGAAATATTATAAATTAGAATCAAATTTATAATATTTCCTGACTCGTGAAAAAAATTAGAACAATGTTTAATCACCTATACACTAATTGTTTAACTAAAAAAAATATAAATTTTTTTCTAGCGTCACATTCCCTTTAATTTGCGCACTGCTTAAGCTGGCTTGTAACTCTTCTTGGGTAATTTGCATACAGCACGCGCTATTTTATAACATAATTTTATACTTTATGTTGCAAGGGACAATTTAGACAGCAGGATCTTTAGAAACCTATTACCGTCGGTTAAAAAGCCATGGTGACAGTTAAGGGACAGAAAATGTGGTGATAGGTTCCCTTTAAATTTTAGAGGAGCGGGTTGCCAAACTGATTCTTTGACCCTGCTGAAGGAAAACCTAACTACACCTTTGGAAGTTGGTGAGGACCACACAATTGTTATTTAGGCCCTGATAAATAAAAACTTAAATTGAAGGTGTTCTTTCTTTTTTCCCTTGACTCTATATCATTATTTTCACTTTAGTAGCTCTTTATAATGCTGTCATTTCCAATCATTTATCTTTGTGCATATTTTAGGTGTTCTATGTTAAATGCATTTTTTCTTTCATAGAAGATAAATCTAGTAGGTACAAAATTCTCACACATCAAAAATAAGGAAACATATTTGTATCATATAAATAAAATTACAGTGAATTATGAAGATTTAAAAAAAAGTCTCCCTTTTGTTCATAGTAAGCCAATAATCTAGTCTTCACACTGAACAGCCATTAAAAAAAAAAAGATCTCGCATGACTGACGTGTGATTTTCATGTATGTAATCATCCACAATGTAGGCTTTGAGATACTACATTCATCTCAGAGTGTTGATAATTGAGTTATATATGTGTGTCATGAACCCTTTCTACTTTCGGAAGCTGAACTGATTCAAATAATTAAGCTTTTAACCTCTTAACGACCGCCCACTGTCCTAAGCCTGGGAGCGGTGCAAGTTCTAAACTACAGCAACGTCTTGTGAGCACTTATTCTCTAAGCAGGAGCTTTTACTAACAGCTCCTGTACTTAGATAAGTCTGCTGAATATAGCTGGGATCGGAGGAAACTCCGACCGCAGCTGTTTAACTCTTTGATCGCAATGGTCCGTGGCTATGGCATGATCAAGGGGGACTCCACTCTTTGATCGCATCACTGGAAACATGGTGACATGTTTGGAAACTGGGCTGTCTGTTCAGTATGCCTGATGTTAGGGACGCTCACTATGTGTTTCCCTCGCAGCAGCCTGTGTCATAGTGACACAGTGTAATGTATTAGCATACAGGAGTATGCTAATACATTATAAGCATAAAATTAATTTGTTAAAAAGTTATCCCTTCATGAGATTAAAAAAATAACAAAATTCCAAAAAAAGTCATTTTTTAGCATAAAATATATTTTATTGACCATACATTACATAAAAACAAAAAAACTACACACATTAGGTATCTTCACGACAGTAATAACCTAAATAATTAATTTAACAGGTTATTTAGCGTGAAACGCGAACAAGAAAATCTATTTTTCCTATAATGACGCAACAAAAATAATTTACATAACTTATACAGTCCATTTTTCATTGTACCCTAAAACTGCGCAGGAAAAAAACTCTCCCACACAAGAAGTGCAGCTAGTTATTAAGGCCTTTTCAGGCCTGGTCATTAAAGGGTTAAAGATTCTTTGTTAGCCAAACGGCACAATATTTTTTGTGCTGCTTGGGCTAAACAGGACAGCATAGTATGGTGACAGATCTGCTTTCTTCTCCATATGGCTCTGTATGAAGTTGGAGGCACGCAAAGGTACTGTAGAGCCCAATTTAAGTCTATGGGTTCCCTCTAACGATGCCAGACAACTTGGAGGCTATAAGGAGCTGTTGACGTCCATGTAAATTTGCTTCTTACGTGAATGATATATGGGGGAAGCATCTGCATGCTCATGGTAAAAGTATTCATGTCATACATTTTTGTTCATTATCATTTTTACTAGGTGTTGGTTTAACCGTTATTTTTTACCAGTTGACGACCTACGGCAAGTATGGGCAGGCAAGCTAATCTAATTTGTTAAAAAGTTATCCCTTCATGAGATGAAAAAAATAATAACAAAATTCCAAAAAAAGTCATTTTTTTAACATAAAATATATTTTATTGACCATACATTACATAAAAACAAAAAAACTACACACATTAGGTATCTTCACGACAGTAATAACCTAAATAATTAATTTAACAGGTTATTTAGCGTGAAACGCGAACAAGAAAATCTATTTTTCCTATAATGACGCAACAAAAATAATTTACATAACTTATACAGTCCATTTTTCATTGTACCCTAAAACTGCGCAGGAAAAAAACTCTCCCACACAAGAAGTGCAGCTAGTTATTAGGCTGTGTTCACACGGAGTTTTTTGCAGGAGGAAAATTCCTCCTGCAAAAACTGCTCCAGTAGGTTTTTGCACAGTGGTTTGACAAAAACTCGTCAAAACACTCGTCGAGGGTTTTTTTCCTCTTTCTGACTCATTGAAATGGGGTTTTGGAGGAGGAAACCGCCTCAAGATGGGTCATGTTGCTTCTTTTTACCACGACGAGTTTTTTTTACTCGTGGAAAAAAAACTCGTCTGCCTCCCATTGAAATCAATGGGAGGCATTTTCGGGCGGTTTTTGAGGAGTTTTTGGGTGTGGTTTCTGCTCCAAAAAACTCGTCAAAAAACTCCGTGTGAACAGGGCCTTAAGGCCTTTTCAGGCCTGGTCATTAAAGGGTTAAAGATTCTTTGTTAGCCAAACGGCACAATATTTTTTGTGCTGCTTGGGCTAAATAGGGCAGCATAGTATGGTGACCGATCTGCTTTCAGCTTTAAATAGTGGAATCATATTTAGGGCTACCATTAGTATAAACCTTTTTTAAGCACTAACCTTTTAAGGCTTCATGCAGGTTTTACGACGAGTCCCCTACAACTCTGTACTAAGCAGCTGCGGGGACTCAATGTTTCATCATATACTGCTTAATGCAGCACCATATGTCAAATTATTTTAGGGAAGTATAGCTTTGTAATACAGCATTCAATGGAGCATGCCAAGTTTCTTCTCCATATGGCTCTGTATGAAGTTGGAGGCACGCAAAGGTACTGTAGAGCCCAATTTAAGTCTATGGGTTCCCTCTAACGATGCCAGACAACTTGGAGGCTATAAGGAGCTGTTGACGTCCATGTAAATTTGTTTCTTACGTGAATGATATATGGGGGAAGCATCTGCATGCTCATGGTAAAAGTATTCATGTCATACATTTTTGTTCATTATCATTTTTACTAGGTGTTGGTTTAACCGTTATTTTTTACCAGTTGACGTCCTATGGCAAGTATGGGCAGGCAAGCTAATCTCGCGGACACTACTGCTGTGGACATGTAATCAGGTTCGGGGCAACGACTGAAGCCCAGGTCTAATGGCGGAGATTAGAGAAAGCTCTGACCTCGTCAATTAACCTTTTCTGATGAGGAACGTAGAAAAGATACTCCTTGTATCGGGCGCTCTTGTGTGGATGGTTCAGTAAGTCCACAGGACCATCGGATGGTATTATGCCTGACAAAGACCTCGGTGCGAGGTTGAAACGCGTTGTAGCATCTGTATTTTAAACCTTTTAATATGTTCACCAAATAAATTGATTTTAATACCATCCGATGGTCCTGTGGACTGACTGAACCTTCCACACAAGAGCGCCCGATACAAGGAGTATCTTTTCTTTGTTCCTTATCCTATTTGACCACGGCAGAAACTCCAACCTTGGAGCTATACACCGTGGGTCTGCTCCCGAGGCTTGCTCAGTGTGTCGAGACCAGAGTGAATCCACCCATCAAAGTCGAGTTGTGCCGACGATCCCGCACAACATAATCAGGTGAGTCAATCTAGATTCACTTGTACATATCAATTCTTTTGAAGTACGTTATCACCTTAGAGGAGCGCCATTTCTCTCTTTTCTACTTACCAAGCACAATTAACCTTTTCTATGTAGCCATCAACACTGATTGTAGCATGCAAACAAAAAAGTCATGACCCTATGGCCGTCTGACCATATTCCCTGTTGTTAGGGCATACTTAGGTTGCCCTAACAATTGCCCTTGTAGTATTAATTTAGTTACAATTTTTAGATAACAAGCTTTTTATGAAAATGTCAAAGCTCACAGCATTTCCTCACATTACCCATAATGCAACTGTACTTTTATTAATTCTATCTATGGGTACGCAAAGGAAGCATCAATATTTAAACATGTACAACTAAAAGCATTTGGATGTGACACAGCAATTTTAACAGCAATAAAATGGTTGTTTCTAGCTACATGACTTGAAAATAATCCAAACTAAGACACCGCAGAACACAAAGTAAATTAAATGTCCTTGAAGAAAATGTAGACTATGTAAAATAATTATTTTTTAAACTTGTTTATTTATAAAGATTTTTAAAAGTACAAAATTACAAAGGGGTAGAATGTTTTGTTGACTGTAAAAAAAAAAATAGTCTGTTATTCACTAAATTGTTTATATATTATATCCAAAAGTATAACACATATTTGATAAATTAGATCACATGTATTTCTTGTTAGTTTAATTAATGAGATGTAAGTCTGTAGAAGAAAAAAAATGTTTTCATTATTTTTTATATGTTGTAGCTACACTATATGGCCAAAAGTTTGTGGACACCTGACCATCACACCTATATAAGATTGTTGGACATCCTAATTCAAAACCATGGGCAATAATAGTAAGTTAGGCTCCCTTTTGCAGCTTTAACAGCCTCCACTCTTCTGGGAAGGCTTTCGACAAGATTTTCGATTGTGTCTGTTGGAATTTGTACCCATGTTTTTAATAGGATTGAGGTCAGGGCTTTGTGCAGGCCACTCGAGTTCCTTCACACAAAACTCGTCAAACCATGCCTTTTTCTGGCCCTCGGTTTGTGCACAGGGGCACAGTCATGCTGGAACAGGAAAGGTCCGTCCTCAAACTGTTGCGACGTTGGAAGCATACAAACGTCTTAAATGTCTTTGTATACTGTGGTGTATGTTGTGTGATCTACTGCTTCGTGGCTGAGCTGTTGTTACTACTAGATGCTTCCACTCACCGTTAACCAAGGTAGAACTAGCAAATTAATAATTTTATGAGCTTACTTGTGGCAAAGGTGGTATCCTATTACAGTGCCACGTTTAAAGTGACTGAGCTTTTCAGTACAACCTATACTACTTCCAATGTTGGTTTATGAATATTGTATGACTGTGTGCTTGATTTTATTCACCTGTTTGCAATGGGTGTGGCTGAAACACCTACACTTAATAATGAGGAGGGAGCCCACATGGTTTTTGACATATAGTGTATTTTTTTTTTCTTTTTAAAACTTCCCTGGGGACGGCCATACTGAAGGTACACAATTCCTTCCTATATTATCTATATTGACAGTACAGCCGCGTGTGTGTGTGTGTGTGTGTGTGTGTGTGCTTAATGGCAGCTGATATGAATGGGAGTAGGCTGACAGAGAAATGTAATGGATTATAGCAGTCTTCAGGTAGTGATGAAGTACAGCCTCTACCCCAGAGACCAGAGAGTGACAGGGAAGATGTGTAAAGAGCGTTGTCTCTGTGTATAGTGTATAATACTACCCTGCCCTATCTAGGCCTTCATTAGTACAACAGAGCTGTCATTAACTCATCTTCTAATGATAATGAGATGTCTGCTCAATCTGTCCCAATCTATACAGCAAAGCTCACAAGTTATTACAAAAAAACAGGAAGCATTAGCCCTTTGTGTCTGCTCTAGTGGTCAGTGTGAAACTGGAATATTTTTATATATGGATATTACCAATATAAAAATACAAAAACAATATCAACAAGTTTTAAAACATATGTTTATAATAAAAACCTGATTTAAATAATATGTCATTTTCGGATGATACATTTCCTCTAAATGTGACTGCATTAAAACTGACAGTGCTAGCAAGGTCCTCTGCATGCTAGTGATGACAAATTAGTCAGCTGTCCATACTTATATGTCCACAACAAAACTCTTTTAGGAGACGTTTCTAGATGGTGTATGGGTGTATGTCAGGACTTAATTGGAAACATTTTCAGAGGGCTTGCATGCTAGAAATATTAGCGCGCTGACCTGAGCTTCTACATTTTTTTTTATGGCTACTCAGCTACAGTCATATTGCAAACCTTGGTCTGGAGTACTATACTGAAGATATATAGCAGTGGGTTCGCCATCTGTCTCTAAGAATTAATTTGCTCCAAAGAAGATACCACATTCTTTGTTATTGAGCTGCTGGTCAGCCTTAAGTATGTGCCCATTTTCAGTTAGTATTTTAAACTTTTCACTGCCAAAGGTGAATCTATGGCAGCATGATGATATTTTTATGTATCCATAATATCTGTAGTATATTGCGCTTTACCAAACCAATCTATATTATGTTTTTTTTCTAGGACAGTTAGCTATTCTGGTGCAATAGCAGACATAACAACTCTCCCGGTTTTACTGGGAGTCACCTCATTTTTAACCTCCTCACCCGGTAACCTGATGATATATAGTTTTCACCCGGTTGCCAGGGAGGGGACGCAGATTCCAAAAATACATTTAAAAAAAAAATCGTCCATTAGCTGTTGGATTAATCCAATAGATAGCAGCCTTCCTCGATCCCGTCTCTTCTTCAGCTCCAGGAGTTGCTGCACTGCGTCTTGACACCAACTCCTGTCAGGAAGCAGTGTGCGGCAGTGCACATAACGTACTGACGTTCAACAGCACCAGAATCCAGTATAGCAGCTGAACACGAGATGGGAACGAGGAGAGTAAATATATAGTCTGTTCTGGGCTCTGAATATTTATTTTTTGTCTGAATTTGGGTCTGAATTAAATTAGGGGTCTGATCTGGAATTCGATATTAATATTGGGGGGTTTGAATATATTAAGGGGGTCTGGTGTCTGAATATATTTAAGGACTCTGGTCTGGAGTCTGATATTAATATAGGGGTCTGATGTTAATATAGTGGATCTGAATATATCTAGGGGTCTGGTCTGGAGTCTGATATTAATATAGGGGGTCCAAATATATTTAGCCCTTTTAGATGAGCCCAAACCCTTGAAAAGCCAACCCCTATATGAAAACTTGACACTCTATGGACAAGAAGTGGGTCACGTGAGGCCATTAGCACACCCAATTTGTCATAAGGGACTGTTGATAATAGATTAGGACAGGGAACATAACATTACAATAGTATTTGAGCTTACGAGCATGGAAAGGGACAGACTCACTGGGTGTAAGGCTGGGTTCACACGACCTATTTCCAGACGTAAACGAGGCGTATTATGCCTCGTTTTACGTCCGAAAATAGGGCTACAATACGTCGGCAAACATCTGCCCATTCATTTGAATGGGTTTGCCGACGTACTGTGCAGACGACCTGTCATTTACGTGTCGTAATTTGACAGCTGTCAAACGACGACGCGTAAATTGACTGCCTCGGCAAAGAAGTGCAGGACACTTCTTTGCAATGTAATTTGAGCCGTTCTTAATTGAAGTCAATGAAGAGCAGCTCAAGATTTACGAGCGTCAAAGACGCCTCGCATAATGCGAGGAGGAGCTTTTACGTCTGAAACGAGGCAGCTGTTTTCTCCTGAAAACAGTCTGTCTTTTCAGACGTAAAAGGTAGCTAGCATGTGCACATACCCTTAGAATTATGCTGCTAGCCATGCTTTTGACAGCACTGTTTTATGAACGTGGACTTTACATAGCAACACAAGCAAAAACAATATTTAAAAAAATAAAATAAAAGAGCAATGGCACAGTAGTTGACCGCTATTATAAAAAAAATACGTTGGTTGGTGGTGTGTGTATGTGACAAGTTACAGAAGTTACCTGAATATGCCAAGTATAGGCAGGTCTGCTGTCATAAGCTAATGGACCTCACATTGTTAGAAAGGACGCAGCCTATCTGAACTTAAACAGAACTTCTAGCCGTCTCAATTTCTGCAAGAAAAACTTGGTATGTGAGATGTGGATAAAAACTGGGCATAGTCATGTGAATTGGACAACAGTTTGGCTTTATACTAGTCTTCCTAAAGTATAGGCAGGTCTTCCGTCATAAACCAATGGACCTCACATTGCTAGAAAGGAAGCAGTCTACCTAAACTAAAAAATAACTTCTAACCTTCTCAATTTATACTAGAAAAACCTGGTATGTGCATGACAACTGGGCATAGTAATGTGAATTGGAATACAGTTTGGTTCTATATTAGTCTTCAGGATTCATAATTCTAGTATTGGTGCATTTACATATGTATTTTCTGTCTGTGTTACATCTGAAAATCTCTTGTTAAAAAACAGGAGTGACATCCATTAGAGCATTGGTTTCTGTTTTTTGGAAGCAATATTTAGATGTAAAATGGCATGCATATTTGGCCATGTGAATGCTACACACTATAGTTACGCTTAAAACATCAAACCACACAGAAAGCAGCGGTACTAAGGAGCCTACAAATTTGTATATACAGTACATACACCTTTATGGGCACACATTGACCAATGTTAGTGTTTACAATTCTGTCATACAGTGCATAATAAATCAACACTATCCAAGCAGAGAATATTTACTGGGACTTTTTCTTTTTTTTTTTTAAAAACAAGGACACTAAAAATACTGGATATGTAACTTTAGTAACCAATCAGAAAACAGCTTACATTGCACTTTAGAAAAGACAGCTGAAATTTGATGGGTAACTATTGGCAGTACGAGGTTTTCAGAAATAATATGTCTCTAGTTTCTAAAAGCAAACATGGCAACAGTCTTATCTGGAAATTCAATACAGTCTAAACCCTAAGGGTATGTTCACACGGCCGTAAACGCCCGAAAAATAGGAAGCAGAACGCCTCCAAACATCTGCCCATTGATTTCAATGGGAAAACGGCGTTCTGTTCAGATGGGCCGTTTTTGTACGGCTGCGTAAAAAGACGGCCGCGAAAAACAAGTGCAGGACACTTCTTGGGACGTTTTTGGAGCTGTTTTTCATTGACACTATTGAAAAAAGCTCCAAAAACGGCCGTACAAAAACGCAGCTAAAATCGCGAGTGGCTCAAAAAACGTCTGAAAATCAGGAGCTGTTTTCCCTTGAAAACAGCTCTGTATTTTCAGATGTTTTTGACTCAACGTGTGAACATACCCTAACTCTCTTAAGGCTAGGTTCACATTTCATTTTTAATCTACGTCTGACGTGCAAGTTTTGACATGAAAAAAACTGTGTTAAAACGTGTACTGCAGCGTATACATTGATTCCTATGGTCACGACGAATGCCAAAAAGTCTAGTTTGTGCATACGTTTTGTGTGCTTACGTTCTATCCTTTTTTTTTTTCAAGTCCTGAAAAGCGTAGTCTACTTTGCTTTTCTGTACTTTTTAAAAATGTATACCACACATATAGGTTTTAGTCAAAGTTCTAAGTTAAAACCATACGTTAGCATAAATTAAGCGTATACGTTTTAATACCATTTATAGCAAATATGAAAGATCATGTGACAAAAGAGTGCCTCCCTCTACCCAGCCCCTCCAACTGGCGCCAAAATGTCTGGAAGAATCTAGAAAACAAGGGGAGGTGTGGCGCTATCTACAGGGGGGCTGTGTGACTCTATCTACAGGGGGGCTGTGTGGCGCTATCTACAGGGGGTGTGCGTGGCGCTATCTACAGGGGTTTTGTGTGATGCTAGCTACAGAGGGATGTGTGTGGCGCTATCTACAGGGGGATGTGTGTGGCGCTATCTACAGCGGGAGGGGTGTGGCGCTATCTACAGCGGGAGGGGTGTGGCGCTATCTACAGGGGCTGTGTGTGATGCTATCTACAGGGGGTGTGTGGCACTATCTAAAGGGGCTGTGTGTGGCGCAATCCACAGGGGGTGTGTGTGACGCCATCTACAGGGGTGCTGTGTGTGATGCTATCTACAGGGGGGCTGTGTGTGATGCTATATACAGGGGTGTGTGTGACGCTATCTACAAGTGGGCTGTGTGTGATGCTATCTACAGGTGGGCTGTGTGTGATGCTATCAACAGGGGGGGTGTGTGACGCTATTTACAGGGGGGTGTGTGACGCTATTTACAGGGGGGCTGTGTGACACCATCTACAGGGGGTTGTGTGTGATGCTATCTACAGGGGGTTGTGTGTGGCACTATCTACAGGGGGTGTGTGATGCTATCTACAGGGAGATGTGTGTGGCGGTATCTCCAGGGGCTGTGTGTGGCACTATCTACAGCGGGATTAGTGTTATGCTATCTACAGGGGGGCTGTATGGAGCTATCTACAGGGGGTGTGTGTGATGCTATCTACAGGGGGGCTGTGTGGCGCTATCTACAGGGGGTGTGTGTGATGCTATCTACAGGAGGTGTGTGGAGCTATCTACAGGGGCTGAGCATGGTGGTATCTACAGGGGGCTATATGTGGCGTTATCTACATGGGGCTGTGTGTGGCACTATCTACAGGGGGCACTGGGTATGTGGTACTTTACTTTACAGTGTTTGACACAATTATATTCAGGGGCACAGTGTTTGGTACCATTTTATTCAGGGGCACAGTGTATGGTGCTATTATAATTAGAGGTGCAGTGTATGGTGTTATTATATTTAGGGGCACAGTGTGTGGTACCATAATTTTATCTTCGTTTACAGGTGTGGAAATGTTGGAAAAGTGAGGAGCCGCAGATATCTGAGTGGCATATTCTGCAGAAATGTGGGTCATGGCCGGGAAAGTCGTCATGAAGTCTGAGCCAGATGGAGAAAAAAAGAGGAAAAAACGACTAGAACCTGAGACGTTGTGACCTGTAAGTCACTAGAATTAGAGAGAATTTGTGTAATGACGGGGAAGGGAGACAGACAGGTGAGCCCTAATCTACCCGCCACTCAGTCCCTGCCTACTTGCAACGGCCCGTCCTAGGCGACGGCGTACAACTGGGCGACGGTCCCTATGCTCAATAAGTGCACGACAGACAAACAGACAAGGGTACACAGAAGCTAAGGGAAATGGGGCAGTTGCACACGGCAACACCGAGAGCAACAAGAGTAGTGAACGAGCCGAGTCAAACCAGGAGTGTACGAGGTACCAAACGCAGAGCAGGAGAGAAGTCAGTAAGCCAGGGTCAATATGAAGCAGGGACAAATAGTTCAAGCAGCAGCAGCAGAGCCAGGAAACAGGAGAATCACAGGCAAAGGAGAAGCAGGAAGTGAAGGTATAAATAGACAGTGGGCGGGAGCTAGCTCCGTCTGGCCAGGCTGTGATAGGCTCTCCCACTCCTCAGCCTCCCAGCCTGATTGGTAGAAGGAGGGGTCACTCGATCAGACTTTGGAGCAGGTGCAGACTGACTAACCATGGGCGTCGACACAGAAGCTGTGTCTGACAGATCCTTTACAATCTGTCACCTCTCCTGACATGTTTATTATAGGAAATCCTTGAATTTCAGAAAAAGTCTTTGTGCAGTCCAGGAGAATAGACAAATGCATGTTACCATTTCCCTTGTCAGGAGGATTTGTCCCTGCACAGTGTGATACTGTCAGCGATGGTTTGAGACTGTTAGTATGTAGGGACAAAGCCCTGTGACAAGGGGAATTGTACCACCCAATTGTTAATGCTTGCACAAAAAAGTAGAGTTAACAATAGGTACGGTGCGGCAGGGTGGCAGTGGAAAAGGGGGGCCCCAGTTTGGGCAAAAGCCCAGGGCCTATAGTCTACTTAATCCGCCACTGACACTAAGCCTTAAAATGACAGAGGTCAACATTTTGCTCTGCTCAAAAGACAATCTACACTGATGTGTCTCCACTACTGAAAAAGCGACAGATAATACACTCCCTACTACTTCTTGTATGTTTTTATATTTTTAAAGCTTTATTGATTTGGCTTAAGAACAAAAACATATAAGTTTTTAGAATTTAACCCCTTCAGGACTGAGCCTGTTTTGGCCTCCAAGACGAAGCCGATTTTTCAAATCTGACGTGTCACTTTATGTGGTAATAACTTAAGAATGCTATTTTCTATCCAAGTGATTCTGAGTGTTTTCTCGTGACATATTGTATGTTAGTGAAAAAATTTGGATTTAGAGAAAATTTGCAAAAATGAGCATTTTTCTAAATTTTAATTTATCTACTTGTAAAGCGGATAGTAATAGCAAACAAAATAGTTACTAGTTTACATTTCCCATATGTCTATTTTATGTTTGCATCGAGTTTTGAACATTCTTTTATTTTTCTAGGACGTTACAAAGCTTAGAACTTTAGCAGCAATTTCTCATATTTTCAAGAAAATTTCTAAAGCCTACTTTTTCAGGGACAAGTTCTGTTCTGAAGTGGCTTTGAGGGCCTTATATATTAGAAAGTCCCCATTTTTAAAACTGCACCACTCGAAGTATTCAAAACAGCATTCACAAAGTGTTTTAACCCTTTAGGTGTTTCACAGGAATTAAAGCAAAGTAGAGGTGAAATTTACAAATTAAATTTTTTTCCCCATTTGTACCACAAACAGTTTTACCAGAGAAATGCAACTCAATATTTATTGCCCAGATTCTGTCGTTTTTAGAAATATCCCACATATGGCCCTAGTTTACTAATGGACTGCAACACCGGTCTCAAAAGCAAAGGACTCCCTAGTGGATTTTGGGGCCTCCTTTTTTTAGAATATATTTTAGGCACCATGTCAGGTTTGAAGAGATATTGTGGGGCCAAAACAGTAAAAACCCCCCAACAAGTGACCCCATTTTGGAAACTACACCCCTCAATCTAGGGATATAGTTAGCATTTTGAACCCACAGTTTTTTTACTAAATTTATTTGAATTAGTATGTAAAGATGAAAATCTAAATTTTTTCTGAAAAAACTTAGACATTTTAAATTTTTACAAGGAATAAAGGAGAAAAAGCACCCCAACATTTGTAAAACAATTTCTCCCGATTACGTAAATACCCCATATGTGGTAATAAACTGCTGTTTGGACCCACAGCGGGGCTTAGAAGGGAGGGCTATTTGGCTTTTGGAGCTCAAATTTAGCTGAAATGGTTTTCGAGTGTCATGTCGAATTTGCAAAGCCCCTGAAACAGTGGAAGCCACCCAAAGGTAACCCCAACTACACCTCTTAAGGAATCTATCTAGGAGTATTGTGAGCATTTAGACCCCACAGGTCTTTTGCAGAATTGATTAGAATTAGGTCGTGAAAATTAATGTCAACATTATATTCAAAGGATAAAAGAGGAAAAAGCACCCCAACATTTGTAAAGCAATTTCTTCTGAGTATGGCTCTACCCCACATGTGGTCATAAATGTTTTTCCATTAGAAAGTAATTAACCCTTTCCGGACTGATCCATGTTCTGTTTTTTCGTTTTTCACGCTTTCCTAGAGCCATAACTTTTTTATTTTTCCGTCAATAGAGTAGTGTGAGGGCTTTTTTTTTGCGGGACGAGCTGTAGTTTTTATTGGTACCATTTTTTGGTACATATAACTTTTTGAGCACTTTTTATTACATTTTTTGGTAGAGCCAAGGTGACCAAAAAACTGATTTTGATGTTTTAAATTCTTTATTTTTCACGGCGTTCACCGTGCGAGTTAAATAATGGTATATTGTAACAGTGTGGACTTTAACAGACACAGCGATAACAATTTTGTGTATTTTTTTATTTTTTTTACATTACTAGAGAAAAAAAAATGTGAAAAGGGTTTCTTTTTGGACTTTAAATATTTATTTAATTTTTTTCCACTAATAACTCTATTTACTTTTGTTTTTAGACATTTTATTAGTATCCCTAGGAGACTTGAAACAGCAATCATTAGATCGCTGGTACAATACACTGCAATATTAATGTATTGCAGTATATTGTCATTTTTGCAGGCTCCTGTAACAGCGCGATCGCTGTTTCTGTCCGTTAGTCCCGGGTGTCAGCTGTGTATTACAGCTGACACCCGGGACTAACGGACAGAAACAGCGATCGCAGCGCGTGAGCCCGCTCCATACATCACCCCCCACACCACGACATGCTATTAAGTCGTGGTGCGCGAAAAGTTTAATGCGCAGCGGATGGTGCAGAGTGAAAATTAAAATTTTCTACTGATGTGCCATTTTAGTGCACTATATGTTATGCCCAGTTTGTGCCACTGAAGACAAATACCTCATAAAATATTAACCGGGTTCTCCCGGGTATGGAGATGCCATATTAGTGGACGTAAACTGCTGTTTGGGCACGCTGCAGGGCTCAGAAGCGAGGGAGCAGCATTTGGCTTTCGGGAGCGCAGATTTTGCTTGGTAGTAGCTCTGTTTGGCGTTTTGCTGGTATTTCAGTTTATAATGTGGGGGCATATGTAGGCTGGGCAGAGTACATCACGGGCATAATAAGAGGGTATAATAATGGGGTAAATAAATAATAATCCGTAGATATGTGGCCAGTGTCGCACTGATAAATGGCGCACAATCTTATCCGCTTTTGGAACACTGCAGATTTTGCATCATCATATTCTGGGAGCCAGAACTTCTTTATTTTTTCTTCACGACAGCTGTGTGAGGGCTTATTTGTTGCGGGACGATCTATAGTTTTCATTGGTACCATTTTGGGGTACATGCGATTTTTTTGATCACTTTTTACTCCATTTTTCAGCAAGCAAGGTAACCAAAAACCATCAATTCTGACAATGTTTTTTATTTTATTTTTTACGGCGTTCACCCTGGGCTATAAATTAACATTTTACTTTATTCTGCGGGTCGGTACAATTACGGCGATACCATATGTATATCCTTTTTTTATGTTTTGCAGCGTTTGCACAATAAAATCACTTATTTATAAAATAAATGATTTTTTGTGTCACCATATTCTGAGAGCCATAACTTTTTTATTTTTCAGTAAAAATAAAGCTGTGTAAGGGCTTGTTTTTTGCGGGACGGGTTGTAGTTTTTATTGGTATTGGTTTCTATTTTGGCGTACATGCGACGTTTTGATCACTTTTTATTGTATCTTTTGGGAGAGGTGGTGACCAAAAAATAGTGATTCTGGCATTGTTTTTTGTTTATTTTATTTGTGGTGTTCACAGTGCGGGAAGAATAATATTATAGTTTTATAGTTGGGGTCGTTACGAACGTGGTGATACCAAATATGTGTACTTTTTTTTTACGTGTGCATTTTTTTCCTATAATTAAAGATTATAGGAAAAAAGCAGTTCTTGTTTACGTAACTTATAACATTTATTTTTACACTTTTATAAAACATTTTTATTATCTTTTTTTTACTTGTCCCACTAGGGGACATTTAGACTTGAAGCTCTGATCGCTGCTAGAACACATTACACTTCCTATGTAGTGTAATGTGTTCTAACTGTCATCGTGACATGACAGTCACTCTGACAGGAAGCCTATGAGGACCAGCCTGCGGCTTCTGTACATGGCAGCCCGGAAGCCATTGTCTGGCGTCCGGTTGCCATGGGTACCATCGCCAGCCCCCCATGATTTCACATGGGGGCTGCCGATCTTCGCTAAACACCTTAAATGCGGCGATCGCAATCGAACGGCGCATTTAAGGGGTTAACTGCCGAAATCAGCGGCGATGGGCCGCTGATCGGCAACAGGGAATGCAGGGCAGGCACCCTGCACAGTTAACCGCAGCTGTGGTGTAGCGCCGCGCGGAGGTTAACTGTCAAAACACTGATGTAACTGCACGTCAAGATTCTTTAAGTTACTGCACACCTTGACGTGCATTAACGGCAAGGTGCGGGAAGGGGTTAAAACATACAAGCGTATAAAACGTATGACGTATACGTAGAAAAAACATAAATGAATGTTACAAAAGAATGTTTTTGTAAATTTAAAAATGTATACGCTGTCGTATGCCACAAACATGTACACAAAACGAGATGTGAACATAGCCTAAGTCTGTTTTACCTGTAGCCCTTTAAAAGAAACAAAATCTGTTTGTAGTTATTTGAAAGGAAGAAAAAACGCTTCTGTTTGCCAAGCTTATGCAGCTTGAGACGTGTCAAAGTTGTATCAGTATACAAGTCCATGCCAGCATGTCATTGCTATAGTAGGAGCCTTGTTTGTTTATTTGTTGTTGGGTTTTTTTTGTGTTTTTTTGGTGGTGGATTATCACATGTAATTAATATGCTGCTGACATATACGGCAGAATAAGGTGGTATTGTGAGTGCGTCAGGTATCCCCGGTGTTACAAGCTATTTACTACCACCATTGCAAAGGTTTAGTAACCACAGCAGACCCCATATAGGATATATAGCAAGAGTGATTTTACACATACCCTTATCTAGCTTATTTGTGTGTAGGTATCAACATTTTTGATAAATAAAATGATGCGTTGTAGTTTTTATACTGTGAATGCTTTAGAAAATAGAATGCTATCATGCCACATTAAGCCAACACAGTCATCCCTCACAAGTCATTCAGACCTCATTTCTTTTGTAAGAAAAAACATTGTTGCACATGTATCAATTACTAATTACTGTACGGGTGGAGTACAGAAGTGTAGCATTTTTTGTCAGCGCATATTAACATATCGATCACCAGGAGTAAATGGTTAATTAATTTCATATATTAGGCTGGGTTCACACGACCTATTTTCAGACGTAATGGAGGCGCTTTATGCTTCAAATTAAGTCTGAAAAAACGGCTCCAATACGTCGGCAAACATCTGCCCATTACTTTCAATGGGCTTTAAGATGTACTGTGCCGACGACCTGTCATTTTACGCGTCGCTGTCAAAAGACGGCTCGTTAAATTACAGCCTCGTCAAAAGAAGTGCAGGACACTTCTTGGGACGTTTTTGGAGCCGTTTTCTCATAGACTCCAATGAAAACAGCTCCAAAAACGTCCGTAAGAAACGCAGCAAAAACACAGTGAAAAACGCGAGTTGCTCAAAAAACGTCTGAAAATCAGGGGCTGTTTTCCCTTGAAAACAGCTCCGTATTGTCAGACGTTTTTTGTTAAGTGTGTGAACATACCCTAACATCGAAATAATGAAGCTTGTGTTGCATTCACATTCACTTTGCTGTCACCTGCATAACAATGTGATCAATAGTATCCAGTGTGAAAAAGAAGTGGTCTTCTGAACTAAAGTCTAAAGTTAAATGTACTTGAGGTCTGCCACTTAATAAATAATGCAAATCAAATGTAGATTAAAAAGACATGTTTCATTTATATTATAAGGATTTACACGCAAAGGACAGTCAGAAAAAAAATAAAAAAAATTTATATTATGCAATGTTGGAGTGGTCATCCATTGCAACTATGTTAAAAGCATTAACCCCTCTGCTTAAAGGGATGAATGATACACCAACTGCTTCAGGGCTGGAAATTGGTGGGGAACAGTGGAATAAATATATATATTGCAAGTTTTTTATTTTTACAATTTAAAGAGACTCTATCACCACATTATAAGTGCCCCATCTCCTATATAGGAAGATCGGCGCCATAATGTAGGTGACAGTATTGCTTTTTATTTAGCAAAACTATCTATTTTAAACCACTTTATGAGCGATTTTTAGCTTTATGCTAATGAGTTTCTTAATGCCCAAGTGGGCGTGTTTTTACGTTAGACCAAGTGGGCGTTGTACAGAGGAGTGTATGACGCTGACCAATCAGCGTCATACACTTCTCTCCATTCATTTACACTGCACTAGCGATATAGTTATATCGCTATGTGCAGCCACATACACAAACACTAACATTACTGTAGTGTCCTGATAATAAATATACATCACTACCAGCCTGGACGTGATATTTATTCAGAATCCTGACACATCTTTTCTGTGAGATTCCAGCAAGGCTAGCGTAATCTCGCGAGATTACGATGTAACCTGTCATTTCAAACGAGATTACGCTTGCCTTGCTGGAATCTCACAGAAAAGATTCAGAAGTGTCAGGATTCTGAATAAACATCACGTCCAGGCTGGTAGTGATGTATATTCATTATCAGGACACTACAGTAGTGTTTGTGTATGTGGCTGCTCATAGCGATATAACTATATCGCTAGTGCAGTGTAAATGAATGGAGAGAAGTGTATGACGCTGATTGGTCAGCGTCATACACTCCTCTGTACAACGCCAACTTGGTCTAAAGTAAAACACGCCCACTTGGGCATTAAGAAACTCATTAGCATAAAATGAAAAATCGCTAATAAAGTGGTAAAAATAGATTGTTTTTCTAAATAAAAAGCATTACTGTCACCTACATTATAGCGCCGATCTTCTTATATAGGAGATAGGGCACTTATAATGTGGTGACAGAGCCTCTTTAAGAAGTATCCTAGTGTCGCTTTATGTAAGTCAAAAAAATGAATACTGCAATTATTGAAGAGGTTGTCTGCATTGGACAATCATTTTTTGTTTGAAGGATCCCCAAAAATTAATACGATCGCAGTTTGTCCTGTTGCTGGGACCAGGGCCGGCCCTAGGACAGATGGCGCCCTGTGCGAAATGATCTTTCGGCGCCCCACCCCATCATTAAAAAAAAAATGCACCATAAAAAAAATTATAATGCCCCTTTAGTGCCCCCATACAGTATAATAATAATATTTAATAATATAATATATTACAACCCCTTCAAGGACACAGTATTTTGTCCTCTAATTGTGCCCACAGTATTATGCCCCCTGTAGTACCCCTACACAGTATAATGTCCAGTTAGTGGCCCCCAAACAGTATAATGCCCCCCTGTAGATTTTGCCATATAGCCTCCCTGTAGACAGTGCCATAATCCCCCACCTCAATTTTTGTAGATCGTGCCATACAGCCCCCCACACCTCCCCCTTGTAGACAGTGCCATACAGTCCCCCACCTCCCCCTTGTAGACAGTGCCATACAGTCCCCGCACCTCCCCCTTGTAGACAGTGCCCCCAAACAAAAACAAAAATTGTACTCACCTAGGCCCCGTTCCCATGACGAACTGAGCTGCTCCATGACGGGACCCTAGTACAGAGTTTCCCAACCTTTTCGGACTGGAGGCAGCACTGGAAAAACAAAATTTCCACTGGGCCCGCCTACCAAAAATTGTTTTGAGAAAGACAGAAAACGGCTAAGAACAAGCACTCCACTCGTACGATCATAGAGTCTGCAATGCTGTGACCGGGGATTCCGCTTCAGGAGTTTTCCCTGATGTCAGTGTCCATATATGGACAGAGGCATCAAGCAGCGCTCCAGGACCGGAATCCCCGGCCACACGGGGATTCTGCTCCTTCAGGGAGCTACGGTGGCGCTATCTTGGAAGGGGGGGGTTGATATCTACAGGGGGGCACTATAGCGGAGCAAGGGAGGTATCTCCCTGCTCTGCTGTCTACTAGCGCTGCTGTAGCTGAAGGGAGCTACAGTGGCGCTAGTAGACAGCAGAGCAGGGAGATATCTCCCTGCTCTGCTATAGTGACGTCGCTACCGCTATAGCAGCCAGAGCAGCTGCTAGCGGCGCCACCGCCCTCATGCCCGGTGTCACCGCTAGCAGCCGCTATGGCTGCTACAGCGGTAGACACTAAGTGAAGAAGCGCCCGGGTGCGACTGCAGTTAGTGTGTGTATCCCCGCTGGTAGTTGCAACGGCGCGGGGATACACACACCCGCTGGCGCCCCTCTTGCCGTGTGGTGGCTGGCGCCCTGTGCGACCGCACTGGTCGAACATAGCTAAGGCCGGCCATGGCTGGGACCACCAGTAATCAGCTGTAATCTGTGGGTGAATCTGGTAGCAATTGTTGTATTCCCCTGCAACGCCATCACAAGAAAATAAGGCATTACATGATTCCCATTTAAATCAATGGGTTGTCCGTGAAGTGCACAGACGTGCTGAATCCTTTAAGGCTCACCACATCACCCGGTGGTTTACACAACATTTGCCAGTAGATATTGGTAAGGATATTTTTCCATGCTTCTTGTAAACACCCCCAAAGTTCAGTCTTAGGCCCACTGCACACGGCCTTAGCCATAATCCCGGTCTGTGTTTGTGGGCCGTGCTCCCATTATAAAGTATGGGAGCACGGTCCGTAAAATAAAAAAAATAGGACTGTCCTATTTTTTACGGTAGCTTTCTACGGCCTGGAGACCTTCCCGGCCAATATATCAGAGCTTGCACACGCTGGGAGATGTAATAAGCACAGAAACAGTGCTAACCGGCCTAAGTGATCGCATTATAATCCCTGATGACGTACACCACAAACTAGAGGACACAGAAACGCGTAGGATTTCTGCACTAGTGGCAAGGGTCTGAGAGAAAGTGTATATCATAAGGAGAGTTAGTGTTCTGTGGGTGGATGCAACCTTAATACCTGCTGACACTGCTCATTCTCTGACAGCTTGATTTTGCCTATACATAGACACTTATGGGCTTAATAGCCAGTTTTAATATCAAGAATTTAATAAATATCAATACTTTTAATCATTCTTCTAGACTGTATTTAACGTAAATATACAGGAAGATGTCCGTCGGGCATAGAAATTAATGGGTCTATAATTACGTATAAATTCTACGGTCGTGTGCATTGGGCCTAATGGTAAGTTCAAAAGGAAGCGTAAATACACCGGAATTTCCACAACGGATTTCATTGCAGAAAATCCGCAGCATGATACAGTAGCATCAAAGAGGATGAGATTTTACTAATCTCATCCACATGCTGCGTAAATGATGATCAGAAAAAACGTTCAGAAATTTACCTGCGGTGCGGATTTTTAATTCGCATCATGTCAAATGTGTTTGTGTAATTGCTGCTTATCTCCTGCAGGTTTTCCTCATTGAATTCAATGGGGAGGTAAAATCGGCAACACATAGCAGATGTTGCGTTTTTGCGGCGGATTCTCAGAGATTCAGCTGCAAAAAACGCAACTCAGAAAATAAAAAAAATCTTAAACTTACTCAGAATTCTGTGTTTCTTCATCCAGGCCGGCCTCCTGGGATGCAGCGGTGAAATGGGATGAAATGTCATCCCAGGGCTGCAGGACATCAGGATGTCGGAGGGACGCATCGCCATTGTAAGTACCCATTTTTTTTTAAGTGCAGGATTTCTGCAGTGGACATTTCGGCCCAAAAAACATTTGGTGCGGGTTTTTGTCCAGAATTCCCCATGGCGACCAGGGAGGATACGCTGTGTGCTTTTACGCAGCGTACCTACCCTGTGTGAATATATAAGTTGGGTGCACATGATGATGTTGAAGGCCAGTTGTCACAAAGGGTCTGTGGACCCACTGGGCCGTACCACCTTGGCGGTAAGGCAGCTGCCAACAGGGCGCAGGTGAAAGTCTATAGTTCGTATAGGTACCTGTGGCAGCTCAAACAGCAGCAGGGCATGCTCGGCTGGGACTAGGCAGCAGGCAGACGTCAGGCGAGGTGAAGCAGGTCAGACGTGGATACAGCACAACATGACTTTGGCACAGCACAGTGCTCGACCAGGAAGGTATGGAATGCTAGGAACAGGAACAGGAACAAGAACAGGAAGCACACTAGGAGGCCAACACATAGACATACTAGGAATACACAACAAAGCTCAGGCGTGGGAGGATGGGGGCTGGGATCTTCTTATAGCCCAGGGTTCTCGGAAGCAATTAGCTCAAATCACCAACATGTGTGCGCTCTGGCTTCTTAAGTCTGAACTGAGCTCGTGAGCGCACCCTGGTGGTCACTGTGGAGCAGGACGGCCGTATGTGCAGACATCTCTTTAGAGAAGGGCGTCGACTGGATGTAAGGAGTTCGTGGTCAGCGACCACGGACGTTACACCAGTCCATTGTTTTGAGCACATCAGAAACTTTAAGGCTGGGTTCACACGACCTATTTTCAGACGTAAACGAGGCGTATTATGCATCATTTTACGTCTGAAAATACGGCTCCAATACGTCGACAAACATCTGCCCATTCATTTGAATTGGTTTGCCGACGTACTGTGCCGACGACCTGTCATTTACGCGTCGTCGTTTGACAGCTGTCAAATGACGATGCGTAAAATGACTGCCTCGTCAAAGAAGTGCAGGACACTTCTTTGAAACGTAATTTGAGCCATTTTTTACTGAATTCAATGAAGAACAGCTCAAGATTACGGGCGTCAATGACACCTCGAAAAATGCGAGGAGGAGCATTTACGTCTGAAACGACAGAGCTGTTTTCTCCTGAAAACAGTCTGTAATTTCAGACGTAAAAGCCAGTTAGCGTGTGCACATACCCTAATAGGTACATCTAGATCAAAGGAGTGGGGTTTGAGTTTTTTCCCCCAGAAAGTATTGTGTGGTGTATTAAAATTTGTTTGCATGTATCAATATTAACAGTGCCTTTAATTAAAAACAAATCACCAAACTCAATATTGTCCTACATTCCCAAACTTTCACTGATCCACCACCATGACTGATGGCTGTAGATATGGTTTGAAGAGTCTTTCATTGCTTTGGCAGTATACACTGCGTTCTGGTTCCAGAGTGCTTACCTAGACTTAGTCAATATCTCAAATGTATAAGGGTATGCTCAAACGCTGTGTTTTCAGGAGCATTTCGGGGGGCGTAAACCCCCCTGAAATCTGCCAGAGAAAACGGTAGCTGAACACCTACAAACATCTGCCCATTGAATTCAATGGGAAATACAGTGTTTCATTCAGACGGGGCATTTTATTTACGCCGTTTGTCTGAAAACAGCTCCGTGATTTTCAGCCATTTTTTTATCTAGGCGTGTGAACATACCCTTAAAGTCCTAGTGCAAATTTTCTCTTTATACCTATTTTCTTTTTACAGTAACGATTTATTTACAGCTGTACCTACTTTCCAACCCATAGAGTTGAGTAGTATTTTTAGAGTGGAAGGACAGAGACAAGCACATGTGGATTTTTTTAGATCTGAAGTTTTTTCTCTTATATAAAACTAAAATATTAAAGTGAATGTCTACCTTTGAATTCCATTTTTGAAATTTTTTTCTTCTGCATAGGTCCAAAATTCTGTGCTGATGAATTACGGTACATAATATACACTATATGGCTAAAAGTATGTGGACACCTGACCATAACACGTATACAAGCTTGTTGGACATAATATTCCAAAGCCATGGGTGTTAACATGGAGTTGGACCCCTTTTGAAGGTATAGCAGTCTACACTCTTCTGGGAAGGCTTTCCATAGGATATTGGAGTGTGTCTGTGGGAATATGTGCCATTTAGCCAAAATAGCATTTGTAAGGTCAGGAACAAATGGTGGAGGAGAAAGTCTTGCTTGCAATCAGCATTCCAAATCATCCCAAATGTGTTCAACGGGGTTGAGGTCACGACTTCGTGCAGGTCACTTGAGTTCCACCACACCAAACTCGTCAAACAATGTCTTTATGGTCCTCGCTTTGTGCACAGGGGCACACTCATGCTGGTACAGGAAAGTACCTTACCCAAACTGATGCCACAATGTTGGAAGCATACAATTGTCTAAAATGTCTTTGCATGCTGTAGTATTAACATTACCCTACAAATAAGAGGCCTAGCCCAAACCCTTCAAAAACAGCCCAGACCATTATCCTTCCTCCAGCAAAATTTTAAAGCAGGCACTATGCATTCCATTAGATAGCGTTCCCCTGGCATCTGGCAAACTCAGATTCATCCATCAGAGTGCCAGACTGTGAAACGTGATTAATCACCTCAGAGAACAGGTTTCCCCTGCTCCAGAGTCCAGTGATGGCGTGATTTACACCCCAGCAGCCAGCACTTGGCATTGCGCATATTTAATCTTACACTTGTGTGCAGTTGCTAAACCATGGAAACTTCTATCATAATGCTCCTGTTGCACAGTTCTTGTCACTTTTAGAGGCAGTTTGGAACTTTACAAAGTAATGATTTACAGCAAACACAAATGGTTCAATGCTTATATGGATACTAACCTGTCAACAAACTTTGCATAAATGAATAGTACAAGCGAATATAAGAAACTTTTCAACAAATCTAATTAGAGAAAAAAAATCCTCTTTCTCCGCTTATAAGCCCCCCACCAGCTTTTTTTTGTCTCCTCAAGATGAGACGACAATCAGTTCACTGAGGGATCAAGTTACAGCTACCCATAGATGTCTATTGAGAGAGAAGGGGGAGGAGGAGAGCAGTAGCAGAGTGAGAGAGACTTACTACTTACCTGGCAGGGGAGATACCATGATCACTAAGGTGAGATTGGGACTTTGTTGCCAGGTTCTTGCTCCTCGGCCTTTGGCTTAGACCATGTGTAGTAGGGTCCTAATCTGAGGTTAGTAATCATCTCTGCCGGTGGGTTGGTCGCCATCGTAGAGGGATGACAGCACACCAAGGAGAGGGGCAGAGAACCACATGGTTGATGCTATCGGTCGGGTAGCTGGAAAGTCCGAGTTGCTAAGTGCCCCAGGAGTGGTGACCCTGGGGTGCCCGAACTCACTGGGGGTGGAATCCCACTGAGTGATGGCACATTTGCACGCACTTGTCTTTTACGCTATTTGAGCACACACCTTTATTTTCCAAGCCTTCTGGCTGGGAAATGAGGAATTTTTAGATCTGGCGAATGTCCAGGCTGTATCACAGCACACATTCACTTATTTAATTTTGTTTTTTTCACTGTGTGTTTGTCACGTGTGTCACAGGATTTTTGGATGCGGTGCCCTTTTGGGACCCTTCCAAGGTCTAAGGGGAAAATGTGTGGCCTTCTGGTTCCTTTTTCCCCTGCAACCCGGCCTCCCTTCTTCGGAAAGGAGGTACAACCAGATACAGGCTCCAACGTGGACACTGGGGTGGCAGCCCAGGTAGAAGTCTTGGAGTGTTGTTGGGTCCCCCTTAGCTTTGGCAAGGGTGATCATTGATCCTCTTGGCCTATGGTTTGGAGGATCGGGGAATGGTTATGCGGAGCCTCTCTCCTTTAGGAGTAGGGCTGCGATAGACCGCATCCTTTGTGCACTTTTTTTGTGTGGCACCGCTGCACTTTTTTTGCACTTTGGGTGACAGAAAGCACGACTCGGACTTTCAAAAAAAAAAAAAAAAAAAGAAGCAGAGTGAGAGAGATGCATAAAATGCTGCTGCAGCTTCTGGTAAGATTTATATGTCATCCGAGTGCTGGATTCTCAGCTTACTGCTGTATAATCCCATCCATGCTGCTGCTGTTTCTTAGTATGTGCTAGATAGGGATAGACGAGTAAGATTCTCCTTTTCTCTTTGTGCAATGAATGGGAGACATGATAGTAGTTAAGCTACACCTACTAGCAAAAAATTGAGAATTAGTTTCATAACTTAGATGTGATAGGTTACAGGTGGATCCTGCGTGTCAGAGACATGCTGTCACTGAACCCGTCAGGTCCGCAGGACTGACGGATTCAGTGAATAGCGTTAGATAGAGCTGTTCTGTATGGAGAATACAGAGCAGCTATATCTAAAAAAGTAAAACACATTTTTTATAAAACGTATTTGTAAAGTTGCACCAAACACACTGATACACATTTTTATTAAAAAAATAATTTGCCTTTCAAAGGTGAACATAGTCTTCAAGAGGTGTGTCCTAATACTTTTGTCCATATAGTGTATCTAGTTCCAATGAACTTTGGCCTGCATTTTATAGTTCTTCCCCCTTTTCTTTTTATACCTACCACTACTTCGCCCCCTAGTGACGTTTTTCTTTCCGTTTATAACTATGAAAAAGAATGTTACATATGTATTTATTTATTATTTATTATCAATTGATACAATTAACTTTTAGTACCATTCATTATATATATATATATATGATATGTGATAAATGTATAATATAGATTTTTGCTTTTATCAGTTTCTGTGCGCTGCCCTACTTTAACCTGAGACCTTTTGGTACCAGGTCAAACTGTCCTATATAACTGATATATTTAAAGGAGTTTTACTATCAGGGACATTTATGACATATCCACAGGACCCGCACCTACACTACCGGTCAAAAGTTTGGGGTCACCCAGACAATTTTGTGTTTTCCATGAAAACTCACACTTATATTTATCAAATGAGTTGCAAAATGACTAGAAAATATAGTCAAGACATTGACAAGGTTACAAATAATGATTTTTATTTGAAATAATAATTTTCTCCTTCAAACTTTGCTTTCGTCAAAGAATGCTCCATTTGCAGCAATTCCAGCATTGCAGACCTTTGGCATTCTAGCTGTTCATTTGCTGAGGTAATCAGGAGAAATTTCACCCCATGCTTCCAGAAGCCCCTCCCACAAGTTGGATTGGCTTGATGGGCACTTCTTGCGTACCATACGGTCATGCTGCTCCCACAACAGCTCTATGGGGTTGAGATCTGGTGATTGCGCTGGCCACTCCATTACAGATAGAATACCAGCTGCCTGCTTCTTGTCTTGTTTGCCTGCAGCAATTTTCTACAGCCATGGCTCATAGGACATTGATAGACAGATAGATAGATAGATAGATAGATAGATAGATAGATAGATAGATAGATAGATAGATAGATAGATATAAAAGCGACACTTACCTTTACCACAGGATATGTCATAGATGTCAGATAGATGCGGGTTCCACCCCTGGGACTCGCACCCATCTCTAGAATGGGGCCCCCTAAACCCTGTTTTACCACTCTGTGTTCCTGTTGAAGCGTGTGATTTCCGACCATGTTAGATGAAAACAGCATAGCGTGCGAGCTACGCTGTTTCCATAACTGCCATCCACTACTATCGGAGTTACGGAAACAGTGTAGCTCAGCGAGCTACACTGTTTTTATCTAACATGTTTGGAAATCACACGCTTCAACGGGCATGCAGAGCGGTAGAACAGGGTTTATTGGGCCCCATTCTAGAGATACACTACCGTTCAAAAGTTTAGGGTCACTTAGAAATTTCCTTATTTTTGAAAGAAAAGCACAGTTTTTTTCAATGAAGATAACATTAAATTAATCAGAAATACACTCTATACATTGTTAATGTGCTAAATGACTATTCTAGCTGCAAACGTCTGTTTTTTAATGCAATATCTACATAGGTGTATAGAGGCCCATTTCCAGCAACCATCACTCCAGTGTTCTAATGGTACATTGTGTTTGCTAACTGTGTTAGAAGGTTAATGGATGATTAGAAAACACTTGAAAACCCTTGTGCAATTATGTTAGCACCGCTGTAATCAATTTTGCTGTTTAGAGGAACTACAAAACTAACCTTCCTTTGAGCTAGTTGAGAATCTGGAGCATTACATTTGTGGGTTCGATTAAACTCTCAAAATGGCTAGAAGTAGAGAGCTTTCATGTGAAACTCGACAGTCTATTCTTGTTCTTAGAAATGAAGGCTATTCCATGCGAGAAATTGCCAAGAAACTGAAGATTTCCTACAACGGTGTGTACTACTCCCTTCAGAGGACAGCACAAACAGGCTCTAACCAGAGTAGAAAGAGAAGTGGGAGGCCCCGCTACACAACTGAGCAACAAGACAAGTACATTAGAGTCTCTAGTTTGAGAAATAGACGCCTTACAGGTCCTCAACTGGCAGCTTCATTAAATAGTACCCGCAAAACGCCAGTGTCAACGTCTACAGTGAAGAGGCAACTCCGGGATGCTGGCCTTCAGGGCAGAGTGGCAAAGAAAAAGCCATATCTGAGACTGGCTAATAAAAGGAAAATATTAATATGGGCAAAAGCAAGGAAGATTGGAAAAAAGTGTTATGGACAGACGAATCGAAGTTTGAGGTGTTTGGATCACACAGAAGAACATTTGTGAGACGCAGAACAACTGAAAAGATGCTGGAAGAGTGCCTGACGCCATCTGTCAAGCATGGTGGAGGTAATGTGATGGTCTGGAGTTGCTTTGGTGCTGGTAAAGTGTGAGATTTGTACAAGGTAAAAGGGATTTTGAATAAGGAAGGCTATCACTCCATTTTGCAACGCCATGCCATACCCTGTGGACAGCGCTTGATTGGAGCCAATTTCATCCTACAACAGGACAATGACCCAAAGCACACCTCCAAATTATGCAAGAACTATTTAGGGAAGAAGCAGGCAGCTGGTATTCTATCTGTAATGGAGTAGCCAGCGTAGTCACCAGATCTCAACCCCATAGAGCTGTTATGCGAGCAGCTTGACCGTATGGTACGCAAGAAGTGACCATCAAGCCGATCCAACTTATGGGAGGGGCTTCTGGAAGCATGGGGTGAAATTTCTCCCGATTACCTGAGCAAATTAACAGCTAGAATGCAAAAGGTCTGCAATGCTGGAATTGCTGCAAATGGAGCATTCTTTGACGAAAGCAAATTTTTAAGGAGAAAATTATTATTTCAAATAAAAATCATTATTTCTAACCTTGTCAATGTCTTGACTATATTTTCTAGTCATTTTGCAACTCATTTGATAAATATAAGTGTGAGTTTTCATGGAAAACACAAAATTGTATGGGTGACCCCAAACTTTTGACCGGTAGTGTAGGTGCGGGTCCTGTGGATATGTCATAAATGTCCCTGATAGTAAAACTCCTTTAAATATGTCAGTTATATAGGACAGTTTGACCTGGTACCAAAAGGTCTCAGGTTAAAGTAGGGCAGCGCATAGAAACTGATAAAAGCAAAAATCTATTGAAAAATCAACTCATTTGATAAATATAAGTGTGAGTTTTCATGGAAAACACAAAATTGTCTGGGTGACCCCAAACTTTTAAACGGTAGTGTATACAGTAGAAAATTTCATTGCACCAGGTCAATATTATTGTTAAATGTATAATTATCACTGTTATCTTATATTATCTTAAACAATGGATTGGGGTTGCACGATGCATCGAAATATTGATACTATTTAGATGCCGTGCACCCTCAAATGGTTCAATACCATTAATTCATGTATTTCGATACTACGCAGTGCGGCCGCACAGCCCAGTATTGTAACAGATGAATGCAGTCACTAGCAAAATGTGCGGCGGCACTGGCCCTGAACACAGAGAACATGGTGAGCACTAGAACTCAGAACTCTTCAGTGCCAACCACATCACATCATTCAGATGGCGCGGGCACAAATGTGATCAGGAGCGGGGCAATGGCTGTATTACACAGCCACAGCCCCGCTCTAACGGCGGAGATAAGACAAACCTCTCTCTGCCGCTATCTCCTTGAATGCCGTGATCAAAGCTGACCACGGCATTCAAAAGGAAAATGAGCAGGCGGGACACCCCTTTGATCGCGTCACAGGAAATCCAGGTAACGCGATTGAGGGACATACCATATATGGAGAGACTGGCCAGGGTCCATTGAAGGATCCCAGGGCTGTCTAACCACATTTCCTGTTGTTAGGCCATACTTAGATATGGGACAGTACATTAAAGTTTAAAAATAAAAGTAAAAAAAGTACGATTAATAAAAAAATAATGTTAAATAAAAAAAATCTGTAAAAATACACAAATGCACATTATATACAATAAACATTTTTTAAATAAGTCCGAATTCATAAAATAATATACATATTTGGTATCGTCACATCCGTAATAAGCTGCACAACAAATGTATAGCGTCATTTATGATGATCGGTGTATGCTGCCAAAATAAAAATATCTATAAATTAATCGGCAATGTGAATCTGTCAAAAAACAAAGTCTCATACAGCTACGTCTAGCAAAAAATTTAAAAAGTTATGAGCGCCGGATGCAAAGAGAAAAAAATAAAAAATTGTTCTGTCCTAATGGCCAAAATTGGCCATGTCCCTAAGGGGTTAACACCAATGTTGCCATTATGTGAGGGAAATTATGGGGTCACCTATTAATGTGAGGCACTTGCTGTTATTAATTTTGAACCACCATGTGTCTCACATTAATAGTAATTAACCCCATCATGTACCTCACACATTAACCCAATGTTGCCCATTATGACTGAGGTACACTGAGGTTAATTACTATTAATGTGAGACACATGGAGGTTCAAAATTTATAACTCCATGTGCCTCACATCAGAATATTAAAGGATTTTTTTTTTTTTTTTTTATTGTTGGCAAAGTATCGTTTTGGTATCGAAAATCGCAATACTAGATGAAGTATCGGCATCAAAATCCAAATTCTGGACAACCCTACAATGGATACTTATGAAAACAGGAAGATGAAATTTATTTTTAAAATTATCAGAAACATACGGTACTTTGTTTTGTTACATGCAATGAGTTAAATCAAACATTAAGTCTTTTAGATGTACAGAATACCAAAATCCTAATTCGAGTAATCAAAGAGATTTGGTACACGGCAATTCGAATCACTAAAACCACAGACTGTCCAATACATATGGTTCACATGGATGTCTACATTTGTCATGAAGAAGGACTATACTAAGAAGGACTATATAATTTGTACTATATATTCAAAACAAATAAGGCCGATTCATATGGTTTGTAGTACATATGTCGTGTAGCATATTCAGTGTAAATGGAAAGCATGGCTGAGCTAGAAATAGGTTACTGCGGGCAGTTTCCCTCAAAACAATCAAGCGCAATGCTAAAACCATCCAGTACATGTGTTATATCATCACAATCTTGTAATAAAATACTAGCTGCACAGAATCTTACTATTTTGAAGATTTCTTGTTTTCGGTTTGATGACCTTGCCATCTCGAGGATCTGGGAATAGAATAATAATGGTGACAACTGGCCTCAGCGGTACTTTGTTTGTCTGTATCCTCTGCTTCTTTTTTGTTCATTGCATTGATCTTGTGTTTCGCCTTGTCTCTAGTGATGTTCTACACTTTGCTGCTCCTCCTACAATGTGCATGCTTTTAGCACTGGAAAGCAAATTGATTGCCAGCAAGATGTTTTTTAAAGCACAACAACTTGACTCAGATGAAATAATGTGCTTGTTCTATTTAGGTAAAAGGAAAAAAAATACTAAATTACCCCTAGGCATTCAATTTCCTGCAGTTATTCTATAATACATTGTTGTAAACCAAATCCTCAAATAAATTAAAAAGGACAATGATGATGATAATGATAATGACCACAATGATGATGGTTATGACAATGAATATGAATTTTCAAGATATTATTATAAAAATTATGTCAATTTCAGCCTTGACAATTATCAGTAGAATAGTTGTGAAATGGGTTTTACTAGTTGAATAAAAAATTTTTTTTAACATCGCATGACCTAGGCAAAATACAATTTTGTGGTGACACCCTCTCCAGTAGTATGATGTAATTAAAAGCAAAAAAAGTGTGATCCCTCTTGTTGGCACTGTACCTCTCAGACGGTTTATTGATATGCCATGTGATTTTAGCCTGAGTAAGAGACCGTTCCGGTCTTGAAATGCTTAACTATTTTACTTGTGTTTTAAAAACACAGCAATAAACCGTAATTTTTCCAATATTGTGGTCATAGACCCCTTTCTTTCATCCCCGAGTCAACGCCAATGCGTATGGAATCGTAAGGACTGCCACGAGCAGACTGCTGAGGGGTACAGAGCCAACAACAGGGATTACCCTTTTTTGCTTTGAATCCCGGGCTGCACTCCTCCACATACAGATAAGCACATCAGGACGTTGTGCTCCTAGTACAACGTCACCAGATGAACACAACTTCATCACTCCCAACACCATCGCCTCAAAATCCTTTGGGATGATGCACTATCTGTATTTTTTGTGTCCCCCCTCTCCTGTAGTGTCTTTTTTTGCGTGGGTAACGTAATTTGGACATAAACATTAGATAATTGTCGGCAGACACCTCTGATGGTAACTAGGTCTGATGACAATATAATGTGTATGAGGGCAGCCCTAGATGTTGGGGAAAACATGTTTGCCATGTTTGATTTAAACCTGCTTGATACTTTGCTCTAAATTCAAGCTCCTGGGGCCCAATGCAAAATCTGTAACAGGGCCACCAAATTTACATGCAATTTAGAGTAATATATGGCAAAAGAACTGTTAGACCACCTTACACACCAGCTCCAAGATAAGACTTCAACCTCTGCATCTTATATATTTATGTCCCTAAAATCCCTTAAACAGTGATGTCACTGCACAGGAATAATTCTTACTGTTATGTCAAAGAACATAAATAATGCACATAGTGATATCTCACCACAGGAATAATAAAGACAGTGGTGTCATAGTACAGGGATAATAAGCACAGTAATATAACTGAACAGGGGTAACAAACAGAATATGTCTGCAATAAAGATAGTTGTAATATGGTGTTTTCTCAAGTGGTTTCCCATCTGCTCCGTCACACCGGCTTTGTTCTACACTACACACCACAGCAGTCTCTGCTTCAGTTCTGCACAGGCTGTGTCACCCTCCAGGCATTCATCCTCAGAGGCTGCAACCTCCCGCCTTTCACTGTTCTCCCGCAATAGGCAAGTCTGCTCTGTTCACAGGATCTCCACCAGCAGTTCCGACTGTACTCCATACGGTTCTCCCACTCTCTCCCCCTTGGGCGCTAAAACAACCTTTATATGGGTTCCTTCTGATCTTTGCCTCCATCAGCCTGGTGGCGCAGTATATCAGCATTACTCTCTCACTTGCCAGTACTAGGGGGATGTGGGGGCTGTATGGCACTGTCTACAAGGAGGAGGTGGGGGATTATGGCACTGTCTACAGGGAGGTTGTATGGCAAAATCTACAGGGGGGCACTATACTGTATGGGGGCCACTAAGCGGATATTATACTGTGTAGGGGTACTACAGGGGACATAATTCTGTGGCCACAATTAGAGGACAAAATACTGTGTACTTGAAGGGGTTGTAATATATTCTATTATTAAATATTATTATACTGCATGGGGGCACTAAAGGGGCATTATAATTTTTTATGGGGCATTTTTTTTAATGATGAGGTGGGGCGCCGAAAGATCATTTCGCACGGAGTGCCATCTATTCTAAGGCCGGCCCTGGCTGTTTGCACCACCGCACACAGGGTCCTAAAGTTGATGAGGGTCAGGACCCTGCGTGCAGCGGCCCCGGAGGTGAAAAGGATACTCCAAAGGAAAACACTTGATGTTATCCATGGGTTTATGGGCCCCATAGCAGATGCATTGGTGGTAGTTTCACCCCTGGGGAACAGGGTGCTCCTAACTTTCTATGATCATGTCTACTTTTGCAAAATTAAATTTTATTTAGCAAGACAGGAACACGAAAATGCAAACTGACGAAATTACATGGATTAATTTATTAACTATTGGACAGTAGAATGAGCTTGAGGAATAAAAAGGATTGCTTGTGCAGCTCATAAAGATTGTGTGGCTTTTCATTTTAAAGTAATAGGTTGTGAGTATGACAGGTAGAATAATACTCATGTTCAGTCAGTATATACTGGGATTAAATATGTTAAATAAATGTTGGTAGGAGATATATTAACAAAAATGAAATAAGTGTCTGCACTGTGACCTACATTTTCACCATGGTGATTGTGCGAGCACTACCATAGAGGCCTCCAACATCACAACTGTCACAATCTGTGGGTATGTGTACCCACTAGGATGCACCGCCGTAGCGGGGAGGAAGCTGGCCACACAACAGAGTATCCAATAATACAAAGTCCAGCACAAGGGTACTTGAATAGTCCAGACAGTCTTAGTGGCTAGGCACAGATGGTACTTCAGACAGCAGATGATGCAAAGCGTGGCAGATGACACCAGGCATGGTGTAACACAGCAGGCGTGACCAGAGGCACAAAACGACTCCAACTTCTAAGGCACATGAACAACGGTAGCACAGGATACGGGAAACAGGATACAGGAATGGGAACACTGGGAACAGGATAACACTAAGGGACCATTTGCAAGACAAACACAGGTAAACACAACAACGCTCAGGCAATGAGTGAAGGGGCAGGGCCCTTCTTATAGTCCAGGATGGTCATGGGTTGATTGGTAATTATTTTCAAGTGCACACGATGGCCCTTTAAGGCCGGGCTCGAGCGTGCGCGTGCACCCTATGGGACACAGCCGAATGGAGCGAAAGTGAGCGCTGGCGTCTCCTGGGGAGGACATAAGGCACAGCGCTCACTGATCCATGGCTGCGACCGTTGGGGGGGTGAGTAATCCCGATGGTCCGTGGCCATGGGCGCTACAACAACATACAAGGCTGGAGGCCAAAGGGGTTGATTGATTGTTGGAATTTTGGTGGTGAAATAAGTGTCAATATCTTATATGGAAAGACAGCTCAGGATCTGTTGAAGGACCCCAGAGCAGTCAGCTTATATTGCCTGTTGTTAGGGCATAATTAGGTATTCCCTAACAATTACCCAGTGTCATCTCCAGGTGTAAATGGGCATTTGGTCAATGGAGTCACAGTGGGACACCTCTCTATACCCCAAACTTGGCTTGGCAAGCATAGAGCATGCTAACTTAGATTGTTATGGGAATGCCCAAGCCTAGTGGACTTTGGTATTTGCACACTTTAACCTGATGCTAGTGCCAGCCCTACATCTTATTCATTTTAAAGTAAGAGCATCTATTAGATGCTGATCAGGAAATAGATCCGCGAGTGCTACCGATAAATAGTGCATACCGTATACTCATTATTCAGTACATGTTCCACTAATGCCAAACATGCCCTAATATGCCAAACCATATCCCTATATACAGTGTCCGTTGGGACATGTAGTGCCCCAGTAATGCCATTGTGTATCCTTTCTTTGAAGAAATGGAGCCACTTCCCCCGCTCAATATTTTGCCCAGGGTGCTACATCTATGTTGATCCAGCTGGGAAATGTGCTGTCCAATTGAGCTTTTAACCAGCCGATCGGTGCCATTTATTGTTCAGGGATAGAATTGCCACTGACCCACCAAAGTGTTAAGTCTAATAGGCCGTTTAGTATTCATCAGTGACCTCAACAAGGAAGTTTTGGACTCTGCAATGAACGGCCTGTACTGAGCAGCTGTTGAAAAGATGTCCAAGGATATTAGCTGGTTGCTATGGTGACATCTGCAGAGTCAGACAAGTCTTCAAGTCTTAGGCCTAATTCACACGAGTGTATCAGATTTATGCGCGTGAAAAACGTGCGTGAATCTGGTCCGTGTGTGTTGCGTTATGCACCAGTGTGCTTTGTGAGTGGCATGCACTTATTCACACACTCGCAAAACAGTAGCTCTATTTTCTATCGAATTAATGCGGAAATCACGCACCGCACACGGATGTGCATCCGTGTATAGTGCGTGATTTTCACGCATCCATAGTCTTCAATGGGCACGTAGGTGTGTGAAAACACACAAATATAGGACATGCAGTGAGTTTCCCGCAGCGGACCCTCGCTGCGTGAAAACTCACGCATTTGTGAACGGCCCCATTGAAATCAATGGGTCCGTGTGCTATGCCTGATTTCCATGCGCAGCACACGGATGTGATTCACGCTCGTGGTGAATGAGGCCTTAATTGGGAACCAGGGGTGCTAATGGAAAATACAAGGCATCAGGTATAAGGCCTCATGTACACGGCCGTAGCCAAGTGCACGGTCTGTCATCCGCGGGACGTCCACAATCACGGACTTGTGCACACAGAAGATGTGCATTTATTTCAATGGGACAGGACTGCAATTGTGAACTGTAAAATGACTTGTCCTGAGTTTTAGCAGTCCTCATTGCTGCCCCCACACGTGTAAACCACGGTCGTGTGCTTGGGCTCATAGAAATGAATGGGTACGCAAATCATCTGCATTTTTGTGGATGAATTGCGGACGCAAATACATGTTTGTGTGCATGAGGCCCAAGACATTTTCAGGGTATGGTCCCAGTTCAAGTCAGACACAAGAGAACAAAGTAAGGCCAAGTTGTCACAAGCAGAACAGTTTTAAAACAACAGGGACAATGGAGGATAAATTAGCCTTTAGGCCCCATGCACACGGCCATGCCCGTAACAACGGCCCAAGATTGTGGGCACGGCCAGCTGCTGACGGCTGCCCGCATGTTCGGGCCGTGCTCCCATACAAAGTATGTGAGCACAGCCCGTGAAACACAAAAAAACTGACACGCTCCATAATTCCCGGCACAGTTCTACGGCACGGACACCCATCCATACCGATATGGAAAGGTGCTAGCAGTCAATAGAACTGAATGGGGCCGTAATTACGGACCGAAATTACGGTCCTTAACTACGGGCGATTTTACGGTCGGGTGCATGGGGCGTAACTCTAAAAAATGGCTGATGTGAAAAACTATTTAAAAAAGTTGAATGTGAGCAGGCGCACATGGGATGGCTACCACACGTCATCACTACATTTTTGAAAAGGCTGATAGGACCAGGAGAGGAGGAGGAACCCAAGGGGAACCTAGCCAGACCCTGCAACAGTATGGTTATATTTGGTTATATGAATGTACAGTCCTGGCCAAAAGTTTTGAGACTGACACAAATTTTAGTTTTCACAAAGTTTTCTGCTTCAGTGTTTTTAGATCTTTTAGTCAGATGTTTCTATGGTATACTGAAGTACAATTATAAGCATTTCATTTGTTTTGAAACTTTTATTGACAAATACATGAAGTTTTTGCAAAGACTAAATATTTACAGTATTGACCCTTCTTTTTCAAGACTTCTAAAATTCTTCCTGGCATGCTGGGTATCAGCTTACGGGCCAAATCCTGAATGATGGCAACCAATTCAGTGCTAGGAGGTTATCATAATTTCTGTATTTTTGTTTTTCCACCCGCTTTTTGAGGATTGACCACAGGTTCTAAATGGGATTGAGATCTGGGGAGTTTCCTGGCAATGGACCCAAAATTTTAATGTTTTGTTCACCAAGCCACTTAGTTATCACTTTTGCCTTGTGACATGTGCTCCATCATGCTGGAGAATGCATTGTTCATCACCAAATTTCTCCTGTATCATTGGGAGAAGTTGCTCTTAGAGAACGTTTAGATACTATTCTTTAATTATGAAAGTCTTCTTAGGCAAAATTGTGAGTGAGCCCACTCCCTTAGATGAAAAGCAACCCCACACATGAATGGTCTCAAGATACTTTACTGTTGGCATCACACGGGACTTATGGCAGCGCTCACCTTTTCTTCTCTGGAAAATTATTTATCCCTGTCCTTTGCAGTCCAATCCCTGTACTTCCTGCAGAATTTCAGTCTGACCTTGATGTTTTCCTTGGCGAGAAGTGGCTTCTTTGCTGCCCTTCTTGACACCAGGCCAGCCTCCAAAATTCTTTGCCTCACTATGAATGTAGATACACTGACACCTGCCTACTACCATTCCTGAGCAAGCTCTGCACTGGTGTTGAACCAATCCCGTAATTGAATCCTCTTTAGGAGACGGTCCTGGCACTTTCTCAATATTCTTGGGCGCCTTGACGCCTTCATCACAGCAAACGAACCTCTCTCATTGAAGCTCCAAGTTGCACCCAAAACAAAGACCATGATTTATAAATAAAGGATATTGCACAAACCCATGGACTGCATGATAGGAAGCACGCAGGAACACTCCACACTGACTGCCCCCGACGCACGTTTCGCCGTCAGCTTTCTCAAGGGGTACAACTTGGAGCTTTAGCTGTATACTCTTACATGCATGCACAATTGTGTGCTCTTCTGTTAGGTGCTAAATATATTTATGTGCTTCTGTTGTCCAAATACTTGATCTATATGATTATCTTTTCTATAGATATCTGCATTTGTTACCACATCACAGGATGTTTATAGTATGGTAGCATATATATTGGATTATTCACGCAGCTCCTCCATACTTTCCTTTTTAACTGTGTGCTATATTGTTTTTATATTTTGATGGCCAATGTGTTATGTATATTTCAATAAAGTTTATTTTATATTGTCATGGTACATGACTTGTGCTATGTGTGTTTCATTTTCTGGATATACTAGTAGTCTTCACAGTCTGGTATAGGTATTGATATTTGCTTTATGATTTGTGTGGACGCATTATTGTTTGGCGCATGCCAATGGTCTATACTCGTATAGGTATTCATCATCTCGTCTTCTTGTGTCTGCCTTTCTCTTCATGCGGTCGACCGCCAGCGGAAGATTCTTCTCCTGTCAGCCAGACGAACAAAAGTCCTCCCCAGGGGGAATGTCTCTAACTTGCAGAGGGATGACAGGGATGATGCAGGACGGGTTAATGATACTCTGTGGAGACTCCATAGTGTCCTCTGTCGCTAATGACTTGGACAAGGCATTGGCCCTCACATTCCTGTCGGCCGGACGGTAGTGGAGCTCAAACTGGAACCAGGCAAAGAACAGCGACCACCTGGCCTGACGGGGATTCAGTCGTTGGGCCATCTGGAGATAAGTGAGGTTCTTGTGGTCCGTAAATATCAAGATGGAATGAACTGCGCCCTCTAATAGATGTCTCCACTCCTCCAGAGCCAATTTGATGGCAAGTAACTCCCGATCCCCAATCGAGTAGTTGTGTTCTGCGGAAGAGAAGAGCTTAGAGTAATAGCCACAGACCATTGACTTGCCTTTGGAGCCTCTCTGGAACAGGAGTGCACCAGCACCGACAGAGGAGGCATCCACCTCCAACGAGAACTGTCGAGAAACATCTGGATGATGGAGGATAGAGGCTGACGTGAAGGCACTCTTCAGGCTATTAAATGCGGTCTCTGCTTCTGGAGTCCACACCTTGGCGTTCATGCCTTTCTTGGTGAGGTTAGAGATAGATGTCAGTGAGGAGAAGTTTTGAATGAACTGTCTGTAGAAATTGGCGAATCCCAGGAAGTGCTGTAAGTGCTGGCCCTTTAAGAGCAGGCACGAGCATGCGCTCACCCTAAGGGACCCGGCCAGGAAAAGCGGAAGTGAGCGCTGGCGTCTCTAGAGGAGGAGATGGGGACCAGCGCTCACAGTTCCATGGCTGCAGGCTTTAGGAGGTGAGGGAGCCTGACGGCCCGCGGCCATGGTCATGACAGTAACCATGGTTAACAGAAGAAGACAATGACTTCAAGCACCTTTCCCCTTTTAAAGCAACCAGTCTGCTCTTATAATTCAATCAGCATGACAGAGTGATATCAGCTGCCTTGTCCTCGTTAACACTTTCTCCTGAGCTAACGAGAAAATCACTGAAATTATGTTAGCAGCTCATTTTGTGGCAGGGCTGAAATGCAGTGAAAATTGTTTTTTTTGTAATTGTAAATTTTCATGGCAAGGAATGACTTTGCAATTAATTGCAATTAATTTAATCACTCATCATAACAATCTAGAGTTAATGCAAATTGCCACAATAAAAACTGAAGCAGCAAACTTTGTGAAAACCAAAATTTGTGTCAGTCTCAAAACTTTTGGTCAGGACAGTACTCCCGATAAAGACCAATATTGCTACAAACATTAACAAACATGGAAGAAAGGCACAGATCACCAGATGAAGCAAGGAGTAGACAAAAAAACTAAATTTTATGGCCAGTGATCTATCAGCTGAAATACATTGTAACAGAGCAGCCAAATCACCCATTTAATAATAAATGTATTTTTATGTCTATGGTCATATACACATTCGAGTCATATTATTGTGACCACTAAGCTAATAGCCAGAGTAACCGCCGTCTGCAGCACGGACAGCAACTCAAAAAGGTGCTGGTAGGTTGTCTCAGGTATCTGGAACCGTGCTGACCACAGTGCATACCACATTTGCTGGAGGGTGCATGGGGGAGGATCCATAAAGTGAACAAGACGATCGCGGTGGTCCCACAGATGCTCAATTGGGTTAAAGCCTGGTAAATTATGAGGCCAGAGAAGTACTTGGAAGTCTTGGTCGTGCTCTTCCAACCACTGTCGGACATTTCTAGCCATGTGACATGTCTCATTGTCTTGCTGGAGGATTCCATCTGCCCCAGGGAAGACAAACAGAATGTATGGGTGGATGTGATCTGCAACGATGGATTCATACCCAAATCGGTTCTGAGTGCCTTTCACATGGATGTAGTGTCTGGAAAGAAAAAAGTACACAGCGCCACATGGTGAAAGATAAACCTGATAGGTGGGGTGATTATAGTATAGGTAAGTAATTGCACTCACTGAAGGTAGTTTGTACTGGCAGGTACAACTTATGAAAGTAGGCAGTAGTAAAATGGTTACAGCTTTCAATATCCAGATACCGGCATCATGGTTGTGGTGCCACAGAAAATATTCATTTTTAAATATATTTTTTCAAAATATATAATTGTTTTAATTTCACATGGATGCGTGGGGCCAGAGTGCCATGAAAAAATTTCCCCAGACCATAACGCTGCTGCCACCAGCTTGTGTTCTTCCAGCAATGGTTGCAGGGTGTTTGTTCCCTGATATTTCTCGCCTCACATGCCAATGTTCATCCATACGATGAATGAAGAAAACGTGACTCATAGGAGAAGGCAATCCTTTGCCAATCATCGGTGGTCCAATTCTGATACTGCAGTGCAAATTAAGCCTTTTTTTCAGATGCAACTTTGTTAGCATAGGAACAGTGAAGATCCGTCTGCTTTGGAGCCCCATATGCAGTAGGGTTCGCTGAACTGTTGCTTCAGACACACGTCTGGTAACCCCCTGGTTGATTTTCAGCTAGCGCTTTGCTCGGGACTCCAGCCCTGCTCCCGACGCCCATATTTTGTCAATTCAGGGGTTTCCTATCGCTGGAGTTCCCGAGCAGAGCATCAGCTGATGCTCTGCCTGGGGACTACAGCACTTCTGCCAACGTCACTGTCCATATATGGAAACTGACATCGGCAGCAGTACTGGAGTCCCCGAGCAGAGCATCAGCTGATGCTCTGCTTGGGAACTCCAGCGATAGGAAACCCCTGAAGTCACTGACCATATATGGACAGTGACGTCAGGAGGAGGGCTGGAGTCCCCAGGCAGAGCATCAGCTAATGCTCTGCTCGGGAACTCCAGCGATAGGAAACCCCTGAAGTCACTGACCATATATGGACAGTGACGTCAGGAGGAGGGCTGGAGTCCCCAGGCAGAGCATCAGCTAATGATCTGCTCGGGAACTCCAGCGATAGGAAACCCCTGAATTGACCAAATATGGACGTCGGGAGCAGGGCTCAAGTCCCAAGCAAAGCGCTAGCTGATGCTCTGCTCGGGACTCAAGTAATAGGCAATGTGACAGCCCCTTGCGGTCAACCTAGTGACAGAGAAGTTTCCCAATTATAATTGTTTTTTGAAAAAAAAAAAAAAGATTATATTACAGCAAATATTTCTTGTTTCTTAAAGGGGAATGACAAATAATGACATAAACGGAGCACAGGATGTGCTTGCTACCTGTTTGTATAGTATGCAAATATCCGTTTTATGCATTTCTTGTCCATTGTCATGTCTTGGCCATTATTTTTATTTATTTTTTAGAATTGTAAGGGGTGAAGCAAATATTGGTTCTCATAGTTTGACATTTGTTTTAAAAAATAAGGCTCGGCTCACAACCTCATTTATGGGCTACATAAGAAGTATACATTTGTATACCAAAAACAGAATGCAAACAAACTGTGACATACACATAGGTTTCTATAGATCAAATATATGCAAAGCAGTGTACTTGTGGCATATATTTGTCTGGATACTGTTTCTTTTACAATATGTTAAAAAATATGTTAAAAAAATAGGATCCAAATGAATTATTTAATTTTTCTTCTTAAATTGGAGGTTAATTGTACATGGATCCAAATCTTTGTATACATTTGCACAGTATACATGTGGGTTCAAGCAGTCCCATGCTATCAATACTTAAAAGTTAGAAAACTGACATGTCAAAACTATCATAGAAAATGGGATTGCGTTGCCGATAGCAACCAAGCAGAGTTCTGCTTTCACTTTCTAAGCTGTATTGGAAAAATTCATCCTGTCCTATGGTTGCTATAGCAACAGTGCCACTTTTCTAACAAATTTGATATACTTTTTTCTCCTTGATTTTAGTTCATAGGATAGTAGTTATATAGGCATCTGCAGTGGATGGGGAGGACGGTTTACATGGGTGTATTCAGTAAATAGGAGAGGGTGTATTTAGTGGATGGGGTAGGAGTGGTGTTATCAGTATACAATTACACAGGGTGATACATAGTTCCCACACACAGTAGGTGCAGGAATTGGGGGAGGTTTGTGAGGCAGGACATGTGTAGGGCACACCCAGAAAAGCCAGAAAGATCACATAACACTGGGACACAAAGCAGAGCATTACACAGGAAGCTGCAAACATGTCTTTAGCTGCTCTTATTTCATTTCTGAAAAGCAAAGAATCCATAATCTTCAATGCTGTAGTAGCCTTACTGACAGTGGGAGGGCAGCAGCTCTTTTCTTTCTTCGCTTTTAGCTGCCCATGCAGCCCCACAGAAAATCTGAGGTATGGACTGGCATTCCTGGGAGTACCAGCCTTGATCCTGCTCATTGTGGGCTTCGTGTTCAATGACAATACATGGAGATTATTTACAGGCTCAACCTATGACTACAGCATCCAGGAGAGAAGCAGGCAGAGCATCCTTATGAAGTATAAACTCATCTGCTTTGTGCTGGGCAATGTCACTGGCAGGAGTCTGGTAGCCCCGGTCACTTGGCTGGTAGTCACCCTGCTAAATGGGTCCTACTATGCGTGTGCTGCCAGCGAGTTTGCCAATGTGGATCACTATGATATCTTTAAGAACTTCAGTGCTGACGCCAGGAAGTTCACCCTGGCACAGTTCCCATGTGCCCAGCTGGTTCCAAGCAATTTCTCCAGAATCAGAGAAGAAGTGTTACTGGAACTCAAGTACCAATCACAGGTATAACTAAATGTCAAGCTTTGGTGCCAATCTTCACTGTTGTTGTCAGTGTGCGAATGGTAATATGCCATACAATGCAGGCAGGGAATAAACGATCTCAAGATTACATCACAATACAGAAGTTACAAGTTGGGACATTTCCATAAATAGGAAGACAGTTTATGTGCAACTATACATGTAGCAAAGCTGAATTTGTCATTTAACCCTTAGGGAGGGCATTGGGAAAACTTACAAAAGACCCGTTTAAACTGGGCAATTATTGTGACGGTGATTGGACAGTGTAAACACACAAAGTTCAACAATAAATGGTAGAACTAGCTTTAACTGGTTAAGGACACGGCCAATTTTGGCCTTGAGGACCAAACAATTTTTTAATATTTCCCTCTTTGCATCCGGGCGCTCATAACTTTTACATTTTTTGTCCTACGTAGCTGTATGAAACGTTGTTTTTTTTGCGGGACGCGTTATACTTTATGTAGGTACAATTTTTTGTTACATTTACATTATCGTTTAATTTCTATACATTTTTATTTTGGCAAAAATGTAAAAAAAAAAGCATTTCCGCTGCAGTTTTCTTACAACGTTAAACGTTATACATTTATTGTACAGGTTGTTACGGACGTGGTGATTCCAAATATGCGTATATTATTTCATGTTTTGGAACTTATATTTTGAAAAGTTTATTTATTGTAAAAAATGTGTACTTCTGTGTATTTTTTTTTACAATTTTTTTTATTTAAGAAAACATTTTTTTTAAATTCATTTAACTTTTTTTTTTAATCCCATAGAGGAATTTTTCATTTTTATTTTTAAACTTTAATGTACTGACATATATGCTAGTACATTCGACTGTATACTGATTGTACAGAGGCGGTTGTTAGGGCATACCTAAGTATGCCCTAACAACAGGAAACATGGTCAGACAGCCCTGGGGTCCTTCAATGGACCCTGGGCTGTCTGCCCATACCAGGTATAGCCATTGATCGTGTCACAGGGATTTCCTGTGACGTGATCAAAGGGGAGACCCCCTTCTCACTTTAGCTTTGAATGCCGCGATCAGCTTTGATCGCGGCATTCAAGAGGTTAATGGCGGAGAGGTTTCTCTTCTCTCCGCCGATAGAGTGGGGCTGCGGCTGTGTATTACAGCCGCTGCCCCGCTCATTGTGGCACGCGGACACTGGCTGTCACACAGGACGAGAATACTCGTCCTAATGCGCCAAGTACCCGCCGCTCAGGACGAGTATTCTCGTCTTGTGTTGGCAACCAGTTAATTGTTGATCTACATGATTGTGCATACCTAAACATCATCACCATTGTTGGTGATAGTGGTAAATGTAATTAACACTTGTAGCGACATTTACATTACATGTGCAGAGGCGATTCGGAAAGATTTTTAAAACCACCGATCATTTATCAGAGGTTTTAAAAACTGTTCTGTGTAAAATGTACCTAACTTTTCAGAATAAGTTGTCAAATGTGTTTGCACATGAGGAATAACACTATTTTGTGCCATTATATGACTTGTATGTGGCAATATTCAGCAGTTTTCCCCTCTGCAGGCTTTATCTCCAATTCTCAGTTGATCTAGTGGGCAGAGCCTAACTGCTATCATGTCTTCCATACACTGCACACACAGAAGAGGAGAATCCTGCTCTCCTATCTCTACCTATCACATATATACATAAACTGCAGCAGCATGGAGGAGATTATACAGCAGTAATGAGCAGTGTAGCTGAGAATCCAGCAGTGGGGTGACACAGATGTGATGGTAAGATTTCTTGTATTTCTCTCTGCTTCTACTTCCTCCCCATGATCATCCCTCCCTCTCCATAGACTTGTATGCAGCTTGTGTGTTGCTGACTCACACTCTCTCCCTGCTCTCTCCTCCTGCCCCTCCCCTCTCCATAGGCTTGTATAGGCAGTAAAGAGACACACACCAACTTTCTGCAACCCTCTCCTCTGTTCTGTAAACTGGGTCGGCTAATGCTTGTTAACAGGGGTAGACAGCAGATTACAGGAAGGGAGACCCCTAGTGGCAGTAACTTCACACAGAATTTGCAGGAAAAAAGGAACTACATTTTAAAAATAAGCAAATTACAACGTTGTTTTATATCAGGCATTCTATTAGATTAGCATAAATTGTTTTAAAAGTAAGTGTCCGTTTAAAGTAAAGACAACCGACCCATAGCAGGAAGATAATAAAGATAATGTTTCCATCCATCTAACCCTCCCTAACCATATGTGTGAAAATAAAAAAAATTGCATTCACCAATATTGTCATCTCCAATATTGGGGACTCATAGCTACTGTATCTTCCTCTGTTGAAGTACTGGCGGCATTGTTACCTATACGCGTGGTCACCTCGTTTTCACGCCTGTTAGACATGTTCATTTAGTGATTGCCTAGCAACCTCTGCACATGTAGAAATTATTTCTTAAAGGCTATGTACACCTTTGAAAAAGTTTTTGGTTATTTTAACTAAATATGTGTATTAGTGCAACTTTGTAATGACATTTTATTACTTTTTGAGATACTGCTTCTTTGTATCCTGTATACAGAGCAGCTGTATCTTGCAATGAGACCTGAATCTGTCAGGTCAGCGGCACTGACAGGTTCAGTGAATTCGGGTCCTGCATGGGATCCACCTGTTATCTATCACATATAAGTTATGAACTTAGATGTGATGATCGATAACAGCTTGATCCATCCTGCGTGTCAGAGACACAAATGACCTGCTGTCACTGAATCCGTCAGTCTCGCTAACCTGACGGATATAGGTTCCAGCGCACGATATAGCTGCTCTGTATAGTCTATAAAAAAATAGGCAGCACTCCTGAATCTCCAAGTGAAAAAATCAAGTGATGAACTTTATTCCATAAGCGACGTTTCGGCAGATACAACTGCCTTTCTCAAGAAGATCCAGGAGTGCTGCCTATTTTTTTTGTAGACTATTACGAAGGATATAGCCTTTATCCTGAGGCTGGCACCCACATGTATTATTCATTCCTGCATGGTGCTGCTCTTGATTTTCTTTTTTGCTCTGTATACAGGGTACAAAGAAGCTGTACCTCAAAAAGTTAAAATGATCTTTAATTAAATGTAATTACAAAGTTGCACCAATTATATATATATATATATATATATATTATATATATAAATAACGTTTTCAAAGGTGTAATGAAAGATGTCAAAATTAAATTCCCACAGAAAATTCCTGTTAAGAGTATGCAAGTATGTAATAGGTGAACCACAGACTGCTTGTGCTATGTGACAAACTAAAATCTGCTGTACATCAGGTACTGTTATAGACTTTTCTTTCATTTCGCATTAAGGAATATGGCTATAAACCAGTGTGGCACATGTATAAGTGCACACTATCTTTTTGCTGAAACCCTTTAAAAATGAATCTCTGTACCTTCTTTAAATGGCACATATTTACAACATTCCAGAGCAGGCATTCATACATGGCAGTGCTTAGCATAACACAACTTATTTGAAGGAACTTTCTCATTTTATGAAGTTTGTGATAGAAAATACATGTTTTCCAATATAAAAATCAAACAGTAACATATAGCCCAAGTATGGAATACAGGTCAAGGGAAATTGAAGCTCTGATTTGGACCTGATTACCCTAGGGAATTGCATAACTAGTAAATGGCACCTTTATAAAGGTTTTCCACCAAATACATTTATCACCTATCCACAGGATAGGTGATAAATGTATGGTGGCTGGAGGCCCCACTGGTGGTCCCCCTACAATCACTGGAATAGGGGTCCCAAGTTTCTCCTTCGCAAAAAAGGAGTTTAAATGGAGTGGTGGACAAGTATGCTCCATTCAAACTCTATGGGACTGATAGAAATCCTCCTATTAGCTTAATTTTTTTTTCTTGCAGTCTAGTCGTTGTAGTAATTTCCTGCAGCGACCAAATGCTACAATGTAGTGAACAGAATTTGTAAAAATCCCATTCACATACCTGGTTGAAAACTGTGCGGTTTTCAGGGAATGCAATCTGAACGACTCCCTAATTAATAATTACAAAGGAAAAAAATGAGTTTTCCTTTAAGGCTCACTGTGCAAAGTAATAATTCCTCCAAAAATGGGGACTTTGCCGGACTAGAGTAAAAAGGTACACTTGGGAGGTATAGCATGGATCATGTGCAATATAAGGCACAATTCAGGCACATTTGAATTCCTACACTGATTTCCAGTTTATCCTTCTACCGACTTTATCCAAGAAATGCGTGTTGCATTTCCTGTTTTAATACCTGAAGGGATGTACCTTATTGATGACTCACTAATTTTACTGTAAGAAGTCAGGAAAAACAGGTATGTGAGAACCCAACCCAGGCCCAGGATTTCTGACAAGTATTTACTCGTACCATGTACATTAAACTTCAGATTCAGGGTGATATTGCATACAGTGTCTACCCATTGGGGACACTTTCGTTTGCAGCACATGTGTGCGTGCAGGAGCGTAACATGGGACCCCACTTAGTTATATTCATCCCTGGCAGCTAGGAATATCAGGAAGTAGGCTATGATTATTAAAAGTGATGATTTAATATGTATATAATAGTTTTCTTCTATTTACTCATATGCTCTCAGGCTGATACATATCTTTTCCCTTTGTCTTCCCTCTTCCTGACCCCTCATTCTTCTGCCCTCCACCCTTGCCCTCCCTTCTGCGGGCTCAGTACCCATCTCCTACAGTATGGCTCTTCTTTATTATATGCCACCTTTGTAAAATACTTTTTGTGACACAACTTCCCCAATGCTAAGAGAAACAAGAATTGGCCAACCGCCCATTATAATAGAAGAATTTTTCTGTCTGGTTGTAAACATTGATAATGCAGTTGTCCAGTTGAATGACCAGTATAATCGAATGTCTATGGCCAGCTATGCACTAATAGCCTGCTCCCTGTAGCTCCGGTGTTCTGCTCTTTGCTTTCCTTCCATAGGCTTCTCTTACACAGCAGGCATGGTGTGACGATTCACCAAAGATGTGGATCTTCTAAGCTGCAATCGGTTTGGCACTGGCTAGACTGTTGTGGAGCCTAAGGAAACTCGACGTTCTTTATCCTTAAGCCCTGCAAGCAGGTAGGGATTTTCCAAGTCGGACTCCCAGGTAGAGGTACCCAGAATCGTCAGGTGCGCTGTAGCGGAGTCAAAAATGTAGCTAGGGGGCATCAACGGATTAGTAGTCATAAAGTAGCAAGCTGAGCTAGAACAGGAGTCAGGCTAGGAGTCGATACCAGGAGTAAAACCACACAAACCAAGCGACAAATCTAAAGGGTGAGACAGAAGCGTAATCTAGGAACAAGGCTGAGGTCAAAGTTACGTAGGTTAAGAGTAAAAAAGCAATAGAAACAATAGCCAAACAAAGGATGTACTTTGATCTGCAGTCAAGGCATAGCAAGCTGATTCACCTTTAAATAGGCTGTCAGGCCTGAAGTTATCAGCGGGTGCCGGTTGCACCGGCAACCCAACGCTGCCAGCTGTGAAGAAGTAAAACTGCAGCTGGATACCGCTCAGCCACATGGGCTGTTCTCATACCGTATTTAGGTAAAACTTCATAACATGAATCCTCAGACCTCAAATTGGGAGTACTCAATCTTTTTATCAGACCCCAGAAAATTATGTGTTTGGAAAATGTCAGAAACAGCCACTAAAATCTCATGTTGCAATCCTATAATGGATTTTGTCCTATCCCTTTTTACTGCAGAAAGTGTAACGGTCCAATGAAAAAAACATTAAAGGGGTCGTGTCAATGAGAAAAACCCTTGTTTGAAAGAAGCCACCCTGGGCATTTAGCTAATTTCCCCAGGGGAAGTTGCGGCTTCCATTCATTGCATAGTGCCCATTAAAAGAAATGGATGACCACATAATACATGACCTTATGGATTCCACCAGAGAAGGAGCTGCTTTTTCTTAGTGGTTCACCGCTCTGGCTAATGTGGGGGGCCCTTCTATGACGTCCATTTGGAAAGATGTTGTTTTGAGACAACCACTTTAAAGACATGCTTGTAAAAAATAAAGCTCATTAAAAAAATGTTCAGTTCAGGAGAACTACAGGGGGTACGGATGTTATGTCCAAAATATGGATGCTAAAATGCATCTGTAGTATGGGCTGCCTGACACTGACTGTAGTGGGATGATTGGAGTGATAATTGTCTATCGAAACAACTAGAATTTGGGAAGATGTGTAAAGGCCCTTTTATACTGGCCAATTATTGGGCAAACGAGCGTTCACAGAATGCTTGTTCCCGATCATTGCCCTGTGTAAACAGGTCAACAATCAGCCGATAAACTAACAAACGCTCGTTCATTGGCTGATCGTATCGTTTAAGCAGCCTAAGATATTATCGTTGTCGCCAGCGCATCTCTCTGTGTAAACAGGGAGACGTGCTACAGACATGGTAGAAGTGTATCTCAGTAATGAGTGCTCGTCTTCATTCATAGCTCTTTGTGAGCCCGTTTTCTCCTTTCACAAGGGGCTATGTATGGGGACGAGCGCTCATTACTACGGGCCGTATTAGAGGACCCTTAGTAGTCTAGGGGCGGTGTTTATCTAATAAAATCATATTTTGATGGATGCACGCAGATGAAATGCTTGTAACAGTCATGAATAAGTTAATACTACCCATGTCTAAAGTTACCCAAAGTGCGTTTTATTACAACTCTGTCCGGGACTCAGATACAGTATTTCAGGCTGCCTAAAAAAGATAAATAATTGCATTCTACTTATTCTTTATTGTGATTTCTTACAGGTCAGTGGATGGATTTTACTAGCATTTGTGGCTGTCATATTCTTCATAATCCTGTGTGTCGCTAGGTGTTGTTCTCCTCTTACTTACCTTCATTTGAGGTATTGGACCAGCTACGTCAACAATGAACAGACTCTGTTTGAGCAAGCAGCAGATCAGCACTCAAAAGTGTATGCCATGCAAAACATCAAGAAGTTTTTTGGGTTCTCACCTGGGAGTAAAAACATTTCGGAAATTCGCATCCCTTCACGTACGGATTGGAGGACAATCTCTGGTCTTGACCTGCTAAAGGTAGTCAGTGAGGATCATTGTCATTACAGCCTCCTTCATGCATGGGCAGATGAGGATCCATCAGATGGAAAAGTTATTCCTATTGATGTAGGACAAGTCCCTGTGGATACTGGATTTTCCTAAAATTCCTATTGTATACTACACTTGTTATTTAGTGGCTAAGTGACTCAAAAGGTTATAGGTTCCTGGACATTTGCATTGATTGTAGGATTGCATGGTTGTAGGTGAATCATTGCCCACATGAAAAGAGACAGTGGCCAGAAATGATTGGCTTGAAGCAATAAACATTGTTCTTAATCAGTATTTTTTGTATTTGGTGATATTAACATCAACACCGGCCTTAGGACAGATGGTGCCCGTGCAAAATGTTCTTTCGTCACCCAACCCCATCATAAAAAAAATGCCCCATAAAAAAGTATAATGCCCCCCCAAAGTATAATGCCCTTTATAGTGCCCCACACACAATATAATGCCCCTTTAGAGAACCCTGACAAGTATAATGCCCCTTTAGTGCCCCTATACAGTATAATGCCCTCATACATTATAACATTTAATAATATAATATATTATAACCCCTTTAAGGACACAGTATTTTGTCCTCTAAGTGTGCCCATACAGTATAATGCCCCCTAAGTGCCACACACAGTATATTGCCCCCTGTAGTGCCCCTACACTGTATAATGTCCCCTTTGTGGCCCCACACAGTATATTGAGAGCCTCCACAAACGGCCTGCCGCCATTCTACAAGTGCTATTTCGCAGGACCCAGCATACTGCAGTGCCTGAGGAAGGTCAAGGATATGACCAAAACATTGCACTGATACGGACTAAACAATTAAAATCACCTTTTGATAAATTACTCCTACTGCTTGGCAGAGCAGGGTGGTACCTTCCTGCTCTGCCATAGTGTTCAATAGTATCTGCGTCTTAAGGACGCAGATACTATTGAATGTAGCGCTACTACCGCTGTAGCAACCATAGCGGCTGCTAGCAGCGCCACCTGGCTTGGGGGACCGTGCCAGCGGGCGGCACAGGCCCCCTCATGCCCTGGGTCCCTTAGCAGTCGCTAGGGCTGCTACGTTGGTAGTCACGCCACGAGAGAATAGAAGGAGTGCTCGGGAGGAAATGCAGCTGCAAAGTCGCCGGGTCCGGGCGCTTCAGAAACACAAGCAGGGGAAGGGAGGCAGCTCAGAGCCCCCTTCCACCTGCTAGACTGATGTGCCCTTTGCCATGGCACAGGTCGCACACCCCAAAGGTCGGGCCTGATTAACATCTAACCAACCCACATTCCATAATGATTTAGAGGTTTAAACCACTATTTGTAATTTATTTTCGCTTTTAATGCACAAAAATTAAATCCTAGATCAGATTCTCGCCGACGACTCTTATGAAAAAAAATGGTGTCATGCTTTATTGGAAGATATGTCACAGAGCTATTTCCTCCTTAAAATCGATTTGATGAAGCTCCCGACGAACAGTGATTGTACTGATGTTACTTCTAGAGGTTATCTCATTACAATAGCCCCTGTCAAGCAGTAAGATATATCAGGCAGCTAGTAAACTGTCAGTTCTTGAAGTTGATGTGTTGGAAGCAGAAAAAAAATCAGTGCAACTTTAACAAGGACTAAATCGTGATGGCTAGTAGACAGAGTGAGAGCATCTGCAAAACAGCAGGTCTTGTGGGGTGTTCCCGATATATAGTGGTTAGTATCTACCAGACTGGTCAAAGGTAGGACAACCGGTGAACTGGCAACATGGTTAAGAGTGCCCGCGGCTCATTGATGTGCACGGGCAGTGTAGTCTAGCCCGTCTGGTCTGATCCCAAAGTGCTATTATAGCACAAAATGCTGAAAAATGCAATAATGGCTATGATAGGTGTCAGAACACAAAGAGCATCACAGCTTGCTGTGTATGGGGCTGCGTAGTTGCAGACCAGTCACAGTACCTATGATGACCTCTGTCCACCACCTAAAGCGACTACAATGGACATGTGAGCATCAGAACTGGACCATGGAGCAATGGAATAGGGTGACCTGCGATGATGAATCACGCATTCTTTTACATCATATGGACGGCCGGGTGTGTCCCTCATCTGGAGAAGAGGTGGCACTAGAGTGCACTATGGAAAGAAGGCAAGCCAATGGACGCAGTGTAATGTTAAGCAATGTGGATGTTACTTTGACATGTACCCTCTCCATGGCATTGGTATTCCCTAATGTCAGTGGTCTTTCAACAGGATAATGCACACTGCCAAGGGGCAAAAATTGTTCAGTAATGGTTGGAGGAACATGCTAGAGAGTTCAAGGACTTCACTCGGCCTCAAAATTCCCCAGATCTCAACCCAATTGAGCATCTGTGGGATGTGCTGGAAAAACAACTTACAGGACTTAACGGGGTATTCCCATTTTAGACATTTATGGCAAATCCACATGAGAACGCTGTTTCTGAAACTTGAGAGTATGGGATACAGCGCAGCTCGCTGTTTCCGTAGTTCCCGTTCGCTTCGATGGGAGTTACGAAAAAAGCGTAGCTCAGCTGTTTCTGTAATCCTGGCCACCTTGCACTGATTCCCCACCTGGATGCGGTGGCCAGCGACCGCATGGTCGGGGGCTGGGACCCACATCTTTCAGACATTTATGGAATTTCCTGTTTATATGCCATAAATATCTAATATCGGCATACCCCTTTGTAGGAACTTCTGCTAATGTCTTGATGCCGGATACCACAGGAAGTTAGCAGGATCCACCTGTTATCGATCAGATCTAAGTTATGAACTTAGAGGTGATCAATAAAAGCTTGATCCTGCTTGTCAGAGACACTCAGGACCTGTTGTTACTGAACCCCTCAGTCCCGCTGAACTGACGGATTCAGGTCTCAGTGCAAGGTACAGCTGCTGTGTATCCAGGATACAAAGCAGCTGTATCTGAAAAAGTTAAAATATTTTTTAATGAAAAGTAATTACAAAGTTGCACCAATCACACTGACACACCGTTTATTTTTTAAAAAAAATTAATGTTTTAGCTATTAAAGATTCAGTTCAGCTGTTTCTTAGTAATGTGTTTCTGGGGAAGCTGGGTAAAAACCAATATGACGGCGATTATAGCAGTCCATGACAGACTGGTAGACAGTTAAAGAGACTCTGTCACCACATTATAAGTGCCCTATCTCCTACATAAGGAGATTGGCGCTGTAATGTAGGTGACAGTAATGCTTTTTTTTATGAAAAAACGATCTTTTTTCACAAAGTTAGGAGCGATTTAAGTTTATGCTAATGAGCTTTCTTAATGTCCAAGTGGGCGTACTTTTACTTTCGACCAAGTGGACATTGTACAGAGGAGTGTATGATGCTGACCAATCAGCATCATGCACTCCTCTCCATTCATTTACACTGCACTAGCGATATAGATATATCGCTATGTGCAGCCTCATACACAAACCCTAACATTACAAGGGCATGCCCCCACGTGGCGGATTTCCTCCGCAACTGTCCGCATCAATGCCGCACCTAATCCGGGTTGCGGATTACGGCTGCGGATCTGCCCAAAATGTGCAGTAAATTGATGCGGACTAGCTGCTGCGGACTGCGGAAAAAGTGCTTCCCTTCTCTCTATCAGTGCAGGATAGAGAGAAGGGACAGCACTTTCCCTAGTGAAAGTAAAATAATTTCATACTTACCGGCCGTTGTCTTGGTGACGCGTCCCTCTTTCGGCATCCAGCCCGACCTCCCTGGATGACGCGGCAGTCCATGTGACCGCTGCAGCCTGTGATTGGCTGCAGCCGTCACTTAGACTGAAACGTCATCCTGGGAAGCCGGACTGGAGACAGAAGCAGGGAGTTCTCGGTAAGTATGAACTTCTATTTTTTGACAGGTTGCTGTATATTGGGATCGGTAGTCACTGTCCAGGGTGCAGAAACAGTTACTGCCGATCACTTAACTCTTTCAGCACCCTGGACAGTGACTATTTACTGACGTCTCCTAGCAACACTCCCGTAATTACGGGAGCCCCATTGACTTCCTCAGTCTGGCTGTAGATCTAGAAATACATAGGTCCAGCCAGAATGAAGAAATGTCATGTCCAAAAAGCAAGACGCATCCGCAGCACACATAACATGTGCATGACAGCTGCGGACTTCATTGCGGAACTTAGAATCTCCATTGATGTCAATGGAGAAATTCCGCCATGAGTCCGCAACCAGTCCGCCACTGCTCCGCAACAGACAGAGCATGCTGCGGACACCAAATTCCGCTCCGCAGCCTATGCTCCGCAGCGGAATTTTACGCATCGTCTAAACGAACACTTCTAAATTTAAGTGGAAGTCAATGGAGAAACGGCTCCGCTGCGGATTAACGCTGCGGAGTGTCCGCAGCAGAATTCAAGTGAAATTCCGCCACGTGTGAACCCAGCCCTACAGTGTCCTGATAATGAATACACATGACCATCCAGCCTGGACGTCATGTGTACTCAGAATCCTGACACTTCTGAAACTTTTTTTGTGAGATTCCGGCAAGTGAAACCAAATCTCGTTTAGCTCCGAGATCTCAAGAGATTTCGTATCCGTTGCTGGAATCTCACAAAAAAGAGTCAGAAGTGTCAGGATTCTGAGTACACATGACGTCCAGGCTGGATGGTCATGTGTATTCATTATCAGGACACTGTAGTAATGTTAGGGCTTGTGTATGTAGCTGCACATAACGATATATCTATATCGCTAGTGCAGTGTAAATGAATGGAGAGGAGTGCATGATGCTGATTGGTCAGCGTCATACACTCCTCTGTACAACGCCCACTTGGTCGAAAGTAAAAGTACGCCCACTTGGGCATTAAGAAAGCTCATTAGCATAAAGTTAAATCGCTCCTAACTTTGTGAAAAAAGATTGTTTTTTTAAATAAAAAGCATTACTGTCACCTACATTACAGCGCCGATCTCCTTATGTAGGAGACAGGGCACTTATAATGTGGTGACAGAGTCTCTTTAAGCCCCGTTCACACCTTGCAGATTTAAAAGTCTAAGGACAATCCAGATTTCATATATGTAAATAAGGTTTTTGTAACATGCAGTGGAAAAAAACACCCGCAGAAAAAAATATATCTGTGGATTAGCCCCATTAAATGAGGCTTATCCTCGTGTGGATCGCCAGACGCTTTGGCAAAACCTGCACGTGTGACTAAACCGTAACCCCCTTCCCGTAACTTGATGTAACTGCAGGTCCAGGCGAGCAGTCACTTTGTGCACCTTGACATGCAGTTACGTCTGCAATTTAAAAGTTAACCACCACGCGGCGCTACACCACAGTGGCGGCTAACTGTGCAGGGTGTCTGCCCTGGTCTCCCGTGTTGCCGGGCAGCAGTCCATCGACGCTGCTTTTCGGCAATTAACACCTTCAATGCGCCGATCGATTGCGATCGCCGCATTTAAGGGGTTTGTAGCACATTGGCACCCCACATAATGCGATCTTGGGTGGTGCCAATGGTTGGCATGGCAACCGAGTCTACCATGTATGGAAGCCTATGTGGGCCACTGTCAACGTCACACTGACAGAATACATTATCCTACATAGGTAGTGTAATATATTCTAGCAGCAAACAGTGCTGCAGGTCTTCAAGTCCCCTAGTGGGACAAAAAAATAGTAAAAAATTTTTTTTTAAAAAGTGGAAAAATAAAAGTTCGAATTTACAAAAACAAAAATTGCTTTTTTCCCTTTAAGTCTTTTATTATAGGAAAAAAAGGAAAATGATTAAAAAAGTACACATATTTGGTATCACCACGTTCATAATGACCCAAACTATAACGCTATTTTTCCTGCACGATGAACACCGCAAATAAAAAACTAAAATAAAAACAATACCAGAATCCATATTTTTTGGTCACCACCACTCCCAAAATATGAAATAAAAAGTGATCAAAAAGTCGCATATACCCCAAAATGGTACCAATAAAAACTAAAACTTGTCCCGCAATAAACAAGCCCTCCCACAGCTTTTCTGACGGAAAAATAAAAAACACATGGCTCTCAGAATATGGTGATACAAAAATAAATAAATAAAAAATAAATAAATAAGTGATTTAATTGTGCAAACGCTGCTAAACATAAATAAAACTATATGCATATGGTATCGCAATTGTATCGACCCAGACAGTAACGTAAAATGTTCATTTATGGCGCAGGGTGAACACTGTAAAAAGAAAAAAAAAAGAAAATAATACAACATTTGATGGGTTTTGGCCACCTTGTTTGCCAAAAAATTGAATAAAAAGTGATCAAAGAAATCGCATGTACCCCAAAATGGTACTAATGAAAACTACAGATTGTCCCGCAACAAAAAAGCCCTCACACGGCTCCGATGGAGAAAAAATAAAAACATCTGGCTCTCAGAATACGGCCACATATCTGCGGATTATTATTGATTTACCACATTATTATACCCTCTTCTTATAATACCCTGATGTACCCCGCACAGCTTACATCTGCCCCCACATTATAAACTGAAATACCAGTAACACCCCAAACAGAAAAACTACCAAGCTAACTCTGCGCTCCAAAAGCCAAATGGCGCTCCCCCCCTTCTGAACCCTACAGTATGCCCAAACAGCAGTTATGTCCACATATATGGCATTGCCATACCCGGGAAAACCCGCTTAACAGTTTATGAGATATTTGTCTGCAGTGGCACAAACTGGGCACCACATATTTGGAACTAAAATGGCATATCAGTGGAAAATTACAATTTTCACTTTGCACTATCCGCTGAGCGTTAATTTATAATAAATAATAACAAAAAAACACTAAGTAGTCAAAATGCTCACAACACCCCTTAAAAATGCTTTGAGAGTTGCAGTTTCCAAAATAGAAGTCAATACTTGGGGGTTTGTTTTACTATTTGACCCCAGAGCCCTGCCATTGTGGGCCAATGCTGCGAAAATCACCAAAATGGGCCTCAAATGCGCATTGTGCTCTTTCATTACGAAGCCCTGTCATATGTCCAGGCAGATGATAAATGCCTTGAGGGATGTCGTTTGCAAAATGGGGTCACTTCTTGGTGTTTTCCACCCTACCCTGCTACCTAAGGAAGCTCTGCAAATGCAACATGGCAACCGTACACCAGTCCAGCAAAATCCGCGCTCTAAAAGCGAAATGGCGCTCCTTCCATTTTGAGCTCTGCCATATGCCCAAACAGCAGTTTAGGGCCACACATGGGGTATTGCCATATTTGGGAGAAATTGAGTAACAAACTGTGTGGTGTTTTTTTCTCCTATTACCCCTCGTGAAAATAAAAACTTGGGAGCTAAAACTACATATTTTTGGGAAAAAGTAATTTTTTATTTTTTCTGCCTAATTCTAATAAAATCTATGAAACACCTGTGGGGTGAAAATGCTCACTACACCCCTGTATGAATGCCCTGAGAGGTGTAGGTTCGAAAATGCAGTCACTTCTCAGGGGTTTCTACTATACGGGTACCTCAGGGGCCTTGCAAACATGGCACCTAAAAACCAATCAAGCAAAGTCTGCATGCCAGGTAGCACTCCTGCCATTCTGAGCCCTGCCGTGTGTCCAAACAGAAGTTTATGACCACATATGGGGTATTGCCGTACCCAGGAGAAATTCCTTTACAAATGTTGGGGTGCTTTTTCTCCTTTATTCCTTATAAAAATTAGAAAATTGTATGCTTTTTCAAAAAAATTTAGATTTTCATCTTCACAGACTAATTTGAATATATTCAGCAAATAAACTGTGGGGTCAAAATGCTAACTATACACCTAAAAAAAATCCTTGAGGGGTGCAGTATATTGTACAGGGGAAATAGGGAGGAATCCTCCAGCTCACCCACTAGTTGTCTCAATACAGACTGCGCTCGGATCCTGCGTGACGGCACACGGCAAGGCAATAGTAAAAAAGACAGAGGAAATGATCCAGCCCTCGTAGAAAGTTGTAAAAGGAAACAAAGTTCCAAGTTTATTCCAATGAATTAAAAGTTCAAGTGCAAGGGGGTGGTAGCAGAAGCCTACGCGTTACGGACAATGCTTCTGTCCTTATTCATGGCTTATGTCTGACATGAGCCATGAATAAGTACATCAGCCATGAATAAGTACAGAAGTGATGTCCGAAACGCGTAGGCTGCTGCTACCACCCCCTTGCACTTGAACTCTTAATTCATTGGAATAAACTTGGAGCTTTGTTTTCTTTCACAACTTTCTACGAGCGCTGGATCATTTCCTCTGTTTTTTCCCCCTATTGTACAGGGGATCAGAAGATCAGGTCTACAAGTGTAAAAAAAAAGTAAAAAAAATGTAAATAAATGTTTAAGAAAAATAAATAAATACGTTTTACGTAATAAAAACAAAAATTGCCCAGTTTCCCTGATCAAGTCCTTTATAATTAGAAAAAATTAAAAAAAACTATACATAATGGGTATCGCCGCATTCAGAACGGCCTGAACTATAAAATATCATATCATGTTATTTTTACTGCACGGTGAACACCGTAAAAAATGTAATCAAAAACAATGATCACATTTCTTTTTTGGGTCATCTTGTCTTAAAAAATGTTAACAAAAAGTGATCAAAAAGCCGAATGTACCCCAATTGTACCCACAAAATCCACAGTTCGTTATGCAAAAAACAAGCCCTCCCACATCGATATGAACTGAAAAATATAAAAGTTATGGCTGTTAGAAAATAGCAACACTAAAACATGATATTTTTTTTTAGAAAGGGGTATTTTTATTGTGGGAAAGTAGTAAAACGTAAAAAAAAAACGATACAAATTTGGTATCGCTGTAATCGGATCAACCTGCAGAATAAAGTTAACATGTTGTTTATACTGCACGGTGAACACTGAAAAAAACAAAACAGTGCTAGAATTGCTGTTTTTTGGTTTCCGCGTCTCCCAAAAAATGGAATAAATAGTGGTAAAAAAAAAACCACACAGCTCCATCAACAGAAAAAAAAAAAGTTATGAATCTCAAAACGCAATGATGCAAAATGATGGCCCAGACTAATTTTTTAGGTCCAGTAGTTTTTCATTAAAACCCCACATCATTATTTGCTAGACCCCACAGGTGGACCCCATAGATGTAGCGGAGATGAGGAAACTTTAGGGCCTTGTGCGGCTTATAGGGCTAGTGAAGAAGTCAAAGATTAGGCGATACTGGAACGCAGATATGTTGTATAACACCCTAAAATCCCGGCCTGTGAGAAAACGATTGGTTCAAAGCGTACACCAATCCATGGATTATTCATTTTATTATTCATACACCCCATTATTAGATCATTCTATTATGCCCGGATGTACTCCGCACAGCTTACATATACCCTGATGTACTCCACATAGCTTACATATACCCTGATGTACTCCGCACAGCTTACATATACCCTGATGTACTCCGCCCAGCTTACATATACCCTGATGTACTCCGCCCAGCTTACATATACCCTGATGTACTCCGCCCAGCCCACATATACCCTGATGCACTCCGCACAGTTTACATATACCCTGATGAACTCTGCACAGATTACATATACCGATGTACTCCGCACAGCTTACATATACCCTGATGTACTCCGCACATCTTACATATACCCTGATGTACGCCGCCCAGTTTACATATACCCTGATGAACTCTGCACAGATTACATATACCCTGATGTACTCCGCACAGCTTACATATACCCTGATGTACTCCGCCCAGCTTACATATACCCTGATGTACTCCTCGCAGCTTACATATACCCTGATCTACTCCGCCCAGCTTACATATACCCTGATGAACTCTGCACAGATTACATATACCGATGTACTCCGCACAGCTTACATATACCCTGATGTACTCCGCCCAGCTTACATATACCCTGATGTACTCCGCACAGCTTACATATACCCTGATGTACTCCGCCCAGCTTACATATACCCTGATGAACTCTGCACAGATTACATATACCCTGATGTACTCCGCACAGATTATATATACCCTGATGTACTCCTCACAGATTAGATATACCCTGATGTACTCCTCACAGATTAGATATACCCTGATGTACTCCTCACAGTTTACATATAACCTGATGTACTCCGCCCAGTTGATATATACCTTCATGTAGTCCGCACAGCTTACATATACCCTGATGCACTCCGCCCAGCTTACATATACCCTGATGCACTCCGCCCAGCTTACATATACCCTGATGCACTCCGGACAGCTTACATATACCCTGATGTACTCCGCACAGTTTACATATACCCTGATGCACTCCGCCCAGCTTAAATATACGCTGTTGCACTCCGCCCAGCTTACATATACCCTGATGTACTCCGCACAGCTTACATATACCCTGATGTACTCCTCACAACTTACATATACCCTGATGCACTCCGCCCAGCTTACATATACCCTGATGTACCCGAACATATTACATATACCCTGATGTACTCCACACAGCTTACATATAGCCTGATGTACTCCGCCCAGCTTATATATACGCTGATGTACTCCGTACAGCTTACATATACCCTGATGTACTCCGCACAGCTTACATATACCCTGATGTACTCCGCCCAGCTAACATATACCCTTATGCACTCCACCCAGCTTACATATACCCTGATGCACTCCGCCCAGCTTACATATACCAATGTTCGACGCACAGCTTAAATCTACCCTGATGTACTCCGCCCAGCTTACATCTACCCTGATATACTCCGCACAGCTTACATATGCCCCCACATTATAAGCTGAAATACCAGTAAAACCCCAAACAAAACTGCTAACAAGCAAAATCTGCGCTTCAAAAGCCAAATGGCGGTGCCTCTGAGCCTGGCAGTGTGCCCAAACAGCAGTTTATGACCACATATTGGGTATTACTATACTCTGGAGAACCCACTTAACAATTTATGGGGTGTGTGTCTCCAGTGGTACAAGTTGGGCACAACACATTGGGCACTGAAATGGCTTATCTGTGGAAAAATGACAATTTTCAATCAGCAACATCTATTGTGAACTAATTTCTTCAAAACACCTGTGGGGTCAAAATGCTCACTACACTTCTAGATGAATTCCTTGAGGAATGTAGTTTCCAAAATGGGGTAATTATTCAGGGATTTCCACTGTACTGGTACCTTAGCTCAATGCAACATGGTGTCCGAAAACTAATCTTGTAATAGCTCCACTCCAAAAACCATATGGCGCTCCTTCCATTTACAGCCTTGCTGTGTGACCAAATAGCAGGTTATGACCACATGTGGGGTACTGCCTTACTCGGGAGAAATTGCGTGACAAAGTTTGGGGTGTCTTTTTTCTCCTGCATTCCTTGTAAAAATTAAAAATGTTAAGCTAAAACAACATATTATTGGAAAAAGTGTAGCTTTAAATCTTCATGCCCAATTCTAATAAAATCTTTAAAACACCTGTGGGGTAAAAATATTCACTAGAACCCTAATTTAATTCCTTGAGCGGTAAAGTCTCGAAAATGGGGTCATATCTGGGGAATTTGTACTGTATTGGTACATCAGTCGGCTTTGCACATGCGACATAGCGCCCAGAAACCAATTCAGCAAAAATATGCGCTCAAAAAAACAAATTACGCTCCTTTTTTCTGAGCCCTGCCATGTGTCCAAACAGACGTTTGCCATCACATATGGGGTATTGCCGTACTCGGGATAAAATGCTTTACAAATGAAAAGGTACCTTTCTCCTATAGTCCTTGTGAAAATGCTAAATTTTGAGTAAGAACTACATCTTATTGGGAAAAGAAAAATATATATATATTTTCACGCCCGAATCTAATAAATTCAGCAAAAACCTGTGGGGTCAAAATTATCACTACACCCCTAGATTCCTCAAGGGGTGTAGTTTACCAAATGGAGTCACCTTCCATGGGTTTTTACTGTAAGTGTACTTCAAGGGCTCTGTAAATGCAACATGGTGCCCAGGAAGCAAAATCTGTGCCTCAAATGCCAAATGGTGCTCCTTCTCTTCTGAGCTCTGCCACATATCCAAACAGCAGTTTATGACCACATATGGGGTATTTCCCTACTCTGGAGAAGTTGCTTTACAAATGTTGGAGTGCTTTTTCTCCTTTATTTGTTGAAAAATATGAAACATTTTGAACTACAGCTGTCTTATTGGAAAAAAAATTAATTCTTAATTTTCACTGCCCAATTCTAATAACATTTATGGGACACCCTTGAGGTCAAAATGCTCACTACACTCCTAGATTAATTCCTTGTGGGGTGTAGTTTCTAAAATGGGGTTTTTAATGAGGTGTTTACTATGTTTTGGCACCAGAAGACCTCTTCTAAGCTGACATGGTGTCTAAAATATAATCTAATAAAAAGAAATCCCCAAAATCCACTAGGTGCTCCTTTGCTTCTGAGGCCGGTGCTTCAGTCCAGTAGCACACTAGGGCCACATGTAGGATATTACTAAAAACTGCAGAATCTGGGCAATAAATATTGAGTTGCGTTTCTCTGGTAAAACCTTCTGTGTCACAGAAACATATGGATTAAAATTGAATTTCTGCAAAAAAAATAATTTAATTTGTAAATACCACTTCCAGTTGCTTCAATTCTTGTGAAACGCCTAAAGGGTTAAGAAACTTTCTAAATGCTGTTGTGAATACCTTGAGGGTGCAGTTTTTAAAATGGGGTGATTTATGGGGGTTTCCAAAAATATAGGCCCCTCAAATCCACTTCAGATCTGAACTGGACCCTATAAAAACAGCCTTTTGAAGTTTTCTTGAAAATGTGAGAAATTGCTGCTAAAGTTCTAAGCCTTGTAACGACCTAGAAAAATAAAAGGAGGTTAAAAAAAACGATGCTAACATAAAGTAGACATAAAGTTAGCAAGTAAGTCGATGTAGCTACTTACCTGCAAACGCTGATGCTGCTGCAGAATCAACTGCAGCCTCTGGTGCCGATGTGGCCGTCACGATGCAGGACCTGTGAGTGACGTCACAGATCTGCACTGTCACAAGCTGGGCGTTCTGAAGAGAAGTGGATGATACTTCTCATCAGAACGCCCAGCTAGTAAAAGTATTAAAAACGCCCCGATGTACGCACATAATACACGCCCACTTGGACTTTTACTTTTAAACACGCCCACTTGGACTTTTGCAAGCCTCATTTGCATAACTACAAAAATGGTCATAACTTGGCCAAAAATGCTCGTTTTTTAAAAATAAAAACGTTACTGTAATCTACATTGCAGCGCCTATCTGCTGCAATAGCAGATAGGGGTTGCAAAATCTGGTGACAGAGCCTCTTTAAGGAAGAAGCGTAGCATGTGAGCTACACTGTTTCCATAATCATTCAGTTCTATGGGGCTTACGAAAACAGCGTAGCTCAGCAAGTTACACTGTTTTCACCTTCATGGTCGGAAATCAGCAGACACACACAGCGGCTGAACGGGGTTAGGGGGCCCCGTTCTAGAGATAGGTACGGGCCCCAGAGGTGGAACCCGCATCTATCTGACATTTATGACATATCCTGTGGATATGTCATAAATGTGCCTGGTGGGAAAACCCCTTTAACCCCTTAATGACCATCCTATTTTAGGCCCTAATGACCAAACTATTTTTTTAGTTTTTCTATAGTCGCATTCAAAGAGCTATAACTTTTTTATTTTTCCGTCAACATAGCTTTAAAAGATCTTGTTTTTTTGTGGGATTAGTTGTACTTTTTAATAGCACCATTTTTGGGTACATATCATTTTTTGATTAACTTTTATTAACTTTTTTCGGGGAATAGAAAAAAAACCTGAAATTGCACCATTGTTCTATGTGTTTTAAATGGACGCCGTTCACTGTGCGGCGTAAATAACATGTTACCCTTATTCTATGGGTCGGTACGATTACGGCGATACCACATATGTAGAGGTTTTTTATGTTTTACGACTTTTGCACAATAAAAATACTTTTGAACTAAAATTATTTGTTTTTGCATTGTCGCTTTCCAAGGGCTGTAATTGTTTTCTTTTTCCGTCAACGTAGTGATTTTTGGGGTTTTGATTGGTACTGTTTTATGGTACATGGGACTTATTGATGACGTTTTATGACATTTTTGGGGGCAATGAAAAAAAATTGCAATTTCGCTGTTGTTTATTTACGTTTTTTTTTTACGGTGTTCACCTAGCGGTTTAAATTACATATTATCTTTATTGTTTGCGTAATTAGGGTTGCGGCGATACCATATATGTGTACTTTTATTTATTTTTTACACTTTTTTATGGGAAAAAAATGGTTTTATTAAATTTTTTACTGTCATTTTTATTTCACATTTATTACTTATTTTTTTAGTCCCACTAGGGGACTTTACTATGCGATCTTTAGATCGCTGCTATAATGCTTTGGTATACTTAGTATACCAAAGCATTATTGCCTGTCAGTGTAAGGGCGGATTTACACGAACGTGTAATACATCCGTGCAACGCACGTGCTTTTCACGCGTGTCGTACGGACCTATGTTAGTCTATGGGGCAGTGCAGACTGTCAGTGATTTTTGCGCAGCGTGTCCGCTGCGTAAAACTCACGACAGGTCCTCTATTTCTGCGTTTTTCGCGCATCACGCACCCATTGAAGTCAGTGGGTGCGTGAAAATCATGCGCACCACACAGAAGCACTTCCGTGGGACGCGTGTGATTCGCGCAACAGCAGTAACACTATGAATGTAAACAGAAAAGGTTTAATATAAATAATATAGCCTAATATAAATATTAGGCTGTGCCTGGCATATGCCCTGGGCAGACCTGGGGACTTTTATCAGGCCGCCGGCTATCACGGCACCCCATCAGAGGCCCGTGATTGCATTTGAAGGCCGCCGATGGGTGAGAGAGGGAGCCCCGTCCCTCTGTAAACAAGTTGCCGTGGTCGCTATTGAAGGCGGCATTTAACAGGTTAAACGGCCACGATCTAAGTAAATTTTGATCGCAGTCATTGGAGCAGGAGCCCGGCTGTCATTAGACAGGCGAGTCCCGGCCCTAGCCTGCACAGGACACCTGTGCAGGACTTAGACTGGGCCGCAGTGAAAAGGTGACGGCTTAGCCTAAGTCCCCTTAGTGACCACCGTGAAAAGGCGTATTGGTGGTCACTAAGGGGTTAAATGAAGATCAAATATTGATATGTCCGCAAATGATAAACTTCACCCTCACTCCTGTTTGGATTGTTGATTAATTTTGTCAGTATGTAATGTCTCATATTGTCTGGCATGTTCACTCTGAATTGTAAAGAGATGCAGAATATGTTGACGCTATGTTAAGATTATTAATATTATAGTTGACCACCGTAGGCATGGAATATTTCAAGACTGGAGACAGTTTATAGTCTGACCACTAGGGGGCATTGAGAAATGCTTTGAAAGGATGGGAAGTAGCTTTCGTTTATATGTATTGACTATTATATTGGTCCTAACCACAGGGACTAAAGGTCCTTTACCTGGATGAGAAAAGTCTTATTCACTCAAAGTAAACTATTTCATATCCTCTATAAGCAAGGTGGTCCTGGAGCACAGCACATACAACTACATGTACAGTACAGCGTCTGTTCTGAACCAGCGCATGTTTTCGACGTCACATACCGCGACGTTTAAGTCTCAACCAATCGATAACCTGTAAGATCAGTCTTACAGAGATAACGGTAACTCCATCTCACCTATCGAATAATAGTACAGTCTGGATATCTATCAAATACATAATAAAAATATGATAAAAAAAGATAATGAAATATGTTGTCTCTCAGGGCGCGAGATCGCACTGAAACTCCCAGTAACTGAAGAGTGAATAGGGCGTTTCAGTAGCACAGGCAGGAGCAATCGATGTCAGAGTTATCGATCCTTTCCTGAGCGTGGCCGGCTAAGCCTCAGCGGCAGCCGAGACACCGGCCAGGTCCCATAATACCTCACAGGTCCTGTGACTGTCCCCCTCCGCTGCTGTTCGCTTCCATGGCCCATTAACCATGACGGACTACGCCGAGGAACAGCGCAATGAGCTGGAGGCTCTAGAGTCTATTTATGCTGACTCCTTCACAGGTGAGCGGCTCTGGAGCACGGCGTGTTCTCATGTGATAGTAGTGCATGGGCCATGCCTGCCAGCTAGCAAAATAAGTATAACACCCTGTGATAATGCACTGTCACGAGGTCCAAGATGGTGGTGCAACAAGAACACATAGGACATCTCTGCAGTCCACTTCTAGTTTCATGGATCATGTTCGTGTCATATAGAGGAAGATCTCCAGAAAACACATAATCCTATATAGTTAAATCTATAGTTCTGAGAAAGCTGGGTGATAACCCAGCTTTCCTAGGTTTCAGAATAGCAAATTTGACTAGTTATAACCGTGATGCCGGCATGATGGGAACTGACGGGGAGACCTATTACTACTGGCGTGAATCGTGCACCAGATTCATCAACAAATCAATTGGTCGTAGTTTTAAAGCCGGGTCTGGTGGTGTTTTCCGATACATTTCTAAGTAGAAAAGTGTGCGAATATCTTGATAAGTGAGGCGCTCCCGGCGCAACTCTGAAGCCCCACCCACGTTCTTGACTCCAACCTATGTGTTGGAAAAAGTGGAGCTGGAGTATGATATTTCATGTCCTAAATACATTTCTAGATCTGCCCATTATGTTTATTGGATCATTTGTCATTAAAGTGTCCCTATTCTTATTAATGGGACCCGTACACAATATTTGCTTTGTGTCGTACAGTTGGCAACTGTACCGACCAGCGCGTCTCTCCTCGCTTGATGTCACATCGGGCGGGAACGTAGCATTGGTGGGACACTTTAGAAGCATTAGTAAGCTCTATACATTTACACGTATTCACCCTTACCTTTGCTTGAGTTTGGTTAAGAACTCCATTTCTCATGAAACCAACTCAATACAATATCGCCACATGCCTTTGTGACACAGTATCGCGAAATCATGTGTTTTTTTTTCAAAACTGGTCATCTCGCGCCACACATCTCAGGATACGTTGAGATAAGAGGAAAGGTAAGGCTGGGTTCACACGAGCATGTTACGTCCGTAAAGGACGGAACGTATTTCGGTCGCAAGTCCCGGACTGAACACACTGCAGAGAGCCTGGCTCCTAGCATCATAGTTATGTACGACACTAGGAGTCCCTGCCTCGCTGCAGGACAACTGTCCCATACTGAAAACATGTTTTCAGTGCAGGACAGTAGTTCCATGGTCGTGTGAACCCAGCCTAAGAATGAACACATCTGTTGCTTGCATTCTATAAATAGATTAATTTTCATGAACGTTGTTATTTGTTTTTCAGTCTTCTCTACGTCCCCAGAAAGTTTCTCCATCACTGTGTCATCAGAAGCAGGAGAAGAAGAAGAAAGTACGTTTGTAGAGTGTTGTTTTGTGCACTTGTCAGTGCCTTGAGACGTTGTAGAAAGTTTGTTCTATAGAAGGAGCTGTTCTGACACTTCACAAATCCGCATAGAAAATCTGAAGCAGAGTACAGTACAGTACAATGCAGGTGAATGGGGTTTTCCAAAACCCTATTCACATGCTTTGGAAAAAAATGGTGACGTTTTTACAGCATACCCTATGTTATGGATTTCAGCTGGATCTTACTTTTTGCACCATCCTAGACCATTTTAAAGTGCCTTGAAAAATATGGATGTGACTAAGGAGTCGCAAAATGCGACCAGATTCCCTGTTCTGGAGATAGGTGCGGGTCCCGGAGGGGGTATCCGCATCTATTAGACATTTATGGCATATCCTGTTTATATGCCATGAATGTCTATTTAGAGAAAACCCCTTTAAGTTAAACTGGTGACCGATTTGCTTTGTTCTTGTACATCACTAGTATAATAGTTTAAAGGGAAACGCCAGTCAAAACCAAATGTAATTGATCATTGTATTTATTTATCTTGGCTAAAATCTGCCATTATTACAGTGAATTCAAGTTCTGGTGGCGCATATTCATACCCGCCACAAGGACTTCCCATGTATTCTGCCAGGAAGAGCAAACTGGTGGTTAGAACCCAGGGTTACAGCAGGGGGGACACTTTGTGGTCCGCTTACAAGAGACCTTTCTAATAAGTAGGTCATGTCCAAAGCGGAGGACACCTTTAGGTGCAGAGGAGGACTTGTGTCTGCTTGAGTTTTTCTAAAGGGGAAAATGTTGATCCTGCAGCTCCAAAGTTACTCATGATAATAATACAATATACCATATTTTCCAGATGTACAAGTAACTCTGAAGTTTACTTATGTGGTGTCATATCCAGATGAAGCTCCTCTCTATGAAATAGTTTCTCAGGAGAATCTTGAAGATGGTGATGCTTCGGCTTTGTTGGCCTTATTAGGGGAGCAGGTGAGTCCTAAACGTTACCATTACTTTACTTTTTGTTTTTCTGGTAAAACCGTGGCAATAAGATTTGTGTAAATCCACGAGTTCTGCAATATCTTTACCTTTAAGTCAAGCACACCAATCATTCAAAACCATAGTCTGCTGCTGTGGCCACTGTACCAATGTCCTGATAGCTGTAGAGCCGCTCTGCAGTGCTATAGGCGGAATACAAGCTGTGGTGTCTATCACATCCATGTCGCTGTCCTGTTCTGATTATAAAAGAAGTCTTTCCCATAGGAGTTTATCGTGAAAAATAATCACCTTGTAGTATTGTGGGGGACATCACGAGCACTTATTCCCTCCCCCCAAATGTGGTTGTTCAATCCTTAGCAGTGGCTCATCAGCGGCTGCAGGTGGAGCAATACCCCATGTCACACACGAGTCCAATCTTGCGTAAGAGGGTTTCCATAAGATTTAAAAAAAATGGCTGCTTCCACAAACAGCGCCACTCTTGTCCATGGCCTGTGTCTGGTATTGCAGCTTAGCCCCATTTACTTCAATAGGGCTGAGCTGCAATACCATATACAGCCCATGGACAAGAGTGGTGCTGTTCCTTGAAGAAAGTAGCCATGTTTTTCTAATCTCATAGAACCCCTTTAATTCTTTATAGACAAACTGGGCTGGGTTGAATATTAAATACTTGGAGCAGGTAAAACATATATACAGAAATATTGCTGATGTTTTAGTTGTCAAGAGGGTACCATCCGGCTCCTGACATATGTTAAGTCTTCTCAGACTCCTCTTCTACGAGTCTACCCAATAAGGCCTCATAGTTTTAGTGATCCTATAAAAAGGATGTTCTATATTTTTTTGCACAAAAAGTTGTTGTTTTATAGTGGCATTAAAATCTACAGAAGTATCTTCTAAGGTTTGCTGGCTAAATTGTTACACACAAGCAAGAAATGGCCAGATAGGTTCTACAAGTATCTGGTGACGCTTCGGTACAACCGGTCAAGAGAGGCCAATAGATTCTGGTGTGCGATTGTTTGCGATGCCCATTGATGACAGTTCACTGTAGTACTTTGGCTTGGAGCTCACCTGGAATGCCAGCCATTGGTACGTGATCGTTAGAACAAAAAAATGATAACACCAAGCTAAATTAAATAAAATAAATGTGCACAAGGCCCCGGGACCAGATGGGTTACACCCTAGAATTCCTGAAGAGCTTAGTTCAGTTATTTCTGTCCCCCTTTTCATAATATTCAGAGATTCTCTAGTGACTGGTATAGTCAGAAGAAATGAACAAAAGTAGATGGTCCAGTGCAGTCAAATTTAAAATAGAACGTAGTTCCAATTTTATTTGGATGATTAAAACAAGATCATTCCCGAATGCAAGGGTGAAAATATGGGTAAGGTGCTTACGCGTTTCAGACGTACACCACGTCCTTCCTCATGGCTTTATTTACTCAAAACTTAAGGGAATATCAATGGGAGCTAAATTCTCCCCTTCTCTGGCAAGGTCTATTAATTGGTATGCAAGGTATATAGACGATCTGCTATTTATATGGGAAGGTAACATGTCTGATGTCCCAAATTTCATCAATTATCTTAATGATAACCAATTAAATTTGAAATTCACCTATTCTTTTCAAAAAGATACTATCCAGTTTGTGGATTTGGAACTCAAAGGACATGTAGGGGAAATAATCAACACTAAAACATACCGTAAGCCCATTTCAGGGAACACTATCTTGCACGCAACAAGTGGTCACCCCAGACAAACCATCTCATCAATCCCAGTGGGAGAAATGTACAGAGCAAAAAGAAATTGTGGTAATGACCCCAATTATCGGGTGGAACAACAGAAAATTTGTAGGAGACTACGTAAAAGAGGGTATGCAGAATGGACCCTCAAAAGAGCAACCTCTACTTTTGTTCATTTCTTCTGTCTACAACAATGTGAGCTGTCATGGCGATCCAGGCGCAGAGCGCAGTGAAAATCTGCATCAAGGTGAGCTGGAGGATCCCTCCCACAGATTGTTTGACTGGTATAGTGCCAAGGGACTGGCACAGGGCAATTGTGCCTATTTTCAAAAAGGGCTTTGGGTCATCCCCGAGTAATTATAGGCCAGTAAGCTTAACATCCATCGTGGGGAAAATGTTTGAGGGGCTATTGAGGGACTATATACAGGATTATGTGACAAAAAATAGTATTATAAGTGACAGCCAGCACGGTGTTACTAAGGACAGAAGTTGTCAAACCAACCTGATTTGTTTTTATGAAGAGGTGAGCAGAAGCCTAGACAGAGGGGCCGCTGTGAATATAGTGTTTTTGGACTTTGCAAAGGCATTTGACACTGTCCCCCATAGACGTCTAATGGGTAAATTAAGGACTATAGGTTTAGAAAATATAGGAGACAAGGAACAAAGGTAGGATCCAGCGCTGGATAGCGTTTAAAATGGAAGACTGTTTTCCAAGTTTAATGATGTAGATTTAAAAGGAAGTCCAGTAGTATTAGGTCCTGGGTGTGTACAAAGTGGAGGGATGGTGTCCTCTTAGGCCTACGCGTTTCGGACGACAACTGCGTCCTTAGACTTGGCTGTAGTAGGTTTTGCAAAGAGCGAGTCAAAAAACGGGGAAGGAGGGGCGGTAGGAAACACAAGTCGAATAAATCAAGAACAAAATCGTCGCCTCCGCCCAAGAAAATACCAACAATACCGATAACCAATGTCACCAATTTATCCTCTACCTTGTTAACTCCAGAGCAGAACGAAGTATTAACATTGGGTCTCAACTTCGCCCCCAAATTTTTTTTTTACTTATTCAATACAATATTAGACATTAACAAATTTATCCGCAATTTAACTGTAAAAAAACATTTTCTTCAAAGCGAAACAAGTCCTGATAATACTTCCGCAGAGACACTATCTACAATCACGTTGCCAAATGAGATAAGATCAGATACAGCTATAGCATCCATACCAGCAGATTTTACATTTCAAGAACTTTCAACTATGGTATGCCTAGACCACTTATGTAGTGAAACTGCCAATCAAACTGTTACGACAGCGCAAAAATTTACAACATCAAATCCGAAATTCTACCCCACCAGTTCACGTACGGATTCTATGGATCGGTTCCAAACCGTCATAGAAAAAGAGTTACATAATCTTGCTGACAGTCTCAAAAACCAACGTCCTAGAACGAACATGTCAACCAAACATAATAAAGCAGTAAAATCATTACATGAGAACAAAGATTTAACTATAAAAATGTCAGACAAAGGTGGTAACGTCACAGTCATGAACAAGAAAGATTATGAACAATCAATCATCAACATGTTATCTGACAAAACCACCTACAAGATTTTGGCTAGAAATCCTGTCGACACAATTAAACATCAGATGAAAAAATTACTAGACGATGGACAACAAGGAGGTTTCATTACTCAGAAACAAAAAGAGTTCATCTATATCGAACAACCTATTACTCCTATAATCCATGCGCTACCAAAGATCCATAAACAAACCGTGCCACCACCAATGAGACCAATTGTCTCTGGCATCGGATCAATCCTTGAAAGGCTATCAGAATGGCTGGATACACTATTACAGCCCCTAGCACAAAATACACCTGGCTTTTTAAAGGATACAAAACATGTTCTCAACTTATTTCATAACAAACGCTGGGAAAAAAATTTCACCTGGCTCACATGCGATGTTGTATCACTATACACATCAATCCCACATGAAATAGCCCATACTGCTCTCAAATTTCATCTGCTGAAACACAGTATATACGAAAAAAAAATTCAAGTCTACATTCTAGAAGTACTCATGTTCCTACTAACTAACAACTATTTCCAATTTGATATGAAATATTACTTACAACTCAAAGGCGTGTCAATGGGGGCTAAGTTTTCTCCATCAGTAGCCAATCTAGTGATGTCATGGTGGGAACAATTCCACGTTTTTTCCCCCGACAATATCCACAGCAACTGCATAGAATGGTACGGTAGATATATTGACGATATTTTGATTATCTGGAAAGGAAAAATCAACATCATCCCTGAATTTGTAAAAGCCCTCAATAACAACCAGTGCAACCTAAAATTCACCTACCATCATGATACTTCACACATTATATTCCTAGACTTGGAATTAAAAGGAGACAAAGGCCAATTTATATCCACAAAAACCCATCGGAAACCCACAGCTACGAATAACATACTCCACGCGAAAAGTGACCATACAAAACATACCATTAAAGCCATACCTCTGGGTGAAATGCATCGTGCAAAAAGAAATTGCACCTCTCAGAACAAAAACAAATATATACCAGACTCCAAGAAAGAGGCTATCCGAAATGGTCATTAAGCAGAGCCAGTAATATCATGAATAAAAAACCCAGAAATCAACTCCTTGGCCAGCACAAAATTCTCAACAAAAGACAAGAATCACAACCTGTTGTTAACCAACCTACATTGATTTTACAACAAAGTAACCAATTTACTAAAATCAAAAATATAGTCACCAACTACTTACCCATCCTTATGGAAGACGACACATTGCGTACAATCTTGTCTGGAGGCTGTAAGATAGTAGCAAGAAAAGCCCTCTCCTTGGGCAGCACTCTGTCTCCCTCTTTATATACATCTAATGAAAACACAACAACAACATGGTTAGAGACCAAAGGTTTTTACAGATGTGGCCAGCATCCCTGTAAAACCTGCTCCTATGTATACCCAACCAACAATTTTAGTAATTCAACACAAACAGACAATTTTATAATCCAAAATTACATCAACTGTAATTCAGAGTCCGTCATTTACCTAATTGAGTGCACAGAATGCCATCTAAAATATGTAGGCTGTACAAATCGAAAATTTAAGACGAGAATCTTAGAACATCTCAGTTACATAAGAAATGCAAATATTCTCAATATATCTAATGCGGCTAAACACTTCATTTCTCATCATAACAGATCTACCAAAACTTTTCGCTGCTACGCTATCGAAAAAATTCATCCATCAAAGCGAGGTGGAGATATTAAACACAAAACTCATTTGAGAGAAGCTTATTGGATCTATAGGCTAAATACAAGATACCCAGAAGGTCTTAACTTATAGAAAGAATTAATGTATCTATATTGATCCACCTATAACAAAAATAGGACCTCAACAAAGATATACGTTCCAATGACGCTCATCATAAAATAAGCCAGCAAGCTCCAAGTTACTCCAAGGTACACATACAATCCCAATTATATGTAAATATTCCCAACATGTACATGCATAATATTTGCTAATTGCCATGTACATAGTAACCTTCACATCACCTAGCCCTTGTTGTCTACAATGTAAGTTTCCCTACCCCACCAGTTACAGTTGTGGTCCAACCTACACCCCTTCACATCCCATCCTCGTCAACGCAATATAGCACCCTGTTTCTAAATATCATTAAATCATTTTTCATCATATATATACTTTAATAAAAAATACGCAATGAATAAAAAATAACAAACACAACAAACAAACAATAAACATAGAACAAATATTGAGAGCTATACAGCATATACATGGGACATTCAACTGCATACAGAAAACTCAAAGTCCGAGAGACTCAATCAGTTCTGTTAGATTAATCATCTTTATAAATAATAATACAACTCTTTTAATCTATCTAAACCAGTAACAATATGTAAACATTCCATTATTATTACACATTATCACAAAATTCATTCTGATATGAATACTGACCGACAGCCAATAAAGACATTCACGATCTTCCTCTGTCTGACGAAGCTGACAAGGAGGTGTGACTGGGCCGACGTTTGTCTCTCCATTCATACTTCAAAACGAGTCCTGGAACGCAACCCAATCAAATAAATTTCAATAAATATATAAATACGCAATTTGACACGATCTCCAAAAAACTACAAGATTTAGAAATTTATTTAGGAAACATATAAGCAGATTTTCGAATAAAATTCTGCACATACAGATACACACAAACATCCATAAAAATACCAAGTCACGGTTACCTGACATCTATTGCTGGTGTTTGCGTTCCAAGAGCAATACAACCATGACACGCAATTACCATTAACAAATCAGCTGTCCCAACTAACAAAGCATATATATGACAGCGCGCTCTTTTCAAAACCTACTACAGCCAAGTCTAAGGACGCAGTTGTCGTCCGAAACACGTAGGCCTAAGAGGACACCATCCCTCCACTTTGTACACACCCAGGACCTAATACTACTGGACTTCCTTTTAAATCTACATCATTAAACTTGGAAAACAGTCTTCCATTTTAAACGCTATCCAGCGCTGGATCCTACCTTTGTTCCTTGTCTCCTATTGTTATCCGTGTGCCGACACGAGGATCCGGGCGCTATCTACGACACACCGGAGTGTGTCAGGTGAGCTGGAGGATTTCTCCCTATGTTCTTTCTTGTTTAGAAAATATAGTTTGTAATTGGATTGAGAATTGGCTCAAGGACCGTATCCAGAGAGTTGTGGTCAATGATTCCTACTCTGAATGGTCCCCGGTTATAAGTGGTGTACCCCAGGGTTCAGTGCTGGGACCACTATTATTCAACTTATTTATTAATGATATAGAGGATGGGATTAATAGCACTATTTCTATTTATTATTCAGATGACACCAAGCTATGTAGTAATGTTCAGTCTATAGAAGAAGTTTGTGAATTGCAAGCAGATTTAAACAAACTAAGTGTTTGGGCATCCACTTGGCAAATTAAGTTTAATGTAGATAAATGTAAAGTTATGCATCTGGGTACCAACAACCTGCAGGCATCATATGTCCTAGGGGGAGCTACACTGGGGGAGTCACTTGTTGAGAAGGATCTGGGTGTACTTGTAAATCATAGACTAAATAACAGCATGCAATGTCAATCAGCTGCTTCAAAGGCCAGCAAGATATTGTCGTGTATTAAAAGAGGCATGGACTCGCGGGACAGGGATGTAATATTACCACTTTACAAAGCATTAGTGAGGCCTCATCTAGAATATGCAGTTCAGTTCTGGGCTCCAGTTCATAGAAAAGATGCCCTGGAGTTGGAAAAAATACAAAGAAGAGCAACGAAGCTAATTAGGGGCATGGAGAATCTAAGTTATGAGGAAAGATTTAAAGAATTAAACCTATTTAGCCTTGAAAAAAGACGACTAAGGGGGGACATGATTAACTTATATAAATATATTAATGGCACATACAAAAAATATGGTGAAATCCTGTTCCATGTAAAACCCCCTCAAAAAACAAGGGGGCACTCCCTCCGTCTGGAGAAAAAAAGGTTCAACCTGCAGAGGCGACAAGGCTTCTTTACAGTGAGAACTGTGAATCTATGGAATAGCCTACCGCAGGAGCTGGTCACAGCAGGGACAGTAGATGGCTTTAAAAAAGGGTTAGATAATTTCCTAGAACAAAAAAAATATAAGCTCCTATGTGTAGAAATGTTTTCCTTCCCTTTTCCCGTCCCTTGGTTGAACTTGATGGACATGTGTCTTTTTTCAGCCGTACTAACTATGTAACTATGTAACTAAAATCTTTTGTAGGCTCAGGAGAACCTGGGAATGGTGATGATTTTCACTTTAGTGTCTGCTGTCCAAGACAAACTAAATGAAATTGTAGACCAAATAAAAACCAGGATAGAAGATGAAAAAATTCAGAAGGAAAAGGAGGCAGAAGAAGAAGAAAAGGTAAGTGTTAATATAGAAAAATACCGCTAAAGGAATGTCGGTGGTTGTCACTATAGCACCTCTGCACTATATGATGATGATGATGATCATGAAGCCCTGAAACAGCTGGCAGTGGTGTGAAGCACAATGAACGGCAGGGCCCTCCTGAACCTCTGACAGCAGCTCCCATTCCTTGTCCTTTTCAGAAGCTCCTAAATTTTGGTGCTAACTCCTTGAGAATAATATAGATGCCCTTATTTAACCCCTTCCCGACGTAAACAACTTTCAGATTTTCATTTTCGTTTTTTCCTCCCCACATTCCAGAAGCCATAACTTTTTTATTTTTTGTCGATATAGTCCTATGAGGGCTTGATTTTTGCGGAACGAGTTCTAGTTTTTCGTCGCACCATTTATTGTGTCATATAATGTACAAGGAAACGAGAAAAAAAATTATTTGTGGGGTAGAAAATGAAAAAAACAGCGATTTCTCCATTGTTTTTTGCGCGACGTTTTTACGGAATTCACTGTGCAATTAAAACAACATATTAACTGTATTCTGTGGGTCAATACGATTACGGCGATACCAAATATATATAGTTTTTTCTATATTTTACTACTTTTACAAGTAAAAACGTAAGTGTAAAAAAGAATTCATTTTGCGTCGCCAAATTCCGAGAGCCACAACTTTTTTATTTTTCTGTCGATTAAGCGGTATGAGGGCTTATTTTTTGCGGGCTAAGCTGCGGTTTTTAATACCATTTTGGTGTAAATGCGAAGGTTTGATCACTTTTTATTTCATTTTTTGTGGGAGATGAGGTGACCAAAAAATAGCGATTTTGGCGTTTACAAATTTATTTATTTTTTTACGCCGTTCACTGTGTGGGTTAAATAATGATATATTATAATAGTTCAGACTTTTACGGACGCGGCGATACCAATTATGTTTATTTATTTATTTACTATGCTCTAGGTGGAAAATGGGAAAAGGGGGGTTTTTTGAACTTTTAATTTATTTTTTTTTACACAAAAAAACACTTTATTTAACTAATTTTTACTTTTTTTATTAGTCCCCCTAGGGGACTTCAACCAGCAATCGTTAGATCGCTTGCACAATATACTGCAATACTAATGCATTGCAGTATATTGTGATTCTGACAGGCACCTATTAAGCCCTGCCAGAGGCAAGGCTTAATAGGTGTACAAAGATGGCGGACCTTGTGACGCAGACAATAATTAAGACAAAAAACAGGGAACTTTAATGTGCACAAATACTCACCCCCTGAAGGTCCTATACTTTGTGGAGTCACCTTTTGCTGTAATTATAGATACAAGTCTCTTGGGGTACGTCTCTAATAGCTTATCACATCTAGACACAGAGATCTTTGCTTATACTTCCTGGCAAAACGGTTCCAACTCCTTTAAGTTAGATGGGTTGTGTTGATGTACAGCAGTCTTCAAATCACAGTTTCTCAATTGGATTGATTTCTGAGCTTTGACTAGGTCACTCCAAAATATTTCAATGATCCCCTTAACCCACTCCAGGTATAGTTTTAGAATTATGTTTAAGGTCATTGTCCTGCTGGAAGGTGAATCTTCATCCCAGTCTCAATTCTCTGGCAGATGAAATCCGGTTTTCCTCAAGAAACGCCCTGTATTTGCTGCCATCCATCTATTCATTAATCCTGACCAGTTTTCCAGTCCCTGCCGATGAAAAGCATTCACATGGCAAAATGCTGCCACCGCCGTGCTCCACTGTGGAGATGGTTTTCTTCGGGTGATGGGAAGAATTGGGTTTCCACCACACACAGCGTTTCTCATAACGTAAAGTAAAATGTTAGTCTCATCTGACCAGAGAACCCTTTTCCATGTATTTGGGGGGGTCAACCACATGCTATTTGGCAAACTCAAATTGTGTTTTCTTATGTTTATCTATAAGCAATGTCTATTGGTAGGCGGGCATCTCTTGTCAGGTTTGTAGTTGTGCCATATTCTTTCCATTTTGTTATAGTGGATTTAATGGGGCTCTGTGGGATGTTCAAAGTTTGGAATCTTTTTTTTTTTTTATAACCCAATTTTGATCTATAGACCTCCATGGACCTGTATGGAGAGCTCCTTGGTCTTTATGTTGCTTGTTTAGTTGTGTTGCAGACTCGGAGATCTTTCAGAACAGGTGTATTTATACTGACATCATGTGACAGATCATGTGACACTTTGCTTGCACATATGGACCTTATTCAACTCGTTATGTGACTTGTGAAGTTAATGGGTTTGATCAGAACTTTATTTGGGGTTTCATAGCAAAAAGAGTAAATACATATGGACTCACAACTTTTCAGCTTTTTGTTGTATTTTTTTTAACAAGGTATTTTTTTTCATTCCACTTTTAACAATTTGGGCGATTTTGTCATGTTCATTATATAAAATAAAGTTGAGCATACATTTTAATTCCAGGATTTGATGCAACAAAACAGGCAAAACACCAAGGGGGGCTGGGGCGGGGGGGTGGGGGGGGGGTGAATACTTTGTCAAGGCACTATATAAATGGCTTGTAAATTGTTAAAGGGGCTTTCTGAGTTATTTGAAAAATTGGCCACAGTGGGAGTAATGCAAAAGAAGAAAAAAAAAAAAAAGAGCACCTCTGTACCGTATACCCACTGAGACCAGTGATTGGCTGCAGCGATCACGTGGGTAGACGGGCACGTCATCGCTGCAGCTATGTAAAAACACAGCGACGGGAAGGAACGGAGCGGCAGCGCCGGAACAACGGGAATCCGTGAGTTGAGCAATCGCTATTTTTTTATTATTTTTGCATCCGTCCTACCATGGCCAATTTTTTAAATAACTCGGAAAACCCCTTTAACTCATACCATAACCACAAAAGTTACATAATAAACTCTGACAGTTCCCTTTTGGAACCCGTGCTTCCACTTCAGCTTGCTATATTGAAAATCTTTCCCCGCTCACATGCCTGTGTCACCAAGTAACAAAGTAGTGTGGGTATTCCTTAAAAAGTCTGGTGGCGAGGTGGTTACCTCGCATGTTCTTGGCCGTTTTGTATATGCAATGTCTAAAATAAATGTGTAACTCATCATTCTCTCAGGTACGTTTCCATGGCACTCCTGTAACAATTGAAAACTTCCTTAATTGGAAAGCCAAATTTGAGGCCGAGATGTCAGAAATGAGGAGAAAAAGACAAAAGGAAGAGGAGCAAGCGGGAAAAAGTAAATTAACCGGTAAGCCTTATTTTGTATGCATTGTATCCATTGCTTGTGAGGCCTAGTTCATACAGTTTTTTGACGCGGAAACCGTGCCAAAAAACGGCCGAAATTGGCTCCCATTGATTTCAATGGGAGGCGGACGCGTTTTTTTTTTCCCACGAGCGGTAAGAAACGTAAAAGTCACGTAAGGCATGCGCATTATGAAATGCAGGTTTTGGTAATTGAACAGTTTTTTGGTACAGTCTGATGACCTTTATTCAGAAAGTTGACATTTCTTGACTGGGTTATCTATGTTACAGTATTTTACATGTTTTGTAAGTTTTTGCCCACGTTACACTTTTCATATAGCACTTCTTTAATAATTACGTTTGGTGGAAATGTGTGTTTTTCTTGTGCAGGAAAGCAGCTGTTTGAAACAGATCATAACCTGGACACATCTGACATCAAATTTCTGGAAGAAGGTTAGTTGTGAATGTTACGTATTAGCAGTGCCTAAAGTCTGACCAAAGCAATGGAAACATTCTGTCTTCTATCCTATGGATGAAAACCTGACCTGATTATTTGCGACACAGGTCCCAAACACAGCACCCATAGAAATCTATGGTCCCATATTGTTGATCCGTGTGCCTTTTGGTATTACATGGAGGCACACAGATTACTTTTTTTCTTAAAGTTTCTGCGAGAGTGAGAGAAAAAAATAGTGGTGTTCAGAATATCATGCCATGTTGGAAAGGGCATCTATAGAATCTGTTGCCACCCGGTAGTGAATGGAATAGCAGCGTTTGTGACGCCTTAGGATGTAAACAAGAGTATTCCAAATAAATTTTTCAACAACTTGTGTAAAAATTGTAAAAAATATTTTTACCAGCTATTTTTACAAAAGTAACACAAATCTACAGCAGAAAATAACACTTGTGAACATATCCTTACATTGTTCTAGTTGCCCATCTTTTTCTAGGTTCCTTAAAGGCAAATCTGCCTGACTATGGCACAATTTAGTAGCCAGGATTCTGTTACAGCTCCACATGTTTTCTTACCCAGCTTCCCTGGGACCCTGAAAGGCAACTCTGCTTAGTTATGCTACAGTGGGGATTTGTCAGATTTGTTTATTACAGCTTCACAGTGATTCTGACCCAGCTTTTTCACGCTCCTGAATAGCTAATTGGACTAATAATACGATATAATAGTTGGGGCTTTATCAATGCATGACTAGGCAGATCTGGCATTCTGCCGTCTGGGGGAGCTGGGTAAAAAGCTCTGCGGGCTGTGATGGGTGAAATGTTGGTTTTATAGAAGAAAAAAAACACTCTGTGCTGGATATATATATATAATTTTTTTTTTATACTGGTGCAGTTTTGGGTGGGGGAAGGGGATGTTTACAGACAAGGAACCTTTTGTTTAACCCCTTCACAACATGCGCTGTATATATACGGCACTGTGGTGAAGTGGTTCTCGCAAACCGCAGTACAGTTACGTGATGGTACGGGCTCAGAAGCTGAGCCTGCACCATCACCACCGGATGTCAGCTGTATATTAATAGCGATTTCAGGATCTGAGGGTTTTTTAGCTGATACGATCGCGGGGTGCAGATGGTTGGTATGGCAACCGATGGCCTCCGGGTCTGCCAAGTGCCGTATACTGCTTTACAAATGTTGGGCTACTTTTTCTGCTTTATTCCTTGTGAAAATGAAAAACGTTGGTTTAAAACGACATCTTATTGGAAAAAAAAAATGTAATATTTCATTTTCACGGCTTAATTCTAATTCGACAAAAAACTTTTGGGGTCAAAATTTTCACTATACCCAAAGTTGAATTCTTCAAGGGGTGTAGTTTCCAAAACGGAGTCACTTTTGGTGTGTTTCCACTGTACTATTACTACAGGGGCTCTGCACAAGTGACATTGCACCCAGAAACAAATCCAGCAAAATCTACATTCCAAAAGCCAAATGGCGCTCCTTCCCTTCTGTGCGCTGCCATGTGGCCAAACAGCAGTTTATGACCACATATGAGGTATTGCCGTACTCGGGAGAAATTGCTTTACAAATGTTGGCATGCTTTTTCTCCTTCATATTTTGTGACATTGAAACGTTTTGAGTCAAAACGACATCTTATTGGGGGGAAATTTAATTTCCGCTGCCCAACGCTAATCAATGAAAAAAAAAATGGTGTGGTCAAAATGCTCACTATACCCCTAGATGAATTCCTCAACGGGTGCAGCTTCCCAAATGGAGTCACTTTTTAGGTGTTTCCACTTTACTGGTACCTCGGGGTCTCGGCAAATGTTACATGCACCCAGAAACCAATCTAGCAAAATCTGCGTTTCTACTCTTCTGAACACTGCCATCTGTGCAAACAGCATTTTATGACCACATATGGCGTTTTTCCATACTTGGGAGAAGTTGATTTACAAATGTTGGGGTGCTTTTTCTCTTTTATTCCTTGTGGAAATGAATTTTTTTTTTTTTTTTAGCTAAATCTACATCTTATTGGAAAAAATTTAATTTTCATGGCTCAATTCTAATAAAATCTATAAAATACTCACTGCACCTCTATATGAATTCCCTGGGTGACTTCCAAAATGGTCTTCTTTGGGGGGGGGGGGGGTGGTTTCCTATGTTTCAACACCACAGCACCTCTTCAAACCTGACATGGGGACTAAAATATATTCTAATAAAAAGAAGGCCCCAAAATCCACATGGCGCACCTTCATTTCTGAGGCCTGTGTAGCAGTCAAGTAGCACACTAGGGCCACGTGGGGTATTTCTAAAAACTTCAGAATCAGGGTAATAATTATTGAGTTCTGTTCCCTGTTAACACTTGCTGTGTTATAGAAAAGAAAGATTAAAACTGAATATTCCTGTGAAATGTTTAAGAAACTTTCTAAATGCTGTTTTGAATACATTGAGGGGCGCCGTTTTTAAAATGGGGTGATTTTATAGGGGGTTTCTAATATAGGGCCCTTCAAAGCGACTTCAGAACAGAACTGGTTCCTAAAAAATAGGCTTTTGAAACTTACTTGAAAACGTGAGAGATTACTGCTAAACTTGGAAGGCTTCGTTCACATCTGCGTCAGGACTCCGTTCTGGCGTTCCTTCTGAGCATTCCGTCCGAACGGAACTCTGACTGAAACAAACGGAAACCATAGTTTTCCGTTTGCGTCGCCATTGATTTTCAACGGTGACTGATCCGGTGCAAATAGTTACCGTTTGTCTCCGTTGTGCAAGGGTTCCGTCATTCTGATGGAATGAATAACGCAGTCGACTACGGTATTGATTCCAGTACGGTTCAACTACGGTATTGATGCAAAACCCTTGCACAACGGGTGACGGACGGAAACCATTAGCAAAGTTTCCGTCACCATTGAGATCAATGGAGATGCAAACGGAAGCTAAGATTTCTGTTTGCCTTTCCGTCGAGGGGTTCCCCCGGCGGAAACCTCCGACAGAAAGACAACGCTGATGTGAACACAGCCTAAGTAAAAGCATTCCAAAGTTATTACCACATAAATTGGAAAAATGACTCTTGTCAGGAAGGTCAAAACTGGCTGCATCGGGAAGGGCTTAAATTGATGGTCTATTGTTACTTCTTGTGTTGCAATACTAAAACTGCTAACTTATTAGCCTACATTGTGCAACTTTAAAGACTATGTAAACTTTAGAAGCTGTATCACAAAAAGTAAAACCATTTTTTTAAAATAAAAATTGCATTAAAGGGGTTTTCCCACGAGACATTTATGACACATCCACAGGATATGTCATATAGATGTGGGTCCCACCTCTGGGACCCGCACCTATCTCCAGAACGGTGCCCCCTAAACCCCATTCAGCCGCTCTGTGTTGCAGCTGAATAAGGTGTTTTCCGACCATGAAAAACTTTAATATGGTCGTTCGTTACGTAAACAGCGTAACTCCAATAGTAGTGAATGGCAATTACAGAAGCAGCGTAGCATGCGAGCTACGCTGTTTGCGAAACTACCATTAAATTCTAAGAGACTTACGTAAATTGCGTAACTCCGCGAGTTACACTGTTTACGTAACTCACGACCATATAACGTTTTTCATGGTCGGAAAACACCTTTATTCAGCTGCAACACACAGCGGCAGAATGGGGTTTTGGGGGTTCACCGTTCTGGAGATAGGTGCGGGTCCCAGAGGTGGAACCCGCATCTATCTGACATTTATGACATATCCTGTGGATGTGTCATAAATGTCTCTCGTGGGAAAGCCCCTTTAAACACCATCCTGGATACATAGAAGCTGTATCCTGCGCTGAAACCCGCTCAGACTGACGTCTTCGGTGACAGCGGGTCCTGCGTGTCCCTGACATGCAGGGTCCAGCTGTTATTGATCACATCTAAGTTATGTACTTAGAAACTTGCCTGTGATTGATAACACGTAGGACAGGCTGTCACTGAAGCCGTCAGTCCCGCTGATCTGACTGATACGGTTTTCAGCGCAAGATACACCTATCTCAAAAAGTAATTTTTTTTAACAAAAGCCAATTAAAAGGATGCCATCATACATTTTTATTATAGGGGGAAAAAAGTGTTCAATGGTTTCCATAGCCTTTAAAGACCTATTATTACATATCATTATTAGAATATTGTGTGCTATTCTCATTTGCAGCCACTAAGTGGCATACTTGTGTAAAGAATTGTCCTAGTGGAGCAAGTGTGTATCTGTGTAGCTGTAACCTAGTCCTGTGTGTTATGATCTGTAGAGACATAAATGTTTCCTCTTTACCTTGCAGCTGGTAACAGCGTTGAAGTGGATGAATCTCTATTCCAAGAATTGGATGATTTAGAATTGGATGATGAAGATGATTTAGATTACAACCCTCTTGATCTAGAAAGTGACTGATCACCTTGGACTCATTGCTCTTCAAGAGTCAGGAAAGTCACAGTATCTGTGACTCATAAGTATACAGCCACTGTTGTTAATTTTTTTTTTTAAGTCCTATTTTAATTATCAGGAGATTCTTCTTCTGAGCACTTCAAAGATCACACTAAATAAAGTGACTTAAAATCAACTTATTGGCAATTTTATTTTATTTCTGGGTTTCATTGGAGAAAATGAAAAAAAAAATACCACTATATGCCAGAGATAGAGCACATAGAAAAAAAGCAGAGGCTCGCCAGTGTATTGTGTTAGTGGGAATGAATAACTCACCCTAGTTTTACATGTAATTTCTGGTGTTCTGTATTTTACATACAAAGACAAATACCACACACCATTGTGGGTCCCCACTCCAACAGCGTTACAGCATGTCAGCAATCTACATGGTTTAGCCATAACATTAAAACCACCTGCCTAATTTTGTTTAGGTCCCCCTCAGCTCTGACCTGTTGGCATGGACTCCACATGACTTCTGAAATTGTTCTGTGGTATCTGGCACCATGATGTTAGCAGCAGATACTTTAACCCCATCACACAACACACGTACAGTTACGTCGTGGGCGCTATTGTGTTAGCGCTTTCCCACATAACTGTACGTGATGATGATGGAGCTGGCTCAGAGGCTGAGCCAGCGCCATCACCACCGGGTGTCGGTTGTATAGTACGGAAGCCTTTTAGGCCCTGCCCTGAGGCAGGGCCCAAATGGCTTGCGATCAGGGCCAAGAAGATGGCGCAGGCTCAGAAGCCGAACCTGTGCAATCAGCCGCGGATGTCAGCTGTGACACCCCACTGTAACGGCCAGGACCACAGCTGGCCTCTCATCCGGCCGATTAACCCCTTTAGATAAAATGATCGCTGCATCTAGGTGGTTAGATCGGTACCCGCAGGGTTGCTATGGCAATTGGAGGCCTAACAATGGCCTCCTGGTCTACCTAGTGCAGGAGCCTATTCGGCTCCTGTGCCCAGAGGCGAAACCTAATAAGCTTGCTGTCAGTAAATAGCTGGCAGCTCTGATACACTGCACTATGTAGGTAATTTAGTCTAATCAGCGTCATACACTTACTCTTCATTCATGCCCAGCTTTATTCACAGCACAGCACAGTGAAGGACCTGCGGGTGTAAGTGACGTCACATCGTGATCTCGCGAGATCGTGCTGTGAATAAAGCTGGGCATATATGAAGAGAAGATTGGTCAGCGTCATATACTTTTCTTTACAAAACGCCTACTCGGTGAAACAAAAAAAAACGCCCAGTTGGGCTTTTACAAAAAATTTGCATAAATGTAAAAATCATCAAAACTTTGTCACTAATAAATGTTTTTAAAAACAAAACAGCAGTTATCTACAACAATGCGTTTCTTTAGATTTGGTAGGAGATAGGGAAGTATTAAACTGGTGACAGGGCCTCTTTAACATGAATTTAAATGTGATTTTCTAATTCTGAACACAACCACATCCCCAATTATAAGAGGGTGTTTACACTTATGCAACCACATTATTGTAGTTTTTGTTATTTTTATTTTTTACCTCTAAAGGATTTCAGTTTGTTTTTCAATGGAATTGTAAAAGATTATGGGTCACATTAAAGGTGGAAAATGTTGGCTCTATCGAGCTCTCTCTGGGGCCATCCAACCCCATCTGCCACCCACATTAGGCTCTGGTGCCTCTCCTCCTGCCCTCCGCCACGTCTGACTTGATTTGGCACCAGTCCCAGGCATTTTGGCCGCATTTTGTTTGTGGCCTACTATTAGGCATGAAGCAGCGGCCTAAATGTTGAACGGCCGCTGTGCGCTTCCAGGCTGCATAGCGCTCCGGTGCCTCTGCAGATTGCAGGGTCGCTGGCCCTATCATCAGTAACTGGGGTCCCCCTGCACCATGTACCCTGGATTCAACGTGCGACCGCTTGTATTATATAAGTAAGACCTTTTAAAGTTGCGTCCGCCATCTTGGATTTCGGCCTCAGCAGGGTTACACCACTCTGCCTGCTTACAGCCATCTTGGAATCTCAGGACCACGCTGCAGTACTACTGGCGTGAGTGCAATCTCCCCTGTGCCTGACTAGACTGCTTTCATAAGACCACACAGTACTGATAGCCTTGCACTATACAGCATCCCATTTAAAGCTTCCCTCAATACCGGCCTGTCCGGGCGCTGAATGTCTGGTAAGGCGTTGATACCCTTCAGCCTCTAAGCCACTGTGTGCGGTGATTCGGGGGCTTATATCCACCTATAGCACAACCGTGCAGCGTCCTGCCTGCTAGATCTCTTTGCCTTATTGTTTGACACGCTCGGTGGCTTTGTATGAATATTTACCGCCTAAGCTACTTTCCGGACTGTTACCCTGTTGCCAAGACTCCACGTCAGCCCTGTTTGTGGGTCACCTGCAAACACCCGGTGCATCAAATTTCTCTAACTGACTCCCAGACTTTACTAATGACCCCGTTGTGTCCCCACACTGTCTGTACTTATCTGTAGTGTAGCTCTCTGATGTCGCTGTTATGCCTAATCCCCCCCCCCCCCCTCAGAGCCATACTTTATTGTGGTGTCCCATACACCTTTATTTACAGCTACTTCAAATCCAGCCATGGCACCTCCGAAATCGCAAACTAAATCGGCTGGCAAGCTCGACCAATACCACAGAGCGAACTTCTTTACAGCTCCATCCTCCGCTGTGCAGCCTATTGATCCGTTTCTGGTGGCTTCAAACCAGCCTGCCTCTACCGCATCTGACTCTACCGCATCTGACTCTAATCCGGATGCATTGAAAGTTCTGGCGGCTATACATACATGCCAGTCAACCCTAACCACACGCAGTGAGGAGATTAAAGTGCATATTTCCCTCTTATGCCAAGATGCGCAACATACTAGAGTGACGGAGGTTGAAAACAGTCAGTACGCTGGAGGACCAAGCCCCTCCACTCACTAGACATCTTGGAGACCTAGAACAAGGCCTCACCAGATTACATCAGCATCTGTATGATCAAGAGAACAGATTGCGGTGCTGTAACCTTCAATTTATCGGCTTGCTGGAAAGTACGGAAGGCTTCTCTCCTCTCGTTAGTCTTTTCTAGAAAATTTGCTCATTACCACCTTCGGCAAAGAAAACTTCTCGGTTATGTTTGCAGTAGATAGGGTGCACCGTATCCTGTCCAAACCCCCACTACCAGGGGCTCCACCACGCACATTCTTTGCTAAACTCAATTACCGTGACAGGGATGCTATCCTCAAACTTACTAGAGAAAAAGGATCAATTCCTCATGCCAACACGCAAATTTCAGTTTATCCCGATTTCTCCATGAACGTTCAGAAAAAGAGAGCTCTGTTCCTTACTGCTAAGAAGCTTAGGCAACTTGTTCTCAAATATGCTATGTTGTACCCTGCGCGGCTAGAAGTATTGGTGGATGACAGATCGCATTTCTTCACCATGCCGCAGGAGGTTCTCGACTGTCTGGAGACTCGTCCTCGTGGTCAAGCTGGTTCTCCTCGACATCCAGATGATTGATTTTGGACACATGTAGCTGTATATTTCCACTACCTCGCAGTTTCAAGTCTACGGTCTATCTGCTGGAGGTAATTGTCGACCGGATGGGTCAATGAGGGAGGCGAGGATTGTTGTACTGCCTAAGCCAGTTAAAAATCCATTATTTTGTGATTCCTATCGCGCAATTTCACTGCTCCAGACTGACATAAAGATTTTTCCGAAACACTTAGCTAAAAGATTGAATACGATTATATTGACCTTGATACACCCAGACCAGACAGATTTTATGCCTGGCAAGGCCACTGCCATTAAACTCTGCAGACTATTCACGAATTTGCAGTCCACTCATGAGGATGTTGGTGCTCGAGTTGTAGTGTCCCTAGACGCTGCTAAGGCATTTGACTCAATAGAATGGGATTTTCTTTTTCTGACCCTTGCAAAATTCGGCTTCGGACCTGAGTTTATCTAATGGGTTAAATTATTATACTCTGCTGCAGTGCTCTGCCACTGTCCCTTCTTCCCAATATAGTTTCTATGACTCTCCCCCGAGCCCTTAACCTGTTTACTACAAAAGTGGTTTCTACTTAACCCTTATTCTGTTCACCCTTCTCTCATTCCATGTTTAAATTTACAAATTCACCATATATATTTTCATCTATAATGCTGTATAGTTTGTGACCCAGACCTATTGCTGAATGTTACCTGTCAGTCTCATTCTTCACTTGTACTTGTGGAAACTGTCTATTTTAGTTAACCAGTGAAATCCTTGCATTTTGCCATTTGCCTTAGGCCGAGATCGGCTTTACATCCACATTTATAAATATTTGAGAAATGTATAATTACTGAATGCACTTTCTCTTCTATGAGCCTCATTGTTTATACCAGAAAATCCACAGCCGCAATACTGTATTGATGAGTACTGATGATCATATCAGGAAGATGCGAAGATTTTAATATGTTAAAATTAATACATGGCTGTATCTGTGGGAATTGTAGGTGTACGGCTTTACACATGTATGAGTGGTTATATGGATTATATATTTATATGTGTGTATGATATGTATGCACACTGTTCTATTATAATAAATTTTGGTCACGGTAGTTTTTTTGTACATTTACACTGATTGTATATTATTTATTGATATTTATTATGTATACATTTATGGATATATTGATATTATGAATTTTGAGTTTATTTTGATACATATATGGATATGATTGATTGTTATTTATGTATAAAGATGTTTGTATTATACTATTAATTTAATTTTATATATTATTTAGTTTGATATCATTTTTTGTATATATATTATATAGTTATTTATGTGTTGGTATTGTAGTGTTATTTTATTTCACCTTATTTTTGGATCCGTGCTGCTCATCCTGATCGGTACCCGTGATTTATTGTTATGGGTTTCGTCTGGGATTAGCATCTATGAATCCAATTACCTACCACTGTGCACTTTACATTATTATATATATTTGGGTCTGGTCCTTTTTCTGGTCCTCTTATATTACTAAATACTATTTGTCATGGGATTTACATACACATAACTGGTTAGGTTGGATTTATACGTTGTGTTTAATCATATTTCATTATTATATGTATGGGGTATTTGTGGTCAGTCATGTATACTTATATTTATATATTTATATGGGTATTTGTTGAGTAATTTAAACTTAACTAATGTTACGCTTATTATGATACCTTCGCTATTTTCCGCATATATATATGTATATTACTGATAGCTTCTGACAGTTGTAAAGACTAGATATAGGACACCTTCCTCTTATGAGTGCGCCTCCTGTTTCACCTGTTGGGTACTTGATGGGTGCGCATGCGGGTCGCGTGATCTCTCAGGCGTCAGACCGGAAGTTGTCTCCAGGTTTGAGAACGAGTCCTGGTCTCCAGGTACGAACTTCCGGCCTTGACGCGGATGGTCTGACGCGTGGAGATGGGCGTGACCTGTCATGCGCCGCTTCACATCACCTCATTTGGAGGTGTACTTAAGAGGGGAATCATCAGGCATACCTCATCTCCTGACGAAGGAAGCGAAACGCGCGTCGAGGTGGTCCTTGGATCGGAGTGTGTCCCTTATCATGTCTACTTTGGGTAAATGACTATCTACTTAGATACTTAGATTGTTTGTAGAACTTGATACACTGCATTATATTGAGTCATATTTTGCCATTATTCTAGATATTGGATCTTTTGGCCATTCATTCATGTGTCTCATGCTATCATCTTGTTATATTATATGGTCATTTCCATAGGACGTGATACACATTCCTTTCTGGGGTGTTTTTAGTTTTTTGTATTTTAGATGTATGTTTTTTGTGGGTAACTTCTCCCGTATGGGGTAATAAAAATGTACATATTTTATTTTTTGCCTACGTGGTGTTATTTGTTACATCAGGTATATTTTTGCTTTTCTGATATATTATGTCATACCTGATGGTTTGACTTATGCTTCAAGTACAATTTCAGTTGATGTATTGAATTACTGAACTCTTTTATACTTTTGTTTGAGATGTTGTCGACATTTCATGATGCGATATATGTTATTCTGATATCTTACAATAAACTTTATTTGTGAATTTAAGAAAAGGTGGAAAATGTTCTGAAATGATTCATCTTGTACTGATTTTTTGACATGACAAAAACCTGGAATTTTAACTGGGGTGTGTAGACTATCTATATCCACTGTATGGTATTACCGCGTCCGTAACGACCCGAACTATAACAATATCATGTTATTTTGCCTGCACTGTAAACACTGTAAAAAAATAAAATAAAAAACTATTCCAGAATCGGTTTTGTTTTGTCACCACCGCCCAAAACAGAATAAAAAGTGATCAAAAAGTCGCATGTACCCCAAAATTGTACCATTAAAAATGACAGCCCATTCGTGCCACCCACAGACCTCCAACAGCTTTTTTGAGGGAAAAAATAAAGTTATGGCTCTCAGAATATGGAGACATAAAAAAATTAATGATTTAAAAATTATATTATTGTGCAAACGCTGCAAAACATAAAAACATATATAAATATGTATTTTATTGCGCACGGTGAATGCTGTAAAAAAAGGGATAACAAAAACTGTCAGAATTGCTGGTTTTTGGTCACCTTGACAAAAAATTAAATAAAGAGTGATTTGAAAAATCGCATGTACCCCAAAATGGTACCAATGAAAAATTAAAAAAGTTCTGGCTCTCAGAATATGGCGACACAAAATGTGCAGAGCATTCCAAAAGCGGATAAGATTGGGCATCATTTATCAGTGCGACACCGGCCACAAATCTATGAATTATTATTTATTTACCACGTTATTATACGTTCTAAGGCCCTGATGTGCTCTACCCTGCTTACATATGCCCCCACATTATAAACTGAAATACCAGTAACACCCCAAGCAGAATTACAACCAAGCAAAATCTGTGCTCCAAAAGCCAAATGGCGCTCAATCCCTTCTGAACCCCACAGTGTGCCCAAACAGCAGTTTACGTCCACATATATGGCATTGCCATACCCAGGAGAACCCACTTAACATTTTATGAGGTATTTGTCTTCGGTGGCACAAACTGGGCACAACATATTGTGCACTAAAATGGCATATCAGTGGAAAACTGCCGTTTTCAATTTGTACCATCCGCTGCGCATTAAATTCTAATGAAAAAACATCTGTGGGATTAAAATGCTCACTACACCCCTTAAATGCCTTAAGGGGTGTAGTTTCCAAAGTAGGGGGTCACTACTTGGGGGTTTGTTTTACTATTTTACCTCAGAGCCCTGCAAATGTGGGCCAATGCTGTGAAAATCACCAAAATAGACATCAAATGCGCAGGGTGCTCTTCACTTCTGAGCCCTGTCATATGTCCAGGCAAATGATAAATGCCTGGAGGGGTGTAGTTTCTAAAATGGGGTCACTACTTGGGGGCTTCCACTGTACTCTGGTACCTCAGGGTTTTGCAAATGCAACATGGCGCACAAAAACCAAGCCTGCAAAATAGCACTCCTGCCTTTCTGAGCCCTGCCATGTGTCCAAACCGAAGTTTAATACCCTTATATGCGGTATTGCCATAATCGAGAGAAATTGCTTTTCAAATGTTGGGGTGCTTTTTCTCTTTTTTTCCTTGTAAAAATTGAACATTTCCAAGTTTTATCAGAAAAAATTTAATGTTCAATTTCACAGCATAATTCCACTAAATTCTGCAAAAAAACTGTGGGGTCAAAATGCCCACTATAACCCTCGATAAATTCCTTCAGGGGTGAAGTTTCCCAAATGGGGTAACTTTTGGGTGGTTTACACTGATTTGGTCCCTCAGCGGCTTTGCAAACGTGACATGGCGCCGCTAACCATTTCAGCAAAATTTGAGCTCCAAAAGCCAAATGCTGCTCCTTTCCTTCTAAGCCCTGCCGTGTGTCCAAACAGCAGTTTATTACCACATATGGGGTATTATCGGGAGAAATTGCTTTTCAAATGTTGGGGTGGTTTTTCTCCTTTATGCCTTGTAAATACTAAAGATTTCTACATTTTATTGGAAAAAATGTAGATTTATATTTTTACATCCTAATTCCACTAAATTGAGCAAAAAAACCTGTGGGGTTAAAATTCTTATTCCACCCATTGATAAACTGCTTGAGGGTGTGGTTTGCCAAATCGTGTATTTTTTTTGGGGGGGGGGGGTTCCACTGTTTTGGCACCACAAAACCTGTTCAAACCTGACATGGTGCCTAAAATATATTCTAAAAAAATTGAGGCCCCAGAATTCACTACATGCTCCTGCATGCCTGTGTTTCAGTACATTCGCACACTAGGGCCACATGTGGGAAATTTAAAACTACAGAATCTTCTAAATATTGAGTTGCGTTTCTCTGGTAAAACCTTCTGTGTTACAGAAAAAAATTAATTAACCCCTTTAGGACGCAGCCTGTTTTGGCCTTGTGGCACAGCCGATTTTTCAAATCTGACGTGTGTTACTTTATGTGGTAATAACTCCGGAATGCTTTTATGTATCCAAGCAATTCTGAGATTGTTTTCTCGTGACATATTGTACTTCATGATAGTGGAAAAATGCAATATTTATTCGTGAAAAATTTGCATTTTTCTATATTTTAATGTATCTGCTTGTAAAACAGATAGTAATACCACACAAAATAGTCACTAGTTACCATTTCCCATATGTTTACTTTATATTTGCATAGTTTTTCGAACATCCTTTTATTTTTCTAGGACGTTACAAGGCTTAGAACTTTAGCAGCAATTTCTCACATTTTCAAGAAAATTTCAAAAGGCTATTTTTACAGGGGCCAGTTCAGTTCTGAAGTGGTTTTGAGGGCCTTATATATTAGAATCCCCCAAATAAATCACCCCATTTTAAAAACTGCACCCCTCAAAGTATTCGAAACAGCATTCATAAAGTATTTTAACCCTCTAGGCGTTTCACAGGAAATAAAGCAATGTAGAGGGGAAATTTACAAATTTCTCCTTTTTTTTTGCCGAAATTCATTCGTACTAAAAAAAATTGTGTAACACAGAAGGTTTTACCAGAGAAATACAACTCAATATTTATTGCCCAGGTCTTGCAGTTTTTAGGAATATCCCACATGTGGCCCTAGTGCCCTAATGGACCGAAACACCGGCCTCAGAAGCAAAGGAGCACCTAGTGGATTTTGGGGCCTGCTTATTTTTAGATTATATTTTCGGCACCATATCGAGTTTGAAGAGGTCTTGTGGTGCCAAAACAGTGGAAACTCCCCAAAAGTGACCTCATTTTGGAAACTAGACCCCTCAAGGAATTTATCTAGGGGTATAGTTAGCACTTTGACCTCACAGGTATTTTGCTATATTTATTGGAGTTAGTCTGTGAAAATGAAAATCTACTTTTTTTCTGAAATAACATAGACATTTTTAATATTTACAAGGAATAAAGAAAAAAATGCACCCCAAAATTTGTAAAGCATCTTCTCCCGATTACGGAAATACCCTATATGTGGTAATAAACTGCTGTCTGGATCCACGGCAGCGCTCAGAAAGGGGGGAGCGCCATTTGGATTTTGGAGCGCAGATTTTGCTGGATTGGTTTTTAGTGCCATGTCGCGATTGCAACCCCCTGGAGGAAACAAAAATAGTGGACACACCCCAAAAGTGACCCCATTTGGGAAACTCTACCCCTCAAGGAATTTTTCTTGGGGTATAGTAAGCATTTATACCACAAAGGTCTTTTGCAGAATTTAGTAGAATTAGGCCGTGAAAATGATATAAACATTTTTGTCCACTAATGTTGAATTGTTTTCATTTTTACAAGGGATAAAGGAGAAAGTCGCCCTAAATTTGTAACGCAATCTCTCCCGAGTACGACAATACCCCACATGTGGTAATAATTTATTTTTTTAATAGAAATTAATTAACCTTTGCAGGACTGATCCTTTTTTGCTTTTCCATTTTAGTTTTTCACTCCCCGCCTTCCAAAGGCCATAACTTTTTTTATTTTTCCGTGAATTGAGCGGTGTGAGGGCTTATTTTTGGCAGGACGAGCTGTAGTTTTTATTGGTACCATTTTTTGGTACATGCAAATTTTTGATCACTTTTTATATTACATTTTATTTAGAGCTTTGGTGGCCAAAAACAGTGATTTTGGTGTTTTCAATTCTTTATTTCTTACGGTGTTCATAATGCGCTATAAATGACAATTTTACTTTATGCTACGGGTCGGTACGATTACGGCGATACCATATGTATATAGTTTTGCAGCGTTTGCGCAATAAAATCACTTCTTTATAAAATAATTTATTTTTTGTGTCATCATATTCTGAGAGCCGTAACTTTTTTTATTTTTCAGTCAAAAAAGCGGTGTAAGGGCTTATTTTTTTGTGGGACGGGTTGTAGTTTTTATTGGTACTATTTTCGGGTACATGCGACTTTTTGATCACTTTTTATTGTATATTTTGGGAGGTGTGGTGACCAAAAAATAGTGATTCTGGCATTGTTTTTAGTTTGGTTTTTTTGCGGCGTTCACCATGCAGTAAAAATAACATTATAGTTTTATAGATTGGGTCGTTACGAAAGCGGTGATACCAAATATGTGTACTGTTTTTTAACGGTTTCATTTTTTCCCTATAATAAGAGACTTATTATAGGAAAAAAATTCTTTTATTTTTACACTTTTGTAAAACATTTTTATTAACTTTTTTTTTTTATTTCTTCTTTTTACCTGCAGCTTTGATCGCTGCTAGAATACATTACACTACCTAGGTAGTGTAACGTATTCCAACTGTCAGTGTGACATCACAGTCACTCTGACAGTTAGTCTACGAGGACCAGCCAGAGGCTGATCCTCATAGGCTTGCATACATGGCAGACCCGGGGGCTGTTGTCTGGCCCCCGGGTGCCATCACAAGCATCAGCAGCCCCCACAATTGCATGGGGGCTGCTGATGTGCTACAAACCCTGTACATGCGGAGATCGCAATCGAGGCACGCATGTAACGGGTTAATTGCCAAAATCAGCGGCAATGAGCCGCTGATCGGCAACAGTGGAGTGTCAGCTATCAGGGACAGCTGACCTCCCGGTTCCCGATGCACACTGTCGCCGACACTGTCACAGGCACTGTCATCGACAGTGTGCGTTGCGAACGGCAGTAACGTCCTGTCACTCTGACAGGAAGTCTATCAGGAGGCTGATCATGATAGGCTTCCGTACATGGCAGACACGGAGGCCATTACTTGGCCTCCGATCGCCATGCTAGCCATCTGCAATAAAATAATTGCCGAAATTGGATTAATTGCCGAAATCAGCGGAAATAAGCCGCTGATCGGCATACAGTGGAGTGTCAGCTGTCAGGGACAGCTGGCCTCTCGGTTCCCGGTGCACACTGTCGCCGACAGTGTGCACCGGGAACCACGCAGTAACTGTACGTCCCTGTGCGGTAAGACACTGGCCACATGGACGTACAGTTGCATCCTGGTGCGCCTAGGGGTTAAAACATTGCAAAAAAAATTTAATTTGTAAAATTCACCTCCACTTTGCTTTAATTCCTGTGACATACCAAAAGGGTTAAGAAACTTTCTAAATGCTCTTCCGAATACTTTGAAAGGTGCAGTTTTTAAAATGGGGTGTTTCATAGGGGGTTTCCCATATACAAGGCCTTCAAAGCCACTTTAGAACTGAACTGGTCTCTGAAAAAATAGCCTTTTGAAATTTTCTTGAAAGTTTGCGAAATTGATGCTAAAGTTAGAAGCCTTATAACGTCCTGGAAAAATAAAAGAATGCTCAAAAAACAATACCAATATAAAGTAGAGATATGGGAAATGGTAACTAGTAACTATTTTGTTTGTATATTTAAATTTAGAATAATGCAAATTTTCTCTACATTTTGGTATTTTTCACAAATAAACACAATGTATTTACCAAGTTTTACCACTAACTTAAAGAGGCTCTGTCACCACATTATAAGTGGCCTATCTTCTACATAATGTGATAGGCGCTGTAATGTAGATTACAGCAGTGTTTTTTATTTAGAAAACCTATAATTTTTTACGGAGTTATGACCTATTTTAGCTTTATGCTAATGACTTTCTTCATGGACAACTGGGGGTGCTTTACTTTTTGACCAAGTGGGCGTTGTGGAGATAAGTGTATGACGCTGACCAATCAGTGTCATACACTTCTCTCCATTCATTTATTCTGCACATAGTGATCTTACAAGATCACTATGTGCAGCCACATAGTCAAACTCTAACATTACTGAAGTGTCCTGAGAGTTAATAGACATCACTTCCAGCCGGGACGTTATGTCTATTCACAACCTCGACACTTCGGTAATGTTTGTGTGGGATTTACAGCACAGAAAGCGTAATCTCACGAGATTACGCTGTAAATTACAGTACAGCGAGATTATGCTTGCTGTGCTGTAAATCGCACACAAACGTTACTGAAGTGTCGGAATTGGGAATAGACATCACGTCCCGGCTAGAGGTGATGTCTATTAACTCTCAGGACACTTCAGTAACGTTAGTGTGTGAGTATGTGGCTGCACATAGTGATCTAGTAAGATCACTATGTGCAGAGTAAATGAATGGGGACAAGTGTATGGCCCTGATTGGTCAGCGTCATACACTTCTCTCCACAACGCCCACTTGGTCAAAAAGTAAAACACGCCCAGTTGTCCATTAAGAAAGTCATTAGCGTCAAGCTAAAATAGGTCATAACTCCATCAAAAATTAGTTTTTCTAAATAAAAAACACTGCTATAATCTACATTACAGCGCCGATCACATTATGTAGGAGATAGGGCACTTATAATGTGGTGACAGAGCCTCTTTAACCCCTAGGCGCACCAGGACGCAACTGTACGTCCCTGCTGCCAGTGTCTTAGCGCACAAGGACGTACAGTTACTGAGTTTTTCCCGGTGCACACTGTCTTCGACAGTGTGCACCGGGAACCGGGAGGTCAGTTGTCGCCGACAGCTGACACTACACTCTTGCCGACCAGCGGTCCTTTGCCGCTGGTTTCGGCGAATTAACCCCTTAAATTCGGCGATCGGGTGCAATCGCCGAATTTTGGGGGTTTCTAACATATTGGCAAACCCCGGTCTGAAATCGCGGGGTTTGCCGATAGTTACTATGGCAAACGGAAGCCAAACAATGGCTTCCGGGTCTGCCGTGGACGGAAGCCCATCAGGACCAACCTTCGGCTGGTCCTGATAGGCTTCCTGTCAGAGTGACAGGAAGTCACTGTGTCATTCCCGATGCACACTGTCGGCGACAGTGTGCATCGGGAACTTGGAGATCAGCTGTCCCCGACAGCTGACACTCCAGTGTTGCCGATCAGCGGCTCATCGCCGCTGATTTCGGCATATAACCCGTTACATGTGGGGCTCGATTTCGATCTCCGCATGTAGCAGGTTTGTAGCGCATCAGCAGCCCCTATGCAATCGTGGGGGCTTCTGATGCTTGTGATGGCACCCGGGGGCCAGACAACGGCCCCCAGGTCTGCCATGTATGTCAGCCTATGAGGATCAGCCTCTGCTGATCCTCGTAGACCAACTGTCAGAGTGACTGTGACGTCACACTGACAGTTGGAATACGTTACACTACCTAATTAGTGTAATGTATTCTAGCAGCGATCATAGCTGCAGGTCAAAAAAAGAAAGTGTAAAAAGTAAAAAAAAGTTAATAAAAATGTTTTATAAATGTGTAAAAATAAGTTTTTGTTTTCCTATAATAAGTAATTTATTATAGGGAAAAAATGAAAACGTTAAAAAAAAGTACACATATTTGGTATCACCGTGTTCGTAACGACCCAAACTATGAAACTATAAAGTAAATTTTTCTGCACGGTGAACGCCGCAAACAAAATAAAAGGAAAACTATGTCAGCATCGCTATTTCTTGGTCACCACCCCTCCCAAGATATAAAATAAAAAGTGATAAAAAAGTCGCATTTACCCCAAAATAGTACCAATAAAAACTACAACCCGTCCCGCAAAAAACAAGACCTCCCACAGCTTTTTTGACGAAAAAATAAAAAAAGTTACGGCTCAGAATAGCGTGTCCCAGAAAATAAATTATTTTATAGAAACTTCATTTTATTGTGCAAACGCTGCAAAACGAAAAAAAAAAACGATACACATATGGTATCGCCGTAATCGTACCGACCGGCAGAATAAAGTAAAACGTAATTTATTGCGCACGGTGAACGCTGTAAGAAATAAAGAATTGAAAGTGCCAAAATCGTTGTTTTTTGGTCACCTTAGCTCTAAAAAAGATCCTGTGGGGTCAAAATGCTCACTATACCCCTAGAAAAATTCCTTGAGGGGTGTAGTTTCCAAAATGGGGTCACTTTTGGGGGGTTTCCACTGTTTTGGTCCCTCCGGGGCGTTGCAAACCCGACATGGCACTGAAAACGAATCCAGCAAAATCTGCGCTCCAAAATCCAAAAGGCGCTCCTTCCCTTCTGAGTCCTGCTGTGGGTCCAAACATCAGTTTACGACCACATATGAGTTATTGCCGTAATCAGGAGAAATTGCTTTACAAAGGTTGGGGTGCTTTTTCTCGTTTATTCCTTGTAAAAATTAAAAAATTCTATGTTTCCACAGAAAAATAGGTGATTTTCATCTTCACAGACTAATTCCACTAAATTCTGCAAAAAAACTGTGGGGTCAAAATGCTAACTATACCCCTAGAAAAATGCCTTGAGGGTTGTAGTTTCCAAAATGGGGTCACTTTTGGGGGGTTTCGACTGTTTAGGTACCACAAGAACTCCTCAAATCTGACATGGGGCCTAAAATATATTCCTAAAAAAAGGAGGCCCCAAAATCCACTAGGTGCTCCTTTGCTTCTGAGGCCGATGCTTTAGTCCATTAGGACACTAGGGCCACATGTGGGATATTTCTAAAATCTGCAGAATCTGGGCAATAAATATTGAGTTGCATTTCTCTGGTAAAACCTTCCGTGTTACAGAATTTTTTTTATTACAAATGAATTGCGGCAAAAAAAATGAAATTTGTAAATTTCACCTCTACTTTACCTTAATTCCTGTCAAACGCCTAAAAGGTTAAAATACTTTCTGAATGTGGTTTTGAATACTTTGAGGGGTGCAGTTTTCAAAATAGGGTGATTTATGGGGACTTTCTAATATATAACGCCCTCAAAACCACTTCAGAACTGAACTGGTCCCTGAAAAAATGGCCTATTGACATTTTCTTGAAAATATGAGAAATTGCTGCTAAAGTTCTAAGCCTAGAAAAATAAAAGTATGTGAAAATAAATGATGCAAACATAAAGTAGACATATGGGGGATGTTAACTAGTAACTATTTTGTGTGGTATTACTATCTGTTTTACAAGCAAACACATTTAACCCCTTCCCGCAATTTCACGTACAGTTACGTCATGGGAGATGGCCTTTTCACGTAACTACGTCATGGAGATGAGGCTGGCTCAGGAGCTGAGCCAGCGACATCACCGCCGGGTGACAGCTGTATATTACAGCTGGCACCCTGAGGTATCGGCCAGGACCGGAGCTAGCCTCCGATCTGACCGATTAACCCCTCACATGCTGCGTTCAATAGAGATCGCAGCATGTGAGGAGTTTATAGCCATCGGCAACCCAGCAACGTGATCGCTGGGTTGCCGGTGGCTGCAAAGGCGATCGGAGGGCTAATGCTTACCTCCCGGTTCCGCCAGCAATGGAATCCTCCTATGCCCCGTCGTCGGCGGGGCCCAGGAGGCTTCCGGTACCATCGGCAAGATGGCGCCAGCTCAGCTTCCGGCTCAGAAGCTGAGCCGGCGTCATTAGCAGTGGGTGTCCGCTGTATGTTACAGCGGACACCCCGATCTATCGCCAGGAACCGGAGCTAGCTCCGATTCCTGGCATTAACCCCTTCGATGCAGCGATCCATTGTGATCGCTGCATCCTAGAGGTTTGTAGCAAATCGGCAGCCTTGCCACGCGATGGCAAGGCTGGCGACTGCTACCATGGCAACAGGAGCCCTAACAATGGACTCCTGTCTGCCATTACGTAAGCTGATTAGGCCCCGCCCAGAGGCGGAACCTGATCGGCTTGCTGTCAGTGAACAACTGACAGTTCTATTACATTGCACTACATAGGTAGTGCAATGTATTAGAACATCAAACAAACAGTTGGACCTTCAAGTCCCCTAGTGGGACTAAAGAAAAGTGTAAAAAAAGTAAAAATAAAAGTTGTAAAAAATACAATAAAAGTTTTTAAATAATAAATCAAAACACAATCGCCCTTTTTCCCTTATCAAGTCATTTATTATTGAAAAAAATAATAAAGCCATACATATTTGGTATCGCTGCGACCGTAACGACCTGAACTATAAAATATTATGTTATTTATTCCGCACAGTGAACGCCGTAAAAAAAATAACTAAAAAATACTGACATAATTGCTATTTTTTGGTCAGTTTGTCTTCCAAAAATTGAAATAAAAAGTGATCAAAAAGTCGCATGTACCTAAAAATGGTACCTATAAAAACTATAACTCGTCTCGCTAAAAACAAGCCCTCATACAGCTCCGTCGACGAAAAATTTAAAACCGTTATGGCTCTCACAACTTGGCGACAGAAAAAATCTATTCTCTTTACAAAAGTTATTTTATTGTGCAAAAAGTTGTAAAACATAAAAAGTGCTATAAATTAGGTATCACCGGAATCGGACTGACCCGCAGAATAAAGCTAACATGTAATTTATAACGCATGGTGAACGCTGTATAAAAAGAACTAAAAAAATATGCCAAAATTGCTGTTTTTTGGTCACCTTGCCTCCTAAAAAAAAAAGGATAACAAGTGATCAAAAAGTCGCATGTACCCCAAAATGGTACCAATAAAAACTACAGCTCGTCACACAAAAAAAAACAGCCCTCATACCACTACGTCTTTGAAAAAATACAATTAGTCAAGGCACCAATAAGCCAGGAAATAAAAATATGCAGTTGTGCCGGCCCGAGGGGAATGTCTCTTCTGTTTCAAGTGGCGAATTATCAAGGCCCCTAAAATTAGGGATCCAGGAAGGGGAGGGCCCAAACATATCTGCTGGAAGTGAGGGCGCCCGTATTATACCAGGACAACACTTTCCCAGCAAAATTCCACAAACTTCAAAGGTGCGGAGTGCGGACCAAAAGGGGAATAAGAAAAGACCATTTATTAGTGCGACATTGGCCTGTGCAGAAAGGATTGTGTCACAGCGTAACACACATCTATGGATTATTTTATTGGTTTTTATTACCCCACTATACCACCTGACTATGCCCCTTATATACTCCGCCCGCCTTACATGTGCCCCCACATTATAAACGGAAACATCAGTAAGACTCCAAACAAAACTACTACAAGCAAAATCCACGCTCCAAAAGCCAAATGGCGCTACCTCCCTTCTGAACCCTACAGTGTGCCCAAACAGCAGTTTACTTCCACATATATGGCATCGCCATACCCGGGAGAACCCTTTTAACAATTTTTGGGGTGTGTGTCTCCAGTGGCACAAGCTGGGCGCCACATATTGGCATATCTATTGAAAAACCATTTTCACTCTGCAACATCACGTGCACACCAATTTCTGCCAATCACCTGTGGGGTTAATATGCTCACTACACCCCTAGGTGAATACCTTGAGGGGTGTAGTTTCCAAAATGGGGTCACTTCTGGGGGGGATCCACTGTTTTGGTCCCACAGGGACTTTGCAAATGCGACATAGCGCCCAGAAACCAATCCAGCAAAATCTGTACTCCAAAAGCCAAATGGCGCTCCTTCCCTTCTGTGCCCTACTCTGTGCCTAAACAGCAGTTTATGACCACATATGTGGTATTGCCGTACACAGGAGAAGTTGCTTTACAAGTGTTGGGGTGCTCTTTTACATTTATTTGTTGAGAATATGAAACATTTTCAGCTAAAACTACGTCTTATTGAAGAAAAAGGATTTTTTTTATTTTCACTGCCCAATTCTAATAAAATCTATAAAACACCTGTGGGGTCAAAATGCTCACTACACCCCTAGAAGAATTCCTCTAGTGGTGTAGTTTCGTGAATCGAGTCACTTTTGGGGAGTTTCCACTGTACTGGTACCTTAGGAGCTTTGCAAAAGTGACATGGTGTCAAGAAACCAATCCAGCAAAATCTGTGCTCCAAAAGCCAAACGGCACTCCTTCTCTTCTGATCCTTGCCGTATGCCCAAACAGCAGTTTATGACCACAAATGGGGTATTGCCGTACTCCAGAGAAGTTGCTTTACAAATGTTGGGGTTCTTTTATTCCTTTATTTGTTGAGAAAATGAAAAATGTTGAGCTAAAGCTACGTCTTATTGGAAAAAAAGGATTTTTTTTATCTTCACTGCCCAATTCTAATAAAATCTATGAAACCCCTGTGGGTTCAAAATGCTCACTACACCCCTAGATGGATTCTTCAAGGGGTGTAGTTTCCTAAATGGAGTCACTTTTTTGGTGTTTTCACTGTTTTGGTCCCTTAGGGGCTTTGCAAATGCGACGTGGTCTCCGCAAACCATTCCTGCTAAATTTGATCTCCAAAAGCCAAATGGCGCTCTTTCCCTTCTAAGCTCCGCCGTCTGTCCAAAAAGCCGTTTATGACCACATGCGGGGTAATGTTTTACTCGGGAGAAATTGCTTTACAAAAGTAGTGGTGCATTTTCTCCTTTTAGTCCTTGTGGAAATTAGAAAAAATTTGCTAAACCTACATTTTCTTTGAAAGAATGTAGATTTTCATTTTCACGGCCTACTTCCAATAATTTCTGCAAAAAACCTGCAGGGTCAAAATGCTCACTATACACCTAGATAATTTCCTCAAGGGGTATAGTTTCCAAAATGGTGTCACTTTTGGGGGATTTCCACTGTTTTGGTGCCGCAAGAGCCTTTCAAACCCGACATGGAGCCTAAAATATTTTCTAATAAAAAGGAGGCCCCAAAATCCTCTAGGTGCTCCTTTGCTTCTGAGGCCGGTGCTTCAGTCAATAAGTGCACTAGGGCCACATGTGGGGTATTTCTAAAAACTGCAGAATCTGGGCAATAGATATTGAGTTGCGTTTCTCTGGTAAAACTTTCTGTGTTACAAAAAAAATAGATGAAAAATGAATTTCTGCAACAAAAAAAAAGAAATTTGAACATTTCACATCTACTTTGCCTTAATTCCTGTGAAACATCTAAAGGGTTAAGAAACTTTCTAAATGCTGTTTTGAATACTTTGAGAGGTGAAGTTTTTAAAATGGGGTGACGTATCGAGGGTTTCTAATATGTAAGGCGCTAAAATCCACTTCACAACTGAACTGGCCCCTGTAAAAATAGCCTTTTGAAATTTTCTTGAAAATTTGAGAAATTGCTGCTAAAGTTCTAAGCCTTGTGATGTCATAGAAAAATAAAAGGATGTTCAAAAAACGATGCCAATCTAAAGTAGACATATGGGTGATGTTAATTAGCAACAATTTTGTGTGGTATTACCATCTGTCTTACATGCTGATACATATAAATTTAGAAAAATGCAATTTTTTTCAATTTTTCACAAAATTTTGGTGTTTTTCACAATTAAATACTTAATGTATCGAGCAAATTTTTTCACTAACATAAAGTCCAATGTGTCACGAGAAAACAATCTCAGAATCGCTTGGATAGGTAAAAGTGTTCCGGAGTTATTACCACATAAAGTGACACATGTCAGATTTTTAAAAATCGGCTCTGCCACAAGGCCAAAACAGGCTGCGTCCTAAAGGGGTTAAAGTACAATGTGTCACGAGAAAACAATCTCAGAATCGCTTGAAAAAATAAAAGCATTCCAAAGTTATTCTCATATAAAGTGACACGTCCGATTTGGAAAAAAAAATGGCCTGGCCCATTAGGCGAAAACTGGTATTTTTAACCCCTTAAGGACACAGCCTGACTTTGGTGTCAGCAAAAAGATCAGCATTACTTACTGCAGTAGTTGCCAAACCTTCTAAGGTTAGGACCCACTTATGGCCCAGACTTTTGCTTGGGACCCCCCCCCCCCCCCCCACTACCATACTTAGCACCATTCGCATTTCAACATCATTCGTAGCTAGATGCCGGGACTTAGCTACATTCAAAAAATAAGTCCCTGGAACATCGAAAGGAACAATAATTGTGTGCGCGGTGTGTAGTGCATGACACAGGTTATCAGGCCCAGGCTTCAGGATTCTGCTTTATTCTCCAGCTGCGCAATACACTGACTGAGCCACACCCATCACTCTGGCCCAAGTCATAGAACATTGTAACAATATGCAGCCAGCAAATTAACACATTAATGCCCCAGATATTCTGCAACCGGGGATGGCCTACTCAAGGTATCCTGCTGCTGTGCATCGCTGAGCCCCGACTGGCTGCTTATGGCCATAGTCTAATCATCTCATATCAATTTAAATATAGTATAGTTTTAGGCTGGGGCTACATAGCGACTTTGGCCGCGACTCAAGTCGCCCGGCCAAAAATCGCTATTTCCCGTAGCCTACATTGCAAGTAATGACAGTCAGTGTTGTCACATCGCGGTAATTTTACTTGCAGCATAGGATATCGGACAGAGAGATTTTTGGCGATGCGGCCTACGTCATGGCCAAAGTCGCCGTTTAGCCCCAGCCTAAAACTGTACTATATATCAATACTACCTGTTATACCCGCTGTTGCTCGGGAGGTTGACTTACGGTATAGATACGGTAAAAGCTCACTATTTAAATTCCTCTCAGTATGAATTTAATTGCTACCTCTCGATATGAATTTAATTGCTAGAGAGTGTAAATAGTTATTGGAAGCATAAAAGAAATGAAATGAAGCAATATATTCATTACAGAATTATATAGTGTTGATTTAGGACTGCATGTTTCTATTCCAACGCTTTCCTGTAAACAATGTTTTTTGTCTTTTGATTCGGTGCCAAGATGTAGAGATTCTGTCCAGTGCCGACTCTGGAGCAAGCAACATATAGTTGCCCATGGGAAAAACAGGGACTTTGAAGGTGTATTCCTGCCACTTAATCAAAAATCGCGAAAGGAGGCAAACTTTGTTCAATGTCCAATCAAAAATAGCTATTCCCTGATTTTAAACCAATGAAAAATCGGCCTTCAAACAAACAAACTTCCGAAAATATATATAAGATATATGAGTTTGATAGATCGATAATCTTTATTTGTATGACACAAAAAATCTGCGTCTAGTTAGAAAGATACTCTGTTATAATGATCTAAATGCAGATTTTTGTGTCATACAAATAAAGATTATTATTCTGCTGCCTGTCTCTCTCTCTGTATATATTGATGTTTTGTACAGTTGGGGCTACACGGTGACTTTTGCCGCGACACAGGTCACACATCAAAGAGTTTGCCGTCCCATAGCTTACATTGCAAGTAATGAAAGACAATCTGGGTGTGTCCACAGGATAGGTCACCAGTATATGATCAGTGGGGGTCCGAAACTCGGATCCGGCACCGATCAGCTGCTCCGGCTGCCTCCGGGAACCGGATGTCCATGCACGAAGCAGATGGCTACAGTCACACAATAGCGACCGAGCTGCAGTATTGCATCTCTGCTCCTTTTCAAGAGAATAGGAGCAGAATTGAAGTTCTGCAGCACGGCCGCTATGCAGTGTACGGAGTCATCTGCTTCCGCGGCTCTGCACACTGCATACAGTGCATAACATCCGGCAGCCAGAGCAGCTGATCGGTGCGGGGTCCGGGTGTCAGACCCCCACCGATCATATATGGATGACCTAACCCGTGGATAGGTCATCTGTTGTCCGTGTCTGGACAACCCCTTTAAGTTTGCACTTAGGAAGAATATGAACAATAAAAAAAAAAAACAGTGAAAGGTGTCCTAAACTTTAAAGGCTATGTACACCTTTGAGTGCTATTATTAATAGCTTAGTCAGCGTGATTAGTGTAACTTTGTAAATAGTTTTTATTAAAAATTCCTTTTACTTTTTGAGATGTATTCTCTATATAAAGAACAGCTGTATCGTTTGCTCTACACTGAATTCGTCTGTCTTGCGGACCTGACGGGTTCAGTGTCGACGGGTCCTGCGAGTCTGTTAAAAGCAGGATCCACCTGTAATCGATCACATCTAAGTCATGAAGTTAGATGTGATCGTTTACAGGAGGATCCTGCGTGTCAGAGTCCGCAGGACTGACGGATTCAGTGTAAAACGAACGATACAGTTGTTCTGTATATAGAATACAGAACAGCTGTATCTCCAAAAGTAAAAGGAATTTTTAATGAAAACTATTTTTAAAGTTACAGTAATCACACTGACTAAGCTATTTATTAAAAAAAAATTAAAAATGCCCTCAAAGGTGTACATAGCCTTTAACGTTTCAGATATTTTAAGGTTATGAAGATAACAGACACTATGGGGAAGGTTCTTCATTGAGGTCCCACAAAAACTTGATTGGCAGATCTCCGATCTTCTCTTTGTACACTTTATCAAACATCTCACTTTGTGCCACAGTCATTTTATTTTTCCAGTCGCCAACAGTCCCTGGTAAAGTGTATAGAGAAAAGCTTAGCCAGTGTCTTTAGGTACAATGAACAGTGCAGTCATGAATATAGAAAGAAAATCAGATTAGAGTATTTCTCATTGCCAACATTTTAGGATACAAACACACACAGCGTAATCAGCGCGGATACACTGCATCAAGCGGCACAGCATATCTGGCCTGAACACCGCAGGGAATGCCATCTGAAAAAAAATTGCACCACATTGCGTAAAGCAGCACGGAAAATTAAAAAAAACTTTCATACTTACTCCCTCCCGCTTCTCTGCACGCAGTCCGACCTCCTGGGATGATGTTGCAGGTCATGCGACGATTGCAGCTTGTGATTGGCTACAGCAGTCACTTGGGATGAAACGTCATCCCAGGAGGCCGGACTGGAGAAGAAGCAGGGAACTCTGGATAAGTATAACTTTATAATTTTTTTTTCTCACTTGCGAAAATTACGGTGGAATCACTGTGATTCCAAAGCAAATGTCGCAACATACACGACTTTGTTGTGGGTTTAAGCACCCTATTGAATATAATAGGAAATCCTGCAACAGAAGAGCTGCGATTCCACATCATTAATGGACATGCTGCAGTTGAATAAACCGCACCGCAGGTCAATTTATGTGCGTTTTTTTCGGCAGCATTTTTTTGCAGTGTGGGGACGAGATTTGTTGAAATCTCACCCACACCGTTACTACTGTAATACGCTGCGTATTTTCCGCAGATAATACATTGCAGAAAATATGCAGTGTTTACTTGTGTGTGTCCGTACCCTAAGAGCAGATACAGACGGACGTTGCGTTTTTGCGCGCGCAAACAACGCGGCGTTTTGCGCGTGCAAAAACCATTTGACAGCTGCGTGTGCGATCCGTGTCTGATGCGCGGCTGCGTGATTTTCGCGCAGCCTCCATCATAGAGATGAGGCTAGTCGACGGCCGTCACTGTCCAAGGTGCTGAAAGAGCTAACTCTTTCAGCACCCTCGACAGTGAATGCCGAACACAATATCGAAAAACCTGTTGAAAAAAAACAGTTTAACTCTTTCAGCACCATGGACAGTGACTATCTCCTGACGTCGCGTACCGATAATTTTTTTGCCGAGTTCGGCCGAACTCGGTGAAGTTCGGTTCGCTTGTCCGGCTTCGCTCATCGCAAAGACACTCCGTTTGGATGTTCGGAAACAGAAAAGCATGTGGTGCTTTTCTGTTTACATTCATCCTTTTGACAGCTGGTGCGCTGTTTCAGTCGGTTCGCACGGAAGTGCTTCCGTGCAACCTGCGTGGTTTTCACGCACCCATTGACTTCAATGGGTGCGTGATGCGCGAAATACGCAGAGTTATTGAACCTGTCGCGCTTTTTGCGCAGCAGACAAACGCTGCGCAAAAAGCACGGACTGTCTGTACTGCCCCATAGACTTGTATTGGTCCATGCGTGCCGCGTGAAAACCACGCGGCCCGCACGGACCGAATACACGCTCGTGTGAATCCCCCCTAAATCTTTGTTTCCAGGGATCTGTAAGTGCATTTACTTCTATTCCGGTTTGTTTAGCCCTTTCATAACTGGGTTTTTTTGGGCCTCGATTCACAGAGCCAAATTTTTGAGTGCTGCATTATAAAGATGTTTTCCCTTGCACTTGCCAGCACTAAGTAAATTGTATCTTACATTATGTAAGTGTATTAGGTGCTATGGTTTATTAAAAACTTTGCACAATATAAATATAATATTTTAAATTAAATTTAGTGCTTATTGATGTCAATTTAAAAACTTATACTAGTCCTTCTCAATGAATTAGAATGTCATCAAAAAGTTAATTTATTTCAGTAATTCAATTCAAAAAGTGAAACTTCTATATTATATAGATTCATTACACACAGAGTGATCTATTTTCAGCATTTTTTTTTATTTTAATGTTGATGATTATGGCTAACAGTTAATGAAAACCCAAAATTTAGTTTCTCAGAAAATTAGAATATTAAATAAACCCAATTAAAACAATTATTTTTTAATACCGAAATGTAGGCCTACTGAAAAGTATGTACAGTATATACACGCAATACTTGGTCGGGGCTCCGACTCTGCATGAATTACTGTATAAATGTGGCATGGCATGGAGGCGATCAGCCTGTGCCACTGCTGAGGTTTTATGGAAGCCTAGGTTGCTTTGATAGCGGCCTTCGGCTCGTCTGCATTGTTAGGTCTAGTGTGTCTCATCTTCGTCTTGACAATACCCTATAGATTCTCTATAGGGTTTAGGTCAGGCGAGTTTGCTGGCCAATCAAGCACAGTGATACTGTGGTTATCAAACCAGGTATTGGTACTTTTGGCAGTGTGGGCAGGTGCCAAGTCCTGCTGGAAAATGAAATCAGCATCTCCATAAAGCTTGTCAGCAGAGGGAACCATGAAGTTCTCTAAAAATTCCAGGCAGATGGCTGCGTTGACTCTGGACTTGATATATCGCAGTGGACCAACACCAGCAGATGACATGGCTCCCCAAACCATCACTGACTGTGGAAACTTCACACTGGACAGCAAGCAACTTGCATTGAATGCCTCTCCACTATTCCTCCAGACACTTGGACCTTGTTTTCTCAATGAAATGCAAAATTTACTTTCATCTGAAAACAGGACTTTGGACCACTGAGCAACAGACCAGTCCTTGTAAAGGCTTAGGAAACCTTTGCAGGTGTTTCGTGTTGAATAGCTGATTAGAGTGTGACACCATGAATCTACAATCTTCAACTTTTACGCAATATTCAAATTTTCTGAGAGACTACATTTTTGGTTTTCAGTAACTGTTAGACGTAATCCTCAACATTAAAAAAATAAATGCTTGAAATAGATCACTCTGTGTGTAATGCATCTATATAATATATGAGTTTCTTTTTTTGAATTGAGTTACTGAAATAAATTAACTTTTTGATGATATTCTAATTAATTGAGGAGTACTAGTAAGTTAACAGGGGCCCGCCAGCTCTACATTTGAATTAATTCTTATATTTCCCATGAAATAACAATGCTGGAGCATATTTTCTTAAAATGCTATGTTGCACTTTTCCTCCTAGAAATGTATAAATAAATTTGCATGTGAATTATATTACAAACTAAATTTGCATATAAATTATGCTACAAGCGAAATGGTTAAATAGACATTAGAAACAGAAATGGAAATCAACCTTAGACATATAAATAGTATTACAAAAACACATCATTTGGGCAAAATACAAAGAAAAACTAATAAATAAGGAATTCTGAACAGAGCTAGGTCTATTACGGATCCCAAAACAAGGACAGAGTATTTATTTTCAGATAGAAAATTGAACTAAGGGGGATTGCAAAAAATGTGACGTAAATTAATTTGAATTGAGGAACATAGTTCACATGCCAGTATTTAGGATACTATAACTAATCATAAAACATCTGGAGAATGTACACGTTTCAGTGAAATACATGCTCTGGGTTTTTGCCATAGAGCTAATAAACCTAAAAGAGGGGGGATTGGAGGAGTACTTTACTCACCCATGAAGTATTTTTGATCCTGACGTTGAGTTTAACCCCTATGGTGACCTGGTATTCAAAGACAGACTTGATGTATTTTTATTAGCTTTTCTTTGTATTTTGCCCATATAATGTGTTTAGTGAATGTTGTTTGTATGTCTAAGGTTAGATTTCCATTTCTTGTCTGTTTAACCATTCAGCTTGTAGTATAATTCATACGCAAACGTATGATGTGAATGGGAGGACTCTTTCCCCCTACCTTAAATCTCTCATTTGTCTATGAGCATTGTTCCCTATAAGGTACGCCGCAGCGCAGCCGCACAACTTCCATGGTTCCCCAGCTCACTAAACTTTAATGCCCGCGCAACTACACGGGCGGCGGGCATATCAGCAGTGGTGGATCATCATAAGGGTGGTTCAGGCTGCCGCCCGGGACCCAAAGTTTCCAGGGGGCCCATACCCACCCGGCCCATGCCATTTATGGGCTGGGCGGCACGGGCCCCCTAATGCCCGGTGGAGCAACCATAATCACATGTATCTGCATCCTCAGGAACACGTGAATATTGCTATAAGGTGCTGGGAACACTCCGTGCGCAGGCCGGCGTGATGAAATTACTGCATCACGCTGGTCTGCGCAATTGCCCCGCCTTCAAAGCTGTGCATCGCTCCGTCCGTCGCGGGACAAGGTAAGTACAATTTTTTTTGGGGGTGGGCCTATGTGGCATGGGGGGATTGCTGTGTGGCCCTATATACATGGGGGCTTGCTGTGTAGCACTATAAACAAGGGGGGAGATGTGCGGCACTATATACAAGAGAGGGGGCTGTGTGGCACTATATACAAGGGGAGGGCGGTCTTGCAATATATACAAGGGGGGCTGTGTGGCACTATTTGCAAGAGGTGGCTGTGGGGCACTATATACAAGGGGGGCTGTGTGACACTATATACAAGAGGGTGAGGGCTGTGTGGCACTATCTACAGGGGGCTGTGTGTGATTCTATCTACAGGGGGACTGTGGGTGGCACTTTCTACAGGGGGGCTGTGTGTAGTGCTATCTACTGGGGATTTTGTGTGGTGCTATCCACAGGGGGGGTGTATGGCGCTCTCTACAGGGGGACTGTGGCGCTATCTATAGGTAAGGCTGTGCGTGATGCTGTCTACAGGGGGATGTGTGTGGCGCTATCTATAGGGGCTGTGTTTGGAGATATCTATAGCAGAGTGTGTGTGTGTGTGTGTGTGTGGTGTGACGCTATCTACATTTGCTGTGTTTGGAGATATCTATAGCAGAGTTTGTGTAGCGCTATCTAAAGGGGCTGTATGTGTATCGCTATCTACAGGGGGATGTGTGTATGTGGTGCTTTACTTTACAGTGTTTGACACAATTATATTCAGGAGCACAGTGTATGGTGCTATTATATTTAGGGGAAAAGTGTGTGGCACCATGATAATTTTATCTTTCTTTATATGTGTTGGAAAAATGAGGAGCCGAAGATATCTGAGTGGCAAAATCTGCAGAAACGGGTCATGGTCGGGAGAAGTCGTCATGAAGTCTGGACCAGATGGAGACGAAAAGAGGAAAAAAATCCTACTAGAATCTGAAAATTCGTCACCTGTGAGTCACTGGATTTATAGAGAATCTGTCACCTCTCCTGACATATTTATTATAGGAAATCCTTGTATTTCACAAAAAGTCTTTGTGCAGTCCAGGACTGATAGACAAATGGGTGTTACCTTTCCCCTTGTCAGGAGGATGTGTCCCTGCACATTGTGATACTGTCAGCGATGTTTGGAGACTGTCAGTATATAGGGACACAGCCCTTTGACAAGGGTAATCGTAACAACCATTTGTTAATGCTTGCACAAAAAGGTAGTGTTAACAGTAGTTTATAACTGTCTATTTTGCTGGTGTACTTGTAATATTAAAGTAATTTAAACGAATCTAATAAATTTTCTTATTCTCTTATTTAGTACACTATATTAGCTTTTACTGGGGGTATTACTTTTGGCCATCAGATCGCCCACCAGTGATGGAAACTTGCCCTGCTCCCTAACTGCTCCGCTCAGAAGCTGCAAAGACTAACATAGATGGAGCTAATTAGCTATGACTAAGAACCATTAGTAAGTTCGAAATTAACTTCGTAATTTCGAAGCTAAGGTTTCTCTGGGTGCGCGCATCTTGTTTTTAATGTTGAAATAAAGCTGAACATTTTTTAACCCCTTCTTTCCACAGCCATTTTTCGGAGTTTCGTTTTTCGCTTTTTACTCCCCACCTTCCAAAAGCCATAACTTTTTTATTTTTCCGTTGATGTACAGATGTAGCCGTCTTTATCTTGACTTTTAACGCATTAAATACACAGTGTCAAGATCCTTTATCTTGACTTTTTCAATGAGTTTTTAATGACTTTGGTTGTGTGATATCACGCTGCAGCAAGTTATCAGAGTCAATATAAAGATGGCTACATCCGTAGTCGTATGAGGGATTGTTTTTTGCGGGAGAACTTCTAGTTTTCCATGGCACCATTTATTGTACCATATAATGCACTGGGAAACTATAAAAAAAATTCTTGTATTAAAAAAAACTTTATTCAACTGTATTTCACTTTTTTTTATTAGTCCCCCCTGGAGGACTTGAACTCGCGATCGATGGATCGCTTGCATGATATACTGCAATACTAATGTATTGCAGTTTATCGTGATTTTGACAAGTTCTTATTAGGCCTTGCCTTTTTTGTATGGCTTAATAGGTGCACAAAGATGGCAGACCTGAGGGCCTTCATTAGGCCCCCAAGCTGCCAGGACAACCATCGGCACCCAATGATCGCGTCATTGGGGTGGGCAATGGGATGTGAGAAGAGGCCGCCCCCTTTATCTAGCTGTTTAAATGCTACTGCACGCCGCACTGTCTTTGAAAGAAGCTCATTAAACCATTAGTGTAGCGAAGAGTGGCCTGTGGGGCCCTCCTGTTTTAGGGGCCTGGTCGCAACAGTGACCGCTGTGAACACTATAGCTACGCCGCGGGAGCTGATTCTGCTTTGTGTGTATAACATATGCACTCTCTGATTTTACCTTTACGTAGAAAAGCTCCTTTGCTTCGGTCTAAAATGTCATTTGGAAGAAATGTATAATTAGCAAGAGGGTCATGTTTCATTTTCTTAAAAGTTGCTCTTTCTACCACTGTGTCTATTGCTTCTTCATCAAGGGTTATATCCACAAATTTGCATATTTTCAGCACAGCAGATCGAAGGTCCTAAAACAGATGAAAAAATAATAGCAAAACACACTAGCAAGAGAAAACGAAATGTGTTTTTATTGTCAGCACTATCATATTATAAACAACCTGCCAATTAAACACAGCGATCCTTACATTGGACTATGCCCGGTGCAGTACCTTCTATTGCCTCCCCCACCCCATATATCGTACTTTTAGACATTTTTTCGATATGGTTATTTTTACACTGTATAATTACAAGCGCCATACAGTATGGTTCCCAAATAACAGTGCCATTTATTGGTCAAATAACAATGCCATACAGTTGGTCTAATGAAAATGCTATACAGTACTGCCACAATAATATACAGAATATACTAAACATTGCCCAAGTAGCAGCACCACACAATGTAAATATCACCATACAGTGCTCAAATACCAAAATACAGTGACTGAATGACAGTTCCATACACAAAGTAATCTAATAACTGCTATACAATTTCGAAATAAAACTGCTATACAATTTCTAAATAAAACTTCTATACTATTAATACTAATATCCATCCGAGGTGTCACCTTTAGTAGGGGCAGCTCAAGCTACCTGTGCAGTTGTACAAGTTGCACACCCCTATGGTTGGCCCTACAATTATAAAACTTTTGTAGTTCCACATTTGAAGGCAAGTGCTGTAGCTATAAGGACTATCTCTTGCCAATTTTTCTGCTCTTGCACTGTATACTAATTTCTGTACACACCAACAATACATTTAATGTCCCCCTTTTGCCCATTATATCTTCTACTCACCCTTTTCTGTTGGCTCTGTCCTGGGATGTCACCTATATAATGGCTTAACGTACCATTTTAATGCTGATGACACTCAAATTTAAATCTCTGCTATTGAAAGTTCCAGAGTGCCTATCAGCTATTTCCTCCTATCAGCTGCTCCTTCTGCTTCCTAAAATGCAACATTCACAAAATCGAATTCATCATCTTTCCCCAATTTTGCTCAACCCCTTTACTAGAACTATCAATCATACTTAATAGCTCCACACTTTCCCCAGTCTCCCAAATACGCTGCTTCTGAATAACCTTTGATTTCTAGCTGTCTTTCAGAGACCAGCGCCAAGATAATACCACCTCCTGTCATTTTCACCTCAAAAACACACTTCTCGAATCTGCTGTTTTTTAAACCCTGAGTCAACAAAAATGATTGCATATCATATCCTACATAAAGTACTGCAACATCTTTCCCTGTGGTCTCTCCTCTAATACTCTTGCACTTCTCCAATTCATCCTTAGCACAGGGCCCCCATCAGGGCAGTGCCAGTGGTATAGGGCCCATCCGCCACAACCCCGCCCGTCGCTATCAAATTGATCCACAGCGGTAGTTACTTTGAAGAAATGAATCGACTCCATTACATTACAGAAATTTCTGATGATGACCCTGACTCCGCAACCCGGTTAATCTATCTCTACCTTTGTTCCTCTACTGCTTCTCCTCTCTGCCAGTCCCTAAAATTTTAACAATTACATAAAAGGCAGTCCATAAACCTGAACACTCCATACATTTCTCCACTAATCGTATGATACCACCTCACATGCAATCTCCAGTCCTCACAAGGCCTTCTCTGCTCTTCTCTTGTCTGCTTCTCACATCATCGCCTCCAAGATTTCTCCTGTGCATCCCCTATACTATGGAAATCACTTTGACTCTCTCCCAACAACCTGAAAACCCACTTCTTCAGAAAAGCTTACAATCTACAATAACCATGACTCCGCTACACAACTGTATAAGCAGCTTCTACCCTCACTTACTGTCTCTTCCTCTCTTCCCTTGTTGAGTGTCCTTGAAGATACCGCCTGAGTTGCTCTGCTGGAGCAGGCATAGCCAGCAGAGACCAGTCCTGCATCGCTGGAGAACAGCGTGGAAATGCGGGCAGGTGAGTTTATCATGGTAATTTGTTTTAAAGGCATTGTATGTGACACTGTCTAAATCTACAGGGACACAGAGTATGTGGCACTATCTACAGGGGGCACAATATATGCGGCACTAGCTACAGGGGGCACAGTGTATGTGGGACTATGTACAGGGTGCACAGTGTATGTGGCACTATGTACAGGGGGCACAGTGTATGTGACACAATTTACATGGGGATAGTGTATTTGGCATGATCTACAGGGGTCACAGTGTATGTGGCACTATCTACAGGGGGCACAGTGTATGTGGCACTATCTGCACAGTGAATGTCACACAATCTACATGAGGCACAGTGTATGTCGCACAATCTACGGTGGGCTTAGTGTGTGTGGCAGTGTCTACACTGGGCACAGTGTGGCACTATCTACAGAGAGTACAGGGTATGTGGTACAATCTACAGTTGCCGCTATCTATAGTGGCACAATCTCCAGAGGACACAGTGTGTGGTACTATCAACAGAAGGCTCTATGTGTGTAACAATTTAGAGGGGGCACAGTGAGTATGGTGCTTTATTTTCAGTGGGTACAGCATGTGGAACTGTTTCTAGGGGACACTGTGTGTTGCTTTAGTTTTTAGGGGCACAATGTGTGACACAATTGTATGCGGGCATAGTGTAATCATGGGCGCAATGTGTGACAGTATCAGGAGTTTAAAGGTGTGGGCGTGCTGAAATAGTGAAGAGCTACAAGAAGTCATCATGGCGGTCTGGGCCAAAAGGAGGAAAAAAAGGAAAGTGAACTATTCCAGTCAGAGAAGACAACACCTATGAGTCACTGAATGTAAATGTTTATTCTCCCTCTGACTGCGTTTTATCAGTACTGTAGTCACTGCATGATCTGCAGTGAGATGATGGGTGGTACCATTGTGTTTTTGTGAAACAACGGCTCCCAGCGTACTGTATCAATACCATTGTTCAGGCCATACTGGTAGCTGTAGTTTTACATGGTACAAAATTATATGGCAGGGGTTGGTTAAACTGAATTTGAAAATGATCTCTGTACTGAGCTTTGTTCGGACTATATTTCTATACTGAGCTTGGCTATTGTCCTGTATTTATATACTGAGCTTTGTTCTTGTACTGTATTTATGAATTAAGATTTGTTCTGGTACTGTATATATATGAGCTGAGCTTTGTTCTGGTACTGTATATATGAACTGTGCTTGGTTCTGGTGCCGTATATATGTTCTGAGCTTGGTTTTGGTACAGTATTCATGTTATGAACTTGGTTCTGGTGCTGTATATATGTACTGAGTTTGGTTCTGATGCTGTATTTATGTATTGAGTGTAATGGCCGTGGTCGCTGTCCACCAGCATCTTCCACTTACCAGCATCCGCGACAGCCAAGACCTGCTGGAGCGCAATGTTTTCCTCTTTGGTACCCGCCCCGCTCTTAAGGGGCCAGCGCTTGCACCAGGGAATCCTTCCCCAACAATGTTATGTCTTCCCTATGTTTGTCTTGCAAATGGTTCCTTAGCTGTATCCTGTATACCGTATCCTGAATCCCATATCCCGTATCCAGTATCTGTGTCTGGTTCTAGTGCCTAATCGAGTGTCCAAGATGACTTCACCATCTGTGTCCGGTGCCCGTGCCAAATAGAGTGCCTGAGACGACTTTGCTATCTGTGTCTGGTACCCGAGCCAAGTCCGGTGTCTGAGATGACTTCACTACTCCTGGCCGGTGTCCTAGCCAAATCCAGTGACCAAGATGACTGCACTACTCCTGTCCGGTGTCCTAGCCAAGTCCAGTGTCAGTGATGACTGCACAACTCCTGTCCAATGTCCTAGCCAAGTCCAGTGTCCGAGACGACTGCATTATTCCTGTCCGGTGTCCTGGCCAAGTTCCATTGTCCTGAATAGGCCTGCTTCCCCTGATTGTCCAGGATATACCCACCTCTGACCTACAGCTACTTTATCATCACTGACTCCCATAGACTCTGTTAATCAGCAGCTGCTCCGTTACGGAGGAGTGGCCCAGTGGGTCCACATACCTGCCAATTGTGACACTGAGCTTGGTTCTGTTGCTGTATTCGTGTACTGAGCTTGGTTCTGATGCTGCATTTATGGACTGAATTTGGTTTTGGTGCTGTATTTATGTACTGAGTTTTGTTCTGGTGCAGTATATATCTACTGAGCTTGGTTCTGGTGCTGTATTTATATACTGAGCTTGGTTCTCATGCTGTATTTATTTACTGAGCTTTGTTCTGGTACTGTATTTATGTACAGAGCTTGGTTCTGGTGCTGTATATACAGTATCTACTTAGCTTGGTTCTGATGCTATATGTACGTACTTGTCACGACGGAGGTGTGGACCCACTGGGCCATACCACCGTAGCGGTATAGCAGCTGGCCAAACAGGGTACAAAGTCAATGTCTATAGTTCGGATAAAGGTACCTGTGGCAAATCAGACTGTAGCGATGGTTTATGCTCGGATGGAACTCTGGCAGCAGGCAGACAACAGGTGCAGAGAAACACAGTGGGTGTAGTAGGCGGCACAAAATGACTCCAACACTGTACAGCACAGGAGCATGGTAGCACAGGATACAGGTAGCAGAAACGGGAACACTGGAACTGGAAAACACTCAAGGGACCATTTGCAAAGACGGGCACGGGTAGGTACAAACAACGCTCAGGCAATGAAGGAAGGGGCAGGGCCCTTCTTATAGTCCAGGGTGATCTGGGAGCAAACGGCTCAATCTCCCACATGTGTGTGCTCTGGCTCTTTAAGTCTGGACTGGGCTCGCGCACGCACCCTATTGGTCACTGCGGAACAAGACGGCCGCATGTGCTGGCATCTCTGGAGAGATAGGCATCGGCAGGATGAAGAGAGTTCGTGCTCAGCGACCACGGACGTTACAGTATCTTACGCCCCCTCTTCTTGGGACCAGAACAAAAGAGAAACTTCTTAATGAGGGTAGGAGCATTGAGATTCTCTTCTGGCTCCCAGGACCTCTTCTCTGGACCAAACCCCCTCCAATCTACTAAATTAAAGATTCTTCCTCTTACTCTTTTGGTGTCCAGGATCTCCTTAACCTCAAATATTTAGGCAGAACCGCAGTGGGCAACTGCAGGACTACAAGTCTTAGAGTAGCGGTTCAGGACCACAGGTTTCAGAAGAGACACGTGAAAGGAGTTGGGGATCCGGAGGGGAGCGGGCAGCCGAAGCTGATAAGAGACTGGGTTGATTTGCTGCAGGATCTCAAAAGGTCAGAGGAACCTGAGAGCGAATTTGCATGACGGCACCCTCAGTTGGATATTTCTTGAGGACAGCCAGACCTTTGTACTCGGAAGAAACTGACGCGGCTCTCTTTTCCTCGTATCTGCCTTTCTCTTCATGCGGTCGACCGCCAGCAGAATAGAGGACAGGGTTTGCTGCCAGATCTGTAGAAAGTCCCGGAATGCAGAGTCAGCTGCAGACACCTGGGACGAAGCAGAAACTGGGAGAGGAATACGTGGATGTTGGCCGTAGACTATAAAGAACGGTGTGGAGGCGGTGGACTCACTTGTGTGGTTGTTATAGGTGAACTCGGCCCAAGGAAGAAGCTGCACCCAGTCATCATGCTGCCTGGAGATGAAGTGTCGTTAGTAATTTTCCATGATCTGATTGATCCCCTCAACATGACCATTGGACAGGGGGTGGTAGGCTGAGGAAAAGTCCCCCTTTATATCGAGGAGTTTACAGAGGGCCCTCCAGAACTTTGAGGTGAACTGAGCCCCCCCACCCCCCAGATCAGACACGATATGCAGAGGTAGGCCGTACAGGTCGAAAGATGTGTTGGATTAAGAGGTTGGCCAATCGGGAAGCAGAAGGTAGGCCGGTCAGCGGAACAAAATGAATATTTGGGAATCGGTCCACCACCACCCAGACCGTACTGCATCCAGCAGAGGGAGGCAGATCCGTGACAAAGTCTATTGTAATATGCTGCCAGGGAGCATTGGGCACAGGCAGCGGCTGGAGCAGGCCAGCCAGTTTGCAGTGAGCAACTTTGTTTGCTGCGCACACCATACATGAGGAGACAAAGGCCATGATGTCTTTGAGCAGCGTGGGCCACCAGAACTGGCGGGTAATCAGGTCTCGGGTCTTACGGACACCCGCGTGACCTGCTACTTTAGAGCGGATAATTCTTCTTCTGTCTGCCAAACGCACAAAAGTCCTCCCCGGAGTAATAGCCACATACCATTGTCTTGCCTTTGGGACCTCTCTGAAGCAGAAGTGCGCCAGCACCAACAGAGGAGGTGTCCACCTCTAACAAAAACTCTAGAGATACATCAGGATGATGGAGGTTTGAGGCTGACGTAAAGGCACTCTTCAAGCTATTAAATGCGGCCTCTGCCTCTGGCGTCTACACCTTGGCGTTCATGCCTTTTTTGGTGAAGGTAGAGATGGGAGCGGTCAGTGCAGAGAAGTTTTGAATGAACTGTCGATAAAAGTTGGCGAATCCCAAGAAACGCTGTTTGACCTTTAAGCCTTGTGGGCGTGGCCATTCCAGGATGGCCTTTACCTTCTCAGGATCCATCTTGAGACCCTGATCCGAGATAATATAGCCCAGGAAGGTTAGAGACTTTCTCTCGAACACGCACTTCTCTAGCTTGGCATACAGACGATTCTCACTTAATCGCAGCAAAACTTGACGGACATGCCTCCGATGAGTCACTGGATCTGGGAAAAAAAATCAGAATGCCATCGAGATAGACCACAAAACAGACATAGAGAAGCACTTGGAAGACGTCATTGATGAACTCTTGGAAGACCGCGGGAGCGTTACACAGACCAAAGGGCATTACCAGGTATTCGTAGTGCCCATCTCGAGTGTTAAATGCGGTCTTCCATTTGTCACCCCGGCGAATCCGGATTAGGTTGTAAGCCCCACGCAGGTCTAGTTTAGAATTTTTTTGGGCTCCTCGTATGCGATCAAACAGTTCTGAAATCAATGGCAACGGATATCTATTTTTTACCATGTTCTGGTTAAGACCCCGGGAGTCGATGCAGGGTCGAAGAGATCGGTCCTTCTTTTTGACGAAGAAGAACCCGGCACCGTCCGGGGAGAAGGATTTCCGTATGAAACCCCTCTCCAAATTCTCCTTAATATAGACGGACACAGACTGAGTCTCTGGCAAGGAGAGAGGCATACCCTTCTACGGGGAAGGGACACGTCAGGAACCAGTTCAATAGGGCAGTCATACGCCCGGTGTGAGGGCAGCGTCTCTGCCTCCCTCTTGTTAAAGACATCCGCAAACTGTGAGTAGTGAGAAGGCAATCCTGCCAATGACTGATACTGGGGAGACTGGGCCGGATGGATCTGACCCAGGCAACGGTTGAGGCACTCGGAACCTCACTGGAGAACCTCTCCAGAATTCCACTCCAGAACAGCACAGGGTTGACAGCCCTGGGCAGGACAGAAAAATTATATGAGCTCGGAATGAAGGGCTCCCCCTTGGACATTCAGTGGTCTGGTCAGAACTACAATCGGGTCTAACAGAGGTAGTCCATTCACTGAGGCAACGATCAAAGGCCCCTCCAGAGGATTGTGGGCAACTTTAGAAGATCCACCAGGTCTCTCCGAATGAAGTTAGCTGCGGATCCCGAGTCCAGATAGGCAGAGAACCGATGCGTTCTCTCACTGGACACTATGGTCACGGAGATGGACAATTTGGAGAAAGTCCCTCCTCACCCAGAGTTGTCTCTCCAACCAACCCTAGGTTCTGGGGCTTTTGGGGGCTAGACGCACAAGATGGCCTCCGAGGCCACATTACAGACAAAGTGCGTCTGCGTTCTCTCCTGGATAGAGAGTTTGAGATGGTCCATCTTCAAAGACTCCTTAGGTGGAGCAGCAGATGAGGACAGCAGGGGTTGCTGAAATGTGAAAGCCGGACTAGGCAGTCCTCCCTCCTGAAGAGCCTCTCGGAACCGTTCTCGGTTCCTTATGTCAATCCGGGCGGCCAGCAGAATGAGATCGTCCAGGTTAGATGGCAGATCTCGGGCGGCAAGCTCGTCCTTAATCTCGGGAGACAATCCCTGCCAAAATGTTGCCACTAAGGCCTTGTTGTTCCATAACAACTCTCCCACTAGGATGCGGAAGTGAATGGCGTACTCACCCACGGAAGTGTCTCCCTGGCGAAGGTTCAGCAAGGAGGCGACTGCCGACGAGACTCGACCAGGTTCCTCAAATACTATGTGAAATGTCCGTAAGAACCCCTGGAAATCACGGGTCTGTGGTCCTTGTTGTTCCCAGATGAGGTTCACCCATGCTAGGGCCCTGCCAGTGAGGAGAGAGATGATAAAAGCGACCCTTGCTCCGTCAGTGGAAAATGCTCTGGCATACAGACTGAAGTGAATCTGGCACTCCATCATAGTGATGAGGTAGTGGCAGAGAAAATTGGGGGTCAGCACTGCTAGCAGGTGTAGCTGGAGGATCCGTACTGCCAGGAGGTGTAGTCGGAGGATCCGTACTGCCAGGAGGTATAGTAGGAGGAACAGCAGTGGCAATAGGAGCAGGTGCCGGGGGAACTGCTGCTTGTGCATCTAGTCGCTGTGTAATGGAGATCCCCGCCTGGTGGAGTTGGTCCTGTCGTAATTGGCAGACTAGCATATCCGACTGAATGGATTGTGATGTCGTCACGGTCTTGAGTTGACCGGCGGGGTCCATGGCCTGAGTGTACGGTCACGAGGGGGCTGTGGACCCACTGGGCCGTACCGCCGTAGCGGTACAGCAGCTGGCCAAACAGGGTACAAAGTCAATGTCTATAGTTCGGGTAAAGGTACCTGTGGCAATTTTAGACAGTAGCGATGGTTTAGGCTCGGATGGAACTCTGGCAGCAGGCAGACAACAGGTGCGGTGAAACACAGCGGGTGTAGTAGGCGACACAACGCGACTCCAGCACTGTACAGCACAGGAACACGGTAGCACGGGATACAGGTATAAGGAACGGGAACACTGGAACTGGAAAGCACTCAAGGGACCGTTTGCAAAAACAGACACGGTTAGGGTATGTGCACACACACTAATTACGTCCGTAATTGACGGACGTATTTCGGCCGCAAGTAGTGGACCGAACACAGTGCAGGGAGCCGGGCTCCTAGCGTCGTACTTATGTACGATGCTAGGAGTCTCTGCCTCGCTGCAGGACAACTGTCCCGTACTGTAATCATGTTTTCAGTACGGGACAGTAGTTCCACGGAGAGGCAGGGACTCCTAGCGTCGTACATAACTATGATGCTAGGAGCCCGGCTCCCTGCACTGTGTTCGGTCCGGGACTTGCGGCCGAAATACGTAGTGTGTGTGCACATACCCTTAGGTACAAACAACGCTCAGGCAATGAAGGAAGGGGCAGGGCCCTTCTTATAGTCCAGGGTGATCTGGAAGCAATTAGCTCAATCTCCCACATGTGTGCGCTCTGGCTCTTAAGACTGGGCTGAGCTCGCACGCGCACCCTAGTGTTTACTGCGGAACAGGACGGCCGCATGTGCTGGCATTACTGGAGAGAAAGGCGTCGGCAGGATTAAGGGAGTTCATGGTCAGCGACCACGGACGTTACAGTACTCAGCTTGAGTTTGGTATTGTATTTATGTATTGAGCTTGGTTCTGGTTCTAAATGTATGTATTGAGCTTGGTTCTGGGGCTATATGTATTTACTGAGCTTTGCTCTGCTGCCGTATTTATGTACTGAGCTTGGTTCTGGTGCTATATGTATGTACTGAGCTTGAGCCTGGAACTGTATTTATGTACTGAGCTTGAACCTGGAACTATATTTATGTACTCAGCTTGGTTGGTGTGGGAACTCAGCCTAATGGTTTGCTGACCCAACCTACTTGTTTTTACCCCACCTACAACATGAGGCCACTTTTATTTAGTTTTTTCCAGGGCCACTTTAAGTTCCCGGAGTGCAGAACATGCAGAGACGTGTATTTGTGGCACCCGAGAGATTTGTCTTCTCTTCTGGGTGTCTCCTGGACGTTTTGGGAGAGCTGACAAGCCTGATTTAAACTCTTCTGTATTTCATATGTACAGCGCCCTGGAAGTTAATGGCACTTTAAAATAAAAAATAATAATAGAAGTACACAGCATGTTGTTAACAAGCATCATGGTATTAATGGCTATGGCCTATAATAAAGTCCCATTTATTTTCAAAGCAATTGATTCTTAGCAAAACTTGTTCAAGTAAAGGAAAGGTTATCAGTAATCATTCAAGACAACAGAAACTACAACTGTAACCTGTCTTGCTCCCATGGCAAGACATGGGAGCAAGACAGGTTACAGTTTTGCTCCCATGGCAATCATTTCATACAGGGGCGCAACTAGGAAAGACTGGACCACATAGCGAACTTTTGACTGGGCCCCCCCCTAGGTGCAACACGGAGCCCCCCTTATAGCTAGTGCCCCCAGCAGATACTGCCCCCTGTAGATTGTGCCATACAGACCCCCTGTAGACACTGCTATACAGCCCCCTGTAGACAGAGTCTCACCCCACTTGTAGCTAGCGCCACCTCCCCCTGTAGAAGTCGCCATAAAGCCCCCTGTAGATAGCACCATACAGCTCCCCCTGTATATAGTGCCACACAGCCCTCCCTGTATATAGTGCCACACAGCCCCCCTCCCTTGTATAAATTGCCACACAGCCCCCCCTCTCTTGTATATAGTGCCACACAGCCCTCCTGTAGATTCTGCCACACACAGCCTCCTGTAGATTGTGCCACACACAGCCCCCTGTAAATAGCGCCACAGAGCCCTCCCCCTTGTGAATAGTTCCATAGAGCCCCCTAGTAGATAGTGCTACGCAACTTCCCCTTAGTAGTGCCACAAAGCCCCCATTGTATATAATGCCACACAGCCCGTCCCTTGTATATAGTGCCACACAGACCCCTTCTATATAGTGCCACACAGCCCCCCTCCCTTCTAGATGTGCTACACAGCCCCCTGTAGATAGCACCAGACACAGCCCTGTAGATTGCGCCATACACAGCCCCATGTCGATAGTGCCACGCACAGACCCCTGTAGATTGCGCCACACACAGACCTCTGTAGATTGCGTCACACAGCCCTCCCCCTTGTAAATTTCCATACAGACCCTATAGTAGTGCCACACAGCCCCCCTTAGTAGTGCCATACAGCCTCCACTTGTATATAGTGCCACACCGCCCCTCTTGTATATAGTGCCACACAACCCCCCTTGTATATAGTGCCACCCTGCTCCACCCTTGTATATAGTGCCACCCTGCTCCCCACCCTTGTATATAATGCCATCCTGTTCCCCCTTGTATATAATACCACCCTGCTCCCCCTTGTATATAATGCCACCCTGCTCCCCCCCTTGTATATAGTGCCACCCTGCTCCCCCCTTGTATATAATGCCACCCTGCTCCCCCTTGTATATAATGCCACCCCTTTCCCCCCTTGTTTATAGTGCCACCCCCTACCCCCTCATATATAGTACCACCCTGGACCACCTTGCATATAATACCACCCTCCTCCCCCCTCTATATAATGCCACCCTGCTCCCCCCTTGTATATAATGCCACCCTGCTCCCCCCCATGTATAATGCCACTCTGCTCCCCCCTTGTTTATAATGCCACCCTGCTCCCCTCTTGTATATAATGGCGTCCTGCTACCCCCCTGTATATTGCCACACAGCACCCCCAAAAAACGAAATATATTGTACTTACCTTGCCCCGTTCCCGCGATGGATGGAGCGCTTCACATCCTCCAGGTGAGACGCATGCACTGACCAGCGTGATGCAGTGACGTCATCATGCCAGCCAGTGCAGGGAGTCTTCCCAGTGCCTTATAGGCTGCAGGCCTAACCTGAGGATGCAGATACAAATGAATGTGGCTGTCGCTAGCACTGGGGCCCCCTCTGGTGCTAGCAAAGCCACCGGGAATGAGGGGGCCCATGCTGCCCAGCCCTTTGTGGTGTCGCTACCGCTGTAGCAGCCAGAACAGCTGCTAGCAGCGCCACCGGACAAGCGGTAGTTACGCCACTGATTTTATAGATCAATGAAGGGCAACCGGCGGCTAGGGTTCACATGTAGCTCTCTGGTGCTCACCCTGGCTGCCCTCCTCTAATTGTGCACCGTACAGTTTGTTGATATAACTTCTAACTAACTGCCACAGTTGTCAAATTCACTTTATACACTGGTCATCTTCTTATCATTTGAAAAGAAACCACTAATTACCTTTTTCATTTCTTCAAATGTCACAAAAAGTATGTTAAAATCCTCTTTATGCGTGTTCCAACCCCTAACATGATCAAACCACGAGCCACCTAAGACTGTAAAATAAGATGAAATTTATCTTTATAAAAAGCATAAAAGGTTCAAAACACAAAGTTTACATTTAGTGACTTAGTCTTGCTGTACAATATCTTAAAACAAGTGTGAACAGCAGCAACAGATAAATGTTATATAAGAGTAAATAGGTATTTTTTTTAAATTCCCTGTCGCAGAATAAGGGTATTTTCAAACTAAAACACGACATGACTACGATATGTGTGAATAGTCCCTTAGACCACTGCAAGGAGTAGGTTCACTTCTACAGTTTAATATTTTGTGAGTTGTATGATAAGCAACAGAATACAACGTGCCACCAACAAGTACTCTTCATGACAAAGTGACAGCAAAGTGGCAGTTTTGTTGCTAAGGAGAGAAATCAATGACTTTGCAACCTGTCTTGGTCTCAATAGGAAAGCAGATACCTGATATCTAAGGGTATGTTCACATGTGGCATCTTTTCCAGGGTATGTTAACCATACCTCCCAACTTTCAAGTATCCCAAAGAGGGACAACTTTTTTTCTTTTAAACCACACCTCTAATCCCACCCAATCCCCGCCCATACACAACCGATACAGCCCACACAGTATCATGCTCCCATAGTGCCTCCCACACAGTATAATGCCAAATATCTGCCCCCACACAGTATAATGGCCTCTAGCTGACACCATACAGTATAATGCCCCCATAGCTCCCACCATACAGTATAATTTCCCATAGATGCACCCATACAGTATAAAGCCAACACAGATGCCCCCATTTAGTATAATGCCCACACATATTCTCCCATGAGTATAATGCCTATACAGATGCCCCCATGTAGTATAATGCCCAAACAAATTCCCCCATACAGCATAATGCTCCCATAGCTGCCTCATACAGTATAATGCTCCCTTAGCTGCCCCTAGTTCCAGTGCCCTTGTAGATAGTGACACAGTGCCCATGTAGGTAGTGCCACAGTATAGTGCCCTCTTGCTGCCACCATACAGTATAATGCCCACATACAGTATAAGGCCAACACAAATTCCCCCATTCAGTATAATGCCCACATAGATTCTCCCATAATGTATAATGCCCACACAGATGCCCTCATGCATTATAATTCCCAAACAAATTCCCCCATACAGCATAATGCCCCATAACTGCTCCATACAGTATAAAGCCCCCATACAGCTTAAAGCCCTCTTACAGCATAATGCCACAATAGCTGCCCCATACAGTATAATGCCCCCTAGTTGCCCTTATACAGTATAATACCCTCAAAGCTGCCCCTAGTGCCAGTGCCCATATATAAAGTGCCAGTGCCCTCTCAATAGTGCCACAGTGCCCATGTAGATAGTGCCCCTATATAGTGCCATAGTTTCCATGTTGATAGTGCCACCCCCCTGTAGATAGTGCTACCCTCACCCTGTAGATAGTGCCATTGGGACTCCCTCTAGGAGCGGAATCCCCAGCCAGAGCATAGAACTATCAGCTCCCTGCTTCAGAATTCGTTCAGAGCTCCTCCGCTCGCCGAAGTTTCCCCGGACACAGCGCTATTATAAGCGCTGAGCTCGGGGAAGCCCTTGACTGTACTGTCCATATATGGTCAGTAGCTAATCCTTGACCGGAATCCCCGTTGCCAACTCTGCCCGGGGATTGCGCTCATAAATGGACAGTACCATCAAGGGCTTCCCCGAGCACAGCACTTAAAGTAGCACTGTGTCCAGGGAGTCTTCGGCGAGCGGAGGAGCTCCCTCTGCTCCTCCGCTATGAACTAATTCTGAAGCAGGGAGCTGATGGTTCCCTGCTTCAGAATTAGTTTGACAGCGGGACATACCCCCGGCCGCCTGGGACAGCGGGACACCGCCCGTTATCCGGGACTGTCCCACTGAATCAGGGATGGTTGGGAGGTATGTGTTAACATGTGGCATCATCTCCAGTTATGTTTACAAAAAAAATGCAGAAGAAAACCTGTGTAATCATGCCACCAGGGATGGTTTAGCAAAAACAAATCAGCAACATTATTTGCTGTATACTGAAATTTGTACTGAATCTGTGGTGGTATTGCTGAAACATAAAGAGATCTGAAAATGGTAGGCTAGTTATGTAGTATCACTGAAAGGCTCTGTTCACATCAGAGTCTGAGCCTCCATGCTAATTCTGTCAGATTTAATGGGAAGAATAGCGCTGCATGCTATTTTTCCGCAATGGAACCTGGAGGACCTCAATGGGGTCAGTCTGACCCGGTGGCACTGCGATGGGATTTCCATTTTGAACACAAACCACAACCTAGATGTGAACAGAGCCTAATTGTTAAAATACCTTGAAAGATTGGGATGGCAACAGTAACACTATCTCCGAGGTTCCTTACTGATGATCCATGTACAGTAAACAGCCTTTTAGGTAATATGCCCATTCATCTTTCCAGGGCTAACTTTCTTATGAAAAATATTGGTCTCCTCATGATTTCTGATTCAGATGAAACAAATAATAAGTGGTCATACACACGAACGACTTTAACAACTGTGTGACGGCCTTTTTTTTTAACAGCTGTCACAAAGCTGCATTAAAATGAATGTACTTCTATGGGGATATTCACACGGTCATTGTTTTAACGGACCGTGCGAACGGCCCGTGAAAAAGTAGCACGTCCTATTTTTGCCCGTTTTCACGGAACCCTCAATAGACTCAAGTCTATTAAGGGATCCGTGAAAATGGGTCCCACATCGATGCAAATCAGCCAATTTGACACATGTTTGTAAGCTCTAAAGGTTAAAAGCTATAATAAACTGCAATTAATTTGCTTATATTTAAATGACAAAAATAATTGTTTGCTTGTTATTACCTTTTCCTGATATGTAGAGGTCTAGGAATGTTTCCCAATTTATCGTACATTTTAAATTCGGATTCATTTTGTAGAAGTGATAAAAGGAGACCAGGACATCTTTTGGGTTTCGACCCACATATATAATCTGAATTAAATAGTAAAAAATTAGAACTCTATCACAATGTTATTTTGATCCAATGCAATAATTTGTCATATGGGTAATAAATATTCAATAATAAATAATGTTATTATATTTTTATCAATTAATACCATAACCATCTAAAGGGGTCTGCAGTAGTAATAATAATAAAAACAACATTTACTCAAACTTCTGACTAGTGCAGTAATATACACTTTTTATCTTCTTATGGTTGCAATGGTAGAGTCAACAGACTTCTGTGCATGGACTTGACTTTGACCTCCACTCATAACAACACATTCATAGACTGGAGATCTTATTTAAGTTCATGCAAAGAGTCAGTCTGTTATGTTTACATATATTACGTCATAAAAAAGACAAAACAAGTTAATGTGTTTTTTTTTTTTTTTAAATGTAATCTATTAATAGGTTATTCCCAGAATCATCAATTATCACCTATCTAATGAATCACCGGTGGCCCTACCACTGGGACCGCAATGATCACTATAGCGGGGTCTTGAACCCCCATTCCTCCTCACTGATCAACCGAAGTGAGGAGAACTTTAAATGGAGCGGCAGTCGAGCATAGACTCCTTATAATTTCTATGGGACTGATGAAAACAGCTGAGTACAGCGCTTGGCTGTTTCCGTCAGTCCTATAGACATTAGACCTGTGGATAGGTAATAATTGTCGATACTGGGACAACTTTTGTAAGCCTTCGTTATTTTTAAAATAAGCACTTTAACCATAAAGTAATCGTCTGAGAGAAAGATGAGCGCATCTTCAACCTATGCTGTGCTGCTGGTACTCCAGTAGTTAAATGTTTTCAGATCTATCAGGGGTGTACTTTTAGGGGCGTATTTTGTCAAGGAGAGATTTGCGGCCTTGGATATAGAAGTGCACGCACATACACCCAAGTACACATGGACACTTACGCATAAACACTTGGATGACAGCCAGTGCCCTCATATAAAAGCACATAAAATAGCAATAGCTGCATACTTAAATGTTGCCCAACTGTACACAATAACAATGCTGCCAAACTATACACATAAAAATGTCACGCACGCCAGCACATTCGCTACATATATGCATGTATACATGTGCACACTCGCTTCATACATGGATGAACACATACATACATGAATGCATGTACAGATACTTGTACATTAACATACACACACTGCATTCTTTTTATTCTTTTCATATATATCCTTTTACAGCTTGCCCTGTCTGTTTGCTGTATGACAGGCTAAGTTATTTTTATGACATGGAGGACAATTCTGACAAAAATAATGGGAATTTCAAGCAGAAGATTTTTAGTTTACAAAAAGTTTAGATAAATAAATATTTTTCTTATTTCCTTTTGGTAATAACTACTCAAAAACAAATATTATGCACTGTGAAATGAAACGCCATGCATACATGACAAAATTATCTATTTATATGAGAAATAGTGTAAAACAACGCTTATGTGATTTACTTTTGCCATCCTGAACCTCAGATCTCTTGGCATTAGATAATATGGCAGGTGAGTTGTGAAAAGACGAGGAGATGGATGACTTTTCAAGTCAACGTTGTTAATATTATATTCAATCCATGGCAATCTTGTCATCGTGTCAATATGTTCTGTGCCGTTTCGATGACCTTCATTAAATATTAGGTTCAGAATTTGTTGTGTCCAAATAGTGCCTGCAAAATAACATATAGCTTTTACTTTATTGTATTTATTTCTATTAAGATTTTAGTTGTGTTCTGGCCACTAAAAAATATACAGCAATAGACCTAAATTGTGTAGTTCCTAACGTTAGCGTCTCCGCCTCACAGCACTTGGAGAACTGCCCTTCCTCCCTTTTTAGATGATGTGTCACAGATCCTCTTCTGTATTTAAGCTATAAGTCTAGCCCCGTTTACTACGTGAACAGTGACGCATTGTCTCCAACTGTTTTATTCAAGTGGCTTTGCCAACGTATACAATAATGGTATACTGCTAGGATATGGCATCAATTAATCGATAGTGACCACTTATATGGGGATGTGTTGTGCTAGACACAGCATCTTGTCAGGAGTGACGCTATAACTGAAAATAGAAAAATGGGCCTTTGCTCCTTAGTTCTTGTGTTTGGTGGGGGTCCCAGCGGTCAGACCTTTGACCCCCACTGATCAGACAATGATGGGCTATCCTAGTGATATCTCATCATTGTCTATAGTGGGAAAAAAACCTGTTCAGTTAGATGTATTAGATAGGTATGTATCTGTTAGTCTTGGTTTTGAATGGTTGGAAATGTTGGTTTTTACATACAGTACATGTTTGTAAAAAAATGCACGTTTATAGACCAATCTGGCAGATACGTTTATAAGGGCAGCCAGAAGAATCTGCCCAAATGCCTGTTTGGTCTATTTAATGTTATAATATATTTACAGTCCTGCTCTTCTGTTACGGTTTTATTCTGGTTAAAAAAAAACATTTTACAATCGCTGCCACTTTAATTAGGCGCATTTTACTCCAGTGGTGTTTAGATTAGGACTGGCATATAAAACGCGAGCCTTAATAAATTCCCCCCACAGTGTTTACCACTCTCACAATAATTACAAGATATACTTGGATGTCCACAAAGTTTCCAAGGGCAGGCAGATGTTAACTGTTGTGTCCACTATCGCTGACCGCCGGCACGCTGTACTTACCGGCAGTCGCGACCGCGAGCCACAGAGGGCTTGTCGGCATCTCCATCCCAGTAAACGCCCACATATTTAGCTACACTCTCATGCCTCTAGGGTGCGCGCGCTCATCCCCGACCCTAAAGCGCCATTGCGCGCACCAACAAAATGTTCCCTAACCTATAACTTTTCATCTGAACTATATAAAGGGGTCTGCCCTTCCACTCCTTGCCTGAGTGTTGTTGTTGTTGTATTCCAATGTTAGTCTAGTAAATGGTCCCTTAGTTGTTTACTGCTCCCAGTGTTCCTGCATCCTACTTCCTGTATCCTATATCTCGTAACTGTGCTTGTTCCTGAACTGTATCTAGTGTTGGAGTTGTGTTGTCATCTGGCACGTCCAGTATCATCTGACACGTCCAGTGTCATCTGCCACGTCTAGTGTCGTCCAACACATCCAGTGTGATCTACCACACCAATCATCATCTGTGCCAAGTGTCTACTATACCACGGGCCTTCTTCTCCTAGTATCTACCAGATCATCTTCCCAGGTTCTCTACCCCAGAGACTGTTACTGATTGTTGTTTTGGCCAGCTGCTACTCCACTACGGCGGAGTGGCCTTGTGGGTCCGCATACCCCACAGGTGTGACATTAACCACCAATCATTGAGACATCAACCAGTTTATCGCCAATCAGTGCCAAAAACAAAGATTTTACTTCCGACTTTTGCCTCTGTTGATGCTCAATGATTTCCAGTTTCAAAAACTGGGGAGGGGGCTTTAACATTTGCTCAGACTATTAAAAATGTATTAATATTGAATAAAAAAATGTTAAGCATATATTTTTTTATATTTAGAGTATGTTCTATCTTGCTTACTTACAACATGGTACTTTTCTTTATTTCAGCTCTGCATGGGTTTGCATATGGTACCATTCTTTATAAATTGCAGGGGAATTTTGTTGATAGCTATCCACTATAATTCTACAGTATAATCTATCCCAATGATGTAAAAAGGTTGTTTATATTATACTCCTGCGCTATTATGCAGAATAGTATGACTACATACTAATATGATTTTTTAACGGCTGTCACACGGCTGCATTAAATTTAATGCATGTGTATTGGGCTATACACTCGGCCATTTTTTTAACGGACCATGTGAACGGCTCAAGTCTATGAGTGATCCGTGAAAACGAGTACTGCACGGGTGCAAATCGGCCGTGAAAAATGGCAGTTTTTCACGGCTGATTTCACACCAGGTTGTGTGAGTAAAGCCTTACACCACTATTTGATAAAATTTTCAGCCAGTGAACTTACCAGATTTTGGGTAGGTGACAAGAATAACATCATGGTCCTTAATTTCCATGTGCTCTATTTCATTTATGACTTCAGGTGATGTATAATTGGCATCAAAGTATATGCCTTTATGTTTAAACATAAGAGCATTCAGAGCTTCATCAAGTGCATCTCGGTCCATTGCTGATTTCTCAAACCTAAAAATTTACAATTTATATGTATTAGTTAGTTGAGGCTACAACAAAAAATAATACTTATTTTTTTTCTTACCTTTTAGGCAAATGTGGTCTTTCTATTACGATGAAGCCGTAATAGTTTAGGTCAGATTATGCTTTTTTATATATGACGAATCTAACCTTTGTTCTTGTCATTTTTGGACCAATTAGATTGTTGTGTTCTGCCCTGGGATTTGATGTAGTAATACACATTGAGCATATCATCTGAATTTGCAGATTGATTGAAGATAAGTGTACTAATCATTAACTGTCCTTGAACTGCATTAAACTTGCAAAGCACAAAGTGATTTCAGATCTTGCATTAATAATAATTTATTTAATGTTAGAATTTTCATTGTAAAAATAATATCTGCGCTCCGAGCATGACTCTTTTAACCAGGGCCAGCCTTAGGATAGATGGCGCCCCATGCAAAATTATCTTTCGGCACCCCACCCCCATCATTAAAAATAAAAATGCCCTATAAAAAAAGTATAATGCCCCTTTAGTGCCCCCATAAAGTATAATAATAATATTTAATAATATGATGTATTACAACCCCTTCAAATACACAGTATTTTGTCCTCTAATTGTGCCCACAGTATTATGCCCCCTGTAGTACCACTATACAGTTTAATGTCCGCTTAGTGGCCCCCACACAGTATAGTGCCCCCTGTAGATTTTGCCATACAGCCTCCCTGTAGACCAGGGGCATAACTAGGAAAGACTGGGCCCATATCAAACTTTTGACTGGGGCCCCCCCTCCCCTGGGTGTCACACAACCCCCCCCTTGTAGATGGTGCCTTTTTTACAGCCCCCCTGTAGATGACGCCATACAGTCCCCCCTGTAGATAACGCCATACAGCGCCCCCTGTAGATAACGCCATACAGCGCCCCCCTGTAGATAACACCATACAGTCCCCCTCTGTAGATAACGCCATACAGTCCCCCTGTAGATATCGCCATACAGTCCCCCCTGTAGATAACGCCATACAGCGCCCCCTGTAGATAACACCATATAGCCCCCCCCTGTAGACTGTATGGCATTATCTACAGGGGGACTGTATGGCGTTATCTACAGGGGGACTGTATGGCGTTATCTACAAGGGGGACTGTATGGCGTTATCTACAGGGGGGACTGTATGGCGTTATCTACAGGGGGGACTGTATGGCGTTATCTACAGGGGGGACTGTATGGCGTTATCTACAGGGGGGACTGTATGGCATTATCAACAGAGGGGGACTGTATGGCGTTATCTACAGGGGGGACTGTGTGGCGTTATCTACAGAGGGGGACTGTGTGGCGTTATCTACAGGGGGGACAGTGTGGCGTTATCTACAGGGGGGACTGTGTGGCGTTATCTACAGGGGGGACTGTATGGCGTTATCTACAGAGGGGGCTGTATGGCGCTAATGCCATACAGCCCCCCCTGTAGAGAACGCCATACAGCCCCCTTGTAGAGAACGCCATACAGCCCCCCCTGTAGGGAACGCCATACAGCCCCCCCTGTAGGGAACGCCATACAGCCCCCCGCTGTAGGGAACGCCATACAGCGCCCCCCCTGCAGGGAAATCCATACAGTGCCCCCCCTGCAGGGAAAGCCATACAGCGCCCCCCCTGCAGGGAACGCCATACAGCGCTCCCCCCTGCAGGGAACGCCATACAGCGCCCCCCCTGCAGGGAACGCCATACAGCGCCCCCCCCTGCACGGAACACCATACAGCGCCCCCCCCCCTGCAGGGAACACCATACAGCGCCCCCCCCCTGCAGGGAACGCCATACAGCGCCCCCCTGCAGGGAACGCCATACAGCACCCCCCCTGCAGGGAACGCCATACAGCCTCCCCCTGCAGGTAACGCCATACAGCGCCCCCCCTCCCTGTAGGGAACACCATACAGCACCCCCCTCCCTGTAGGGAACGCCATACAGCCCCCCCACCCCAAAAAAAAATGCGACCTATAGTGTGTCCTACAAATAACATGCATCCCCTATTCACAGGATAGGGGATACATGTGTGATCGCTGGCATTGATAGGGAGAACGGGGGACTGAAAGTCCCCTGAAGTTCTCCATGACTAACCTCTGACTTCCGGGGTCTGTGTCGGCAGCTCAATAAAAATGAAAGGAGCGCTGGTCACGCATGCGCACATACGCGACCGGCGCTCCATTCATTTCTACGGAGCTGCCTACACAGACCACGGAAGTCCGAGGTTTGTGATGGAGAACTTCAGGGGTCTTTCAGTCCCCCGTTCTCCCTATCAATGCCAGCGATCACACATGTATCCCCTGTCCTAGCGGAGCCTGCAGCCATGGTGGGGGCCCGTGCCGGCGGGCGACACGGGCCCCCTCATGCCGCGGGCCCCGTATCAGTCTATACGGCGGTAGTTACGCCACTGCTGTAGACCATGCCATAATCCCCCACCTCCTCCTTGTAGATCATGCCATACAGCCCCCCCACCTCTCCCTTGTAGACAGTGCCCCCAAACAAAAACAAAAATTGTACTCACCTAGGCCCCGTTCCCACGACGAACTGAGCTGCTCCACGACAGGATCCTGTAGCCTAGTACAGAGTTTCCCAACCTTTTCGGACTCGAGGCAGCACTGGAAAAATAAAATTTCCTCAGTGCACCCCTACAAAAAAGTTTCGAGAAAGACAGAAAATGACAAAAAAAAAAAGCACTACACTCGTAGGGTATGTTTACACACGTTTTTTGTAAGGCAAAAATATTCCTTGGTAGGGAGTGCCACACAGCCCCCTGGTAGGGAGTGCCACACAGCCCCCTGGTAGGGAGTGCCACACAGCCCCCTGGTAGGGAGTGCCACACAGCCCCCTGGTACGGAGTGCCACACAGCCCCCTGGTTGGTAGTGCCACATGCCACCTTATTGGTAGTGCCACACAGCCCCCTTGTAGGTAGTGCCACAGAGCCCACTGCCCCCTTGTAGGTAGTGCCACACAGCCCCCTTGTAGATAGCAACCCCCCATTCCTGTAGATAGTGCCACTGTGGCTCCCGGAAGGAGCGGAATCCCTGTGTTGCTGGGGATTCCGCTCCTGGAATGCTCCTTGATGTCTATGTCCATATATGGACAGTGACATCAGGGGAAACTCCTGAAGCGGAATCCCCGTCCACAGCGTTGCGGGGGGATTCCACTCCACGAGAAGCCAATGACGTCACAGTCCATACATGGACACAGACGACAGGAGCTTCTCCTTGAATGGAATCCCTAGTCACAGCATCGGCAATGCAGGTGCGACTTTTTGATCACTTTTTATAAAAAAAAATTTGAAGGCAGGATGAACAGAAAACAGCAATTCTGGAATTGTTTTTTATATTATTTTTTACGGCGTTCACCGTGCAGGTTAAATAGCATAATCTCTTTATAGGTGGTGTCGTTACGGACGCGGCGATACCAAATATGTGTAATGTTTTAATTTTTTTTTTTTCATATTAAAAGTATTTTATAAGAGAAAAGGTGGGTTTTTCATTTTTTTTATTTGGGATTTTTATCTATTTAATTATTATTACGTTTATTAAACTTTTTGATAACTTTCTTTTTAGTCCCCCTAGGGAGACTTCACTATGCGATCTTATGATCGCTTTTATAATACACTGCAATACTTCTGCATTGCAGCGTATTATTCCGTGAGTATAAAGCTGACAGGCACCTGCTAGGTCATGCCTCAGGCATGGCTTAGCAGGCATCCACCACAGGCAGACCTGGGGGCCTTTGTTAGGCCCCCAGCTGCTATAGAAGCCATTGGCACCCTGCAAATTCAATTGCAGGGTGCCAATGGGGTGAGAGAGGGAGCACCCTCCAAAACTACTTGGATGCGACGCTTGCTATTGAGCACCACAACTAAGGGGTTAAACGGGTGTGATCAATGTTGAAATCGATCCCGCCCATTATTGCAGATGTCCGTCTGTTTTTAGACCGCCCGATACCGGCTTTAGCCGGCACAGGACACCCGTGCCGACGTTCTGTCAGAGCGCCGTGAAAAGGCAGCGCTCTGGCATAAGTATCCTTAACGGCCTCCGTAAAAAGGCGTATAGGCGGTCATTAAGGGGTTAAAGGGGTTTTCCAGTGAGAAAAAAAATGTATGTCCTATCCTCAGGATAGGCCAGCAATATCTGATATGTGGGGATCTGACTCTCGAGCGCTGCTTCCCCTTTATTTCCTTTACTCCTCCGTACTGTGAAAAGCTGACACACTTGTAGTGGTGGTTCACAGTATTACAGCCTTCTCCCATTCAACTGTATGGGAGAAGGCTGTGACACCTTGAACTGCCACTACAAGTGTGTCACCGTTTCACAGTATGGATCAGTGACAGGAATGAAGGGGAAGCAGGGCTTTCATGAGCTGTTTTGCGGACCCTTCAAAACAGCTGATCAGCAGGGGTGCCGAGAATCAGAACCCCATGATCAGATATTTATGGCCCATCCTGGGGATAGGTCATCATATTCTTCTCACTGGAAAACCCCTTTGTGTTAGTTAAATGTGCTTTGCTAAACTACAAGCTATGTGTGTGTGCAGAGAGGTTGAAGCGCTTTTGTTGTGATTCCAAGACGTGGCATACCAGAATAAAGACCATGATAGCACCAATCGGCAAGTCTGAGGTGATCCCTCCTGCCCCTGGTCCCTGTGGCCACTGGAATCAGATAATAGGTTGATCCTTGTAGAAGGGACGGGTAACCCCTCCTGCTCGCGAATCGGGTTAAACACTTCTGTGTGACTGTCCTGTGACCCACAGCGAGGCGCAGGAAGACAGGAGTGAGGTAAGAGTCGACAAACCTTCCCCTAGAGAGTTAAAAAACAGTGCTGAAGCCATATAACACACATAAATGGTACATGGTGGCTTTAGATCACGGTACTCTGATCGGACTGGATGGTGGGATCCTTCTGGCAGTAGTGAACCTGCTCTGTTTTCGTTAAAATCAGAGCACGGGGATATGAGAGCGTAAAGACAGTGTTAGAAATACCCAGTCCTGGAAGAGAGAGACAAGGGGGATCTCTCAGGAAATGATCCCAAGAGTTAGGAATTGCTATCCTATAAGAGGGGATCAAGGGCTCACGACATAGCAAAGAAGACTCGGTTGGGTGACCTGGAGCAAAGCCAGATCCACAAGGAGTAAATGCTATAGATGTTGTGAGGGAACAAAAAGAAGGATTGGTAGTAGAAGGCATAGAAGGGGTACTGAAGTAGGGAAAGATGCCCAAGACAGGATGTTTGGATCCCAGTAAGTGGCAAGAGTTTTTGGATAAGGAAGGAAAATGTATAGAGAAGCAGGGTATGAAGGAAAAGGTGAAGTCATGGTTAGAAGTGTCACAGGAAGTTATGGATGCCAAGGGTTAGTTGAAGCAGGGAATGTATGTAATATAACAGTATGATTCAGATTATGAGCATCTCTCAACTGCCAGGGAATCCTATCAGTCACTCCCAGTCAATGTGACACAGCCCCAGTCCCCGTTAGAACTCTTGCCACCTCCTCAGCCTCCTCCTGGACATTTGCCTCCCACCACAGTTATACTACAGATACCTGTAAGTCCAAACAACTCATTCTTTGTCTCCATCAATTACCCTCAAATACCTCAGTTGGAAATTGGATGGGAATGTTCCTTTTGTGGGTACTGTAATCCCTTTGACAAGGCACAATGCCAGAGGTGTAGAAACCTTAGAGTCCCCAAGCATCCAAGACCAAAGCACCAGACACCTGAGAAAAACGAGACACCAGAGCACTTGAAAAGATCCTTGAACAGGTGGCAGATATGCTGTCGTCCACCCCCCCCCCCCCCTGTCTAAAATATGAAGTCAGCCCACTTGGTGTGCAAGGAGAATAAAGCACACCCACTAGATTAAGAATATTGTTCTTAATGTGGGAAAAAAAAATCTTCCCAGAGACAACCAATCCAATGTCTGGCAGCACATGAGGCGTTGCCCACTCTCCATTGTCTGTCCCCTCCCAGTTATACAGAAATAATGCTTATTGCTCCTGTAACTTCTGCCCCTCTACCCCCCTACCAACTCATAGATACCCCTCCATGGTGGATGCTTATCCAGTCATACAAACTTAAGTAACTTCTGTTCCACAGGGAGAAAATGCAAATCACCAGCAGTTACCCCGTAGGTTCTATACTACCACCTGGTCACTGGCGTAGCTATAGGGGTCGCAGCGGTCGCACATGCGACCGGGCCCCGAAGCCAGGGGGGCCCACGGTCCCCCGCACCACATCAATAAAAAGTTACTATAGTAACTCGGGCCGCGGGCCCCTGTTACTATAGTAACATACTTTACTTACCTTCCTGGTTCTGGATCGCAGCGGAGGTCCTGACGTCAAGCGCTGTGCGCAGCGCATGACGTCACAGCGCTATGCGCCGCGCACAGCATCGAGACGACAGAACTCCCGCCGCGGCCAAAGAGGAAGGTAAGGTTAGCCCTGACTGGCGGGGTCTGACTCCCGGGACCTGCCATTCAGCTGTTTTGAAGGGGCCGCAGCACTCGTACGAGATCCTGTCTGCTGGGCCCTGTATCTAAGCCAATCACATGGTAGGCTTAGATACATGGCCCATGCGTGATCCTGTCTGCTGGGCCCTGTATCTAAGCCAATCACATGGTAGGCTTAGATACATGGCCCATGCGTGATCCTGTCTGATGGGCCCTGTATATAAGCCTACCACACTGTAGGTTTAGATACAGGGCCCCAACACACAGTAATCTTATACTGTATAAGATTACTGTCTGCTGGACCCTGTATCTAAGCCTATGTTGTGGTGGGCTTAGATACAGGGTCCCACAGACAGTATCACACATGGGCCCTGTATCTAAGCCTAACACGTGTTACTAATCATTTTTTGTGTGTTTTCTTACAGGTTCGGTTGTTGGACTACGTCGGATTCCAGGACTACTTCGATGACAGCTTTTTTTTTATTATCAATAAAATGGTTAATGAGGGCTGTGTGGGTTTTTTTTTTATTTCAATAAAATATTTTTTCTATGTCTTTGTGTTTTTTTTTTAAACTATATTACTACCGCCTTAGTAATGGCCGCCGGCTGATTGACAGCATCCATTGCTAAGGCGGGGCTTACTGTTAGCCGGTGCAGAGGCTAACACTAACCCCCTTTATTACCCCGGTACCCACCGCCACCAGGGGTGCTGGGAAGAGCCGTGTACGATCCAGTACCTGACCATCTGTAGTGATGGTCAGCCACTGGGGTGGCCGCAGGCTGGTATTATCACGAGGGGAAAGGCCAAAAACAGTGGCCCTTCCTACCTTGGTCATGCTAGGCTGCTGCTGCTTTATTGTATCTGGCTGGTTATGAAAAATGGAGGGGTCCCCACGTCATTTAAAAAAAATAAAAAAATAATTGGAAAGAACGATGTGGAGTCCCCCCCAATTTTCATAACCAGCCAGATACAACACAACAGCAGCAGGCAGCATTACAAGGGTGGGAAGGGCCACTGTTTTTGGCCTTCCCCAGCCTATTAGGCTGGGGAAGGCCAAAAACAGTGGCCCTACCAGCCTGCGGCCACCCCGGTGCCTGCCCGTCACTACAGATGGTCGGGTACTGGTTCGTACCCGGCTCTTCCCAGTACTCCTGGTGGTGGTGGGTACCGGGGTAATAATGGGGGTTAGTGTAGCCTCTGCACCGGCTAACATTAAGCCTCGCCTTAGTAATGGAGGTTGTCAATCAGCCAGCGGCCATTACTAAGGCGGTGATAATAAAGTTTAAAAAGATACAATCACATATAAAAAATATTTTATTGAATTGAATTTCAGTTCCATTGAATTACAAATGCCAGCTTTGTCCTGCTTTCACACTCAAAGACCTACTATACTGTTGGACTATACTCCCTCAAGGTGGCGCCACATCATAATCTACTCATTCCACCTCGATTCTATCATAAGAGGAGCTCCCTTCTGCATTAGGGCAGTAGCTTGTAGGTGGGTGCTGCGGTGGTGGACAATAGATACGACACTGCGGTTGGTTTAACAGTTGTTTACTGGGTAAATTCAGAAATGAATCTCCTCCTGGTTAAAACATTTATCTTTGGGCGACAACTCTCCTCTGCAATGAAAGCCAGAACACGGCCAGAAAGTAACCACGGGCGAAAGGTTGGGGGCGTTGAAGGGCATGGCTTTAGGGCTGTTCCGCCTCCTCCGTGTGGGAAAGTCTCTGGTGCACGGTCGCGCCTACGGGAGTCATGCTTCCTCGTCCTCGCTTAGGGGGAAACAAGTCCAGTACCTGTGCTCCTCTGCGTCTTGATTCTCGGCTTTGGGGTGGCGTCCCAAGGTCTGGCTACAGGACCTCAGCACGGCTGGACCTCGTCACGGCTGAACCTATGCACGGCTGGACCACTGCACGGCTGGACCTCGGCACGGCTGGACCACTGCACGGCTGGACCACGGCACGGCTGGGGCACGGCTGGACCTCTGCATGGCTGGACCTCGGCATGGCTGGTGCTGTTGGGCGGCTAGTGTTGCTGGCTGTTTGGCGGCTATTGCTGCTGGCTGCTGGGCGGCTAGTGCGGCTGGCTGGCTAGTGCTGCTGGCTGTTGGGGTGGCTAGTTCTGCTGGCTGCTGGGCGGCTAGTGTGGCAGGCTGGCTAATGCTGCTGGCTGCTGAGGCGGCTAGTTCGGCTGGCTGCTGGGTGGCTAGTGCTTCTGGGGGGGGGTGCTTTGGTACTCACTGCTCCCCTACCTTTACACTTGTCCGGCCTGACTCTTCCTGGTCTGGCTCTTCTTCTCCTTTTCTCTCACTTTGCAGCTGCCTGCCTTGGTTCCTTGCTCCACCAGTCTCCCTGCCGCTTCTCTCTCTCCCCACCACTTGTCCCTCTCTCCGCCGCTTCTCTCTCTCTGCCACCCTCCAAGGCTGCCTGCCTTGGTTCTCTGCTCCACCAGTCTCCCGGCCGCTTTTCTCTGCCACACTCCACCGCTTTTCCTCACCTCCTTCTTCCCTGCTTACCGCCCTCCTTCCTCTCCTCTTCGTGCCCATTCCTCTCCTTCCGGTCTGTCGTCACCTTACTCCTCCTCCATTCTCCTCGCGTCCTTCTCCCCACTTCCGGCGCATCCGCGCGCCTCACTTCCGGCGCATCCGCGCGCCTTACAGCCGCCGACACCATCCCGCTCCGGAGAGGTAAGTCCTCGGGGGTATTGACCCCCCTTACACTTCCCCCCTCGTTCTGAAGTGCAGTCCTCTGCACTTGTACTTCGTAGTCCTGTAGATAAGCCGGTCGTCTGTTACGGCTACTTCTCTGAGGATACCGTAATCCGTGGTTCTCTTCGGGTGTTGATGACTCCAAGGGCCCGGCTAACTCTGCTGCTTCCATTGGCACTCGTTCCCGGGACGCCGAGGGGTCATCTGATGGGATCACCAGCCACCAGTCCTCTCCTGCCGCAGTCAGCAACGAACCCCTCTGCTCTTCTGGTCCTGGCGAGGATACCACGTCTGGCATGGGAAAGCCGCAACAGGTTCCGGTGTAGGTTTTTACTCTGGCCCTGATCCCCTTCTGGCCGTACTTCATACACCGGGAGTTCAGGATTAATACGCTTAATTACCACATATGGTCTTCTTTCCCATCGGGGTTCTAGCTTTCCCCCGCGTGTCGCTCGGCGGTTCCGGACCAATACTTTATCTCCAGGATGAAAGATTGCATGACGTCTAGCTCGGTTCGGAGTCTTCTCTCTTACTCCAACTTTCTCCACCCCGCCTTTCGCGATGTTCAAACACCTCTGGTGTTCCTGTACCCATTCAGCGGGAGACCTGTCCACGTGAGACTCTGGGATTTCCCAAAGGAACGCTAGTGGCAACCGACTGGGACGGCCGAACATTAGCTGATACGGGGTGTAACCCGTTGTGCGGTGGACCGTGTGGTTGTAAGCCCACACCAGGTCGCCTATGTACTCGGGCCATCGTTCCGGTTTCTCCTCCCCCAGGGCTCTCAGCAGACCAAGTAATGTGCAGTTAAATCTTTCACAGGCCCCATTGCCTTGTGGGTGGTAAGGCGTCATCCTCGATTTCCTTATTCCATGTAGGGCACACAGCTCCCGTATGAGTTCGGATTCGAAGTTCGGCCCTTGGTCGGATAATAGTCATCTCGGACACCCGTAAGGACGAAGAACGTGTTTCTCCAATGCAGTGGCTGTTGTTGACGCAGTCTGATCCCGGGTTGGAATCACTACCGCAAATTTGGAGAAGTGGTCGACACAGACTAAGGCATACTTGTGGCCCGACGTGACTTCCTGTATGGTCAGAAAGTCGACCGACAACAGCTCCAGCGGTTCTCCTGTTTTGATGACCATCGGCTCTTCACACTGTTCAGTAGCCTTGTGCACCACACAGGTCGCACATTCTTCGCATACGTGCCTGGTTACTTTCTCTTATCCTGGAGAGTAGAAGTGATTACGGATCAATTGAACCATTTTGTCTGCTGCAAAGTGGCCTCCCTTCTCATGCATCCTCCTGCATACTGACTTCACGTCTGCCTTTGGTAACACCAGCTGCCATAGTTCTCGGTACTTTCATGGAGCCCCAACTCTGCGGTACAGGACTCCATTCCGCAGCTCCAACCGCTCTAATTGGCGGCCCAGGATCTGTGCTCGCGACGTCAGTCTGCTCCTCTCCGCCGGTGTTGGTCTTTTCCCTTGCATTACCCAGGCTGCGGCTACCCTGATGTCCGCATCCAGCTGCTGGCGTCGCGCCCATTCGGTTTGGTCATACAGTTCAGCCATTTCGGCAGTTGCTTGGACCACTGTAGTGACCCTCTTGGTCCTTGACTCTGTCGGGACAACTCGCAGTGGGGGAATCTCGATTTCCTCTTGTTCTTCATCCACTTCTCCGTAAGGGACTTCACAGGGCTGTCGGGACAGTGCATCCGCATTGGTGTTATCATTGCCTGGTTTGTAATGGATCACGTAGTCGAACCGAGTCAATTGGGCCACCCACCTCTGTTCCATCGCTCCCAATTTTGCAGTATTTAGGTAGGCCAGGGGGTTGTTATCAGTGCAGATGTCCACCTTGCTGCCGGTTAAATATTCGGCAAAGCGTTCCATCACGGCCCACACTATTGCTAAAAACTCTAGTCTGAATGAGCTGTAGTTAGCGGGGTTGCGTTCCGTTGGTCGGAGACTGCGGCTCCCGTACGCAATGACCCGTTCGGTTCCCCCTTGCTGTTGTGCCAGCACGGCTCCCAGTCCTTTTAAGCTACCATCGGTGTATAACCGGAATGTTCGGTTAAAGTCAGCGAACGCTAAGCTAGGGGCTGACACTAGTCTGGTCTTCAACTCCTCAAATGCCCGTTGTTGAGGTTCCTGCCACTGTTCGGCGACACTCCGACTGTGACTTCCCTTCTTCTGCGTGGGTTGTCAGCACAGGAGTTGATTCAGTGGGGCCGCGATCTTGGCGAAGTCCTGAATAAATCATCGATAGTATCCGACTAATCCCAAGTAGGCCCTTACTTCCGTTGTGTTTTTCGGCATGGGCCACACTTGTATCGCCTTCACTTTCCCAGGGTCTGGGGCAATTCCCGCCCCATCCACGAGATGACCCATGTACTTGATCTGTTGACGGGCCAACTTACACTTACTAGGCTTCAACTAGAGACCATACTGGCCCAGCCGCTCCAACACCACATGTAGGTGCTGGAGATGTTCGGTGAAGGTCTTGGAGAAAATTACAATGTCGTCCAGGCAGATCAGCACTGACTCGTAATTCAAGTCCCCTAAGCAATGTTCCATTAACCTCTGGAATGTACTGGGCGCGTTGGTGAGCCCAAACGGCATTCGGTTAAATTCAAATAGTCCAGAAGGAGTGATGAATGCCGTCTTCTCCTTGTCTTCCTCCTTCATGGGCACCTGCCAGTACCCACTGGCTAGGTCCAGTGTGGTGTAAAATCATGCTTCTTGCATGGCCGTTAACGACTCCTCCACCCGTGGTAGCGGATAGGCGTCCCGATGAGTGCATGCGTTTAGCTTCTGATAGTCCACGCAAAATCTGCTGGTGCCATCTTTCTTACGTACCAGAGTGATTGGAGTCGCCCACGGACTTTGACTCTCCCTGATCACTTGGCCTTCCAACATCTTCTGTAATAGGTCCTTCACCTCTCGATGCAACGCCGGTGGAATATTTCGATACCGTTCCCTGATAGGTGGGTTGATTCCGGTGTGGATTTCGTGCTCCATAGTGGTGGTACACCCGTAATCCTCTTCATTTTGGGCGAACACCCAGTCAAACCGCCGCACCAAAAGCTTCAACTGCTCCTCGGCCTCTGTCGTCAGGGCCACTCCGTCCAGCTCCAACTGTTGCCACAACCGATTGCTTGAATCCTGTTCTGGAGTAGGACCCCGATCCTCTTGCCTTGACCTTCCTGCAGGGCCTTCGGTATTGGTTGGAACGGAGATGTCTTCCCTCCGGACTAACTCGATGCCCACCAGTAGGATTGATGGGGTGGGATTCATCAACCGGACTGTGACCATGCCTCTTGCGATTCGACACATCGTTCTTCCAACCACCCATGCACTAGGATTCTCCATAGTCTTTACGGGTTCCACTACGACCTGTGCGCCCTTCAGCCGGTGGTGTGTTCCGACCATCAAAGGAACAGCGACCTCTTGACGGGGTTGTACTCGGATTCCCGTTCTGCTTGGAGCGCGGACCATTCCAACTTGCCCCACGAGAGTCTTCCAGCTTGCTTGCCGTTGACACACCTGATGAACATGAAATAGGGTCCGTTGTACCTTCTGATCAGACGCCAGACGCTCCCAATAACTGTCACCGACTTCGTTGAACATTAGCCCATGTATCTCTTGCAGAACATTCATGCCAATGATTACGGGCACACCTCGTTGAGCGCAGTACTGGACCACCACAATGCCGACCCGCTGGAACTCTTGCCCAAACACCTCCACTGGTAGCCAGGTAACCCCCGCCATCGGAATTGGAAGGCTATTGGCTGCCGTTAGCTCTATCCAGGGTGCTTCTAACCTCTGATGGTTCTGGAACTTGTCGTGGAATAGCTGGTACGTCATGGTCGTCACCTTGGATCCAGTATCAATCAGGCAGGGGACCTCCACTCCCCCAATGACGGCCGTCACCACTGGACATCGGCCCGTCAACAGTTCCCCGTTCCCTCGTCGGCCTAAGTGTGAATTGCCCGTGGCTTGAGCCTCAGCGGCGGGAGCTCCTAGTTTAACGGCGGCTGTTCCCTTCTGAGCAACCGCTCCGCTCTGCACTCTCGGGCAAAATGTCCGGGTTGATCACAGCGCCAACAACGACGAGGGCCACCTGGCGGCCCTCTGGATGATCGCGGTGGCGGTGTCGGTCTATCGGCCTTCACTCTCAACTGCGCGACCTCCGTTTTCAACTCCCAGATTGCTTCTTGGACATCCCGGGCGAAATCTTGAAACCCGGATCCTGGTCGCTCAACTCCACCTGGCGTCGCTTCTGTAGGGCCGGTACATTGCGAGGCTACATTGGCTTCCCCAGCTTCCTCTCGATGGAGTTCCAGGACCTCTCTTAGCACATCGCCCATCGTCACCGTTGGTGTGGCTCTGATGAACTCTCGCAGCATCCTCCTCCAGGTGCGGCTATCCAGACCAGAGATGAACTGATCCCTCACAATCTGGTCGGGCTCGGTAAGCGCCGCACATCCCTCTGGGTCTTTTTTCACCAACCGACACCACATACCTTGAAGCCCCACTGCAAATCGTTGGAGGGACTCCCCATTCCTTTGCACCCGCGTGTAGAATTTCTTTACCAGATCAGCGACTGAAGTGACATCCCCGAATAATGAGTCCAGTCTATTGATAATAGCTTCTAGCGTGTCACGCTGGTCATCTGGTAGGACCAGTACAGCTCTCCTGGCGTCCCCCTCTAGGGAATTGAGTGCGAAATCGGCTTGGTGGGCTAATGGCACCCGGAACAAACGGGCGGCTACCCGTACCCTCTCGGCCCAATCTGCAATAGGTACACTCTGTCCTTCGAATTTAGGGATGTTCATCAGAGCAGCTCCCATCGGTATTACGATCGCGGCAGGCGCGGCGGCGCCCCCGCTGCTTGACGTTTCCTTCCTCTAATCCGGGTCTTGGATCTTGCCGACTACGCCAAATTGTGTAGGTGGGTGCTGCGGTGGTGGGCAATAGATACGACACTGCAGTTGGTTTAACAGTTGTTTACTGGGTAAATTCAGAAACGGATCTCCTCCTGGTTAAAACATTTATCTTCGGGCGACAACTGTCCTCTGCAATGAACGCCAGAACACGGCCAGAAAGTAACCATGGGCGAAAGGTTGGGGGCGTTGAAGGGCGTGGCTCTAGGGCTGTTCCGCCTCCTCCATGTGGGAAAGTCTCTGGTGCACGGTCGCGCCTACGGGAGTCACACTTCCTCGTCCTCGCTTAGGGGGAAACAAGTCCAGTACCTGTGCTCCTCTGCGTCTTGATTCTCGGCTTTGGGGTGGCGTCCCAGGTTCTGGCTACAGGACCTCGGCACGGCTGGACCTCGGCACGGCTGGACCTCGGCACGGCTGGACCTCGGCACGGCTGGGCCACGGCACGGCTGGACCACGGCACGGCTGGAACACGGCATGGCTGGAACACGGCACGTCTGGACCTCTGCACGGCTGGACCTCTGCGTGGCTGGACCACTGCACGGCTGGACCACTGCACGGCTGGATCTCTACAAGGCTGGACTTTGGCATGGCTGGACCTCTGCACGGCTGGACCTCGGCACGGCTGGACCTCGGCACAGCTGGACCACGGCACAGCTGGATCACGGCACGCTGGACCACGGCACCGCTAGACCTCTGCACGGCTGGACCTCGGCACGGCTGGTGCTGCTGGGTGGCTAGTGCTGCTGGCTGTTGGGCGGCTAGTGCTGCTGACTGCTGGGCGGCTAGTGCGGCTGGCTGGCTAGTGCTGCTGGCTGTTGGGATGGCTAGTTCTGCTGGCTGCTGGGCGGCTAGTGTGGCTGGCTGGCTAGTGCTGCTGGCTGCTGGGGCGGCTAGTTCGGCTGGCTGCTGGGTGGCTAGTGCTGCTGGGGGGGTGCTTTGGTACTCACTGCTCCCCTTCCTTTACACTTGTCCGGCCTGACTCTTCCTGGTCCGGCTCTTCTTCTCCTTTTCCCTCACTCTGCGGCTGCCTGCCTTGGTTCCTTGCTCCACCAGTCTCCCTGCCGCTTCTCTCTCCACTGCTTCTCTCTCTCTCCGCCGCTTCTCTCTCTCTGCCACCCTCCAAGGCTGCCTGCCTTGGTTCTCTGCTCCACCAGTCTCCCGGCCGCTTTTCCTCACCTCCTTCTTCCCTGCTTACCGCCCTCCTTCCTCTCCTCTTCGCGCCCGTTCCTCTCCTTCCGGTCTGTCTTCACCTTACTCCTCCTCCGTTCTCCTCGCGCCCTTCTCCCCACTTTCGGTCGTGCGTCGCCCCACTTCCGGCGCATCCGCGTGCCTCACTTTCGGCGCGTCCGCGTGCCTCACAGCCGCCGACCCATCCCGCTCCGGACAGGTAAGTCCTCGGGGGTATTGACCCCCCTTACAAGCTCCAGCAGCCCTTCTCATGGATAAAGTCCCTGATATTGTCTTTGATAGACCCTACACAATCCAAGTATCTCACTCGGTTCAGGAGATGCTTTCCCAGGCCCGTACAAAGCCTCTGTTTGCAGCGAGACTTACAAAGTAATAATGTTATACATAGTCCAATTCCTAATGCAGATCTTGAGCTTTTTGTAGATGTATCTCGGTTTTACCATGAGGGTGAACCACAGGCAGGATATGCTGTCACCACTTTACATAAAGTACTGCTACAGGAACCACTTCCCCCTGGAATCTCAGCCCAGAAGGCGGAGCAGAAGTCACTTTGGGCAGCTTGCTATCATCTTCATAGATTACAGGTATGCTTTTGGCATAGCACATGATTATGGCACGTTTTGGAAAAGTTTAGATTTTGTTTGGTTCTCAGGTAAGCCAATAAAGAATGCTGAATTAGCCGCACGGATCTTTAAAGCACAACAGCTACAAAAGAAGGTTGCCATCATTAAGGGAGAAGCACATGCTGCTCCCCCTCCCCGTGATGGTAATAAGCCATCAGAGAGCAGGTGTTGGGTAGGTGGATCTAACTTTACTGGGCAAGCTACAACAACAGGCCTTGAAGGAAGAACAGAAGATCTGAACAACAAGGGGACAAAGAAGGGACAGGATGGGATTTTGGTGGCAGGAACAAAAGTCTGCTTGCCCAGAGTCCTGTACCCCATGATGACCCACCTGACTCATGGACCAACACACGCTTCAAAAGAAGCCATGGTAAGTCTGGCAAGTTGCTCTTGGATTGCCCTGGAGTTCAACAATGCTGCTACATGTTTTGTCCAAGCTTGCCTGATATGTGCTTGCCACAATTCCGGAGAAAAAAGTCAAGTTCCCTCCCAGTCTCCCCCACCCCCGAGGACAACATACCCATTATTTTTTTTTTTTATTCTTTATTTAAGACATCTTTTCAAGATGATGCAAAAAGGGAACAGGAAAACAAAAAAGGGAAGGGATCAAACACAAAAATTTCACCTTGAGATACTCAATGTCAAGTAAAGGCAATCAATACAGAATTAATCACGGCCATGAGTACAGTAAGATATTCATCAAATTATAAAGGCAGTTTGACACAGCCTTCAAGGAGTTATTGCAGAAAGCAACATGATTACGCAGAAATACTAAGACAGAGGGTATCACTTAGTCATGTGAAATACAGAAAAAAAAAAAGGAACAATGTAAACTTTGAAAAGTAGTAAATACAGCATGCAGGGAAGGAAAAGGAGGAAGGGTAGGTCGGTATGCTAGAGAGTTCAGAGAAGTAGAAGACTATACAAAATTGGGCCTCACCACTGACAGAGGAAGGAGTATTATCGAACTCAATGACTAAACTCACCGGAGATAAATCCCAGTGTTAAATATATCCCAGAATGAAGGCGTGGTGTATGGGGTAGACAGAATGAGCAGGGCCTACCCTGATATTTGGATATGGAAGTCTGGCAAGCTTTGATATTTCAGCCATCGACCCCAGACCCCCAAATGAATGTCTGAGCGTTGATTTGATAGAGTCGTTGATTCCTCCATATTTCCTGAAACCATTCTGATATGGTAGGCACAATAGGTCTTTTCCAGTGTCTAGGAATCACTGTTCTTGCTGCCACCAGTAGATAGCCAAGTAATGTGCGGGACAGACATTTAGAGGAGTCCGGAATCATTGACAGCAATAGCGCAGCAGGAGTATTATCTAAAGTGTTAACAGAAATTGTACTTGAAGCATAAGTCAAACCATCAGGTATGACAATGATATATCAGAAATCCAAAAATATACCTGATGTAAAAAATAACACCAAGTAGGCAGAAAATAAAATATGTAAATCTTTATTATCCCATACGGGAGAAGTTACCCACAAAAAACATACATCTAAAATACAAAAAAACTAAAAACACCCCAGAAGGGAATGTGCATCAAGTCCAACGGAAATGACCATATGATATAGCAAGATAATAACATGAGACATATGAGTGAATAGCCAGAAGATCCAATATCTAGAATGATGGCAGAATATGACTCAATATAATGCAAAGGTGTATCAAAGTCTACAAAAATCTAAGTAGATAGTCATTTACCTAAAGTGGACATGATAAGGGACACACTCCGATCCAAGGACCACCTCGACGCGCGTTTCGCTTCCTTCATCAGTGCTGTGCTGTGACAGGAGTAGTGGATACGAGGTGTCGAGGTGGTCCTTGGATCGGAGTGTGTCCCTTATCATGTCCACTTTAGGTAAATGACTATCTACTTAGATTTTTGTAGACTTTGATACACCTTTGCATTATATTGAGTCATATTCTGCCATCATTCTAGATATTGGATCTTCTGGCTATTCACTCATATGTCTCATGTTATTATCTTGCTATATCATATGGTCATTTCCGTTGGACTTGATGCACATTCCCTTCTGGGGTGTTTTTAGTTTTTTGTATTTTAGATGTATGTTTTTTGTGGGTAACTTCTCCCGTATGGGATAATAAAGATTTACATATTTTATTTTCTGCCTACTTGGTGTTATTTTTTACATCAGGTATATTTTTGGATTTCTGTATTATCTAAAGTGATCTTGGTAGCTTTATCAGAGAGATTATGGAGCACCAAAACGTGTAGCAGTGGGCATTCCCACCATATATGAGACATCGTTCCCCTGGCCTGTCCACAACGCCAGCACAACTCAGACGTATTAGGATAAATCCTGTGCAAACCCACTGGTACTTTTTACCATCTGGATAATATTTTAAAGATTGTCTCCTGAGCCTTCCAGGATACTGAGAATTTGTGGCAGAGTGTGAATAATTTAGACCACTCTTCAGGAGTGGGTGAAATAGACAATTATTTTTCCCAGCCACTCACGTATGAAGGTTTTAATTCAGTACGTAAGTCCAATAAAAGGTTATTGGTTGTGGCAACAGCTTTTGGGGTTAAGGAGCGCGAGGAGGACAGACGTTCAAATGGGGTCAGATCTCTATGTAGGTCCTGTGCTCGTCTGACCGTTTTATAGTAATGGTCAAGTTGGAGATAATCCCATTTTGTCCTATGTGTTCTGGAATACTCCGGTACCAGATCTTCATAGGACTTTAAGCGGTCAGATGTCAAAACTTGTGCAAATGTTAATCCTATGTCTACCTGAGACCTACCCAAAAAACAAGGTTGTAGACCCAGGTTTCCTTGTTGCCCATGACCGGTGTTAGCGGGCCATCCCTAAAAAAAAAGCTTAGTCTTAGAGAGATACATCTTGCAGGTTGTTACCACACTCCCAACCACATATCGCAGGGTCACAATATTAGGTTTGGACCAAGCCACTGCCGGGGACTAGGGGAGAGACATCATAGATAAGTCTGTCTGAGCACTCTCCAGTAGTATCCACAATTTACGTGATGGACTATGTGAGATGTCTAGTAGTTTTGTCGTGGTTTTCACTCCCCGTGTTCCAAGAGCCATAACATTTTTATTGTTCTGTCAATGGAGCAATGTGAAGGCTTATTAATTGTGGGAGGAGTTATAGCTTCTATTGGCACCATTTAAAGTACCATATAATGTACTGGAAAACTGAAAAAAATGTAGTATAGAAAGCAGTCTGGCAGGGCTAAGCCCCCTTTCTTTTTTTTAAGCGTTAAAATGTGACGTGCTACTCTCGGCCATTTAGATGCCCAAACAAAGCTTTTGAATAATTTGTGTAGGGCATGGAAAAGCACTGTCGGGGGTGTGCAGGGTAATGTCTGATAAAGGTATAACAGGCGCTATAGAAAATTAATCTTTAAGACATTCATTCTGCCCAGCCAAGATAAAAGTTTTCCTTCCCAGTTAGAGAGATCTTGCTTTATAGTGCGTAGCAAAGGTAAGTAATTGAGAGTGTAGGTGGTCGTAAGATCCGACGGAATCATAATTCCCAGATATCTAATTTCTTTGTGTTGCAAATTAAAGTGATAGGAAGATTTGAGAGATTGCACAAGGTGAGTATCTAAAGATATATTGAGGGCATTGCTTTTTGCAAGGTTAATCTTAAAATTGCTATAACGACTATATTCTTTGATAGGGGGGGGGGGGGTTGAGAAATATACAAAAGGACATCATCAGTAAACGCTAAGCATTTTACCTGATGCTGTCCATTCTGCAATCCCTTGATGTCAGGGTTTCCTCTAATAGCGCTCAGAAGGTGCTCCATTACCAAGGCATAGAGCATCGGGGATAGGGGGCATCCCTGGCGTGTGCCATTACTGATATTAAAAGTAGAAGATAGTGAGTCATTTACCTGGACTTGGGCCTTGGGACCAGAGTAGAGTGCCCGGATACACCTGAGCATCATTGGGCCCATCCCCAGTTGCACCATGTCTCCTCCAAGAATCCCCAGTCCACCTGATCAAAAGCCTTCTTTGCGTGAAAGGAGAGCAACATACATGGAATAGAATGCTTCTTGGCATAGTTAACAAGAGAAAAAGATTTAAGCGTGTTATCTCGAGCTTCTCTAGATGGGACAAATCCTACCTGATCCGGGTTGACTAGGGAGTCAAGTACCACCCCCCAATCAGTTCGCTATGAATTTTGCATAAGTGTTTATCAGGGAAATGGAGCGATAGCTAGCCCAAGACTGAGGGTCTTTACCTGCTTTAGGTATGACCATAATGTGGGCAAGCAAGAACGCTAGAGGAGTTGGCGCACCCTGGGACAGGGCTTGTAAGGCTGGCGAGAGGTCATCGATGAGGGATTTGTAAAAGCATGTACCTGCTGAAAGTGCATTATCTCCCGTTGAAGTTCCAGTTTACATAAAGCGTCTTGAAGAAGTGACTCATTTAGTCTCCAAGTAAAGGAGCGTTTAGAGTGCGGTAAGAGCGCTAATGCACATAAAACTAGAGCATGGTCAGATAAGATGTTAATGACAATGGTTGATCATCATAGGGCAATTTGGGCAGCTGCCCGAGGCTGTACAATACACTTTTTCTGCGATTTTGCTGCGAATCGCGGCAAAAAACACAACAAAACGGCATTGTGTATGTCCTGTAAATGACCTGCAGACATAAAGGTCACATGACCTTATGTCTGCAGTTCTTGTTACTGATTAGAGACCTGCAGGTCACATGACCGCAGGTCCTACAACAGCAGGTCCAGTCCTACAACATGTAGGTCCAGTGTCCGTCTGACCGTTTTATAGTAATGGTCAAGTTGGAGATAATCCCATTTTGTCCTATGTGTTCTGGAATACTCCGGTACCAGATCTTCATAGGACTTTAAGTGGTCAGATGTCAAAACTTGTGCAAATGTTAATCCTATGTCTACCTGAGACCCACCCAAAAAACAAGGTTGTAGACCCAGGTGTCCTTGTTGCCCATGACCGGTGTTAGCGGGCCATCCCTAAAAAAAAAGCTTAGTCTTAGAGAGATACATCTTGCAGGTTGTTACCACACTCCCAACCAAATATCGCATGGTCACAATATTAGGTTTGGACCAAGCCACTGCCGGGGACTAGGGGAGAGACATCATAGATAAGTCTGTCTGAGCACTCTCCAGTTGTATCCACAATTTACGTGATGGACTATGTGAGATGTCTAGTAGTTTTGTCGTGGTTTTCACTCCCCGTGTTCCAAGAGCCATAACATTTTTATTGTTCTGTCAATGGAGCAATGTGAAGGCTTATTAATTGTGGGAGGAGTTATAGCTTCTAATGGCACCATTTAAAGTACCATATAATGTACTGGAAAACTGAAAAAAATGTAGTATAGAAAGCAGTCTGTCAGGGCTAAGCCCCCTTTCTTTTTTTTAAGCGTTAAAATGTGACGTGCTACTCTCGGCCATTTAGATGCCCAAACAAAGCTTTTGAATAATTTGTGTAGGGCATGGAAAAGCACTGTCGGGGGTGTGCAGGGTAATGTCTGATAAAGGTATAACAGGCGCTATAGAAAATTAATCTTTAAGACATTCATTCTGCCCAGCCAAGATAAAAGTTTTCCTTCCCAGTTAGAGAGATCTCGCTTTATAGTGCGTAGCAAAGGTAAGTAATTGAGAGTGTAGGTGGTCGTAAGATCCGACGGAATCATAATTCCCAGATATCTAATTGCTTTGTGTTGCAAATTAAAGTGATAGGAAGATTTGAGAGATTGCACAAGGTGAGTATCTAAAGATATATTGAGGGCATTGCTTTTTGCAAGGTTAATCTTAAAATTGCTATAACGACTATATTCTTTGATAGGGGGGGGTTGAGAAATATACAAAAGGACATCATCAGTAAACGCTAAGCATTTTACCTGATGCTGTCCATTCTGCAATCCCTTGATGTCAGGGTTTCCTCTAATAGCGCTCAGAAGGTGCTCCATTACCAAGGCATAGAGCATCGGGGATAGGGGGCATCCCTGGCGTGTGCCATTACTGATATTAAAAGTAGAAGATAGTGAGTCATTTACCTGGACTTGGGCCTTGGGACCAGAGTAGAGTGCCCGGATACACCTGAGCATCATTGGGCCCATCCCCAGTTGCACCAGTGTCTCCTCCAAGAATCCCCAGTCCACCTGATCAAAAGCCTTCTTTGCGTGAAAGGAGAGCAACATACATGGAATAGAATGCTTCTTGGCATAGTTAACAAGAGAAAAAGATTTAAGCGTGTTATCTCGAGCTTCTCTAGATGGGACAAATCCTACCTGATCCGGGTTGACTAGGGAGTCAAGTACCACCCCCCAATCAGTTCGCTATGAATTTTGCATAAGTGTTTATCAGGGAAATGGAGCGATAGCTAGCCCAAGACTGAGGGTCTTTACCTGCTTTAGGTATGACCATAATGTGGGCAAGCAAGAACGCTAGAGGGGTTGGCGCACCCTGGGACAGGGCTTGTAAGGCTGGCGAGAGGTCATCGATGAGGGATTTGTAAAAGCATGTACCTGCTGAAAGTGCATTATCTCCCGTTGAAGTTCCAGTTTACATAAAGCGTCTTGAAGAAGTGACTCATTTAGTCTCCAAGTAAAGGAGCGTTTAGAGTGCGGTAAGAGCGCTAATGCACATAAAACTGGAGCATGGTCAGATAAGATGTTAATGACAATGGTTGATCATCATAGGGCAATTTGGGCAGCTGCCCGAGGCTGTACAATACACTTTTTCTGCGATTTTGCTGCGAATCGCGGCAAAAAACACAACAAAACGGCATTGTGTATGTCCTGTAAATGACCTGCAGACATAAAGGTCACATGACCTTATGTCTGCAGTTCTTGTTACTGATTAGAGACCTGCAGGTCACATGACCGCAGGTCCTACAACAGCAGCAAGAGAAAAGACCGTGAGGTGAGGTGCTAGGTAAGTATATGGGGATCATGGATTTGTTTAGGGGGTCTGTATTTAGGGGGTTTGTATTTTGGAGGTCTGGTCTGATGTCTGTATTTAAGGGTGCATTAGTTTAAGGGGTCTGTATTTAGGGGGTCTGGTCTTGGGTCTATATTAGTTTAAGGGGTCTATATTTAGGGGGTCTGTATTAGTTTAATGGGTCTGGGGTCTGTTTTTAGGGCGTCTGGTCTGGGGTCTGTATTTAGGATGTCTGGGGTCTGTATTTAGGGGGGTCTGTTTTTAGGGGTCTGTATTAGTTTAGTGGGTCTGGTCTGTCGTCTGTATTCAAGGGGTCTGGTTTGCGGTCTGTATTTAGAGTGTCTGTATTAGTTTAAGGGGTCTAGTGTATATTTAGGGGGTCTGGGGTCTGTTAGTTTAAGGGGTCTGTATTGAGGGGTCTGGATTTCTGTATTAGTTTAAGGGGTCTGGGGCCTGTTTCTAGGAGGTCTGGTCTGGGGTCTGTATTAAGGAGGTCTGGGGGTCTGTATTTAGGGGTCTGGTCTGTGGTCTGTATATTTAGGGGAACTGGTCTGGGCTCCGTATTAGTTTATGGGGGTCTGTATTTATGGGGTCGGGTTCTGTATTAGTTTAGAGAGTCAGGTATGGGGTCTGCATTAGTTTATAAGGGTCTGTATTTAGGAGGCCTGGTCTGGGGTCTGTATCAGTTTAGGGAGTCAGGTCTTGGGTCATTATTAGTTTAGGGTGTCAGCTCTGGGGTCTGTATTTAGGGTGCTTGTTCTGGGGGTCTGTATTTGTTTAGGGTTCTTGTTCTGGGGTCAGTATTTGCTTAGGGGGGTCTGGTCTGGGGACGGCAATAGTTTAGAAGGTCTGGTGTCTGTATGCATTCTAATTTATTAGTCTGAGTAAAAGGACAAACCCTTTAATTTATGGTCCTGAGCCTTGTTGTCTGAATTTTTGTGTTTCTATAGAGGCTGGAAATGGCTGCAGATGCGAGGAGCAAAGAGGTGTCATCAGGAGAATTCGCCATACCGGTCTGTGTCAGATGGAGAAGAAAATAGAATGACTCCCATCAGAGAAGACGTCACTGGATCTATAGAGGATCTGTCCCCTCTCCTGATATGTCTGTTGTAGAAAATCCTTGTATTCCACATAAAAGTCTTTGTGTACCCAGGACTGATAGACAAATACGTGTTACCATTCCCATTGTCAGGAGAATATGTCCCTACACAGTGTGATACTGTCAGTGATGGTTGGAGACTGTCAGTATGTAGGGACACAGCCCTTTGACAAGAGGAATCGTAACACCCATTTGTCAATGCTCGCACAAAAAGGTGGTGTTCACTATAGACACGGCAGAGCGGCAGTGGGGAAGTTTGCGGAACAGCCCAGGGCCAATGGTCTACTTAATCTGCCACTGGTTACAGATAGAGGATGAGGAGACCTGACTAAGCAAAAATATAGTCTATTCTGCTGTAGGAGGCATGTACATGGGAATAGAATGTATAATCCCTTTCGTCAGGATGGGACAAACATCGCATAACTGCATGTCATGTAGAAGTTTATGTACTTTATTGATTTTGTTACATGCAAGGTTTGTGAGTCCGGAAGATGTATCCAAAGAAGGGTTAAGATTGAGGTTGAAATCACCACACAATATAAGGCCTCCCTGTGTAAAGGATTGCAATTCATCTAAGACTCTAACCAGGAGGGAAACCTGACTCACATTCGGAGCGTAAATGTTAGCTATGGTGTAAGTGTGGGAGCCAATCTCACATGCCACAAAGAGAAAATGTGCGGCAGGGTCAGATTTCACCTTATGTATTTTGTGTGAGAGGGATTTATGGAATAGGATAGAAACACCTTTGGTTTTGCCATCAGGACTACTACTGTGATAGGCCATCGGGTAGTAACGATTTTTCAAATTTGGAAAATGGTCTGTGTGGAAATGAGTTTCTTGCAGGCAAATTATGTGGGCCATTTGCTTGTGCATAGAATAGAGAATTTGGGAACGCTTCTGGAGTATATTAAAGCCCTGTACATTGAAGGATTCAAAAGACACTCCTGCCATTTCCAAGGTAGTTAGCTACTCTGTACTGTAAGAAGGGGAAGAGGGGGAAAGAGAAGGGGAAGCTGCGTAAAGGAGTACAAATAAATAGAAAACAATAGCATATGTCTCAGAACGAAAAAGACAGCAGAGGCTGTCAATATTAAACACTAGCAATGAAGCGCGTGCGGGGCTAATTCAATACTAAGGCCTCATGCACACAACCGTAGCAATGTGCACGGCAGTGATTTTCGGGTCGACCAACCGCGGAGTATCACCGGCGAGCCGCCCGCAAATCGCGGGGCGTGCACATGGCCGCGTCCATTATTTTCTATGAGCCTGGACACGGCCGTAATAAGACATGTCCGTTCTTTCTGCGGTCCAGGCTCCTGAGCCATGCACGGACCGTGGAAAACACGGACGTGTGCATGGGCCCATAGAAATGAATGGGGCCGCAATTCTCCCGTGAATTTTCGGGGGAATTGCAGCCGCAAAAGCACGTTTGTGTGCATCGGGCCTAAGAGTTAGTAAAACCTATGGGGGGGTCGTGAAAGACACAGTTGGAGCGCAATTACAAGCATCCAAAGAGAGGAGAGACCGGGCCATCATAAAAATACTAAAGATAACAGAGAACAAACGGGAAAACCATAGTATATCAGTACATATGCAATTGGCAAGAAACCATCACATGAGAAGACAATATGAATAACGATGAGAAACATCAGTATTAAGAAATCATAGTCACGCGAGGGAGACCAACAAGAAAAGATTGAAGGTGGCATCCAGAAGAGGGCAAGATGGCGTTGGTGGGATGGTATACACGCCCAACTCACTGTCTGTCGACAACGGTAGTTCCTGCAACGGCTGGAAAAAGTTCCTAATTGGAACATCCGAAGCTCCAGTCTTCTGGGAGCTCTTAATGGAGCCTCTGGTCTTGGCTTTTCCCATAACTAGCTGGGAATTCACCTGTTTTGCAGGGACCCAGTCAGGAGCTCTCACACAGGATGTCCACTCGCCAGCGCGTCAAGCCACCCCCCATCATACCCGTTTTAATGACTGCAGAAGGATTTTATCCAACTCCCAAAGGTGGGTCAATATGAATATGTCCTTGTTTGTGCGAACCTCTATTCTGGTTGGTGAGTAGTGTGGCCTGCTGCCAAGGCCACTGTAAAGACTTTTGCAAAGAAGCTACTCTCAGAAGTGGTATGCAAGTATGGAGTCCCTGAAACAACAGAGAGTGACAGAGGCACACACTTTACAGCTAAGATATTGAGGGAAGTACTGTGGGCATTTGGAATAGAGCAGGCATTCCACACCACCTACCATCCATAGAGTAATGGCAGAGTGGACAGACTTAATGGAACACTTAAACTCAAAGTCAAAAAAAGCTATCCGAGACAGGGAAACCCTGGACTGAGTGTCTCCCCAAAGCATTGTCCTCTATCAGAACCAAGCCGAAAAAAACAGGATTATATTTTGGATTTATATGTAGATGCAACACTCAGATCTCACATCATATGTAGGAGACCTGCAACAAAGTCTGATACAGATACATCACAGAGTGTATGGTTCCTTTTCAGATACTGATTCCTCACCAGGAAGCCACTGTCTAAAGCTTGGAGACTCGGTAACTGTGAAAAGACATGTCAGGAAGACCCTTGAACCTCGGTAGGAAGGACTCTTCCAGGTGCAGTTGACCATTCCCACATCTGTGAAGCTGGAAGGAAAATGTCACTGGATACGCGCTTCACACTGCTAGAGACTTGTGAATAAGGCTGACAAAGAATGGACAGAGGCAGCACTTCCAAAAAGAGCAAGAGCTATTTATTCACCCATGCGACGTTTCAGTCCAACTGGACTTTTTTCAAGCAGTTGGACTGAAACGTCGCATGGGTGAATAAATAGCTCTTGCTCTTTTTGGAAGTGCTGCCTCTGTCCATTCTTTGTCTGCTTGATATCCAGGACCGCGGACCAGGTCTATTTGAGGCGTGCACCCACTTGCAGTCCAGTGCTGTGGAATCTTTTCGTTTTGTGAATAAGGCTGACCCACCCTTTAATAAATAATGTGCCAGTGACAGTGTGCCTAATCGTTCTGGAAAGAGAAAAAGCAATGTCTTTTTACAAAAGTTGTCAAAAAAATTATCAATTTTTTGGAGGAGTTTCTGGTTTGTTATATTTACACTGTACAAGGTAGGGTTCCCAGTATTAGCAGTACAGCATGGAACATGTTGGACAGGAAGACAACGGAAGTTGCATCATTGGGTCGGTGATAAATAGCCAGTCCCCACTGTCAGCAATGGCAGATCTATTCATTGGCATCAGACTAAGGCCCCATGCACACAACCGTAAAAAATCTCCGTAATTGCGGATAATTACGGACCCATCCGGTTCTATTGGCCGCAGACACCTTTTCGTATTACTACGGATAGGTGTCCGTGTGCATGAGGCCAGAGTCTGTCTGAAAATCCTCACAGATACATGCCGGATTCATTTTTACAAATTTAATGTTTTTCACAATTGTAGAGGACAGTTTTATCTGCTTTGGTTTAATGATGCTACCTGCCACTCTAAATACCCTTTCTGATAGTAAACTGGACGGTGGACAAGACAGTTACACGGATAGCAAACTGGGTCAGTTCCTGCCACTGGTCTAATCTGCCTACCTAGAAGTCCATGAGGTCAGGGTTCATGGTATCTGCTGAAGAAAAGGCACAGTCCAGGTATGACTAAACCTGGATGTTTAGGTGGAGCGTATCCATTTGCAGATAAAAAAAAAAAACCCTGTTCCATCATGTTTAGCAAACTGTATCGGCTGCTGCTGGTGCTGCTTTTTCTGCTACTTGTTTTAGCGGTAGTGCTGGCAGAGGCAGTTGAGCGGTGACTAAGTGGAGAGGGGACTCTTGGCCAGACATGCGGCCAGCAAGGGTCTGCTCAATGAAAGCTGCAGAAAATTGGGTACAGAGCGTATCCTGGTAATATTCCAGTTTTGCCTCCCTTTTGGAAGCAGGAAAAAAAATTGCCCATTTTGCTTTTATAGCGATAGTCTAAAAGCATGGCTATCCAATAGTCATCCCTCAGCAAGTAAGCAATGAAGGGATGACTCACCAGCATCTCCGAGGACCCAGTTGTTTCATTCTCTGATGGTTGGTCATGGCCAGCGTCCTTATCATCGCCAACATCACAAGTGCTACAATGAGTGTCAGCCTCGTCCCCAGCTGTGCCTGTGAAAACACCATGTCTCCCTCCACAACCGGCTTCTCTTGATTGATCCTCCTCCTCCTTCTCAGGTCCTAGCTACTCATCATTCTCCACTTCCTCCTGCAGGCGACATCGATCATACTTTTGCCCAACAGCCAAAGGACGGTGAGCAAGATGTGGAAGCTCTGGCATCAGTGTGAACTTTAGCTTCAATTTTAATATCAGGGGAGGACATCATTGATGCCACTATTGTCCCTACTCACAAATCTGATGACCTAATGAGCTGCCACTGCCTAAACTCAATGCTCCCGGCACTAGTAAATGATGTAATCATTGATTGCTTTATGCTGCTCGTATAGACGGTCCAGCATTTGCAAGGTGGAATTCCAGCTAGTTGGAACGTCAAAGATCAAGTGCTGCAAGGACAGACCGTTCTCTCAGTGCAAGTTCAGGAGGGCATTCTTAGTCACTTAGGAATAGCTGAAATGTGCAGACACTCTCCTGGACATGGTCAGCACCTTATGAAAGCCACAATATGTTTTTTAAAAAGCATTGCAAGACCAAATTTATGACATGCGCTTATAGTTTTCCCCTGCCCAGATCTTCCTTTATGAGTGACTGATGATGCAATGATAGAGGACTAGTTGGAGGTGGAGCAGGAGGAGCAGTAGATGATGATGTTGATGATAATTATGAAAACAACGACCATGTGGTCTGGCTACTAGAATAAGAGGGAGGAGGACGGTCTTGCTCACATTGCTGGCCAGTTTGATTCTTCCACGTGAGCAGGTGATGCTGCTTCATGTGCTGAAGGAGAGCCGTAGTTCCTACATTTGTGCCTGAATGGCCATGGATTACTCTCTGGCTGTAGAACTTGCACACTACGATGGTTTTGTCAGCTGGTGATCGAGAGAAAAATTCACACGGGAGATGCCCGCACAAAACCTCCACCACCAACGCTCGCAACATCTCTGCCACCACCACCACCCGAGCTTGCCGTAAATCTTACAGCTTTTGAGCTTACACCAACAGCAGCGGCTTCACCTGCTCCTGAGCTGACCACAGTAAAACAGATCTGGTTTGAATTTTTTGGCCGTACTTCGGCTCTGCTCTTTATTGCCACAGCCACCTTTCTCCTCTGATGTCATCACCTTCTTGTCACTCTGATCCGGTTCCCAGGTCCTGTCTAACACACACACACACACAATCATCATCATCCCACAACTTTTCTTGGATTGTGATATAACATGGGCTCCTTGCCCCACTCATGATTCCCACCTCTATATTTGCCCCGAGTGCCACTACCACCATGGCTACCAGTGCCCCTACCACCATGGCGTAATTACTGCTGCAGCAGACAAATCAGCTGCTATGGGGCCCGCGGCATGAGGGGGCTCATTCCGCCTGCTGGCACGGCCCCTCATGCCCGGTGACACCGCTTGCATCCGCTATGGCTGCTAAAGTGGCAGCGACACCACATTCAATAGCATCTGCATCCTTAGGACGCAGATACTATTGAACACAATGGCAGAGCAGGGAGGTGTCTTCCTGCTCTGCCATTTACTAGGCTACAAGCCACGTTCAGCCTGCAGCCTATCAGGCATAGGGACAGTATCCCTGCACAGACCAACTTTATGATGTCACTGGATAAAGCCAGCCTATAAATGATCCCATCAGCGTTGAGGATTATGTGGAGCAGCTCCAATCATTGTGGGAACGGTGCCTAGGTGAGCACAATTTTTTTGTTTTATTTATTTGCGGGGAGCTATCTAGAGGGGGGGGGCTGTGTGGCACTATATACAAAGGGGAGGTGTGGGTGCTATCTACAAGGGGGAAGTAGGGGTACTATCTACAGGGGGGCTATATGGCATTACCTACAAGGGGAAGGTGGTGGACACTATCTACAGGGGGGCTATCTATGGGGGAGCTCTATGGCATTATCTACAAGGGGAGGTTGGGGGCACTATCTACAAGGGGGGAGGGGGCACTATCTGTGGGGTAGGGTGGCACTATCCACAAGGGGGGTGTGACACTATATCTACAAGGGGGGCTGTATAGCACTGCCTACAGGGGGGCTGTATGGCACAATCTACAGGGGGTCTATATGGCACAATCTACAGGGGGGATGTATGGCACTATCTACAAGGGGCACTATCTACAAGGGCGTGCTGTGTGTCGCAACCAGGGGAGGGGGGCCAGTCAAAGGTTTGCTATGGGGCCCAGTCTTTCCTAGTTAAGCCTCTGCCTAACACCTTGGCTAAAAGTGCCACTACTATAACCAACACAGCGATGAATTTCACTCATGTCCTCCACCTCTGCCTAATCTCTCTCCTCATTGCAGTCTTAACGCTGACTGTTCTCATACAACTCATTAACAACACTATCTTTATTATTTTCCTTAGCACCCACAGGGCTGTCTCTTAGGAGAAAAGAAGGCGCTCTATTTGGGGTCAGTGAAGACAGAGATGACGGAAAGGAAATGCTTCTATTGGGCTGCATATTAATCAAAAAGAAGGAGGAATCCGCTGAACACTGGCTCAATGTCATGGTGTTAGAGATAACATCGTGTCCACAATGTCATCCGCAATAATTTGCATACCGGAGGCGAAGGACAACTGTGGCCTGCTTCTGCTGGTCAGACAGTAGGTGCCGACAGTGCTGCTGCTGTTACTTGTGCTGCGACCACCTACATTATTACTGGCAGATGATATGGCACAGATGTTTCCTCTTACATTATCCCGTTCATTGCCACATTTTATTTTTAAATGAGGCACCACTGAGCCTGCTCTGGTTATTCTGACCACAAGGTCTAAAATGATAAAGAAAAAATTCAGAATCAAACAGTCTACTAAAAGTGCACTGTATTGTTACTGCTGTTATTGTTGGCTAAGTTTGACGCAAAGCAATAGTAAACTTTGGGTGGCACTATTATTAGCAATTAGATGTATGCAAAACAACGAGTAACGTCATGTAAGTGACATCTGTATCAGCAGGCAGCGGCACGCTATCAGCGCTAAGATTTAAATTTAAATGAAAATCTACTTATGGGAAAAATCTTGACACTTGGACACAGATTTAACCCGTTAGTGACCGGCCCATAGTGTTTCTACGTCGGTCACTAACGGGCCTTATTCCGATGCTATAGACTTTTTACGTCGCAGCATCAGAATAAGTAAACAGAGCAGGGAGCTGTCAAATCTCCCTGCTCTCAGCTGCCAGAGGCAGCTGAGGGCTGGGGGCGTCCCTGCTCTGCCGGGTGAGATCGATATTAGTATCGATCTCACCCGTTTAACCCCTCATATGC